>NC_135367.1:26180000-28580000 GCF_051622035.1 Arctopsyche grandis
GCTCCGGCCTAGTGCACGTGTTTATAGAAATATGGGACTAATATATCATTGGTATTCATCCCTGTCATTAGTGAAAATGTCTACATATTTATATTCAAATATATACAATTTGCAGAATAATAATGCAATTTATTCGATTCGAATGATTCGCAATGAGTTAATCCAAAACGGTTTTTAATTATCACTCCCTCACTAAAACCCCATCCTCTGCGGTCCACCCTTGATTTTCCACCACTTTTTCAATCAAAACTTTTTGCCAGTGTCATCTTTCATTGAATAACAAACTTTTCCCATTATTCTCCATTATGTAAAATAAAAGCAATTGAAACTTTTGAGTCGACGACTATAAAAAATTGTTGCGCAAACTTTATTTACGACGCGTACCTACTCCGATTTATTTATGCAGAATGTTGAGTATGTAATACTTTCCAAATTGGTTTAAATTATTTTAAACTGTGCGAAAGAACGCCTCACAGTAATTTAACTAACACAGCAAACTCCACATAGGATGGCCTACATATAAAAATACTAAATAATTTGAAAATGTTTGATACACATATGTAATACATAATTGAACCAGTGGCGTATATGATTTTTAAAACAAGGGACTTGGTATGGATTTTTTTATTTTTTGAATTATAATAATATGTCTTTAAGTGTTGAGTAAAATCTTTCATTTTTGTGCTAACAGAAATATCCTAAGTAGGCCACCTTTCTTTAAAACATCAACCATACCATAACAATCAACACTATCAGTACCACTACCTCACGCAGAGTCAATTCCAATTTTTGAACGTCACCAATCCGAGTGAATAATATCAATATGGACAACGATTTGAATTTATTTTAATTGAATTGTTGATATTTTTAATTTTTAGGGAAAAGATTTTAGGGCACTATCCTGGTTCCTCTAGTCCAACGACCACTGAATTGAACATATGTACATTTATTATATTGTAACGTACGCTGCGGATTAAGCGAATAGAATCCCAGAGACCGTGTGACCGTTCAAAGATTATCTGTAACGGATATCTATTAACGGATTAACTAAATGCATACCGTGCGACTGGTATAAGTGGGTTTTAAGGATTAGCGACAAGCTAAGTGCATGAAACAATGATTGCACTTCTCATACCGTGGGAATACATATCCGAATACGTGACTATACAGTAGGTAAACAGATTAGACGTCCTGAGAGATCTACCCCTTATAAGGCGGTACGTAAGCGATCTCAGGTCATTCTGGACTTAGCAGTGACACTGCGTGTATCTCCTTAATCATCAATAAATGCTGTGAAACGACTGTTGGCCTTTTACTTGGATCCTCCACCCACCCGTACGCAACAATATGTATAATAATGCAAATTCCATGCCAACACCGAACTACCTCTTTGAATTAAAGGAAACTAGTACAATTATTTACGTACAGTAACTTTAATGTAAAATAATATAATGTACATACTGTTGTGTAGGGGTGGGTGGAGGATCCAAGTAAAAGGCCAAAGTCGTGTCACAGTATTTATTGGTGATTAAGGAGATCCACGCACCGCCAGTGCTCCGTCCAGAATGCCTTGCTATGGTTTAAGTACCTCCTTATAAAGGACAGGTCGCTCAAGGCATCTTCGACGTCTGGTTACTTCCCTATTGTTTAGGCATGTACCCGGATATGCATTCCCAAGATATCGCTGTCAGTTCTGATAACTCCACGGGAATGTGACCGAGTGCCGTTACCGCCGCTAAGTGCATTCGGGGGTCTCTCATTGTTAGCCGACTTGCACTTAAGCCTGGAGATAACCCTTGAAACCAATTATAGCGGCGGCTCCTTTTAGCAAACGCTACAATACATATACATGTATAATGTATAAAACGGAAAAAAAATGTTTGTAGATTTCAAAAATCAAATAAAATCCCACAATCACATGATTATTAGTATGTGAACGGCTGGGTGAGTCGTGAGGGCAGCAATAAAAAATGAGCAAAGTATAATGTTGAGATGTATGTATGTATATACAAGTTTACCACAAAGGATGTGCACGTTGAAACTATTGACAATAGCCTTTGTTGTGGTTTATGTTCATGTGGTTCATTCCTTTTCAAAACTACTCGTTGATATATCAACGGGTACAACACTAGTATTATATGTTTGGTAAGGCTACATTTCAATTCACGTAAAATTCAATAAATCTTATCTTACCTCTTTTAGTACTAGTTCAAACGTTGAAATTTCGAAATCAAAAGTTAGCACAATGAGAAATTAATAAACATATACTATAGTCGATCCGATTGAGTGTTTGACTTACAAGAAACATGTATGCTGTCGCATTCGTGCAATATGTTTTAGCATTATAAGGACGTAAAATAATTTCTTTATTTTTATTAAATTATTTGTAATTCAACTATATAATATTATGTTAATATAACTATGTAAGATTTTGATATTATTGATTTATTTATGAAATACATATATATTTTATATTAATGGAAATTTATATTTTTTAGGCGATAAAAGTCAACGTTATGTTATGGACAGCAAAACTTACAGTAATCTTATTGAAGACCCTACATTGAATTATATTGCAATAATATTATATAGTTGAATAAGAAATAATTTAATAAAAATAAAGAAATTATTTTATGTCCTTACAATGATAAATTAAAATTTTAATTATGTAAATATTTCAAAACACTAAATACGTATACAAAACTTACAAAAAATAAAAGTCAAATTCTACCGACGCTATACGCACGAACAATGCTGTATTTCTTGACCAAAATGCAATGCGAAACTAAAACGAAATGTGATTGGCTATTGTATTGACAGTATGGAAATTTTAGATCGGTTCGACCTTTATATATAACTAGTGGTTTTACCCGGCTTTGCTCGGTATTTGTTATATAAACCGCTTAAAAATATCAATCAATCAATACCCATCTCATAGCAAACAATTTATTTGAATAGTTTTGTTTTATTCAAATTTATTTGAATATTGATTTGTTTTTGTTTAATTAAATTTAACGTCACGGATTCTACGAACCAACGATAGTTACATACATACAAAATCTCTTTCGAAATTATATATTAGATTATACCAGAATCCGGTGGCCCCCCAGGCCTTCACCCCCGGCACCCCCTTGAGACTTCGCCCCCGGCGTGCCCCGGCACCCACCCCGGGCCTTTGCTCCCGGCGCCCCTCTGAGCCTTCGCCCCCAGCGCGCCCCGTGCCTTAGTCCCAGGCGCCCCCCTGCACCTTTGCCCCCGGTACCCCCCTGGGCCTTCGCTCCGACGAGGGCGAAAAGCTCACCCAACAATATTTTCTTACATACAAAGTATCTAACAAAATTATATATTAGATATAATATGAATAATAGAGAAGATATAAATAATCATACTTAATAATATAATTAACCAGTGTAAAATTTAAATAAATAATAAACCTTTCCTCATTATTTTAATTATATTTAATAAAAAAATTAAATCGTAAAACATTAAAGTATGTAATTAATTTTTCATAAATTTTCATCTTCGGGCATTTCATCGGCGGAGGCCGTTTAATTTGCGTTCATTTCTAGGGCTATATAACTCGACAAGACAATTAAAAAATATAATGAAGACAAAAGGGAAGTCTATCCCTCCGTGGAAACCGAATTAAAAAATATTAAATCTCAAAGCCATTTTAACGTCGAGACCAGAAATTATTATATTTAAACTCCCGAAGCATCACATCGTCGTCTCGTAGACGATTTACATCCCACCACTTTTCGTGATAAAAAAAATCAATAAAACGAACTTTTATGAATTGGTTCTATCATAATACTTTGAACCCAGCTCAGGTTTCAATTTTAAATAACTTTATATAATGTAATAGAGCTCAAACAATAATAAACGTATAGTGGAGATTGAATTGCAATATTTCAATTACCCGTTCCAATGGGATTCAAAGTGCCACTTTAATTTTATCCGATCCTTTGGGAAGGTGTGTGGGTTTACTATGGTAAATTTGAATCAGCTGACCGTGGTATGGCGTGGGAAGCTTATTTGAATAATCAATTATCAATTTGTGAACACTTTTTGTGTGCGGGTTAGAGTTTACCGCAAAACCGTTAATGACTTTACTGACGACACCTTTTTGCCCATACGTCGATTCCAGTTATCGTTTAATTACGAAACTTTTCATTGAAAGAAACGCATTAGAGTGACTCTAAACACCATAACATACATACATATCTCATGATTAACATATCCTAGTTTGTGTTTTGTGAAGATGCTGTGGAGAGATCGATTAAAAATAATCACGTCAACCCATATTTATATTTTGATTTTTAAATGCTTTTTATTATCATTTAATTATGTTCACAATACATCTTATTTCTATTATAATAATTTACAATTTTAATTTAATTTTGTTAGTAATCATAGCATTATATTATTCTAATATAAATGTACAGCATAATAGGAAAAAGAGCACCAACTTGTATCGAAAATGTTACAGATAAAGTCGTGGGATGGTCACATCCAAATTTTTATTGCTTACGTTGATGCATAATTTAATATAAATAGATTCTCAAGCATAATTTAAATATAAATAGATTTATATACAAATGTACATAGGTAATATTTATGTGTAGATTTATTTTTCATGTAATGAATTTAACTCTCACGAGTAATATTTTGATACAATGTACATACATATGTACATATTTTGTGGCTTTTTTTTGTACGATATTCTTTTTTTGTTCAAACAACGCCAGCGAAATTCGTTTACTGTCATTTGATATTATGAGTGTGCGTTCATATTGTTTACAAAAAGGTTTATGAGATTAGATATGTCGAAAATTTACTCACTAGAACAATTTTTTCAAATCGTAAAACCCAAATAGCATTTGCATAAAAATATATAGTACTAGTGGTTTTACCCGGCTTCGCTCGGTATTTGTAATATAAATTGCTTAAACGTGACTAATCTAATAGTAAACATTTTATTAAATTTATTTGAATAGTTTTATTTCATATAAATTTATTTGAATAGTTTTATTTTATATAAATTTATTTGAATACTCATTTGTTTTTTTTTTTTGTATACAGTCAATGTCACGAACAAACAAACATATATACTGTCTCTTTCGAAATAATATGTATACCAGAATCCGGCGCCTGCACCCCCGGAGCCTTTGCCCCCTAGGGCTTTGCTCCCTAGGGCTTCGCCCACGGCGACGCCTGCGCCCTCGGCGCCTTTGCCCCCGGGGACTTCGAATCCTTTGAATAAGAAAAAATCGAACGTGTCGTCTACGAACGAATCAACCAACCAATGTTACATACAAAGTCTCTTTCGAAATTATATATTAGATTTGTATTATGCTTATATGTCTGGTCACGATGACGCGTTAAAGTATTCTGTAATGTTATTGTGGCTAATATGTCAATAAATAAATAAATCTCATCACAAGATTTGATCACACTTGACTTTAACACATTGCAAATTTATTTATTTATTTTATACAATTTTACCATAGTGACATTACAGATTAGCTCCAGGTCGTCACTATGGCTAATTTATTACAAGACATTGAAAACTCATAATTAACGATACATCTAAATATATAATTATTACATACATACACATGTAAATTGAAACAATACTTGACATCTATGGTCAGATATTACAAACATCGTATAAATACGATTAATAACATTTTTCATGTAACAATACGAATTTTTACATTCAATAAACAATCACAGAGACATCTATAGTGAGAAATCTGAGATATAATAAAAACTCAAGGTTTGCAACAGAAAATTGGGAAGGAAAAGCCAATTTTACAGGAGCCGTTTCAATGAAAATCAGAAATAAATGGCAAATTCTGATAAGATACGATCGAACTCGACAAACCAAGGTCTGGCCAACAACGAGACTCTTAGTAGGAATCGAACCCGTGACATCAAGCACGAAATAATTCAATTCTCACCACTAGACCACGCTGCCGGTTAAATGAATATATTGCAAATGCTCTATATATTCATGTAAAGTTTTGAATTATTTTACATAACTTTTTGATTAGAGGTTGGTTGATGTTTTCACATTTACCAGGCGTCCCCCAGGTCAAATTTATATAATTATTTGTGTACATAAATATGTCGAATATATCTCGAGGCACTTTCAACCCCCGCTCCTCAAAGTATAATATAGCCGTGCTAAGCGCGATCGTCTAATCCGCGTTTTGCGATTCCGGCTAAACAATCCGGATTAAATCCGGACCCGGATAATTTCGCATATACGCGAACACGTTTAATCCATTTGCTCAGTCGCTCACCTTTGTTAGCGCAAAGCTTCGACCGAATGCGAAAAAACCATTTCCATCCCTTTCTGCTTCACCTTTGCGTTTCGCGCGCATTTTACGACGATTATTATCATTTAATTCCAAATGAACGTCGTTAACACTTTTCATGCTAAATAAAAGCAAACGCTTGTAGGCAGATAAAAGATTAATTATACACACATATATACATAATATATTCAGTATTTCGTATATTATTCCTAAGCGTGGTTCAACTGAATGAACGAATGGTATCGCGTCGTACTTGTTGTTCTGCATATTTTAATAATTTATAATTATTATTTTTTTAGTTGTTCTTAGCACAAATTTATACGTGAAACGCACTTTTACTTATACATATATACATATGATCGAATAAATTAAAAATCATGGATAACTTGCAATAAAACCTGTTTTTCAGATGCTGAAATGTTTGTGAATATCATTTTATTTTCAATTGACTTAAACTATTTTAGAAACTATGCAATAATTGAAATTTAAGCAATTGTCTGATGACTTGTATCAATAAGGCACTGTTTTGTTGCAAGTTAAGCTGATTTATATCCATTTAATTCAATTGAACAAAAATATAAATTAATTTATTGATCTCATTGAGGCAATTTTTTTATGGAAAATTAAAATTTTTGATCTAAAATTTATAATATTCATAATATTCAACGTTTATTTATTTTTAATTTATACCAGGAAGTCCTTACATGTGACCCCAATGTGCTAAAAAATTCAGAAAAATTCAGTAAATACATGCTTATTAACATCCACGGAGACATTTATAGTTAATTTATAGACATTTGTAGATTTGAAGCATTTTATACAATTAGAGATTGCTGAAAACTCGAGATTTGCGAGAAAATGTACAAGGTTTCCAATCTGTTAGAACCGTTTCAATGAAAATCAGATAAATTCATAAACTCTGATAGGAAACGATCGACCAGGAGTCACAAATCCAAGGTCTGGCCATCAGAAACCAGTGAGATTTGAACCCGTGATCACTCTGTTCAAAGTATTATATGCTAACCACTAGACTATTCTGCTTGTTGGTTTTAATTTAATGAGCCTCGATGAAAGCTTAAATTACCTTTGTAAATAGTGACATAAGAGCTACTTAAGACTATGAAACTCGATAGTCAAAAGGATATGTTTCAAATAAATCATCCTTTCCCCAATCTATTTTACACCGAGCAAAGCTTGATCTTACCGATATTAGTTAAAAATCGAACTTTCAGATTTTACATATATATACCAGGAAGGCCTATCAGGCAATCCTCAATGCGCCTTCCTGGCCATTGAGGTTTACAATTACACACAAACATCGATATACAATTTTTAGAATAATTTTAACAAAGCATCATTGAGAAATTTATGGATACATTTTAATAAACTTACATTTTCAGACCTTTTTTATATATAAATCGTCAAATTTCGAGATGAAAACCTTGGGATTTGCTAGACATTTAATGGGCAAATTTGCAGAATTTTTATACGAATCGGCGAAATTTGAGATGCTAAAAACTCGAAAATTGCGGGAAATGGGTAAAGTTTTATTAGTATTATACAAAGTGAATACCGGTCTCCGTGATTTGACAGAATGTTAAATTACAGAAAACGCAAATATCAGAAAGCAAAGATCGAAAATCGAAAGAAAGTCGAAAGATCAAAAAAAAATGGTGCATGGTAAACGGTACATACTCACTTAATTTGCGCGAGCAGGATACAACAGGAACAAGAAGAACATGCTTTTCCTCCCGTGTTAATGTGTGCGCGCAAAATACGGGAGGAAAAGCATGTTCCTCTTGTTCCTGTTGTATCCTGCTCGCGCAAATTAAGTGAGTATGTACCGTTTACCATGCACCATTTTTTTTTGATCTTTCGACTTAAGATCTTTCGATTTTCGATCTTTGCCTTCCGATATTTGTGTTTTCTGTAATTTAACATTCTGTATCGTCACGTAGACCCAGTGAATACATATCAATTAACATCCATAGAAATTTGTAAATTTGCAGCATTTTTATACAATTCAGCGAAATTCGAGATTGCTGAAAGATCGAGATTTTGCCAATTTGTTGGGACCGTTTCAATGAAAATCAGATAAGTTGGCAAACTCTGATAGAAAACGATCGAGACCTGGAGTCACAAACCAAGGTCTGGCCAGCAGCAACCAATGGGTTTCGAACCCGTGACCACTGTGTTCAAAAAAATATATGCTAACCACTAGTCCAAGCTGCTGGTTAAAATTAAAAGATGTAATAAAGTTATTGAATACGCGTTTCAATTAAGGAAAATTTCCAACATAATCATTATGTTATCATCTGTTATGAAAAATCAATCAAACCATCCACTACATATACACGATATTTTGTAGAGTAATAATCAATATTCCGATAGTATGATAGTTAATTAACATACTTTAGCGTGTTGTTAGATGTTCGTTTGTTCTTGTAATTAAATGCTAGCGTCTACGCCATATTAATTAGTGCGATTAACTACAGTGTAGGAATTTTCTGCAAAATTAATTAGTTGATTATTATTTTAGAAGAACTAAGAAACGGTGCTGTGTTACGAATTTGTTTACTCGGAATAGCATTAATAATGATTCAAGATGCGATCAATTTCTGATTAACGCGTTCAGTATGAAGGTTTCTCTGTTTGATTTTCTATTAATTAAATTCTGGATAAATCCTCCACGTGCTCTCAGGTTTGATGTCGACAGAACACCACTCATGTATAGGTATATAAATGTATATACATTATATGTGCTTATGTATATAAATTTTGTGTGATCACCCGTCAAAAATAAATGTTGAAATGGTGGTTTATGATATTTCGTTTTGTTTACTACGTAATTGGTTACTGATGATATGATTTGAGTTTCATACAAATCAATCGTATCAACATGTTTTTTATATCTTTCTTTGTCTATTTATGGATTTGACTTTAATACGATTTTTCGAGAATATTGAAAATTTTCATCTTAAGACCTTTATGCTTATGTAAGTAGGATGATCCTACGTCCCGTTTTGGCCAGGATACGATAGAAAACGTTTTTTTACAAACCTCTTTTATGTTTCACTTACGATTACAATTCTGAAAAAAATTGCCCCTTATCCGATCGTTTTCATACTTTGACGTATTGCTCATTTTGGTCATCAATATAAGTCAACTAGTGAATAGCCCGATGAAATATCATCGCATGGGTATAAAATTATTATATACCCGTATAAAACTAAAAAAAAAAATCCGGAACCGGAACCGTTATTTTCGTAGACTCTCATAGATAGTTTTCAATTCTTTATTTGTAATAATTTTCAATTCTTAAAGTTAACGTTAACAAAATGTAATATTTTCCGATTATACACAAACGGTCATTGACCTCGTAACGTTGAATATTATTATTACACATAACAAATTACGTGCATATAAATATGATGTGTATTTACAACACGTATTCTGGGCGAGGATATGGCGTGCGGCGCGGGCTCGTGAGCACATCGCGTTTGGATCGGAGGGTCCGAGGTTCGATTCCCGGCGCCCGCGGTGAATGAAATCAATTCACCACTTTTAGATCATCACATACGTACCAAGGCGGCCCATACCTCTTAGTAATATATTTAATAACATTAGTTTAAGCCGGGATCATAATTTTGATTGAAACTCCATACATTGAAATCTTTTTGATTGAAACCCCAATCATTGAAATTATTTTGATTGAAATTTTAATCCCACACATTTGTACATTTGTTGTTGAAATATTGTTTAAATTGCCTTTTTATTTTAATAAATTAATTGTATTTAATTTATTATATATTTATTTAATTATTTATTTTATTTTAGTACATTATTTGTTTATATACATTTATTTTACTTGACTTTTTTTTAATATAGTTTTTTTACTAAAGTTTTTTATATACATTTATTTTTTTTACTGGAGTTTTTTATATATATCTTAAAATTATATACAAAACCAAAAAGAGATATGTTTTTAAAAACCTTTTTTTATTATTACTTATAATTTTATACGTTGGCACAGTCTTGTAAATATGGCAAAACGATATACTTCCTAATGATTAAAGTTTTATTTAAAATATGAATGTGATTGACATTGAAAAAATTAAAAATTCAAATCAGTTGTGTTATTTTTTATTTGTAGCATCATTAACATTTGTTGATAATTTTAGTCTTAATCTTATAATCTTAATTTTATAATCTTAGTCACACAGAAGTATGAAACGGACATATGTATGTATGTATGTACCTTCTGTTCGTGTGGACTTTGGCAATGATGGCGTTCATTTAATTCCATCTAAATCGATACAGTTTCAATGTGATATTATAATTAAAATAATTCTAAATGAACATAATAATAAATAATAATGATATTAATGATAATAATGATAATAATAAAATAATAATAAAAATAATTATCTGTGCCTTTTTCAAAATGATTTCTCAAACCAAAATACTCTGCTGCATTATTATGTAGTGGAGTTTTTCCTCCATTATCACAAATATTAATATTTGGCTTCTTTGTCAAAATCAATTCATACGTTTTTTTATTTTCAGTCTCCAACGCACAAAGAAGGGAAGTTCTTCCTTGTTTATCGGTAATGTCAAAATTTGGGCCCTTTACCAAAATCATTTCACACAACTCCTCATTAAAACACATTGCTGCATAATGAATCGGAGTTTGTCCTTCATTATCAGCAATTTCAATATTTGGGTTCTTCGTCAAAATCAATTCACACGTAACTTTATTTTCAGCCTCCACTGCACAATGAAGGGGAGTCCTTCCTAGTTTATCGATAATGTCAATATTTGGGCCTTTTTCCAAAATAATTTTACACAAATTCTCATCAAAAAACATTGCTGCATAATGAAGTGGAGTTTTTCCTTCATTATCAGCAATTTCAATATTTGGGTTCTTTGTCAAAATCAATTTTAACGTGTATTTATTTCCATTCACCACTGCCCAATGAAGGGGAGTTCTTCCTTGTTTATCGGTAATGTCAAAATTTGGGCCCTTTTCCAAAATCATTTCACACAACTCCTCATCAAAAGACATTGCTGCATAATGAAGTGGAGTTTTTCCTTCAATATCAGCAATTTCAATATTTGGGTTCTTCGTCAAAATCAGTTTACACGTGTATTTATTTCCATTCACCACTGCCCAATGAAGGGGAGTTCTTCCTTGTCTATCGGTAATGTCAATATTTGGGCCCTTTTCCAAAATCATTTCACACAACTCCTCATCAAAAGACATTGCTGCATAATGAAGTGGGGTTTTTCCTTCATTATCAGCAATTTCAATTTTTGGGTTCTTTGTCAAAATCAATTCACACATCAATTTATTGTTTTTCACCACTGCCCAATGAAGGGGAGTTCTTCCTTGTTTATCGATAATGTCAATATTTGGGCCCTTTTCCAAAATCATTTCACACAAATTCTCATCAAAACACATTACTGCACAGTGAAGTGGAGTTTTTCCTTCATTATCAGCAATTTCAATATTTGGGTTTTTTGTCAAAATCAATTTACACGTGTATTTATTTCCATTCACCACTGCCCAATGAAGGGGAGTTCTTCCTTGTTTATCGATAATGTCAATATTTGGGGCCTTTTCAAAAATCGTTTCACACAAAATCTCATCAAAAAACATTGCTGCATAATGAAGTGGAGTTTTTCCATTCATATCAGCAATTTCAATATTTGGGTTCTTTGACAAAATTAATTCACACGTGAATTTATTTTTTTTCACCACTGCCCGATGAAGGGGAGTTCTTCCTTGTTTATCGACAATGTCAATATTTGGGCCCTTTTCCAAAATCATTTCACACAAATTCTCATCAAAACACATTACTGCACAGTGAAGTGGAGTTTTTCCTTCATTATCAGCAATTTCAATATTTGGGTTTTTTGTCAAAATCAATTTACACGTGTATTTATTTCCATTCACCACTGCCCGATGAAGGGGAGTTCTTCCTTGTTTATCGACAATGTCAATATTTGGGCTCTTTTCTAAAACCATTTCACATAAATTCATTTTTTGACACTTTGCCGCATAGTGTAGTGGAGATTTTCCTTCATTGTCAGCAATTTCAATATTTGGCTTCTTTGTCAATATCAATTTACACATGTTTTCATTTCCATACATTACTGCCAAATGGAGGGGAGTTCTTCCTTGTTTATCGATAATGTCAATATTTAGGCTCTTTTCCAAAATCATTTTACATAAATTAATTTTTTGACACTTTGCTGCATAGTGTAGTGGAGTGTTGCCTTCATTATCAGCAATTTCAATATTTGGCTTATTTGTCAATATCAATTGACACATGTTTTCATTTCCATACATTACTGCCAAATGAAGGGTAGTTCTTCCTTTTTTATCGATACTGTCGATATTTGGGCCCTTATCCAAAATCATTTTACATAAATTCATTTTTTGACACTTTGCTGCATAGTGTAGTGGAGTTTTTCCTTCATTATCAGCAATTTCAATATTTGGCTTCTTTGTAAATATCAATTCACACATCTTTTCATTTCCATACATAACTGCCAAATGAAGGGGAGTTCTTCCGTGTTTATCGATAATGTCAACATTTGGGCTCTTTTCCAAAATCATTACACTAACATTCTCATTTTTATGCACCACTGCATAATGAAGAGGAGTTTTTCCTTCGTTATCAGCAATTTCCATATTTGGTCCCTTTGCCAAAATCATTTTACATAAATCCTCATTTTCATTGATCACTGCATAGTGCAATGCAGTTTTACCTTCGTTGTCGGCAAAGTTTGCACCCTTTATCTCTAATATTTCATCCATTATATATATTTTTTTTACATAATGAAGTACAATGTGTCTATAACATTTGGCAATTCTGTCATCTGTACCATTTTTCAGGAAACTCTTAATGATATTTAAGTTTCCTTTTTGTAAATCATATTGACACGGATTCGAATTCCAATCTTCGCAACCCATGCCAATGTTGGAGTTTATCAGAATTTCCATTACCTCAACTTCGACCCTTTCAATAGCGAAGTGAAAAATAGTTTCTTTTTTACGACCAAATTGTAATCCGAAATATTGAGGATTGTTTTCAGTCGCGTCTTTTATTAAAATTTCACACGTTTTTAGATTTTTTCGAATAATGGCTTCTCTTAGTTTAGCATGAAATAGTAATTTGTCATTATCATTTGGCTTTAATATTTTGACAATGTTAGGATGCCCTTTTAAAATGGCGACATCTAGTGGTTTTTCATTTATCCAGTTTGTTTGATTTGCAAGTGTTTTGTCTTTACGGTGCAAATATTTAACCACTTCATAATGACCGTTTTCTACTGCAACATGAAATGATTTTACTTTATGATAATAATTGGCTGTTCTCCCAAAAAGAAACTTCACAACATTCACGTTGCCGTATTGAGCTGCTCTTAAAAAAGGTGTTTCGCCAAAGGCGTTTTCACAATTTACATCGATAGTTTTCAATTTTTTCACAATGGTTTCTATTGTTGTGGAATCATTGCGATACGCCACAAATAAATGCAATGGGCTGTTTTTGTTCTTACCATATTTTGATTTGGAGTAATAGTCTTTAAGTACTTTATGTTTAAGGACGCATGTACTTTAAGGACGCATGTTCCTCAAATTGCGTATTGTTTAACAAATCTAAAGCCTCTCTCAATACGTTTTCTTCTTTATTTATTATTTTCAAATTTATTCTGGTCATTTCTTGAACGAAACGATGTACGTTAATTATGCCTTGATTCAAATCAATCATTGAAAAATCGTTCACTAAATTTAACGCTTTTTTTACATTAAAAATACCTTCTTCCATCCCGGAAAATATTTCTATAGCTTGAATATTATCAGGTGAAATGTAGGCAATAATATAAAAGAGTTTCAGAGCAAGATTGCCCATGTCTGGATCCTTTTCTATTTGTTGTAAAGATATCTTCCACGTTGTCATTAAAGTTTTACCATAAACATCATCCTTTTTATTATGGCCTGAATTTAGTATTGATTCTTTATTTTCTTTGAATTTTTTTAAGTAGTCTGCAATTGTAAAGTTTTCCTCGTCATTAGATTTTTTTTTATTTATCTGCAGTATGTAACCGACGCATTGTTTGAGGGCTAAAGGAAGGATCCCTAATTCGTTTACCAATTTTTTTAAATCCTCTTGATTATCTTGATTTTCAAAATCTTCTGGATTTAAATTTTTATTGACGTATTCAATAGCATCTTCTTCCGAAAATACTCCCAGAAAAATTACTTCAAATTTTCCGTTTTCTCCCACATCCCAATCTTTCAGTCTCGAAGTTATCAACGTATAAATATTTCTATTTATTGGGCCTCCTTTATAGATGAAACCTTTCACATCTTTATATTCTTCAACATTATCTAATATTACTAATGATTTTCTTTCATCACCATTTAAATTGTAGTACACCTCTTCAACTATTTCGTAAATATCTCGGTCCTGTTTTTCTGTTTCGTTTTCATCATCGGATTTATTTTCTTTTACGTTTATTTCTGTTGCAATACCCAATTGCTTAGCTAAGAATTTGAAAGTTTTAATGATATTTTCGATTTTTTCTGATTTTATCATAATAATATTATAATAAAACTCAGTTTGAGCCTCTGCATATTTCATAGCCAGCTCAGTCTTTCCTATACCTCCAAGTCCCATTATAGCAGCTGATTGAGATATTATTGTTGTCTTTTGATTTTTTGTTAAATCTGTGTGTATTTTATCAAGTTCTTTTGTTCTTCCAGTGAATGATTTAACAGGAGCGAATAATCCAAATTTAATTCCCTTTTTATCAACGTTATGGTTCGATTCGAAGGCATATGAAATTTCGTTAATTTTTTCCTCGAGTTTCTGAATTTCATGTCCCGTTTTTTCCCCATTGCCAGTTATATGGCTTTTTAACTCAATTTGAATGGATCCGATAAGTTCGCTTATATCATTTATTATCTGTATTTTGTCTTCTTTATTTAAGATTTCAGTATTGCTTTGAAAATCTTTCATAATTTCTTCGAGTATTTCCATCGATCTCTTTCGGAAAAAACCATCATCATCATCATTGATTTTACAACGTATTAACTTTTCGTGCTCTGAATATTTTAAGTCTGCAGTGTAATTGAATTGGAATTGAGGTGGATCAAGAGGTCCCAAATACTCCTTGCCTAAAATTTCACCTTCCAATTGTTGGCGATAAAAATATTTTTCGCAATTCAATGGATTCCGAGCGTAAAATTCAATTTTGGTATCATTTTCTTTTTTATTCATGATTCCAGCTTCCTCATACAATTCATATGTTTTCCATGATTGGGCTTCGGACGAATCGTATTCAAAAATTATGTCAAAATCTGTTTCCATGTTAAATTTTGATACTACACTAGATGTTAAGTTGTTTATTTTCTTGGCAAGATTGTAATGGGATTTTATGAATAATTTGGATTTGCCGTTAATAACATTGAGTGCTACCAAACTCTTTTTCGGCAATTCTTCAGATGAATTTCCTTCTTCTCCATGCATTTGATTTCTTTCTTCTCGATCATTTTTTTTAATTTTCTCTTCAGTTTTCGTCATAAAATTTAGAAATCTCTCGGCTGCATCCTTTCCGAGTCTTTTCATAGCTAGTTGAGGTCCATGTTTTGTGGTGGCACCCATAAATTGGTGTTCGAAACTTTTGAACACATCGATTCCAATTTTCATGAATAAAGTCCGCCATTCTTGTATGTATTTTCGAAAACAAAAAATAATATAAGCATACGAATAGTTATTGCCCTTAGTGTATTTTTCTAACGGCACACTCAGAGCATCCTTCAATAGTTTTGCTACTCCACCAACATCAGTTAAACAGTTTGTACTTATTCCAATAACTTCCGCAATCAATGATGGAGATTTTCCAGGTTTTTTCATATAGTTTTCTAATATTTCATGATGAGCCTCTAGTATTGATTCTAATTCAGTTACAAAATAATATACAAAATTGGATAAGCGATCCTCAAATGATCCTCCGTTATCAATTTGTTCGAAGTTCGTCGAAGTAGAAGTCATTGTGAGTTTTTTTCTTTATTGAAACAAGATATCCGAAATTTGGGATTTCACTAAAGATGAAACCACAATATCAAAATCACAATTAAAACATCTCTTTTTTTTGCTTACATTTTGAATCGGCACAGCTGAATTTGTTGTCAAGTGATAAGGATGCGTTGATACTAGGCAAAGGTTTCAGATAACATTACGTTAACATCTCTAAGTGAAGCGATCTTCGTCAATCTAGAAAAAAAAATTCCAAATTACATATTGATTAACAAAATATTTAAAGTAATTACAAATTAATTATTTTTAAGCACATAAAAGTTGTGATAAGTAGGGCAGTGGATTCTATGGAAGAAGCGACAAAATAAAATAAAAGACCGAAGAAAATCACATCACGCTCGTATTACTCTTCTTTTAAAATAACATTAATGTCATTAATCCAGTGCTGTATTTATATTCCAATGTGACTTATGGTGCTTACGGACTAAACCAACGACGATTTTGGGCCAACTTTTTAACCAGCAGGATAAAACCAGTAGCGTACAAAATATTGAAATAAAAATTAAATTAAAAAATTGAAATTAAACATCACAATTAAGCTAAAGAGCGAGATTTCGCTAAAATTAGATCATCGTTGATGTTTTGAATTACAACAATGTTTTGAATTACGACGATACGCATTTATGTAAAACCAGAGAAATATTATAATTTCTCTGCTTACGAGCGAAAAAAAATATTGTTATTATTTCTTAAGTCGTCACGATATGTTACTGAATTTGGCCGTCGATGATTGATAAAAAAAAACGACAAAAAACCGCGGTCAGTGTTTTTTTCTTTTGTCGAAATAAAATTTATAATCACACATTATCCGATAAATTTTACCTCTGAAATGATTTAATTATTTGATTTATTTCGACGAAAGAAACAATTGAAGAATAAAAAAATCCGTTTGATGACACCGACAATGCAACGGATTGGCAACAATCGTTGGATCACCCATACTAATACATGATATATTCTCAGTAGCTGTGCTTTACGGGGAAGTAAAAATAATAATTCTTTGATTTTTTTTCGATCTTAGTGCGTATCTTCGCAAGTCAAAACATTTTAGGTCGAGGATTACCTGTATGTGATTGTTGATGATCTAATTTTAGGTCAATCTCGAAAATTTATTTAAATTGTGCATGTTCTGTTTTAACTTTCAATATTTTATTTTAATTTTAATATAATGATTATAATTTTATTTTGATATTTGAATTTAATTTTAATATAATAATAACACTGTTCGACAAATGACGACTTTTTTTTTGGTTCAGAGACGAGATATGACTTTTCTTATAGATTTATGCCGAGTGAACACGAATCTGGTAATAAAAAAAGTTGATTGGCTCGAGATTCGGAGATATATGTGTTTTTTAAATCGCGCGATTTTTCTATATTTTGGTGTTGTTCGGTCGATGTCTCAAAATCTGTCAATTTCCTGTTCAAAATGAATATTGGAATCTATAGTCGGGTATTTTATCTTTCATTGGTAGTACTTTTCAGCTTTCAAATCTCTCTAAGGAGTGGTCCAGTTTAAATCAAAAGTCAAAAGTACGTATTTTCACTTAGGATTTTTTCCCACTGTTGATACTATTTTATATTGAGTATTTTCTGTTGAAACATGTTCATTGAGATAGTGTTCAAATTACTACACATACATATGTACATATGAACATATCTATGTGTAGTAATTTGTACGGATGATAATACGACAATAGTAGGATAATCCGTCAATGATAGGATTTGCTACCCTTGCAAAGACGAGAAATCCCAATACTATATCTACGCACTGGTTTTACATAAAGAATTTCTTGTTTCGAAAAAATTACCAGTGCACTAAAATATTTACTATACCAATTTGTACATTTGGTAAATTTCATCAAATCGAGACCTTCAAAAACATGCATTTAAAAAAAAAAATGATTTTGTAAAATGTCTTCAGAACGATAACACTGTTCAACAAATGCCGACTTTTTTTTGGTTCAGAGAGGAGATATAACTTTTCTTATAGATCTATCTATACCCAGTGAACACGAATCTGGTAATAAAAAATGTTGATTGGCTCGAGATTCGGAGATATAATATGTGTTTTTTAAATCGCTCGATTTTTCTATATATTGGTGTTGTTCGGTCGATGTCTCAAAATCTGTCAATTTTCTGTTCAAAATGAATATTGGAGTCTATAGTCGTGTAAAATCATATTTCGACTATTCTTGTGGATGAATAACAAAAATTCATTTATTTTATCGAGGTAAGCCAGTTATCAATATTTTTTTTGTTATTAATCCACAAGAATAGTCGGAATATCTATGATTTTTTTTAAGTGGAATTTTATTTAAATCTCATATAAAGACAATTTAATATATTATTCCTATTAATTCAATTCAGATTCGTGTAAATACGAGTTAATACTAGTACGAGCTTTTAGCTCGAAATTTTACCGATTTACAATTCAGCACACTTCCAATTAACCCTTTTAAACGAAAACAAAAAATAGTGTGGCCAGAACACTATCCCAATAAACATGTTTCAATAGAAAATAGTCAATATAAAATAGTATTAACAGTGGGAAAAAATCCCATGTGAAAATACGTACTTTTGACTTTTGATTTGAACTGGACGACAACTTGGAGAGATTTGAAAGCTAAAAAGTACTACAAATGAAAGGAAAAATACTCTTAAATAATAATCATAAATACTTTAGATTCCAATATTCATTTTGAACAGAAAAAATGTCAGATTTTAAGACATCGACCGAACAACACCAAGATATAGAAAGATCGCGCGATTTAAAAAACACATACATATATCTCCGAATATCGAGCCAATCAACATTTTTTATTACCAGATTCGTGTTTACTGGGCATAGATCTATTAGAAAATTCATATCTCGTCTCTGAACCAAAAAAAAGTCGCCATTTGTCGAAAATTGTAATTAAATATATGTATTGCAGAGTTTTTTTTATAGTTTAGAGAGAATATTAAGATTGTAGTTACTATTTAGACAGCGGTTGAGTGGCTTAATTCAGATACGATAAATAAAAGATAAGATAATCAATCAATAAATGCATGCAACTATTTTTAATATCGACATTTTTCAACCCTTCCCCCGTTCTTCGTATCGTAATATCGTAATCAGGGCTACTCGTATCCATAGTAATATGTAAAATTTGAGACGATATACATATGCATGTGTATATTTGTATATTCGTAATAGTTAGTACATACCTTGGATTAATTTTCCTTGCTAATATCACTGATGCTGTAGACGAGCTTGAGAACGGTGTTCACGTACACGGATGCGAATCTTAGGAAAAAAATAAGATATTAAATTGGATATTTAATACATTTAATAAGTTTAAAATAAAGTAATTAGACTACATACGAAAAGTGTTTGTATATTCAAGACAAGATTGATCTACTTCGAATGTTTAATGGATGTGACAAAATCAAAAAATGCTTATGATACTGATAATTCTTATCAATCGAAGATTGATAAGCATTTATCAGTTCAAGAGATACCAATTAATATAAATGCTTGTTTGTTTTGTGTTTGAAATATAGCACTTAAATTACTTTTGTATTTTTATGAATTTGAGTAGCAAAATTTGGTAACATTAATTATTTGCATCCTCCTATGTACATAGTTGCAGCTTTATCATTTGAAAATTGTTGCTTTTAAGGCAGCGGTTTCCAAACTGGGAGGCGCGCCTCCCTGGGGAGGCGCGGACTATTGCCAGGGGAGGCGCCAAAACTTTTTAGTAAAAAAATAATTTTCATACCATAATATCTACAAATAAATAAAACTTCATATCGTAGCTTAACAGTAAAAATTCAATGCATGAATGTTTATTTTTATTTTTCTTTCATTTTTATATACACATTTAATTAGCAACCTTTCTCGAAGAAAACCTCTCGATAATTTAATTGTTAAACTTAAAACCTATTTGGTTGAAATTTTTGGAAAATTGAGGGGTTTAAATAAATCAATGCAGGGATCAAAAATACATCCACTTGTTCAAAAAGACAAAGTAAAAGCTTTCATTAAAAAGTTGAAGTTATGGAAATTAAATTTACAAAAGAATGAATTGGATATGTTTTCACTTTCCAAAGATTTCTAGGCCACAGCCAATATTGAAGCAAGTAAAAATCTTTTTATTGACCTCTTGGATGGTTTAGTGCTGCATTTTTCCAATTATTTCAAAGACCTTGATTTCTCAAAGTTTTTGTGTATACAGAATCCATTAAACTACAATGAAGAAGACGAATTCGAACTGACCACCATCGAAAAAGAAAAATTGATAGAATTATCATGCGATAGCTCACTAAAAAAAAAGTTTCAAAATGAAACCATAATTCAATTTTGGATGAATCTTAGTGGAGAGTATGAATCTTTGTATTGCAAAGCAATGCAAGTGTTTCTACCGTTTGTAACGTCTTATTTATGCGAAACGGGCTTTTCGGAACTAGCTGCAATAAAAACCAAATATCGAGCCAGGTCAATAGTCGAAAAGGAGTTATGAGTGGCACTCTTCACATTGCCCCCAAGATTTGATAAACTTTTTGCCAATAAACAACAACATCATTCGCATTAAATTTTGATGTGTTAGATGTAGTTTAATTAGTAATTTAATATAATAATAAATATACGTGTTCGTATAAATTTATGTTATAGCAAAACCTTTTTATTATTCTGTCTATTGTAGTGTTCAGTATTTTTTTTTAAATAAAGGTTTATTATTTAAAACGTGTCTATATTATTATATATATTAAAAAATAAAAGGTAGGGAGGCGCGGAAAAAAATTTTTTTTTTAGGGAGGCGTAGTAGCATAAAGTTTGGAAACCGCTGTTTTAAGGGATAAAGTAAAAATTAAGATTAAATTAAAAACACAAGCGATTGTTGAAGTAAGGCCCGTTGTTTTTTTTCATATATATGTATGTATCTATTTACATAGATACTAGGTATTGCACTTCAAAAATTGAAATCCGCAAAATTTGACCATTTGTCATTACCAATAAAGTGGAAAATTTAGCAGTAATTTACATTTCTTGTATTTTTTTTAATAATAAGACAAAAATTATAGTCTGAGAAATTCATATATCATAATTCATATATATGATATCTACGTTTATCGGGATTTTTCGATCGATTAGCATTTATCAGTGCGAACAGATATTGTTAATATAAATGCTTGTTTTTTTTCTCGTATATGTACATATATCGTAAAATATCGAACTTTTTAAATTCCTACAGAAGTTTGAAACTCAGAATGAAAAAATACGTAACATGAACTATAAACAAAAAGTCGATGTCTGGATCAGACAGTCTGGTACACACTGCACCAATATTCAACAATTAATTATTTGTCTCTGTCTTATACTTTCTGGATAACTATGTATGTGTAGAAGGGAGATAAAAAATGTGTATCAGGCATCAATCAATTCATCTTGAATCGATAATTTTCTCACCCTCAGAATGATTCATCAGTGATGAATCATTTATGTTTGTGTATAGTATTTGTATTTTTTTTTAAATTTCGATGTTTATGGTTGCTTTTTTTCCTATTCGTTGGTTTATATTATATTGTCAATTGTTTTTAAATTAAAATTTTTATGACTGCTTTTGTTTCTATTAATAAAATAGCTTAATATAGATTTTAATCCTATTAATGTGTTCATGTGCACCTTACATTGTATTTATGTTTATGACTGCTTTTATTAGATGTTTATGATTGCTTTTGTTCCTATTTAAGTAATTAATATAATTTAATTATTTAATATAAATTAAAAATTATTTGATCTGATTTTTTTTAGAGGGGGGGTATTCCGGTTTGACTTGCATGAAATCTGACAACCCTAAGTATAATATAATTTTGTCAAAAGAGTATATGAGTCGTCTAGTTTCAAAACCAGATAGATCCATTTTTAAAAATTTTTCATTTTATGATATTTTTGTTAGGTCAAAATACGGATCCATACGTTGGCCAAGTAAAAAAGTTCAAAGCAATTCACATCCTATTAAATTACTTAGCTAAAGTCAAGGTTTGTTTCAAAATCAGATAAGTCTCGTAGTTATTGGTCGAAAGTGAAAATACAGGCAAGGATGTAAACATCTATGACCAGTTTATATAAAATATTTAAAGAAAAAAAATAAAAATTAAGCAAGTTATAAGTTTTTCCTTGTTCCTGAAAAATTTCTAAAAACTGACTTATCTGGTTTTGAAACTAGACGGCTCATATGTATATTCGTTTGAATAGAGACCTGTTGGAAACCCTGACATTCAACCTAAGCATGTCAATATATATTCATATATATGTAATTTATACATGCACTCTTCTGGGTTTGAAAACTAAATCCTACATATACATACATAGATAGAGAATATATATATATATATATATATATATATATATATATATATATATATATATATATATATATATACATATGTATATAGTTATGTCCATACCTGGAGGTGAACAGCGACGGCGACTCATCGCCGCTACCTGTGGCTGAGAGGAGTTGTAGGACAAAGCAGATGACCTTCTACCTGCCACATCCACCGCCTTCGTACGAGGTTTGTACCATCTCTTAAGTGCGTCAAAAATTGGGCCTTAAATGTCACTTTGACAGTTGCCGCACGACGACCGTCCATCTGACAGCGGCCGTAACACTACAATACACGGCATAGCGTACATCATTTATGCGGACGCGCAGGTACATACATGGCGGCACACAACGCCAGCAAGGGAAGTGAAATAGGCGACTGGAATGGTTCTGCGGACTCCCACGAGGAGACAGGACTTAAAACTCGAGAGGAGTCTGGAAGAACTCGACAAAGAAATAAGGAGAACTACACGCAAAGAGATCCGACTCGAGCTGCCAAAAGGAGCCTTCGTGGTGGGATTCGCGGACGACTTCGGAATCCTGGTGTCGGCGAAGAAACCCGAGAGGCTGGAGCTGCAGTGGCAGAAGACAGAAGCGATATTTTTCACCCGCCAGCGAAAGCTGACGCCGCCGACAGTCAACATAGGAGGAGAGCCGGTACTGTTCCAGAATTCCCTGAAATATTTGGGAGTCCATCTGGACAGAAAACTAAATTTTCGGGAGCACGCGACAATGGTGGCCGAAAAAGTGGCAACAGTAACAACGGCGCTGGGACTGATGCCAAACCTCGGAGGGCCGAAACCGAAGAGAAGAAAGCTGTTGAACAGCGTCGTCCATTCGACGCTTCTGGGCGGATTCCATGGAAATCGAAAGGACAATGTTATGATTTAACAGAGTCAGGGAACGGGATCAGTGTTGGTGAATGTCTCCAAGGCAGCGTCGTCAAATTCAAAGATGGGTTTTCGTGTATTATTTTATCTTTATTGTTGGTAGTTAACAGAGTGCGACCGACATAGGTCGGTTGATGGTCAACAATCAGCCGTTGTTTACAAGGTAATTTAAGGTGGTTGGTATTGAACGATTGACATTTTGTCAATCTCTCTGTAAGAGTGTTCAACGGTGGAGTCTACTCCGGTAGAGTCTACTTCGGTCTACTCCCGTAGGGTCTCTTCTCTACTGGTTACAAGTGGGGGTTTATATATTGAACTTCTTGTAAGGGAGGAGGTGTCTTCGGATGTTTACCAACAATCAGATGGCAGCGTGGTTTGTCAATAGATCCAGGTGTTCGCACATAGTGGTGAATTGATTTTAAAACTACTATTGCATTTTAAAAGGTATTCTTAACAATGCCCGACACTTATGCGGGTGTAATAAAGGGATGATGTAATGTATGGCCAGGTGCATTTCGCGTGATTGTTAAATGTTTCAGACATTCAAAAGAAACATTGGCTTCTCACGATCGCAGATTTTCGCTCCGACAAAAGGGAGCTTTGCACCTGACTAATAAATTTGATCTTGACGTTGAGAACGTCTTTTTCAAATCATAGATACATTTTGTATCTAATTCAAACAAACAACTGCTTTGGACCATTGTATGACAACCTCAATGCATTTTAGAATTGAATGTCATTCCAATATATAACAACAAGGAAAAATTTAGCCTCAGTACAGCGGAGGAGTTGCCACGGCGTACTCGACTGTCTCCGAGAATGCTGTGCTGGTAGTCGCAGGAATCATCCCGATCGATCTGCTTGCGAAGGAGAGGAAGCAACTATTCGACGGCTTGAGAGGAAATGCATCAGAATCCCAAGAAGCAGCGACACCCAGGCGAAAGGAGATACGGCAAGAGCTGATGAGGTGCTGGCAGAGGCGGTGGGATGAAGAATGTAAGGGACGCTGGACCTACAGGATCATCCCGTCCGTGGGCGATTGGGTTGAGAGGAAACACGGGGATACCAGTTTCCACTTCACACAGCTGCTGTTGGACCACGGCTGCTTTGGCAAGTACCTCCACAGGATCAAAAAGGAGGCCTAAACAAAATATTACCACTGCAAAGCCGAAGTGGACAACGCAGAGCATACCCTTTTCAGGTGCCCAGCTTGGGCTGAAGAAAGAGAAAGAATGGAGGAAATTGGAGTGACCTCACCTGGACAAGAAGCTAATAGAGAAGATGGAAGCTTGGGTAATCATCGACACGTTCGCGTCAACGGTGATGCGCAAGAAGAAGGCGCACGGACGAGAGAGAAGAATGCATGTGAGATGAATGGAATAAAGAAAGGAAGAACGACGAGAAACAAAGAATAAACGACGATGAATGAATGAACCCCACTCTTTGAAGTAATACACAGAAGTCCCAGAGAGTGGAGGTTGGGGGTGGGGTTTAGCTGGTAAAAATCTGGCACTACCCTGCAGTTCGGACTGTAGGATGTCTTCAGAAGATTTCCCACCTCCAGCGCAGCGAAAAAAAAAGATATGTACATACTTGGCTGCCAAATTCAATTTAGACTCTATGACGATCTTAGATTCTTAGATTCAAAATTATTTTAATTAAATGTTAGAACCTAAAACAAATATCAAAATATATTTCTAGAGAAATCAAAATATTTTCAAAATCTAATAAATCAAAATTAAGCTGATTTTTTCAAAAAAATTGAGTTTACTTATAAATATCGCTCCGCTACAAATGGTTGCAAACCACGCGGCCGCATGCTCATTTCATACTTTTGTCTCGGCTTTTGCCATTTTAAACTTGCCAAAAAGATCCAACTCAATTTTAAGAATTGTTAATTATCAATGTATGTACATCGAAATGTAATCTGCGCAACCCCATGAATATCTCGTCTTTCGTACATGCCGAAATTTAGACAGTCAAAATTCAATCGAAATGAGCATGCAGCCGCGTAGTTTGCAACCATTTGTAGCAAACCCATAAATTCATGGATTGGTCAGATCTGATTTTTCTATTTTCACTTCATATTTTAAACGTTAAATCATAAACACTAACCGATTCCAAGTTTCAATCAGTTATTCAAACAGCTTTCACACACAAGACATCCAATAATAATATAAAAAAGCCATCCACATTTCCTCACATCTTTAATCAAAACGTACCTTAAATTCCCTCATATAAAATCCAGCTTATCTTAATCCGTCTTGAATTCAATCAATCGTCGATTCGTCAAAGGCAGAAACAGATACTCGCTTTTCGATTGATGCGATTTAATTTCCCAATACGGAATTGTTCGTGGGGGATCGAGTGGGATGGGAGGTAGGGGGATGAATCGGTCGGGGGATGAGTGGTTGGTTCATTTGTTTTAATCAACGAAACCCCCACCGGCTATCAATATATATAAGGGCGTGTTTAGGGTTAACTGACGAGCGTAACTGCGGCTTAATTAACTGTCTCGACGAAGAACAAACCCACCGGAAAGACACCCATCACTGTCGAAACGTACGCCACACCAAAATCAAGCATAGAGTGAATCTAATCTAAGAATTGGACTTTTTCAATATATTACAGGTATAAGTATATGTGTAAATATATAGCTATTAATATCAGAAGTTCGGGATTGGGATGGTAGTATACTTATTTAATTTCCCAGGGGTTTTGGAGAAATTTATGCTGAGCGGAGTTTTTAATAACGTATCATATAATATTTAATTAGATATGGCGAAGTAAGATTTAATCTGGCTTAAATGTTTTCGAAAATTCTTGTTTGCAAATATTGTATTGTATAATATTATATATATCAGCATATAAACGATATATTATTTTTATGTTTATATATGTATTTATTTTTGTCTGTGATTTAGCCTACAGTTTTCGACTCAGGAAACCAAATTTAATATACAATTTCAAAGAATACCATTTTAGAACCTTGGAATTTTTTGAAAATGCTTGGAGCCCTGTATTGAAGGGCTTCCATTCAAAGACGCACGGAAAATACCGGACGTGTGTTTGTTCTATGTTATATAATATTGTTATAAAATACGCCTCATATAAAACCGAAAAGTCCTGAATACCGAGAAAAGCTGGCTAGCTTTTATTTTAATACATGATACCTACATATGTATTGATTTTACTACAAACTGTTGAAACTAGTAAAATTGTGTTTTTATGAAGCGGATATTTTTAAACTTTCATTCTTTGATTTGAATGGTTAAGTATTATTACTAAATTCTAACATAGTTTTAGCCACCTTTGATATAGATATGTATATCAATTATTCGGGTCTACGTGACGAGCCAGAGTGTTAAATTACAGAAAACACAAATATCGGAAGGCAAAGATCGAAAATCGAAAGATCTTAAGTCGAAAGATCAAAAAAATAGGGTGCATGGTAGACAGTACATACTCACTTAATTTGCGCGAGCAGGGTACAACAGGAACGAGAGGAACAGGCTTTTCCTCCCGTGTTCTGCGCGCGCACATTAATAGCCAGAATGTTAAATTACAGAAAACACAAATATCGGAAGGCAAAGATCGAAAATCGAAAGATCTTAAGTCGAAAGATCAAAATAAAGGGTGCATGGTAATCGGTACATACTCACTTAATGTGCGCGCGCAGAATACGGGAGGAAAAGCCCGTTCCTCTTGTTCCTGTTGTACCCTGCTCACGCAAATTAAGTGAGTATGTACCGTTTACCATGCACCCTTTATTTTGATCTTTCGACTTAAGATCTTTCGATTTTCGATCTTTGCCTTCCGATATTTGTGTTTTCTGTTTTCCGATATTTTCTTAAGAAAATGGCCCATGATTCATTAATCAAATTCATATTTTAAGTGGTAGATTTTTAATTTTCTTTTTATTTGAAACACTTTATATTTATTATAAATTAACATTCTGCTTTTGAAAACAAATATTACTAGTGGTTTTCCCGGCTTCGCTCAGTATTTGTAATATAAACAGCTTAAACATGGTAAAACAATCTACATAATAGTAAACATTAATTTGTTTTTTGATTAAATTTATTTGAATCGAAAAAAAAATATCGATATCATCCTCATAGAAACATTGATTTGTTTTCGATGTTCCCAACAAACCTAACATACAAAGTCTCTTTCGAAATTATATATTAGATATTGTCTAAGTGCTTTTATTATAATTAAATACGAAACAAATCAGTTCAATGAACGATATTCAAACCTATACTAATTGCTTTAATAGCATTACATAAAAATCAGCTGATAACTAAAAATAAAACTATCACTGTTTGATCTGTGTACATGTGTGGCTTGTATTGGTTAGAAAGTTTGTTTTGTTAGAATAAACAATGAAATTTGAGGTTATGAGTTGCAGCTGGAAATACATATGTATTCTCATTTATGCCGGGAAACTTACAGTTTAGAATAGTTTATTAATACTAAAATTGCTTTAATGATTTGCTTTAAGAATATTTTATCAATGTATTATTATCCATAAATGAGTTTATGTATTTACAGAAATGAACTTTTCAATCATCAGATAAATTAAATCAGCTGATAACTAAAAATAATTGTATGTGATGTATGTATGTAAGCTTATTGTAAAAAACTAAATGTATGTAAGCTTATTGTAAATCATATTAACAATTAGATACAACATAACTTCTTATTGAATACTTATCTCGCAGATTATATACAGCTAAAACTCCGTAAAGAGATATACTTTTAGCCGTGAAATGTCAGATTTGGCCATAAATCAATATATATCGTGTATTACATTACATGAAGCTAGACGCCAAATTTGAAATTTATATAAAGAGATAACGAGAACTTATAGAGCAAATTTTATAAAATATAGAGTGAATTATAGGCGTTTAAACAATTAAAATCTGATATCGCCATATCAAGGCGAAAAGGATGAAGATAGATTTTGGTAGCTTGCCGTACCGTCATAGACGTCACCGTATCCGAGATTCTGGATATTTGATACGCATTGTATACGATATTTTATCTCCAACGTAATGGCAGACGATACATTAACGTATATTGATGACCAAAATGAGCAATATGGCAAAGTATGAAAACGATCGGATAAGAGATATAAAAAATGACCACTAACACGAAAACCATGTGAACTTAATAAGAGGTAAGTAAAAAAGGTGAACGGAATATTCGCCAAAACTGTGGTTTTATTTTTATTATTATCGTTTTGTTTTTTTGCTATTGGTTTTATTTATTATTATTTTTATAAGCTTTTTGTGTGTGAGATCTTCGTGTAAGTAACACTTGGGTGAATAATATTCGTGTGGGTAATCTCACTGTGGGAAATTGCCCATTATTTTATTTGTTTCTTTGTGACAACACTGTTAGATACATAAGATGTCATTCGATTGGCATTTTTTTTATTATAATATTTTTTTTCTTACTTTACATTATTTTTGTTTACATTTTTTAATTTTATTTTATTTTTGATTCTTAATTATTTTTTCATGTACATACATAGATATATATGTCTAACTATGTATGTAAAGTGACACCTTGGAGTATATTTGTAACGTCACTATAGAGTAGTTGTAATAAACAAATAAATATGATAACCAGTAATTTTATTTTTTCACCTGGGTTTCAAACCAGTGAGCATTTCACTGATAAATATAACGCATTACCGTATATACATATACATTTTAAGAATTTACTTTAAAAATTCACCTGATGGTATTTCATCGGGCGTATCACAAGTCATATTATTAAACATATGTATATACTCGTACATAACATTTCTCGGATTCGGCTCGTAATAATATCACGCTACCCAATCGTTATACAAAAGACTCCATCGCCGAAGATAAGGGGCTTAATCAAATTTTCCTAGGTGACCGGAGCCCTAATCTTTATTTCCATGGAAAATCTTTACACTCGAACCGAGGGGTTGGGGCTGGAGACTATCTGTCCAGATGTATCTGGCGAGATATCGTAATGTCTGGCTCCGGTCCTGGCGGCGTAATCCCAAAGCCTTCGGTTTATTGCCTTGGTAGCCTTCCAGCAGACCCGAGATCTTTAATCTTGGTACAAAGCCCACCCGGAGAGCGAGCGAGGAATAAGTTGAACACAAGATCTGAAGCAGATTCTTGGAGGTCCGTGTCCAAATCCGAAATTAAATTAAATTTGGCCTCGAACCTGGCTTACCGTGCAAATTAAAAGAAGCACACCCCGGCGGGGGTGCGGACTCGAAGTGAATTTAATATAAACTGCTTGTGTAATAAATTGAGCAGATGTATGTCAGATATACATATGTAGTAATAGCGGATACTATTTTATGATACAAAAATAAAAATTGTTACGTATACAGAGTCAAGCAATATTACATACATATATTCACTATGATTTTCTCTGCTTACTTTCAATTTTGTGTCTTCCTTTGTCTTTGGCTGAACGATTCGTAGTATGCATTTTCAAGAATGAACATATGTATTTATTTATTTATACAGGTAAAAACCCATTTAAGTAAATTACATAATAAAAACATATAATAAAATCTTATAATATAAAATTAACAATAAAATCAGAAAAAATTATTAAACAAAAAAAAACTGTATTTAATAAAACTGTAGTAATAAAATAATGTACTAAAATATAAATAAAATAAAAAGGCAATTTAAACAATATTTCAACAACAAATGTACAAATATGTGGGATTTCATGATTAATATTTCAATCAAAGAGTTTTCAATGATTGGGGTTTCAATCAAAATTATGATCCCGGCTTAAACTAATGTAATTAAATATATTACTAAGAGGTTTGGGCCGATTTAAAATCATCACATACGTACATATATCATCACATGCGGTTAGAAATATATTAAGCCTGTATTGGTTAGAAAGTTTGTTTTGATTTGAGGTTATGGGTTAAACGTCATTCTGTCAGATTCACTGAACAGTGTTGCCACCCTGCATAAAGGCCGGTGTGGCAACACCCAAGACCGTTGGCTCAGCAAGCCTCCAGAAAACTATAAATATTTATATATAAGAGATAACGAGAACCTATAAAGCAAATTTTATAAAACATATGTAGAGTGAAAAAAGAAAAAGTTATAGGCGTTTAAATAATTAAAATTTGACAGCGAGATGGCAGGGCGAAAAGTAATGAAACTACCGATGTGAATGATGAATGAGACACACAATATTCTAAATGGATCCTATAAACCGACCAAAAGTAACACTAAATATGTCAATGTCCGTCTGATGAGTTAAATGGTTAAAGAGCCCTATGGTTGTGTATATACGAGTATTTAAAAGAATGTTAGTTTTCGATATAATTGGCGAAAACTGAACAGGTTTGCGTATTCTAAAATAATTTTCCGGTGCATATAAAGTGAATTAGCTAAGAATTGGTGGATTATAAATATTTCCACGAGCGACAAGGAACATGTGTCGTAATAATATCTGCAGTAGGGTTTTGAAAGCCAATGAAACTGATGCCGGTTAACCAGTGAAAATGCATTTTTATAACATCTCTAAAAAACAATATATTTGCAGTTGAATTGAACAGATATATAGATAAACACTTTAGCGTTATGGGTTTTTTTTATTGTAGCTACATACATACATATGCGTAGCTTTATTTCTGAAAACTATATACTGACCGTTTTATACCACCCTCTTTTATAGCTATATGACCCTCAACAGCCTTCTTTTGTATAGTACTTATTTATAAAAGAAGGCTCAAAGTCTTCTCGAGCGATTTATAGTGTTAATTACTTAAGCAAGTGTGACAAATAGCATTTGGAATTAGTTTTTAAAACCACAAGGGAACAAATTGAAGACATAAGTATTATATAAATTATGATTTCTGAAAAAGAAATTGAATTGTAAGCAAATGAATATAATTGGCGGTGATAATCAGCTTTGCTTTAATTTATTTAGATGTTTTGAATATACATACATACTTCACAAGTGAACACGTGTTTTTGGTTGCATATAGAACAAAAATAGTAGGTCTTTTTGTTATTATGCCCCAAGTGCTTAGTTTTAATAATATAATATAATTTATTCTATTAAAAAATAAATGTTTAAAATAGGTGTTCACCATATCAGTAGGTATTAAAATTTACTTAACATGTATTGTGAACATTATATGAAAAATAAAAAGCTTTTAAAAACGAAAATTAAATGTGTTAAGTTGTTTTTTTTAATTTATTGAAATAACAAATAACCATTTTTATCATAAATATATATTTATACATTGTATATATGCGTGTATATATCAATATCGACCTACATACTTATGTATACCTATAATATATTTTATGTATGTACATACATTACATTCGGAGTAAACGGGGAGGCGGTCGACTTTAATCAAGCTTTTAATACCACTTTTTCGGCAACTTTTCAGAAAATTCAACGGAAGGAAATAGCCTAATATATTCATTATTAAACTGCGTATAAGAATTTTCAATTTAATATCATTTTTCATTTAGAAACTCGCATTGAAAGCGCGAGTGCGAGCTCCCTTAGCAATTCCTTTTGCGACACAATAATGCGTACGTTGTTCATCACACACGGACGAATATCGCGACGAAACGGATGAATATTTCAAATTTCGAGAAATAAATTCAGATGTGCGTTATGGCGAGCACGTTATACATGAATACCTATGTACATATGTACGCACAACGAACAAAGGGGAAACGACGGAGCTTTCGCTGTACTAGTACTCGACGCGTCTACGTTGCATTAACAATTCCGTTTGTTGTTCAACTTTAACCAAGATACACGATCTGGATAGGCACGTGACTAATATAAGACACATGTATTTCGTTTTTATTTTGGTAATTCGGAAAATGGAGCTCAACGAACGTTGATTTTACTTTATCTGCCGCAGGACATTTTACCTAGTGGTACACATAACTCTTGATCCGTTAACAATTATTGGAAAAATATATTTTACACCATATATGTAAGTATACAAACGAGGAAAATATTCAAAGGCGTTATTGAAATATTATCACCCTTTTGGGCTGAGTTACTAATTTGGAGAAAGAAAGTTTTACAAATATCCATGTCATCTTATATTTTTTTGAAAAATACACATCACAGATAGTTTTATTCTGCGCTTCTCTCATAGATCACTCATAAATCTTGAATAATTCTCGTGTCCATTGGGAGAAGACTATTATCATTTAGAGCGAGATATTGAAGTTTTAATTTCAGAATCAGAATTTTCAACACGAAATCGATTAGATGTTCAAAATGACACGCGTATAGCCTTGTCAAATATCCTCAATACTAGTTTACGCTTTATATTTGGTTTTGATTTTTAAAAGCTTTTTATTATTACTTAATTATGTTTACAATAAATCTTATATCTATTTTAATAGCTACTGATATACATACTGATCATTTTCTATTTTACAATTTTAATTTTATTTTATTAGTTATCATAGTATTATATTATTGTAATGTTAATGTACAGCATAATACTATTCTCAAAATTGAGCTCAAAAATCTATTTACAATTCTTATTAATTTCTTAAAGACTGTCTAAATTCAGTTCTTAAAGACTGTCTAAATTCAACGATATAAAGCAAATTGCCTGAGTGATTTATCTGTGAGTGTAATGGCCGTGATGCAGTTGTCGCGTGAGTGATTTGTCGTGTTAGTATGGTAATTAGTGGTTCTGTCATAGAATCTACTGGTTAGTTTGTTAGTAATGTCTGTGACTAGCAGAATATTATTTATGGCATGCAATTTTTTCAAGTTAGTATATATGGGTGTGTTATAAATTATTTTTAGGGATTTATTTTATATTATTTGGAGCTTGGAAAAGTTAGTATTGGATGCGTTATTCCATTCAGGGGAAGCATAGGTTATTACGCTTTATATTATCTAATATATAATTTCGAAAGAGACTCTGTATATATATATTTATATGTAACTGTCGTTGGTAACTTTGTAAACAGGTAAATTTCTATGACGATATATTTTCTTTTCGATTCAAATAAATTCGCCCCTGGCCCCGGGGGGCACCAAATACTCCGGGGGCGAAGGCCCGTATTCTGGTATACATATAATTTCGAAAGAGACTAAGTATATACATATGTTTGTTTGTTCGTGACAGTCAATTTAATATAAAAAACAAATGAATATTCAAATAAATTTAGATAAAATAAAGCTATTCAAATAAATTAAATAAAAGGTTGACTATAAGATTAGTAATGTTTAAGCGGTTTATATTACAAATACCGAGCGAAGCCGGGTAAAACCACTACTATTATATATTTATGTTAGTTTGCTATGCAAAGTCACACTTTCCAACATACATACATATGTATGTACATATTTACATAGAACTATTTCATGGTGACTTAAGGGTTTCCATATAAAAAGAGCCTGCGACCAAAGGGTTTCCATATAAAAACACCTGGGCAACGCCGGGCAAGTGTGTTTGTCTTCTATGCAAAACCTTAAATGTATGATTTCTATATACATTATGTATGTATATGTTTTAAATAAAACAACGAAGCTCATAGTTGAAGAGCCCTCATATGTTTATAAATTTCCGAGCAAGTGTGTTTGTTCTTTATGCAATTCTAGTTTTAAATAAACTACAATGCCGTGTTTTAGAAGAGGTTGAAACCTTTCGAAAGTTTTGATTTCAAATTTAATCTGACTGAGTACGGCAAAACATTGGCAACACTGGTTTATCACATATACATATTTTTTAATGTAGTTGGTTTATTTTGTAATTTGAAATCAGATATTTAAATATGTATTCAGAGTAGTGGTCTACATATAGCTTGCACCCTAGTGTAAAAGTGATTAAAAAATTGATTAAGAATTCGTGATCTTGAATAGGCCGATAAAAATCCATACGACACGGTTCAGTTGTAAGTCAGAAGTACCACTTTAGAGTTTATACTGTGCATGTAGAATTTTGCAACATTGTAGGGAAAATTTCCAACTATGATTCCAAACTGAACCGGACCAATAAAACGGTATTGCAGGATAAATTGCCTTATTATAACCGCACGGGGACTTATCGTTCGCCGTCTGTTTTATCACGGAATCCCATATATGTATGTTCGTAGATAGGTTTTCATCTGATACAATATTGCAATTTAACCCTATTCTAACCGCATCGTTCGGAATTGAATCGTTCTAGCTTGGTTAAATGAGATATCGTATGTATGTATATATGTATGTATGTGTGTTGAGGAAAAATTACGCGTTAATGTGGATAAAGTACGGCTTAATTGAATTTGAGTTTTAAATTTAAGTTTTTGTGTCGTCTGTTTACGTTTCGGGATGTATTTTTTATTTTAAAATTATTTTATTACACATGACATAATTAAAAAAATATTATTGTAACTGGAAAGTCCATTTAGAAAATTATGGAATACGAAACAAAAAAAAAAAAAATAGGTCCACTCACCATAAATACATTAGCAAAGTGGACGAAGGGAACAGCTTAAAATTTATGTTGATTTTTTCCAGCCTATGAGGAAAAAACCTAATTAGTTTTTAATTCAATATCCGTTTTTTGAACGTAAAAAAATTCATGGAAATTCTCTCTCGTTTCATCTTTTTTGCGGCGGCCAATTGTTTAATTTTTGTAATTACCTACACTCAATCGAATGAAAAATTCATGATATATTAATTATTCGCATCGAGGATATTTGTAAATATGTCTGTATCTTTTGTATCTTTTCGAAAAAAATTAAATCACGATTTTAATACAATTTAATCATTTTACAATGATAAAGCATACATACATAGGTATCGTTTCTTTTTATATTTTTAATGAATAAATTACAGTATTGTTGAATAATAATTTATCACTTAATACTTATATTTAAAAACTAGTGTTGTGCGCGATGAAATATCATCGCATGGGTTATGGCATATAAAGTTATTAAATAATTTATTTTTAAAGAAATGTGTCGGTCCTGTGTTTGATCTGCACGGGGTCGAATTTTGTTCAAATACCTTTAAAATATAATTAACTAGTGTTTTTACCCAGCTTCGCTCGGTATTTGTAATATAAACCGCTTAAACATGGCCAATATAATAGTAAACATTTTATTAAATTTATTTGAATGGTCTTATTTAAATTTATTTCTATATTCATTTTTTTTTATTAAATTGAACGTCAAGGATTATTCGAACCAAACAAATAAACAAAAATATTATACATACGTACATACAGTCTCTTTCGAAATTAAATATTAGATTTAATATTTATATTTAATTGTTTAAAATGAAAAAAAATATGGTGAAAACCACCTATCTACCTACATATATCTACATATATATATATATATATATATATATATATATATATATATATATATATATATATATATATATATATATATATATATATATATATATATATATATATATATATATATATATATATATAAAATTTCATGTCTGCTTGTCTGTCTTTCTGTGTGTCTCGTATGGGCTCCTAAACCACTCAACCGATTACGATGGAACTTTCAGGATTTGTTGTATGCAAGTTCGGGAAGCTTACTGTGAAAAAAAAACGGGAAAAATCCTCTTAATAATAATATTCGTAATTACGATTTTGCCGACGCGAAAGTTTGAAGCGCAATTGTGTAGCCAAAAAAATGTGCTCGTTGGTAACCACGTTACCAGTTGGTTTATGTCGACACGGTCTTGAAGAGACGTTAGTTCACTTGAACCATCACTTGAAACGGGTATGGGAATTGCAAGCCTTATTTTGGCATCGCAATGCCGGGTTCAGCTAGTAGTTCACTATAAAACAGAAATAGAAAAAATTATTAGTTAAAGAAATTTTCAATGGATGGCGCTAAATGCCGAGACTATTTTTCTAGAGGAAACACTGGTAGCAAACAGTATATATACGAGTATATAGAGGTTTTTTCTTGATTCGTTATTATATTCGTACGTTTTATTGACAGTGTTTTAACTGTGACGTACATATGTCGAATAAACGACTATTATAGTACGGCAAGACACACAGACACACAGAATAGCGATATTATATATTTTTTATTTATTTATTTTTATTTTTTACTTACATATATATACAAATATACCAGGAAGGCCTAACAGGTAAACCCCAATGCGCCTTCCCGGTCAATTAAAAACAATGCAGTATTTTTACTACACAAGTCTCGAAACTCGAAAATTGGAAACTAACGAGACATCTATGAATTAGTACATACATTTTTATTGTATTTTTCCGAAATTTTTTGAGTTAAGTTATTAAAATTCTTTGAGTAAAAGTTTAGACCTCGACGAAAATGTATTTTGCGGTTATTGCACGTTTCAGATAAGAAAAATCCAATTCAAAAGTCTTCGAAAATGTTCGGAGAACCACTTGAATGTCGACTCGGTAACCAGGACGACTAACGAACGTTCCAAAAGGAAGGGCTAAATTTCGCTTATGACGTTTCGAGCTGATATGATACTTTCTCGTCTTCCGGTGATGAGCTTATCAGAAGGGGGCTTTAAGGAGACAGGGGGAAGCTGGCAGTTATCCCAAAGCTTTCTCAATCATAAAACTTGTCCTAGGGAACCAATCTTGTCTGGATGCAGCGATTGTGCAACGACAAATTGTCGACAAACGATCACGTCGAACGAACGGCTCGTCATCGGCGTGTCGTTCACTTCAGACGGCTTCAGATAAACGATCGTTATGCTTCAGACGTTTTCCTTTTCAATGCGTCTTTTCGTTTTTCTTTTCTGCCTTGGATAAGTCGAACGGAAGAAGACAAACGGTTACTTGGTTTCCTTTATGAGGAAATTTCGATAAATCTTTCATCCCTCCGGAAGTCTGGGCTTACCCTCGTATGTATATGTTGATTTTTATTTTAGACTTTCAATATTTACAGTTATGGGTTAGTTCACTTGTCATATCCTCGACCTTTAAGTTAGCTTAACATTTTAAATTTGGTTCGCGTTGGTACTGAGTGGTCGCCGGGTTCGATCCCGTGAGCTATGAATTTAACATAAATTTTATAGTACATTAATCATACTCAAATAGTGGTGACATAGTAGGTAGAAAGGTTTTTAGCCAATTTTTAATCGGGAACCGCTTCAACAATGAAATCAGAGAAAATTGGCAAACTTTGATAGGAAACGATCGACCTGAAGTCACAAATATCCAGGTTGAAAATAATTTATTCTGAGTATAATCTTAAATGCTGCTGGTCAGACTTGGATATTTGGATTAGCCAGCAGCATAGCTCGGTCATTAAGCTTGTGCCTGACACCGAGAGGCGCCGGGTTCGATCTCATGACCTCGATTAAAAATATATATCTGTGGTGCTGCTGGTCAGACCTGGATATTTGTGACTTCAGGTCGATCGTTTCCTATCAGAGTTTGCCAATTTTCTCTGATTTCATTGTTGAAGCGGTTCCCGATTATAAATTGGCTAAAAACCTTCCTACCTACTATGTCACCACTATTTGAGTATGATTAATGTACAATAAAATGTATGTACAATTCATAGATGTCTCGTTAATTTGCAAGTTTTCAGTGTCTCGTAATTCAGCGACTTGTATAATAAAAATGCTGTTTTTTTTATAATTGGCCAGGAACGCGCATTGGGGTTTACCTGTGAGGCCTTCCTGGTATAAAATGTAATGTAATTTGTTACTCCAAGTCGATCGTTTCCTATCAGAGTTTGCCAATTTATCTGATTTCATCGTTGAAACGGTTCCTCCATCAAATTGGCAAAAACCATCTTTACCCGCTATGTCACCAATATCTGTATTTGATTTATGTACAATATGTAAAAAATTAGATGTCTCTATGGATTAATTAATTGTTTATTTCGTGTTCTTCAGTCTCTCGAAATACAACGATTTATGTAATAAAAATGCTGCAATGTTTGTAATTAATTGTTTAGGAAGGCGCATTGGAGTCTACCTGTTAGGCCTTCCTAGTATATATCTAAGTAAAATAAAATAAAATTAATTAATTAATTTAATCAATTGAAACCATACGGCGATTCTTCGAAAAACATTATTTTCATATTTTATGTAACTTTCTTCAGCTTCAATTTTTACATTTTTACTACATTTTTCTTCACCAAATAATATTGAAATATTATGGTTACATAGTTCTTGAAAGCTTCACATATTTTTTATTCTACTTATAAATTTCAAGTTTCCAAAAATAATATTCAAAAACGTACATTTTTTAATATATGCATATATGTACTAAAATAGGTATATAACCCAAAAGACTTTTAGTGTAATAACTACCGTTCATTTTGATAACTAACAGTTATAAGATCTAGAAATAACTAATTAATTTGATTTAAATATGGATGTTCAATTCGTATATTCAATATTGAAAGTAAGATTTTATTTATTCTTTCCTCAAATATAATAATATTGTGATATTAATACTCTCAAGTTTCACATATATGATTTTTTAAGTTCAAATAAAACGTATTTACATATATGCTTAAACTTTTATTAATACTTTAAAGTATGATATATGTATGTATTAATAACAGTGTTCAAATTTGATATATACTTTTTTTCAACTATTAATCCTAAAGGTTATTCAAATTCAAAATAACAAAAGTCCAAGGCAAACTTTAACCTTCTTTATGCCTACAGGGCTGAATTTGAGAGAGAAAATAAAATGAGCGGAACGAGAAAAACATCCATAATGAAGAGTGCGGAAGCAAACTTTTTAAGTGCAACGATTTGAGAGAAGTGATGACCGGAGATTTTTATTTAAAAAAAAAGTTAAAATAAAAAAAAACTGGAATAAAAACGAACCTTCCGGGCGCGAGAGGTAAAATAAATATATGATTTTTTTCGTGTTATTTCAAAGAGGATGTGCCCGCGAAAGTTGGCAATCTGTAACAAGTAAGAAAGTGCCCGGAAAGAAAAATAGGCCAGGAAGGAAGGGTGAAGCGGGGAAAAAGGAAAACACATCGCCGAAGTTTGATTTAATATTATAAATGACTGCCGGCGAAAAGGAATTTAAAAAAAATATATGCCGTTTAAAAAGTTTTCCGTCGGAAAATACGGATTTGACGTATTCGAGTTGGCCCTTTCCGCGAGTTTTCCGACGCTCCGAGACGTGTGCGATTTTCCCCTTCCACCCCCTCCGAAAACTTTCGCCATAATTATTGTGTACGGAAGATAAAGTTTTGTATTTCGTGAAAACTCGCCATTCTTTACAATAAATTGATCGGAAAGTGTGAGCACTTATTATAAATTTGGCTGAGTGAAATATCAATATCGGTTCACTCCAACTCTGAATGGCTCAATTAATTAACAACCGAGTACTTTTGAATGGCCCTCATCTTTAATCCCAAATACAAATGAAAGAAATTTACATTTATTATATACATACAATCTATAGTATCCAAACCCAAATTTTAAACAATTTATTCGCTTAATTTATTCTTCTAAATTCCACATACAAATATGAAATCTTCGAGCTTATATTGCGAATATATTATATTTTATTGATTATCTGATATTCGACTATTAATTAACATCAAAGATGAGTTATTAAATAGTAGTGTATTTCCATAGGAGTATTTCAGAGCTTCTCTTGGCATTACAAAAATTGGAAAAAATGCCTTTCAACAGAATTTTATCCCATCTAAAGTACGATTGGTGATTTTATATTAAAACATACACTTTCCAGGTATTTTTACATACCTCCTTTACGTTTCACATGGCTTTCGTGTCAATGGTCATTTTTACCTCTTATCCGATCGCTTTCATACTTTGCCATATTGCTCATTCTGGTCATCAATATACGTTAATGTATCGTCTGCCATTACGTTGTAGATAAAATATCGTATACAACGCGTTTTAAAAACGGGGCCCGTAAACCTTCTTGACGTTTAACAAGCGTTGTCACTGTTCGCCATGACACGGCGATATCAGATTTTAATTGTTTAAACGCCTATAATTCACTCTATATTTTATGAAATTTGCTCTATAGGTTCTCATTATCTCTAATATATAAATATTTATATTTTTAACTCTCATATGTATATATAAATTTCAAATTTGGCGTGTAGCTTCTTGTGGGGTAATACACGATATATATTGATTTTTGGCCAAATATGTCAGATCTGACATTTCACGACTAAAAGTATATCTCTTCACTGGGTTTTATCTGCGAGATAAGTATTCAATTAGAAGTTATGTTGTATCTAATTTTTAATATGATTTACAATAAGCTTACATACATTTAGTTTTTTACAATAAGCTTATTTGTTCCTGAAGAGCAATTAACTACTGTTGACAGAATATTACAGAGCTTTTCAGCGGGTCACTGACATTTTCGGTCGCACCATTGGCAAATTAGTAGAATATTCGTCTGTTCACACGGTCATAGTGGCAACGTACACCCATTTACCTAATGTACGGCCAGGAAGAGGTTAAGTCGATTGTAGCCAGTGAATTGATACGAGAATTGAGTTTCGTATTCATGGTCTGGCACCGGAACGAATTACACCGGGCGAGAGCCAGATACCACACAAGTAAATGCTATGTCGTAAAGTTTTACTATCGCACTCTTGGAGTGTTACTTTTGGGAACAATAATGTCATATGCAATCGTAAGTAAGTAAGTAATAAACTGGGAGGAGCGCGGCTCTGTGGGAAGAATGGGTTACGGTGGGTGGGGGCGGGTGACTAGTGCTAATAATGCGGCATATCGATCCATGGGTTCAATGGCGAATTCTAACTAGATTTTCAGCAATTACACTCAGGTTGAAGTTTAGAATTCGTTTGAATAATTTTCAATTCTTGGCTAAGACTTTTTTTCAATAGAAAATATACATCATTTACCGCTCGAATTAGTACGTTCAGATAAAAATATAATATTGAGATTGAAAATCAATCCTTGTAAACGAAGCGAAACATTTAACTGGTCCAATGTATGTACACATAATAAATAGCTTGAGAATAAAATACATAGTGAAAACAAAAAGTTATAGGCGTTTAAACAATTAAAATCTGACATAGCGAGATGGTGGCGAAAAGGGATATAAAGTAAGAAGATGCTAAAACGAACAAACTGGTCGAATAGTCTGAACGATCAATTCGGACGATAGACGTCAGGAAGAAATACGAGACAATATTTTTAAACGTCTATATTACGATTTTTTTCACCATCGTTATGGCGGACGTCATTTCCACTTATATTAATGACCAATCCGAGAAAAATGGCAAAGTATGAAAACGATCGGATAAGAGCCCAAATTTTTTTGACTAGTGATTGTAAGTGAAAGTAAGAAGAGGTTTGTAAAAAAGGTATATTTTTGAGTTTTGAAATTCACCAGATAATTAATTTTACGTATTATAAAACAATAAAAAAATCACAAACAATAGATAAAGTATCGGACTACTAGAATCAATTCCAGTACTCATTTATGGCACAGAAATACTGGATTTTGAGTAAAATATTGCAAAAGCCTGTCTGCTAAAAAAAATGTTTTGTATATAAAAATAATTAAGAAATATATTAAAAAAAAAATTAAAACAATATATTGTAGCGTATGTTAAAAAGAGCCACTGTTATAATTGGTTTCGAGGATTATCTCCAGGCTTCAGTGCAAGTCGGCTAACCAATAGAGACCCCCGAATGCACTTAGCGGTGGTAACGGCACTTGGTCGCATCCCCTTTGGAGTTCTCAGAACTGAAAGCGTGGGACTGCATATCCGGTTCATGACTAAACAATGGGGAAGTAACCGGACGTCAAAGATGCCCTGATCGACCTGTCTTTTATAAGGAGGTACTTAGACCATATCAAGACATTCTGGACGGAGCACTGGCGGTGCGTGTATCTCCTTAATCATAAATAAATGCTGTGAAACGACTTTGGCCTTTTACTTGGATCCTCCACCCACCCCTACGCAACAATATCAATAACAAATGTACGGAAATACGATGATTAGGATTTCAATAAAAATTATGATCCTGGTTTAAATTAGTATAATTAAGTATATTAGTCAAAGCCATGGATCGCGTTAGTATGAAATGATATAAAGGCGACCCGATGTAGATGTTTGGCTTAATAAGTACAAATCTTTATGTTATTAAAATAAACTAGTTCCACTAGTTCCATCGTTGAAATTCACATTTTACATATCGCCCTAATGTACATATGTATGTATGTATGTGCATATGAAGAAAATTCATTTCTTGGGACCGTGTTTTATAATCCTTTTTGAGAAACAGACAAATAAAAGATGATTTAATTTTAAACGGAAATAAAATGATTTGTAATTGTATTATATCATAAATTTGATGGTTTAATAATTAAAGTATTATTATTGTTTTTAAGTTGTAAATTAAAAACGATTCCATGAAATTGAATTATTATCTCCACGTATAATTTTTTTTATCGGTTAAAGATCGAGTAAATACATGTGTATAGGTATACATATACATATGTACTTTGCTGAAGAGGCGTACTGAAGTTGTTTCAAAGAAAATTATAATGAATGTTATATGTAATGTCCCCGGTGAAAAACATTGAAAGAATAACACTCAAAGACGTTGTTAAATATGCAATATATAAATGTTTGCTGAGAATACATTTTAATTCAAAAATACATTTGAGAATGGAGCTCTTAACTCGACTTTTTGCATTTTATTTAGAAGCTAATGGCTTACTTTTCTTATGCGGATTTACTGTTGACTTTCCGAGTATCTTATATTTAAAATACTCAAGTGTATTTTTATATCGAGAATCGTGATTAAAATTAAATTAAAATTAAATCGTAAAAATTCAAATTTTCTTTTCCGGTTATAAAAATTACAATTTAGGCGTGCCTGTAAAAAATCATATATTCACATATTTTATTTAATTTTAATGGAATTATTATAATGGAAATATGGCCGTGCTACATAATATTGTCTATTTGTATTCTGCAGATTTTTCGCTTGGATTATTGCGCGACGTAATGAATTTATTATACGGCCATAAATTCTCGATAATTGAGCCCTGACCTTTGCGATGACGTCTACAGTAGCTTGTGACATTATATAAATTATTTTAATATGACGTTAAAGTGAAATTAGGTTGCTTATCTCTAATCGAATCATTCGGAAGACCTATAAATATTATGTGAAAAAATAACTGATTTTTGTATATTACTCTTTTTTTATACTCTACAACAAGTTTTCGTATTTAGTCTTTGGACTTGGACTTTGGACAGTGATGGATTATGGTGAGTATTTACACGTGCACTTCTTCTGCACGTGGTGTCCTTCTATGTTCATTCGGTTTATCCCTTACGTCGAGGTCACAGCACAATTCCTCGGTTCCAAGACAAAACGTCCCCGGACGAAACGGCGAATGACACAACGTCTCCAACAAAATGACAACGTGACATAGTGTCTATAGAAAAAATGATAACGCGACATAAAATGACATTCATATGTTTAAAAACGAATTTCTTAACGAAAAACATATATACGAATTTAAAACGTGTAATAACCAAGGATAGTCGCTCTAGATATTGCTCTCTAGCTTTATAGGACAATAGAAATTGAAAATAGGCAACACCTCTTTCCTGGGAAATAGCAATCGAGCGTCTATCCTTAGTAATGATGAAGATCTGCATATGTACATATTGTTATGTACCTCGCTTTATCAATATAGTTCCCACAATAATCAAATTCACTTTCTCACATTGATATACGCGAGTAACAAGTCCATTAAAATCCCTGTAAAGAGATAGCCAGATAAGACAAGAGTTCTGGACTTTGCCCAACCCAGGAATGCCGGATTTTACCAAACCGAAAAGATAAAAATCATTTATATAGATCACGATTCGATCACATAAGTTAATCATCACCATCGAGACTCCGAGAGTGGTCGTCATCACCATCGAGACTCCGAGAGTGCTAGTAATTAATATTGACCCCGCAAGTGACGGTCAGCACAGCAGCAGAACAGAGTGAACCAAAAGCTAATCAATGGAACAAAGTTCTACGTATCTCATTTTAAATTCATCATCGTTTCATAATTATATCTGTAGTTTTCGAATATATCTACCAATGACATAAATATAACGATTTCTTTATAATAAAGAAATATTGGTTTGTTAACCAAGTAATTGAAAAAATATATAAACTGCGTTTTGGAACATGACAATATATACGTCCTTTGATGTATTATTAAATAAATATAAGATAAGGCATTTTGTGTGTCCAGTCTAGGCTTACTCTGCTTGCTAAAAACGTAAGAAATTTCAACACCTTCATGAATTTATCGAGTAGCTAATTAAACTATATCGATTCCACTCTTCCATTATTAGGGGATGTTGCAAAAACGCTCCATAAATATCAATTAACGTACCGACGGGCACGCTTTTTATTCAGGGAAATTCAATATTACACCATAATTATTTTTCGCCAATTCCCCTCCTCTCGGGATACATATCCCCCCCCCCCTCCTATGTACGTGCACAAATGAAATTAGCATCGTGTTTGCCGGAGCGCATTGTCAATACCGCAGATTAAAATTCATCACATGTCGAACCGAACCGAATGGGAGTGCGTGTTGAATTATACGCTCGAAACTGATATAAATAAATAAAATTTGTGTTTTTCGACAAATTCGTCATTGGTCTGTTTGAAAAATGCTTTATTAACGATCGCAGCCTCATTGCTTCGTTGCGTGTTGTTTGCGTTTGTGAATCCAATTCGCGTAGATTGCATTCGCAACGTTCAAACATTACTGCTGTGTTGACGAATGCAATTTTTACGGTTTTCATCCCACGTTCTTGTTTAATTGTTTTTTATAAAATGCTATTTTTTTAGTTTGCTTTTCATACTGTGGCTATTAATTGTATCGTTCAATGTATGAATGGTATTATTTTGTTAATTTATTTTAAATGGAGTACTAATGCACTCTGGAAAGGTTTACTTGCATGCAGTATGAAACTCAACATGATTGTGGAAAATATCATAAATGTGCCCTTCAAAACCAAATTTCACGCAGAATAAGATTCCCAGATCCCTGAAACTCACAACTGAATTTAGCTTAATGCCATTTAAATGGTAAGAGTACATATATAAGTTGGTTTCACGATCTGGTAAGGCTAAAGAGCAAAATTACTCAATGTTGAACTGTAATATGTTTACAGCTGACCAATTGAAAATAGCATCCCAATTTGATTTAAGGTCAGCCAAATAACAAAGGACATCAATAGATTTGAATAATTTGAGATATTTAGTAAACAATATGAATTCAGAGTGCTTACTGACATTAAAGATATCATTTATAAATATAATGAAAAGCAAAGGACCTGAATTGGAACCGTGAGGAACGCTAGAATGAGTATGATATTCGTCGGAAACCCTGCCGCAGTATGAAACATATTACATTTTATTTTATTTATTTATTTATTTTATTCTAAACAGACCATTGCGGCATAACAGGAATTCCTAAAGCGCCACAATGGTCAAAAAATATAACACAGAAAAAAACAAAATAACAATTAAACATAAATTAATATAAACATATATGTATCTATATAAAAAACAACAAAGAGATAAATTTATTTCAAATGCGTTGTTGTGAATTGCATTATTACCTGTTTTAATTAATATTCCGAGAAAAACTGATTCAATTAATTTTATATGCCTTATAAAAGCATAGTATGAAATAAAGTTGGCAATCAATACATTTATGCTCGCAATTATTTTCCACACAAATTCTTCAACTTTTTTATTTCAAATTTTTTATCTGATATATTAAAATCTAAATAAGAAAATAGATCGCTTTTGGATAGGACAAGGGTTTTAATACAAACATTTTCTCACTCAACCGATCAGTTATATTAAATACTTTATATTAAAAAGTATAAAAGAGTAAATAGTAAAAAAAGTATGATAATATATTAGAAAATAGATAGCTTCAAAGATGCTGGGTTTCGTTTTACGCAATGCTCACAATTTCAATAATTTAAGAGTTTTGCGTCTTCTTTATAACGCATTGGTCCGAAGCATTTTGGAATCTGATGCCATTATATGGAGTCCCAGTGAATTAACTCACTCTCTAAAAATTGAAAGAGTTCAAAGGAAGTTCCTCCGCTATCTATATATGAGGGAGTTTGGATACTACCCTCAACTGTTTCCTAGTGCTTTTGTACAAGGTTCTGTTGGCTATAGTTCCCTATCTCATCGGCGGGATATGCATCTTGTGTGTCATTTCTTCAAATTATTAAGAGGTGATATTTACAACCCAACTATATTGGAAGAAATGAAATTTTGGGTTCCATCTCGCCTCATGGATTATCGATTGCGTCCATTGTTCCAAACAATTAAAGCAAGAACTAATGTTCTTGCTTTTTCACCAATCGCTCGAGTCTTGATATTTTCAATATTTCACCGGATAATCTATCCGTATTTTTACTGTTTTTTACTTTTAATTCAATTTAAACTATTTATATATGTGTTTTTTTTTGTTTATTATTTTCAATTTGTAATTTTTCATTTTTTTTTTTTTTTAATTTTTGATTTTTCAATTTATTAATTCTCAATTTTTCAATTTTTCATTTTTATGTACAATTTTTTAAATGTTTTATTTTATTTGTTTTTCTATTATTGTTGTTTTATTTTTTCTTATGTATTTGATCTTTTATGTATGGTCTGGCCACAGTGTCATATTGGGGTGACCTGTAAAGACTCTGTGGTATATTTGTATATTAAAATAAATAAATAAATTAAATACACTAATATGTATAGTTATGTATGTACATATATACTTTACAACAATTAATCCGAGCTTTGGCCGATAGCGCGGCACCTAGCAGGTTAAATTGCACGTACATACATACATTCGAATGAGAAATAGGTCGTCGTAGAAAGGGGTTGTTGAAGGGCTTTCCAACCCCAAATCGCGGGCGTTCAAAATTTAACGTGTGTATATTATATATATACACATACATATATGTATAATATGTGAGATACATCCGAAGCCGTAAAGTCATCCGGATTATTATATTGCGGCTGAGTCGTATATATAAGCAACTTACGGCGCAGTTTGACGCCGGGTTTAATTGAGCTGCCGAGAAGGGGTTATTACGTATTATATCGGATATATGTATGAATGTATGTATAATATGGTATATTTCGCTATACCTTCGGAGATGTATGGGGCACGTGACGCCGGAAAAGTCACGTGGAAATTGCGAAAAGTTGCATCTGCGTGTGCAACTAACGAGCGGATAAAAGCTCCTCGTAATCGGATTTATTTTTTTGACAGTTTGGATAAATTTGAATGAAACGTGTTCTACGTGAATGTTTGTATAGGAAGCTTATTGGAATGGGCTGGTAAAATTTTATTTTTTATTTCAATCAAACATCTATGTACACTCGCCTTTACAGATCGCTCCAAAAGCAACGAGTGTTCTAATACAGACACAATACGTTCAATACAATCGATACAAGAATTCATACAAACATCATTCACATTGTCATACATGGAGAAATTTGCAATTTACTATAAAAATTGGCGAACCTCAAGATGCTGAATAGCTTGAGAGTTGCAAGAGAGACCGTTTCAATGAAAATCGAAAAAATTGGCAAACTCTGATAGGAAACGATCAACCTGGAGTCACATATATCCACGGTTCCCAGGGGAGGATAACATCCCCATTGTTTGCTTAAATTTGGAGGCTCTCATCTAAATAAAATATTTGTTAGGCTTTTCAGCGAACGCATCCAGCACCAACCTATACCTGAATAGTGAAGGAGATAAAAGCGATACGAAAACTACCGACTCATTAGTCTACTTATATATAGATTTGTTCGACAAATGACGACATTTTTTACTTTATCTATGTACGTAGTAACAATAGATTTGTGATCATGCGAAAATTAAAACTTGAGATTTTGACTGATTCGATTTGGAGTGATAATTAAAGATATTTTGCCATTTCAATATCAAGAAAAACTGACTAGTTAATTTCGCTATCGATTAATTGAAGCACCTTTGGCAAATACTATACTTTTATCCACATATATGCATTTTGTATGTATGTATGGACATATGTATAGTAAAATAAATTTTTGTTTTACTTTCTTACGGTAACTGAACTTGCCTTACATTAGGGAGAAAATTCTAGAGAGTTTAAGACCACACCATATTTGGAATGCTATCTCGCGGTATCTTTAGATATAGAATATACAGATGTGTTTGGGAAAACCCGGATTGTGTCAAAGCAAACAAGTTTCTTTGATATGTCATTCTGCAGTTTTCAATGATATTATAATTTTAGATCAAAAAGCTGTAAAACAAAATCGAAGGTCCAAGGGGCCCCATAAATTCCAGTTTAAGCCCGGAAATTCTTGATCCCGGGTAGTACACGTATAATTACATACCTCCTTTACGTTTCACATGGCTTTGGTGTCAGTGGTCATTTTTATCTCTTATCCGATCGTTTTCATACTTTGTCATATTGCTCATTTTGGTCATCAATACACGTTAATGTATCGTCTGCCATTACGTTGGAGATAAAATATCGTATACAACGCGTTATAAACACGCGGAAAGTAAATCTTCTTGACGTTTAATAAGCGTTCGTCCCGTATCTTCCAACCTGTTCGCCTTGATATGGCGATATAGGATTTTAATTGTTTAAACGCCTATAATTCACTCTATATTTTATGAAATTTGCTCTATTGGTTCTCGTTATCTCTAATATATAAATATTTATATTTTTAACTCTCATATGTTTATATAAATTTCAAATTTGGCGTGAAGCTTCTTGTGGGGTAATACACGATATATATTGATTTATGGCCAAAGATGTCAAATCTGACATTTCACGGCTAAAAGTATATCTCTTCACGGAGTTTTATCTGCGAGATAAGTATTCAATAAGAAGTTATGTTGTATCTAATTGTTAATATGATTTACAATAAGCTTACATACATTTAGTTTTTTACAATAAGCTTAAATATGTACATACAATTAGTTCAACAGCTACCCATAACCTCAAATTGCATTGTTTATTTCTCCAAAACAAACTTTCTAACCAATACAAGCTAGACATGTACACAGATCAAACAGTGATAGTTTATTTTTAGTTATCAGCTGATTTAATTTTTATGTAATACAGCACCTCTCGTTCCGTAGATGCATATATACAATTTTAAGATTCAAACATCTTTGCAACTGGACTTGATGACTATGATTTATAGAAATACTACATATTGAGATTTTAAAGTGCCTTTAAAGTCATTTAGATTCGATATTACTCAACAATGAAAATAATTATAAATAATAATTAAATTAATTTGTAAATAATTATAATTAATTTGTAAATGATAATTAAATAACTATGTATAAAATAGTTAAAATAATCTGTAAAATATTGTATTCATAAATAAATGTCTGTAGCATTTTTAACAGTGCTACTCTAACATTTTCAGTTGGCGGACCAGCATATATTTTTTAGTAATTCTCATAGGCTGCCTGCGGTATTATGTAAAACTAATATTCAAACATGCTTAAAAAAAAATATATATAAATCTTGTAAAAAGTGGAAATTGTATGAACTTTGAATCATTAAATTCGAATATAAAAAAAGTAAACGAAGATTGAGTATTTTATATGATTGGTGGAAATCGATTGTTTAGTCAAATTTGCTGCAAAAAGTATATTGAAGTTGTAAAAAATATATAACTATGTATGAAAAATTCATTCTATGTATGAAAAATTCAACAGAAAAATTCATTCAAAGATTAGTTTTAGAGGCTAAATTCTTTCATAAAAACTGTAAATTTTTATCACACAATTTAAACTATTCTCAAAAAAGAGATCAAACACATCGTTTTTATTTTATGAGACACACAGACACACAGACATATACACATTTTTTCAAGATCGTGAAAACGTGATCAGTGATCGAGTTCGAATCAGTCAAAATCTCGAGTTTCCGCATGATCACAAAACTTCATCTATTGTTACTACGTACATAGATAAAGTAAAAAGTTACAATTAAAAGCAATGCGCGAAAACAAGAGCTTAATTATCGGAAGCGCATTGTTGCGTGTGAAAATCAGTTTTTCCCATTCGCCGGAAAACGGCCGTGAGCGATTAATCCGTGCAAAGCGTCACGTGCATGTAGGAAAATTCCACGTGCAAAATGCACAAAAAGTGCGTTGCAATTTAGCGCACTCGGTCCATTTGTTTTTGTCCTTGATTTATTCATTCGGAACGTGAACTTGATTTATATTAATTTTCGGAGCGTATTCATTTTATCGTGGAAAATTTTAGTCGGAAAAGTTCGTCACCTTTGAATACGTTTTCTTCCACCTTGAAAGTCGTTTGTGTTTAATAATACCAAGAGTTCTGATAAACGAAAATTTGAAGAAAGTGATTTTATTTGTTTTTCAAGATTTTATTTATTATTTCGCAAAATTTTCTTAAATCAAATATTTATTTATTTATTTTAAAGTCCAGACTATTGTGGCATTACAGCAATTCCTAATGCACCATAATGGTCAAAAAATATAACACAGAAAAAAACAAAAAAACAATTAAACATTAATTAATACATGACGAAAATAATATACTAATCAATTATCCATAAAAAATACATTTAAACAAAAACAAAAATATATTTAATCCACAAATATATTTAATTCAAATATACATCCATACATAAACATAAAAAAACAATAGCATTTAATAATAACAGATACCGTAAAAATATCAAATATAACATAAGGAATGTCGTGCACTTATAGCCAGTTCCAATAAATAAGAATCAACTGCAAATACAAAACATCCCTGTTAGGCCCAAATGGAAGAGAGAAAATCAAAATTCCACTCATAAATCACAATCAATCATGAAAACAATGATGTGCGCAGACTACCAGATAAATGGGTTAAGTTAATATTCGACAATTTACGCTCATTGAGGTGGAAAATATCACATTCAGTCTCGACAGCAAGGATTCCAGTAAGAAGTCGAATAGCTCTTGGAATATGAGCCATTCTAAATAAACTATGCAAGCAGGATTCTTATGCAGTTGTGTACTCTTGCACCGAATTTTTATTTTTCCATACTGGTAAATATTTGATTTTACGAATATATAATAATATATTTACATACATATGTATGTAGTATATGTTGATTTTGATTTTTACATACCTCCTTTACGTTTCACATGGCTTTCGTGTCATTTTAAATGAATTTTATTATTACGAAATTGTGTTCATAATACATCTTATATCTATTTTAATAGCTACTGATCTACTGATCAACTGATCATTTTCTATTTTACAATTTTAATTTAATTTTGTTAGTAATCATAGTATTATATTATTTTAATGTTAATGTACAGCATAATAGAAAAACGAGTTCAAAAACCTATTTACAATTCTTATACATCTAATACATAATATTAATTAAAGACTCTTTAAAGTCGATGACCTAAAGCATATTGTGTTTAGGTAATCTGTGTTTATACCTGAAGGGTATAGATATTTTTTTGTAATCGCCGAAACTCTTCACAAGTGTGTTAGTATGGCTATTAGTGATTTTGTCATAGAATCTACTAGTTAGTTTGTTAGTTATGTCTGTAACAATAATATAACAATTTTAATGTAGTATGACATTAACGCATACAAATACACTGAAATACAATGTAAATATGTATATGTATATAAATATGTATATATATATATATATATATATATATATATATATATATATATATATATATATATATATATATATATATATATATATATATATATATCATCATCATCATCATTTACAGCCATTCGCCATCCACTGCTGGATGAAGGCCTCTCCAACACGCTTCCACTCGTCTCTGTTTTGCGCAACACTCATCCATCTCATTCCGCACATTTTCCTAATTTCGTTCACCCATCTTCCTTGCGGTCTTCCTTTTACTCTTTTGCCTTCTCTCAGGTACCATTCAAGCACTTCTTTTGTCCACCTTTCGTCCATCCTCCTAGCTACGTGACCCGCCCATTGCCATTTCAATCTCTTCACTCTATCCACTATGTCCACTACCCTTGTCATATTTCTCACCCACCTGTTCCGCTTCCTGTCTTTCCTCGTTATGCCAAGCATACAGCGTTCCATACTTCTTTGAGTGCATTGGATTTTATTTTGCATCTTGGCGTTCAGTGTCCAAGTTTCACATCCATACGTCATCACTGGCAAAACGCATTGATCAAAGATCCTTTTCTTCAGGCAGAGTGGCATTTTTGATTTAAAAACAGCATTCATCCGTCCAAATGCACTCCACCCTAATTTCATACGTCTCTTTATCTCTTCATTTTTACTACCAGACATGTCAATTATTTGACCTAAATATAAATAATTATTTACTACTTCTACTGGTTTATCATCTAAGGGGATGCTATCAGGCATGCAATAACTATTGAACATTAGTTTAGTCTTATCTACGTTAATTTTTAATCCTACTTTTCTACTTTCCCTGTCCAGCTGTGTTAGTCTGATAAGTAGGTCAGCTGAATCACGAGCTATTAAAACTATATTGTCTGCGAACCAAAGGTGACTCAAGAAGCGACATTCCAAGTTCCTGAAAACTCCCTCAAGCACCGCATTGAATAACTTGGGCGAGATTGTATCTCCTTGTCTTACTCCTTTTCCTATGCTAAATCTATCTGTACCTGAAAAAAATTTAACCGAAGCTGTGGCATACTTTTATATATTGCAGCTTACAGCCCCATATAGGGTTCCGGTAATCCCTGTGTTTGTAGAGCGTTAAGTACTGCATTGTGGCTCACTGTATCGAAAGCTTACTCATAATCGACGAAACCTAGGCACAATGGCCGTTGATATTCGTTGGCGCGTTCGATTAGTTCGCCAACTACTTGGAGGTGGTCGATTGTGCTGAAATTTGCCCTAAATCCTGCCTGTTCTATAGGTTGGATCTCGTCGAGGATATTCTTCAGCCTTTCTGTAATAACCTTCGTAAAGAGCTTGTAGACCGCTGAAAGTAAACTAATGGGTCGGTAGTTCTTGATATCGCTTTTATCACCTTTTTTGTGTATTAAGATGATAGTTGCGTTATTCCATCCTTCTGGTATAGCTTGGTTCTGGATGCATTTGCTGAAAAGCCTAGCTAAGATATTATTTAGGGGGGAGCTGCCACATTTTAGTAATTCAATGGGAATATTATCTTCCCCTGGGGTTTTACCGTTCTTTGCAGTTTTTAGCGCGGCCTCTACTTCGCTAGGCAATACTGCAGGAACCCTTTGGCCGTGTGTCGATTCCAGAGCGGGGAATTGACCGTTGTCGTTCTCGTATAGTTTTGCATAGAACGTGTAAACTCTGTCTATGATTTCTTCTCTATTCCTAATTATTACTCCGCTCTCTGATCTGATTGCGATCATTATATATATATATATATATATATATATATATATATATATATATATATATATATATATATATATATATATATATAAATTTTAAGCAGTTAATAAAAATCTTGAGATGAAAAATATGTAGTAATAATAAATAAAACATAAAGATCATGCAAAAAATTGATTTCTTTGCAACAAAACAGCGAAAACAAATCTGACATACCGGGATCCGTGCGCCGAATAAGATATACTTTTTACAAACCTCCTTTACGTTTCACTTACGATTATTACTTATCCGAGCTACTCCAGGTTCAATTTGATGTACATACATATATGTATTATACAGATGGGGAATTGAAACTTCTCGTTTTTAATCTTGTTTTATGGCTTTCAATCGGCACTTCAATCGATATTAAATGAACTTTGAATAATTCAATTTGATTGAATACCGCCTAAGATGCTCTAGCGTTACTTAAATTATACATATATAATATATGTGAGCGTAATCCTATTTATTTGTGTAAATTCAAAATCGCAAAAAATAAATATATATATTTTTTTTTAAACCGGTACAAAGATGATTATATTATTTCATATGTACAATATGTACATATATTATAGTAAATAATAATTTAAAAACTACATAAACATGAAAAAATTTTATGTATTTCAATTGAATTTATTGTATAATACTTATATTATACATAGATTTTTACATAATACATATTTTATCAAGCTAATCAAATATAATTTCTTATATTCCTCTAAATCTATGTATTTGAGGAATATAAGAAAGTCATAAAATAAAATTCGATACAAATTGAGCGCAAGTGTAGGGAAACTTACACAATATGAAAGTTCTACACACATACTTCGGTTGTCGGAATTTGTTCAATTTCTTTTTGTTACTTAAAATCACTATAAATACATATATGCCTACACATTAAATATCAAGAAAATAAAGTTATTTAAAAGGTCAAAATAAAATAATGAAATATTGTTGGAAAACAAATTACGAATTCTGTAACTTCCAGTTTACGAATTCTGACCAAAACCTTATCAACACTAAGTACATAAAAAATACAAATATAAATTATCAGCTTGATAAGTTCAGGTGTGTGGAAAAAATCATGTGCTCACAGCATTTTTGACATTTCTAAGAAGAAAAAATCTCCCGATTTATTAAATTTAGCGATTTTTTTTATTTTTATCATATTAGTACAAAGATTATACTTTAATTTTTTCATGAAGAGCACACATGTTTAACGGATCGAAAAAAATAGTGGAAGAAAAATTGAACAAGAGTAAGCTGCCACTTTCGGTAAATGGGTAGTGGCGTTTAATGGGTAGTTGTAATAAATACCCAATTTGGGTAATCACCAAATGTTACATATACATACATATGTAGCTTTGTAACCAGTAGATTCTATGACAGAATCACTAATAACCAAACTAATACACTTGTGAAGAGTCTCGGAACAAAATGTCTATACCCTTCAGGTATATACACAGATTACCTAAACACAATCTCTTTTAGGTCATCAACTTTAGATAGTCTTTAATTAAAATTATGTATTAGATGTATTATGAGTATTTATAAGAATTGTAAATAGGTTTTTGAGCTCTTTGTCCTATTATGCTGTACATTAACATTAGAGTAATATAATATTATGATTACTAACCAAATTAAATTAAATTTGTAAAATAGAAAATAAATATAAGATTTACATATTGTGAACATAATTTCGTTATAATAAAAATAATTTAAAAATAAAATATAGCTTGGTATTAAGTCTAAGCATTTAAAAATAAAATACAGCTTTGTTTTAAGTTAAATCAGTCTGATTCTGTTAGCGTTTTATAAACATGTTAAGGTGAATTTAATGATAAGAAATCTACATACATTTTTAAAAAAATCTCCAGCACTAGCATCGATATCATTCCAAATTCATTTTCTCTTAATAATTTCGAGATTTATTGTCAAAATTTAAGATATCAAACAAATATACTACTGCAAATAATGTTTTTAGTAAATATTTTTGCAAGATATACATGTATGTATGTCCATTATTTTAAGAAATTATTTATTGAAATCGTTGATATATTTATATTTGATAATATATTTAAAGATTTTTTTGATAAGTAATGTTGAGAAGCGTAGTAGGAAATTATATTGGCCTTGAATGGTTTCACTTAAAGTACCTTTCGATTCGCTTCAGCATCAGTTGCATCGCATTCTGCATCTTCGCATTTTGACGTGGAATTTGGTAAATAAAATAGAATTAGTAAAATTAAAATAAATATATGATTCATTGTAATAGATTTCAATATTAAAATCAAATTTATTTAAAGAAATAACGTGTAAGTAATCATTATTTACTATTTTTTGCAGACTTGTTTCTCAAAATGATAAAAGCTTTTTATTTAATGTTCGTATTTGCTGTAGCAATCCAAGCACAAGTTCCCATGGTTGGACCATGTCCCCAATTAGGGGTAGTGACACCCTTCAATTCAAATGAAGTAAGTTTCAATTTAAAGGCCGTGTCCTCGATTCGATGTACATGTGTATTTTTATATTATAAGATTGTTAAAAATTTACATAGCTACATTGACTTGATTAGAGGAACTTAAAGGCTATATCTATACATATTCATTTCACAGACAAACATTGATTTATATATATGTAGATACGTTCATTTCACATGTCATATTAAATCCACGATAGTCAAATTAACAGAATAATTTCACACTATGGAACAGACGGTTCGAAATGTTAAATAAATTTAAAACAATAATGATATTAACATATTTTTACAAACCTCCTTTACGTTTCATTGTGTTATATTATTCAGTATCTTGGAACTTGGTTTGAATTCGAGAAATATTTCGCAATATTCGAATTGAGAGGAAAATGCATCACTGCAACTTATCTCCAAGATACTATGGCTGGAGGTATAACAGTAACCAACGAACAAATAGACCAATGGTAAGTATATGTACGTGCATACGTACATACATATAAATTTATCAGTTTTATTATTATTAAATAAAATAGACGCAAAATTAAAAAAATATTAAAATTTTTATAGGACCAATCAATACAGATCTATTAAAGGAACTGCTAGCTTTCCAGAAGGTTCGAATATAGGAAAACTTTCTGTAGTATTTCCGTCAGTTCCATTTGGACGAGAAGCCCCATACTGGATATTGGAAACTGATTACGATTCTTATGCAGTTGTGTACTCTTGTACACAAATTTTATTTTTCCATACTGGTAAATATTTGATTCTACGAATATATAATAATACATACATATATGTGCATATGTAGTATGACATTAACGCATACAAATACACTGAAATACTACGTAAATATGTGTATCTTTATATGTTTTCGATAAATATAAGCGTCGATATTGGATATTGTGTTACTTCAGGGTATGATATTCGAATATTCATATGTTTCAGATAATGTATGGATTTTGACGAGAGATCCGTTCCCATCTCAAACAGTTCTCGACAAGGCTCGTGGCGTTTTAGAAGTGAATGGTCTTCAAACTAATCGCTTAATTCCCACCGATCAAACCAATTGTCAATCGGCTTCAACTGTGACAAGATTCCCGACAACGAATATAATGACTACATCAGTCCCGACAACGACTATAATGCCTACTACACTGTTTGTTACATAGGATAGTTTGGAATTCTTAATGTGATTGTATTCGAATAAATAATATTTAGAATGATTAGAAAAAATAAATACGAGGTTTCGTTTGGAATTTTTTTTTCTATAATATCGGTTTTATTTATTTTGAATATTTCAGATATGCATTTTTTATGAAAGACTAGCTGAACCCAGCCAGAATAGCGCATGCAATTCCCATTCCCGTTCTCGTTTCCGTTCTCGTTCCCGGTCCCGTTCCCGTCCCCATTTGTCGGAAAAACGCAGGCGTTAATCCACAAGAATAGTCGAAATATGATTTTTCAATTCAAAGTGCAATTTTATTTAATTCTCATATAAAGATAGTTTAATATATTATCATTATTAATTCGATTAAGATTCGTGTAAATACGAGTAAATACTCGTACGAGATTTTTGCTCGCAATTTTACCGATTTAAAATTCAGCACACTTCCAATTAAACCTTTTAACCGAAAACAAAAAATAGTGCAGTCAGAACACTATCTCAATAAAAATGTTTCAATAGAAAAAACTCAATATAAAATAGTATTAATAGTTAGAAAAAATTCCAAGTGAAAATACGTACTTTTGACTTTTGATTTGAGAGATTTGAAAAAGAAATAAAAGATAAAATACCCGCCTATAGATTCCAATATTCATTTTGAACAGGAAATTGACATATTTTGCGACAACGACCGAATAACACCAAGATATAGAAAAAACGCGCGATTTAAAAAACACATACATATGTATGTACATATATCTCTGAGGATGCGGTGCATCCGCTCTAAAATCGCCAGACGAATTGAACGACAGATTAACGGACGGCTGCTTTAAATGCAATTCTCGTCTTCTCGAATGATAGATTGCACATCAGATGACGTTTAACCTTTCGATGTGCACAGATGCAATTATTAAAATGGTGATTATTAAAATTGAGTTGGATCTTTCAGGCGAGTTGAATAAGACAAGATTCGATAAGTTCCGAATCTTGCCTTACATTAAATATACATTAAATGTAAGAAATTATAGTCGGATTATAAGTTCACGCGCATGCGAAGAAGGCTCTGCGCCTGTCGCAGATTTAGTACCTGCAAATAGCTACAACCATTGTTTATCACTAATTTTATTACTATTTCTAATAGATTTTGCATAACATTTTCTTTTCAACTATCCAATGCGAGATATCGGAAAATTCTTCCAAGATAGTCATTAAAGCAGATATCATAATTATTTTAAAATATTTCATTACTATACTATATATGTATATATATATATATATATATATATATATATATATATATATATATATATATATATATATACGCTGTATATATACAACGTATTATTTATGCATATACATTCCTCTATTTTATTATACATAGAAGGCGAAAAATATTCTACTTAACACTTCCATAGATATCGTACGTCTCACGATTTACGTCCTAGTTTCAGGACTCATTCTCATACATACATGTATATATGATATATGTATATCTCATATAAAATACACATCCACACACATTTACAAGCACAGCATCACGTTGATATGTCGGTCACGTTCCGGCCGACGTCCTTTCGCCAGTCAGTATCAATCTTTGTTGCGCGCCGCGATACAATTATGAGAGCAGACATTAGTTTCGTTTTGATGGATCCTGGCCTGTGCCGCAAATAAAACCACAACACTAACCCACCCACCCACCCACCCACCCACCCACCTACATCCTAACCCCAGTCTGCTGAAATTTATTTAGCAGCGAGAAACGCTTCCGACGAAATTATGTCATATATACGTCACTAATGGCCGTTGGGTCGTGTACACTAATGTTTTCCCTCGGAAGGGTAGTGCGGCACAATTATGGGCGAATATAATATTGCATTATTTGCAATGTATTTTTGATTAAATGCATAGCTGTTTCAAAGCGAATGTAAAACACACAGTGTGTTGTTGATGTATTTAAGATCGATATTTGTAATTTAACTTTACGTTACTGTGAAATTGTCGGCGCGTTTCAAATGCGGAATGTTTAATTAAAACGGTACACAATTCGACTGGTGGTTAATTTGCTATAAATATTTTAAATGTTATTTTTATTAAAATGCATAACTTTGAAATGTTTAATTCGTTATATTTTGATACAATTTAATTTATTATTTTTAAAAAGTCAGAGTGGTTTGTTAGTATGAGTTTGTATCGTAAATGCGGCGTAAATAAGGGTGAATATTAAATTGTTTAAATTTTTTTGTGTGTTGGAATTAAATAATTATAATTTATATCAATATAAAGAACTAGTGTTGTGACGGTTGATTTCAACGGGTGGTTTCGGAAAGGAATTGATACATGAATTAAAATAAAGTTATATGTTGTATATAAATATAATGTAAGGTAATTTATTTAAAGTTTGAAATGCTGAATGAATGTGTGTATGTGTATCTTCATGGATGTGTGTACGCTCCAGCGCAGTGCATCTAACGAAGACGTCACCCGTCGCTCGGCCTGACGTCGCTCGACGTTCAATATCAGGAGCATATGTTAGATGCTCCACATCCCCGCACATCCTCACTGCCCCGCTTCCCCGCGTCTCACATATCCCTATAGCGAATGCTTAAAATGCACCCATTGGTCAGAATATATCGTCGTTGCTCTAATTGGTCAAACGTTTTAGTCCACGTGGACCACTTCACTCTGATTGGCTGTGCGTCGTGCTCGCGTGTATTTATTTTATTATTAGCCTCTTCTTACTTCGATTTCGATTTTTACGTCTGATTTCATTTGATGAAATTTGGGATCTTATCCGATCGTTTTCAAACTTTGCCATTTTGCTCAGTTTGGTCATCAATATATGTGGAAATCAAGTCCGCCAATACAATGGTGAAAAATAATCGTAATAGACAAGTTTGAAAAAACTCCATCATCTTTCTCAGTGACGTCTTTCATCCACATTGTCGCATTTGTTCACACTGTTCCCATCATTTTTTCTCTTTTCAACACCATCTCGCTATGGCAGATTTTAATTGTTTAAACCCTTATAACTTTTTATTTTTTCACTCTATATTTTATAATATTTGCATTATAGGCTCTCTTTATCTCTCTTATATATTTTTACTTCACTCGTAGGTTATTATATTTATTATATTATATTATTATATTTTATGTATTACTTGTATTGTGCATACATACAGTGTGATTTAATGTAAAAAAATAGATTAATAAGTGAAACTTATTTAATCAAATTGTTAATTGATTGATATCTGATTTGACAAATTCAACTATTCATCATCTTAAGGTAATAATTGACAAAGAAAAATCTGTAGACAAATCTGTAACGCATGTTTTTAGAAAACAATTTATGATAGATTTTTTTTGGCGATGAGTAACTTGTTTGTTTTTTGCAAGAAAATTCAACGGAAGATTCATGAGCCGACAGATTTTTCCGTCAAAAAAATGATGGATTTACCAACAAGTTGATTGAAAAGTAAGATAAAATTATAATTATAAACAAAAAAGCGTTAAAATTATATGCCATATGTATATGTATCTCATTATACTAAAGATGCTAACGAATCGAATCAACAAAATGGTACAGCGCGTCGGGATGATTATCAAAAGTGAATCGTGTAAACGACCTACCACCGTGCAAAAATCATAAATTTGACAAAGCCCATTGTGCAAACGTTAAACAAAGTGGTGTGGAACACAAAGGGCAGGTCTGGCCCAGTATCGGCACGCAAACCGCGCTCGCACACCCCTGTCGAATTGGCCGCCATTAATTTCGGTCGAATCACCGTAAATTTGCGTCGTTCAACAACATTGTTGCGCGAGGCGCATTGTTCGAATTATTTATATCGCCGAGTGTAATATTATTATATACTTTATATAGTATATTGCACACATATATGTACATTCATGGCAATCTAGAGGGCGTGGGAAGGAGCTTAATGTACCCAAGAGGGCTTTGAGAGATCTCACGTGGGAAACCTCTGCAGAATCGACACGTAGCAAAGCCTCCAAATGAAATAACCGTCCATATGTCCATTTCGAATTTGTTGCGAGTCACATTTTAAAAAACCTACATATAACGTTGTATTATACATTTATCTTTTTCATTTGTTTATCTTTGTAAAAATCTGTAATTGGACTCGGATGTTATATATATTATATATTTACTTTTTGTTTTTATGTATTTCTACATCTTGTTGTCTGTTGATTTTTCAATAAATAAAATAAAATAAAATAATTATATAATCTACGGGTATATTTTATAAAAATGAATGTAATATGTATATTTGTCTGCTATCCAAACCCACGGTTTTCAACATAAAAAGATTACAAAAATCTGTTAACTGACTTATTTTACTCTAGCTTGGAGCTTTGGAAGGATTGAAAACTATTAAATTTGTTATAATGATATATAGACATATGTATATGTATAAGAGCAAGTTGTCATATATAGCATTGACCAAGTAAATTTTGCAACAATTATCTCAAAGGATAATACAAACATTATCCAACTATTTAAATTCTCTGCTACATTACATTACATATAAAAAGTTTTGATTTTTTAATTTAAAATTAATATTATTTTTAAACAGTATTTTTCTAACATATTTTTATTATTGGGAAAGCTGTTTCATTGCAATTAAATTTCCTCTGCATTTTAAACCATTTTCATTACTCGCCCATCCTCTTGAAGTGTTTCTAAAATAAAACTAGTTTATAGCTAAAAATATACTTAAGAAAATAGCATTAAAACTTATAAAGCTTCAAGACTAGAACAGTGGCGTTATGGTTTATACGCATATATAAATTATAATATAATAAAAGCAACCGGTGTAATTAATTTGAAATATTACATTTTGTATTGTGTGTGTGTGTGTGTGTGTGTGTTATTATATTATATTTGTGAACACATTCAGCGTTTATCCTCGTTGTGGGGAAAATCTTTCTCCTTTTGTTGCGGCTCCGAAGGATTATTATTGCCACTTAGGATTATTGCGTTAAGATGCGGATCAAAGTGCGATCTGGTCCCTTTTCCTACCCACATTTCCCCACCCCCTCCCCCGCATCCATTCACCCCAATTATTTATTTTGTTTTCCGCAAAACGATATAGTTATTTTTCACGGGCCACCGCCGCTCTCCTTGGTTATTATTACATAAATTGTTCACATATTTGTTTCGCATCCTGCGGCCTCTCGCAGTTTTCCGACAAATTTTCCTTTCATTTCATTCCGAGTGCTCGGAGGTGGAGAATTTCATCTTTGTACGCACTGTGAAAACATTTCCGCCTATAAATAAATTTTTCCACGTATTTGCAAAGCTTATTATTATTACTAATAAATTCATTTTATGATATAATTTCTTGTATGTTACATTATAGTATATAGAGCTTTATATTGACAACACAGACGTTATTCGAAATATTTAGATTTTTTCAACTATTATGAGTTTTTCAACCCTTTCCTTTATGCAAGGTACTTGTGCGGAATTCACGTGAATACTTCTTATTAAAAAATTTAAATACATTTATTATTTTTATTTTTAATTAGCACATTCAAGGATTTGAAAGGATTTAATTTAAAACAATTTAATTTCATATACGCTTTGATGATACTGAATTCATGTTGATGCTTTTAAAACGAATTAATTTTAATTGCATTAAAATAAATCAATGAAACATTGTTGTTTTAATTTTTTTTAAATAAGAGTGTTTTGCGGTTTTTGGTATTTGAAATACAATTAAAATATTTGAAATCAAATATTCTAAACATTCTAAGAAGTAAAACTATACTAACAGTATCGTACAAATAAGGCTTATTTAATGAATTATGAATGAATTTTAATCTCGCTTAAGATAATTTTCCATCAAAAATCACATGTTCTGAAATTCTGTATAAAAATTAGACTTTAGACCCAAAAATTTAATATCACATTTAAGTCGATTTTTTCAGTATAAAATTCTTTTGCGTTTAAATACCTATATAATGCGAAATTATTTGAATACTTTCGGCGTCGGGAAAAAAATGCGAAAAGTTAAATTAAATATGAAATACTTAACCTTTTTGTTGGCCACACGAGATTTTTTTTATTGAAGGTGAAAGTCGTTGTTTGGCCTCGAATCCGATTTGGAGCCACAAAAAAATACGATGCTCGTAAATGGATGGTGAAAAAATTGGCAGAAGTCAACTATTCGCTGGAATTGAACCAGCACGTCCTCCCGGGGACTGGCGAGGGGTTGCTAAAAAACTAACACTTCTCCTATCCCTCCCGACATGCATATTTCAAGAAGGGAAATCAATGAAAAAATTGACGGAAGCCCCTTTTTTAGCCGTGAAAAATGCCTAGTAAAAGTCTTTCGATGTTCCCTGTCTATCGACCAGGCAACCCTCTTTATATGCATTTAAAAAGTTATATCGACGCATAAAGTGACGTGAAAAGACGTATCGCATTCAAATATTCATCCAGTCCTATTGATTTTATAGGTAGATTTAGGTGTTCGGTTTTTTTTAATAGTCAAGGGATCTTTGAATGAATTCCTCGAAAATTAAAATTTTTCATAATTAGTACAAGACAATTTTAATTCAATTCGATGTCTTTTTCAAGCGTTTTCTTTTTAATTGACCTTATCACCATTTACTTTGTATTTCGAGGTTTACATCATGACATTTCCCATTTCCCGCTCAGTTCTTTACCGGATGGTTCTTCTATATTCTTTATAGATGGTTCTTAGTAATTGTAAAATTCAATACATACATACATTTAATTATTTAAGTTCTCTGTTTTTCTTATGTTAGTTTTCAAATATTATATGTGACTACGAGTATGTTTACCCTTTACTTTGTGTCTACCAGTGGAAACCTATAATAATTGGTCTTTTGAAATGTAATATATTATTTGTGTGTTTTGATTTAAGACTGTTAGTTTTCCTTTTAAAATGAAATGAAATAAGTAAATAAATAAGCCATTAATAGAAGATAATACATTTTAACTATAGTTATCGTTATAGTTTAAGTGTATTTTCAGTTGTAACATATTTTGATAAGTTAGAATATATTCCTTGTAACCCACCTATCATATATTTATATAATTATTTCGCTTGAGTCATAAGATATTTAGAAAGACTTCAATGTAAAAATCTTAACATGACATTAAAATTTATAAAAACAAACCTGTCGGATAATAAAAATCTTGAAGCTTGAGAAAATTTCTAAGAAATATTCAACTAAGTAACAAGGCTTGAGAAAACCGTAAAATTTGTTGCAAAAAAAATCCCTATTAAGAAAATAAATACATATGTAGCTACATACATATTAATATAACAATATATGCACGACATTCATGCTTTTAATTTTACCAATGTCATGAATATTGGCTCAAAAATTCAAAATTTAACATCTGTATATGTATGTGCATATAGGTATATACAATGATAGTATTATTGTTCATCCACAAATATACATATATATTTTTTTTTTCTTAAGCAAAACCATTTATTTATTGATAATTATGAATTGTAAATGAAATAAACGGTGAAATAAATAAGAAAAATCAGTTATACGTGAATAATATAATACAAAGCGGATTTATTTTAAAACACTTCTACCACTCGGATAGTCGGGGAGGAGAAAGAACAATAAAATAAAATAACAAATTCGCGTAGCAAATGTACGGTGAGAATAAAAGCTCGTGTTGATCAACCCCTTCGCTCCCGCTATTCTCGTATCTGAATGTAAAATTGACGGCAATTCAAGTGAAGGAGTGCTTGTCAGCTCGTATTTTTACAACACTCCCTTACACCAAAAGGGTTCAAGTGTTTTCTTTTTTTTTATACATTGGTAGTATTTCGAGCATAACTCACCGCCAGAGAGCGAATAGAAAGCGACCATTGTTTTTAAAACCCATATTGATTTAATTGATTCTGTGTATTTGTGTCCTATTTAATACATCTACATATCAACAAAACAAAATATATGAGCTGTTATATGTATTTAAAAGTGGCGGAAGTCCAATTTTCAGTTCCAAAAACACTATTTCGGTTTGAATTAATTCAAAAATTGTTATCACTTATTGTACTTCGATAAGTTCAGTATCTTGGAAAAGCAGAATAAACGTGTTACAGGCCACCAGTATTTTTTAATATTGTTAAGCACAAAACAATATATTTATTGTTTTGCGAGATATTTATCGAACTGAACAAAAGTGAACGAAGCCACTTTCAATTATACCGGATCATATGTCAGTTAATTCAAGCCACTAATTAATCAATTTATCAATTATCTTTAAGCAAAACTCTTAACCGATGACTTGAAAAACCGGCATACAAATACCAAATGCACATCCAAAAATCAGAAGCTACGCGAAAGCTCTCGAACAAACAAACAATAGATGTCACATTAAGCAAAATCGTTTCGTTTCACATTCGATTTAGACTTTTTTTAATATAGAAACCTTCTCAATACCTACATAGTTGCTTGTTATGAAAAGTTTATATTTCGTTATTATAATAATAACTAGCATTTTTGATTATTTGAAACTTTTGGAGACTATATAGGGGTTTCAAAAACCACCCGAGAAAAAGCTGGTTCTCGGTTTTTTGAAAAATGGCCAAAAATCCGGTTTTTCGGTTTCAGTTTTAGCTGGTTTGGAAGCCCTACATCTACATACTATGACTACACTTTATAATCCATTTTGCGAAATGGAAGGCTATGCGGGGTATATCCTCAATATATCCAATTTTTAATCGCCATAGTTTTTTATCAACTCAAAATAAAATAAAATTATATCGCGCACTCATATTACCATTATTAACCTATGCTTCACCTGTATGGAATAACGCCTCGAATACTAATCTTTCCAAGCTCCAAGTAATACAAAATAAATCCCTAAAAATAATTTATAATACACCCATATATACCAACTTGAAAAAACTGCATGCCATATATAATATTCCGTTTGTTACAGACATTACTAACAAACTAACCAGTAGATTCTATGACAGAATCACTAATAACCATACTAACACACTTGTGAAGAGTCTCGGTGATTACAACAAAATGTCTATACCCTTCAGGTATAAACACAGATTACCTAAACACAATCTGCTTTAGGTCATTGACTTTAGAGAGTCTTCAATTAATATTATGTATTAGATGTATTATGAACATTTGTAAGGATTGTAAATAGGTTTTTGAGCTCTTTTCCTATTATGCTGTAGATTAACATTAGAATAATATAATACTGTGATCAGTAGATCAGTAGCTATTAAAGTATATATAAGATGTATTGTGAACATAATTTCGTAATAATAAAAAGCATTTAAAAATCAAAAAAAATCTGGAATTGTTTTTGTTGTTCCTTTTCTTGTTTTAAATTTCTATTGTTTGATCACTTTTCTTAGTTATATGTAATAAATAGGTACATACATTCATACATACATATGTATATCCTACCATTAATATATCTACCATTATTAAAATGCTTTCTATTCTAACTTTAGAAAATTTGCTGGTGTCAAAGTTCTTGTACATATGTATGTACATACGTTGTAATGTTGTTTGTTTCTGTATTTTTAAATAAAATATTACAAAACATATGTATGTATATGTATATTCGCTTAGTTGATTAAAAAAATGTAATCACCGCAAAGGTGGCTTCAAATTAACTAGATTAACATTAGAATAATATAATACTATGATTACCAACCAAATTAAATTAAATTGTAAAATAGAAAATGATCAGTAGATCAGTAGCTATTAAAATATATATAAGACGTATTGTGAACATAATTTTGTAATAATAAAAAGCATTTAAAAATCAAAATAATCCATTTTAATGTTTTATTTGTCATACATATATTGTACATACATACATAGTGTATTCCAGTCGCATCGTTGTAGTACCAAGTCGGCACTGACTCTGTAACAAATGGGTGTACGTTTCGTTACATTTATCATAACGCCTTGGCGGCAAGACAAGCTGTAGACAGGACGAGATGGAATTATCTCGGGGATACCTACGTGGTGTCCTGGACAAAGCCTCGCACAGGACGAGATCTCGGTGACAGCGCGTTACAAACTGAAAAACATATGTATATGTACAAACATACGCTATCCTGTAAATTGTTATTTGTCAGTTTAGAAGGAGGTGGTTGAGCCTGGGGAACTGCTACGTCTGTCTGACTGTCTGTCTGGACGAAACACCTTTTGGCTCTTCAACTCTCTGATGACTTCACTTCGGATATGTGTAAAAAAGCCAGGCCTAACAACACTTTGATCTTCTAAGTGTGGTGCATAACATACATATATAATATATTACTAGTGTCGTACCCGATAAAAAATCATCGCATGGATGTTGGCATATTAAGTTATTAAATAAAATAAAAATTAAAAGAAATGTGTCGGGCCTTTGTCGATCCACACGAATACCTTTCAAATATACTTAATTTAATATTTATATTTAACTAGCTGAACCCGGCATGCGTTGCATGCAATTCCCGTTCCCGTTCCCATTCCCATTTATTTATTTATTTAATATACAAGCTTATTCTTAAAAATATTAACGTTATCAGAGGTTACTATATCATTGGGAAGACTATTCCAAGCTTAAACTACTCTGACTAGTGTTGTGTCCATTGATTTCAACGGGTGGTTTCAAAAGGGAAAATGTTATATATAAATATACTGTAAACTATATTCTACTACGCCTCATTAAAAATAATTTTTTTCCACGCCTCCCTAACCTTTTATTTTTATCATACCTCCTCCTTTGCATTTCACATGGCTTTCGTGTTAGTGGTCATTTTTTATTATATCTCTTATCTCTTATCTGATCGTTTTCATACTTTGCCATATTGCTCATTTTGGTCATCAATATACGTTAATGTATCGTCTACACTTATGTTGGAGATAAAATATCGTATACAACGCGTTTTAAAAACGGGGCACGTAGACCTTCCTGACGTTTAACAAGCGTTCGTCCCGTGTCTTCCAACTTTTTCGCCTTGATATGGCCATATCAGATTTTAATTGTTTAAACGCCTATAATTCACTCTTTATTTTATAAAATTTGCTCTATAGGTTCTCGTTATCTCTTATATATAAATATTTATAGTTTTAACTCTCATATGTATATATAAATTTCAAATTTGGCGTGTAGCTTCTTGTAAGGTACTACACGATATATATTGATTTTTGGCCAAATATGTCAGATCTGACATTTCACGACTAAAAGTATATCTCTTCACTGGGTTATATCTGCGAGATAAGTATTCAATAAGAAGTTATGTTGTATCTAATTGTTAATATGATTTACAATAAGCTTACATACATTTAGTTTTTTACAATAAGCTTACATACATACAATTATTTTTAGTTATCAGCTGATTTAATTTCTTAATAGATACATATAATAATATAGACACGTTTTAAATAATAAAATTTTATTTAAATAAAAAATACTGAACACTATAATAGACAGAATAATAAAAAGATTTTGCTATAACATAATTTTATACGAACACGTATATTTATTTTTATATTAAATTACTAATCTAACACATCAAAATTTAATGCGAAGGATGTTGTTGTTTATTGGCACAAAGTTAACCTGGCTCGATATTTGGTTTTCATTGCAGCTAGTGCCGAAAAGCCCATTTCGTATAAATAAGACGTTACAAACGGTAGAAGCACTTGCATTGCTTTGCAATACAAAGATTCATAATCTCCACTACGATTCATCCAAAATTTAATTATGGTTTCATTTTGAAACTTTTGTTTTAGTGAGCTATCGCATGATAATTCTATCAATTTTTCTTTTTCGATGGTTGTCAGCTCGAATTCGTCTTCTTCATTGTAGTCAAATGGATTCTGTATCCACAAAAACTTTGAGAAATCAAGTTCTTTGAAATAATTGGAAAAATAAAGCACTAAACCATCCAAGTGGTCAGTAAAAATATTTTTACTTGATTCAATATTGGCTGTGGCCCAGAAATCTTTGGAAAGTGAAAACATATCCAACTCATTCTTTTGTAAATTGGATTTGCATAACTTCAACTTTTTAATGAAAGCTTTTACTTTGTCTTTTTGTGGATGTATTTGTGATCCCAAGTGGATGTATTTGTGATCCCTGCATTGATTTATTTAAACCGCTCAATTTTCCAAAAATTTCAACCAAATAGGCAAGTTTAACAATAAAATTATCGTTCGTCCACAAATGTGCCTCTTCATGTTGGTTTTCATCGAGAAAGGTTGCTAATTAAATGTGTATATAAAAATGAAAGAAAAATAAAAATAAACATTCATGCATTGAATTTTTACTGTTAAGCTACGATATGAAGTTTTATTTATTTGTAGATATTATGGTATGAAAATTATTTTTTTATTAAAAAGTTTTGGTGCCTCCCCTGGCAATAGTCCGCGCCTCCCAGTTTGGAAACCGCTGCTGTAAGGTATTTAATTTTCGCTCGCACGTATTAACCGTTAAAAGTTGAGTGCGCGCATTACGCGCTCGCTGATTCAACCCGTTTATCCGTTCGAAATGATGAATGAATGTGTGTGTGTATGTGTGTACGCTCCCGTGCAGCGCATTTGACGCTGACGCCACCCGTTCCAACTAGCTCAATATCAGGAGCACATGTCAGATGCTTCATACCCCTCACTTTCCCGCTACCCCACGTTTCCTCGACACGATCGATCGTCACGCCATACCCTTATGCATAACTTATACTCCTTGTATTCTAAAATTTGTTTTAAAATCTCCATACTTTTACACGCGTCCGCCACATACCCGCATACAACGCGTCCGTTTTTATATACATATATTATTATATTGTAAAATCAATATTGAAAAATGGAAACGATGGGTGGCTTTTTATGGACACTTGAGACTTGAAACGAGATGAATACAAAATATTATGTAACGTTATTCCAAGAGGAAGGTATTGGGTATGGTTTTTAAGAATTCATGGAATAATATCGAGAAACGTAAGTCACGGGGAAAATTTATACACCGTTAACCTAAAGTGGGGCTTAAAATACGAATATTATATTATATTAGCATAATTAATGAGAACGTTTATTACGTTTGTAAGCTTTGAGTTTAATAATTTTCAAATAATATTAAAATAGTTCAAATTATTTGGTTATAAAATTATGCAGAGCGTATTTTTGTATGACCATTTTTCTGTTTTCTTTAATCTATATGAAAAATTCTGGATTCACTTTATGCATCAGTGTATGTATGGTGATATTAAAAATATGCAAACAACGTCAGCGTTGGCTATTGAATAGCATATAAAATTTAATTTTGTGCATATTTATTTAATACAACAATGAAAGTTTATAAATAAAAGTAAGCCTGGAAAGATATTGAGAGAAATATGTGAAAAACTTCGACTGAATTATTGACTAACAGAAAAAGAAGAAAGTGCAAATTTATAATTGATACAAATAAGTAGGTATTTAAAATTGCGTCTAGTAATGAAATTTTATATTTGTATTCAGTGAGAGAAAAGAACTGTAATTCATTCATGTGGAAAATTATAATTAGACTAATTACATTTTTCCAAAATAGACATTGACCGAAACATGACTCACGTTATAATTAAAATAATTCAACTATTAAATCATTTTAATATTATATAAACAGATAATTTTTATACTCCATTTAATACACAGTCAAATAACTGTCTACCAAATGATGTATGTATTATATATGTAATATGTACATATATATTTGAACAAAAAAAATCAATCATTGTATTACAAGGAAAAGCTCTACTCGCATTACTTTCCCAAAGGATTAGGTTACGATATCAGACATCCTTTGAAGCTTCACGGAAATAAAAACGAGGAATCTAGGTGTACCAAAGCCTCGGATTATTTACTCAAAACGATAGGATAACAAAACCTATTTTCACTTTATTTTTTCAATGTTGCTAAATCGTAACGGGGTCATAATTTAGGTAACGCTCCCGGCCGAAAATTTCCTTTGAACGCCATCCGTTATTTTTAATATCGCCCGCGGGACATATCCGCGGCGAAAATAATCTGTGAAAGAGCCCACGTGCCGCCACTGCAGTGTAATTTCAATTTGGCTAAATATATTATTATATCGCTCGGAAGATATTACGTTTGCCCGAGTCTTTTGAAACGTCTTTGCTCTGCGGAGCGAACGCAGTTGCTCTTTCGCCCGTCAACTATATCTGCGTAATATATACATATGTATATAATACATACATACATATATAAATAGTATTCCGTTTTATATTTTTCACGAGATGAGACGACTGGCGTATCAAAAAAGTGTACTAAAAATGGAGTGCTTAAACCGAAATCCGCCAAAGGCTTCGTTTCTCGTTAAAAAGCCCCGCGCCGTTCTGTTTCTCGAATTTGTTGTCTTCCGCAAACGAATAAAATTTTTATTTCACTCGGTGAATGCGCTTATCCTAGATTATATTATACTGCCGCATCTCGATTTGCTCACAAAAAAAATACTAATAACACAAAAAGTAAGCCCCAAACAAAGCAGCGGGATGCAGAAATAGGCGGATATAAAAGTGCAACGTTTCAATATTGTTGTCTAATAATGAAAGCTATGTACATATAATAAAACATATATTTTATTTTATTTTATTTATTTATATATATTTTAGCTATCAAGCTAATTTAAAAAAAAAATACATCTTAATTATTATACTTAACTCTAAAATTTATAATTAACTTATATGTACTGTCCCTCACAGAGGTGTCTCTTCGCACCTCGCAGGAATGCATCCATGTTTTTAGCAGACCTGACGCACTCAGGGAGGGCATTATACATGAGCACACCCCTGTGAAAAACACCCCCAGCCGTCTTATTCTTTCTTACTCTACTTACAACTAGTTTGTCCTTATTTCTAGTATAAAAACTATGTTTATCTCTATTCCTTATTATATAATCATCAAAATACTTAGGTAATAACTTATGATCTAACTTATAAACAAAAGACAATGTACTAATATTTAGACTAATTCTAATACTCATCCATCCTAATTCATCTAACATACTTCCAATACTCTTAAATCTACTCACATTCAAAATAGCTCTCATAGCTTTATTCTGTATTTTTTGCATTTTTTCTAAATCTTGGCCACTAAACAAATTAAGCACAGTGGCACAATAAACCACATGTGGCAAGACAATTGAATTAAACACTAAAATTTTACTTTTTTTACTTAAAATATTTCTTAATCTACATAATACACCAACTTTTCTAGCCATTTTTTTTATTATATAGTCAGCGTGCATTTTAAAATTTAGTCCTGAATCTATGTATACACCTAAGTATTTTATATTTTCAACTTTTTCAATTAACTTATCATCAATTCTAATTTCATTCAATATATTTTTATTTTTACCATTCAACCACATCATTTTTGTTTTATTCACATTCAACTTTAATTTATTTTCACACAACCAGTCATTCACATAATTTAATTCTATATTTAAAATCTCAGACATTACATCAACATTCTTTCCAATTATATATATCAATGTATCATCTGCAAACAAATGTATTTTACACATCTTAATTACCTTAACAATATCGTTTATATATAATATAAATAATAAGGGTCCCAATTTGGACCCTTGCGGCACTCCATGAACTGTTACAAATTCAGAGGATAACACCTTATCAATTTTTACTCTTTGCCTTCTATTATTTAAGTATGATTGAAGCCACTTTAATACTATACCATTTATTCCTAACTTATATAATTTTTGTAATAAAATATTCCTATCTACTGTCTCGAACGCTCGCTTAAAATCTAGAAAAACTGCTCCAACAACCATGCTAGATTCATCCATCGTCTCCATCCAATCAGAAACCACCAATTGGATAGCGGTTTCTGTTGAATGTTTCACTCTAAATCCAGACTGTTCCACAACCAAACAATCATTTATACTAATGAACTCTTTCAATTGAATCATAACGATTTCCTCCAGCATCTTCTCAACAATTGGTAACATATTGATGGGCCTCATTTCACTGGCTTTATGTGTGCCCGTAACCTTTGGTACCGGTACAATAGTAGACACCTTCCATGCATCCGGGACGGATCCCACTTCTAACGATTCATTTATTAATTTCAGTAACTGAGGTCCAACCATGTCCCAAGTGTTGATTAAAATATCTAGAGTCAATCCATCCATACTAGAAACTGATTTCATGCCCTTCAATACACCATTTAATCCCTCCATTTCCACTAATTTAAACCTTTCAAACTTATTTAAACCCAAATTAATATCATCATTCACACTATTATGCCTTGTTTGTATTGAATTAACTATATCATTCACACTATTGATACTAAATAAACTAAAATAAATGTATTAAACTTTGTGTAATTTCGCATTTGGAAAACTTTTCTTTATATTATGTACTAGCTGTATTACCCGGCTTCGCTCAGTGTTTATAATATAATCCGCTTAAACATGACTAAGCTAATTTAATTAAAAAAAAAAAAAAATTAAAAAAAAATTTAAAAATTTAAAAAAAAAAATAAAAAAAAAAAATTTAAAAAAATCGAAAAAAAAAAATCATCAAATTTTTTTTTTGCCTTCTAGGGCTTCGCCTTCGGCGCCCCCCTGAGCCTTTGCCTTCTAGGGCTTCGCCCCTCCACGCCCCATGAGCAATTGCCGTTTACGGCTTCGCCCCCATGATCGGTTGCCTTTTAGGGCTTCGCCCCTCCACGCCCCCATGATTGAATGCCGTCTAGGGCTTCGCCCCCGTGATCAGTTGCCTTTTGGGGCTTCGCCCCTCCGCGGCCCCATGATAAATTGCCGTCTAGGGCTTCGCCCCCCTTAGTTAATGCCTTTTAGGGCTTCGCCCCTCCGCGCCCCCATGATTAAATGCCGTCTAGGGCTTCGCCCACATGATTAAATGCCGTCTAGGGCTTCGCCCCCATGATCAGTTGCCGTTTAGGGCTTCGCCTCATAAGGCTGCGCCCCCTTTGGGGCCCAATGAGGCTGCGCCCCCTTCGGGGCCCCATGGGGCTACGCCCCATGAGGCAGCGCCCCCTTCGGAGTCCCATGGGGCTGCGCCCCATGAGGCTGCGCCCCATTGCGCCCCCTTCGGGGCCCCATGCGGCTAAGCTCCATAAGGTGGCGCCCCATAAGGCGGCGCCCCATAAGACAGCGCCCCATAAGGCTGCGCCCCATAAGACAGCGCCCCATAAGGCTACGCCCCATGAGGCTGCGCCCCCCTGCGCCCCCCTGCGCCCCCCTGCGCCCCCCTGCGCCCCCCTGCGCCCCCCTGCGCCCCCCTGCGCCCCCCTGCGCCCCCCTGCGCCCCCCTGCGCCCCCCTGCGCCCCCCTGCGCCCCCCTGCGCCCCCCTGCGCCCCCTTCGGGGCCCCATGGGGCTACGCCCCATGAGGCTGCGCCCCCTTGCGCCCCCTTCGGGGCCCCATGTGGCTAAGCTCCATAAGGCTGCGCCCCATAAGGCGGCGCCCCATAAGACTGCGCCCCATAAGACAGCGCCCCATTAGGCTGCGCCCCATAAGACTGTGCCCCATAAGGTTGCGCCCCATAAGGCTGCGGCCGATAAGGCTGCGGCCGATAAGGCTGTGCCTCATAAAGGTGCGCCCCCTTTTGAGCCCCATGGGGCTGCGCCCCATAAGGCTGCGCCCTCCGGGCCCCCTTCGGGGCCCCACGGGGCTGCGCCCCTTGTGGCGCCCCTGGCGGGGCCCCATGAAGCTACTCGCCTTGCGCCCCCGCGGGGGTGAATCCATTGAATCGAAAAAAACAAATCGGCGCCCATGGATCGAAAAAAAAAAAAATCGAATCACGTGTTCGATGACGTCACCGATCTACGGACGACGATGACGACGACGACGACGACCAAGGATACATACAAAGTCTCTTTCCAAATTATAGATTAAAAGATAAAAGATATACACACATAATACTAAAAGTTAGCTGGCATTGTCCGAGTCAAAAATTGTTATTTGATAAAGTCAAATATGTCAAATAATAAAAAAAATATTTTATTTGATATTTATTTTTTAACGATTAATCATGCACACTCATCTAACAGATCGCTCCAAAGCGACGAGTGCACTAAACAAATTAAGAACAGAAAAAAATATAAGAAAAAATACATTTACATTAATAAATAAATACATGAATTAAATGTTTAATAGTAAATATTCATTTGTTTTTTTATCAAATTAATTTAAATCGAAAAAAATATAATATTCAACCAATTGAATTGTGAAGAGGCGATTAGCAGAGAGCAGTTTGGGTTCAGACAAGGCTTGGGTACCTGAGAGGGTATGAAAACACTACTCCAAAGATGCAGAGAAGTCCGTAAACCTGTATACATCTGCTTTATAGACTTTGAAAAGGTCTTTGACCGTGTCCAACACGCTCACCTGATGGAAGCATTAAAAGATATTGGCCTTGATGACAGATATGTCAGATTGCTGCTAAGTATTTATTGGAATCAGACTGCAGTAGTACGTGTCGATGATCAATTCACTGATGAGATTCCTATAGAACGAGGCGTCAGGCAAGGATGCATCCTATCACCTACTATTTTTAACACCTACACCGAATCCATCTTCCACGATGCTCTCCAAGAGGCAGAGGGCATCAAGGTGGGCGGCGAGACGATCACCAATATAAGATATGATGATGACACGGCACTAGTTGCTGAAAATTTAGCAGACCTGCAAAGATCTCTAGACCGTGTACATCAAGAAAGCAATCGAAGAGGTCTGCGCACAAATCTAAAGAAGACAAAATTTATGATAGTAGATAAAATGCAAACAGACACCGGGAATCTAACCTTGGATGGAGAGGTGATAGAAAGAGTAAAAAGATTCAAATACCTGGGTACCTGGCTGCATGAAGAGATGGACCCAGATGAAGATCTAAGAATCCGCATCAAGATGGCTAGAACAGCATTTGTAATAAAAATGAAGGCGGCGCTTACAAACAAGCATCTCAATCTTCATACGCGGTTGAGATTCGCGAAGAGCTACATACGTCTGGATAGTATTACTACACGGATGTGAGACGTGGACTCTGAAGACCAAGATGATCAGCCGCATCGAAGCTTTTGAGATGTGGGTCTATAGGCGTATGCTGAAGATTCCGTGGACCAAAAAGATATCAAACGAAGCTGTCCTCGGCATGATGGGGAGAGGCAGGGAACTTGTTTCTGTCATCAAGCGGAGAAATATGGAGTACCTCGGACACATGATACGGGGTCCAAAGTACGAATTTCTCCGTTTGATAACCATGGGGGAAAATAGAAGGAAAAAAATGGATTGGCAGGAAGAAGCTATCTTGGCTTCGAAACATGCGCATGTGGACCGATATGAGCGCCGAAGAGTTGTTCCGAGCCGCTGAAGACCGATGCGGATATCTTCAAATAATCGACTAGGTGGTCGCCAACGTCCGGATGCGGACAAGGCATTAACAAGAAGAAGAATTGAATTGTCGTCATAGAAACTTTGTATGGTTTACAAAGTTCCCAATCAATGATACTTACATACAAAGTCTCTTTCGAAATTATATCTTAGATTAGTAATTATTAATTAATTATTAAGTATTAAAATTTCATATTATATTGTTTTAATAAAAATTTATCCTCGGAGTACCCCAAGGTTCTCATTTAGGTCCTGTACTATTTCTAATTTACATTAATGACATCGGATCTCATCTTTTCTGCGATTTGCTGACAATCTCTTTCATTGAAGATCAACTTACAAAAATACCTGGACTCCTTTACTAAATACTGTCTCAAGAATCAGATGTTTCCAAAAGTTACCAAATGTTTCACATTAAATTCTCTAGATTTACATCGTCTTTATATGTATATTGTTTTATAAAATACTTAGGGTTGATGGTAGGAGAGTCCTAGGCGTTTTACTTGATAGATATCTATCTTTCTGTTTTCATATTGATTTAATAATTAGCAAGGCATATAGGAATTTGGTTTTCATTTTTGGACGATCCCAGAATTTTAAATTACATATTACTGTTGCCTTGATTTTCAATACATTTTTAAGAAATCATCTGGAATTTGCTAGTACTTCGCGTTCTAAATTATTAACATACGCGATATAATCCTTTTTATCGCGTATGTTAATAATTTAGAACGCATTAACAAAATTTCAATTCATACTCGTTTTGTTTCCTTACAATATCGGAGAAAAAATTATGATTTTCAGTTTTAAGCCTTTATTTATTAAGTAAGATTTGATTTCAATATCCAATCAGATCCCTCCGTAATTATAAACATAGATAGATCTTGCTCTTCTTTTAACAACTCTCCCCTCATATTGATTGTTTTTGTTGTTCCTTTTCTTGTTTTAAATTTCTAATGTTTGATCACTTTTCTTAGTAATATGTAATAAATAGGTACATACATATATCCTACCGTTAATATATCTACCATTATTAAAATGCTTTCTATTTAAACTTTAGAAAATTTGTTGGTGTCAATGTTCTTGTACATATGTACGTTGTAATGTTGTTTGTTTCTGTATTTTTAAATAAAATATAACAAAACATATGTACATTCGCTAAGTTGATTAAAAAAAATGTAATCACCGCAAAGGTGGCTCGAAATTCCTATTTAGAAGATTAAAGTATTATAAAATATGTGAATTCATAATTAAAATAAACAACCATTAAAATAGTCCACAATTTTATAATACTAAAAGCCTATCTTCATAGTAATAACATACTGTGAAAAACTTTGGCACTAATAGTCATTTAAATCTTGAAAAGATTAGATTAATTAAAGATTAAAATAGCTTTACCATAGTGGACTCAAATCTACATATTTTTTTAGCATACATATCTTTAATGAATGTAAAATAATGCAAACCTTTATATAATGTGTATGAATGTTGAAAATATCAAACTGATTTGAAAAAAAACTTATTAAACAAATTTATAAGTGCGATAAACATTTTTGTATAAGACTTCGTCTCAAAATAAACATAAACTGCCACGTCTGGTTGACAACATGCGCTAAAATTCGAATATAAAATGCACCACGAGTAGCTTCGAGGCAAAGTGCACTCAAGTCACAAAATAAATACGAGTATAAGAATATTTATATATGCGAGATCGTAAAACAAGTACGCTAAACTTGACATCGAACGGTGTTCGATTAAATTCTAATTAAGTAATTTTCACACAAATATCAAAAACAAATTTCCTCGCATACAAACATATATACATTGTACATGTGTATAATAAATTAAATATGCTTTATGATAACGTAACATGCGAATTTCAAATTACTCTTGTTCAATGTGCTTTATTACACAGTAAAATAATATTTTTATCGTGTCATAACTACAACAACTCATGTACTCAGTCCTCGCGTTTGCGAAAACGTATGATGATTAAATTTTTCTTCAGTTTTCACCCGTTTTTTGGGCGTCAAATAATCAACGTGTCACATTACCGTTAAAACATGGACTATGTTTAATTTTTCAATACGAATACATTGATAATATGTTAAAAAATTTGTTCCTCTTCGGTATTTGGAATCCTTCTTATTTGTATAGTGCTGGAATTTCATCTCGTCGGGATTCGGTTTTGCTAACATTTTGATCTGTCGAGATTGTGTGATATCGAGATGTCAACTCTTCGAAATAGTTTCGTATCAGAATTTTGATCCTTTGGGATTGTAATGTATCCGAATTGCAGTGAGCCGGGATTGCAACTTTGACGGATTTTCGTTTTTGAATTGTGTCGTGTTACAATTTTGATCCTACAGAGTTTTTTCTGTGTATTGGAATTTTGATCCTTGGGATTTATTATAAGTCAGACATATTTTTTTTAAGTATTGTCAATAAATGATTTTCGACTTTTTGGTTGATATAATGTAAACACTAAATAGATCGAAATGGCAATGGGTGGGTTACGTGGCTAGAAAGAACAGACGATAGTTGGACAAAAGAAGTACTAGATACCCAGATACCCGTGAGAATGTAAAAAGAGTACAAAGAATTCCACAGGGGAGATAGAAAAATCAGAAAAATGTGTGGGATAAGATATATTATTTGTCCTTTGGAATTGTGTAGTTTTAGAATTTAATCCTTTTGAATTATTGTCTCCTAATACGTTGCTATTTAAACATTTGGAATTAGATCTATCTCGGTTACATGTAACTCAAAAGGCTAATTTATATGTTGAGATTAAAATAGAGTACTTTCAACTATTTAAAATTACATTCATCAAGTTGGAATTCTAGTTCTATATTGTATTATTTTGTAATGTATAATATATATTTGTTATATATTTATATTATTTGTATATATTAATATATTTTGTAATGTATCACTGAAGTACAAAGCAGAAGTTGTAGTAGTTCATAAAGACATATAAGTGAAAGTAGTTGGGACATTTGGTAAGAAGAAGAGAAGAAAGATGGAGAGTACCAACATGACAGTGCACAAATTGTATCTAAATAATCTATTAGAGAATTAAAAACGTATATGAGAAAATAAAAAGCTTGTCATATTAATTTTATATTAGATGTGTGCGAAAAAAGTAACTTTACCACTGTTTAAGTGAGTTGTGAAGGGGCTGTAGAAAGCCGCGATTGAATAGCTAGCTGTCATTGTTTTGATCTGAGATAATCCCAATATATTTTTAATGAGTTCGTTAATGATTAAATTCGTATCGGAGACTTTGACTTGCTTCGATGTTAGCTAGCGTCCGTATGTTGGTAAAATATCAAAGCAATCCAAAGAGTGAAAGTAGTACATAATCAGGTCACAAATTTTTGACAGGCAGGAATTCATGGAACTAACAGAGTGAAGCTAATAAAAACAAAATGGTAAAAAAAGGGAACCACGTATATATTAGGTTATTCAAAAAGTGTTGTTCAAAAGCGTATCGGAGAGGTCTTCATCCGAGGCAAACGTGTGTAAATGAAGACATTGATTTGGAATTAGATTCTCATATTTTGTAACTATCAGCGTACACTAGTGGTTAGTACATATATATATATTATTAGCCAGCAGTATGGCTTAATGGTAGCGTGTTGGCTTAGCACCAAATGATCAGTGGGTTCGGTATGCCATACTGCTGGTTAGATTTGGGGTATTTTTGACTCCAAATCGATCGTTTCTTATCAGAGTTTACCAATTTTATCTGATCATTGGTGAAACAGTTCCTCAAAATTGGCAAAAAATCATCTTTCCTGTTGTTAAAAATCTTCTGTATTTATTGTGTGTATAATTTGAAAACATTATGTACAAAATCTAAATCCATAGATGTCTCAATAGATTAATTCTGTAAGTAATTAATTAATTAATTGTTATTTCATGTTCTTCAACTTCTGGAAATACATTGATTTATGTAATAATAAAATGCTGCATTGTTTGTAATTAATTGTCCAGTTAGGCGCATTGGGATCTTCCTGTCAAGCCTTCCTGGTATGTAACAAGGTAAAAATAAAATAAAAATAATAATAATTATGCTTTCAACCAGAGTAGCCACGATTAGATTCCGACTAGTATCTGTTGGCCAGACCATGGTTTGTGATTCCAGGTCGATCGTTTCCTATCAGAGTTTACCAATTTTTCTGATTTTCATTGAAACGGTTCCAACAAATTGCCAACCTTACCCATTTTCTTGGAAAATCTCGAGTTATCTACAATCTTGAATTTCGCCTAATTGTATAAAAATTTACAAATTTGACCATAAATGTCTCTGTGGATGTTAATTGATCTGAATTTACTGAATTTCGCTGTATTGTTTAAAAATGCTACAAATTTACAAATTTCACCATAGATGTCTCTTTGAATGCCAATTTTTCTGAAATGATTCCTGTAAATTGGCATTTTCTTTCCAATATCTCTTGCAAATATCAAGCTAGCTATTCAGCGTCTTGAGGTTCGCCAATTTCTATATATAATAAAATTCTGCAAAAATTTCTCCATATACATATGTACATATGTCACTGTGGATGTTGTTTCTATGCATTAGCATCGTATAAAATGTTTGTATTATTGTATTGTATCTGTATTAGTACACTTGTAGCTTTATAGGCGATTTTTTAAGACACTTGTACATGTTCGATTGAAATAAAATAAAAAATATATTATGTTTTCGTCTTGTCAAGATAGTATAAGTCTTAGAATTATAATGAAACTGGATCTAGAAGATTGATCTTTTGTCCAATATATTCTCAAAACGGCTACAAAATTCCGCATGCAAGACTCTAATTGCGACGTCGTTAATCGAATCTGAGCCGCGATTTCGGATGTGCTAATTTTCACGCCATTTTAAACCCTGGAAAATTTGAATGCAAATTGTGCGTCGATTAAGACCCGAGCAAACACTCCAGCATTATTTATACGTCGCACGGTGACGTTTCCGACGGATAACCTTTTCCACCCGGGGCTCGCGCTCTCGTAAATTAATTTCGTATCATTTTAAGTCCCCCCCCCCTTCCTACCATCACCCATTTTGGGGTTTTAATTGTTTGGCCGGAAGGCGTTCCGCGGTCTGCGGAACAATTGTGCCGGCACTTTGAGAGTTAAGTGCCCTATTAAGGCGCGAAATTATTCAGTACACGGAAGATCGAGGGGGGGGGGGCGGTGGGTTGGGGAGATTGGTTCGATTATTGCGATTTCTCCGTATTTGCGAGGTAAAAATTATTAATTAAAGATCCATTTGCGATGAAAGTCGAGATAAAAGCTCGCTCGGTTCGCTTTCAAAGAGAATAAAGAAAGCTTAAGATGTCACAATGTCGAATCGAAGTAGACCATTATCTGCTCTCTCTATGCCGTTTTCGAGGGGGTGGTGCGGAAGGGATGGGGTTGTTCGATGCTCTTTTTCCAAGGAGGGATTTTGCTTTCACGGTAAAAGCAACTTCTGTACTTCAAATCATGAAATGAGTGCACTAAAGATAACAAAATACAATGCATGCCGTACATGTTGCTTACAAATAATATATCGGGCAAAATAATGAGTGTCGCAATACCTGTATGGTTTGATATTTTTATTACAAAATGTTATGATAGGATGTATGCAGTCCATAGTTTTTTTTAGCTAAAAGTCATCAATTCTGATCCGAGTACGTTTTTAATTACACCTGTATTTGACATATCGATGTTTTTTTCATTACACATGCCTATACAAAGTTTAATTACCAGAACTTTAAATTGTAAATTTAGCTACCTGTTGACTTATTAAATTAAAAAATATGTCATCCTTTAAATCGATTAAGAAATTATTTCAAAACTATTTAGTAAATGCATATAAAAGAATGCAAATTCTTTAAAATAGTTTCGTTTTATGAATAAAAGTATTGATTATAAAATCTAGTACATAATTTCGAAAAAAACGTTTTTTTTGTGTGTTGTTTGTAAATCCGTGACGTCATCGAAAAAATCGAATTAACTGACACATATACTATCACACACACACATACATATTTTTTTCTAGACCATGAAAACGGATCAGTGATTGATTCCGAGTTTGAATTTATCAAAATGTTGAGTTCAAATTTTTGCATGATCACAAAACTTCGTCTTTTGTTATTAAGAAATAGTCGTCCCCAATGTACATACATATGTATGTATATTGATTCCATAGATTTTATGTGATTTTTTTTCATTAAAATAAAACTGTGAACTCAATAAAAAAATATATTTTTGTATTACACATTTTTAAATTTATAGGATTAAATGTCTATATGTATGTATTATATATTTTCTACAATACCATTTTAATGTAAAAGTTTGAGAAATAAAAACAAATATGGTTTTGGTAAATATATATATGTATGTATGTATGTATACATACAAAGTATCAGTGGCGTGCGGTTGGAAATTTTTGTTTTTCTGTCGGAAAACTCATAGAATACAAGAGCAAGCGTAATGACGTCACCACATGCGTCCGGATGCGTTGCTAAAATTAACTTTAAAGGCGAGAATTCACTAAAGATTATGCTTCAGTTTTATCAATCAAATCGAAGTCAAAATTGATATTTGATTTTTTTCATATATTCTGACGTGGGTTTGTCACCGTGCGCTTTTTTCTCTTGCGGTTCTGCCGTAGCGCGGTAATTTCGGGGCGCTTTTGACTGTCGCGCAAAAGTCTGCCACTGCCACTCTCGGAGTCTCGATGGTGATGACTAACTTAAATTCTAACAGTATTGAGTTTATATACTCTTCTTAAAAACAATGAAGTGTTGTAGACGCGGGTCGTACAATTTTGGTTAGTCAGTGTTCAAGGTGTGCTATAAATCAATGGTGTTACTTATTAAATTAGATGTGCCACAAATCAATGGTGTGTCTTATCCCTACTGGTAAGTCGACTACACTGATAAGCAAGGTACATATGACATTTATATTGGACTTAAGTCGTTATACATAAATGAACTGTTATAGATATGAAATATGAACGTGAATGTACGAGTTTCTTCTGTCGTATCGAATCGCGAGATTTTTCTTAGTGACTGACTTAATTAGTATGCCGTTTCGATGCTGAAGTATCGCAAAACTTCGACGACCATTACACCCGCTTATATCCGACGTAATGAATATTCATAAAAGCCGGAAAATTTGAAAACGCGAACTGCCGACAGTATAAATGCCGGAGAAAATTCGCCGACGCTAAACCAATAAGGCGTATTATTATTATTAGCCAAACTTCAGCATTATGGAGCCGATCGCTTTCCCGGCTGCAATTTGTAATTTTATTTATTTATATTCTCAGTTACCTGCCTCCAACATTCTCGGAAAATTTAACGGTTGTTTATATGTATATTTTTGTGATGATTTTAGATTTTGTGTCAATATTGAAACGCAATTTATTTTTCTTTATGATACGTTTCATTCGAAGTCATATTGACCTTATATAACATGCGTAAAAATAAATTATTAATTACTATATATGTACATATATATAATACTAGTGATTTTACCCGGCTTCGCTCGGTATTTGTAATATAAACCGCTTACCTACATACATAGGTACAAAGTCTCTTTCGAAATTATATATTAGATTTAATCATCAAAGCTCGGAATCATTACAATCAATATAATAACAAATCGGGCACTTAAATTACTTAATTAAATTAACTGAGGTTGTACCTGTCTTGCCCGGATTTTTGGCCGAATGCACAATAAGCCAATAGACGTTTGGCCGAAAGGACTTTTGGCTGATTTAATTTCTAAAATTAATTTCTAATCAGCAGTAGATGGCGAATGGCTGTGAATTATGATGATGATGGAAAGGATAAATAAAATAAACATTATTTAATTGTTTGATTGGTGAATTGAACATTGTTTTTACCAAATATTAAATAAATATCAAATAATTTTGTATTTTGATCGATCAAAACTGTTAAATTACTTTGGAATTATCATAAAAATTTGATGTTTGAATTAAAGATTTCAGTCGACCAAATTTCCAACCAAGTAAGTGTTCATTAGGCCAATAATCCGTCAACGGTACTTGTATCGAATAATATAATTTTAATATTTACCATTCGAAACTTAAAATTAATAATAAATTTTGAGCCTATTTTTTATGTATCAAAATAGCTTTCTGCTAATCGTAGATTTAGCTAACAAAAATAGTTGGAAATGTTTATAATCTAATCATATATTAATAGCTTGTGAAAAGTCTTAGTGATTATAATAAAATAAAATGTCTATTCCCTTTAGGTTAGTACAAATTACCAAAAGAATATTTGTTTAGGATTGTGAAGTTTAAAGAGTCTTTAGTTTAAAAATAATAAACATACACATGTGAAAAATGTAAATACATATTCGTATTTTTGACTTTATAAATGTATGAACAGTAAAATGCTTTTTAAAATCAAAGTGAAGTAACACAATCTTATATACGAATAAAATCAAATACAAATACTTTTCGCTTCAGAAACGTTAAGTCGTTATTTCGTTCTATTTTGAAGTTTAAATAAATATTGTATATATCAAAGCAAAACATCAACTGTACACTGTCTGCAGTGTTTGTCAAATTTACTTTATTAATTACGTTTGAGTACGTATTTACAATACACAATTTGTTTTAATAGAATTATACTCACTTATAATTAAAAAAAAACATAATTTATCAACGAAAATGTATATATAAATGTAAAAGTTAAAACTCTACTTATAAAATAGTATTTTTCTTTTCACACGGTCAATATTTAAATCAAATAAATACACAGAAAGAAAAGGTTAGGTTGGTCTGTATTTATAGAATATTAATTTAATTATTTCGTAACCTTGCGTATTATACAGCCAGCAGTAGCTAATATTTAATACTGCTAGTCAGACTTGGATATTTGTGACTCTAAGTCAATCGTTTCTTATCAGAGTTTGCCAATTTATCTGATTTCATTGTTGAAACGATTCCTTCATCAAATTGGCAAAAATCATCCGACCCGCAGTCACAAATATCTGAATTTGATTTATATACAATATGTAAAAATTTATGTAAATATTATAGAAGTATAAATCCATAGATGTCTTTATAGATTAATTCATTTATTAATTAATTGTTAATTTCGGGTTCTTCAGCCTCTCGTAATACACCGATTTATGTTATAAAACTGCTGCAACGTGTGCATTTAATTCTCTAGTAAGGCGCATTGGGGTCTACCTGTTAGGCCTTCCTGGTATATATCAATGTAAAAAATAAAATGAAATAATACATACATAGTTATGTATTATACATATCTAATATATAATTTCGAAAGGGACATTGTATGTATGTATGTTTGTTTGGGTCGTAGATTCCTTGACGTTCAATGTAATAATAAAAAACAAATGAATATTAAAATAAAATAAAACTATTCAAATAATTTAATAAAATGTTTAATATTCGATTGGTCATGTTTAAGCGGTTTATAGATATTACAAATACCAAGCGAAGCCGTGTAAAAACACTAGTATAGTATAAGATAGAGCTTTAAAATGGTTAGTATTTCATCTATTAACTGTATTTATACATAGATTTACATAAATAATTCGATAATTATATCAATAAATATTAATATTACTATAAATTCATCATATCGTTCCCAATTTAATATATTGATTTTGATTTTAAATGCTTTTTATTATTACTAAATTATGTTCACAATACATTTTATATATATTTTAATAGCTACCGATCTACCGATCATTTTGTATTTTACAATTTTAATTTAATTTTGTTTGTAATCATAGTATTATATTATTCTAATGTTAATGTACAGCATAATAGGAAAAATAGCTCAAAAACCTATTTACAATTCTTATAAATGCTCATAATACATCTAATACATAATATTAATTAAAGACTCTCTAAAGTCGAAATCTTCATACGCGGTTGAGATTCGCGAAGAGCTACGTCTGGACAGTATTACTACACGGATGTGAGACGTGGACTCTGAAGACCAAGATGATCAGCCGCATCGAAGCTTTTGAGATGTGGGTCTACAGGCGTATGCTGAAGATTCCGTGGACCAAAAAGATATCAAACGAAGCTGTCCTCGACATGATGGGGAGAGGCAGGGAACTTGTTTCTGTCATCAAGCGAAGAAAGATGGAGTACCTCGGACACATGATACGGGGTCCAAAATACGAATTTCTCCGTTTGATAACCATTGGGGAAAATAAAAGGAAAAAAATGGAATGGCAGGAAGAAGTTATCTTGGCTTCGAAACATGCGCATGTGGACCGATATGAGCGCCGAAGATCTATTCCGAACGGTCGAATACCGATGCGGATATCTTCAAATAATCGACGAGGTGGTCGCCAACGTCCGGATGTAGACAAGGCATTAACAAGAAGAAGAAAGTCGATGACCTAAAGCAGATTGTGTTTAGGTAATCTGTGTTTGTACCTGAAGGGTACAGACATTTTGCTGTAAACACCGAGACTCTTCACAAGTGTGTTAGTATGGTTATTAGTGATTCTGTCATAGAATCTACTGGTTAGTTTGTTAGCAATGTCTGTAGCTAACGGAATATTATTTATGGCATGCAGTTTTTTAAAGTTAGTGTATATGGGTGTATTATAATTTATTTTAAGGGATTTATTTGTAGCTTAAAAAGTTTCTATATTTAATACTATATGTATACAAGTATTTATTTAATAGTTTTGGACCATTGTGGCATGACAGGAAGAACCTAATGCGCCACAATGGCCTACATTTGAAAAAGATATAAAAACATGATATAAAAACAAGTAAACTGTAAATAAAGGAAAAAAGCAAAAGCAGAAAACATGGTAAAATAAAATAATAATAAAAAAGTAACAAAAGGAAAATAATACATCATTCAGAGAGAAAAAAAAATAACAAAAGTGTAAAAATTAAAAATAAAATCCATAAATCCCATTCTTTGTTTACACTGAGCAAAATTAAAATAGTATATAAAAATGTACAAAGGAGAAAGAAAAAGTAAAATAAAATAAAACAAAATATGAATAAAAAATAAAATCACAGCGAGGCCCAAATGGAAGAGAGAAGATTAAGATCCACTCATTCATCACATTCAAATTAAGAAAGTAATGATGAGCGCAGGTTACCAGATAAATATGTTAAGATAATATCCGACAATCTACGCTCCCCAAGGTGGAAAATATCACATTCAGGGACAGCAGCAACGATTTCATTGAGAAGTCGAATAGCTCTGGGAATAGGAGCCATTTGAAAAAGAACTGTGCGAGCAGCATGTACAACCATCAAATGATGATGTCTACCACGCACATAATTATTAGGGACATAAAGTCCCAACTGTTCCAGCAACAACGGGCATGACGTATTACCACGTAATAGCTGGAGAACGAAACGAATTAACGAGAAGTTTATCCGAAGTTCAAGGGAATTATACCCAAGCATGCCCAAAAGGAAAGGAGTAGGATAGAGATATGGGTAGTACCCATACTCTTTCTTATAAAGAAAACAAAGAAATGCTTTTTGCACTTTTTCTATAATAAGAGAGTAGTTTGCTTCATGCGGATTCCACACAATTGAATTATACTCTAGCTTACTTCTAACAAGCGAGTTGAAAAGCAAGCGAGAAGACAAGGGAGAAACAAGTTGGAGAATAATCTAGCATATCACAAGACAAATCCAAGTCGACGAAAGGAAACGTCAGCGATTGTCTTGATGTGGTTGTGAAAGGTGAATTGAGGATCAAAAGTGATACCCAAGTCGACCATTGATTCCACGCGCTTCAACAATACGGATCCAATGGAATATCCGTGACAATAGAGCGAATTCGCACGTCCATAACTCATAATGGCACATTTACTAGTATTCAGTTCAAGCCCTAAACTGGAACTGAACTCTAAAACAGCGTTAATATCAGCTTGAAGGAGAGAGGCTTGCCTCTCATCCTTAACAGCAAAGAATAGTTTAACGTCGTCAGCAAACAAGAGACATGAAGCATTGCGTAGTACTTTAGGGAGGTTATTAATGACTATTGTAAATAGTTAAGGGCCTAAGGTGGACCCCTGAGTTACACCAGATCGCGTAAAAAATGAAGGAGATTCATAAATACCATATCTAACAAATTGCTTCCTATCACTAATAATCATTATTAATCCGACTATCAGTATTAATCCGACCGGTAAAGCTTATGTTACAGTTCGCCAAACCTTTGAGCGTTTCAGTCAAATATACGAACATTGAATTCAAATATTCGTTTCAGTCAAATATCATTATTAATATTCGGACCGGTTACTGTAAGAAAGGCGGAACATCAGTACCGGACCAGTAAATACGGATCGACTATCAACCGATGCACCGGATGCAGCGTAGAAAATCAATTTATGCAATCCACGAGTGCAGTGGAGAAAAGGGTCACAAATAAAATATGAGGTAAGAGTCAACGAGACCACTTTGAATAATTCACACGGTATCGAATTCGCGTTCGAAAACTTCTTTGCCACAAAGCAAAAGTATCGCACGGGTGGGTATGTACGAGACACAATGCAGTGGAAAATGCGACCAAAAAGCGCATTTTATGCAGTTGCATCAATAGGAGAAAGAGGCTTTGTCGTACCGGGTTTCCGGTCAGCGGGAGAAAAACTAATGCGATTGCTTTCCACAGTGCACGTACTGTGGAAATATAATGCAATAAATATATATGTATAGCTATACTATTCTTACCGGGCTTTTTTAAAAGGGAACAGTGGACGCGATTCAACTGTGGAAGTTTCAGGTAGGAAATTCAGACCAGTTGATACTTCGATGCTGTGGTTTGTAATCTTTTTAAAGGTTGGGATTTCTTGCAGTCAAATTTTTTTAATTTATTCTATATATATATATATATATATGTATATACTTGGCTATTTGAAATTTCTGTCGTTTTTTGGTTGACGAAAGGAAAAAAAATAACTAAATACTAAAACTAATTTCTGGGTCAAACTGTAAAAAAAAAAAACAGATTTGAGGCTATGTACCTATGTATTTGCCGATGACTGTCAAACGAAATAGATATCACAATACTAAAACTAACATGTAGTCTTGGTTTGGATAACATTTTTATTTTTTCTATATACGTAGTAACAATAGATGAAGTTTTGTAATCATGCGAAAATTCGAGATTTTGACTGATTCGAACTAAGAATCGATCACTGATCACGTTTTCATGATCTAAAAAAAATTGTGTTTGTATTTTGGGGTTTTTTGAACACCGTTATTCCTATCGAACTTAAAATTAGTATCGGTTACTGAAATTCTTATCGGTACGACGTCAATTTTTTCCAAATTTTTAAGTTGAACGAAAATGGTACCTCTACTTATAGGCGTTCTATTTTTTTTTTTACGTTTTTGAATTAAATTATCTCCCAAACCGCTGAACCAATCAGACTAAAACTTTTTGCATATGATATAAATTATAAATGTTACACCCTTATATTTTTTGAATATTTTTACCTGAACCGGAAGTAGTACTTTTACTCTAGAAAATCAAGGTTTATTATAGGAAGTACAAATATATATGAGAAATATAAAGCAAATTTTATAAGATATATAAATATTGTTAGGAATAGAGATATACATAATAATAAAACTAGAAATAGGAATAAATTTATCATAGGTATAGTTAAAAAAGCAAAAGCTGCAGGAGGTGTTTTCCTTCCTGAGAGCATTAGGGGTGCTAGTAACATTGGTGCTTTCTTGAGGGGTGTTAATGGATACTTCTGTGGAAGATGACGTAATTATATATGTATATAAGTTTAATAAAATGCTTTTGTTTGGAATTAAATTTTATTATTTTAGGATTACTAATTATAGTTTTGTTAATATTGTTATATTAAAGTTGTTAGTTTTAGTTTAAAATTGTTATAGTTAAGTTATAGGCATGTTAACAATTAAAATCTAAAAAAACGAGTGGGGGGCAGAAAGTCAAACATATAAGGCTACAGGTTAGTGGCAAAGGGTTAGCTTTCAACGTCACCAAAATTTTTGGATTTTTAAACGTGTTTTTAAACGAAGCAATTAAAATCTCTAGCAATAGAAAATAGCAAAGTTACAAAGCAATGTAAGCAAGAAGAATGTAGGAATTTTGTCGGAACGCTTGACGAAGTGAGGCTAGTAAAAACAAGCTATTTTCAAATCGTCAGTTCGGGTCCCGAGCCTCTAGTTGAGAACCGGTGCACGAGAAGCCCCGACAGGTAGACAAATACAAGTATAGGGATACTAAAGAGCACCTGAAGGAAAAAATAAAGCGCATAAATAGTGTCTGGTTGATGTTCGGGAACATTTTCAGCAACCCTTATCTCGTTCGGTGGGGTATTGCGCTGATGGTCCGGTAATGCGCCGTAATGTTCCGCTCCGTACAAATACGACATTTCCGCACTCGGTGCTCTAAAATTACGACGTGGCTAACACGATACTTTAAAGTATATACTTTTCAATTTGGACCGAAAATATATAAATATCTAATGCAGATACGAACGCCGAATGCATACATTCATGCATGCATTTCGATGTGCGCTCTCACGGATTGATTGGATTTGCATACATATTCTATTGGTGGTTATTTTTGATAAATTCGTTTCCCGGAAATGCATACAACAAATCTTTAAAGTTCCATCGTAATTGGTTGAGTGGTTTAGGAGCCTATATGAGACAGACAGACAGACACACAAACATACAAACAGACATTCAATTTTGTATATATACATATATAGATAGCAATAATGAAACTCGCAGATTTTGGACTGGATGCTTGGCGTCCAGCACATTAGTTCGCGTATTCTTTTAGTACTCAGTAAGGCAAGTGCTAAAAACATAATGTAAATATATTTTATGTTTAACTTCTAAACGGGTCAAGACGTTCACTCTATAAGCAAACGCTTCATCCACAGTGTAAGATGGTATGAACCCAAATTTAACTTTAGATAACAATAAGAAGGATTGCAGGAGGATTCCCACCCCACCCGGATTCTCCCACCCGCCCATCCACCCACCCACCAGCTGAGAGTGCATACTCGACGAGGCATATTTTATTCACAACTCTGGCTCATAAATTAGGCTACTCAGGTGCGGCTTTCTGGGGTGTGCCAGTTGTCAGCGTCTAGCAAGTGCGGGCCATACGAACAAACAAATACGTCTGTTGACAACTTAACACCCCCAACCTACCCCTGCTCCATACACCCGACATTGCCGAAAACCTCTTCCCACACACACACATAACAATCCCTTCTTTGTCTAACTTAAGTTCCGGTGATGTTCGAAATTAATTAGGCCAGTCGAGTGGGATCATATTTCATATCCCACACATGGCGTAGTGTAAGGTCTGTGCTGACCACATTCTATATTTGGCCTCGATGCTTTGTTTCCTGAAATCCGATTCGATTCTGATATACTTATTTAGTTTGAGTGATGAAATTTAGTTTTAAACTTTTGTAGTAGATTGTACTAAGTGCATTAACTGGTAAGTTGCTTCTTTAGATTGTAGACTGAGATGAAATTGTGATTGTATGACTGTGGTAGTTTTAAATTAAACCACATATGCATTTTTTGAATTTTTGATGGTTAAATCCTGATTTTGAATTCGAAGTCAAATTGACCAGCGTTGCTCGGGTCACTTAAAAGTAAAAAAATGAAGTGTTATCTTCAATATAACAATTAAATTGTATTCGTATAACAAATCATACAGAACGTGCGATTATTTGCGTTATTTAAGTAAATGCGTCTTCACTACAAATTCACTTGATTTTGAACTCATGAAGAATTGACGTAAAGGTGAAAGGAAGGAAATGAGAGGAAAGTATTATTCTTGATACTTTTGTAGTGTATAATCTCAGTGAGATTCGGATAGTGTTAAAAATAATACAAACATACATCATATTGTTGAATATAGTATTCACTAGTGAAATACTATTATATAATTTCATATTTATGAATAATATTTTTGCTGTTGTTTCATTGTATTGTTTCAGAACAAAAAGAATACGCTGGTAATTTTAATGAACAATGGGTTGAAAAATATAAAAAAATGTAGAGAATATAATTAAAAATACTTTTTAATTAATTATTTATTATATCTCGGTGGAAAAATAAGCTTCTAATATCCTTTAGACAAAAAAATGAGATTTAAATAATATTACAATATGTTTTATCCTGGAAAATATGCTAAATTCAAAAGTATTCAGTAGTAAGATTTCAATAGATTGTAAAAAATAGAAAACGTGTTTCATAAAGACGAAGAAAAATAACAACTTAAAAGGTAGCTCATAATTGAATCCAATCCAATAATGAATATGATATCAAAATTAAGACTTATGACAAAACAACATTAATTGTTTGAATTTGTTCAATCAAAATACATTTTGATGTTGCAAATTTGTTATCTTTTAATTATAACATTATTTTAAATTATTTTAATGGTTTATTATGTATGTATATATGTATGTATGTATGTATTATAAGTCGAAGCACATCTATTCAGAGAAAACGAGCGTCGTTTTCCAGCTAGTCTTCCACTGTATTATCGGAGTTGTTCTTTGTGTATTGCTCAAGTTTTCACCATCTCTGCAGTTCAATGTCTAGAGAATTACACAATCTAGTTTCCGAGTGTAATTTTACTTTGAAAATTTTCAAAATTTATTTCGCTAATGCGTTCGTCGCTCGGAGCTTGTAAAAGCTCCCAATCTCGTACAAAATGTCGATGTGAAATCGCGCATATGGTCCAGTTTTTATTTTTCTTAGTTTTTACGAACTTTTCAAGTCTCTTTTATAAAGGTTGAACACGCGGAAGGAATTGTACCGACAACGACCACATATAGAGGAGATAAAAAGTGAGAAACAAGCGACAAAAAAGGGGACTTTTATCGTTTAAATTGCCATCAACAGGTTGTTTACTGCGGGATAAGGTTTTTCGTCGAAATAAAATAAAAAATCATGTCCCATATGTACCATCGTTTAAAAGCGAGAAAGACAAATTTTCGGAAATACACAATGGTATATAACTCGGTGGCACTTTATAAAAATGAAACAGAGTGGAAAAATAAGGGAAGAAGCATACATATGTAGGTACATACATATGTACCTACATATGTATGCTTCAGTATTTACATAACTGAGCATGGACTAAGTTATGTACGTATACATAAATATATACAATATTTGATTTTGTAATTTTGTTATGATTTTATTATTCTATAAAATACCTGAATAAAAACAAAAATCAGTTATTTATTAAAAAGTCAATGGTTGTTATAAATTTGTTGGAAATTTTCTATTTTACTAATAAGCTTTTTTCATATTTTTTTCTTTGTTCATTTTCTGTCTGATCATATATTTCCGATTCTACTTTTTATGTTCTTTTAAATGAACGTACGAGCCCTTAGGCTAATACAATATACCATCTCCCTAATTATATTAAATTAGTGTTATGTCCGTTGATTTCATCGGGTGGTATTGGAAATGAATTGATACACGAATTAAAATAAAGTTATAAGTTATACATACGCATATAAATATTGCACGCGTGCACACGTAATATTACATAATCGTAATAAAAAGTGCGTGCATTACGCGCTCACCAATCTAGCCCGTTCGAAATGATGAAAGAATTGTGTGTCTGTGTGTGTATGCGTCATCCGTGACTCGGCCCAACGTCACATATGCCTGTCATCAAATGACGTTCCACACCCCCCCCCCTCCCCCACTTACCCACTACCATGCTTCCCCGCGTCTTGAATACTTTGCTCAGATTGGGGATATGTCCACGCGTCTGCCACATACCCACACACATTGTCACATGTCCACATCGGTCACGTCTCTTTTTATACATATGTACATATTATTATAATTAGGTAATAAATTCAACGATTTTATCAAAGCACTCAAATTTTAACGAAAACCCCAGCAAAATTTCAATATGTTTATAAAAATAATAAAAAAACATTCTCAAATTTATTATAATACGATTTTGACCCAACATCTCTAACGTATTACCCGGCGCTAGTTTGAAAGCCTTCTAATGGGGGGTTATTCAAGGATATAAAGGGAAAGGCTCGTCCCAAGGATGCAGGAGCTTATCGACACGAATTGTGTTAGTGTCAGTTAAAGATGACCATCGACCCTCACCCTCACACCCCCTTTGGAGGGATTTGAAATCCTTCTGAATGCTAAGTGACCTCTCGGCGTCAAAGCTCACCCCCCCCTCCATTTCGAGGGTAAATGCTTAATTGTATCCGGCTTCGACTTTATCGCAAAGGAGCTTCCTTCAGGACCCTTGTACACAGACACACAAGTAGATTCGCACACCTGCAATTGTGCCAATTTATAATACTGTCTCGTTTCCAATCCACATTTCTCCCAAATTTTGTACGAATGAATTTTTACAACGCGTCTTCTTAGGTTTACTTTGCAAGCGATTCAGTATCTTTTCCTAGAGTCTTCCGATCGTTTTGAAACTTTGCGATTTTGTGCAGTTTGGTCAACGATAGAAATTAAAATCATTTCTGATTCGATGTTCAAGTTCGATGGTGAAAAATAATTGTAATAGACACGTTTAAAAATCCTACAATGTTGCGCATCTCGATGTTTACTGGTAAGTAGACTTATTACTTATTTTTTTCACACCATATCTTATATAATTATTTAGCCAGCAGCATAGCTCGGTCGTTAAGCTTCTGCCTAGCACCGAGAGGTGCCGGGTTCGATCCCATGAGGTGACCTCGATTGAAGAGAATTTTATCTGTAATGCTGCTGGTCAGACTTGGATATTTATGACTCCAGGTCGATCATTTCCTAACAGAGTTTGCCAATTTTTCTGATTTCATTTTTGAAACGGTTTCCGATTAAACTGACTAAAAACCTTCCTACCTACAATGTCACCACTATTTGAGTATGATTAATGTACAATAAAATGTATGTACAATTCATAGATGTCTCCTTAATTAAGAGTTTTTAGCGTCTTGTAATTCATTGACTTGTATAATAAAAATGCTGCATTGTTTGTAATTGGCCAGAAAGGCGCATTGGGGTTTACCTGTAAGACCTCCCTGGTATATGTATATGTAAAAAAATAATAATTTGCATTTTAGGCTCTCATTATCTGTCATATGTATTTTTACTTCGCTCATAGTTATATGTTTATTGAATTTTAAAATGTTTATATTATAATGGTGTTTCGATATCCTTGTTATGGCCAAATACCCCAGGCTCAACTGTTGGTGTGACGTTTGTGACTGACATTTCGATGTACGAATCGGTCAATATTTTTGTTGTTGTTTTCAACTCGTTGACATGGGATGTTTTTGGTTAAAGTATGCACATTAATTTTAACACTCATCTTAAATTTATAATTTTTTTTTTATAAATTTTCTATGAATTAAGAAAAGGTAAATTATAACAAAATCCAGATTGCCATACACCAATAAGCCTAACGTCTAACATACCAAACAGTTAGGAGTTTCGCGTCACCTACAGTCATATTTTACCGTGTAAAAGCCTATTACATCGTGAATTTCCCCTTCGTTATTGAGTTGTTGAGATGCTGCTCCGTTCATTTTAGCCTCAGATAGACACGTTGTATGAATAAAAAGCCGTAAACACAGAACTGTGTGCAGTCTGGTAGAATCGGCAGTCGAGTTGAAGTGTGGCAATTGCCACTAGAGTATGGTCGGTGTTTAGCAAAATGTGGGCCATTCACTCAGCGCCTTATTGCCACCGCAGATAAAACGAGATGTCTTCGTTGCCGGGCAAATAAAACCCCAGAATTTGACCTCGTTTTCTCTGAAATACTCATTTGACTAGGGCTGATGCATCGTTTCTTTCGCCTATCTGCGGTGACGTATCGTTTTACAGCCCGGTCTCGAGCGAAACATGGTTTTTGATATCATATTATGTATAGCATACACAAAAATGTACTAACAAGTTGTATAAATGTGTATTTGAATAATATATATACAATAAAAAATATATATATATATAAAAAAAATGTCATTTCCACTTATATTGATGACCAAACCGAGCAAAATGGTAAAGTTTGAAAACGATCGGATAAGAAGCCAAACTGTGTCAGACGACAAAATCGATTCTGAACTGAGAAGAGGTTAGTACAAATAGACCTCTTATAAGTCTGACAGTACGTTACTAGAAACCACGTCAAATGATATATTTAAAACAGTAAAAAAATAAATATTATTCAGAAATAATTATAATATATTCGTAGAATTTAGATCGTTGTTATACATATGTTGGTTTGTGTTTTCAGTCAGATATGGCTTTATATTATATTTGATTATATTTTACAAGGATAGTTAATGAAAACAAAAATTTCCGAACGCTTATTAAAACAAAGAGTATTTTTAGATTTATTTCAGAGATAAATTTTGGAAAACACCATTCATTAGTCTGGTATTAATAATACTTTTACATTTAATTTTGATATGATAAGGCTTTCGAGTTAAATTAATTTTTCATATTTTTCAAGATAAATTTTTTTATTACCTTTGTATTTTTAGATGAGCGATTTTTTAAGGCTACCAGGAATTTATTAAAATCATCAAGGTTTTATAATTTGTAATGACGCCTACACAAAAAAGTCTTATCGTGTTTTTATTGCATTTAAATTTTAATAAAAATAATTAATACCTAAAAAATTACACTCTTAGCATACAATTTACCAACATCTTAACATATTCTCTACATTTTTCAATGTATGTAGAGCTATCAAAGCTGGTACACTATTTCATTAAATTTTTTTCAACTTTCACCTGCCCGGGCAACGCCAAGCAATTTTGATAATTAAGTATAAATTTCTTGTTAAGTTAAACGATTGTATGTTTATTCGCTGTATATGTAAATACAAATATTAATATATTGTATGTACTGTCGTGTACCTCGCTTATCAATTTAGTCGGCAAACCAGTAGGGATAAGACACACCATTGATTTGTGGTGCACCTAATTTAATATGCAACACCATTGATTTATAGCACAAATTAAACACTGAATAACTAAAATTGTACGACACGGGTCTTCAACACTTCATTGTTTCAAAGAAGAGTATATAAACTCATTACATCACCATCGACTCTGCAAGTGATAGTCATTACTATCGAGACTCCGAGAGTTGCAGTCAACACATCAGCACCAGAACAAAGTTAAATAGTGAAAAAATATAAAGTGAAACAGTTCTACGTATCCGTTCCATAATTAAATTCTACCAGTTCATATGTATACATATGTATATCCACCATTTACGTTAAGCTATAAGATTTTTTATAAGCTTTTTTTATTTTTTTCCAACTTTCACCAGTCCAAATATAGTTGATTGATTCGTCTTGTAAAACATAAAACAAACATAAATCTTCGAAAAAATTAAATCTGCGACTCACCTGAAAATTTATCTAACTGATTTTCATATTATAATAGAACTTGTAATAAAGTTAAATAGTTACTAAAAAAATATGAATAAAAAAATCCATATCTTACCGCCTTTAACAATCTCTGAAAGTTTAGTGCGCGCTTCGGCGAAATCGTCTGAAAGAACTTCGATTAGATTCTGAAAACAAAATCCCCTCGGCCGATCATAATTTATATGCAGATTTATGACCCGACAGAACGGAGACGACGCACGGAAAAAAAGCGTATATATTTATGAACCGTTTTCATTAGACATACATAAACTTTGCATAAACGCTAGGCAACGGGGGATGAGAGGGGGCCGGGGGTTGGACCAATAACGACAAAACCAGTTACGAGTAATTTGCATTCCGAATGAATAATTTATGGAATAAGCTTTCATAATAATGTGGAGCAGGTACGCGATCACCTGCTCTGCGAACCGCATTTTCTCATAACCGGAAAAGGGCTCGCGTTTTTCCCCGCGAAAACTGATTGATTGCGCATCGTTCCACGTGCTTTTATTTTTCATTTCTGTGGTACTATATAAAATATGCGTAATTACGCTACTTCTATTGTACTCTGTGTACTTGCGTATTTTTTTCAGCGATGAAAAAAAAACGTGATCGTTCACATTTTTATGTTCTCGTCGTTGATAAATGATGAAGGACTCAAGTGAAGCGTGTAAATGGCCGAGTCTGAACCTGAAAAGTGATGTATGGTCGACATTATTTATTTATTATTCGCGGAAAAGTTTTTGATTTTCACGTTTTTCTTTCTAAGAATTAACGACTCAAGATACTGTCTCAGAATCTCATAAATTATAAAAATGTAATTAATTTTTTTCTGAATTTTAATCTTATTTGAATACAAGCCATTTACATTCAAAGTATGGAATAATAGATTTAATCAAATCCAATTTATTTTAAAATAAAATAAAAATAAATAATATATAAAAATGGTTTAAGTTTGATGGATAAATAAGGCAATTAAATACTTTGGCATTTAATATACAATTTGATTAATTAAAATGTGAATTTCCCAACATTATAGAATCATTTCATTAAAATTGAACTTTATATGTCAACCTAAGAACTAAATGTTAAAATTTAGATACAAAGATACAAATAAATTAATTACAGACCAAATAATAATTTATTTTTACATACCTCCTTTACGGTTCACATGGCTTTCGTGTTAGTGGTCATTTTTATCTCTTATCCGATCGTTTTCATACTTTGCCATATTGCTCATTTTGGTCATTAATACACGTTAATGTATCGTCTGCCATTACGTTGGAGATAAAATATCGTATACAACGCGTTTTAAAAACGGGGCCCGTAAACGTTCCTGACGTTTAATAAGCGTTCGTCCCGTGTCGTACAATTTTAGATCATCACATACATACCAAGGCGGCCCATACCTCTTAGTAATATATTTAATTACATTAGTTTAAGCCGGGATCATAATTTTGATTGAAACCCCAATCATTGAAATCTTTTTGATTGAAACCCCAATCATTGAAATCTTTTTGATTGAAACCCCAATCATTGAAATCATTTTGATTGAAATTTTAATCACACACATTTGTACATTTGTTGTTGAAATATTGTTTAAATTGCCTTTTTATTTTAATAAATTAATTGTATTTAATTTTTAGTTTTTTTATATACATTTACTTTTTATATTTTAGTACATTATTTTTTATATACATTTTTTTTTTTTACTTGAGTTTTTTATATATCTTATTTTAAATTTCATTATATTCAAGTGTCAAGTGCTAAGTTATTATTTTAGGCACTCGACTATATATCCAAAAAATTAAAAAAAAAATAGAACACGAGACTTGTACAGAATAAAAAATGAAGACCTTAAATTATATCTCCAGTTAAATTAAAATACAAAGTTTATCCTCTGATTATTTAATAAAAAAAATACAAATATTGTCTTATTAAATTCGTCATTTAATTCAAACGACGTTCGTGCACGTGCATGCCTATGTAAATAAACCATAAGAACATGCAATAATCGTAATAGTATTCAACACGTAGGTATTTTGAGAAAATTTGCATTTAGAACGTCACGACGCGTTGTCGAATCAAAATTGAATGTTTTTGAACATATATACATACATATGTTGAAACCTATTGTATTTCTCTATTTGTCCAAAATATTATATAAAAGCTTGAGGCGTAAAGATATGATTGAATGGTAATACATATGTATATATGCCCCAAGATTTTATATTTGGGACATACATATAAAGACATATTAAATTACTAGAAATACTTTATTTGGTGAAAATTTGTACAGGAGAAAGAATATTCAATATGATATGAAAGAATATGATAAATATCATATTGATTTAAGATCGGAAGTAGTATTTGCAGAACGGTGCACAGAGTCATTCTTAATGTGATTGTATGAAATGCGCATGAAGAAAATTACTCTCTAATGATTGAAAAAGTGCAAAAGGCATTTCTTCGTTTCCTATGTAGGAAAGAGTATGGCTATTACCCATATCTACATATACCCTAATACTTTACTTTTGGGCATGCTTGTGTATAATTCGCTTGAACTTCGGAGAAACTTCTCATTGATTTGCTTTGTTTTCTAGCTTCTTCGTGGTAATAATTCATGCTTGTCGATGCTGGAATAGTTTATGCCCTTAATATCATCATCATTTAATGTTGTTGTACCTCCTGCTGGCACAGCTCTTCATCGGATGGCTCCTTTTCCAAGATTTGTCCGACTTCTAAATGAAATCGTTGCAGCTGAGCCTGAATGTGATATTATTTTAACCTATTTGTCTGTTATCATCATTATGTCTCATCATTATTTTCATAATTTAATGTGATGTATGCTATTGTTTTTAATAATTATGTATAATTGTGTTTTTTGTCTGTGTATATACATATATACACGCTACCATTAAGCCAGCAGTATGACTTCATGGTAGCGTGTATGTTTAGCACCAAGTAATCAGTGTGTTCTATCCGCCATACTGCTGGTTAGATTTGGGGGTATTTGTGACATTAAATCAATCGTTTCTTATCAGAGTTGACCGATTTTATCTGATCATTGTTGAAACGGTTCCTCAAAATTGACAAAAAATCATCTTTCCTGTTGTCACAAATTTTCTGTATTTATTGTGTGTATAATTTGTAAAAAATATGTACAAAATCTAAATCCATAGATGTCTCAATGGATAAATTCTGTAATTAATTAATTAATTAATTGTTATTTCGTGTTCTTCGGCTTCTGGAAATACAGTGATTTATGTAATTTTATTTATTTTATTTAAATAGGCACACATACAGAATAAAATATAAAAAGAAAGTTGTATAATGAGACAAAAAATAATAATAAACATAAATAAAAATATAATATTCCATTTACAGTGAGCACCACATGGTGATATAAAAAAGTAAAATTACAAAAACATCAAAAACATGTAATAATAAAATGCTGCAAAATGGAGTCTTCCTGTCAAGCCTTCCTGTTATATATGTATGTAAAAATAAAATAAAATATGTATATATTTTTATTTTTCTCATCTTTCTGTATTTTTTCGATCAATTTTTTTTTCCTGTGAAATTAAAATTAAAATAAAATAAAATGAAAATAAATTAGTAAAACCTCTTAGAAACACCAATCTTGTTGTATTCTTGAAAAAATCTTAAGTTTTCACAATTTTGTTATTACTTTTAGATATTATATTCATTTCTTTTCGGTTGATCCAATAAGAAACACACAAAATTTAATCCAAACGACACTAAAACCTTCTTAAGAGCCTTCCAGATTCGATCTGGCACGCACGGCCCATTCGATAAGGGGTTAAATTATTTGAACGCAGCGATTATTCGCGCTCGTCTGTGTAGTTAATGTTAGTCGATGAACTCTATCAAAGAAACTGGGTAATTTTATTAGGAAATTCCTTATTTGATTGCCGATTTGCATCGAACCCACACACGCTCTAAACTCGCCGCAGAACAATTTTCATTAAACTTTATTGGATTTTCGGGGATCCTTAAGTGGATTTAATTCCGGTATCGGAGCCGATCGCCCTTGCGATACGCGAATCGCACACTTCTACGTAAATACATACATACATATATACGTGCAATTAGTCGAACGTGTACTCAAAAGTGGACCAAGTCCGCTCGGAAAAAACCCAGTGTGTTAGTTATGACCGACCTGAGAGTACGTCGGTAAAGGTTATCTTAGCTATCCCCAGGCTTTTAACGGACTGGTGCCTCTGAAAGGAAAAAAAAATGTTTATATGTATGTAGATACATATGTATGTACCCGGTGTACATAATATATACGCATGAACTGTGTACGTAATTTTTGCAGCGTTTACGCCTCTTTGAAGCATAATATACTTACCAGCAGCGTGGACTAGTGGTGAGCAGTGGTGTAGTCGGGCCAGTTCGTCGACCTGGTACTAATTTTTGAGCCAGGTCACCGCCCTGGCATTTTGATTGATATAAACATTGTTTTTCGAGTACAATTAAAAATAAAATTTCATATAAAATTTTGTATTCCAAATATTCTGAGCAAACTCTCGTTCTAACACTCGATGACCAAAATCGAAAAGTAATCTGAGAACATACAAAACTTAATGGACGATTAATGAACTTTATTGGATTTTTTATCTAAAACCACCGAAACCTTCGAAAGAAAACATTCTTTGAACTATTGACCATACGCACTTGAGGATAGATAAAATGAGGGAACTCGGCTTAATTGAATAGTCATCTCTAAATTCACATGTTAAAATTAGTTTTTTGACAAACGTATGTATTTTTACATACATATATATGTACAAATATACCAGGAAGGCTTAACAGGTAAACCCCAAATGCGACTTCCTGGTCCACATAATTATTACATAGATACATACATGTAAATCTAAACAATATCTGACATCTATGGTCAGATATTACAAACATCGTATTAATACGATAAATAACGATGAATAACTTTCATGTAACAATACGAATTTTATATTCGATAAACAACCACAAAGACATCTATGGTGAGCAATATGGCGAAACCTAAGATATAACAATAACTAAAGGTTCGCAACAGAAAATTGGGAAGGAAACGCCAATTTTACAGGAATCGTTTCAATGAAAATCAGAAAAATTGGCAAATTCTGATAAGAAACAATCGACCTTGACAAATCTAGGTCTGGCCAAAGCGAGACTTAGCGGGAATCGAACTCGTAACATCAAGTACGAGATAATTCAACATTCACCACTAGACCACGCTACTGGTATATGATTTAGCATTTCTAAAAGCAAATGTAACTGTTGACACACAAACACGGGTTTTGCAAAATCAAAAATGTCAAAGAGGGTGCATTATGGAAGTTTTTATAAAATTAAAAAAAAATAAATCATAATTTCAACAAGTAAGAACATTTGTTAATTATCATTTGATTTTTTTTTAATAAATATTTCAACTACCAATATTAGGATACAACTTTTTTTTTAGTAAGGAAAAAAGCGGGTCATAACAATTAAACACCGACCTGGTGTTTTTTTTTATTTAGCACTACACCACTGGTGGTGAGCATATAATGATTTCAAGTAGAGTGGTCGTGGTTCGATTCCTAGTAGATGTACACTCGCTCTTACATACAAGTGTACTAATACAGATACAATAATACAATTAATACAAGCATTTTTATACAATGCGAATTCACACAAACACCGCCCACAGTGACATATATTAGAAATATTTGCAGCATTTTATTATAGAAGTTGGCGAAGCTTAACACGTTGAATGACTTGAGATTTGCAAGAGAGATTAGTAAGGAGATGTTAATTTACAGGAACTGTTTCAATGAAAGTTGACAAATTCTGATAAGAAACGATCGACCTCGATAAACCAAGGTCTGGCCAACATCGAGACTCTAGTGGGAATCGAACCCGTGAAACTTTGCAAGAAATAATACAACACTCACCACTAGACCACGCTGCTGGTTATTAATTAATGTTAATTTCCATCCTGTCCCTGACTAGCCTATGGTCAGGTTAATTTTGGAAAACTTAACCTATTTCCTAAATCCTTACCAGCTACATATGTAGCTCAGTGGAATGCGTGTAATGCTCTAAACTGAGTGGTCATGGATTCATTTCCTAGCTCAGTGCTGCTGGCCAGACCTTGGATATATGTGAGTCCAGCTCAATCAGAGTTTGTCAATTTTTCTGATTTTCATTGAAACGGTTGCTGCTAATTGACTTCTCTTTTTCAATCTCTCTTGCAAATCTCAAGCTATTCAGCATCTTGACGTTCACCAATTCGTATAATTAATTGCAAATTTCTTCATATATGTCAATGTGATATTGATTCTCAATAGAAAAACAAGCCATTCCTTTTGAAATATCAACGGGTAAAAGTCTAGCAATATTATAAAAAGTTTCGACGCACATACGAAGATCGAAACTATCCAAGTTGAGTCCATTCCCTATTCAAACTTATTTTGAGGTAAAGCATTCGGTCGCAGCCGTTCGAAACACGGAGATAGCATAGGAGCGAGGGTTCGGAAAACTGTTCTGGGTACCTTTTGCCAGGGTACGTGGGGTACGACGTCACACTCGGCTTCCACTCAATCTTCTCGACGACCTCAATACGTTTGCTCTGCACAAACAAATGTTGTTTACCCCGTCGCCTGTCTCCGGGTAATACTTTATACATGGCCGGGTATCTGCCACACTGGCCCTGCGCTCCCTGATCCAGTTAAACTTTCATCGATTTGCTGTTTGAACGTTTTCGCGCGATGCACTAAATTCTGCGAGATTCGATTGCTCTTCTTTTTTTCTTCGCTTTCTTGAAAGTATCTGTTTGATTTGACTTCTACAATGAACGTGACGGTTGAATGGTTGTATAATTTAATCGACTTCTTGGTTTATCTGTGGATGATGTGTAGTACGCTCACTTGCCGGGTGCAGAGTCATCGTGGAAAACCACGGTTTTCCCGGACTAGACGCTTCATGTTTGGGTTTTAAAGTTGCTTATATAAGCAGTATATTCTATTGAAAAAGTTTATGATACTGTTATGATTTAACAGAGTGAGGGAACGGGATCAGTGTTGGTGAATGTCTCCAAGGCAGCGTCGTCAAATTCAAAGATGGGTTTTCGTGTATTATTTTATTTTTATTATTGGTAGTTTTCAGAGTGCGACCGACACGGGTCGGTCGATGATCAACAATCAGCCCCGATTGGTTACAAGTGGGGGTTTATATATTGAATTTCCTGTAAGGGAGGAGGTGTCTTCGGATGTTTACCACCAATCAGATGGCAGCGGTTTGTCAGGTCGATACAATAGATCCAGGTGTTCGGATGTTCGCACATAGTGGGGAATTGATTTTAAAACTACTATTGGATTTGAAAAGATATTCTTAACAATGCCCGACCCTTATGCAGGTGTAATAAAGGGATGATGTAATGTATGGATAGGTGCATTTCGCGTGATTGTTCAATGTTTCGGATTTTCAAAGGAAACATTGGCTAATCACGATCGCAGATTTTCGCTCCGACAAAAGGGAGCTTTGCACCTGACTAATAAATTTGATCTTGACGTTGAGAACGTCTTTTTCAAATCATAGATACATTTTGTATCTAATTCAAACGAACAACTGCTTTGGACCATTGTATGACAACTTCAATGCATTTTAGAATTTAATGTTATTCCAATATATAACAATAATATAAATTGATTCAACTTTTGTACGCACAAACCATATATAATTTTATAACTTTGTACTCGAGATTTCGACTGATTCGAACTCAAAACCGATTACTGGCCACGTTTTCATTATCTGGATAAAATGTGTGTGTATTTATGTTTTAGTATGTGTGTCTGTGTATATTGGGGATTAAACAGTTATTCCTAACGAACTGAAACTTAATACTGATATGCTTATTGATACGATGTAATTATCAAATTTTAAAGATGACTGGAAATGGTACCTCCTCTTATACATAGGTGCCTTCTTTTTTTTAGTTTTTGGGTTCAATTATCTCCCGAACTGCTAAACGAATTAGACTGATTTTTTATAATTGAAAATATAAATTTAATCTAGAGATTCGAGGTTTTTATGTTTTTCTCAGAAACCATTTGGTGTATTGAACCGCAATTTCTTATCTAAAAGTTTAAGTTTAATACCAAGCTATATATAAAATTTGGTGAACATCCGTTAACCGGAAGTGGCAGTTTACTCTTTTCGACCCTTTAAATACGTTTATATTTGCATTATTTATGTACTATTTATTTATTTTATTTTGACCTCTAAAATTATTTCTATCTTCTTGATATTTTATGTTTGTAATATTTATAGTAGTATATACGTAATAAAAAAAAAAGTAATAACAAAATCCGACAACCGGAATTAGAACTTTTGTCTTGTGTAAGATTAAATTTGCGCTGAATTTGAAAGTGTATATATATTTCATTATTGACTTTTGTTTTTTGCACTTACATATATTCCTCAAATACACAAGTCGTGGGTTGGTCACATCCGAATTTTGTAGAATGAAATGGTGGAGGCTGTCCGGTTCCTCAACGTCATAGGAGAACATCTTGACTTGTTTAATTGTCATGTTGATGAATTGGTCAGCTTCATGAGATTCAACACTGGTTTGTTTGAAAGAGATGTATGAATGGATTTTACATAATTTAAATTTTTTTTTTTTAATAATTAATAATAATTTTGTTTTAAATTTTTTAAATTTGTATAATTTATTATATAACCACTGTGACGCATTGGGGTAACCTGTCAGGTCACAGCGTTCTTTAATTATTGTTATTATTATTATTATTGTAATTGTAATAAATAAATATCAATGTCTTTATTTTATTATTCATGATATTTTATTTATGGAGTATAATTTTAGAAATGTTGCTTTTATATAAAAAGAATATGAATTTATGAATTAAGGTCAAGTTTTTTTCAATTTGTGTCAGAGATGGAGAGAAAAAATATCGTCTCGAATACTTGATCTAATTTATATGTTGAACTAGTCAGTTTGTATCGAAGCTGGAGTATGATAAATGAAAATTTAATCGGAAAAATCTTTATTATTCCACGTACGAGTCTTCCTCCGATATAACCCATTTGGCGATAGTGAAAAGGTAAATGCTACTTGACAAAAAGAAAAAAGTTAAGAAAGGTAAAAAAAAAAGCCCTCAACCTACATACAAGGGAACTGAGTAGAGAAAAGCGAGGGAACAAAATGAATGCCTATTTTCCAATGGTTTTTGTCAAAAATCGTATTTTCGCATTTCACTCACTGAATATGTCGATAAGAAGCCGGCTTTCAATCGAAGCACACTTCTTTTTTTCCGTTTTGGAAATTTCATTTATTTTTTTCCTCTAGCTTCACCACAAGGTTATTTATTTTGAAGGGTGATGAATCACATATTGATTTATAGAAGAAAGTAAGCCTTACGAGATTTTACTTTAAATAGGCGGAAAGGTATCAACATTCGTCGCAACATTTGTACAATAGGATTATCAATTCATGGGAATTTGTTGAAATACATACAACATTGAATAGTACCACAATATCTGGAAAATACCATTTTACTAAGCATATACATATGTACATACATACATATATTAACTTCGGGATATCTTTATATTTCACTGAATTATTTAAGCCTTAAAATAAATGTACACATATGTAAATATATTATACTTGCATTATAATAATGAATAAATAGTTTATAGGTAGAAGAATGATTGAGAATAGATGTGCTTAAGAAAGACAAACAGAACACCAAATAATGTATGTAGAAATCAATAAAGGACGCATATTTAATTTAAGTCAAGTCAAAATAACGTTTTATTACAATATAATTCTTTCAAAGGAAATGTAATTTTTTTTATTTTTTATTTATATATTTATACCAGGAAGCTCTAACAGGTAAATCCAATGGGCCTTCCTGGCCAATAACAATTACATATACAAATATATTTATACATACACAAATATATACACATATATACATGCACATACATAAGTAAACATTGACAAACATATAAACATATACATATACACATTATAGTCAATAATAAAATTGCAATATGAATCATATAAAATAAAATGGTTTGATGGTTTAATGGTTTATTGATAAGAAACGGAGAAAAGACAAAAACTCAAACCCTCCAATGAGGATTTATTTGGAACCGGACCGGAAAAACGAATCCAAGTACGGAAACAAAAAAGGAATCCGGAACCGGAACTGAAAAATATAATCCGGAGCTGGAAATGAAAAAAAAATCTGAACCCAGAACTAAATACGAAATCCAGATTCGGAACTGAAATCGAAATCGGAAATCAGAACTGAAATTGGAATTGAAATCGAATTTGATATCGTTAAAGAATATATTAACCAAACCTTACATAGTCACATGAACAGAGTGGTCACGGGTTCAAATGCCACTGGTTCCTGCTGGCCAGACCTTGGATTTGTGACTTCAGGTCGATCGTTTCCTATCAGAGTTTGCCAATTTATCTGATTTTCATTAAAACAGTTCCAATAAATTGGCAGCATTAGCCGTTTTCTCGCAAAATCTTGAGATTTACTATAATACTATAAAATGCTGCAAATTTACAAATTTGACCATAAATGTCTCTGTGGATGTTATTTGATATATGTATGTATATGTGTATGTATATTTACCGAATTTCTCTGAATTGTTTAAAATGCTGGATATTAATTGATATGTATTTATGTACTTTGTATAATACTAATAATATTTGTATCAAATATATAAATATACAATTTCTGGCCAAGAAGGTGCATTGGGGTTACCTGTTAGGCCTTCCTGGTATAAATTAAAGATTAAAATAAAAATAAAAATACAAACAAAAGATATTTTATTTACCTTCTTTCCAATTCGAGTTTATTTATTTATTTATTTTTTACAATTTCGTCATAGTGACATTACAGATTAGCTCCAGGTCGTCACTATGGCTAATTTATTACAAGACATTGAAATCTCAATTAATGAGATATCTAAATACATAATTATTACATACATACACATGTAAATCGGAACAATACCTGACATCTATGGTCAGATATTACAAACATCGTATAAATACGACTTTAACATTTTTACATTCGATAAACAACCACAGAGACATATATGGTGAGAAATCTGGCAAAACCCAAGATATTACAAAAACTCAAGGTTTGCAACATAAAATTGGGAAGGAAAAGCCAATTTTACAGGAACTGTTTCAATGAAAATCTCAAAAATTGGCAAATTCTTATAAGAAACGATCGATCTCGACAAACCAAGGTCTGGCCAACAACGAGACTCTTAGTGGGAATCGAACCCGTGACATCAAGCACGAAAAAATTCAATACTCACCACTAGACCATGATGCTGGTTAATTATATAGGTAAAATGCTACCTTCTATGTCTCTATGATTCTATAGGTATATAATCGTTTGTTATTGGCCAGGAAAGTGTATTGGAGCTTACCTCTTAGGCATTCCTGGCATATATGCAGTGGTATAGTCGGGCCAGGTCGCTGCCCTGGCACTTTGATTGATAAAAAGATTGTTCTTCGAGTACAATTAAAAAATATTTTGACTAAAATTTCATGTAAAATTTTGTATTCCAAATATTGTGAGCAAGCTCTGGTTCTAACACTCGATGACCACAATCGAATAGTATTCAAAACTTAAAAGACGTTTAATGAACTTTATTGGATTTTTGATCTAAAACCATCCAAAACTTCGAAAGAAAACATTCTTTGAACTATTGACCATACGCACATGAGGACAGATAAAATGAGGTACTCAACTAAATGAATAGTCATCTCTTAATTCACATGTTAAAATTTGATAGTTATTTTTAAATATGTACATGATTTTAGCATTGCTAAAAGCAAATGTTGTGCTCAGTGAAGAGATGCAAAAGTACATCTCTTCACTGAGCGTTGTCTGCGAGATAAGTATTCAATAAGAAGTTATGTTGTATCTAATTCTTAATATGATTAACAATAAGTTTTCCACCAACTAAAAAACAAGGCCACATTTTTTATAGTGTGGTTCCAGCAGTGATGAGTATACATATTTCCAGCAGCAACTCATATCCTCAAATTTCAGTGTTTCTTCCTCCAAAACAAACTTTCTAACCAATACAAGCTTAATATATGTACACAGATCAAACAGTGTTAGTTTTATTTGTAGTTATCAGCTGATTTAATTTAGCACTAAATCACTGCATATATGTATGTATGTATATGAATAAAAATAAACGTTTCAAAGATATGTATGTGTGTACATACATATGTATGTATATCGAAGATACGCTTTAAAACGAACATCAATCAGTAAGAGGAACGAAGGGTCAAAATATTGTATTAGCGTCGATAGTGTTCACCGTATGGTGTATGTGTATGCGTGGGCATATGTCTGTCCGTGTGTCCGTCTGTCTGTCTGTCTGTCTGTCTGTCGGCACAGTTCATGAATTATTCGACGACGAGAACGACCGTACAGCATATTTGCGGTACATTACGGCTGGCTGTTCTCTCGTCCATTATTCACGCGCTCCCGGATTCTGGAATAGCCCGTCGCGGTTTTGACATGTCACGAAACGCTAATTTTTATTTTTACAACGAATTGGTTCTGAACCGTATTTTGGTAGATTATCCAGAGTTCGATCTAACCACCTGGTCAAAAGTTGCCCGTACAATTCAAATACCATGCACAGCATCCGGCATATGTATATACGTGTCAATTCAATTCGGATGGAATTGATCTAATTATTATTAGTATTATTCTAATTATTGTTTTAATTTATTCATTTATTTATTCAATTAGTTTTAAAACTCATATTTTTATTTTGTTTTCTTATATTAATATTGTGTTTTTTTGTTTATTGTTCTATTTATAATATTATTGTTCAATGGTCTTTGCGGCCGTATATGTAAAGTAAATAAATAAATAAATCTGTACGACGGTTCTCCTATACCTACATATATATGCATTTACATATTTTACATGCATACTTATTTTTACTTTATCTATGTACGTAGTAACAATAGATGAAGTTTTGTGATCATGCGAAAATTCGAACTCGAGATTTCTACTGATTCGAACTCAGAATCGATCACGTTTTCATGATCTAGTATTACTTTATCTACGTACGTAGTAACAATGGATAAAGTTTTATTGAACTGAAATTTCGTATCTAGAAGATTAAGTTTAAAACCAAGCTATGTATAAAATTTGGTATGCATCCGTCAACCGGAAGTGGCAGTTCACTCTTGTTCGATTTTTCTTTCACAATTTTTTTCGACCCCATGAACATGTGTGCTCTTTACGAAAAAAATATATTATAATTCTGGTATCAATGCGATGAAAATAAAAAAAAATCAATAAATTTAATAAACCCGAAGTGGGATTTTTTCCTCTTAGAAAGGTCAAAAATGTTGTGACCACGATTATGTCCACAGCCCTGAAGGTATCAAGCTAAAAATATATATTTGTATTATTTATGTACTAACATATAGCTGATTAGGTTTTGGTTAGAATTCGTAAGCCGGAAGTAGTATTTTTTTTAGAACAATATTTCATATTTCAATATTTATTTTGACCTTTTAAATTATTTTTATTTTCTTGATATTTAATGTGTATAAAAATTATGGTGATTTTAAGTAATAAAAAAACTGGAAGTAGAACTTTTGTGTTGTGTAAATTTCCCTACATTTGTGCTCAATTTTTATCGAAAATGCTCTTATAACCGGCATGTGTGAACGTGCATGTATGTTTAATTATTGAATTTTGTTTTGGGACCTTCTTATATTCTTCAAATACATAGATAAAGTCATGGGTTGGTCACATTCGAATTTTTTTACTTTATCTACGTACATACATAAATACGATGTATCAATATATGAAGTGTTACGATTTATTGTTGTAATTTTGAATAGAAATGGGTCAATGATCGTTTTCGCGTTTTCATGATTTTTAAAAATGAATTTATGTTTGTGTGTTTTTTGGAGATAATTTGTATCACCGTTAATCCTATCACACTAAATTTCCGTATCCATTAATGAAATAGTCATTTTTTTGTTGAATGTTTTTGGTAACAAAGAGGTGCCTTCCATGATACACGTATGTATATATTATTTTGATATTTTTATCTCCTTAGGCATTCAATAGATGAATTTGAAACTTTTATTCATATAATGTACGGCCGTAGACAAATATATACCTAAGGCCACTTGTAAAATATGTTTTTGAACGAAAATACTTTAGAACGGACACTACCCCTATCACATCTTAGTAGGAATCCATCTTTTTACTTTAATTTCTCCATTGTTTTATTCTACTTTCTCTTCCTTGGATTATTTATTATTTTTAAAAATACGAAATTTTTCTATTGATATAAATTCGAATATTTTCGATTTTTTTCTGAAGAAGTGGCTACGTCTTATTATTCTCACTATTCCTATTTTGGCTATTTTTATTTTAGTGCATCATTTTAACAAGCTTTGTACAATATATCTCTCTAGATGTCTCTGTGGATTTTGATCGTATTTCCCTTGTATATATTGCCTACAATGCTTCTATACAATGTTTGACCATAGACAACGTATTTAATGTAAAATATATAATAATAATGTATTTAAAATTGATATTTATTGATCTGTATAGTATACTCGTGGCATTAGACCGATATGTAAGACGAGTGTGCATGATTGATTTATTGAATTAAAATATGTAAAAAAAAATAAGTGTCATCTCAATATTCAGAAACATTCGTAAGTGGCAGTTAAATTTTGATCAAATTACGTTTAATTTGTAATCTTAATTCAGTTTTTTTTTTTTAAATATGTGTGCCTTACAAGAAAAAACTCAACAAAATCCTTATATACATAAATACCCGATGCGGTGCAAACGATCGAAAAGCGCCAGACAGACTGAACCACAGATTAACGACACGAGTACCTTATGCGTGCGCACTGCTCGCACTTACACTAAGCGAAATCTACCTGAAGTCCCGACATACCTACCCTGTATACGTTCTGTGCTTCTGATACTTTAGTTCCAAATTTTTCCTTATTAAATTATTAAAAACTCGCCAGAAAGATCCAACTCAATTTTAATAATTACCATTTTAATAATTGCATCTGTGCACATCGAAAGGTTACTCGTCATCTGATGTGCAATTTTTCATTCGTGAAGTCAAGAATTGCGTTTAAAGCAGCCATCCAGTTAATCTGTGGTTCAATCTTTCTGGCGCTTTTCGATCGTTTGCACCAAACTCATAAATAGCATGTTTCTAAATAAAATAACGAATTCGATAAACTGAAAGTAGGCTTTTTTTACACGTCAATTATTAATTTTTAAATGTGTGTGGTTTGAATATTGGAAATAAATATAATTCAAAAAATTCAAAACATTGACACATATAAAGCGTTGGATATTTTAAACAGCGTTGTATTTGACCACACCTGGATTTTAAATACGACGAGACAGAGAGAGAGAGAGAGAAAGAGTACCAGCAAAAGAACAAAACAATCTTATATACAAAGCTTTTCTGGAATTGTAAAAGTAAGAGAGGACACGCAACTACCCCCGACTTCACCATCCCCTTCCGAGAAAGCCACCCCATACTTTCCTTCCGTATTTGAATGAACACGCACGATTCGCTCACTTTTTGTGAATTTCACGAGGGCAACTACTCAGGGGGGTGGGCGAGTCGGGTAATTTATGCGCTCACTATCAAACGAAGACAAATCTATAAATTTGTGAGGGAGTCGGAGAGAGGGAAAGGGGAGAAATAAGAGGAGGAGCTGGCGACTTTATTAAGTTATTAAAACTTGGAAGGAGGAGGTTGCTCAATTATATAATTAACCCTCTAATGGGCGACGTGCACCGTAAACATTTGAATAGCGTGCGCTTTGCACGCGCTTTCGATATAAACACAAACCGTGCGAGCAAAAATGGCCCTTGTTATGTTTGTAAATTCACCAAAATTGTGTATTATTTATGATATCGCTAAATTTTTGACAAATTTACGTTAGATGGGAGTGTCTTTTAATTTCGGGCAAATGTTGTGAATATCCAGTGAGTCACATTTTCAGAATAAATTATTTCACCTAAGGACCTAATCACCTGTATGACTCAAATAAAAGTCCTTTATTTAAGTAATGGGCTGGTTTTTGAGATGACTGAATTTACTGCACGCCATTCCAATATTGTTTTTATTTTTTAATAGTCTATGAAAAACTTGTATGATCAGGTAAGTATGGCGATTAAAAATAAAACAAATTTTAGAATACCAGGAGGAAATGTTGTGCCTACAGATCTACCATTTTATTTTTATTTTTTTTATTTTTATTTAATTTATACCAAGAAGGCCTAACAGGAAAACCAAATGCGCCTTCCTGGCCAAAGACGATGGTGTACACATATAAACATATACATATGTACACCATCCATATATGCACAAAAACTTACACGTATACACAAATACACATACATACATACATAAATATAAACATACACATATGTACATATACATATACATAAATACACACCTACACATACATATACATATATATACATATACACATACATACATACACATACAAATCCATACTTACATACGCACATTATACATGCATATACATACACATAAACACATAAATACACATAAATAAAGATAAATTACTCATATATGTATATAAAAATAAGAAATAGCATACATATATAAATAAAGATAAGACCAACATACATACACATTATGCTAAATAATAATATTACAAAATGAAAACAACATGTGACACATACATATATAAAACAATAAAGTTTGTTCGTGTATTTATGTATCTTGTACCTACGTATTTTTCGTCAACAGTCTATTGCTCTGACGTCATCGATGTATCTTTTACTTACGTATTTTTCGTCAACAGTCTATTGTTCTGACGTCATCGATGTATTTATTTATGTACCTACGTATTTTTCGTCAACAGTCTATTGTTGACGTCATCGAAAAAATAATTCGTTTTTTTCCGATTCAAAGGATTCGAAGTTCCAGGGGGCGTAGGCGCTGAGGACGAAGCCCTAGGGCTTCGCCCCCTAGGGGGTGCAGACGCCGGGGGTGTACATATAATTTTTTATAAGAGACTTACTACATATATTTGTTTGTTCGTGACAGTCAATTTAATAAAAAACAAGTAAAAAAATTTAATCCGATTCAGTCAGCGGTTTGGGAGATAATTGAATTCAAAAACTTAACAAAAACAAAACAAAAAAAAGAGAACACCTATAAGGGGAGGTACCATTTCCGGTCAACTTAAAAATTTGAAAAAAATTTTCGTCATGTCTATAAGAATTTTAGTACCCGATACCAAGTTTTGGTTCGATAGGACTAACGGTGTTCAAAAAATCACCAAAACACACAGACACACACACACACACAGACACACACACACACACATTTTTTCTAGATCATGAAAACGTGATCAGTAATCGATTCTGAGTTCGAATCAGTCAAAATCTCGAGTTCGAATTTTCGCATGATCACAAAACTTCATCTATTGTTACTACGTACATAGATAAAGTAAAAAAGATTATTCAAATAAATTTATATAAAATTTTTACTATTAGATTAGTAATGTTTAAGCGGTTTATATTACAAATACCGAGCGAAGCCGGATAATAAAGCTAGTATAAAATAATCAAGTAACAATTTTACTTGATTTTTAGGCCGCTTATATAATTGCAACATAGCTTGGAAAGGAAATGCCAATTTCAATGAAAATCAGAAAAACTCTGAAAAGAAACGATCGACCCGGAGTCACAAACCAAGGTCTGGCCAACAGCTACTAGTGGGTATCGAACCATCAACAAGTTTTATTTTATTGCAATCCATCATGCACACTCGTCTTAAAAGATTGCTTCAAAGTGCCAAAGAGAGGGTTAATGTCCGGATACCAACTAAACATATAATAAAAATATAATAAAAATATAATAAATATATAATAAACATATAACAACTAAACATATATAAACATAAAGTGATATAATTTAGTGTTATGACAAAAAAGATTATACATTTAGAAACACTTTAGGGTCTTAACTTTGAATGGGGGGGGGGCGGGGTTGACATACGAGAAGGTTTCTTATTATTAAATTATTTTAAAGAGGTCAACGTAAAAAATAAGAATTTATTTTGAACCGTTCGTGCTAAGGACATGATCGTGCCTAAACGTTTTCCACGATTACGGCCACCGGACATAAACCGAAAACGACCGGATATAAATCTTACGTCGGCCGATTTTTCTTTTTTTCTTCTTCCCCTCCTCGGCCGGACGATAAATCATAAATGTTTTCATTTTCCGCAAATTATGCCACAATACATACTCGCGCGAGCATACGCTTAAGCATTATGTACGACACGAAATTTCATAATATGTATGTACGTAAAATATAATATATCGCGTCATCAACATTTTCTATTGTGTTCGATAAATACAGTATTTGTGAACTTTTCTGCCATGTCGAATATAATTGGCACGTGTCGAAATTGAAATTTTCACGTGCCGCGATTCGACGCCAACTTTCGCTCAGGCGCTGAAAAGTTTTTCCCACCAGTTAAAAATAAATTCGTAATAAAGAAATAATGCGCGCGGAATCTTCTCGTTAAGTGTGAGCACTCGTTAAAACTTCAAAAGATACTCCGTTGTTCACTCGCGTACATTTTCGCCTTTTCGCATAGCCTATTTAACGAGTCTTGTAAGCATTTTATTTTATTTTTTTGCTTGCAAAAGTATTATACACGTGAGTTTAAAATTGCTGACCTTACCAGCGGGATTAATTTTTCGTTTATTTTTCAATTGTGGAAGAAAAGTGATGAGAATCGGTCGTAAAGTGAAATTGGTAGTTTTACAAACTTATCACGTAATAGAGTGAAGAAACGTGTGTAGTTTAGTCGTTATTTGTACTTGCTTAAAACTTTTTATACACGGTATGTTTGCAGTTTCTAAATTTCAACGCTTCTCAAACTATAAATATCCATTTAATCTTTTTTATAATGATGAATGAACGTGTGTGTGTGTGGCTTCATGGATGTGTATGTGTGGACGCTCCCGCGCAGCGCATCTGACGCTGACGCCACCCGTTCCAAGTCGCCCAATATCAGGAGCATATGTAAGATTCTCCACACCCCCCCCCCACTTATTTGCTACCCCGGGTCTCCTCAACACAATCGATCGACACGCCACACCCTTATGCATAACTTATACTCCTTATACGCATGCATAGGCGCATCTGATGCTGACGTCACCCTTCGCTCGGCCTGGCGTCGCTTGGCGTTCAATATCAATGGAAAATGACGCTTCACACTTCCCCCACTTCACTGCTACCCCGTTTCCCTGGGTGTTCTCCACATGATCGCTCGTCACGCCACATCCCTATAGCGGGTTCTTCAAATGCACCCATCGGTCAGAATGTATCGTCGTTGCTCTAATTGGGCAGAGGTTTTTGCCCATGAAGACCACTTCACTCTGATTGGCTGTGTACCTTGTTCGCGTGTATTTATTTTATTAAATATCTCTAGGCACAACATATACCCCTGATATTTTAAAATTTGATTTTTTTTAATCCCCATACTTATCCATGCGTCCGCCACAAATATACTAACATACGTCGCGTTCGTTTTTATATATATGTACTATGTATTACTTGTGGTTTTACCCGGCTTCGCTCTGTATTTGTAATATAAACCGCTAAAATATGGCTAATCTAATATTTAAGATTTTATTAAATTTATTTGAATATTCATTTGTTCGATGACGTCACGGATCTTAGGAACCAAACAAACATAAAAAGTCTCTTTCGAAATTATATAATAGGTTATATGGCTACATTTTTCTGAAAAATATTTATTTTTAATTTTCTCTCATCTGAGAAACGCCTAGCAGTTTAACACATATAAACACTATTTTTAAAGTTAATGAAAACGTGATCATCAATTCTGAGAAAAATTCAATCATAATGTGAGTCAAATCAATGCTTCTATAGAGATTAGATCCCAACCAAAGGGTAAGTAAGAGTTACGGATTAAAAAAGTTTTAGAATCGCATCTTCAGTGTTCGTTGCATAGAGCAAAAGTACAAACTGTTTGTTGCCAACAACAATTTCGCTCGTAAACGTCTTCAAAGTCCAGCTGACCGACATATATATGTGGAAAACTTTACACTGATGTTTTTCCCTCCACTAATACAAATTAAGCTCTACCATTGTTTTCCGATAGGAAGAATAGTTTCAAAGATGCAGCTCACGTCCGCGTGTCGAAGCTGTGTAATATTTTCCATTTTGATTGGGAAAATGGTATCGTCGCGATGCACCCGAATGCATTTTCCACGTCCACAGCCGCAAATTATTGGTCCACAATGCTCTCACGTCATCAGTTTTTGCGGGGGTCGGTCCTATGGAGATCCAAACGTAATTTCCTGTCAGGAAATACGTTGGGCCTGTCGCGTCATGTCGCTTCAATTCATCAATAATCCCGAGCTCAAATAAACGGTTTTCTCTGTCCACCCCAACCCTTCGCAAAATTCGCAGGTGAAAACAATATGCCAGGGATCTGTAAACTTTGGAAGTCGTACCATCAATGGTACATGCCTATAATAATGAATTTATGTATGTAATATAATGTTTTGTTTTGGTTTCGAATTCATTTTTAAATTTGTACTTATCAATTCCTCCTTTTTTTACAAGATTTTTATTAGAAATTTTCATTTTTGGAACTGGTCATGTAATTAAGTATTTTATCACAAAATATATATGTACATATCTAATATATATATCTAATTTCGAGAGACTTTGTATGTAAGTATATAAGTACCGATGCGGTGCAAACGATCGGAAAGCGCCAGACATACTGAACCAAAGATTGACGACACGTATACCTTATGCGTGCGCACTGCTCGCACTTACACTAAGCGAAATCTACCCGAAGTCCCAACATACCTACCCTGTATACGTTCTGTGCTTCTGATACTTTAGTTCCGAATTTTTCCTTATTAAATTATTAAAAACTCGCCAGAAAGATCCAACTCAATTTTAATAATCTGTGCACATCGAAAGGTTACTCGTCATCTGATGTGCAATTTTTCATTCGTGAAGTCGAGAATTGCGTTTAAAGCAGCCATCCAGTTAATCTGTGGTTCAATCTGTTTGGCGCGTATGTATGTAAGTATTTTTGGTTGGGAACTTTGGAAAAAAAACAAAAAGTTTCAATGACGACAATTCAATTGATTGAATATTATATTTTTTTCGATTCAAATAAATTTAATAAAAAAAAGAAATTAATATTTACTTATAGATTCGCCATGTTTAAGCTGTTTATATCATAAATACTGAGTGAAACCGGGTAAAAAAAACGAGAAATATATAAAGAAAAAAGAAAAATAATAGGTCTTAATAAAGAAAAGTTAAAATATTTGAAAACATTCTTATTTGGAAAATTAAAAAAAACATAATACGTATCATTAAAACTTAGTTTAACAGACGGTTTCATGCAAAATTGACACTTTTTACATCGTGTCTTTTGTTCGTTTAAACAATTGCAAAAGATCATTTTTATATAAAAACTTCACATTTTAAATATTATATATCCTGCTTGAAAAATCAATTATTTATTAAGATATCAATTAATTATTAAAGATTATAAAAATAAGTACTCTTAAAATACGGATATGTATTATTCCTATACACGTACATACATATATTACGTATTAAACGATCTTTTTGAGGCATTTCGTGTATATATGTATGTGGAGTATGTAGGTTTTGTGCGTACGCATACATATGCTCGAATCCCTGTTGCCAATTTATTTGAAGAGGGTGTTTGACCAGAGGGTTTGTCAGCTATAGGGAGTGTGGGAGGGATTGAGACACGGGAGCCGATTTCGAATTAAAGCGTTCAGCCTTAAATTTCAGCACGGATTTCAAGCTTGAATATATGTATGTATGTACATACATATGTGTATCTGTATACGTAGGTAAACTACATATATATTTATATTATAAAAAAGGCACATATTTATAGGCTGCCGAATGGGTTAAATGTGTGGAATATAAATATAGACGATATAATATAAATATTGGCTTTTTACCCTTTTATGAATAGGCCCTATGAAAAGGTTTTCCTATTATAATATGCGTAGTGCGATCAAACAATGCTGCGAAGCTTTTAATATTATATGTACTTTAGTCATGATTTTAAGATCTCTAATAATGTATATTTTTGAAATTTATTATTATTATTTGTTATTAATATTATTAATTATTATATTTAAATTTTAATTAATCTGAACTGGTTCAGCCTTCTTGCAGTTTAAATTTTTTCTTGGCTTTCTCCTTCAAAATGGTATCTTTTGGATGATCTCACCACTATTGGATGATTCTCCCCAAGTTTAACAGTTTTTGTCTTGACCAATGTCCTTTGACCAGTGGAACTTCTCATGCCTCTCTGGAATATCAATTCTTGTAACTTTTCCGAGCATTCCTTAACAATCAATCAATTGATCTTCCCAGGTCTAAAAATTTCCTTTGGAAGCTGCATTTCAAATATTTATGTATAGAATGTACCCCAGCTACCATAATTGAGACTTATAAATAAAGAGCGGACCAACTTTGCGCCGTTCTTTGTTCGTTTTTATGATAAACCTTTTTTTTTATGCTCTCTAAATTTGTAGTTTGCCCTGTTTCCTGGAAAATAGACCCAAAATGCCCTATTTTCTAGAAAAAGCACGTTTCCGCTCCTACCTCTACTTATAAGGGTATTAAAAAAGAAATTTTATTCATAGGTTTCCCTCAACTTAGTAATCGACCTGTTTGAATCTCAAAAAAATTTCTAGTAACTCTTATTTTAAAATACTCTCTCTTCTTTACATTTTACTAAAGGTTGATTTGGGAACCCAACGTTTAAATTTTTTGAATTTGATATTTTCCACCTCAGTGAGCGTAAGTTATCAGAAATTATTTTAACCTATTTGTCTGGTAGCCTACACTCATGATTTTCATAATTGAATATGATGTAAGAATGGAATTTTGTTTTTTTCTCTTTCATTTGGTCCTCGGAGGAATGTTTTGATTTGTTTTCACAAATCTTCTGTATTTATTTTATGTACAATTTGTAAAAATTATTCACAAATGTAAAATCCATAGATGTCTCAATGGATTAATTATTTAATTAATTAATTGTTATGTCGTGTTCTTCAGCTTCTGGAAATACAATGATTTATGTAATAATAAAATGCTGCATTGTCTGTAATCAATCGTCCAGGAAGACGCATGCCTTCCTGGTATATATCTATGTAAAAATAAAATTTCACTTACACTTACTTAACTACATTTTGATATAATTGACTTTAAGATCTTTCTTATATACATATGTACATATTTTGCGCAGTTGAGTATTCTGTAATATCATCGAGATCATATTGTACAAGCTATTATTAGACAAAAATGAATCTCCAGCATGATTTATCAATTCAATGGATATCGATGCTCTCGAGAAGCTTCCATTTTACCACTAATTGAAGCATTGTTTCGAGTGGCCGTCTAGAAATGAATAATACATATCGACTTGTTCCTCCGAAGCAGTGGGAGGCTGGATGGGGGATGGGGGGGTGAAGGGTTTGCGTTTAAAATTGACCCTAGCTCGCGACTGTTTGCCCAGACCCCATTAGCATGGTTAACGCTTAATTACTAGTCAAACATTGAAATTGGTTCATTAAATATCCTCCATATTTGAGGAGTTGAACAAACAAATTTGCGGTCTCGTTACACAGCAGCGACCCCCCGTCAGGGAAAAGGTTCTGATCTATGAGTGGACAATACGAAGACGAAATATGTATTTTATTTGTATACGATGATGTCGTACTTTGGTTGAAAATCGGTTGAGAACCACTAGCGAGTACGTACATATGTTCAAGTTTGCTGACTTCAGTACGGGCAAATTACATAGATTGTTTTACGTTAAAGTTATCTTAGTATAAAGTTAGACGTTATGTAATGAATGATTTGCAATTAGCTATGGTATATACATAGCTATGTAATATCCGCAAAACTTTGTTTATGTATGGATTTCATATGTTGTACAGTTAAGTTTAGGATATTGCTCTATAAGTTTTTTAGCACTTTCTACACTGATGGATAGTGAGTGACCAGGACCTATATTTTATTTTATTTCTCCAAATATACTGAATGCAGGGTCTTCATATTTTATTTATTCCTCTTCAAAACCACTATGATTCGAAATATTTCATTACGAAATAAAAACATTGATCAATATCAACAGAAAAAAAATCAAAATTTTTCACGTGAAGCTTCTTATAGACGTGCCTTACAGATGCAAGAGAGAGATAGGGAGAATTCAGTACGCCCCGCTCAACGGTTATTGTGAGAATGGTATCCACCTTGGAATGACGGCTATGCTTCAGCTATTATCTTTTTTCATTTCTTGCACTTAAAATAGTTTATACATATAGCTATTTAAAACAATTAACCCCACAGATTTCGCATTATTTAAATTTAAAACACACATTTTTTAGCCACCAGCGTGGCTTGGTGGTTGCGTTGATACTAAGCAGCGAGAAGTCACCGGGTTTGACCTTGATTGGAAAGAATTTATTCCGAGTATAATCTTAAATGCTGCTAATCAGACTTGGATATTTGTGCTCCAAGTCGATCGTTTCTCATCAGAGTTTGCCAATTTATCTGAGCTCATTGTTGAAGCGGTTCCTCCAACAAATTGGCAGAAACCATCCTACCTACTATGTAACCACTATTTGATTTTAAAAATGTGTTAACTATAAATATCCAGCCCTCTTAATAATAATAAATAAATCTTGGTGAGTTCATCAAGTAGTCTTAAAAAAATAAATAAATCTTTCATTGGAACATGACAATACATATGTATATAAATAAATAAATTTTTAATTGAACGCTTGGTGTCAAACACAGTGGATAGTACTAAAAATCTTCTCGTATTATTACATGTTTATTCCAAAGTCAGATTTGAACCCATTTGAGATTAATTGTATTAGGTACATATAGCATACGAGTACTCTAATTGCATTTAATTTTCAAGTCCACGTCGATAATAAACACTAAAATAAATTAAAAAAATATGTAGGTCATTAATTACCGAAAATATAAAGTCAAGTGAACGAAGTCAAAAATTTTCAAATTGACAAGTTTGAATTTCTCATGACAAGGCGTAAACAAGTTGGCGAATCAATCGAAACTTTGGCCATTGAAAGTTGTGGCGAAACGAACACTGGTTTAATTGAAGTCGCGCAATTCGATACGAACGGTACGAGGCGACAGGACCAAAGAAACTGAAAACAGGGTGAGAGGGGGGAGGGGGAGGAGAGGTTTGGTTAAAAAATCTCGAATTTAATTACGAGAATTTCTCAATGTTGACGTTTGAAAACTGGGCTGCGTGCGGCCAATCAAAACAAGCTAAAGTTTGTGATTTCAATCGCAAAGTTGCGCCCTCGGGGTCCACACCCCCTCCCCCCCTTCAGCCTCTCTTTCAAATTTGTACAGAAAATATGTCTGGTCGTGTTGGGGTTTGATTTCGCCCGTTCTTCTCCGAGTTCTTATCCGTCTGTCGGGTGCGAATGGGCGTAAGCGCCACGCGTCTGTCTACTCAATTATGCCGTCATTTGTTCCCCGATTCGACATTGACGGACCGGATGGGGTTAACGTTCGGCGGAGGATTTTGATATCATGGGGGTGTGGCTATTTTTCATTTTATTAATTATTTAAAAGTGTTTCTGAAAGGCGTTCTATGCGGATTGGTACGCGCTTTAAACCGGGTAGTTTCGTGTGCGTACATACTTTATCATACCTTATAATACATGGCACCACTCTATGTTATTACAACATTATATAAAAACTAGAAGGGTTTTGCTTTTGCACGGACAACTTTATGTAGGGCAGGGGATGACAAAATTTGCAAAAGGCTACGTCAATTCGTAGAGGTATACATATATGTATGTAGTATTAGCGGTAGCCGCGGCTCAAAAATATGTCGCTTTAAATTTGATTTAATTTAATATAATATTATAGGCTAGCTTAGTAAATAGCTCTTATGTCCTTGAATAGAAAAATAATGACTATTTGTAAAATATGAAACAGCCTGTCTGATTACACTGAGCAACTTATCAATCTGTATTATATAATTGAATTCAAATATGACATTTCGTTCGTTTATGACGCATGAGCGTTGAAGAAATGCACAGTTTTTACGATTTCTTGACTTTTGTAGTCTTTAACTCAAAATCTAGTATTGCAATGCCAAAAAATAGTAATGGAATCAATAATCAGATATTTTTCCTATTGATTGTGATTTTTTATTGTTTTAAAATACTTATAATTAATTATCTATATCCATTGAATTTTAAAAGTCAAAATTATACTTTTCTTTACACATTTTGCTGTTGATATTGTGAGCTATCTCGCTAATTTTTCACTTTACCACATTTATAAGGATTGCTTTTCTATCTCAATATTTTTTTATTTAAACATTTACCGCTCGAATAAGTACTTTAACATTTAAAAAAAAAATATGATAAAAAACCAGTTCTTGTAAACGTAGTGAAATATAAAACTAAATAATGCATAGATGAAATATATTTTCGACTTTTAAAATCCGCTAGATAATTAATTATACTAATTTTAAAGCAAAAATAAATAAATTTAATAGAAAAAAATATCCGAATATTGATTCCACTACTCAATTTTGGCACAGAAATAACATACATATTTTGAATTAGATATGTATGTTATTTGCAAAAGCCAAAAATCTGTAAAAATTACGAACTTTTCAAACGGATTTATCTGATAAATGAGAAAAAATCATTGTCATTTATGAATTTAATGGGTCAAACTCAGTTAAAATTAATGTCTCCGTTTCGGTAAGTAAAAAACGTGATTTTTTGTTGTTCGGTGTTATTAGTTAGTAAGTCTGCGTTAAAGTTTTGTAAAGTATTCAATTCAACAAATAACAAGAGCCTTAGAAAGGTTCTCCAATATCTACATATACCTACATATACATACGTATGTTGTTAATTTACTTAAATTTATTTTTTCATATGCGGTTTTAAAATGTCTTTAGAGTTACTACGCAAAAACATGTTTATTTGTGATAAAATACCATAACCGCAACAGAAGAAAAATAGTATAAATATACTAATCTATTAACTGCGAATCAATTTTACACACTTTATGAGAAATTTAACTTCTACGTAAAATTTGTCATAATGATGCTTTTGAAATGATATTTTTCCTCTCAAATTATTTACATATATTCATGTTTGTATATAAGAGGGTACAATTTAATGTATCAAATTGGTTAAAATGTGTAAAATTTTAATACAAACAATTTATTTTTTATTTCAACATCATGTTTTTTCATTCCGTTACAAACCAACGAGTATAATACGTTAAGATACGATTATCTATTGTGACAAACAGACCACATTTATTTTATCTACCTATATTCCAGTCATCATTGAGATTCTGTTCAGGTAAGTCGTGCTATATTTTATTTTAAATTAATTAAATCTGATAATCTACACCTTACAATTTATATTATTTTTAGGAGAAGACTATTAAGAAAAAAATAAGAAATACTATGATAAAAGTGAAGACTAAACAAGGTTTTGCAACAAACCGACTCAATTATTTTCATGATGCCATGAGAGAGAATAAGTTTACCGATGTTTATTTCGCCGTCAGAAACAGAAGGCATCGTTTTTCGATTGTAAATATAATTAATTTTCAAAATATCAATTTTAATCATCTTTAACATTTTAGTTTTTTTGCACACATGATAGTGCTTTCGGCTTGCAGCGAATTCTTCATAGAAAATCGGTACAAATTGAGTGCCACTTTTTCCGAATTTGAGTACCCAGTTATCAATGCAATGCTTAAGTATTGCTACCTTGGAGAAATACGTAAAAGTTGATTTCATCGTAAAAACAAATTATTCGATTTTTTTTTATATTCTTGTATTTTAATATTTTAAATGCACTTTTAGACATCAATGATGAGCATTTTAAAGAATTCTTGCAACTAGCCGACAAACTTCAGATCAAAAGCATTGCTCCTCGATACGAAACAATCGATCAAAAAAATTGTTTGGAAGTCTTGCGTCTCTCAGACGATCCAATATTGAAAGAAAAGGCAATGATTTTGACTCTAGACAATTTTAAGACTGTAAGTGTTGATTAAATATGTATTTAAAATGCTCTACTTCTCAAATATGTACATATGTTGCATGTCATATTTGTTTTAGTTGTACAAAACCCCAAGTTTTCTCAATTTGCCAGCCTCTGCTTTGGCCGAGATTCTGAAGTCGGATGAACTAAATTTGTTAGTTGAAGTAGTTTTTAATTCTGTTAAATTATGGGTGAACTCTGATGAAGAAAACCGTAGAAGTGTATTGGTAGAGCTATTAAGTTCCATAAAGTTGACTTCAAATGAGGTATTTAAAGATTATGATATTAAATCATTGCTAATATTCTTTTGAAATATTATGTAATGCTTTCAGTTTCTCGTCAAAGAAGTTATGGTATTTTGTTCTGTCTATCCAGAATGTATTGCAATTCTTCAAAAAGCGATGCAATCACTTTTAAATCCAATCCAAACAGAGGATATCACTAATTATGAAAAAATAGCACTCGTCGGAGATAATAATCTATCTGTAAGTTTTATAATGAGATCATTTGGTGTTACGGTTAATTAAATCATTTCATTGCGTATTAAAGGGGGCAAACACGATCGATATATACGATGGAAAAAACAATAGTTGGACCTTGAGTAAAGATTTTGATTTAAACAGAAGTTATCCAGCATCAGTTCTCGTCGATGACTGGATGTTGATCATTGGAGGATACAATTCTTCAGATAAAGTAGTCATTTTGAAATATTTCGTTCGATTATTTTGATTGGAATGAATTAATTCCTTCTCAGGTAGATTACATCGATTTGAAAACTGGACAGAAACATCAATTGAATCCATTAAATGAAGGCCGTCATTGTTTAGTAGCAGTGACACTTCGTCGTAATTCTTCCACTGATGTATACGTCATCGGGGGTACTCATAATGGAAAAGCATTATCATCAGTTGAAAGATGATCTTTAATAAAGTAAATGTTACACAATAATATTGAACTTATTGAATTGATGTCGAATAGATGGAACAGCAAGAAAAAGAACTGGGACTTGAGTGTTCCTCAATTATTGCAAAATGTTGCTTGGTTTAGCGCTTCTGTCGTCGATGACAGAATATACGTGACAGGTGGGATTATAGATGGAACACCACTGTCTTCCAATATAGTACAAATGTACTCGGAAGAATCGAATTCATGGTCTTATCGAGCTCCAATGATTCAGGAAAGAGATGACCATTCGGTGATTATTTATCGATAAGCTCTTTCTAACCATAAAAGTTGTTATTTTTGAATAATTTTTTTATTCGATTGGTTCCAGAGTATCGCTATTAAAGGTAAGTTATATGTAGCTGGTGGATATTTTCAAAAGACAAGTTCTCGTTTAGACAGTGTCGAGTCGTATGATCCGAATGCTAATCTGTGGACAGCTTATTGTAAACTGCCAAATCCTTCATACGCGATCAGCCTTTGTTTTTACCGAAATAAGTTGCTTTGCACGGGTGAGTTTTTTTATTTGAATAAATATACCTTTGTAAGTGTTTGAAATTTGTTTTGAATGTTAACTGTCTTTCAATTTACAGGTGGAGATCAATCAAATGGCGTTTGGCAATACGATGACGTACAGAAACATTGGAAAGCTTTTAAAAGTCTCAGCAAAATGAGATTGTATGCAAATGCATTAGTGATTCCATATGATTCCGTTATTTGATTTTGCGTGGAGAAGTTATCGTTACATTTGTGAATGTATAAATTTAAATAATTTTTGAATGTTAGTATGTAACTGAAAAATAAATAATATATTTTTACTTTGTTTAATATGGTTAGTTGTTTTATTAATAAAATGATTTAAATGTGGATCTAATTTTATAAGACCAGAAATATAACTTAAGTTTTTTTTTCTCTGAGAATCTATTTTGGACTTCTGAGAATCTATTTGGACTTATAGCACCTTTATGATCAAGATAACACTTGGTAAGGGATTCTAATCTCACGTGTATACATTTTTGGTTTTCATACATGTAATCTATTATTTGTTAATTCAAAACAACAATTTTATTCAATACTAGTGTTTTTACCCGGCTTCGCTTGGTATTTGTAATATAAAGCGCTTAAACATGGCTAATCCAATAGTCAACATTTTATTAAAATTATTTGAATAGTTTTATTTTATTAAAATTATTTGAATAGTTTTATTTTATTTAAATTTATTTGAATATTCATTTGTTATATACATACATAAAAAGTCTCTTTCAAAATTACATATATATAAAAGAAGATGAATACTTATTTTAGCAATTCTTTTTCGTTGGTTTTTAGTCGATTCTACATATATATTGTAAGTTTGGATTTGACGAATCCTCTAATACGATATGCATAATGTAAATTTTTCAATTCTATTTTCTCTATAATACATTTTATCATTTATTAAGATTTTTTAGCGAAACTGTATCAGTTAAGGAAGGTGAAGACTAAATATGTAACATATTTGACTAAAAAAGGCAATTCGACGACCTTAAAGAAAGTAGAACGTGAAATCAATATGTAAATAATATACACATGTACATACGTAAATTACAAAGTAGGATTGAACAATTGCATACATATATTATTCATTCTTAAACCATATACCCTCCAATCAAACAACTTTCCTTTAACATTGGACTTTAAACTATATGACTATATAAATATGCACATATTTATATAGTCATATATAATAGTCATATATAACTCTTTTTGCTTCAGCTTTCACTACGAAAATACAATCAATACTTTCTTCAAAGTACATATACACAAAAACAAAGTCTGAAATGGCAATCAGTAATAAAATATTTAGGAGTAACGTTCTATAAAGAATGAGATGGGCACCTCACATAGAGGCAGCGAAATGCAAGGCGATACGGGTATATCCTCAATATACCCAATATTGAATCGCCATAGTTCGTTATTCACTCAAAATAAAATAAAACTATATCACGCGCTCATATTACCATTATTAACCTATGCTTCACCTGTATGGAATAACGCCTCGAATACTAACCTGTCAAAACTCCAAATAATACAAAATAAAACCTTAAACATAATTTATAACACACCCATATATACTAACTTGAAAAAACTGCATGCCAAAAATTATATCCTATTAGTAACAGGGGTCTACGTGACTTGACAGAATGTTAAATGACAGAAAACGCAAATATCGGAAGGCAAAGATCGAAAATCGAAAGATCTTAAGTCGACAGATAAATTCTGCGCGCGCACATTAATACGTGAGGAAAAGCCTGTTCCTCTTGTTCCTGTTGTATCCTGATCACGCAAATTATGTACCGTTTACCATGCAATTTTTTTTTTTGATCTTTCGACTTAAGATCTTTCGATTTTCGATCTTTGCCATCCGATATTTGCGTTTTCTGTCATTTAACATTCTGTCAAGTCATGGAGACCGTAGTTACAGACATTACTAGCAAACTAACCAATAGATTATATGACAGAATAGCTAATAACCATACTTGTGAAGAGTCTCGGTGATTACAACAAAATGTCTATACCCTTCAGGTATAACACACAGATTACCTAAACACAATCTGCTTTAGATTGTCGACTTTAGAGAGTCTTCAATTAATATTATGTATTAGATGTACTATGAGTATTTATAAATACTTTTTCCTATTATGCTGTACATTAACATCAGAATAACATAATACTATGATTACTAACAAAATTAAATTAAAATTGTAAAATAGAAAATAATCAGTAGATCAGTAGCTATTAAAATAGATATAAGCTGTACTGTGAACATAATTTAGTAAAAATAAAAAGCATTTAACATAAAAATCAAAATAAACACAAAAAACCAGAAGGATGTCAAGATATAAATAGTATACAAAAACATGAAGACAACATTTAAAAGCGAACATTCAGCCACATATGTACAATCAAATGAAAAATTTCATAGAACTCTAACCTAACTTAACCGGCAAACAACCAAACGTTTCCCATACCTTTAAGCGTACTTGCCAAGAAGTTGTCACGACTTTCCAACTGGCACGGTCGGCTGAGCCAACTCAAGACCCAAACAGCGTTATAAATTCATCTCGCAGGGCTTCTTTGTGAATAGATAATCAAACTATGAATACAGATGTTAAGCAGAAAATGGGGCTCGGGTGGAGTAGCTAGTGTCGGTCGCACCATACGCTTACAAAATTTACGGCCGTCGACGTTGCACCGTTATTTACGACGGCTGTTGGGGTAAAATTGACCCCAGACACCACCCCAACATCCACCCCAGCCCCACTGCAGATCGTCGATAAGAGATAAGGGGAACATAACGCCATTATTTCGGACCTGAGATAATTCGGTATGACGAACCGTCGAGTTTTCTGGTTAAATTTTGCAGTGAAGATATTGCAGGAGGACCTACGTATGTATATACAGCCTCCCTCGCAAGGCCGTAAGTCATGTCTGGCTAGTGGGTCTCATACATCACGACGCTTTTATGTTAATGAACAGGGGCTTCGGATGCCACAAGTTCGCCCCTGATAAACTGGCGACAATTTATCCGTCGGATAAGCCCTTTCACTTTTCCCCATCATTTTTATTCGCGAGAAAGATGATGTTCAACATATGAATGTATACCTTTTAGAGCTGGGAAAAGTTTTGTGAAAATGCTTCATGGGAACGGTGGTTGAATTTTTGTATCAAAACATCAACACAAATATGATCCGTTTTAACGATTGTATTTATTGGCTTCAATGATGGAGTTTGTTACATGTTTTGATATATGAATATAATAAGTCAATCGAAACTGAATACTACATATTTTGGTATACGAATATTATAAATTAATTTAACTAAACTATAAAACCAGAAATAAATAAAATAAATACTATGAGGAGCTATTTTCGTTCGAAATACATACATACATACATATATAGCGCACTTAAACCAGAACGATATTTCAACAATATTCTATTAATTCGAGAAGCGATTTAAAGATTTGTCGGTAAATGCTTTCTTTTGAAGGTGTAGAATAAGATTAATTGTATTTTCTTCAAAAATATTTCAAAAACTGAGATTTTTTGAAACAATTTACAACTCATAAATAGAGTAGGTATTTTTATAATTTTTTTAATGATGAAAAATACAGAATTGATATACTGAAGTGTGTTCAATTTTTAAGCATTTTCTCATATTATTACATCCTCATAAATATAATTTTATATTTGGATAAATTTCATATATATATATTGTATATATTTAAAAATTTATAAAGTATGAAAGTTTGCGTTTACTCCAAAAGAAATATATGCTAAAATAAAACGTTAAAACATGAAAATGATAAGTATATAAAAACTACGCAAAGCTTTCTTAAGTTTAAGAGCAAAGGCTTTCAAAATATTTCAAGAATGTGCACACATTTGTTTATAAGTATCTACACGCTATGCCAACTTAAGTGTCCTTTTAATGAAAAATTACAAAGTACAGAGTTCAAACTATTGCACGGAATTTTACGATAGCGTTTATTTTTGGCAGAATATTCAAAAACTTCAGTGCACGAGTGTAAAAAAATGAATGAACAAACGCCGAGTACATAATGTGAGTTTCATATTTCAAAGAAAGGAATTTATGTACACATTTGCACTAGCGCGAAAAAATTCTGAAATCTGAAAGCGTTCCATACTACAGGACAAAAGATTTAATGTTTAAAAGTTTTCAATTTTTCTTTAAATTCATAGCATATTTATTAAAAACCTATGTACATATATGTTGTAATTTTTATTTATAATCACATAATTTATAATACACCCATATATACTAACTTGAAAAAACTGCATGCCATAAATAATATTCCGTTTGTTACAGACATTACTAACAAACTAACCAGTAGATTCTATGCCAGAATCACAAATAACCATACTAACACACTTGTGAAGAGCCTCGGTGATTACAACAAAATGTCAATCAGGTATAACACACAAATTACCTAAACACAATCTGCTTTAGGTCATCGACTTTAGTATTTAAAAATCAAAATTTACAATTTGATTTTTAAATGATTTTTATTATTACTAAATTATATTCACAATACATCTTATATCTATTTTAATAGCTACTGATCATTTTCTATTTTACAATTTTAATTTAATTTTGTTAGTAATCATAGTATTATATTATTATAATGTTAATATCTACAGCGTAATACGAAAAAGAGCTCAAAAACCTATTTACAATTTTTATAAATGCTCATAATACATCTAATATATAATATTAATTAAAGACTCTCTAAAGTCGATGACCTAAAGCAGATTGTGAAGGTAATCTGCGTTTATACCTGAAGGGAAAGGACCGAAATTTATAATCATTAGTGCTACGTCTGTGAGTATATTGTTTACCTAAGGACTCTTTTATGTATTTTATTTTTAAGTATCTTGTATTTCTAATATATATATATATTAATGTAGAATGTGCATATGTATATTGCTCCGAGTTATTGGGTTTGGAATCTCGTACTTGTAATATTGTGGTTTTTTGGATGCAATTTACATATGATATAATTTGAGCATGTACATACATACGTTATCGTATAATGTAATTTAGTCCTGTTCCTGTCGAAAGCTATGCTAAAAACCGTTTATTTTGAAACATGTCTCCCACTTAATTGAATTGTCGTATAATTTACAGAAACATTACTGCCATTCGAGCATTAGTAGGGCTTTTGTAATTATCGAGCGCTATTTACCGGAAGCAAGTGGCGCTATCGGCCGATCAAAGTGGCCAATTATCCTAAGCCCGGGAAAATTTTCCCACAATTTTCAAAACGACGACCGTTACGAGCACCCGGGGAATTTTCAAACGACGACGACGATGTTAAAGTATAAAAAAAAACACCGAGCAACCGAACAGAGCGAAAAAAATTACAAAGAAATTCACCTGACTTACGAGATATTCGCATAAATCACACACATTCGAGAAAAAGGCGTTCTTTTTCACACAAAAAAAAAAAAGAAAACACATGTAAAAGTAGCGCATGATAACTTTTTCTTCATATTTTTCACGCGCACGACCCTGAAAAAATATTCACCGGTGTAATATTAAGAATTCATTAGTCGGGAGATTCGCGATTAGATATTGTACGCTAGCTCGTATATTCGAAAGTTAACTGCCAGATTTATACACTTCGTAAAAATGTACGGTTTTCCTTATATTCGTTTACGTTTTCGTATATTTTCCTTTTGTACTCTTTGAACTTGGGAATATTATGTTTTGTGTGCGTGGAAATTTTTTTTTATCCGAAAGCGTATGTCAAAATCTGACTGGATTTTTTTCAGACGATTATACTTGGCCGTATTGGAATTTTTCTTTATAATTTATCAAATGAATACGTATTAAATATTTCACATATTTTACGATACTATATTTTAGCAAACTTCAAACTTTTGATTGTTTTGTATATTTTAATCTCTGCGGTACGGCTTGAGCTATTTAATGAAATTCTGAAATTTAAATACCTGGTTTTTAATTAAGCTAAAAAATTTCTAGAAACTGCTTCAATTAAATTTTAACCTTTTTCATTTGTTTTTTATATTTGTAAATTTCAATTTCTTCTTATATTCTATCTTATAACCTTTTCCAAATATTTTAATACTATAGTTTAATTATGCAATGTACTACATATTTTGTCATGCCTTTATTCTTTACTTTTTAATTTGTTTTCCTTATATTTATCTTTTTCATTTTTGTAAAAATCTATTATTGGACTCGGGTGTTACATATATTATTTATTTACTTTTTGTGTTTTTTATACCTATCTCTGTACATCCTGTCTGTTGATTTTTCAATTAATAAAATAAAATAAAAAAATAAAATAAATTGTTTTCAATATAATGTAAGTTTTTTTTAATATGAAAGCAATATATTTACATAAATGATATTCCAAAATCTACTGCCTCTCTTATACATTTTTAAGAAAATATTGAAGTCTGCAATTTTTATTTCAATACCGTGATTGTAAATTAAATTTATTGATTAAATATTAAAAACTCTAGTTTTGAATTACGGACAGATGAACAAAGAAATGAACAAACATTATTTTTATATTTATTTATTTACATATTTTTGCCACAGTCACTGTCACTTTATTCTGTAATCAGAATACTCTACGCAATAAAATAAACATTCACAACTATTAATTTAGGCTTCGATGTATTTTATTTAATGTAAAAAAAACTTACATTAATATACTTTTAATACTAAACATAAAAATACGTATTTATGTATTATTACTATTGGTTTAAGTATTTATGTTATATTATTACTATTGGTGTACATACTTATAGGTAAATATTAATACTTTTAATGCCCATTGTTTCATTCTATTAACCCGAAAAATAACAAGAACAACTGACTTACGGACATAATTGACCTGAAAATGTCTCGCTTATCAACAAGGTAAAAGCTTAGTGTGTATTTTGTCACAAAAGAAAAGCATTTAGTACAAAATAATTCTTTTCAAAACGAAAAAAATTGAAAAGGCCCGTAAATTAACGCAACAACACTAGAAAGAACACACATTTTTTAATCTATCGACCAAAAGTCAGGGCCCTTTTATTTGATAAAATCTCGTCAACCCAATATTACAGCCTGAAGAGAAGTACATAAGTGTTCGCGTGTGCGTTCCGACCTCAGAAAAAAAATCTAGATGCACTTCCAAAAAAGAAAAGAAGGTAGATCGAGTCGAAGATAATCTCGGCCGAAAATCGTGTTCTAAAACGGTTATTACGGGTGAAGGAAAAGTCGTCCAAAAGGTCCGATGAAAACAAAGAAGGAAAACCCCGCGGGCTTTTCACGTAATGACTTTATTACGTGGCCCTGCGAACTTTATTTGTAAATTGAGAGCTGTTTTAGGTCGGGATTTTTACTACGCTATGAAAATTGTTGCTTGAGCCGGAAAAATGAAAGCCGATGATTATTAACAAGTCGAAAAAGCTCAGTCGAGTCTAAATTGCGGATGGCGTGCGTGAAACAGATATGTCAAAATGCGAAAAAAGCTCTTTAACGGGCGCTAAACGGCGCCGCCGATTCGACACAATGAATTTTCCTCGGAAAAATCCAAGAAAAGTTATATACGTCCGTAATATCGAGCTCGGAGTTTTCAGTCGGATTGTAAACATACTTGAAAGATTTATTAAATTTTGGAAAAAAATATGTTTTCGAAATGCTTTCGAAAAATTTTATCAAAGAAAGAATATCATTGGAACGCTCAACATAAAAGAGTTTGAGTGGATCAATTTGCAATGTTTAATGAGGCGATTTGATGGTTTGAAAATCAATGGAGAACAAGCTATATTCAAATTCTTTTCTATTTACTAATCAATTAACATCATCTTCTTCAGATATTCGCGAAAACTTTCCCAAATTTTGCCCATTTTTAAAGCATATGTTTTTGGTACTGTTACATTCGTTGGTGATGTGTATTTTGTTGATATTAATATTTCCGCTGCCACCAAGCGTTTTTGCGGAACGGTACTCCGTAAATAAAACTCACTTTATTTTATAAGATGATTATCTTCTTTAATAGTAGTAAGTATACACGAGATTAGTTAGTATTACACGTTACTAGTTAGTAGTTTACTAGTTAAGTCGTCTAATCGCGAGTCACTAGTTAGACGGTTCAATTGTAAGTCAGTGATTAGTAAGAGACGGTTCGGTTGTAAGTCAGACGGTTCGATCGCAAGTGATAAGTAAGAGACGGCTCGATCGCAAGTGACCTTCCATATGTTTAACATCAGTATATATTTAATAGACGTAACAATTTGGACCAATCATAGTTCGTGATAAAATAGGGGGGAACTCGAGTTAAGTAAAACAATATCTTAAGACTTTAATACTTTGACCCTTGAGTGTATCGAGAAATGGTTTTCACACAATTAGTTACGCAGCTTTAAACGGGTTTTTGAGGGAATACGATTCGAGTCGAGTCGTGTGAAAAATGCTGGTAAACTAATTAAAGACAATATTTTTAGTGTTTGCATATGTATCCCTTGAGGGTAGATTTCACGCAATTCGTTGTGCGGATTAAGAGTCGTGAGAATAATGCAGAAAAGCGATAAAGTTAGTTGAAAAACGATATTTTTAGTGTTAACATATGTGTCTTGAATGTATCGAGAAATGGCTGAGTAGATGCACGCAATTTGTTGTGCAGGCTTAAGAAGGGCTTTGATATTTTTGGGGGAAACATAATTCGTCTCGCAGATTGATTTCAAGGTCGTGGGAATAGAATACAGCTAACATAAAACAAATAAAGACTTATGTAGATATAACAGTACGTTGAATGACCACATTTAAAACATAAAATCAAAAGTTTTGAATATAATTAAAATTTATTTTAAATTATTGAATGCAAATTTAAATCTAATGCAAGCTTTTAAAGGTTTTTCAATGTATGAACATCGAAAAATCTTCAAAAGGCAAAATATATCATTGAAGTATTTTACAGAGATTTTAAAAGATCATTTTCCAAAAAATAGTGTGGAGATACCATAGATTGAAATATGTATATTGGAGAAGAAGCCTAGTAATATATAGGTATGGAAAATTTCACAAGGCTAAAAGGTACTTTAAGCAGTTACTATTCAATGAGAGCTTTTAGATTTTTTTTCATCTTCCAATCATTAAATTGACTAAACTTTTACAAATTGTACGTAAATTGACTGCCCAAGTACAAATATTATATTATATTTCTCAATTCTCAAGGACTTTTTCGAAAAGCATATGAAGTTACATTTATGTATTTTCAAAATATCATTATAATTTTCCATTGAATTCAATGTGAAAAAGTGCACATAAAATCTGCGTCTAAAAAAATCCAATATTGAATAAAAAATAAATAAAATACAAGAACACTCAAATACGACTGATAGTATTCGAGGTCGTTAAAGGGGAGATTCTCGTAGTAACAGTGACTCATAAAAACTACGTTTAAATAACTCGTTGGTAATAAAACGGATCACTAGACTCGTTCTTATCTGCAAAAAGTGCGTCTCAAACGATCTTGATATATTGAAATGTCGTTTGTAGAGACTAAAATAAAAGAAAATAGTTTTTATTCCCTTAAACGTTTCGGATAAAATGTTCATGAACAAAATTATAAATACATCAACATAGCTATAGATAATATGTACGTAGATGGGCTAGGATTGAATCTACATAAAAGAGCAATGCAAATAAAGCAAAATTTTATTCTAAGTAACAACAATATCAGTATTAAAATAAATCTGTCCATCTCCTATACACTTTAATCGTTTTAATTATTTGTTTTATTATCTTTTTGCTAATTGGAAGAAAATAAGAATCTTTAAGTCAGGTATACTTATAGACCTAAAGTACATATGTACATATGTATATATGGTTTATGATCTGAAGCCGCCACTGTCCCCTATTTCATATCCTTCTGGCAAGAACTGTTGCATATTTTAATTCTCCCATTCCTTGTGTTTCTTAAACTCACTGGATGGTGCCATTGACATTTCCCACATCTCTCGTCATTTGCTGCACCACTTCCTCGGTTACGGAGGTCACGACTAATTGGAACATTTGAGGTAGTTTATGTCTTTGTTTATTTATTTTTCTCTATTTCTTTTCTTCTATTTATGTATGTATTGCTATATCTATGTACGTAGTAACAATAGATGAAGTTTTTTTTTTCTTGTATTTTCATGTACTTCGATCCATTCATAATCTGTTTAGCACACTCATCGCTTTGGAGCAAACTGTTGGACTAGTTTGCATGATTAATTGATGTATAATATAGTAAAATATAAAGCAACTGTCAAAAATAATGTTTTACATATATTAAAGATAACTAACAGTTATTCTACTAAGATAAAGCTTAATTGACAGCTTTTTCTGATAGTCATTCTAAAAGTTTCCACAAATTATCAATTGCACATTGCAATATCCAAAGCTTATTTTTCAGCATTGCTAAAAGCTTTTCAAATTTTGTATCGATTGATTTTTAATTCGAAAACACTGATTGAAATAACATGTATTGAAGTATTCTAAATAATATTTACAATGTCATTTTCTCATCCAAAGAAGACCATCTACATAAGAGTCAAGTGAGAGACCTCTTGAAAGATATATAGAGACAACCTTTCCGAGAGCCTTTTATTGACTAAAAAGTATTTTGATCATAATACCTGGTCTATTAATAAATAATATCTTGAAATTTGACGTAATTAATAATATACTACCAATTACATTCAAAGCCTTATATGTATGTATGTACGTACATAAGTTAACAGACAAGTTATTGATCAGATATTTTAGAGACTAGTCTGCAGACGAATCTTTACGTCAATGATCGAATTTGAAATTTCGATAGTAACAGCGTCACCTTCTGTTTTAAGGCTAAGCCCAAAGAATGTAGTACAGTCACTCAGTTATGGTGCTATTTCCCTTAAAGGCTCAGCATTAATCTGAGGCAGGTACGTCAAAAAAGCCCTTCACATTTGCATTGCAGTCACGCTGAAAACGTTATCCCGACCATAATCCACAACTCCCCGTGTCCAATAATACATTTTTCTGATGTTATTCTAGTGGCTATATGTGTGTATGTTTTACATCAGATTTGAAGTATTCATCGGCTAAATTGAATGTCAAACGGCTCTCTGGAGCCCGGAGGCTTAGTCCGTATCCGGGCGTGGACAGCGAGCGATGAGGGCTTTTCGGGGATGGCTTTTGATGATTTAGCCCCCAGCCGTTGCGAGGGTTGAGCCCTTAATCCAGGTTGCGAGCCGCGGTTATACAAACTTTTGTGAAAATACCTCCAAATCGCGTATTGACAAACAACTCACCTGAAACATTGTGTCATGTCTCGTAAGCAATGTAGTGTGTAAAAATTTTGTTACATATACAATACACATACTTGTTCAAAATAGATCATATATCATTATTGTTATTATAATCCACTTTTAGGTGAAGGAAATTTTTACATACCTCTTTTATGTTTCACTTACGATTTATATTAATTTTAAAAATGCTTCAAATACATATACAAAGATGAAAAATATGAATAGTTTAAATCAGGATCTGACATATGTATGTATTTGTATTGCTAAAACAATTTCATACCACAATTATAAATCATCTATATTTTACATATACATATGTATATATGTACTTTTAAAAATTATTCAGACTATATATCTCTTCGTTAAATTGTAATGAAAAATTTGCAAAAAATATTTCAAAGATCAAATCATATTAAGAATTTTAGTTAGTATTAAATAGATACATAAAAAAATGTCAATCAAACTCAACCAAAATATAATACGTTTCTTAAAACAATTTCGATGTGTAAAATATTCATACATAAAAATATAAATTATGTACTTCATCTATTTTTTTCGTTTTCCAGAGTTTTTCTTCGAAAAAATATAATTTCAGCTTTTATAATTATAACTTTCTGTAAAAATATTACTATTTTATTATACGTTTAAAATTAAAAGACAAGCTTTTTAATCAAAAACTGAGCCTAAATTATTCAAATTTTCTTTTAACAAGGTTTTTATTTTTCAAATAGTATCTAAGGTTTGACAATAAATTATAAATATTTCATTAGCATTTTTTAATTAAATTCAAACTGTATATTAAAAAAGTAAAACCTCTCATTTTCAAAGTTTGTGCTAAAAATATAATTGTTTTTTGATTACGATATTTAAATACTATAAAATAATATAATGTAAAAGAATTTCATAACGTAATGAAAGTAATTTTAATTTTGAACATATCGTGAATAAACTTTGAACGAATTATAATGCTAGATAGAGTCTAATATACATATACTTATATATTAATATCCATCAAACATATATGTACGTATAATATTACATTAGAATTGTTAAGGTACATCTTTTCGGATTTTCTGAATCCATACAAATATGTCGAATTTTATCAGTCTCAATCAAATGAGCTTCGCGATCGAGAGCCGGAAAAAATCGATACAATCGGAACCGAATTTCCGATAGTTTTTCCAGCTTGCATACGTGAATTTTCTTTATTGCGTTTAATCAAGCGCAAAAGCACATCGAGAGCGTTTCGGTATCGTGTCGTTTTTAAGCTTTTCATTCGGGCCATTCCGGGAAATATCTCGTTCGGAAAACGGGCCTGCCGGGAAAACAAAAACGTTCTCTCACACATAAAGTGTACTTAACTGGCGGAAAGCTTTCATTGCCGCTAATTAAAACAAGATTAAACGCATTCGCAACGCCATTTCTCGTCCTCGCACGAGACCTCGAAAACCGAACTACCTTTATTGCGTATTTACATATTTCAAAAAGCTGACAATTTGAATCCTTAACCCTCGGACACTTACGCTAAGTGGAAAATCGGATATTGCACACTTTCAGCTCGGAAAACTCCGAGTTTGATTACTGAGCTTTGTTTATATTTAATTTCAACTCTCGGTATAGTTGAAAAATCATATAAACACATACATATATCATATTTATTTATTTAAATTTTAATATATAATCCTTTATCTGAATCAAAATCTCTAGCAAAAATTTCCGGAATTAATCATAATATGAATAGTTTGTATCAAAATTTTAACAATGATTACTAGTTTACTGAACAAAACGGTCATAAGTTTTCACTAAATGTTTATTTATCGTTACTTCGAGCTATATTCCAAGTTAGTATACTAAAAACGTTTCAATCGACTTTCGAAAGCGAAGCCACAATGAAATCGTCAAAGCTTCGGCTTCGGTATTCGAGAGCTTTTAACGTTTATTGCTCACATCGCCGAAAGTTCAAAATAAGCTCGCGGAATTCACTTTGTGTTGGGATTGGAATCGAAAAAAAAAAAAAACATAAAACAAAGTTTCACAATAAGTAGAAAATCGAATGCCAGACATTCGGTTAAAGCGAATGACGCGTCACGTCGACCGCAATAATAAGCCGTCTTTATCAATTGAAATGTATCAATAATTTAAAAGAAAACCAATGAAAACTGACACTTTGAAACTTCTTATTACAAATTTAAAATAAAATTTTGATTTGATGCTCAAGTATCATCCAAAGAAATAATTTCGATTACTGCATCAGACGTGAATTTAGCCAATCAGCACATTAAGATTTATACTTAAATACGACTTTAATATTCTTATAATATAACAACCTGTTTTGATCTTACATACTACTACTTATTTTGGTTTACCTAGTAAAAAAGGTTTATGATCATTATATTAGCTAAAACTATGTTTTCTCGCTGATTCTAGAAGCGTGAGATATTTATTTTTCCGGGATATTTGTCTTTCATTTTTAAAAATTTCTTAGTGAGTTTTTGAAAGTTTAGGAAACTCTATTAAGATTGGTACATATTCATCTATTTCTCTACCTGTCCGCAAAGGTGTTCCCCAAGGCTCGTTTTTTGGCCCCATTTGATTTTTGATATTCATTAATAACAATGCAACTAGCATTAGGTTTAAGTATTCCATATTTGCTTACGACTTTAAGCTTTTTGGTCCTGCCACTGAAGTTGGTTCTAAAATTTTACAAGACAACCTTGATTATATTATTAAATGGCCAAAGGCTTGGTTACTTACTTTTAATTTTAAAGATAATTTTTACCATTCTTCATGTAAGATCCAAAAATTTAAAATGTACTCGTAATTTTGACCCAAATTTAGTTACTCCAGTCGAAGCTCACTCTAATCTTGGAATTATTACCACTTGCAATTTAAAATGGTCAATTCTAAGAGAATACTTATTTTCGAATAGAGTGGGTAAATTTTGGAATAGTCTATCCAATGAATTAGTAACTTCTAGTTACTTAAACGTTTTTAAAAAACAAATTTATCTTTTTTCACCATACCTTATATATGTATATGTTTGTATATGCATTATAGGCTCTCATTATCTCTCATATATATTTTTACCTCACTAATATGTTATATATGTATGTATGTACATAAGTTTATCATTTGTATTTTCTCTCGTTAATTTGAAATATTAATATTCTCTTTTCGATGTTCTTTGTTTTTGTTTTTTTATATTCTTATTTTTTTATTATATTTTTTGATATTTGTATTTTTGTACATACTGTACTGTACTTATTATCAAACCTCTTGGGCACACCAGCTTTGCCACTTTTCCCAAGTATTCTTAAATAAATAAATATTTATTTTCGTACATAAAAGATTACAGAATAAGAGGAAAATGACTGGACATTTTTGAATTGGAACAATAAATCTTTTTTTTTAGTATAAAATAACGACCAGAACGATGGCAAAGATTCGGCGATTGCTCAATGTTTGCATAAATTTTATTAAATAAGCAAAACAGGAATAAATGATTAAATTGGGATTCAAGCAAAACGACGAAGAACTGCGGAGCAGATTATTTGACCGATAGAATAATATAAAGAGATTTTTGATATTTTTCTCCTGTTATGTCGCAACACTGATATTAAAATAATATAAATATTATTAATACCAACAGGAAGAAAAAACGGTCAAAATCTCGCGGTCAATAGATAAAGTTAAGCCAATCTGTAACTATTTATTTTATTTATTTATTTATATATTGTCTTAGATATCAAGCTAATTTACAAATACATCTTAATTACTTAACCCTAAAATTTATAATTAACTTACATATGTATATGTAATGTTCCTCACAGAGGTGTCTCTTAGCACCTCGCAAGAATGCATCCATGGTCTTAGCAGACCTGATGCACTCAGGGAGAGCATTATACATGAGCACATCCCTGTGAAAAGCACCCCCCAGCTGTCTTATTTTTTCTTACTCTACTTACAACTAGTTTGTCCTTATTTCTAATATAAAAACTATGTTTATCTCTATTCCTTATTGTATAATCATCAAAGTACTTAGGCAATAACTTATGATCTAACTTATAAACAAAAGAAAATTTTAATACTCATCCATCCATCTTGGGGTTGCATTCCAGAGTGACCTAAATTTCTCTGTTAATATCGACTCTGTGTGTTGCTCTGCCTCACGAATGCTTGGGTTTGTCTTTCGTAATTCTCGACACTATCATAATCCCGCTGTTTTGAGATTGCTATACAATGCTCTAGTTAGGAGTATCTTGGAATACGCCTCTATGATCTGGAATCCTTACACTAAGTCTCTATCTGTGAAGCTTGAACTTGTCCAAAGACGATTTCTCTGACTGCTTTATAAGGAATAATATGGGATTTAACCATACTTATTTCCTTCAAAATTCGTCATGGGTATGGTCGGCTACACTACTCTTGACCACAGGAGGAGTTTTGCCCTCATCAAGTTCTTGTTATCCATATTTAGAGGCTGTATCTCCTGTCCGTCTATCCTAGCTGAGTTGGGCCTTCATGCTCCAGAGAGTGTGATATGGACCCGCCATCGTCCCCTTTTTCACACTCCTTTGGCTAGAACTGTGGCTTTTAGTTATTCTCCCATTCCTCGCAGCCTCCGTTTCTTAAATTCACTGGATGGTGCCATTGACATTTGTCACGTCTCTCTTCATTCTCTGCACCACTTCCTAAGTTATGGAGGTCGCGACCATTTAGAAACGTTGAGTTAGTGTTTTAAATTATGATTTTATTATGATTTCATGTTTTATTTAGTTATCTTTTCCTTATGAAATTTGTATATTTGTATATATAATTTGTTTATTTAACTTGTATTTTTTCCTTTTGTACTTCTTAATCTTTTTAGCACACTCGTCGCTTTGGAGCAATCTGTTAGACGAGTGTGCTTGATTAATTGATTTTGTAAAATAAAATCCCAAGTCATCTAACATACTTCCAATACTCTTAAATCTAGTCACATTCAAAATACCTCTCATAGCTACATATTGGTAGATATATTTATATGCTCGTATGGACATATGTGAACATATGTACGTATCTTAAAAACAACAATCCACAAGTATCGGACTACAATATTGTCCAATATGATGATGGCTGTATGTACATCATTCCGCGGGACATCCTTCTCGTTGTAACGACGTTGGCGAAAGGGTTTATTCAAAGTTTGCTCTGAAAGGTCGCGTCGCGCGGTACTTAATGACCTTTTCAATTATCTGTAGCGGAATTTCAGCCGAAAGGAGGCGGAAAACGGCGGCTGGGAGGGGGTTAAGTGGCGTTTTTTGAATTAATGCGAGGCGGGGTTTTGCGTACCCTTTAATGGCTTGCAAATATCACCCGACCGCTTTGCCTGGTCAGGTGTGACATAAATAATGGCCACAGGTGACCCCGGCCAACCGATAAAGGTCTCTCAGACCTTCCGGCCGAAGGGCCGTAATAGTCGCGACCAGTCGACCGAGACAAAAAAGACCCCAAAATTCAAGCCAAGCAATATATGTATATATTCAATACTAAATTCTGCTAAATGTCTATAATAAGAGTTAATCGCTTTCACGTACTTACATACATTAACAAACGTATATATTTTTAATATATGAATTATTGAATGAATATTGTAGACTTTGATGAGGGTAATAGTACTTCTCTCCTTTGAGAATTAATCTAGATTTTATTTTGCCATTTATTTTACAACATTTTTGATACATGGACGAAATTTAATTGAATTTTAATCTATCTATAAGAATAATTCAAGTATATGACAAAATAGACAATCGTCTGGTTTAGCAAACCCCTGTATGTATAGGTTCCTATCTTCTTTACTTACGGTGAAGAGATAAATCTTTTATTTCCAATATATGTACATACATACATACATATATTTGCATACATATACTAGCTGTATTACTCGGCTTCGCTCGGTATTTGTAATATAAACCGCTTAAACATGACTAATCTAATAGTAAACATTTTATTAAAAAAAAAAAACTTAAAAAATATGTAAAATGTTTTTTTATTTATTTTTTATTTTTTGCCTTCTAGGACTTCGCCCTCGGCTCCCCTTGAGCCTTTTGCCGTCTATGGCTTCACCCTCGGCGCCCCCTGAGCCTTTGCTTTCTAGGGATTCGCCCTCGGCGCCCACACCCGAGCCTTTGCCCTTTAAAAAATAAATCGAATCGGCGCCTATGAATCGAAACAAAATAAATCGAAACATTTGTTCGATGCCTCTGCGCCCCCTGCGGGGCCTTATGTATCTGGCCGGCGGGGCCTCATGGGGCTGCGCCCACTGTGGGGACTTTGAATAGAAAAAAATCGAATCGGCGCCTATGAATCGAAAAAAAAATCGAATCATTTGTTCGATGATGTCACGGATCTATAAACGAAGCATACATACATACAAAGTCTCTTTCCAAATTATATATTAGATATACAGTATTCATTTTTAAATATACCAACTGATTATATTAATGAAATTTAAAATCTCATGGTATTTGGAACTACCGGCAAATCTACTATGTAAATATGTACATATAATACACGACGATAAATGTTTGTTTATTTTTCCGTTATGCAAATCTATAGATCTATTATATATGTACATATGTACATATATCTAATCAGTTTTATATTTTAAAATATAAAATAAGAAAAATTAAAAATATGGGCATAAAATAGTTATCATAATATTAAATACGATTATCGTTCATTTATTTGAACAAATTATAATATTAGGATTATTTTAAGGCTATACATATGTATGTACATATGTAGTGTGTAAATTAATATTTAAGAAAATTCTATTATTTCCATACATAAATCTCACAATCCTTTTAAATTTCATAAATTTATACTATAAAAAATGTATTAATTAAGACACGATCTTTAACAATACCTCTAGATACATACATATATGTAAAGCAGACCATCTTAAGTTTGTAAAATGTTAATGAATATTTTATCTGGACTGGAAAATTAACTGAAACTATTTAAATATTTGAAACGAGAGATAAAACGTTCAAGAAACGGTTCCGACATTAATTTTATATACAATTTCGTCACATTTTGCAAAAATCCATTGAAAACCGAACGAATAGTGTACGTTCGACTCTTGGGCGTCGAATCGCACCTGAACGACTATAAATCAGGGTCACCACCTTCCGAAATTGTTTTTATCGTCGATGACCATTTCATCCCCTTTCTCACACCCCTCGCTCATCACCCCTTCCCCAATTATCGCGTAAGTGTTACACACGGACGGTCCGAAAAAAATTTGTGCCCCGCACGCACAATGGAGCCTCGGGCAAAATTGACCGTCTGGCGAAAGGGATTTCAAAGAAGCCCCTAATGGTTTTCCAGTGTACGGGCGTGCAAGAAAAATATTGATACGTGCCTCATTTTCCAAATTTTCCGACATCCTTTTCTGCTTCTGCCCCTCCCTCCCCCCACCCGCGATCCTTTTTATTGTGCCGTCCGTCCCGTTTCATTTATATTTTATTTTATTTTATTCTTTTTGAGGGTTTCGACTGTCTCGCTGTAAACGTGATCGCCGCATATTCGCGAACCCATAAAAATTACTTTCGTTCGATTGATACAAACTTTTTTTTTATCTTTCGACGGAAATATATTTATATCCTGGTTTCTCTATCACATTTTAACATGATTCAATTTTGATGTATGTATGTACATATAATATTTCATCTTCCTTCCAAAATAAATATTTTATGGACATAATTTGTTGCATAAACACCTTATAACATATATGTTATAAGGTTTCAATCACAATAATAAAAAAACATACAATTAAAGCTTTCTATTGCATTCTAAGAGAATAATTTTAAATACGACGTATTAAATTCAAATAATAAAAGAACGTTTTAATATATATCTAATTTCAACAACAAACAGTTGACATGTTTATATTGATATTTATTGAATAACCATAATTTTGTACTTTTTAAGCCTTGATCTTGTTTTTATGAGGCAGTTTGACTACCAATATGATTAAATACGACGTAAAACAGTTAAACAAAAAATAACGAAATCTTAGTTTTTAAACGTGAAGTTTCAATGAACATAGAAATGAATATTTGAAATCTATAATACGGGAACAATAATTAAATATATCGATTAGTACGATATGAAAATTTGGTCACTAAAAACTTTCATTTTTAATTTAGAATTTTAAATATTAGACTTAAATAAAATAAAATAACAATCAAAGTAAAATACTGACCAAACTAATTTAACGCCAATCAATTGACCAATTACTTATCAAACACTTTGAGGATTGTTTGTAAGAATAATTTGAATTGAATTGAATATTTCAAAATTTCAAAGACGGGATAACTTTTGTTTCGTTTATCAAATTCAAAGCACTTTGGTCTGAAGGAAAATTATTATAAGAGTATTTTACTTAAAACATGAAAATTTATTCAGCATGGTACTACTCCGAAGTTTCCATAAAACAAATGATAGATTTTCTTGTAATTAAAAAAAATGTTTATACATACATATCTTTTTACTTAAATATTTACACTTGTGAAGAGTCTCGGTGATTAAATCAAAATTTCCATACCCTTCAGGTACAAACACAGGTTACCTAAACACAATCTGCTGTAGATCATCGACTTTAGAGAGTCTTTAATTGATATTTTGTATTAGATGTATTATAAGCATTTATAAGAATTGTTAATAGGTTTTTGAGCTCTTTTTTCTATTATGCTCTACATTAACATTAGAACAATATAATACTATGATGACTAACAATATTAAATTAAAATTTAAAATGATCAGTAGATCAGTAGCTTCTAAAATAGATATATGTAAGATGTATTGTGAACATAATTTAGTAATAATAAAAAGCATTTAAAAATCAAAAAGACATAAATATTTGTATATATAAATATGTACCAATACATATACATACATAAATTGAATATTTTCCAAAAAAAAGAATGATTCAATCGTCAAAATAAGCCGGAGGGGTTCAACTCTAGTCAATAAATTTTGACGTAAGAACCTTTTGGGATGTGGGGGGAGAGAGAGAGAGAAACAGAAAAGGAACGAAGGGCTGACTATGTGAGCCTTAACTGGGGATTTTTCACAGGCCGACAGTATAAGCGAAGTCCCTAGTCTTTTTTGCATAAATATGAAGAAGTCGCAGCGACGCACTCTCAAGGGTAAAAAGACCTAGAAGGGCAGGACATAGAATTGAGGAGAGGAGGGAAGGGGGGTGGATAGGAGGTTTAAGAGGTAATTTATCGCCGTAATCCTCGGATCAGATTATAGGCCAGGGGTTCAAAAGGAAAACTGTGTCGGCCGTTCTTTATGAGAGGCGAGAGAGAGAAAGAGAGAGAGGAGGGGGAGCGAAACGGGGAGGTAAGGAGAGATTTCAAAGTGGAAGGACGAAATCGTTCGAGACCTCAAAAACCGTCTGAAAACCGGGCGAACCAAGATATACGGATGGGATAGGTCGTCGAGACGCAAACACCGTTAGTTTCGGCCACGCGTGAAATTGAATTTTACGGCAATATTAATTTTGCATATGTGCCCGATTGCACGCGCCGTCGCGCCGAATGAAAGTAAATTCGCGTACGGCGGCACCGAAAGGGTTAAAAGAATGTTCGGCTTGATTCGGAAGTTTTTCCCCGTTCTCTGGACGCGGCGCAGGTGTCTCGGGCCGGAAAAATACCCGGAAAATTCGGACCATATTGTATGAGACGAACGACTTAATAGAATCAAATTTTTGCGTATTAACATACATATGCACATACATAAATACAAATATACATAGAAACGTACATTGATTAGTTAATAAACTTTACTTATCTTGTATAACGACGCGGCTGCATTTCGGTATTTGACGTCTCGACGAAATTCGCGACTGTTTTAATTTAAGCATGCACGAAATACGAGATATTCATTGGGTTGCGCAGATGACATTTCAATGTGCATTGATGATTGGCAATTATTAAAATTGAGTTAGAACTTTCTGGCAAGTTTAAAAAGGCAAAAGTATGAAATTAGCATGTAGCCGCGTCGATTGCAGCGATTTTTAGCGGAGCGGGCATACATATGTATATCTAGGTACCAAGACACCAAGTTAGCATGAATAAAATCATACAATCAGAATATAAATATACGAGTAGTACATACATATATGTAGATAAGACCAAACCAAACAACTAATGTTCAATAGTTATTGCATGCCTGATAGCATTTCATTAGATAATAGTAGAAGTAGTAAATAATTATTTATATTTAGGTAAAATAATAGACATGTCCGGTAGTAAAAAGAAGATTAAAGAGACGTATGAAATTAGGATGGAGTGAATTTGGACGAATGAATGTTGTTTTTAAATTAAAAATGCCACTCTGCCTGAAGAAAAAGATCTTCGATCAATGCGTTTTGCGAGTGACGATGAATGGATGTGAAACTTTGAAATTGAACGCCAAGATGCTACACAAAGTTCAATGCACTCAAAGAAGTATGAAACACTGTATACTCGACGTAATAAGGAAAGACAGGAAGCGGAATACATGGGTGTGAAGTATGACAAGGTAAGTGGACATAGTGAATACAGTAAAGATATTGAAATGGCAATGGGCGGGCCACGTGGTTAGAAGAATGGACGAAAGGTGAACAAAATAAGTGCTAGAATGGTACCCAAGAGAATGCAAAAGGGTAAAAGGAAGATCGCAGGGAAGATGGGTAGATAAGATTAGGAAAATGTGTAGGGTAAAATGGATGAGAGTTCTTCATCGAGCAGTGTATGGTGAGCAGCTACATATATATGTATGATGATGATGATATGTTTAAAGATAAGCAAATGAATTAAATTAATTGAAATAGTAATAGCTAAGGACGCTATGACGAGACTGATCTATACTTGTAAAGACAAGTCTATCATCACATTGACGAATGTTCGTCTGCTTCAAACATTAATTTATTTTATATTTCTTTACGGTGTTGAACTTTGAACTATTAAAATCAGACAAAGAGTAATCATAGACACATTTTAGATTTGATACTGGAGGCGTATATTGAGAGTGTTGTTTGTACCCAATGAGTCTGTCCTACAAGAAGTTAAGATCACCAACAAACTATCAACAGTCAGTCTTCAAATAATCCTCTGATTTTTGTTCGAAGAGATTCGTATAGCTTGGAAAGACTACTTGTGACTGGACATATGGAGAATTGTAGAGGAAGGGGAAGGTTCCAAACATAACGAACCAGACAGATCTAAGTCGAAATTGGCTCTTTTATGGCTGAAATCATCAGATTTACGAAATTCTGAGAAAGATGGAGATAAGATGGACTTGGGAAACCAAACAGCCATTTGCACAAAGGAAAATTAATTAATAAAAAATAGATAGATCCAAAAACATTTATTATTTTAAAACTGTTTCAGTTGAATATATGTATATGTACGTATATGTAAGATACATTGTATTTACACCCTACTATATCTTGTCTAGTATAATAATCGGTGATATCATCGATAAAAATTCCAAAAAATACACAGATCAGAATATTGCAAAAGCTGTAACTGAAACCGCAAGCTTTTAGCTTGAAAGGCAAAATTTACAGGCAAAGCTTCGTTCACACGACTAACGAGTCGACACTTCGATGTGTTGTAAAAAGCTCTGCTTGCAATTTAAAAAAAAAAACGAGCTTATACGATCTCGTGCTACGTCCACGATTAACCTTTAATTACCGAGCCCCGCTTATTTCTAGTTATTTGCTCGACTCACGTCAATTAAAATGGATAAACTGGAGTATATGTATGTATATATGTATGTACACACCATATGAATATACCAATACGTTGAGGGTCGATAAAACCACTCGACTGTTTCGTTCGCATGCGATATCGTAACAGTAGATATCAGGGGGTATTTATTTACTCGTAATACTGACGCCTGGCGCATCGAAAGGGTTAATGTGTTGCCAGGTGCGATTTTGCGTGTTAGAATTTCGGCCGTGTGGCGCTCAATGTGTTAACGAATCGTTATGGTGTCGACGTATTAATTATTTCCAGTTGAGATGCTCGTCAATGGATGGTTTCGGACAATGGGATGATTTAATCTTCTGTCATAATTACAAAGCAAAATCACCACTAAATTTATATAATATCACTATATCTACATATGTACATATTATACATATGAGGGGTTATAATATAAAGTGGCGGAAAGACAAATATCTCGCAAATAATGTTTTGCGCCATTAAATAAAATTTTTTGCGTTTAGCATATTAAAAATAAATCGCTGGCCTGTAATACGTTTATTCTGCTTTTCCGAGATGATTCTGGACAAATCGAATTAAAATAATCTTTTTGGAACTGAAAATTTCCGTAACTTTCAAATATGGCTCAAATATTGTATAATAGAAGGTTGCGGTAGTCAAAGTACTGTTTTTGTGATAAATTTGTTGGGAAAACAAAATACAGATTTAACGTCTGTGTTTTGATTACTGTTTTTTTGATGACGTTTATAGTTAAAACTTTCAATGGTAACAATGCTATTATTTAAATGTAAAATCGGTGCTTTTCCTTGTTGATTATTTTTAATTATTATTAAATTACTATCCACTATCCATTAAATGTTTATTTATTTAAAGTTTGGATCATTGTAGCATTACAGGAATTCCTAATGCGCCGCAATGGTAAAAAATATAACAGAAAAGAAAATAAACAAAATAATAACTATAGAAATTAGACATAACAAAAACAAAACATATATACATATTTATAAACACAAACAACACATTTAACACAATCATAAAAATAATAAGCTATATAATAGCGGATAATAATAATAATGACAAGTTATAATTACGCCTTGTTAAGCAACACTTGTTAAACATCAGGAAGATTTACTTTCCCCGTTTTAAAAACGCGTTGTATACGATATTTTATCTCCAACGTAATGGCAGACGATACATTAACGTGTATTGATGACCAAAATGAGCAATATGGCAAAGTATGAAAACGATCGGATACGAGATAAAAATGACCACTAACACGAAAGCCATGTGAAACGTAAAGGAGGTATGTAAAAAACAACAAAGAAGGGAATGTCTTATAAAAGAAAAAAGAAAAATAAATATAAACATATGTATGTGTGTATATACACAGAAAAAGATACATTTATACATAATCATAAAAAACAATAGCAATTAATAATACATAGAATATCAACGTAAAAATAAATAAATAAATAAATAACATAAGGAAGCCTTGTACCTACAGCCGGTTCCAATAAATAAGAACCACCTGCAAATAGAAAACATCCCTGTGAGGCCCAAATGGAAGAGAGTAAATCAAAATTCCACTCATAAATCACAATCAATCATGAAAACAATGATGAGCGCAGACTACCAGATAAACTGTTGTGAATAATAGTTTCAGCTGAAACTTCGTATGTGTAATATGTATGCATGTACATACATTAGTATAGAAAATAACAAATAAATGTGTTTTTAAATGTAAAAGTCGTTTATTTTCTTCAGTAAGTTTTCTCCGTAACCGTATGTATACATACACATATATACATACCTAGGGGGTTTGGTGCAAACGATCGAAAAGCGTCAGACAGATTGAACCACAGATTAACTGGATGGCTGCTTTAAACGCAATTATCGACTTCACAAATGAAAAATTGCACATCAGATGACGAGTAACCTTTCGATGTGCACAAATGCAATTATTAAAATGGTAATTATTAAAATTGAGTTGGATCTTTCTGGCGAGTTTTTAATAATTTAATAAGGAAAAATTCGGAACTAAATCATCAGAAGCACAGAACGTATACAGGGTAGGTATGTCGGGACTTCGGGTAGATTTCACTTAGTGTAAGTGCGAGCAGTGCGCACGCATAAGGTATACGTGTCGTTAATCTGTGGTTCAGTCTGTCTGGCGCTTTTCGATCGTTTGCACCGCATCAATACCTAGGTAATATTGTGATACTAATATTTCATAAATGAATATTAATTTTAAATAAAAAAGTAGCACAATATACATTTAGCCAGAAGTGTGGCTCGGTGGTTGCGTTTATGTTTATCACCGAGAGGTTACCGGGTTAGATCCTGTACTAATCTTTAATACTGCTGGTCAGACATGGATATTTGTGACTTCAAGTCGATCTTTTCTTATCAGAGTTTGCCAATTTATCTGATATTATTGTTGAAATGGTTCCCCCATCAAATTTGCATAAATCCTACCCACTGTCACAAATATCTGATTTTGATTTATGTACAATATGCAAAAATATATATACAAGTCTAAATCCATAAATGTCTATTTAGATTAATTAATTAATTAATTAATTTGTGTTCTTCAGCCTCTCGAAATACAGCGATTTACTTAATGTTTGTAATTATTTGTCTAGGAAGGCGCATTGGGGTCTACCTATTAGACGTTGTAAAATAAAATAAAATCCGTTGAACGGAAGAAAGGGAGTAAAGAAATGATTAGATTTGAATTTCCTTCTTCTACTTTTTCTTTCCTTATTTTCACATATGTATTTCACTTCTTATTGCTTGTTTCGTATCTTAGCATACATTTATCTATTAATATAATATTTCACTGTCAGCAATACATCAAATTTAAATAAACTTGAAGATGTTTCTGGTAAAGTATATGTTTTTCAATTTTGTCTAAATTGTTAATGTGTCTAGTCTAATTTGATTTTCAATTCTTCAAATATGTACATACATTATTTGATATTTCATAATTGATTAATTTTTACTTTAAATTTACCAACTGGAAGATAACATATTAAATTAAAGATTCTAAACTAGAATTAAGTTACAATACAATACATACAGTTATAGAATTCCTCGTTAAAGCAAAAGGCCCAATCTTCAAATTTAAATTGAGTCAAATTGAAGTGTCCATTTTAATTGCAGACATAATTTTTGTTAGCTTTATCAATCAAATTTAACCTGGATCAAATTACTCGCAATAACGACTGTCGGCGTTATTTGACAAAATCATCTATCGTGAAAACCATTTTTCTTTTTGAAAAATATCAAGGGTGGTACGGAGGAGGGGGAGGAGAAAAGCGATAGGTGTGGGAAGGGAAAGGTGGAAGTTTGATTGAATTCAAAATAACGTAAAACAAATATAAATATTTCCCTTCTGCGTTGAAAGCCGATGAGTTTCAAACAACAATAAACAATACCCTTTTTGTATTATTTCAATTGAAGAAAAAAAAACGGTATTCGAACCAACACAATACCAATAAATATGTTCGACGAGTGACTTTTCTAATGCATACTTAATATTATTATGCATATTATTATTTTTTTATTAATATTCTTTATATTTTTCTACGCATGTTTATAATATTGGTATATACTAGGGGTTCCAAAAAACCACCCGATATAAAAAGCCGGTTTTCGGTTTTTTTATAATTAAAAAGCCGGTCGATCGGCTTTCACCGGTTTTAGAAAATTAAGACTTTTTTTAAGTTAAAAATTTTTATATCGAAAAAAAAAATGTAAATATATAATATACATATATTATCCAAAAAGTTTTTTATGAATTACATAAATTGAGTTATAAACATTATGAACTTCCATAAGACCATTATTATATATTATTATTACAAATAATACAATTTGTATTATATGTATATCACAGCCGTAAACTGGCAGATCCTTAATACGCACAAATAATTAAATGATTTAAATAAGCTACTATTAAAAATATATTATTAAAAAAATAATGTGCAACCTCGCAGAAAAACTATATTTGTGGAATCGTGAAAAGATATTAAGAACTGCTGAGATTCGCTCTGAGGTTCGTTCAACGTTGAAATATTTCCATCTTTCGTTGTTTTAACGCATCTGTTTTAGCTTAAAAATCCAAAAGCTTTACAAACCGTTGCAAATTTCGGAAACAAATTGATTGGCATATCACAAACATAATAATAATGTTTTCTACCTGAAGTTGGGTAGGTCATTGAAACTACAATATACTTTCAATAATATTTTATCTTCGTCCATTACAAATCTCAAAGAAATATACGTCTTTTACCTAAGAGAGTTTAGATATATACATTTATTTTGATCTTTCATAGAAATTTGAAATTCATAATTGTTAATTTTGAGGAAAAAAGCATTAATTAAAGAAAACCTTAAAAAGCCGGTTGATCGAGCCAAAAAGCTGGCTTTTCGGTTTCGGTTTAAACCGGCTTGGAAGCCCTAGGTATATACATACAATAAGGGTCGGTTATAAAGATCGCCTTCGGCGAGTTGGAAAAATAATATTAAGCGATGCGGAAAAATAAAATTGCAACCACCCGAATAAACAACGCTGATTATGAATTTGGAATCAGTTTAATAAAAATATATAAATACATAAATTACATACGTGTTTGTTTTCCGACTGAATAATTTTATCCATTAAAATAAATAGTGAATTGTAAATTTATTAAAAAAATCATAGGGAAAAGTAAATTGTAATAATATTAAATATTATATTGACATTTGTAGATGTGATAATTTTTTGTGAATATAAATTTGTATGTACATACATACATAGTAAATTAACTAAAGCTTACATATTTCTTATAACAAGGGTACATTATAAAATATAAGCAAACACTTTGTTTGAATTTATGTTTCTAAAATGTCATTACATTTTTAATTACTCATTTATTTCAATTTTTTTCTATTTATTTACTTATACTAAATGCAACTATTCAATAAAAACCCAACGATATGAGATTAAAACGAAGCATTTTCGATACATTGACAAATTATTTAAAAAACAAGCAACTATCCACTCAAAACAATGCTACATCAACTTGTACAAATAAAACGTGAATCTAATATATGTAATCCTCATTATATACTCACTCAAAAAACCCGGCCAATTATCGACCCATTAGCTTACTTTGCACGCTTTCAAAAATTCTGGAAAAAATAATCTACACACGTTTACTTAAAGTCGTAAATAAGAAATTAATAAATGAACAATTTGGATTTCGCACTGGACATTCCACGACCCAACAACTAACAAGACTAACTGAACACGTGACGAAGAACTTTAATATGAAGAGAAGTACCGGAATGGTATGTCTCGACATAGAAAAGGCCTTCGACACGGTTTGGCACGATGGACTCATTCATAAGCTCCTTATTAACAAAATACCAAACTACCTAATTCTCATCATCAAATCGTACTTAACTCGTAGAAAGCTAGTGGTTAGCGTAAATAATGAATTATCGTCTCCAAAAATAATCGCAGCTGGCGTTCCGCAGGGGAGCTTGTTTGGCCCACTCTTGTTCTCCATATATATAAATGACATACCTATTCCAAAAAACTGTCACATAGCCCTATATGCAGATGATACAGCTTGCTTCACAAGTAGCAAAAAACCAGACACTATCCTTAAAAATCTTGAATTTGCAATTAAAACAATGACTGAACACTTCACTAAGTGGAAAATTCAAATTAATCAAACCAAAACAGACGCCATATTCTTTAGTGTTAGAAAACATAAGCCAAGTTCAGATCTGAAAATCCCCTCTGGAGAAAGTCTGAAATGGCAGTCAGTAATAAAATATTTAGGAGTAACGTTTGATAAAAGAATGAGATGGGCACCTCACATTGAGGCAGCTAAATGCAAGGCGATGCGGGGTATATCCTCAATATATCCAATATTTAATCGCCATAGTTCTTTATCAACGCTAAATAAAATAAAATTATATCGCGCGCTCATATTACCATTATTAACCTATGCTTCACCTGTATGGAATAACGCCTCGAATACTAACCTTTCCAAGCTCCAAGTAATACAAAATAAATCCCTTCAAATAATTTATAATACACCCATATATACTAACCTAAAAAAACTGCATGCTATATATAATATTCCGTTTGTTACAGACATTACTAACAAACTAACCAGTAGATTCTATGAAAGAATCACTAATAACCATACTAACACACTTGTGAAGAGTCTCGGTGATTACAACAAAATGTCTATACCCTTCAGGTATAACACACAGATTACCTCATCGACTTTGGAGAAACTTTAATTAATATTATGTATTAGATGTATTATGAGCATTTATAAGAATTGTAAATTGGTTTTTGAGCTATTTTTCCTATTATTCTGTACATTAACATTAGAATAATATAATACTGTGATTACTAACCAAATTAAATTAAAATTGTAAAATAGAAAATGATCAGTAGATCAGTAGCTATTAAAATAGATATAAGATGTATTGTGAACATAATTTCGTAATAATAAAAAGCATTTAAAAATCAAAAATATACTCACTCAAAGGATTAAATAATGTTCATTTGAAACTATCACACTCGTCACTCGACGCTCCGTGAGAACGGACGTGCCGAAGACGTACTCTCTGTGCGAGCGCTCATAATACAGCGATACGCCATACCGTCAAAAAACCCACACCTTTTAACATACAAAACAAACACCCCCCACAAAACGAACACCAAACGAACACATGTTGGCACCATGCGAGGATCCAACCTGAAAAAGCGAATTAAGAAGACACTGATAACTACTACCGAAGCTCCTCAACCAGGCTGCTCTCAGACCGCTCAGATGGAGACCGAGTGGCAGTTTCCAAAACATACGGCAAAGAACGTGAAAGATGTTGCTCCTGAATTTAAAATTCAGGAGAAAAACAAATTTGAAGGGCTCTTGGAAGTTTCCGATGTCCCCAGAAGCGGTGGAAGAATCCCGCCCATCATCATGACAGCTACTGGCACTCACGGCAGCATGATCGAGTCGATCAAGAAGTTTATAAAAGACTTCACAATGACTTACATTGGTCAAAATAATGTCAAGATACAATGTAAAAGTCTTGAAGACTTTAAAAAACTTCGGGATGGATTGACACCAGACCGACAATTCCATACCTTTTCCAGGAAGGAGGAAAAGGAAATAAAAAGTGTCGTACGTGGCTTGCCGAAATTGCCGGAAGCTGATATTAAAGATGACATCATCAGACAGGGATTCCCTGTAACCAAAGTCATACAGATGAAGACGAAGGAGCCTAGGAGCAACGCCACCGAGCTATACTTGGTGTTCTTCGAGCCATCGGTATCGGCAAAGAAGATTAAAGAAATCCGGTACATCTGTTACACAAAGGTCAGTGTCGTTAAATATACTAGTAAATCACAAAATATTACTCAATGTTTCAGATGCCAAGAATATGGACACGCTGCGAAAAACTGCAATCGGCAGGCCAAGTGCGTCAAATGTGCCGGCACTCACCTCACCGCACAATGCAATAAAGGAATAGTTACCCCTGCTGTCTGCTCAGGCTGTTCAGGATCTCACCCCGCTAACTTCAAAGATTGTCCAAAAAGACAGAGCTATCTGAAAATGCTGGAATCGAGGAAGAATCGAGCATCAATTGTCAAAGCAAACCCTTGGAAACTCCCAGTGGCGCAGCCACAAAATATCCCGGTCGTTAACGATCATAACTTCCCAAAGCTACCGACCATTAAAACTCCTTCACCAAATATCCCAAATATCCCTAAAAAACCCCACCAACCAACCAATCCCAACATTCAACCAACAACAGACCTAACTTCCATGGCGTCTATGACGAAGATGTTGAAGATCCTCCAGGAGATTCGTGCCAAGGCCAGCGGTTGCACCGACAAACTAGAGCTAGCACTCATGCTTGTCGAATATCTCGATGTCTTTGATTAACGGGAGGCGCCTGAACATTCTAGCTTGGAATGCTCGTGGACTTAAGAATAAGATTGACGAACTAGAGTCGGCGATCGGTGAGTACTGTGTTGACATAGTTTTAATCTCCGAGACCTTCTTAAAACCTCATATCCGTATTAACCTACCTAACTTTAACTGCTATCGCGAAGACCGAGAACAGCATGGAGGGGGAGTTGCCATTTTTATAAAATCGTCAATTAAACATTGTCGCGTAATAACTCCGCCACTAAAAAATTTAGAACTAACCGCCATCGAACTAACAATTAACAACACCCATCACATAGTAGCATCCGCTTACAATCCTCCCCAAAAACGATTATTGGCATCCGATCTTAACAAAATATTTAACATTGGTAGTTCGGTAGTGGTAGCTGGTGACTTTAATGCCAAACATCCGTTATGGAGTTGCGTAAACACTGACCTACAAGGCACAACTCTTTATAAATACATTCAACTAACAGATACAATCTTACTTCATCCGGATACATACACACACTATCCCACAAATAACTCACAACCATCCACACTAGATCTTGTCCTCGTCAAGAACTGCCCAAAAATATCGACACCAAATGCCCTTCAAACCCTGTCGTCTGATCATCTCCCGATAATCTTCTCAATCGACGGGAAACCCGAGGAAATCATCAAGCATAGTTGGGATTACGGGAGAGCTAACTGGCGAGAGTTCAAGTCATACATAAATGACCAAACCATTCTAACTTCTACCACACTCACAAACAAAACCGAAATCGACAGCTCCATAATACACCTAACGGAATCAATAACTCGATCCAAACACCTTCACATACCTAAGACACAATACATTGAACACAAATTAGAGATAACTGACTTTGTTGCAAATCTAATTAAAAGTAAAAATAAACTCCGTAAAATTTGGCAAACATCAAAAAATCCAGCATTGAAAACATTAATTAATAAGCTCACATATCAAATTAAAATTAGAATCAAAGAAATCAAAAATGAAGCTTGGTCTAAAAAATTAGAAAAATTGAGCTCAGTTGATGGCTCTCTATGGAAATTAGCTAAAGCGATTCGCAGGACAAAAAACTCGATTCCTCCATTAGATGATGCAGGAATCTCAGTGACGCGTGATTGCGACAAAGCAGAACTATTATCAAAATCCTTCCAAAAACATCACACACTCACACAACATTACAATCACATACCAACGCATAATAAAGTCAACCGGTCCATTAAAATCATCACAAAAACTCCCACTAACAGTACTAAAAATATAAAATTGGTGCATCCGTGTGAAATCCAAAATATAATACGTAATTTAAAAAATAAAAAGGCACCTGGGCGAGATTCAATAGATAACATCACAATCAAACAACTTCCATTTAAAGCTTTAGTCTCACTATCTAAAATATTCAACGCATGTTTACTCACCGGGTATTTCCCAGAATACTGGAAAACAGCCAACGTAATTCCCATACTTAAGCCCGATAAAAGCTCAAAAAACCCGGCCAATTATCGACCCATTAGCTTACTTTGCACGCTTTCAAAAATTCTGGAAAAAATAATCTACACACGTTTACTTAAAGTCGTAAATAAGAAATTAATAAATGAACAATTTGGATTTCGCACTGGACATTCCACGACCCAACAATTAACAAGACTAACTGAACACGTGACGAAGAACTTTAATATGAAGAGAAGTACCGGAATGGTATGTCTCGACATAGAAAAGGCCTTCGACACGGTTTGGCACGATGGACTCATTCATAAGCTCCTTATTAACAAAATACCAAACTACCTAATTCTCATCATCAAATCGTACTTAACTCGTAGAAAGCTAGTGGTTAGCGTAAATAATGAATTATCGTCTCCAAAAATAATCGCAGCTGGCGTTCCGCAGGGGAGCTTGCTTGGCCCACTCTTGTTCTCCATATATATAAATGACATACCTATTCCAAAAAACTGTCACATAGCCCTATATGCAGATGATACAGCTTGCTTCACAAGTAGCAAAAAACCAGACACTATTCTTAAAAATCTTGAATTTGCAATTAAAACAATGACTGAACACTTCACTAAGTGGAAAATTCAAATTAATCAAACCAAAACAGACGCCATATTCTTTAGTGTTAGAAAACATAAGCCAAGTTCAGATCTGAAAATCCCCTCTGGAGAAAGTCTGAAATGGCAGTCAGTAATAAAATATTTAGGAGTAACGTTTGATAAAAGAATGAGATGGGCACCTCACATTGAGGCAGCGAAATGCAAGGCGATGCGGGGTATATCCTCAATATATCCAATATTTAATCGCCATAGTTCTTTATCAACGCTAAATAAAATAAAATTATATCGCGCGCTCATATTACCATTATTAACCTATGCTTCACCTGTATGGAATAACGCCTCGAATACTAACCTTTCCAAGCTCCAAGTAATACAAAATAAATCCCTTAAAATAATTTATAATACACCCATATATACTAACCTGAAAAAACTGCATGCTATATATAATATTCCGTTTGTTACAGACATTACTAACAAACTAACCAGTAGATTCTATGAAAGAATCACTAATAACCATACTAACACACTTGTGAAGAGTCTCGGTGATTACAACAAAATGTCTATACCCTTCAGGTATAAACACAGATTACCTAAACACAATCTGCTTTAGGTCATCGACTTTAGATAGTCTTTAATTAATATTATGTATTTGATGTATTATGAACATTTATAAGGATTGTAAATAGGTTTTTGAGCTCTTTTTCCTATTATGCTTTAGATTAACATTAGAATAATATAATGCTGTAATTACTAACCAAATTAAATTAAAATTGTAAAATAGAAAATGATCAGTAGATCAGTAGCTATTAAAATAGATATAAGATGTATTGTGAACATAATTTCGTAATAATAAAAAGCATTTAAAAATCAAAAAAAAATTTGAAACTATAGATACATATATGTATGCATATATAAGCATGTAAGTATATGTATGTAGTATATCGTCTTTAGACTGCAAGGATTATAACTCCAAAATTTGACTGAATTCAGTCGTATATGTATGTATGTAATTGATCCTATTTTCATTTTCATATATATTAACCTATGCTTCATCTGTATGGAATAACGCCTCGAATACTAATCTTTCCAAGCTCCAAATAATACAAAATACATCCCTAAAAATAATTTATAATACACCCATATACATATGTATACTAATTTGAAAAAACTGCATGCCATTAATAATATTCCGTTTGTTATAGACATTACTAACAAACTAACCAGTAGATTCTATGACAGAATCACTAATAACTATACTAACACACTTTTGAAGAGTCTCGGTGATTACAACAAAATGTCTATACCCTTCACGTATTGATTTCTTGATTTTTAAATGCTTTTTATTATTAAGAAATTATGGTCACAATACATCTTATATCTATTTTAATAGCTACTGATCCACTGATCATTTTCTATTTTACAATTTAATTTAATTTGGTTAGTAATCATAGTATTATATTATTCTAATTTTAGTCTACAGCATAATAGGAAAAAGAGCTCAAAAACCTATTAACATACCCTTCAGGTATAAACACAGATTACCTAAACACAATCTGCTTTAGGTCGTCGACTTTAAGGAGTCTTTAATTAATATTATGTATTAGATGTATTATGTGCATTTATAAGAATTGTAAATAGGTTTTTGAGCACTTTTTCCTATTATGCTGTACATTAAAATTAGAATAATATAATACTATGATTACTAACAAAATTAAATTAAAATCGTAAAATATAAAATGATCAGTAGATCAGTAGCTATTAAAATAGATAAAAGATGTATTGTGAACATACTTAAGTAATAATAAAAAGCATTTATAAATCAAAAATCATTTATTTTTTAATATTGTCATATATAGAAAAGTAGCAAGTTTAAAATTTTATTTCAATTCACATATCAATTCCTTCCGAAAAATACCTCATTAAAATATCAACTAGCAAAATACTGGTAGACATTAAGAGTTAAAATAAAGCAACTCATAGTTCAAAGACAGTGAACTGGAGTGAACCATGTTTTTTTTATTATTTCAGAACAATTATGGTATCACAATTGGAGTTATTATATTTTTGCTCTAGGGAAATATGTATGTATATGTATATGTACATATGTTTAGATGTACTTTAAAGTGTAACAATTACGAGCGAGCGTAATATTGTAGTAGCGTGGCAGAGCACCGTTCAATCTACGGCGTTTAATTCGCCCCTAAATCATATTGGCGCTTTCAGTGTTTTGAGGCGTGCGTACCTGCATTATACATTTATATATAGGCCAGTGGTTCTCAAGCCTTTGATAATAATTATTGTCGTTCAGAAAACAGTGACGATCATTATTAGGGGAGGGTGCAGTGGGGGAGAAGTGACGGGGGGGGCGGTGGGAGCAGACCGCAAGTCGGTTCGTGACGCACGAAACGTGGCATGCGCAATTTTCTGAGGACATTTTCCACGTCGGAAAATCTCGCCAACGAAACGGCGTCGTAAAATGACACTAGTGGAAAATAGCGATCGAAGAGTTAAATTAGCGGAAATTGAGTAATAAACACGATCCGCAGTGCTAAGATGGATTTTATCGAGTTAATAGTCGATCGCGAATAGTCGACATGCGACGATATTCAGTTAGGCCGATTTGAGGAATTTGCATCATTGGAAAATACTATTAAAGAGTATTTCAAAAATATATATAAATTATAACAACAAGACATACCTAATCGTTCCGTCTTTGGGCATTATCAACTCTTTCAAAATCTATTTGAAAGAGCTTTTGATAGAATATTTAAGATTAATAACAATGATAAATCTCTCTTTTATATATTTGATCCAAAATTAAGTCAGTTGGGTGTACAATAAATAAAAATTAATACGTTATATTTAGCTCAATGATAATATATTCAATTGGATGCGGTGCATCCGCTCTAAAATCGCCAGACAAATTGAACGACAGATTAACGGACGGCTGCTTTAAATGCAATTATCATCTTCTCGAATGATAGATTGCACATCAGATGACGGGTAACCTTTCGATGTGCACAGATGCAATTATACGTTTAAAGCTGCCATTCTGTTAATCTGGCGATTTTAGAGAGGATGCACCAAACCCATTCAATTCGTCATTTAAACGGTCTACTAATTATTACAAAGTTTCATTATTACTGATCTTTGAGCTTGAATTATGTACATATGTACATACAAGCCGTATTCTAAATATGTTGATGTCTTTTTAGAAAAAAATACCAAGTCTTCTGGTGTCATTACTAGACTTAGTTCTTCTGGTGTCATTAGCCTTATTACTTTTTTTTTAGATGAGGCTCGTCATTTTATGAGTTGATTTTAAACCACTCCTCCGATCCGCAAATCTTTCCAACATGAAGCGGTAAATTGAAAATTACATTGGAATCATCTGTTAGATCGATGTGATGACAGTTGGCTAATCGGTGTGCATTTTTGCCACCCCTGCGCAACTTTAAATGTTACATAGTTTATCAGTTTAGCTTTAACTTTATTATATAATGTATATAATACATTTATTAAATTTTCATCTACCGTACATGATGTATTTTATAATTTAGTTCTAAATAATTTTATAATTTTGACAAAAAATTACAGTTGTTTATCGATTTATAAATCACCATAGGTTTGTTCATTGACATATTAAATGTTTTTGACTTTCTTAGTAATGCTTTTGTGAAATTGTTTGAGTATAACTGGACTATGCGCATTAAAACGCAATGGTTTTATTTTAGAATTAAAGCCCCTATAAGGTCTTAATTATTATTGTAATAAATTGCACGAATTATATCTCAGAAAAGAATCGCAACACTTGAAAATATAACAAAGCTGGAGTAAATTTTTTTTTTAAGATTAAACGTAATGCACCATAGAAGAGGCTTGTAAAAATGAAATCCTTCGAATTTAAAAATACTCTTCTAAAATCTTCGAATTTAAAAATATATAATACACTTCTGAAGTCCTTCGAATTTAAAAATTCGTTCTGCAAAAATATCTGAAATGGAGCTAATAAAATCAATATCCTCGAACGTTTTCCATGAAAATCATTATTTTTAAGTGCATAGCGTACCCACTCCCTATGAAGAGCTATCACATTACATGCAAACAATTGTGGAAAGACACGTGTGCAAATACAAAGTGAAACCCCTTGCTGACCACCCTAAACGTACCTATTCACGACCGCAATCACAGGAAAGGCCGATTATTCTTTCGCCGGACACGCCACGGCATTTCAATACGATGACACCGCCATTAAGTCAATTTTGTAGTTTGAATATAAATAAATAATTCCTACATATCATGGATAAAAAATCAAGTGAACATGATTTATTTTGTATTATGTGCAACGTGAAAAAACATTGTTCTTAATAAACTCTTTTTGTTTACTACAGTTTTTTAACTTGATACTAAAAACCCTTTAATATAAACACTAATTTTTGGGTCAACGCAGTATGTAAATATGTTGAAGAAAATCGAAACTGATCAAAGCAATCAGAAACTGTAGAAATAGATCGATTTACGAATTTGACATTATGTACATATGTATTCGCCGATGACTGTCAAAATCGATGACACAATACTAAAAACAATATCTGGGCCCGGTTTGGATAAAAAATTTTTGTACATCCCTCGCAAGTCTCAATACAAAATGTGTGGATGCATTTCCTATTTTCTATTTCACTATTTCAACAACGAAGTTTTGACAGTTCTTATCTTCAACATTTGGGATGACAAAAACGAAATAGGACGACCTTAAAATGACTTTAATCTAGTATGATAAAACTAGCCTCTTCTATATTTTGTTTATAAAATTTTTATAAGATTTCATGATTAGGATTTCAATCAAAAAGATTTCAATGATTGGGATTTCAATCAAATTTATGATCCCGGCTTAAACTAATGTAATTATATATATATTACTTAGAGGCTTGGACCGCCTTTATATCATAACATACGTACTTACGCGGCCCAAGCCTCTAAGTAATATATTTAATTACATAAGTTTAAGCCGGGATCATAGTTTTCATTGAAATCATAATCATGAAATCCCACACATTTTATATATTTATAACATAGTGTAGCATATGCTGAAAGGAGCCGACGTTATTATTGGTTTTCGAGGATTATCTCCAGGCTTAAGTGCTGTCGGCTAACAATGAAGACCCCCGAATGAACTTAGTGGTCGGTAACCCGCTAGAGTTCTCAGAACTGACAGCGCGAAAGCGTGGGACTGCGTGCCGATACCGTGGGACTGTATATCTGGTACGTGACTATAACAATAGGTTAAAAAACGTGTCAAGGAAGATGCACTGAGCGACCTGCCCTTTATAAGCAGGTATTTAGGCCATACCAACGCATACTAGATGGAGCACTGGCAGTGCGTGGATCTCCTTAATCACCCAATAAATGCTGTGAAGTGATTTTGACCTTTTATTTGGATCCTCCACCCACCCCTACGCAACAATAGTTTATCTTGTCGTACATTTTTTATTGAAATATTGTTTTAATTGCCTTTTTATTTTATTTTACGATTATTTTTTATATTTTAGTACATTATGCTTTTTTATATACATTTATTTTTTATATACAATATTATCTTAAAAAAAGGGCTAGTTTTTAAAAAACTTTTTTTTGCAATTTTATTCGTTTTATCACAAAGGAAGTATAATATATTATAATATACAATGAAATGAATAAAAGTTTATAAAAATGTAACTTTGGTATTATCATTGCTGCAATGAATCCTAGACTAGAGCATATGCAGGTATAGGTACATAGGACATTGTATGTAGGTCTACGCTTAGTCACATCTGGGGAATCCACTTTGCCGGGTAATTTTTCAGTTTGCGTCGTTTCAGGTGTATGTTCAAATGATAATTCGATTGGGGAACTTTTCCCGTTTTGATTTATGCTCGCTTTAGGTATATGGGGACGCGTTTCCCGTAGTCAGATTAGGTCTACGCCGTAGGCCGTTACCGCGGCCCATCACTCATCGGTAATGGAGAGCCGTTTGTTTCGACGTTATCCGTTCGCCGTTATCCGTTATCCGTTACTCGTTACCCCGTTAGCCGTCTGAGGCCTGGTCAATCGCCCCGTCGGATGTGAGGCCCGACCCATCCATCACGCTCATCAACACTAAAACCCGTCTTTCGCATGAGCAATTAATTACAATTGTAAAATTTTAAGCTCTTGGCATCACTCGACTTTTATGTGAAATGCCGTTTTCATTAATTTTTTAAAACTTCACTCACAATCATTATATCTGATGAATATAACGCCTTGACACGCTCTATCAGAAATAACGTAGGTTACATATTAGTGACGTAAAAATATATATGAGAGATAATGAGAACCTATAATGCAAATTTTACAAGATATAGTGTGAAAAAGATAAAGTTATAGGCGTTTAAACTATTAAAGTCTGACTAAACGAGATGGGTAATATTTTATTTATTTATTTATTTTTATTTTATTTATTTTTTATTTAATTTACACCAAGAAGGCCTAACAGGTAAACCCAATGCGCCTTCCTGGCCAGAGACAATTATATAAACATATATGAACACCATCCATATATACACAAATACTTACACGTATACACAAATACACATACATACATACATAAATATAAAAATATAAATACATACACACCTACACATATATATTCACATATACATACACATACATATACATGTACATATACAAATACACATACACATACAATACATACATCCATATACATACAAACATTATACATGCATATACACATAAACACATAAATAAAGATAAATTACTCATATATGTATATAAAAATAAAAAATAGCATACATATATAAATAAAGATAAAACCAACATACATACACATTATGCTAAATAATAAAATTAAAAAATTAAAACAACATGTGTAAATATGTAAATATGTAGCTAGAAGTCATTTAAAATATGTTGCCTGACATAACTGTATGATGCAGTAAAAACATCAAGGCTCCCAGAAAGCAGGTTAAATAATCGAATGGCTCTTGAAAGGGGTGAGTCATCAAGCAAAGTTCTAGCCCGAATAGGCAGGAATAGAGTTCTGGAGCGAGATTCTCTCAGTTTCTCAGGTACCCTAAGTTTAAGATTACACAGAACTTCATGAAGATGACATTCACCCCTTAGAATTTTTAGAAAAAGCTTACCTTAAGTCTCCTTACTATAAAGTCTCCAGTACACATCAAGATGGTCAAAATTGTAGTATTTTTAAACGTGTCTATTACGATTATTTTTCACCATCGAACTATCAGAAATGATTTACATTTCAAAGTTTCAAAACGAAACCGCACAAAATTTCAAAGTTTCAAAACGATCAGATGTCTAAGAAAAAATACTGAATCATTTGCGGAATAAACCTAAGAAGTTGCCTTGTAGAAAAGAGATTCATTTGAACACGTTCAAAAGATACACTTTTAATTATTCTTACTACCTATTATGCAATGGATTCGTAGAACTTGACATTGGAATTCCTCGCTTCAGAAATTGAACTTATGTACATAGGTATTTTACGAAAGAGAACTCATTGCAGCGTATATTTGAATCGGAAACGAAAATACAGTCCGAAACCGGAACGCAATTTTTTTGGATAAGTGGAAATATTTCGTTTCATTTATGTTGTTTTGAACTTCAGTTGTGTTTCGGAGTTCGTAGTGACACGTTATAGATCCGGGTATTTTTCCTCAAATTAAATAAACGCGCGTGCACGTTGTAAAAGTACGTTTTTCAAATTCCAAAAGGCTGAAAAAAGATTTCAAGTACTTAGATAACTTTAAAAAACGAACCGAAGCTTTAGATATCCTTCCGAAAACTTTATTAACAATTAAGCCAACGTCAACTGTTACTGAAAGATTGTTCTCCACAGCAGGAATAATAAAAACAAAATGAATGGCGAGATTAAATTTTGAAACATTTAACGCTTAAAGATATTTTTAAAATATGTATTTTTGAAATTAAAATAAAGTTTATGTTTGACGATAAATTAACTTTTTCTTTTCAATGTACATATGTATGTGGACACCACTCATTTTAATTATTTTGTATAAATATTTCACACTGTTTTCTATTGTTTAAAACTATTCGATATTCGAATAGTTATTAACACTCGGTGCTTACAAATCAGGTCATAATTTTTTTATCACCCCCCCCCCCCACCTAGTTTAAAAGTCATTAAATGCGCCAAAAAAACTTTGAAAGCATTGACAACCTAAAAAAAAAATAGAAAAGCATCGAAAACAAAACCTCATATATATTTTCATATAATATTCGACATGCCGGAAGGGGAAAGCCCTAAATACGACAACATGGAACCGAGCCTACGTGCACGTTGGGTATTGAGTACATGCATGTTACAGCGATCAATTCCACTCAAGTTTTGTGTCTCGCTTCCGGTGTGGGACCATAAATTACCGAATGGTTATGAGATAGTTTAGAGGTGTATTGTTTAGCGACCCGCACCAACATAAATACGTGCCGAAACACGTGAGCCAACTAACCAAACAACAACAACGGCGAGAAAGACGGTGCAGGATTAATGTGGACCCCCTCGGGGGCAGAAGACGATGCTGGAGTGAGGGAGAGAGCCCCCCCCCCCCTCTTGGGGGTAGCTGCAAGACAAATTTTCAATCATAAATAAATTGGAAAATGCTCGACGAGGGAAAATCTATTACGCGGCGTCACGCAACCGGTACCAATTTATAAGGAGCGACCGGAATGGGTTAACATAGGGCAGTGGGGTTTTAGGCGGGGGGGGGGGGGTCTGTGGGTGGTTACAAGTAAATGAACGCCCCATAAATTGCTCTTTTATTCGACCGAACGAGATTTAATCTATTCGCCGGTGGTTTCAATGCTGTCGGCTGTGTTTTTTTTTTTTTACGACTTTGTATATTCCGACGACGACCGCGTAAGGGCGAGTCCCTTGCGAGCTTTGCACGAAAGCTCCGAGGAAAAAAGCCCTCCCTTTCCATCTATCGAGAGGGTAGACAAGTGGGGTAAGGTCATCTGCTGTCAATGGCTTTTGCTCAAACTGTTTGCATGAGGAATAATGTCGTGTACCTCAATACTCACTTGTTACCTTTAACGAACAAGCGAACACTTATTACCTACAAGGTATTGAGGTCGTTCGAGTTTCATATAAATTTTATACTAAATCGAGAGTGTTTGATGTCATTCTTACATATTGTTATCCCTAAAAATAATTTATAATACACCCATATATACTCACTTGAATAAACTGCATGCCATATATAATTACATATGACATTACTAACAAACTAACCAGTAGATTCTATGACAGAATCTCTAATAACCATACTAACACACTTGTGAAGAGTCTCGGTGATTACAACAAAATGTCTATACCCTTCAGGTATAACACACAGATTACCTCATCGACTTTGGAGAAACTTTAATTAATATTATGTATTAGATGTATTATGAGCATTTATAAGAATTGTAAATAGGTTTTTGAGCTATTTTTCCTATTATGCTGTACATTTACATTAAAATAATATAATACTGTGATTACTAACAAAATTAAATTAAAATTGTAAAATGGAAAATGATCAGTAGATATAAGATGTATTGTGCACATAATTTCGTAATGATAAAAAGCATTTAAAAATAAAAAATCGAAATTACATTTTGTTATGTATTGAAATAAAGATGTCACCGTTAAATACATAAGTCTACCCAAACAACAGTCAAAGGCAGGATGCATATTTTCGATGTTTCTTAAGAATTTCTAATAGAAATTCTAAACCTTGAAGATCAATACACATTTTTGTTTAAGCGGTGTATTGAAAGTATTTAAATTGATAGCTTTAGAAATTGCATCTTTCTATTTGAACTATGAAAGAAATAGTAAACCCTAAAATGAATATACCCTTTCGATGTCCGAAATACCTTGTTTAGAAATTGCATCATTGTACTTTTGCGACAAAGAACATTCCAAAGGAAAGCCACATTTGTCCAGTAGAGAACTGCAAGGTCAATGTTTCTTTTCCATGTCCGAAAAATTTTCATTTACAACAAAAGACACTGTTATTGGCACAGGAATTGTAAGGAATGTCCTTGAAACTGACTCTATGACCAGGTACGCCACGGAATTCATAGCAAGAGACTTAAAACTTAAAGATTTGAAAAAAAAAACGTTGTATCGATAAAAATTTCAGTAACTGATATAAAGTTTCAGTTCGATACAATTACATGGAAAAAAGTTCGACACAACTTAAAATTTATTGAAATAACTGTGTTCAAAAATTAAAGTCACATACTAATATTTTTCTGGATCGTATATGTATATCAGTGATCGATTCTGAGTTCGAACCAGTCAAAATCTCTAGTTCAAATTTTCGCACGATCACAAAACTTCATAGATAAATTAAAAATACCTACATATATATCATACATATGTACATATGTATACATAATTTCAAACTTTTCATTATCTTGCCAACGTTAACATTAAAGTATTTAAAATTGTCATTTATGAATCAAAAATATGTAGAGTAAAGCTACAGTGAGTAAAATTATAATACGCCAAATGTATTTTGATTCCTAAAACTGTTGAAATTTCAAAGGAACAACTAACGGTGCTTCTTTAGTATGTGTCTACCTTTGAATCGCAGCCAACACCTATTTATTTAAGGGTCAGGATAGGTTAGGTTAAGTTAATGTTGGCCCTATTCATTTAAGATTAGGTTGTTAGGTCGGTATTATTCAGTCTATGTCACACGCGAGAACTGAGACAGTGATACCGCATATTAAAGTAAAAACGTAAAAGAAGATCGCATACTAAAGTAAATATGTGAAGGTAGACTGCATACTTATATCAATAGATGATTTTTTAGAGTATCAATAGATGATTTTTTTTAAATGCTTATATCAATATGTACAAATGTAAATATGTACATACGTGCTTTCCTTAATAACTTTTGTTCGATAAATGATATATCATAGATTCAAATCAAAATCTAATCAGCAAAGCCACATGATGAAAAATTTATGTATAAAAATAAATAAAACATGCTTACAGGTGAATAATCTCCGCGAGTTAAATTTTAATCTCCTACCTTTACTGCATCCTAAAAAGTTAAACATAATAATTAAAATTAGCATACAGGTACTATTTAATGAAATTGCATCGTATTACAAAACAAAATATATATTCACCAGCTGTATGTTGTCTCCATAGCAATAGTGTAAGCGCCTTAGCCAATCATCTTCTTCAAAATGCATTTCAAAAGATTGCACATAATTTAATAAACACCGATATGTATTTATTTTTGATGTAATTAAGAATTAAATTCATTTTTTTTATTTGAATTCCCTTTTATATGAAAACAAATGAATTTACTTTTCACACGTGACGGAAAATTTCAACACTATTCAAAACTATAGAATGAAAATTATTATTAAAAAACAAGCACTGAAGTCACTTTGTATCACAAACCAATAGTAATAATAGTAATAGCAAAAAAGTCAATAGTAATCGTAGCGAATGATGATTTATTTGTCTGTAAAATATAAGCCGATGTTGAGAACGAAGTACAAATTCGCAGACTACAAATAAAAATATTCAATTAAACTGTAGTAGGCACTTGAATTACGATTAACTATTTCGAAAATTTGCAGCTTCATTCACGAACGATATAAATGTATTGTTTGGTATTTTTGATAATAATTAATACCTTAAATATTCACGTAAAACTTTTACCCAATTTAAGGCTCGTCCGTTTTTCGTCAACTGAAATTGAATAAAAATAAACAAGTGAATTAAATTCCTTGGTAATTTTAAATGTTGTTTCAAATTACGAATTTGTAAATTTCCGAAAATCATCCATTCAAATGTCAAAGAGCAAAACACTAGCAAATGATAAAATTCAAAGGAAATTATAAATAAAAGACAATATACTGAAGTACTATTGTAAAGAATTAACAGTTATATCTCCAGTCTCCTTGATTTATTTAATTATCTTAAGCGCTACTCTGATTAATTGTAATTTATAATCATTTCACTCTGGAGAAGCTATATATTTTATTTATTTTGCCGCAGTCACATTACAGAACACTCTAACGCGTCACTATGACCAATCATACAAGCATTATAGAAATACTATATATAAGAATTAGCGAGACATCTATGTTAAAGATAATACATTTTTGAAATTATATTCGAGTGGTGACAGTGAGTAGAATGGTTTTTGCCCATTTGATGGAGGAACCGCTTCAACAATGAAATCAGATTAATTGGCAAACTCTTATGGGAAACGATCGACTTGGAGTCACAAATATCCAATTCTGACCAGCAGCATTAAGATTATACTCGGAATAAATTCTTTTCAATCGAGGTCAGCTAAAGGTGACCTCTTGGTGCTTAGTATCAACGCAACTACTGTGCCACGCTGCTGGCTAAAATATAATATAAAATCAGCTGAACTACCCGGCATTGCTCAGGTGGGTGAAATTTGCAAAATTAAGTTAAAAATGGTAGCTTTTATTTCATACATTTATTTAATTTCAACAGAATAGATCAATGGTTATCGTATAATGCTTTCAATTGAGTGGGCACGGATTCCATCCCTGGCTGGCATATGACTCCAGGTCGATTGATTCCTATTAGACCATTTCAATTTATCTGATTTTCATTAAAACGGTTCCAAAATATTCTATTAGGGAAATAGAAACCTAGTTCTATTTCCCGCTAAATTTGAGTTTTCAGCTTCTCGAATTTGATAATTTATAAAAGGTTGCAAAAATGTTTTCATAGATGCCTCTATGATACTTTGTAAAATTGCTATATAAACTGATAACAATTGGCCAGCTAAGCGCAATGGGGGTTACCTGTAAAACCTTTATGGTATAAATGTACATATATATGTACATACATATATATGTACATACATACATATATACATATTTATTTATTTTTACATAGATATATACCAAGAAGGCCTGACAGGAAGACCTCAATGCACCTTTCTAGACAATTAATTACAAACAATGCAGCATTTTATTATTACACAAATAACTGTATTTCCAGAAGCTGAAGAACATGAAATAACAATTGATTAATTACAGAATTAATTCATTGAGATATCTATGGATTAAGGTTTTGTACATAATTACAGAAGATTTGTGACAACAGGAAAGATGATCTTTTGCCAATTTTGAGGAACCGTTTCAACAATGATCAGATAAAATTGGCAAACTCTGATAAGAAGCGATCGATTTGGAGTCACAAATACCCCCAAACCTAACCAGCAGTATGGCGGATCGAACCCACTGATCACTTGGTGCTAAACATATACGCTGCCATTGAGCCATTCTGCTGGCTACATACATACATATATGTACATAAATTATTTTCCACATATACATAAATTATTTTCCACCTCAATTAGCGTAGGTTTTCGGAGATTATTTTAACCTATTTGTCTGGTAGCCTGCGCTCATCATTATTTTCATGATTGAATGTGATGTATGAGTGGAATTTGTTTGGTGTTTGCGGCTGATCCTTATATATTGGTGCTGGCTATAAGTGGAAGACATTCCCTTCTTTGTATTTTATTATTTGATATTTTTACTGAATCTGCTATTATTTTAATGTTTTTTGTGATTATGTATTTTTTATCTGTGTGTATATATATACATATATATAATATGTGTATATATATTTTTTTTCAATTAATCAAGACTCGAGAAATTATATATTACATGTAAATACATAATTATTACATAAATACACATGTAAATCGAAAAAATACCTGACATCTATGGTCAGATACATATATTGGTGCTGGCTATAGGTGCAAGACATCCCCTTCTTTGTATTTTATTATTTGATATTTTTATCTAATCTACCATTGTTATAATGATATTTTTTTTGTGATTATGTATTTTTATCTGTGTACATACATATGTATATATTTTTATTTTTCGTATTTTCTGTCTATCTGTATTATTTCGACCATTGTGGGGCATTACTCCTGTAATGCCCCAAACTTTAACTTAAATAAATAGAAAATTCCATACATATTTATGTAAAGGTATTTGATGCAGCATCGGAATATAATAAATTCCGTGGAAATTTGGCCACTTTTGAGCCCGAAGCTTTCGCGTGTCCGGTTAATATCGCGTTCGACCGGAAGCAAACGAATGGGGATTGGGATTTTAAGCGAAAAGCCGCGTTCGAGACGAGGAAAACGCTTTTCCGTTTCCGGTACGTATTTTGATAGCCGCGGCGCCGATTTGCATCCTCCGATTTCCCGACCATTTTATGTACATAGATCATCACATACTTTCAAATGTACTTCGATATTATATTGGAATTAGCGGTTTAATTAGCCTCAGATTAACGTGACGTGCTTCAGAAGTTAAGTTAGTGATGAAGTTGGGGATTGGTCGATGTTTGTTATTATATTTTGGAACAAACAGCATTAACCCTTTGCAGTAACCCGCGTATTAATCGTAAAATATCGTTTTTATAGTATGTCGTAAAAAATAATAAGTAATAAAATTAAACGTCGAATTTTGAAAAAAAGTTATTATGCTCTGATCGGTTAATGTCCGCCGAGCATGCACGATCCCTCCCCCTGGGGTTGTTTAACCCAATACCACTTTTACTATTAATACTGTTTAATCGAATAATTGATTTATTTTATTGGAAAGTTTTTCGTCCGAAAACAGGGTAAACTAGAATTCTTTCGTGTGAGCTTAATTCATTTTCTTAATTTTGGCGAACTTGAAGATCACATTGTGTATTGTCCTAATTCCCCGGGGAAAATCAACTCGGTGAAATTCAATATTTACAAAAAGAAGAAAAATAACGTAAGTTTTTCTCTGGGAAAAGTCGAATATAAGAATGTTTCCAGTCATGCTATGTGTGTATGTGACCTCGAGTATTATATGATATTGATAAACATATCTCATTTTACTTGTTATTATGAATACTATTTCAAAAAGAAAAAAAATCAAGGCCTATTTTTTTATTACATTACTATATTGCTGTCGGTTCCCTCATCACTGAGGATCGTGACTATGATGTGCGGTCAACCAGCTGCCTCCATTCAGTTCTAAATTCGGCCAGGCGAAGACTTGCTACCGTGGAAGCGCCCGTCGCTGCAGATACTTGGTCAGTCCAGCGTGCGGGGGATCTGCCTCTGGCTCTTCTGCCTTCGACGCTACCAACCACAACCAACCGCTCCAGGCTCTCCTCACCTCTTCGTGCAATGTGGCCGAAGAACTGCAATATACGTTTCAGGCATATTGTTGACAATCTATCCTTGATTTTCAATTCTTCAAGAATAGACACATTCGTGCGTTTGTCGGTCCAAGGCACGCGCAGTAGCCGTCTCCAGGACCACATCTCGAAGGCATCGATTCTCCGTCCATCCGCCGCCTTCATGGTCCACGTCTCGACACCATAAAGGCAGACAGAAAAAACGAGACTCTTCACGAGACGGATTTTGACAGCAGTTGTAATGGCTCTATTCTTCCAAATCTTCGTTAGTTGTGACATTGCCGATTTTGCTAATGTAATCCGGCGCCGTATTTCCAATTCGCTGCCGCCGTTGTTAGATATGAGTGACCCCAGATAGACAAAATTATCAACCACATCTATACCGTTTAAAGCTGAGTTGTTGTTTTGCAGCTGTTGGTGACGGTCAATTATCATAATTTTTGTTTTGGGGCGGTTTATCTGGAGGCCAAGCACATTACTCTCTGTCTCAACACGACGGATCAGTTCGGCCATTTCTTCATGATTATTAGCTATGAGCGTTGTGTCATCCGCATACCGAAGATTGGATAGTTTTTTTCCACCAATGGACACTCCACCCTTCCAACCATCCAGTGCTCTACGCATTATATACTCTCCATATATATTAAATAGGTCTGGAGATAATATACACCCTTGCCTTACTCCACGTTGTACTCGAAAATTTGTCGAGTTTAGCGAATTGATTCGAACTACTGCATTGTTATCATTATACAAGTTATGTATTATCTTTACAAGATGCATGGGGACTCCCATGTCCAGTAGAACTTTCCACAGATAGTCCCAGTTCACAAAGTCAAAAGCTTTTTTATAGTCTATAAAACAAAGAACGGCTGGAGTTTGAAACTCCCGACATTTTTCAATGAGTTGACGTATATTCAGTATTTGTTCCCTCGTCCCTTTGCCTTTTACAAACCCTGCTTGTTCGTTCGGTATTTGCCATCCAAGGTAACTGCTCAAACGATCTTTAATTATTACATTACTACAGTGTTTGATTATCCGTACTTGAAATATGTACATACATATATATATATATATATATATATATATATATATATATATATATATATATATATATATATATATATATATATATATATATATATATATATATATATATATATATATATATATATATATATATATATATATATATATATATATATATATATATATATATATATATATATATATATATATATATATATATATACGTTTATATGTTTTAATTTAATTATTTTAATTTAATTATTTATGAGAATAAGTAGTAATGAGTTGATTTGGAACATCAGTTGATCAGTGGATTTTTATCGTTAGATGCATTTGTTCAATTATTTATTTAAATTTACGTACATATTTATATTTTATTATTTATTTAATTACTTTTTGCATTAAATTTTACAAAATCTCTTACAAACACGGAAAAATTTAAGATCTAGCCTGCAAAAATTTATACAAAAGGTATACGTAATAAAGAAGCGCAAGAAAATTGTACTCATTTTTACATACCTCCTTTACGTTTCACATGGCTTTCGTGTCAGTGGTCATTTTTATCTCTTATCCGATCGTTTTCATACTTTGCCATATTGCTCATTTTGGTCATCAATACACGTTAATGTATCGTCTGCCATTACATTGGAGATAAAATATCGTATACAACGCGTTTTTAAAACGGGGAAAGTAAATCTTCCTGACGTTTATTATTACTTACCTCTTCTTATTAAACAAAACCCAGTGTTTTCGAACATAGTGGTCAAGGGTTCGAGTTCCACTGGTTGCTGCAGGCCAGACCTTGGTTTTGTCACTCCAGGTCAATCGTTTCTTATCAAAGTTCGCCTATTTATTTGATTTGAATTAAAACGGTTCCAAAAAATTGGCAATCTTTATGCATTATGAGTTTTAAGCATCTTGAATTTCGTTGATTCGTATAAAAATTCTCCAAATTTGTAAATACATATCTCACAAATTACGAGATTTATTGCATCTCGAAATTTAATGATTTACGTATATAAAAATGCTCTAAAAATGTAAGTTTATCAAAAGTTTGTCAAAAAATGTATTCATAGATGTGTCTATGATGCTTCGCTAAAATTAGTCTAAAAATTGTAAATCAATGTTTGAAATTGGCTTTAAAGATGAATTAAGGTTTACCTGTTAGGCCTTTTTGTAATAAAATTTTATTAAAGAAATTATATATTAGATGAACAGATGAGCGCTGGATGACCGTTATAGATGTAAACATAATTCGTTATACATATGTATGTATGTATGTTGCTACTTTACAAATGCAAAAGATATTAATAAGTAAAAATATACCTTATTAAATTATTGATAAACGAAATGAGCCTTAAGTACTATAAATTACTATAAACTATCATATAGATTTTAATGTGACGAAAATGTCTATATTTTTTAATTCTTACGGCTAATTTTTGATATACATACATATGTACCTAAACGCATCCTTTATTAAATAATTATTATTATGGACTCCTTATTAAATAATTATTTAAAAAGCATAATTTTCAACAATAACCATGGAACGGGAGACAACATTTTTGACCTTTCTAAGAGGAAAAAATCCCACTTCCAGTTTATTAAATTTAGTGATTTTTTTTTTATTTTCATCACTTGATACAAGAATTATACTTGAACTTTTTCGTGAAGAGTAAACTGCCACTTCCGGTTGACGGATGCTTACCAAATTTTATATTTAGTACTACCGGAAGTAGTACTTTTGTAAAAAACTACTTCCGGATCAGATAAAAATATTCTAATAATATTTGGTTTTAAAATTTAAAATTTATATTACATGTAAAATAATTTCAGTCCGATTTAGTTAGTGGCTTGGAAGATAATTTAATTCAATAACTTAAAAAACGGGGACACCTATAATGGGAGGTATCATTTCCGGTCAACTTGAAAATTTAAAAAAAATTGACGTTATGTCAATAAGAATTTCAGTAATCGATACTAAGTTTCAGTTCGATAAAACTAACGGTGTTCAAAAAATACACAGACACATACACATTTTTTCTAAATCATGAAAACGTGATCAGTGATCGATTCTGAGTTCGAATCAGTCAAAATCGCTAGCTTGAATTTTCGCATGATCACAAAACTTAATCTATTGTTACTAGGTATGTACATAGATAAAGTAAGAAAAAGGTACGGATTCGAATTGAGTCATTCCAAAAAGTGACAAAAAAAATCAATTTTTAATAACCAGGAAAAGCTGGTCATTCTTTGCCAGAAACAATGTATACAGTTGAAGATATAATGAATGTGCACTTCATACCTAGATGAGCGAGCGTGTTCAGTGAATCGTCGTACCTGTCATCGTGTAAATATCATAACGATAATAGGCGAAACGTCAGAGACAGACAGACAGCCAGGGGTTATCAATCAAAGCAAAGGGGATGATCAAGTAGCGGTCGCGGTCCGTCTGCCGAAACGTACGCCAGACTTAATGACATGAAGCACGTCCTGCGGCGAACGTCACGAGGACCCATCCATTCATTAGCCTCGCCCGACGACCGAAGACATCCTAATTTATGGCCAATGTCGACATTGACGTGAGACATATACGGAACAAATGCACCTGGACTCAACTTGGATACTGCTGTTGCAACACCTGATTGGGTTACTTTGTATGGACCAACTTTGTTTTAATATTGTAACGTGGGAATATATGAGAGAGTATCCACTGTCTAAACGGATTCGTGGGTGATCAATAGAGACCCCGGATTAGGCTAACGCGACTCAATAAGTGCCTGGACAAAGGATACGCTGGAGTTCTCACAGATCTGGGCGAGTTCGTGCGTAAACAATAGATTCGCCTAGGTAGACCTTTACGTGCCATGACCAGGGTTTCCCAAATTTCTGCAATGGAATACTTGGTAAACCCAGAAGTTTTAACGGAATACTTAGCTCATTTCTTAGGTTGGCTAATTCCCAGGGCCGCCGAGAAGAATCCCAGGCCCTGGGAAATTAATTTCGGGCCCTATGACAAACTAAAAATTGACATAGGTATTTTTAATATGCGGAAAATTTATCAGAAATATTAAAAAAATACCAATTTAAAAATACTTATAAATAACTATAATATAATATAAACATAAAAATATGAATAAATAAAGCTCTTAATGAGTTTAATGATTTAGGTCCTTGAATTGCATATCTTAGGCACAATATTGCTAAGTTGCATTCTAATATCTGGCGTGTCGTCGAGCCTGTTCCTGCACTTTGACTTCGTTGCAGCATAATAAGAAAATCCCGCTTCCCATAAATAGGTTGTAGAAAACGGAAGTAAAACAATAAAGGCTTGTTTTGAAAAATTGGGTTACTCTTCTGACAAACTCACCCAGAAATCATTTAAAGGCTGATATTTGTATTTTTGTTTCAAATCAGTCACTAATTAAATCAATTAGATTTGTAAGGCGCTTAAGCCTACTGGTTTAGTTGTCACGAAAACTGGATTCCGAACCCAGGAATCGTCCTTACTAGTTTTCGGAAAATATTGCAAGAGTTGTTTTCAAGTTATATAGGTGTTCTAAAAATTGAATTCTTTCAAACATTCATGTAAGGCAGGAAAAGTATCAAAATTATTAGATTCAACTTTGTATCAAAATTATTAGATTCAAAGTTGAAATCCAAAATTGTATTTTGTTATCAGAAGATGAGATTTATCTCTTGTATTAAATATTTTAATACTTTTTCCTTGTAATGATAAATTGAATTCATTGAACTTGGTAAAAAAAATCTGCCAGATATACAAGTTTTATCAACCATGAAAGATTTGTTAAAACCAACAAAATTTTGTCCTGAACTTTTTTGTTTTGTTGAATTATTCAATATTCTTTAAATGTGTTGCAGTGTATAAAACATTTCCAAATTGTCGCGGAACACCTATTCAGGTTCAGCGGAACACTGGTGTTCAGCGGAACATAGTTTGGAAAACCCTGACCTAGACAATAGACACACTAACGTATCGGCAAAGCTCTGATGGGTAACTTGTCCTTTATAACGAGGATATACACACGGTAGATCAGATTATTCTGGAATGAGTGGTAGATCCGTGAAGACATCCTGAATTGTTGAATAAATGCTGTAAAGTGACTTTGGCCATTCATTTGGATCCTGAACTCACCCCTGCGCAACAATATTGTTGCGTAGGGGTGGGTGGAGGATCCAAGTAAAAGGCCAACAGTCGTATCACAGCATTTATTGATGATTAAGGAGATACACGCACTGACAATGCTCAGTCCAGAATGACATGATATCGCCTAAGTATCGCCTTATAAGGGATAGATCTCTCAGGACATCTTTGACGTCTAATTTGTTTACCTATTGTTATGGTCACTTACGGATATGTCTTCCCACGACATTCGCTCCCGCGGAACAGGTCAATTCTGGGAAGTGCAACCATTGCTTAGCTTTCATGCACTTAGCTTATCGCTAATCCTTAAAACCACTTACACCGGCCACACGGTCTCTCAGGACGCTACCCGGCCTAATCCGATCGCAATTACTCGGCGGCTCTTTTTAGTATACGTAACATTATCATATTCGTAATTGACGAATCCGAGCCATCTAAGAATTTATATATGTATCTACATATCCAAAGCAACGATCAGAATTTAACTTATCATCATTTTTCAGAATCTCAAAATAGATATTTCTCACGAAAACAATACATCATCTATAGACACCTCGCATAAAATCCAAATTGCGAATTGCACTTCACGTCCATTTAGTGATGTCACGCGAGATTTTGACCTGTGCAAAGTCCATTTGTGTCCTCGTTATGCCCTCGTTTGGATAAACGAGCTTTTCATACATGCACGTAAGTATGTATGTTCATATCATTTTATATAAACATAAAGTATGCGCTGCAATATTGCGAGTGCGAGAACTTTCCACTCAAAGTACTACCTATCCCTGCTCCAAATCTATTTGTTATCATTTGCTAAAGGGTAACTTCCCCTATCTGCAGCTTTAACAGGATACGGCTATTATTAAAGAGGTGTCTGTGGGTGTGTGCTTAGCTCGACTGAAAATTTTAATTAAAAACTACATAGTGTCCCGTTTGCATTATACGGAAACGGCGTTGATGAAAAGTTCCATGCTTAAGTTACACTCGGCGTGTTTCATTCGTGTGAAATGCTTGGGAGTAGATAATCAACGAGAAACATAAGTTCGAAATGAGTTGATAAAATTCGTTAGTAAAAAAAGGTTTCCGTTTTGGTTTAATGATGTTTGATTTTTGCTGTTTTTACCGTAATATTCACGTACGAAATATCAGTTGAAAATGGGCGATTTATTGAATGCAAATTTAGCAATCAGAGATTTCAATTTTTCTATGCATTTTTTTTTCAATCCAACTTCTCAATATATAGATATGCTATGTATACATATATTGAGGTAAAGCTTAGTGCGTATAAAGAAATTCAATTTAAATTAATAATATTTACTGCTCAATTGGAGTTGTACTTTGGTATGTGTGTTTTTATCTAAAATAATGTTAAAATTATTCATTTTTCGGAATATCAAAATGAAATTTCATATTTATGTATTCCATATGAATTTCATATTTATTTATATATATATATATATATATATATATATATATATATATATATATATATATATATATATATATATATATATATATATATATATATATATATATATATATATATATATATATATATATATATATATATATATATATATATATATATATATGTACAAGTTTCAAATAATGGTTAATCATCGTAATTCATTTTCTTCCATTTTGGAAAGGTCCATCAACCAGATGTGGCAGTTATGTAGAATTTTCTAGTTTAATTATTTTTTTGACCGTTCAAATATTAAAATAAAATGAAATTATAATGTTTTTAGATTATTTTTAAACTTATTTTTAATACTTATTGTTCCGACTTTTGTAATGACGTGTGGCAAACAGTCTTATTAACTGATTGTCGATTGGCATTATTGACGAGTTGGCATTAGTGTCGGCCCAAGCGGAAATACGCGACGGTCGACAGAGTTCGAGCAGACGGCGTACGGACAACTTGTGTTCCGTACGCTCCGCTGAACCACCACGTGCAAATTTTACATTTCAATAAACTACATCAAACCATTATCGAAGTCTTTTCCATGATGGTCACTTCGAACCGGACACCAGTAACCTAGGCCACAACACCAAACGGACAAACCAATAGGAAAAAACGTGGTCGAGAAAAAATGGATGTCAATTAAGAAATCGGTATCGTTCCTTTGTTACTATCCATACCTTTCCAATACTAATAACATGTTTGCTTCTATTTCAGCAATATATTGATTGATGTACAGAGGTACATGACCGCGTGATTGACGCAGAAAATATATAAATAAAAACATAACCTACAAAGACGCATGGGACACAGAGGTAATCCAAAATTATCGGAACGATCACATAAACATCGTAAAGGATATTCAAGTAAGTGAATGTATTCAATCTCAGGCAATCTGTTCAAAAGGCAATCATGTGGGTAGGTCAGTTTTAAAATATGTTTTAAAGTATAACAATTAATTAACGCGATTGTATAAAATAATATCGCGCTACGAAGGAATGTTTCATCGGTCGCATCGAATTTCGTATTAAAAGTGTAAAATCAGATGTAGTGTAAAATTAGCAAAGCACGTGGAGAATTATACTTGTAGCCCCAAAGTGGATTAAATCAAGTACATACCGGTATATTCATATCGGTAGATCTTTGTTTCTTAATGTGTGTAGAAACACCCTCCCCCCCCCCCCTTCCACGATAAATGTGGAATTATACTTGTAGCCCCAAAGTGGCTTAAACCAAGTACATACCGGTATATTCATATCGGTAGATCTTTGTTTCTTAATGTGTGTAGAAACACCCTCCCCCCCCCCCCTTCCACGATAAATGTGGAATTATACTTGTAGCCCCAAAGTGGCTTAAACCAAGTACATACCGGTATATTCATATCGGTAGATCTTTGTTTCTTAATGTGTGTAGAAACACCCTCCCCCCCCCCCCCTTCCACGATAAATGTGGAATTACACTTGTAGCCCCAAAGTGGATTAAATCAAGTACATACCGGCATATTCATACATCGGTAGATCTCTTTGTTTCATAATGTGTGATGAAACAGTGGTGATTTAAAATAAATCACAAGACTTGTAGCCCCAAAGTGGTTTAAATCAAGCACCCACCAATTTAGGGTTGTAATTTCTTCCAAAATATGTTGGATAGATTCTGGTGATAATAGTTAAAGTAGAATATTAAGATTCACGGTTAATCATTGAATATTATTACCTTATCTCTACGAATAGTTCAATTGACAGCTATAGTAGAGAACAACTGTATTTATGAGACGAAATAGTGCAACTTTCTGAAACAAATGTCAAGTGCTGAAAACGAGGAAATAGAAGCTTCGACTTCCAAGTCGCATAAAGGTCGAAATCCAACTAGGGACGTAGAACCTATTAGAGACAGGTCAAGCTCTAGAATACATCAGACTCGAAGTCAGACTCAATCGATAGAAATATTAGCGAAGGAAAATAAAGTAGAAGTTATAATGACGTCAATAGAATTAAGGTATTCAGGCGCGGTACAAAGACTAAAAGGAAAAATAGATAAATCCTCCGAATTAGATGAAGGACAGTATCAAACCATTAAAGAAGCATACGATTATGTCCGAAAACTCCATTACGAATATTTAGATAACCTTACAGACATACCGAAAGCGGCCAAAATAGACGAAGAGTACGATGCAATTACAATAACAGTTAAAAATCTTAAAGCAGCATTAGATTGCCAATCCATTCAAAATAATCAACTAAAAGTAGAGCAAACAACAATTAAATTTGCTAGAGATAAGTTACCGACGTTGACTATTCCCACATTTCAGGGAGATCCATCTGAATGGCAATCATTTCAACAAGCTTTTAAGAATATAATAGGAAACAAAACGGAATATTCGAATGTCACGAAATTACTATATTTGCATCAATCATTACTCGGTCCCGCTTTAGCAGCTGTATCAGGGTTAGATATTAGCTCAGACAATTATGAAATAACGTGGAGTATTTTAGACAAGCAATACAATTTACCAAGACTTAATCTTAAAACTAGGATCAACTCACTTTGTGACTTAAAATTAATCACAAAGGAATCACATATCGAATTGAGAGATCTATTAAATAAGGTAACGGTGTGTATTAAAAACATTGAATCATTGGGTTACGCGAGAGAAATTTTAGATCCATGGGTAACATGTTTAGTTCTAAGGAAATTACCATTTAGTTTATTAAAGGACTGGGAAACATCTCTGGTTGACAGAGAAATGCCACCGTACGAGAAGTTAGAAACGTTTCTGCAGAATAGATGTAACGTATTACAATCTACTGCATCTGTAATTACGGTGAAAGAATTCCCTCATAACCGTCAACGAATCAGGAGAACTCATGTCGCGAATAAAAACCCATCAAGTAAGGTAAACGCATGTGCATTTTGTCGAAATAATCATTTCATAGGCAAATGTGATAAATTCAAAGCAAAATCCAGTTTGGAAAGAAATGAATTCGTTAAATCTAATAACATGTGTTTTAAATGTTTAAATTCATCGCATAAGATAACAAATTGCAAGTCTAACTATAATTGCTTAAGGTGCAAACAAAACCATCATACTTTGTTGCATCAGGACGATACATTTAGTTCAAATAATACGGGAAGGAAGTCAATTAATGCTCATTCTACTTATTTCTCTCAAAGGGAGATAATTTTACCCACGGTACAAGTAGACATTATAACGTCCAATGGAACGGTCGTTAAGGGTCGCACATTATTAGATTCCGGCTCACAAGTCAACTATGTTACCACATCTTTCGCTAAGAAGAATAACTTCAAGTTAGAGAAAATCTCTCAAAAAATTGTAGGTATCGCTAATCAAGAAAGTAGCATTCGTCACATCACCAAGGTGACCATAAGGTCTTCAACCACTAATTACTCAACCAAAGTGTTGTGTTTGGTATTACCAGAAATTACTGGCGAAATTCCAACTGTGAAACTGGATCAACAGTTAATTTCAATACCAGCGGGAATCAAGTTATCAGATCCCCTTTGGAATAAACCGACGCCAATCGATTTATTGCTCGGCGCCGAGATTTGCGTTCATGCTATGAAAGCAGGAACCATCCAGTTAGGAAAAGGTATGCCTATCTTAAAGGATACCGAATTCGGATGGACAATAGTTGGTCCATATCCCGAGGTAAATAATGCTCCAGGGAAGAGCCACATAGGCTTAAGTCAATTAGACAGTCACATTCAAAACTTTTGGATGATAGACCAGGTTCCTATTGTAAAACATCAATCTCTTGAGGAGAAAAGATGTGAGGAACATTTCCAAGCACACACATCACGAGATAAAAACAGTAGATTTTGTGTAGCTTTACCATATAAAAATTCCCCGGTAGTATTAGGAAGTTCATTGCACATTGCGGAGAAAAGACACAAAACTTTGGAAAGACGTTTTTTAGCCAATAATAATTTAAAAATGGAATACAATAAAGTTTTAGAAGAGTACATAAATTTAGGACATATGTCAGAGTGTGAACCTCCGGAGGCACATGAGGTTCATTGTTATTTACCTCATCACGTCGTGGTTAAGGAGTCTAGCCTTACCACTAAATATCGTGTAGTTTTTGATGCGTCCGCGAAGACAACGTCCAATATCTCACTAAATAATATTTTGATGGTGGGACCTAGTGTCCAATCAGATTGGTTAAATTTATTTTTATTAAAACTTATTGAACTCATTCCTCAGACAATCTTCAAAAAATGGAAAGATTGTCAATTATCCAATACAGTCATGAAACTTTATAAAATTCCTAGATTGATAATACTAAATAATGCCATTAATATACAGGCACACGGATTTTGTGACGCATCCGAGAAAGCTTATGGTGCTTGTATTTATGTAAAATGTACTGATCAATTGGGAAATTCCAAATGTCATCTTGTGTGTTCTCGTTCGAGAGTCGCTCCGCTCAGTTTTGTAACTATTCCGCGTTTAGAGCTGTGCTCCGCTATGTTATTATCAAGGTTAATGAAGTCAACAATAGACCAATTAACAATTCATATTAATGAAAAATATTATTGGACGGATTCAACCGTCGCATTGCATTGGATTAGAGGAGAGTCATGTAAATGGACCACCTTCGTTGCCAATCGAGTGGCCGAAATCCAATCAATATCTCAACCCATTGAGTGGTACCATGTCTCCTCTACAGACAATCCAGCAGATTTAATTTCTCGAGGGACTCAACCATCAGAATTAAATCATAATTCGTTATGGTGGGACGGCCCTAGTTGGTTGAAATTAGACGAATCACGATGGCCTCGAAGACCTCCTGAGATCACAATAGATCTTCCAGAGAGAAGGGTAGTCACTAACGCTACCCTTGTGAGGGAAAATAATTGGATAGATAAACATTCTCATCTTCCAAGACTCCTTCGAGTTTTATCATATGTTCGTCGGCCACTAAGGAATAAACAATTAAACGTTAAAGAAAATAACGAACCGTCCGCTTTAGAATTAAAAGATGCTTTAAATAATTTGATAAGGTTATCGCAAATGGAATCATTTCCATTGGAATATCGTTTGCTGAGCAAGGGACATCCAATTCCCAGTAGCAGTAAATTAGCTAAATTGTCCCCTCTATTCCACGAGAATTTAATTTGTGTTGGAAGTAGACTTCCTCTGGGAACAACTCTATCAACGTCACCCATTATCTTGTCAAATAAGCATAAACTTACACACATGATTGTCCGAGATGCGCACTTGAAATATATTCACTTGGGTACTCAAGCCTTACTGTCGTTATTGCGGCAGACCTATTGGCCATTGGCCGGACATAATACTGTCAAAGGAGTGGTGCGTTCATGTGTCATTTGTTTCAGAAATAAACCACTGTCACACAATAGATTAATGGGATTACTCCCGCTTGAACGTACCACTGCGAATTTTCCTTTCAGTCATGTGGGGATAGATTTCGCAGGACCTTTTCCTGTGAAGAGTGGTTGCAATAAGAATTCTAAGATAATTAAGGGTTACGTTTGTGTCTTTGTGTGTTTTTCCAGTAAGGCAGTTCACTTGGAACTTGTCGGAGACTTAACGAGTTCAAATTTCTTAAATTGTTTAAGAAGATTCGTAGCCAGACGTGGCAGGCCCAATACGATATATTCCGACAATGCTACTAATTTTGTCGGTGCAAGTCGTGAACTCGTTAATTTAGTAAAATTAATTTACGAACGTCCTCATGAGGAGAAGCTACTACGGTATGTAGCCTCCGAAGGGATTCGTTGGAAGTTTAACCCGCCAAGGGCGCCTCACATGGGAGGGCTGTGGGAAGCAGCGGTTAAATCCATGAAGATTCATTTAAACAAGGTGTTAAAGGCCACCACCTTAAATTTCGAATCATTTTGTACGGTATTGACTCAAATAGAAGCTTGCATGAATTCCCGTCCTCTTAGTCCCTTGTCTTCGGATCCACTAGACCTTTTACCCCTCACACCTGGACATTTCTTAATTGGCAGATCCTTACTCGCTCTTCCAATGGAGGTTAAATATAACACTAATGTCCATGCCAATCTGCTTCAGATACAATTGACCACAGCAGCATTTTGGAAACGTTGGTCGGCGGAATATTTACATTCTTTGCAGTTACGACACAAATGGAAGAAGGACTCGAGCAACAATCTGAGTGTGGGTCAAATGGTCCTGTTAAAGGAGGAACACATGCTGCCAACCCGATGGGTCTTGGGTCGAGTCACTAATTTGTATCCCGGACCAGATGGCAGAGTTCGAGTCGTCGACGTCTTTACTGCCAGCGGAGAGTTTCGTCGGTCCAGTCATCTAGTGGCGCCATTGCCGATTCTACCACAAGGACCACTTGACAGGAAGGAAGATCAGCAAGAGGGAGGAGAAACAGCAGCTTCAATTCCGTCAACTTCGGTAGCTTAGTTTAACCCGAAGACACTACCCCCAACTCATATTACTTATTAGATGTAATCATGAGTTTAAATCAGTCAATGTTAATAGTAGTACTCCGTAATTCACTTTAATTGTGTTGTGTGTATAATTTAAGCTATTTTCATTTTAACATTCGGCAGTATATATCTCCGAATTTAATCTAATCATTTTGTCTTTATAATATAAGACTTGTCTCATGTCATCACTCGGAAGGATTATATCCGAGTTTAAAATAAACTGTTCAAATTTGACAGTTAAAATTAGATTCATGATTTGTTAATGTTAGTCTCCAAGCCACACTTAATGGAGCATCTTAAATTATTTCATGTCTACTTAATTATAACCTGCCGGGAGTCATCCGCAGGTCTTATGTTTCTTGTTATGAAAACATAAGTTAACTCTTACTGTTTATAGTATTTATGTGAATCATAGAATAAGTAAATATTATAATACTGAACATTTCGATGTAACGTAGAGACATCTATAATCATAGTTCGCCTTCATTTCCTGCTTGTAGGAATGAATGAATGACTTTCCAATTTACTTTTAATTTAGCAATGTTTGTGCTACTTGTTGATGAAATCAAGTTAACTTAGGAGCATTACACTCACTAATCAAGTTTAGTTGATCGGTAATAGCTGATCTGTCTTGACAACTGTAACAGTGTCAACATTGTATTGTCTAAGTTAACATCAAGATGAGGAATGCTTAAGTTTTAAACCATATACAGTCCACTCTCTCTTCTTTAAAGTAAACTTATCTTGTAATGCTTATTCACAGCTTCAAAGGAGATTTCAAAAATTTTAATGTAAAGAGAAACAACATTCACCAGAGGTATACCTATAAGTTGAAATATTACTGAACCAATAAATTGATTTTATCCTCACACTGGATGAGGCAAAGGTTTCATTATTCACCCTCTATTTAATTATTTTAAGAGCTATGATTTATTGTAAACGACTCGTCAGTAATGCTGTAACTCTGTAGAATAACTGTATTGTTCAACAGTTTTCCTATGTGGGACTATGTTCCGACTTTTGTAATGACGTGTGGCAAACAGTCTTATTAACTGATTGTCGATTGGCATTATTGACGAGTTGGCATTAGTGTCGGCCCAAGCGGAAATACGCGACGGTCGACAGAGTTCGAGCAGACGGCGTACGGACAACTTGTGTTCCGTACGCTCCGCTGAACCACCACGTGCAAATTTTACATTTCAATAAACTACATCAAACCATTATCGAAGTCTTTTCCACTTATTATACTTTAATACTAAAACTAATTGTTCCAACGTAGTATGTAAATATCCTGGAGAAAATTGAAGCTGATCAGAGCAATTATAAACTGGAGAAACAGATCGATTTACACATTTAGCATTATGTATGTATTCGCCGATGACTGTCAAACGAAACCGATGACACAATACTAAAAATCTGGGCCTGGTTTGGATAGCATTTTTTTGTACATTCCTCGCAAGTTTTATTACAAAATGTGTGGAAGCATTTCCTATACATGTTGTGGATGCCGATTCACCTGTCAAATGTTTCTACGATGTTTTTTTCCACCACGACAACCAAAATATCAAAGTTAAAAGGAATTTCAGGCAAAATTATATACTCGTATGTATGTATGTAAGTATGCGAAATATAAGATCGATTTGACGTTTTGAAGTGGTACATTGTCCAACGAAGCACAGAGTCATCCTAAGTAAAAGCACCTAAAAACTAGTATATGTAATATAAAATTCGTAAAATATCGCAGTTTGGATAAGACGCTTTCAGTCCAAAATCAAGCTAGAAAGTCAAAATCATAGAGTTGAAAATAAAGATAGAAGAGACCGAAAAGAGAGATGTCAAACAAGTGGTGAGAACACGTTGGCCAAAGAACGAACACCGCAAGTTCGTTGAATTAATTTATTTTTTATTTTATTTTTATACTTAATTATAAACAACTGGAATTGGTATTTTTTAGTTGTAAATATATATTAAAAATATTTTATAAACAGAAATAGAATGTTATATTGCTGAAAATTCAAAATCAATAGATTTACTTTCTTTTTGCGCTTATACGTCTATCAAGTACGATATTAAGGTCGTTTTTGTATGTAATTTTGCTTTCGATGAACCCTTATATTATTATTCAAATATACAAAAATACATTTGTGTATTTGTATATTTGAATAATAATACATACAAATTAAAAATTATACTTGTATAAAATACATACAAAAATCATCCTACCCGCTGTCACAAATATCTGAATTTGATTTATTTACAATATGTAAAAATGTATGTGCTAGTCTGAATTCATAGATATCTCTATGGATTAATTCAATAATTAAAAAAATGGTAACTTCGTGTTCTTCAGCCTCTCGAAATACTAAAATTATTTATTTACTTAACATATACGGCTGCAAGGACCATTGAACAATAATATTATAAATAGAACAATGAAACAAAAAAAAAAAACACAATATTAATATAGGAAAAGAAAAGAAAAAATAAGAGTTCTAAAACTAATTGAATAAGTAAATGAATGAATTAAAAAAATAAAATAAAATGCATTTAGCATTTGTATAAATCAGAAAAATGATGATGCAACAATTTTTTTAAACTATGTTTATAAATATTAAGAAAATCAAATTCGCTAAATTCGTTTCCCAGTTTATTAAGTCTGGGAAACGTTGAATTTTTGTTATAACAAGGGGCATTTTTATGTGGAATAAATAGTTGCATCTGGTAAATCTCGCCGGTGTATGAAAATTTATGAGGTCCACCAATTCACTACAGTCCATAACTCCGTTGAGTACACCAAACAGACATAATAAATCATTGATTATTCTCCTGTCACAAAGTTTGATCATATTCAATTTAATATACTTGTTGGTGACAGGGTCAGATTTTATAAAAAAAAATTCGGGTGTGACCAACCAATGACTTTATCTATGTATTTGAGGAATATAAGAAGGTTACAAAACAAAATTCGATATTGAACTGATGACTACGATAGCGATACAAATTGAGCGCAAATGTATGGAAACTTGCACAAACAAAAATTCTACTTCCGGTTGTCAGATTTTGTTCAATTTTTTTTTATTACTAAAAATCACTTTTAGTATTATACTCATTGAATATCAAGAAAATAAAAATAATTTTACAGGTCAAAATAAAATAATGAAATATTGTTTTAAAAAAAAATACTACTTCCGGTTTAGAAATTCTGATCAAAATCCTACGAGCTCTAAGTGAGTACATAAAGAATAGAAATATAAATTTTCAGCTCAATACGTTCAGGGGTGTGGACAGAGTAGTGGGCACAACATTTTTGACCTTTCTACGACGAAAAAAATCCCACTTCCGGTTCATTAAATTAAGTGATTTTTTTTTATTTTTACTTAAAATCACTATTTTTATTATACACAATACATATCAAGAAGCTTAAAACAATTTAAAAGGTCAAAATAAAATAATGAAAAAATAACGAAAAATTGTTTAAAAAAAAAAACTACTTCCAGTTTACGAATTCTGACCAAAACCCTACCAGCTCTAAGTTAGTACATAAAGGATAGAAATAAAAATTTTCAGCCAAATACGTTCAGGGGTGTGGACAGAGTAGTGGGCACAACATTTTCGACCTTTCTAAGAGAAAAAAATCCCACTTCCGGTTAATAAAATATAATATTTTTTTTTTATTTTCATCACATTGATACAAGAATTATACTTGAATTTTTTGTGACGAACACACATGTTTAAGGGGTCGAAAAAAATAGTGGAAGAAAAATCGAACAGGAGTAAACTGCCACTTTACTCCTGTTCGATTTCCGGTTGACGGATGCTAACTAAATTTTATAATTACCTTGGTATTAAACTTAAACTTCTAGATATGAAATTTAAGTTCAATAAACCAAAAGGTTTCTGAGAAAAATATAAAAAACTTCGATTCTCTAAAGTAAAAGTACTACTTCCGGTTCAGATAGAAATATTTAAAAAATATGAGGTTATAAAAATTATTATTTCTATTATATTTAAAAAAAATTCAGTCCGATTCAGTTAGTGGCTAGGGAGATAATTGAATTCAAAAACTTAAAAAATAGAGGACACCTATAAGGCGAGGTACCATTTCCGGTCAACTTAAAAATTTGAAAAAAAATTACGTCGTGTCGATAAAAATTTCAGTAACCGATACTAAGTTTCAGTTTGATAGGACTAACGGTGTTAAAAATATCCCCAAAATACACACACACACACATTTTTTCTAGATCATGAAAACGTGATCAGTGATCGATTCCGAGTTCGAATCAGTCAAAATCTCGAGTTAGAATTTTCGCATGATCACAAAACTTCATCTATTGCTACTACGTACATAGATAAAGTAAAAATAATCAATGAATCTAATAAATCTATTCTGAATCCTCTCAATGGAATTACTATGTACCTGTGAACTAGGGGACCATATTCGCGAATTGTATTCAAGTCAATTCCTTACCAATGAGAAAAATAATATTTTAATTGTGTTAATATTGTTAAAATGAATTGAATTTCATATAGCAAAGCCTAGGATTTATGTAATAAAAATGTTGCATTGTTTGTAATTCATTATCTAGGAAGGCGCATTGGGATCTATCTGTTAGGCCTTCCTGTTATATTTCTATGTAAAATAAAATAAAATAAAATAAATACCTATTCTTTTAATAAAGCAATATTATTTAAATTCAATGTAATGTATGTAAGTTCGAAAGAAAAAAACTAGCATGTGCATAACTATCAATGAAATATAATATCTATTGTCACTTTCTTTCGAGTTGTTTACCGATTGATTTGCATTTCTAATGCTGCATCAATTTGATGTAAAAATCTATATATGTACGTCAATTTCGGCCATTTATTCGGTCGCCTCCATTATTGTATGAATAAAAGATGGCGCGAACGGCGAAAAGGGAAACCGCGAAAGTGTTAAAAAAAATTCGGCGTTTCTCGCAACCAGTCAAAAGGGGAATCTTTTGTGACGGCGAAGGATCAAAAAATAAAAATATATAAATAAATGTGTATGCGTAGAGCTTTACACTTGCCGCCCCTCCCACCCCACATCCTCCTTAGGTTTTATTTGTGCGTTGAAAGCCGTATCTTTGCAACTTTTGACTTGTTCGCTTATTTTATAGACGGTTTCGACTATCGGATATGTAATCGGAATGATTGGCACATGTCATGTGTGCGGTAAGTTAGTTTTGAAGATGTTTTCAGATAGAATTGAACGTGTTGGCGTGAAATTCTCTATTTACAATTCACATATATGTATGTATGTTATGTTAGTTAAGAATGTATGTAAGTTAGAAGTATATACATACATATGTACTATGATGGTTATGAATGATTTTACTTTTTAGTTTCGATTTTTTTACCGTTTATCCTTTGAAGTACGCGGCGTCGAGATGGAACAAGTGTCCCGAACCGGGATCGAGTAAAACCCTTGTATTTTTTAATCAAAATACAGCTTTTCTCAATACAAATGGGTTCAATATATATTTATTAATCATTTTATACATCAACAAAAAATAATTTTAGTCCTATAGCATTTTTTTGACTATTTTTGTATTAAAAAATAGCGACCAACATCAACACGCAAACGCACATAGGTAAGGCCGACAAGCGACTGCTTGACTCAATAGCCACGTGCCAAAAGCGAAGAAAACAATAGCTTACGAAAATATAGCTGTATCTTTCTCTCGCATTGATTCATCGATCAACAATAATGTGCAAGCGAACAGTCTAAAACATGAAACCGCCTATAAATCATACTTTGGAACGTAGAAATGTATAAATGCATTTTTTTACGATGTACCCCTTTTCTAAATCATACAAAATCTATTAAAATAAATTTATTGTAGTTCATTCTAGGAATACAAGAAATATAGGATGTATAGCTTTGAAAATCACATAGTTATTAAGAAAAACGTAAAAATTAGAGCACTTGCATACCCCACTTGGGTGAGGGAGGGTTAAAAGAGTGGTTAAAAGTTTAAATGAGTGGATATATGAAAAGTTTTGACTTAAATTTCGAGGTTGTTCGTGACGGATATGTACAATATGGTGTAAATAATTATAAAATAAAATAAAAAGGCAATTTAAACAATATTTCAATAACAAATTTACGACAGTATAAACTATAAATATATAAAATGTGTGGGATTTCAATGATTGGGATTTCAATCAAAATTATGATTCCGGCTTAAACTAATGTAATTAAATATATTACTAAGAGGCTTGGGCGGCGTGAGTACGTACATATGTAATGATAAAAGCCAAACTGCTGGTATGAATCCTAATTTTATTATATGTAATATACTATTTGGACTATAAAAGTTGTTATGAACTTTCTTGAGTATCTGTTTTGATTTAAAAAAAAACAAAAATACAGGAAATATATGTAGTAAATGTTCGTTGTTAAACATTGTTCGTGCGTATAGCGGTCGTTAAAATTTTAAATATAAAGTAAGTAAGTTCTTGATATTATTAATTTATTTATGGAATTCGTATATATTTTATATTAATGAAAATCCGTATTTTTTAGACAATAAATGTAATTGCCAACGTCATATTATGGACAGCAAAACTTATGGGAATATTATTAACGACCTTGTATTGAATTATATTGTAATAATAAAATATAGTTAAATAAGAAATAATTAAAAAAAATAAAGAAGTTATTTTACGTCCTTAAAATGTTGCAATACATTCCTCGGTTCGATAGAATGCTCGATTCTCGTAAGCCTACATCTACGCTACATTGGATCAACTATAAATGTATGCAAGCTTGCCAAAATATTATATAATAATTAAACGAAGCCAGTGTCCCACACTAAGTTTCCTGTGGGATTTTGTGTTTCTTTCTGTCGCAATTTTAGAAGTCTTATCAGAAAGATAACAATAACCTAACCGTTCAGTAGTTCAGTACCTCTTCGTAGACCCTAATATACAAGTTAGTTTAAATTTAAAATCCAATCGTCAGTATTCATTATAGTATATCTATATTAATCAATCTGATATTTTATATGCATGTAAATTTGATAGCGTATCTATTTATAATACTGTAATCTGGGACAAGCCGAGTATATCTACAAATCTGTTTATGCTATCATTACAGCTATTTACATATGTGGTTTTTCAATGATATGTTAAAATTAATCATATAGATAACACATTATATTTATTGCTGTAAAAACAACCACATCCTCGTGGAATCTTATTGTCTGCCTAATAAGCCTCATAATCTTTTTGTAAGATAACATTCGTGTAAGACTTTAAATATATGTGCCGTAATGTGGTTTTTCAAATTCAGTTATATAAAGCAACATGTTATGTATGTATTTTTATCGTTAGTGGATTGCTTCAGATTATTTACAATGTTATTTTTAATGGAAATTGAAAAACTCATTTGTTATAATGCAACTGAATTACAATTTGTAATAATCAACAAATTGAAGCAGGCAGATTGTCAATTTGTTGAGATGTGCTTATCTTTCACAACAAATGGAATAAATATCAGATGATTCAAGCTGAAGATTAGGCCGAAGATTATAATTAAATAAAAATATAAAATTAAAAGTTAAAAAATTGAAACATTATAAAATGAAAATAATAAAAAAAAAAAAAAAAATAGTTTAACCTTTGTAGGACGGAGCGTCGAGATCGTACTAGTGTCCCGAACCGGGGTTGAATAAGACCCCAGTATTTTTAGATATTGGGGTAGACCCCGAGTAAGACCCCAGTATTTTTAGATATTGAGGTAGACCCCGAGTAAGACCACAGCTTTTCTCAATACAAACGGGTTCAATATATATTTTATTAATCATTTTATACATCAACAAAAAAAATGTTAGTCCTATAAGCATGCTTTTGACTATTTTTATATTAAAAAATAACGACAAGCATCAAATCGCAAACGCGCATAGGTAAGGACTCAATAGCCACGCGCCGAAAGCGAAGAAAACAATAGATTACGAAAATATAGCTCTTTCTCTCGCATTGATTCATCGATCAACAAGAATATGCAGCGAACAGTAAAAAACATGACTTATCGCTACCGCCTTTAAATCATACTTTGGAACGTAGAAATGTATAAATGTATTTTTTAAATAAATTTCTTGTAGTCCATTCTAGGAATACAAGAATTATAAGGTGTATATGTAGCTTTGAAAACCACATAGTTATTACGAAAAATGTAAAAATTGGGGCACTTGCATAGGAGGGAGGGTTAAAATGAATGTTAAATAGCGTGGTGTTTCGGCCAAAAGTCGAATGACGTTTATATCTGTCATTTTTATGCGCGTGCTGAAAGATCCGCCGAATTGACACATCCTAATCAGGTTACTTCACACAGGTTTATATATAATTAGTTATACCAAATTACGGTAAACGGACTACTAGTCATACATATGTGAACCAGTCACAGGACAACCGGTCACTCTAGATCGGTCACACGTGATCACCCGTCACACTAAAACTGGTCACACCCTTAAACTGGTCACGAAAAAACTAGTCACACCCTAAAACTGGTCACACCCGAACATTAAAAATTGGTTAAATTTTTGGGTGTAGTGTTTTCCGTGACTAATTGTCGGGTGTGACCAGTTTTCTCGTGACCAGTTTTAGGGCGTGACCAGTTTTAGTGTGACGGGTGATCACGTGTGACCGATCTAGAGCGACCGGTTGTCCTGTGACCGGTTCACATTTGACTAGTAATCACCGAACCCCAAATTACATATCATCAAATACGATGGTCCTTCTGGACAGTACGGTTTATAAATGTTCATTTTTGCTAACTTTCATCCACCAGACAAGCTTCAGAAACGCCGGGCAGCGCCAGCTACTATATTACATATGCATACATATATAATGAAGCTAAATACACACACTTAACACATGCCAAATGAGTTTGCATGCATACATACATATATCGAACGTGGTGTGTTTACACGGCAATATGATACACACTCCCGGTAGCCTCGATAGCCAGCGGCTGTTAAACTGTGTGTCCGAAGTTAAACGTGCCACAGTGCGTATCCTTTGTGCCGCAACTGTTAAATTATTTAAGTAGTCGTCGTTCTCATTGCTTCGTACCCTTTTGACGATGTGCTCGAGTGCTCCGAGTCTTTGTGTACCTTGTGCCAGCAGCCGGGGTCCAAGAGACCCATTGCCCCATAGCGATCCGTTTGTTGTCGACTCCTATCCTACACCCCTTTCACTTCCCCTTCCCCCCAAATCCAAGGGTTGAAGCCGTCAAGATTTGTGCAATTTCAAAGAGCACCTTTGCCAAAACTTGATACTAGCCCCTCGGCGGTGTGTTGTATAATATAATACAATACAAGCATGAAGTTCACTTCGGTGTGCTTAATTACTCTGAAAAGACTTGGTGTGATCAACATTATTATGACTTACATATGTATATAATGTACTAGTGTTTTTACCCGGCTTCGATCGGTATTTGTAATATAAACTAGTTAAACATGGCCAATCTAATAGGAAACAATTTATTAAATTTATTTGAATAGTTTTATTTTATTTAAATTTATTTGAATATTCATGTTATTACAGCGCACACAACACAAAACCGTGCTCCACTTGTACGAGCTTTAAGCTCGCATTTTTACCGATTTAAAATTTAACACACTTCCAATTAAACCTTTTAAACGAAAAGAAAAAATAGTGTGGACAGAGCACTATCCCAATAAACATGTTTTAATAGAAAATACTCAATATAAAATAGTATTAACAGTGGGAAAAAATCCTAAGAGAAAATACTTACTTTTGACTTATAATTTGAACTGGACGACTACTTAGAGAGATTTGAAAGCTGAAAAGTACTACAAATGAAAGATAAAATACCCCACTATAGATTTCAATATTCATTTTGAACAGGAAATTGACAGATTTTGAGACATCGCTGTAAAACACCAAGATATAGAAAAATCGCGCTATTTAAAAAACACATATATCTCCGAATCTCGAGCCAATCAACATTTTTTATTACCAGATTCGTGTTCACTGAGCATAGATCGATAAGAAAAGTCATATTTCGTCTCAGAACCAAAAAAAGTCGTCGTCTGTCGAACATTTTAATTGTTGATATTTCAACGATTAGTTGTGTGTAGGATTAGACATTTTATTATTATTTTATTTTATACTAGTGGTTTTACCCGGCTTCGCTCGGTATTTGTAATATAAACCACTTAAACATGGCCAATCTAAAAGTAAACAATTTATTAAATTTATTTGAATAGTTTAATTTTATTTGAATATTCATTTGTTCGATGACGTCACGGATTTACGAACCATCATTTCATATTTTCTTACATACTTACAAAGTCTCTTTCGATGTTATATATTAGATGCATGTTTACTTTCGAATACATATATTATTTTTATTTTATTAAATTTTATGCCAGTAAGGCCTTACAGGTAAACTCCAATGTGCCTTCTTGGCCAATTACAAACAATATAGCAATTTTATTATACAAGTCACTGAATTACAAGACACTGAAAACTCGCAAATTAACGAGACATCTATGAATTGTACATAATTTTTTATTGTACATTAATCATACTCAAATAGTGGTGACATAGTAGGTTGGACGGTTTTTTGCCAATTTTTAATCGGGAACCGTTTCAACAATGAACTCAGAGAAAATTGGCAAACTTTGATAGGAAACGATCGACCTGGAGTCACAAATATCCAGGTCTGACCAGCAGCACTACAGATAAACTCAGAAAAAATCTTTTTAATCGAGGTCAGCTCATGGGATCGAACTCAGCGCCTCTCGGTGTTAGGCAGAAGCTTAACGATCGAGCTATGCTGCTGGCTAAAATTATGTATGCACGCTGTAAGTTTTGGCGACGGATTTTTTATAATTTCATTATTTATTTATTTATTCAATCGATCATTTAACTCGTCTTACAGATCACTCCAATGCGACGAGTGTACTGTACAGATCAAGAAACACTAAATTATATATGACTACATAATTATTGGTTCTAGGACACTTACCCCCTGGACACATACTCCCCGAACACATACCCCCGGTCAAAAAACCCCTGGACATTAGCCCCCCGTGCAAACCCCGCCAAAGATAAAAATATTTTATAAAAATTTTCAGTATCTTTAATAAAAAGTCAGTATCAATGGTAATTTATTTCAATCAGAAAAATACAGATTCAGAAATATGTACGGATATTAATTATACATATATCAGATTCTTTATAAATAATCAATAATCGATAGTAAAAAATCAGTAATCAATAATAATAATTTTAAAAAAGTATTTTTGATTCATATTTTTAAATGGCTTTAAAGTACGGTTTTTATTACATAATGTGTATACATAGGTCCGATTAAATGTAGAACATTAAAAATTGATCCCACACTTTCATTTTACCGTGTCACATACATATATAAGACGGTACGCGGATTTTTGAACGAATGGACACTTGAAATGTGATATTTTTGATAAGTTTAAATAATTTATAAATTTTAAATAATAATAACGGCTTAATGTCCGTTTGGTCAAGCGTCCGTTGGCAAAGTGGCCGTCAGCCAAGTGTCTATTCGGCCAATAGTCCGTTAACCATACTAGAAGCTTTTAAATAAGGGGTTAAATGGAATATGATTTTCTAATTACAAATTTTGAAGTTCATTATTCCAAGTCATTTTTGATCAGATTAAATTTTCAAACATTGTGAAATGTTTAAGCACCAACCACCGTATGACGGTACAAACACCTAAAATATACACATATTGTTATCTAATAATAACTTAGGCGTGGGAAAATTGAGTATATACAATGTGTGTATGTACATGTACCTTTATAAACACACGTTTCGCATACATAAATATGCTTAAAGCCTTCTGGGTACGAATCCATTAACAGATAATATTAATAGCCTTCAAATAGGATAGAATATATCTACATTGAATAATACCTATGTACATACAAAGATAAGCCGTTATACTTGAAAGTGGTATAAGTTCACTTTTCTTAATTTTGAGAAATATCTCGCAAAACATCTAATTTAATGTTTTACGTTTAACAATATGCTTTTCCGAGATTCTGGGCAAATCGCATTAAAGGAAGTGGCAACAATTTGTGAATTAAGTAAAAATAGTGTTTTTGGAACTGAAAATCGTTCTTTCGCTACTTTCAAATATAGCGGCTCATATGATTGTATAATCGAATAAAATTATTATTTTGAATAAAAATACCAATAATTTTATTTTATTATCGCCATCTATGTATGTTTAAAACTAAAAACTGGATAAACGCCAGGCACTTTTCAGAAATTCAAATTTCAAACGCGTCTAAAACGATATTTTTTCTCTATCGTAATGGCGGAGGATACATTTACTTATATTGATGACCAAAATGAGCGATATGGCAAAGTATGAAAACGATCGGATAAGAGGCAAATTTTTCCTGAATTGTAATCGTAAGTGAAGCTAAAAGGAGTTATGTAATAAAATATAGAGTGAATTATAGGCGTTTAAACAATTAAAATCTGAAATGGCCATATCAAGGCGAAAAGGTTGAAAATAGATTATGGTAGCTTGCTGTACCGTCATAGACGTCATCGTACCCGAGATTCTGGATATTTAATACGCATTGTATACGATATTTTATCTCCAACGTAATGGCAGACGATACATTAACGTATTTTGATGACCAAAATGAGCAATATGGCAATGTATGAAAACGATCGGATAAGAGATGAGAGATATAAAAAATGACCACTAACACGAAAACCATGTGAACTTAAGAGGTAAGTAATTATAAGTTGATGCCGGCAATATGTATACTCACTTATGCCGGGAAAGTTTAGAATAGCTTATTAATACTAAGATTGCTTTAATGATACAATTGAAGTTGTAATCATATTAACAATGAAATTGCAATGTAATCCATACAGTTAAGAATAGTTTATCAATGTATGATTGTCCATAAATGAGTTTATGTATTTACAGAAATAAACTTTTCAATCATCAGATAAATTAAATCAGCTGATAACTAAAAATAAAACTATCACTGTTTGATCTGTGTATATGTGTAGCTTGTATTGGTTAGAAAGTTTGTTTTGGAGAAATAAACAATGCAATTTGAGGTTATGGGAAGCTGTTGAACTAATTGTATGTATGTAAGCTTATTGTAAAAAACTAAATGTATGTAAGCTTATTGTAAATCATATTAACAATTAGATACAACATAATTTCTTATTGAATACTTATCTCGCAGATAAAACTCCGTGAAGAGATATACTTTTAGCCGTGAAATGTCCGATCTGACATATTTGGCCATAAATCAATATATATCGTGTATTATATTACATGAAGCTAGACGCCAAATTTGAAATTTATATATACATATGAGAGTTAAAACTATAAATATTTAAATATTAGAGATAACGAGAACCTATAGAGCAAATTTTATAAAATATAGAGTGAATTATAGACGTTTAAAAAATTAAAATCTGATATCGCCATATGAAGGCGAAAAGGTTGAAGATAGATTATGGTAGCTTGCCGTACCGTCATAGACGTCACCGTATCCGAGATTCTGGATATTTGATACGCATTGTATACGATATTTTATCTCCAACGTAATGGCAGACGATACATTAACGTATATTGATGACCAAAATGAGCAATATGGCAAAGTATGAAAACGATCGGATAAGAGATAAGAGATATAAAAAATGACCACTAACACGAAAACCATGTGAACTGTATAAGAGGTAAGTAAAAATAAAACGCGTTGCGAACTTTATTCCGACTGGGGAACGCTAGGCATATCTACCTACTGCTAAAACCACGTGATATTTTATATAAAGCAACTTTCTTGGATCTATAATGAATCTAATGTTATATTTTATAATATATACGTATGATAAGAAGATATGACAAACAAAAATCTAAGACAAACATTTTCATTTATTTTTCATCATATGTATTTACATTATAGTAAATAGTAATGGTAAAGACAATAGTAATGGTTTTAAATGCAGATTCCACTAACATCACCTCTCTTTATATTTGATAAATTTATCTGTGTACATAAAGAGAACAGCCTCGAGACTAAGTTTGTTTTTGCAAGTAGCGCAAAAAAATCAAAATCACGTCGCAATATATAATATGTTCTTACATTTTTCTCATTTCGCAGAAGAAGAAACTTTTGCGCGTTTTTCTCCCTACAATTGCTAAAACGTACACGTTTTTATTTTTATTTCTGTTTTTTACTGTGTTTTTTTTTCAACATAGAAAAATGAGGCTTTTAGGATATTGTGTGGCATTCAAAAGACGCGAATAGAGCACAACGGTAGCGTTAAAGCCTTAAGTAGCTGTGGTGCAGCATCTGCCGTCCAAAATTCGCTCAAATCCCTCGTTTATTATTATAAAAACGTATATTTCCGAGCTTTTCACATCCTACTGTATATTTTGTTTCAATTGAGAGCACCGACAGATTAACCCTTTGACCCATTAAAAGACACACAGACGCATGAAAGTGACATTAAAAATTACCAGGTTCAAAGTGAATTCCCCTGCTATGTTTAAACATAGAAATGACTAAATGTACTTCATTAAATCAACTCATAATTATTTTTATAAAATATCGTCAGAATCTTTCTCTATGCAATAATGTAAGAATTACAACTATTGTAGAACTTATAGCTCTTCTAAAGACGACACTTTTTCACGCCCATACAAAAATGAACATCGCATAGTCATTTCAGTAAGCTATTATTTATTTATTTATATTTTACAATTTTGCCATAGTGACATTACAAATTAGCTCCAGGTCGTCATTATGGCTAATTTATTACAAGACATTGAAAACTCATAATTAACGAGACATCTAAATACATAATTATTACATACATACACATGTAAATCGAAACAATACCTGACATCTATGGTCAGATATTACAAATATCGTATAAATACGATTAATAACATTTTTCGTGTAACAATACAAATTTTTACATTCGATAAACAACCACAGAGACATCTATGGTGAATAATCTGGCGAAACCTGAGATATAACAATAACTCAAGGTTTGCAACAGAAAATTTTACAGGAACCGTTTCAATGAAAATCATTAAAATTGGCAAATTCTGATAAGAAACGATTGACGTAGACAAACCAAGTTCTGGCCAACGACGAGACTCTTAGTGGGAATCGAACCCGTGACATCAAGCATGAAGGAATTCAATACTCACCACTAGACCACGCTGCTGGTTAATTATGAATATTATTGTAATAAATACTCATGCATATCCATTGCAAATACCTGTGTGATGTTGTATTTAAGTGGCCGCCAAATTTGACGGCTTCGGTATGCGAAGTCCGATATCGGTATTCGAATTAGTGTTTGATTTGACATCTAAACGTTCCAGGTGTGTTCGGTTTGTCGATGGGGGTCTAGGCTAAGCCCCACCTTGTCTCTCGAGGCCTGGACTTCTAGGTATGTGGTCTTCTTAGTTGACCTGTCGGCATCGTTGCGGTGTACCCAGGTCTTAATGAGCTATGCAAATCTTATGCAAAGGCTAATTGTTGATTGTTAATTGGAGTAGAGCGGCCAGACTCATGATAAATGTAATTTGTACGCAAATAGTTGAACTTTCGCGATTCAATTAAGTTTGCGGGAAACTTTCCGGGATCTGTTCTTATTTAGTTTATTGTCAGACTCTATTTGTACGGGTGTCGTTTTAATTGGATATGATTAAACGTTTACAAACGTATTGAAAACGTTCGTTTGTAATTTTAATTTGTAATTTGTACTAAGCGAACACACTTTCTACGTAATTACACTCTACAACATCACTATTTAATAGCACAATCTGTAGTTACAATTGAATCTTCTGAACGTATTCTGTAATTATGTATATACATTTATTTATTTTTAATCTATATCAGAGTATAACACGTAAGGCTCCCTTGGCCAGAAATATTGTACATTTGATACAAAGTAAATACATATCAATTAACACCTTCAGAAACATATATGTTCAAATTTATAAATTTGCGGCATTTTTAAACAATTCAGCGAAACTCAGTAAATACATATCAATTAACATTCACAGATACATTAATGGTCAGATTTGTAAATTTGCAGCATTTTATACAATTCAGCGAAATTCGAGATTGCTGAAAACTCGAGTTTTGCAAGAAAATGGATAAGGTTGCCAATTTGTTGGAACCGTTTCAATGAAAATCAGATAAATTGGCAAATCTAGATAGGAAACGATCGACCATTTGATACAAATATTATTTTAATACTATACATAAATACATATCAATTAATAACCCCATAGACATCTATGGTCAAATTTGCAGCATTTTATACAATTTAGTGAAATTCGAGATCGCTGAAAACTCAAGATTTTTCGAGAAATGGGCAAGGTTGCCAATTCTTTGGAACCGTTTCAATGAAAATCAGATAAATTGACAAACTCTGATAGAAAACGATCGACCTGGAGTCACAAACCAAGGTCTGGCCAGCAGCAACCAATGGGACTCGAACCCGTGACCACTATGTTCAAAAAAAATATGCTAACCACTAGTCCAAGCTGCTGGTTAATTGACAAACTTGGAGTCACAAAGCCAAGGTCTGGCCAGCAGAAACCAGTGGAATTTGAACCTGTGACCACTCTGTTCAAAGCATTATATGCTAATCACTAGTCAATTCTACTGGTTAATTTTTTTAAGATTATGCTGTCTAATCATTTGATTTTATTAGTATAATTTGTTTGTTAGGTGGGGTTTGACATTTTGTGAGTTGATTTTAAACCGATTCCATTCTTTCGATCGCTTTGATATTTTACTGAAATATGGGGGCGTATTATCAATAATAAAATAAGCCAATGTCTCTGACATGAAGCTGGAAAAATGAAATCATTAACGAAATCGTCAAAAATTACATCAAAGTCAAAACGTTATACTGGCTTTTCAATGCGCATTATTGTAACCCCCGTGCAACTTCACATGTTATGTGGTTGAGCAGTTTAACTTGAATTTTATCAAATTGTATAATATTATACATTCATAATTTTAGTAAATAAGTATTTTTGTCTCATATTATTAAACGATAAAATAAAAAAAATTTGCTTCATCATCAATTAAAACCTAATCTAACTTCAATCATCAATTAAAACCTAATGTAACTTCAATCATCAATTACATTTTGATATGTTTCCACTTCAAAAATAGCATACATTCCTTGTATTTATGTTTTAATTCCAATAATTTAATTCCTCAATGCTGCAAATAAATACCAGTGTGCGGCGATACGAAACCACGTATAGGAAAGGGATGTAGAGTCTCTCGTTGGAAATCAGCAGATTCTCAATCAAACAAGGGTAGCGATCAAAGGCGATGATCCGTTTTTACCGTTCAGCAACAAACTTGGCAAAATTAGCGTTCCGATCGTTCAACAAAACTAATCGAGCTGTGGTATGGGGTGCGAGGGGGATGACGATGGGGGGGGGGGTAGGGGTGTTGTAGGATCACCGAAATAGTTTTAGATCGATTCTCGGTGAAAGGTTGGCCCCGTCCCATCGTCGGTAGGTCTCTGAAATCGATTACCTAGAGGCCTCGTCGAGCAGAAGTCTATTAATGAATAAAAGCGGATTTTCCGCTACGAACTTTCCCGTGCAAAAAGTTTTTCCGCTTGATTTTCGCCGTTTTTCCGGCCCCATCCCCGTCCCGCTGGCCCGTAACACGACGCGTAACCGTGGCTGATTTTAACGCGCGTGACATCGTTAAAATTACATTGGAAAATTCAGATTTTTTTTTTCTAGCTAAGTTCAAAGCTCTCTATGTCTCTTTCGGTGAATATTTTTCATTTTCAATTCAACGAACGGTACGATTTATGTATTCAAATATTTCTACAAGAAGTGTATGAATTCCTTGAATTTTATATATTTAAATAATTAAAAGTAATGATAGCTTAAGCTCCAACACTTTTTTTATAAACGAGAAAGGTGTGTATTTTCTTAAAAAACATCATTCTATTTTTAATTGAATTCCATTATATTCCTTTCTAGGTATTACAATTAAATGTATAATAAAATACTATGCAGATCTTTGAATCTCTCTCACAATTGATTAAAAGCTTTTTCATGTACATAATTGAGTGATGAAATTTTAAAGTAATAGAACTATTCAAATAATAAATAAGTTAAATCAAATTTGTTTTATGTAAATAATTTATTTGTATAGAATAAAAGCTCTCACTATGTATACATTTTAGTACATATTTTTATTTAAAGCAAATACTTCAACCATTAATTGCATACCATTTTTCAATATATACAAAAGTGTAGTTGTTATCTGAGCATTGATTTGTCAGCTAAATACTAAAATAAATATTTTATATCCTAATGTATGTGTATAAAGGATTAAGAATTTTATACAAACTTTTTACTAAGAAAGAGTCCAACGAAGAATTACAAAAATCACTTTCATATGATATGAGATTGAGTATATGTATGTAGTTAGCCTTTCCACTATGGAGACGAGAAGAATGAGAGGTTTTCTAATTGAAGTCTAAAAAATTATTTATTTATTTTATTCTAAACAGACCATTGTGGCATAACAGGAATTCCTAAAGCGCCACAATGGTCAAAAAAATATAACACAAAAAAAAAACAAAATAACAATTAAACATAAATTAATACATAACGAAAATAATATACTCATCAATTATACATAAAAAAAATACATTTGAACATAAACATAAATACATCCATACATAAACATAAAAAATAGCATTTAATAATAACAGATAAAGTAAAAATATCAAATAAAATATAGCATAAGGAATGCCTTGCACCTACAGCCAGTTTCAATAAATATGTAAGAAACAACTACAAATACAAAACATCCCTGTAAGGCCCAAATGGAAGAGAGTTAATCAAAATTTCACTCATAAATCACAATCAATCATGAAAACAATGATGAGCGCAGACTACCAGATAAATGGGTTAGAGTAATTTCCGACAATTTACGCTCACTAAGGTGGAAAATATCACATTCAGTCTCGGCAGCAACGATTTCATTAAGAAGTCGAATAGCTCTTGGAATAGGAGCCATTCGAAAAAGGACTGTGCGGGCAGGAGGCGGACTGGGACTGAAATCAGTGCATGCCAGGAGTCAAAGGGGGCCCCCAGGGTTACAAAAATTTGTCCACCCCTCCCCTCCATATAACAAAATTTTCTTCTTTCAGCATATAACACAATCATAAAAAACTTTATAGTAATAAATAAAATAAAATTAAAATAAGTAAAAATACAAAGAAGAGAATGTCTTGCATCTGCAGCCTGTTCTGATAAATACAAAACAAGCTACATACAAATACAAAACATCCCTGAGAGGCCCAAATAGAAGATAGTGGATTAAGATTCCACACAAACATCACATTCAAATTATTATGAAAATAATGATCAGCGTAGACTACCAGATAAATATGTTAAAATAATATCCGATAATCTACGCTCACTTAGGTGGAAAACATCGCATTCAGGCACAGCAGAAACGATTTCATTGAGTAGTCGAATAGCTCTTGGAATAGGATCCATTCGAAAAAGAACTGTGCAAGCAGGAGGTACAACCATCAAATGATGGTGTCTACCACGCACATAGTTATTAGGGACATAAAGTCCCAACTGTTCCGGCAACAATGGGCATGACGTATTAGCACGCAGTAGCTGGAGAACGAATTAATGAGAAATTTCTCCGAAGTTCAAGGGAATTATACCCAAGCATGCTCAAAAAGAAAGGATTAGGATAGAGATATGGGTAGTACCCATACTCTTTCTTATATAGAAAATGAAGAAATGATTTTTGCACTTTTTCGATAATAAGAGAGTAGTTTGCTTCATGCGGATTCCACACAATCGCATTATACTCTAGCTTACTTCTAACAAACAAGTTGAAAAGCAAGCGAAAAGATTTGGGGTTGGAGCATATCTCAAGACAAATCCAAGTCGACGAAAGGAAACGTCAGCAACTGTCTTGATGTAGTTGTGAAAAGTGGATTGAGGATCAAAAGTGATACCCAAGTCGACCATAGATTCCACACGCTTCAACAACACGGATCCAATGGAATATCCGTGACAATTATACCCAAAAGGAATGGAGTAGGGTAGATATATGGGTAATACCCAAACTCTTTCTTATAGAGAAAACGAAGAAATGCTTTTTGCATTTTTTCAATCATGAGAGAGTAATTTGCTTCATACGCATTCAAAGATAAAATGTATCGTAATAGTGTATTACCTAATTGCCGCATTCTGCAACGAGAAGGGTACTTGAAGTACATACACTCTGATACAGCAGAGTTAAGCCGTTTCTACAGCATAAATTCGAGAGTTACATCGAAAAAGGAAACAGTAAGAAGATCTAGAAAATAAATTGCGCTATAAAAAAAGAGTCCGATACATCTCCGATGGCAAATGCGAGCTTTCGCGATCGGAGCCAGACTACACCTACGGGCCAACGAACATAACGCCCAGAGAGAAATGTACCGGAAGAACACCGACACCAGAGAAGGAGTCGCTCGGTCGTGGAAAAAAGGATCAGAGGAGAAAAGAAGACGAATAAGAAATAGAAGAAGATCCGCCGAGTTTAATTATTTCCCTTTGGCTCCGGCGAGGACTTAAAGTGAAACGGTAACCACGGCCATTAGTCCAAGAAAAAAACACTCTTTTTCTTCCAATTCCAATTTGCTCCCCTTTGATAAGCGAGTCAGCAGTTAAAGCAATTTGAACGCTCCAGTTTTCACGAGGGAAGTGCGATAATTTGAAATTTTTAAAAGGGAAGACTTACAGCGTGCCCTTCCTACTTTCTACTCTCGTCTTGTCCGTGAAGCTTCCAGAGCCACTGAACTAATTTGTATTAATTACTCGACAAGCCTCAAATTGAAATCACTTCAAAGGGTTTGATCATCTTAAGTGATTTGATTTTTCATTGCCTTCCATTACAGTATTATATTGCGAATCGCCAGCTTTTAAGTATTACTCTATCTAAGGGGAAGATTATCCTGTAATTTACTACACGACATCAATTAAATTAATATAAATCGGTTATAGTATTTATTTCAATTCGTCATATCATCATATCATTACACATATGTATAATACACATTACAACTCATTATTAACATAAATTTAAGTATAATAATACAATATGACGAATCTAAATCGTAAAAAAATCATAAAGAGACAGCTTATTATTCGTAATATAATTAGCAATAGAAATCAATGAAAAATCAGCTGATAACTAAAAATAAAACTATCACTGTTTGATCTGTGTATGTATGTAGCTTGTATTGGTTAGAAAGTTTGTTTTGGAGGAATAAACAATGAAATTTGAGGTTATGAGTTGCTGCCGGGAATACATATGTATACTCATTTATGCCGGGAACGTTACAGTTAAGAATAGTTTATTAATACTAAGATTGCATTAATGATTTGCTTTAAGAATAGTTTATCAATGTATGATTGTCCATAAATGAGTTTATGTATTTACAGAAATGAACTTTTCAATCATCAGATAAATTAAATCAGCTGATAACTAAAAATAATTGTATGTGATGTATGTATGTAAGCTTATTGTAAAAAACTAAATGTATGTAAGCTTATTGTAAATCATATTAACAATTAGATACAACATAACTTCTTATTGAATACTTATCTCGCAGATAAAACTCCGTGAAGAGATATACTTCAAGCCGTGAAATGTCAGATTTGACACATTTGGCCATAAATCAATATATATCGTGTTTTACCCTACAAGAAGCTACACGCCAAATTTGATATTTATATATACATATGAGAGTAAAAACTATAAACATTTATATATTAGAGATAACGAGAACCAATACAGCAAATTTCATAAAATATAGAGTGAATTATAGGCGTTTAAAAAATTTAAATCTGAAATGGCCATATCAAGGTGAAAAGGTTGAAGATAGATTATGGTAGCCTTACGTACCGCCATAGACGTCACCGTATCCGAGATTCTGGATATTTGATACGCATTGTATACGATATTTTATCTCCAACGTAATGGCAGACGATACATTATGTATATTGATGACCAAAATAAGCAATATGGCAAAGTATGAAAACGAACGGATAAGAGATATAAAAATTACCACTAACACGAAAACCATGTGAACTTAATAAGAGGTAAGTAAAAATCAAATCACTTTAAATGATCGAACATTTTAAGTGATTTAAATTTACGGCCTATCTTTATGACTTGGATATTTGTGATTCCAAGTCAATCGTTACCTATCAGAGTTTGCCAATTAATCTGATTTCATTGTTGAAAACGGTTCCCCCATCGAATTGGCAAAAAACATACTACCCGCTATGTCACAAATATCTGAATTTGATTCATGTACAATATGTAAAAAATTATGTACAAGTCAAAATCCATAGATGCCTCTATTGATTAATTCATTAATTAATTAATTGTTAATTTCGTGTTCTTCAGTCTCTAAAATATTACCTGATATAAATTAATTCAGTATCTCTCGAAAAGAGCATGTTACTATACATAGCATACATATATTGCTTTCAAAATTGAGAAGAGCAATGACGTATGATAATTTAAAAAATATAAAAAATTTAAAAAAAAATTCAATAGAGGACAAATAAGCAAAAAATTGTACTTCATAAAAAATAAAACGTGATCAGGGTCTGAATACAAATCAGTCAAAATTTCGAGATCGAATTTTCTCACGATTACACAACTTGTATTGATAGTTTATTTAATGTAGTTAAAAAAGCAAAATTACTATAAAACCAACCTATATAATATATAGAATACGATATTCATATACATATATATCTATTAACTTACATTTGTTTTATCTAAAATGTGCTGATCTGGTTGAGGGATTGTTTAATTTGAAATTGTAACGCGTTCTATTGTTGTATTTGTTTTCGAATATTTGTTTTATATTTGCTAGTTTTAGTTTTTAATATATTGTTGCGTAGGGGTGGGTGGAGGATCCTAGTAAAAGGCCAACAGTCGCTTCACAGCATTTATTGATGATTCAGGAGATACACGCAGTGTCACTGCTAAGTCCAGAATGCCTTAATATCGCCTACGTACCGCCTTATAAAGGGTAGATCTCTCAGGACGCCTAATCTGTTTACCTGTTGTATAGTCACGTATTCGGATATGTATTTCCAAGACATTGGGTCTTCCCGTACCGATTCTGAGAAATAACTAATAACGGTCATTGTTTAGCCTAAGTGCACTTAGAGTCCAGATATAATCTTTGGAAGTAAGTGCATGCATTTAGTTAACCGATAACAGATATCCGTTGGTCTAAGTACAATTCGCTCAATCCACGGCGTACGTAACAATATTTTCATCTTATTGTGTGTTTTTTTTTATTTTTTTGTTTAGCCATAGGGACGACTTTGAACTACTTCTGGAATGTCACTATGGCGAAATGGTAATCAATAAATAAATATGAAAAATATATTTTAGAAAGGAGGAAACTGTATGTGTACAAGGAAAATATATTGTTTTCTAGTAAATATTTCAGAATAAGATTAATTTTTTATTTTTACATAGATATATACCAGGAAGGCTTGACAGGAAGACCCCAATGCGCCTTCCTGGACAATTAATTACAAACAATGCAGCATTTTATTATTATATAAATCACTGTATTTCCAGAAGCTGAAGAACACTTTATAACAATTAATTAATTAATTAATTATAGAGTTAATCCATTGAGGCATCTATGGATTTAGATTTTGTACATAATTTTTACAAATTATACACACAATAAATACAGAAGATATGTGACAACAGGAAGGATGGAACCGTTTCAACAATGATCAGATAAAATTGGCAAACTCAGATCGATTGGAGTCACAAATACTCCCAAATCTAACCAGCAGTATGGCGGATCGAACCCACTGATCACTTGGTGCTAAGCATACATTAAGCATAATTACATTACACGCTACCATTAAGCCGCACTGCTGGCTAAGATATTTAAAATGGTGTTTAAATTTTATTATAATTCATTTACGTTTGGATATACATATGTATGTACATATGTCCCTAAAGAAAAAAAAATTTAAATTAAAAAAAACCATTTAAGGGGTTGCCTGAAATTTTAATTATGGTCCAGTAAGCCGCATTAGAATTGAAATTACCCTCAAATGAAACCTACCATGCTCATTAAAAATAATTAATTTGAAGTAGGCATTTGTTGACCACGGGATAATCTCTTCACCTCAAATTAAAACTCAAACTCTACGTCCTTTGAGCTCGGACTAACGGCTTAATGGAGGTGCGAACTTTCGTCACCTGTTGTGCGAGCTTTCGTCACCTGTTGTTGAAGCTTTCACGCCTCCGACTCTCAAATATTCACGGTGCAGTAGCTCTCAAAAGGTCGTTCTCCCCCAAACCCCCATCCCTATTTCATTCTCAGTACACATAATAACCGTTTCGCACACCCGGTGTGCCTATTTTCTCATTATTAAAGCCGCAGTTATATGTAGCTTAGAAAGAAAAGCGTTCAAATGTACATGTGTCTATATATAAAGATTCTTTGTGTAGATTTTTTTTGTAGTTTGAATTTCTGAATAATGTATCATGATTAGTATTTGGTTAGAAAATTTGAAAATTATATTTGATAGTATATTTTACACATTATAATTAAAAGTACAACCCCTGAAGAAGAACTTTTGGTGAAAATGTTAAAATAATTAAAAATAAATTCCTCTACTCCAACTCAAGATAATACTTCTGCTTGAATCTGTTTCAGAATATATGTAAGTTGACTTTATTTAGAAGAATCAACGCTGAATTCGATAGCGTTAATTTTCAAAACATTTTGATCCATATCTGATTTCTTCTTCATCACCAGCTTTGACTCCAAATAATCAGTTAGTGATCGACTAAGCAGTAATATGATTCCGATTATGACTTCATCACTGATTTTGTTTATTTTAAAATACTTCAAAACATTTTGTATCTCTCGTAAACATATTCAAAATTTATTTAAAAGTTGAAAAACAATCCAAAATTTGCATATTAATAGGCCTTGAGACAATAAACCGATCTCAATAATTGATCATAGGTTTTCAATCCAGTCAGCAAACCAAGCAAGAATTCATAAATATCTTATTATTTTACAGATGATTATCACTCAAAAAATTAGAGATAAAATCACCAAGTTGCTATTTTATCTGTATAGACAGTATCAATAGATGATGTTTAGCAATCATTTAAACATCATATTTAGTTCATTCAAAATAAATTTTTCAGGCTTTAATATATTTTATGTATATGTAATACAACATATGAACTAAACTGTGTATATTTTCAATATGCATAGATCATAGACCGGTCCTTCGATCCGTCCCTAATGCATCACTATTACTATCATAATATATATTTTTACATACATTTCGGAAAAGCACTCGCTATAAATCCCCACGCAACAATGATCATTTACAGTTATAGCACAAACCCATCCCCAAACCCCTCACTTTCGACCCTATATTTTAAATAGCCCAAAATCTAACGGAGAGAGGAGGGGGGGTCCAATAAATAAATAGTGACATAGAAAAGTAATATAGCGCGCTCAAAGTGTCACATTCGACCATTCGCCGCCTGCTCGTATATTATCGTATTTTTGCGAAGTGGCCCATGTTTATTTAAATCGATATATTTGCGGAGTGGGAAATGGAGCTCGCATTCTATTCTCAGATCGGAATTTATTGCTCGAAAGACCGAGAGGATGGGAGGAGGGGGGTGGGGGGTAGTGAGGGGGTGGTAGGGATCCCCCATCGTATTTACGTGTATCCTTTTTAAACTGCCCTCACTTTCGGCACTGGGCTCCGGGGAATTTATGCAGGGTCACTGTTGACTCGGTCGAATATAATAGAATACTTGGAACTTAATAGTCGAGTGGACGATTCGAATCGCGGATTCGGGGCACGTACGCCCCTGGAAAAATGCCCCTCTGGGTCGATACACCTCAGCGGTGGGATGAAAAAAGGAGCAAAAGCTCCTGATCCGACTCCGGGATTATTGCCGCCCGCAGGACGAACGCTCCCGATAAAGTATAAAGTGTCCCCGATACATCAACCGCTACGAGGAACTGTCGCCACACCAACAAAGTCCCCTTTTTTATACACATTCAAGAGCAAAAAATTCACTTTCGCAAACCGATCATATAAAATACGTGTCCGAATATACTGATGAGTTCCATTTGGTTGTTTTTTTATACACCTACCACCCTCCCCCCCTCACTCGTTTCCGTTCGAAGTGTGCCTTTTTCGAAGACGTTGAGATGGATCTGTTCTGAGTGGGTTATTTCAGTGAATAATTTAATCATTTCTCAACGTAATAAGACATGACTATGTTCTTTACAAGTAGAGGACGGCCAAGTTTATATATGTGCATATGTAAGCTAGGGTTGTCAGGCGTTCCGATTAATCGGGATTGTCACCAGTGCTAAGTCTCGTGTCCCTGTGTCCCGAACAAACCTCTCGGGACGCATAATGTCCCGGTTTACTACTTTTTAAATTCCTACAGAAGTTTGTAACTCAGAATTAAAAAATTAAATCAGCTGATAACTAAAAATAATTGTGATGTATGTATGTAAGCTTATTGTAAAAAACTAAATGTATGTAAGCTTATTGTAAATCATATTAACAACTAGATACAACATAACTCCTTATTGAATACTTATCTCGCAGATAAAACTCACTGAAGAGATATACAGTGAAATGTCAGATCTGACATATTTGGCCAAAAATCAATATACATGAAGCTAGACGCCAAATTTGAAATTTATATATACATATGAGAGTTAAAACTATAAATATTTAAATATTAGAGATAACGAGAACCTATAGAGCAAATTTTATAAAATATAGAGTGAAATAACATATCAAGGCGAAAAGGTTGAAGATAGATTATGGTAGCCTTACGTACCGTCATAAACGTCACCGTATCCAAGATTCTGGATATTTGTTACGCATTGTATACGATATTTTATCTCCAACGTAATGGCAGACGATACATTAACGTATATTGATGACCAAAATGAGCAATATGGCAAAGTATGAAAACGATCGGATAAGAGATAAAAATGACCACTAACACGAAAGCCATGTGAAATGCAAAGGAGGTATGTAAAAATACGTAACATGAACTATAAACAAAAAGTCGATATCTGGATCAGACAGTCTGGTACACACTGCAGCAATATTCAACAATGAACTATTTGTCTCTGTCCTATACTTTCTGGAGAACTATTTGTAGAAGGGACACAAAAAATGTGTATCAGGCATCAATCAATTTATATTTAATCGATAATTTTCTCACACTCAGAATGATTCATCGATGATGAATCATTTATGTTTATGTGCATAGTATTTGTATTTTTTTAAATTTAGATGTTTATGACAGCTTTTGTTCCTATTTAAGTAATTAATATAATTTAATTATTTAATATAAATTAAAAATAATTTGATCTGATTTTCTTTTTTAGAGGGAGGGTGTTCCGGTTTGACTTGCATGAAATCTGACAACCCTATGTAAGCTCATCAATATATGCATTATATCTAGTGCATACTCCCAAGTCCATCAGTCGTCTCAATCTTTACTAGTGGTTAGCATATCTTGCTGTGGTCAGTGTGGTTATGAGTTCAAATCACACTGTTTGCTGTTGGTCAGACCTTGGTTTGTGACCAGGTCGGTCGTTTCCTATCAGAGTTTGCCAATTTTTCTGATTTTTATTGAAACGGTTCCGGCAAAATTGGCTTTCCCTCCCCATTTCTCTCATTGACAGTTATTATGTTATATCAAAGTTTCTCTCCATAGATGTCTCTGTAGAATATTGTTGTGTAATTGTTGTATACATGTTGTTGGTCGTATTGTATACGATGCTTGCAATGTACTTTGCTATTTTTGACCATAGATGTCATGTATAATTTCGAATTATATAATAATTACGTATATAATTAGGTGTGTTTCTTGATCTATGTATATAGTACTTGATTATGTATATAGTCTTATCTATGTATATAGTTTCTTGATCTATGTATATGTACATCCTGTCTGTTGATTTTTCAATTAATAAAATTTAAATAAAATAAATAAATAGTACACTCGTCGTATTGGAGCGATCTGTAATGACCAGTGTGCATAGATTGATTGATTGATTGATTGATTGAATAATAAAATAAAATTTTCATTTCGTTAACCCAATGGTTTCAGTCATAGAAGATCCAATAGCGATTTGGACCTGCCTGGTCTAGGAGTTGCAGTTTTACAAAACCACCCGGAAAAAACGGTATTCAGTTTTTTTACAAATCAAAAGCCGCTTTAAACGAAACTCTTATATAGTGTTTTTCAGGGGTCTCCAACAATTGACCGGTGAGTTGAATCGACAATTTTTCGAAGGCCGGTGAGCTACAACCGATAATAATAATGAAATTGAAGATTATATAATTCATTGAATTTTTTTGAATTGCATTAATAAAATACATATCTTAAATTTATATCTAAGCAGTTTTTGTTAATTATCTGGGTGAAGTTTAAAAAATAAAAGCCTTGAAAAATATAAAGGACCACGGGCTGGATTCAAGGTATTATCCGACGTCGGATTAGATGATTTCGGGGGCCGAATGTTGTATCTTTCGTCGTAAGAAAGTTTTACTTCTCATTTGAATCACCCCTCCTAGTCTTTGTGTTCTGAGAAAAATAACCTTTTGCCGTGGCCTTGTAATTGAAACTACTTTCAATGTTATTTTATTGGTTTATGTCCTGGTCCTCGCTCGTTACTAAGTCTCATTTTTTTGTAGTTCAAACAAATATACTCCTATTCCCTAAGAATGTCTAGATATACTCATTTTTTCGTTCTTTCTTAGAAATTTTAAATTCTTAACTGTAAGCTTTGGAGAAAAAAAAATATTAAAAAAAAAACCTTCAAAAGCCGGTTGATCGAGCCAAAAATTGCCGGTTTTTTGAAAAATGGTCAAAAATCCGATTTTTTGGTTTTGGTTTTAGCTGGCTTGGAAGCCCTAGTATGGACCATCGAGTAGGAAACCTTATATTTTCAGTCACAAGTAATCTTTCCAAACTATCCAGCTCTTTTTTTAATATATGCATGTCTGAAGAAGTTGAAGATTCTTTGAAGATAGACTAACGACAGTCCACTGACTTGTTTTACTGAAGGAGGGATCATTATTTATCCTGCCTGTTCACAATACTCTCAATATACGCCTGCAGCATCACATCTCAAAGTGTATATTGTGAAAGCAAATAAGAATTTTAAGTTTAATATTTATTTGCAATTCAAATTTACAGTTTGAATTTTAGAACGAGCAAATTTCAAATACAATCTCATAGTAAAGTCAAAACTCGTCGTTCCTCCGTTATGAAATACATATTAAATAAAAAAAAAATCAGAAAAAAGCTACCTTTTGAGTGTTGAAAAATATTTTATGCCTACTCTACATATTTTATGTACATCTCCAAATGAAAAAAAAAATAGACCATGAAACTTTTACGACGACACTAATACTTGAAATTCAAAAAAAAAACAACAATTTTATCTCAAATATGAATAAAATGAGTATGTCCATATGTATGTGAAACTTTTAGAATATCTAACTTATTTTCTTATTTGTAATCAAAGTTTCAATTGTACATACATATATGGCAGACGTTTGAATTCCCTTGTCAGGTATGAAAGTAAGCGAAATTGTTTTATACCAGTTATTTTTTCACACTCGCAAAAAACAAAGGGACAAGCTTAAAATATCGTACTGTCTTTAAAATAAATTGAATATAAATTCATTGAAAAAAATAAAGTTTTTCAGAAGTATCAACGGTAAGCATCAAAAATAATTTTCAGATTAAACTGAGGATGCAGAATGCAATTTAAATTAAATTAAATGTAGGATAATTTTACAACATATAATATATCGTATTTATTGTTCACATTTTATTGTATAATAAAAGTATAAAAAATATATTTTATAGTGTTAATAAAATACCATTTTAATCTAAAATCAAGTTGATATATATTAAATTTTACAACTGGAAGGATTGTAAAACATATGATGTAAAAGTTTATGAATGCTTACAACACATTCTATCAATTCAGTACAGCTATATTGGTATAATATACTAGTGTTGTGCCCGATGAAATATCATCGCATGGCTTATGGCATATTAGGCTATTAATTAAAAAAAAAAAAAAATGTGTTGGTCCTGTGTTCGATCTGCACGCTGTCGTATTTTTTTCAAATAACTTTTAAAATTATTTAATCAAATATTTATATTTAATTGCTTAGTATGAAACAAAAATATAAAAACTACCTACCTACCTACATATAAACAATAGAAAAATTAATTAATTAATTAAATAAATTTTCAATATATGGCGCTAAATACTCGGATACTTTTTGCCTTAGAAGAAACATTGGTAGCAAACAGTATGTATGTATGTATTGGTAGCAAACAGTATAAGTTTTATGTTGATTTGTTATTATGTTCGAATTATATTCGATTTGACGTACATACGTCAAATCGAAACGAATATTATAGTACGGTGAGCGTTATCCCACACAGATACACACACAGACTCACAAACAGATAGATACACACACAGACTCACCCAGAATAGCGCTATTGTATTATACCTATATACTATATACATACATATATATATATATATATATATATATATATATATATATATATATATATATATATATATATATATATATATATATATATATATATATATATATATATATATATATATATATATATATATATATATATATATATATATATATATATATATATATATATATATATATATATATATATATATATATATATATATATATATATATATATATATATATATATATATATATATATATATCTTAGTTATTGGTCAAAAGTGAAAATATAGCCAAGGATGTAAACATCTATGACCAGTTTATATAAAATATTTAAAGAAAAAAAATAAAAATTAAGCAAGTTATAAGTTTTTCCTTGTTCCTGAAAAATTTCTAAAAACTGACTTATCTGGTTTTGAAACTAGACGGCTCATATGTATGTATATTCGTATGAAAAGAGACCTGTTGGAAACCCTGACATTCAACCTAAGCATGTCAATATATATTCATATATGTATATGTAATTTATACATGCACTCTTCTGGGTTTGAAAACTAAATCCTACATATACATAGAATAGAATATATAAATATATATATATATATATATATATATATATATATATATATATATATATATATATATATATATACATATATATATATATATATATATATATATATATATATATATATATATATATATATATATATATATATATATATATATATATATAAATAATTTTCATTTATCCACTCGTCACTGTCAACGCCGTTGTTCGACGTAGTCACTTTGTCGCGTTTGGTTCGCGGTAACTTTGCAAACACGTGAAAATGGCCACCGGGATCCCGTTGCGGCTTCCATTTCATTTCTACCGACAAAAAGAAAAGTTTCTCAAACGCGGGGGTGCGAGTTTTCGCAAATTTGTTACATCACAGTTTTTCCAACCGCTTTTTTGCTCACCGTCGACCTACACAGACTTTCAAATGAACGAACTATTTGAATTTATTCAATGTGTACTTTCCAGATATCATTCGATCAATAATCCACGATGAAAGCATTCAACCTGAAACTCTGTTTTTGTCAAATATATATATATATTTTATATATGAGCAGTTATAATTGAAAGTGGCAAAAGTCAAATTTTCAGTTCCAAAAACACTATTATTGTTTGATTTAATTCACAAATTGTTATCACTTATTTTCCTTCGATATGTCCTGAATCACGGAAAAGCAGAATAAACGAATTACAGGTCACCAGTATTTTTTTTAATATTGTTAAATGTAAAACATTACATTTAATAATTTGCGAAATATTTCTCGAAATGAAGGAAAGTGAACTTATGCGACTTTCAATTACACCAACTTATGTCAGTTAATTCAAGCCACTAATTAACCAATTCATCAATTATTTTAACACTTTGTTCGAGGAAGACAGATAAAAAGATACAAAAATACCAAATGCACAAAAGTCAAATTTGTGAACAAAAAAACGATAGGTGTCACATTAAGCTAAAGCGTTTCGTTTCACATTCGATCTAGACTTTTTTATATAGAAATCTTCTAAATACCTACATATGTAGTATCTTATTATCAAAAGTTTCGATTTCGTTACTTTAGTAATAACCAACTAGCATTTTTCGCCATTTGAAACTTTTGCCAAATATTTCTCGAAATGAAGAAAAGTGAACTTTTGCCACAAATATAACGGCTCATATAACCAAAGAAAATAACAAAGACTTAAATAAATAATACACAAAATACACTATACGTGCATTTGAATTCAATAAATTTAATTCGTTTTGTATATTTTTATTCAATTTCAGTCGAGGAATACCGGACGAACCTAAAACTAGGCAAAAACTGTACGCGAATATATAACGTTTGAATTCATTGTCAAAAATATAAATCATTTGCAAACAATGCTGGGAGATTTAAAATAAATATTGCAAATTTGAGTACCGAACTATGTATGTTTTTATTGCATATTATTGTCTGTGAATTCATACTTCGAACGCAGCATCCGCGTATTTTGTTCAGATAAATCATCATTCGCAACAATTATTATTGACTCTTAGTTACATTTTTGATACAAAGTAATATCAGTGCGTGTTTTTTAATATTAATTTTGATTGTTTTGAAATTTTCTGACGTATGTAAAATGTATATTCATTTGTTCTCGTATAAAGCAAATTCAAATAAAATAAATATCAGTATTTGTTGTTATAAGTTGTTTGCAATCTCTTTAAGTGTTCATATAGTAAAGAAGATAATTGTCAAAGGCGCTTAAACTATTGCTATGGAGACGTCATACAGATAGTGAATTTAAAAATTTTTTAAAATTATATTATGTTATACAATTTTATTTTATAATACCTTTATGTTTATTTTTAATATTTGACTTTTTACAGATTGCAGTGAAGGTCGGAGATTAAAATTGAACTCGCGTAGATAATTGACCTGTAAGCATGTTTTATTTATTTTTATACATATGTAGATACATTGCAATTTTGCTTTATTTATTTACATATTAGCCACAGTGACATAACATAACTCGTCACTTTGACCAGACATATTAGCATTATACAAATACTATATACATATACAAAAATTAGCGAGATATCTGTGATATACAAATATAGATAATAATATTTTTAAATCATATTCAAATAGTGGTGACATAGTGGGTAGGGTTGTTTTTGCCAATTTGATGGAGGAACCGTTTCAAGAATGAAATCAGATAAATTGGCAAACTCTGATAGAAAATGATCGACCTGGAGTCACAAACCAAGGTCTGGCCAACAGCCACCAGTGGGACTCGAACCCATGACCACTCGGCTCAAAAGCATAATATGTTAACCGCTAGTCCAAGTTTCTGGTTAATTATTCATTGAAATATTAGCCACAGTGACAATTAAGTAATACAAATATTATATATAAGAAAATTAGCGAGACAATTTATTATAATTTTATAGATAAAATTTATTTTGAATCATATTCAAATATTGATGGCAGTGGGTAAAATAGTTTTTGTAAATTTGATGGAGGAATTGCTTAAACAATAAAATCAGATAAATTCGAAAAATCTAATAGGAAACGATCGACTTGGAGTCACAAATATCCAATTCTGACCAGCAGCATTAAAGACTATACTTTGAATAAATTATTTTCAATTGCGGTCAGCTCACGGGATTCAACCCGGAAATCTTTCGGTGCTTAGTATCAACGCAACCACCGAGCCACGCTGCTGGCTTTACTACTTATGTACATTTCAAGTTGATAGTGTAGCATATGCTAAAAGGAGCCGCCGTTTTAATTGGTTTTCGAAAATTATCTCCAGGCTTAAGTTCTGTCGGCTAACAATGAAGACCTCCGAATAGATTTAGTGGTCAGTAACGGCACCCAGCCATTTCCCGCTAGATTTCTCAGAACTGACAGCGCGAAAGCATGGGACTGCATGCCGAGACCGTGGGACTGCATATCTAGTAAGTGACTATAACAATGGATAAACAAATACGCTGAGGAAGATGCAGAGAGCGACCTGCCCTTTATAAGCAGGTACTTACATAGGCCATACCAAGACATTCTGCACGGTCAATGGCAGTGCGTGGATCTCAGTAATCACCCAATAAATGCTGTGAAGCGACATTGTTCTTTTATTTGGATCCTACACCCACCCCTACGCAGCAATATGAAGAACATACAAATAATTACAAAGATCAAAATAAAATAATGAAATATTGTATTAAAAAAAATTACTTCTTTCGGTTGACAAATCCTAACGAAAACTTTATCAACTCTAAGTTAGCATAAAAAGAATACATATATGAATTTTCAGCGTAATGTCTTCTGTGGTGTGGAAAAAATCGCGAGGTCACATCATTTTTGACCTCTCGGAGAGGAAAAAATCCCACTTCCGGTTTATTAAATTTCATGATTTATTTTCATTTGAATCACATTGATACATGGATTATACTTGAATTTTCTCGTGAAGAGGACTCGTATTTAAAGGGTCGAAAAAAATAGTGGAAGAAAAATCGAACAAGAGTAAACAACTAAGAGCAAGAGTAAAGAGTTCGAATGATCGTATGATCACAAAACTTCATCTATTGTTAATACATACATATAATATGTATAAAGTAACGAAATAAAGCATAAAAATTTGTTCAAAAACACGTGGCTATACGCATATACCGGATTGAAATTGTTAATAGACTAGATTTTTCTTTTTTAACGATGCAAGACTTTGAGACGATGCTTGGTAAATTTAATGCGAATAAAATACTTTTAGTTACATTTTTCATATAACATTTTAAAGATTTTCTTATAAGATGTTTGGAAAAAACATATCATATATATAAAGACGGTAATCTGTGTGTGTGTGAACTATTACTCTTCATATTGTAACTTTATTTTAAATCATGTCTCAATCCGAAAGCATCAGTTGAAATATCAACGAGCTTTAAACTAATTATATATAAGCTTCTTCAAAAAGATTGCCATCTCAATATACAAAGTAAATGTTGATTGTTCCTATGAAATTTCTCTAGTACAATTTCAACAACCAGCTTAAATTTTAACAATAGAATCAAACGTGAATGCGATATATATTATTATTATATTTTTACTTGTTCGAAAGGCAGTGTGTACGTAAGTGTTCCCACCGTTCGTCCGCTTTTCATGAATAAATTGAATCGAATTAGAGCGAGAGTTTCCACTTTTGCGGTATCGGGCTTGTTCCACGTAACCCAATCAATAGTATAAAATGAACGAAAGACGGGGAACAGACCGAAAGAGGATCAAAGGAGTCGATAACTTCAGAACAATATTATTGATCTGAAAAGTTTCGCACTCATCTACATTTCCAGCGGGTACAACGGCAGGGTTGGGAACCGCTTTACTTGCTCCAACTATTTAGTTTATTTTCGAATCGGACTCGCGACCATTAGCGTCAGATGTTATTAATAGCAACGGCTCGGAGGCAGGGGTGGTAAATCAACGACAACTACGGAAAGATTGCATTTTTCACGGTGACGTTCGGCGGAGGTCTCATTAGACCTGAGGTCGCGCGGAAAATCGTTTACGTCGGAAAATTCGCATGAAAAGTATTACATTTTCCACTGCTTTCAAATTTTGCTTAGATTGTTTGTATATTTATACTATTATTAAATATTTTTTTACGTTATCCATGTACGTAGTAACAATATATGAAGTTTTGTGATCATGCGAAAATTCAAACTTGAGATTTTGACTGATTCGAACTCAGAATCCATCACTGATCACGTTTTCATGATCTAGAAAAAATGTGTATGTGTCTGTGTATTTTTTGAACACCGTTAGTACTATGGAACTTAAGCTTAGTATTGGTTACTGAAATTCTTATCAATACGACGTAATTTTTTTTTCAAATTCTTAAGTTGACCGGAAATGGTACCTCCCCTAGTTTTTGAATTCAATTATCTCCCATACCACTAATTTTACTTACATCTTTTACGTTTCATATGGCTTTCGTGTGAGTGGTCATTTTTCTCTTATCCGATCGTTTTCATACTTTGCCATTTTGCTCATTTTGGTCATCAATATACATTAATGTATCGTCTGCCATTACGTTGGAGATAGAATATCGTATACAATGCGTAACAAATATCCAGAATCTCGGATACGGTGACGTTTATGACGGTACGTAAGGCTACCATAATCTATCTTCAACCTTTTCGCCTTGATATGTTATTTCAGATTGTAATTGTTTAAACGCCTATAATTCACTCTATATTTTATAAAATTTGCTCTATAGGTTCTCGTTATCTCTAATATTTAAATATTTATAGTTTTAATTCTCATATGTATATATAAATTTCAAATTTGGCGTGTAGCTTCATGTAATGTACTTCACGATATATATTGATTTTTGGCCAAATATGTCAAATCTAACATTTCACGGCTAAAAGTATATCTCTTCACGGAGTTTCATCTGCGAGATAAGTATTCAATAAGAAGTTATTTTGTATCTAATTGTTAATATGATTTACAATAAGCTTACGTACATTTAGTTTTTTACAATAAGCTTACATACATACATCACATACAATTAGTTCAACAGCTACCCATAACCTCAAATTACATTGTTTATTTCTCCAAAACAAACTTTCTAACTAATAAAAGCTTCATATATGTACACAGATCAAATACTGATAGTTTTATTTAATATGATTTACAATAAGCTTACGTACATTTAGCTTTTTACAATAAGCTTACATACATACATCACATACAATTATTTTTAGTTATCAGCTGATTATATGTACATATATGTAGTATTTGATTGAATTGGTTTGAATTGTATAGAATAGACCGGATAGAATAGATCGTCGATGGGCCTAGTGGAAAATTTTCATCGTATCGAAGGAGCGTTAAATAATGATAAAAAAATCATATATTTTAAACTTCATATGTATGTCTTCAGACAAAAAATTTAAACATAACAAGGTATTTGAATGAGGAAACGTCATTTTCAGAAAATCGTTTTCTTTTCGTTTTCCCATAATTATTTTGAAAATTATTTTTGAATAGTAGAAAGCTTTCTAAAGTGTATACATATAATTTCAATACAAAAAATTCCGAAAAAAAAGCGAATTACAGGAAATGTGATGAGGCCAAAGCTATCTATTTTGACCTAAAACATGATATTTGACGTCAAAATAGATCATTTTAGACTCTTTATATTTCAAAAAACTTTTATTGTTTTTTTTCGGTATTACTTCTGTTAAAATTAAAGCAATTTACCTAAGGTACGTAATTTTCAATGACTTTTAGTTTTCAAATAATAATGGGAACATGAAAAAACTGTCAATTTAGTTAAATAATAGACCCAAATAAGCTTTAGTAGGTGAATATTGAATTATTATTTTTTAGAATTATTTTCGACAAAGAGACCTATGTATGTACTTTTTCAGAAAATTTTGTCTATATAAATCAATCAGATGTTGGCTCAGGACATTATTTAAAATTAATTATTTTTTTTATTTAACGTTCCCTAGTTACGACAAAAGTTTACCATCGATGAAAATCCGAAATTTGCGTTTTTCACTCCGATCTAGTATGTATACAATTATGTCGTTAAAGCACAGTTGCGATAAATCTCAATATGCCTTAATTAATTTATTGGTGCAGTTTGATGCACTAAAATTCACGATTTTTTCTAGCAATACAATGTACACATAGAAAAGGTACACACACATACCGGTTATGGGAGCGTTTTCGATACAAATTGAGCGCAAATGTAGGGAAACTTATACAAAACAAAAGTTCTACGTCTGGTTGTCGGATTTTGATTGATTTTTTTTTTACTTGAAATCACTATAATTATTATACACATTCAATATCAAGAAAATAAAAATAATTTTAAAGGTCAAAATAGAAAAATGAAATATTGTTTTAAAAAAATATATTACTTCCAGTTTACGAATTCTGACCAAAACCTTATCAGCTCTAAGTTAGTACATATGTAAATAATACAAATATAAATTTTCAACTTGATATGTTCAGGGGTGTGGAGAGAATAGTGGCCACAATATTTTTGACCTTTTTAAGTGGGAAATATCCCACTTACGGTTTATTAAATATATAGATGTGGGATTGGTATGACTGAGAATATTTTAAGTTGGTAGGACTGGCTGTCATTCGGGTACTCGAGCAATGGTCGAGCCCGAAGCGAGACATTAAATGATAAAAATAGCATTTAATAATAACAGATAAAGTAAAAATATCAAATAAAAAAAATATAGCATAAGGAATGCCTTGCACCTACAGCCAGTTCAAATAAATATGTAAGAAACAACTACAAATACAAAACATCCCTGTAAGGCCCAAATGGAAGAGAGTTAATCAAAATTTCACTCATAAATCACAATCAATCATGAAAACAATGATGAGCGCAGACTACCAGATAAATGGGTTAGAGTAATTTCCGACAATTTACGCTCACTAAGGTGGAAAATATCATATTCAGTCTCGGCAGCAACGATTTCATTAAGAAGTCGAATAGCTCTTGGAATAGGAGCCATTCGAAATTTATAATTTTATCACATCGATACAATAATTATAGTTGATATTTTTCCTGAAGAGCACACATATTAAAGGGGTTGAAAAAAATAGTGGAAGAAAAATATGTAAATTAAATTTCTATATGTAAATTAAAACTTAGCAATAGTAGGCCGCAACATAAAATATCTATGTGCAATATATCTGGGACACATATGAACTATCAAAATTTCTGAAAACTGACTGTACACATTTATATGAAAATGTTGAAAACCACTTAATCACAATTCACCAAATACAATATGTCATATGTCATAATTTGTTCGTTTCGATTTTCATTAAATTTGAAACCGGTTCGACTTACCGGTCACCGATCTATGTATGTGCAAAGCTTCGACCGGTTGGCACATCATGTTCCGAGACATATGCTTCCCAAACACCCACACAAGGATGGAAAACGAGCTGGTAGAGGGCCCGGAAGTGGAAGTCGTTAATTGGACGCGGCTAATGATGCTGCAGAGCCTTTTTTGGCGCCAATTTGCTTCCCGGAATCCGCTTATGGGGGGAGGTTGGGTGAGTAGAGTAATAAGGCTATTAATAGAGGGGCGCCAAAGCGTCACTTGGCGCCAATTAACGCGATTATTTATCAAAGCGACAGATAAACATATCACTGCGACCTGGGGGAGGGGGAAAAGGGGGTTTGGGGTCGTTCATGGGGATTACTTCAACGTCACGACCAACCATTCAGATTTGTGCCTGTGACGTGTTTGTTTTATTTTAATCTAATTTGAGAGCCTTCATCGTGCCGACACGTTGAATGTTTTGTGTGGGTTGCAATTTGTAATCGAGACTCACTTTTGACGTGCAAGGAGGTCTTGTTGTGAAGGCTATTATTATATTTATTTGTGATTTTAATTGTAAGTAAATAGCACAGATTGGTTGAATTGGCGACTTACAGTCGCGTCTATATATTTTACGTAAAGCATAATTTTGAACTTTTAAATTCGCTAGATAATTAATAATAAAAATTTTAAAGCAATAAAGTTCACAATCAATAGAAAAAAACATCCGACTATTGATTCCACTACTCACTTTTGACACAGCAATATAAGATTTTGAAATGAAGACTGTTTAATCCAAAAATTGCGCATTTTTTTGAGCGCTCACATTTCATTGCTCGAGTAAAATTTGTAAAAATATATATACATAGTACATATATATATTTTTTTTCACATTAAAATTTGCTATTTAATTATTTAAAGGTAATTTTATATAAAGCAACAGTAAAAAAAAAGTTTTTTAAAAACATACCTCTTCTATAATTGTATATAAAATTATTATTTTGAATAAAAAAACCAATAATTTTATTTTACTACCGCCATCTATGTTTACTACTAAAAACTGGATAGACGTCAGGCACTTTTCAGAAATTCAAATTTTAAACGCGTCTTACACGATATTTTTGCACCATCGTAATGGCGGAGGATCCATTTACTTATATTGATGACCAAAATGAGCAATATGACAAAGTATCAAAACGATCGGATAAGACCCAAATTTTTTTTATATAATCATAATCAACAGAAAAAACACCTGACTATTTATTCCAATACTCACTTTTGGCACGGCAATACAAGTAGACTTTGAGTTAAATATTGCAAAAGCCATACTTCTATTTAAAATTAACATTTTTAAAACGCCCATCTAATATATAATGTAGAAAGAGACTTTGTATGTTTGTATGTATGTAAGTACTTTGTCTTTGGTTGGGAACTTCGTAAGCAAAACAAAATTTCTATGACGACAATTCAATTGGTTGAATATTATATTTTTTTCAATTCAAATAAATTTAATAAAAAAAACAAATGAATATTTACTATTAGATTCACCATGTTTCCGCTGTTTATATTACAAATACTGAGCGAAGCCGAGTAAAACAACTAGTATGTCGTAAAAGAGATATGAGCGTTTAAAAAATCAATGTCGTATTCGAATTTAGTGGGTCAAATTTGGTCAAGTTGGATTAGTCTCTGCTACGTTAATTTACTTTATTGATAAGTATTTATTTATATTACAAAAAATATATCGGAATATCTTTCTCATGATTTATTTTTGAAATATTTTCTCAGATATATGAATTCCTATTTAATTTTGATTTTAGGCGAAAATTAGAACGGAGGATGAGAAATCATTTGTCTACTATATACATATAAGTATACATGGTGTTATGAAGCTGAGTGAAAAAGCCTTAAAGGGTTGATAGTTCAAACCATTTAAAACCTTTTTAGCCTTACATACCTCAGTACAATGTCTTATAGTTTAATTTTAATTTCATTTTTAATGATTTTTAGTAAAAAAAACACCAAAATCACACAGTTAATTGCAAATACTACTATATTAAAAGTGGAATGTTAGTCAATATTATTTTCCTTGTGTTTATTAAATCATGAGCTATCAACCCTTTAAGGCTTTACAGTTAGCTTCAATTATGTAAATCAAATATGAAATTATTACAGGATGGGATTTACAAAGCATGTTTTTATTCAAAAATTAAATAAAATGATTTTAATCAAAAATAAACAGCATAATCATATTCGGTTTTGTCTTAATATTAAAATTTTCACCTGTCTGAAAGTTCGATCAAACACAATAGATTAACAAGTGTACTTGTTGTTGAACTGACAGTTTAGGTTAAATTGTGTTTGACTAGTCTGTCATTATTTAGCTTATGATCGGAATAAGCCATCAATATCAGTGATTTAATCATCAAGTTGTGACAATGGCCGCCATTTTACTACGTATATTTTAGCACACATGCGATAGAATGATTATTTAATTTTCTCGAAGTGCATATCGTATTTCGAGCGTAAAATATTCGACGGAAGACAACTCGAGGTGGAAAATAAGAGAAAGAGGAGGTAAAATCCGTCCCCGAAGGCGCACCAACTCGCCCTTATCTCGAGAAACGTTCAAAATTTCCTGTCCTCCACCGAAACCATCCCCCCCCCCCCTAGTATTTCTCATTGGGCTCCTTAACCTTTTCATTTCCATTACAGGAATTTAATTGTTTTGTTTTAAAGCCCCGCGGGCCGCGAAACAATTGGGCTAACAGCCTGGAAGCAAAAGTGCTTTTGAAAAGCTCAAAACGGATTAGGGGAGAGTGGTGGATGGAGAACGGGCTGAGATGAGACTCAAGCTTTGTCGCGAACAACTTTTCAAGCCCACTTTATTATAATTCAAAAATTTTATATTTTTTAATGAAAAGCTCCACGTTAATTAAGCGCACTCAATCACCATTGGAACTTTTTCTGTATGTGGTTTTTGTTTTCGATCACAAGTCAAATTTCTAATACACTTATGTTGTGGCCGATGAAATATCATCGCGTGGGTTAATCTTCTATATACGTATATAAATATGAATGTCTGTTTGTGTGTCTTAAATAGGCGCCTAAACCACTGAACCGATTACGATGGAACTTTCAGGATTTGTTGTATACATGGCCGGAAAGATTACTGTGAAAAAAACCTCTTAATAATAATATTCATAATTACGATTTTACTGACGCGAAAGTAAAGCTATCCTATCCCGCATTCAATGCATTACGCCGCGATTGTGACAATAATTGCGCCACGCCTACCTTGCACTCGAATGTACTGACCATTCAGAGCTGTACCACAAACACACAGCGACAAAACACAAACACACAAATATATCTATACCTATATATAAAATTGAATGTCTGTGGAACGGGAACGAGAACGGGAACGGGAATTGCACGCGTTATTGTGGCATTGCAACGCATGCCGGGTTCAGCTAGTTATATATAAATATAAATATAATAATAATATAATAAAAATAATAAAATAAATGTGTCGGTTCTGTGATCGATCTGTCGTATTTTTTCAAATACCTTTAAAATATAATTAATTTAATAGTTATATGTATGTACTTATGTTATTGTATAATATGAAAAAAAAATGGTTCAAAACCGCATATTTCTCCAACGCGACAAGTATACATTTTAAGAATTAATTTATTAACTTTTTAAACTGGTATAAACCCATTTATTAAACACGACGTCTATGATCAAACGATTAATTATTAATTTTTGCAGCAATTTCAAATCAGTGAAAATCGAGATGTTGAATAACTCGAATGTTTGCCAATTTGTTGGAACCGTTTTAATGAGATCAAAAAAACTTGCAAACTCATATCCAAGTGACATATCCAAGGTTTGGCCAGCAGCACATGGGATAGAAACTATGACCACAAAATTGAAAGCATTACATGTTTACCATTGATATACATATGTTGTTGGTTAATAAATTATATATTTACATTAAACACGATCTATGGCCAAACATTGTACGGAAGTAATTAAGTATTATACAAGGCAAATATAAACATCGATTTAACATTAAAAATCGATCCACAGAGACATCTATTGACAAACTGGCAGCATTTATACAAATCAGCCAAATTCAAGTTGCTGAAAAACTCGAAATTTCGCGAGGAAATGGGTAAAAGTTGCCAATTTGTTGGAACCGTTTCAATGAAAAGCGGATAAATCGCCAAACTCAAACTCTGATAGGAAATATAATTATCATAAAAGGTATAGTCTAATACTTTCAATTGTGACTACACAATTGTAAGAATTAAATGCTAATAATTGATCTATACTGTTGGTTGTTGAATAAAACCTTTTAAAGTTTATTTGTATTTATGTATTGAATATTAATATCTGAATTAGTAACATTTTGATTTTCAAAATACCAATCGCTTATAATATATAAAAAAAATTCCAGTTTATTTTGAAAGTTGGTTCATAATTTGGCATATGAAGTTCTCTTGTGCTATCACGCTTAATGAAATGATTTTTTATCTAAGTAATTTTATAATTTCATAGAATGAACATTTTGATGAATCTAATACAAGTATTTACTGGCCAAACTGATAATGAATTTACCGCATTCGTTAAATATTTTATTTCATTTTACATAGATATTATATATACCAGGAAGGCTTGACAGGAAGAACGCAACGCGCCTTCATGGATAATTCAATTACTAACAATGCAGCATTTTATTATTCTATAAATCAATGTATTTCGGGTAGCTGAAGAACACGAAATAACAATAAAGTAATTAATTAATTAAATAATTTATCCATAGAGACATCTATGAATTTAGATTTGTACATAATTTTTACAAATTGTACATACATACAATAAATACAGAAGATTTGTGACAACAGTAAAGATGATTTTTTGCCAATTTTGAGGAACCGTTTCAACAAGGATGAGATATAATTGGCAAACGAAACGATCTATTTGGAATCACAAACACCCCCAAATCACGCTACCATTGAGTCATACTGCTGGCTAATATACATAAAATAGTTACTGATGATTTGATTTTAAAACTACTCACAAACTATGCATACATGTGTATAGTTGGGTGAAAATTTATCTTGAAAAATAGTCGCAAAGCCTTTTGACACGTGCTACACCAACAAAACTAAATCAAAAAGAAATCAATCACATGCGAATCATTTTACATATACATATGTATACGTAGATATGTATGTACATAAGCGTTGACTTAGCGATTGTTATATCGCGCACTCGTTTGTTTACATTTGCCAAATAGCCGGCAGCTAACTGGAAATAGGCAGGTATATATCCAACAAACACACACACACAAATATAATACGAGTCGGAAGAATATATAAAAATAAAGACAAATAAAGAACCGCAATAAAGTTATGAGTCTTTTGGCTTTTGCGAGTTTTTCGGCAGACGAATAAAAGAAATTTATTGCCGTGCACACAAGGAAACCCCATTTCTCGTGTGGCTTACGACATAAAAGGCCTCGCCGTGCGTACATTCCCTCGAATGACTAGTCAAAAGGATATTTATACTGTGGGTATGTATATATACATATGTATGTATGTGTGTGTTTGCCCGAAAATTTTATGCGAATACCTGGATATTACGTTTTATGACCTGTCACATTGCCGTATGTGACATGATTTTAAACGCGGCCTGCAATCCTCGCGAAAAGCCGACATTATTTTTGACGGGTCTGAACTTTGTCCAAAGATCAATACAGTAAATATTTGTTTGTAGTAAAGCCAATTTTTATACTATTAGGCATAACGCCTCGAGTACTAACCTTTCCAAGCTCCAAGTAATACAAAATAAATCCCTAAAAATAATTAATAATACACCCATATATACTAACTTGAAAAAACTGCATGCCATAAATAATACTCCGTTTGTTACAGACATTACTAACAAACTAACCAGTAGATTCTATGACAGAATTACTAATAACCATACTAACACAATTGTTAAGAGTCTCGGTGATTACAACAAAATGTCTATACCCTTCAGGTATAAACACAGATTACCTAAACACAATCTGCTTTAGATCGTCGACTTTAGAGAGTCTTTAATTAATATTATGTATTAGATGTATTATGAACATTTATAAGAATTGTAAATAGGTTTTTGAGCTCTTTTTCCTATTATGCTGTACATTAACATTAGAATAATGGGTTTGGTGCAAACGATCGAAAAGCGCCAGACAGATTGAACCACAGATTAACTGAATGGCTGCTTTAAACGCAATTCTGGACTTCACGATTGAAAAATTGCAATTATTAAAATGGTAATTATTAAAATTGAGTTGGATCTTTCTGGCAAGTTTTTAATAATTTAATAAGGAAAAATTCGGAACTTAAGTATCAGAAGCACAGAACGTATACAGGGTAGGTATTTCGGGACTTTGGGTAGATATCGCTTAGTGTAAGTGCGAGCAGTGCGCACGCATAAGGTATACGTGTCGTTAATCTGTAGTTCAGTCTGTCTGGCGCTTTTCGATCGCTTGCACCGCATCGGTCTTGAGATATGCTAAATTATTCTCCAACCCTTACATATATAGTTTTGTAGTAAGATTTTATATATTTTTGGCACATGCTTACTGAAAAATTATGGGCATAATTGATGAAATTGCTTATTATGTTGTTAAAAACCCAATTGATTTGGAGATTTTTTCACTTTAGTTGTATTAAACTGTATAAAATGTAATGTTTTACAAGAAAAATAATTCAAACAAAATATATTAACATATTTATAGTTTATTCATATTTATTACAACATATTAAATTAAGATTACAACTAACATTATGTACTTCATTTTAGCATTTATTTAAATTATGCATACAAATTGTGATGAATCTTCAATGAAAGACTAAATAATGGAGTCGTATGGAATAGCGATAGCATTCGCCAAACTTCTTACTTCGCTGAGATTGGGCAAAGGTTTCCAAACTCTGCTTAAGTCGTCGTATTCCCAAACACTTTTCACACACCTATTTTCAAATCCTCCTGAAAATGAAATAAAATTCATAATAAAAACTCCACCAATCTCTAAGATATGTATATAAAAATTCAAAGCTGCTTAAAGTTACCTATAGAGAGTAATTTATCACGGAAAAGGCAGAGAATGATTCCACGTGCAGGATTTGGCAGTTTACAATAATCTGTCCACTTATTCGTATGTGGATTATACGATTCAACACTGTCTAAACTTGTTTTCTTGAGACTCTTGAGTCTCTTTCTATATAGTATCCACCGCCGACGTTGAGCTCTCCTTTGATTGCCACGCTCTAAAAACAGAAATTGCATTGTATTTATGAATGAAAAATCATCAATGTATGTACATTAAGAAATACTGACCGAATGGCTATCTCTTGCTTGATTCATCGGAGCGCAATAAGACCAAGAATTGGTCTTCGCTGAATACACTTTGACGTAGTTGATGGACTTCCATTCTGAATCCTTTAATATCAATCCACCTGTCACGTAGACTCTGTCATTGACGACAGAAGCACTATGCAAACACACGGCTGTCAATAATGGAGCTACTTTCGTATCCCAGTTCTTTATGTCGCTGTTCCACCTATTCCAAATCAATTCAACGATAAGTTCAATCTGCCTAGAAGATTAACGCAGTTCAAATTACCAATTTAAAGATCACCTCTCAACTGATGATAAATTCATTATAACTGGCATACTAGGACTTCCCCCGATGGCGTATACATCGATGGACGAATCGCGAAGAACTGTCACAGCTGATAAATAGGAACGGCTGTGATTTAGGGGCTTCAGGGGATGTTTTTGACCGTCTTTCAAATCAATGTAGTCCACCTGAGAATAATTGAAATCATTACAGCCGAGGTGATGCACAAGAAAATTTTTCACAATTGAACCGAAACCTTACATTATTGACTGTTCTATCTAAAGAATTGCATCCGCCTATAATTAGAATCCAATTGTTGACGAGAGCTGCTGCAAAACGGTCTCTGTCCAATCCGCAATTTTTTTTTAAAAGCCAACTGTTATTTCTACCATCAAAAATATCAATTGTATTTGCTTTCTAAAAGTAAAATATATGTAATTTAATTTGTTTTCAAATTGAATATTTATGTTTTGTAAAACTTACAAATGTGTTTATATCTCCGATGAAAGCAATTTTCTCAAATTTTTTGGTTTCACCTTTTTGACTCGCACTTTCTGCATTTTCCCGCTAAAAATTCAATATGAAATTAAGTAATTAATTAAATCATACAACCAAAGATTTGAAATAAAAAACATACAACTGCGTTATTATCTTCGGTGAATCCAATGTATTCATTTTTCGTTGATTCTTCTGTTGTAATTAAATTTTCTGTATTTGCTGTCTGTATACATAAATATAAAATGTAATGAAATAATCATTGATCAAATCAAATATTTTTAGCATTCAACTTACGACTGCTATTTCGTCACTCGTTTCTTTATGCATTGGACTTAGACAATTTGATAAAATTAATTGCATTGCTTGTTGAAGAAAATTTAACAGATCCACCATGTCATTGCTACGGTTTGCTTTATCATGATCTACCCACAATTTTACAGAATTGAAGACTTCCTCGATGGACACGTTTAATTTATTCGACTTCAGTATCTCAGCCAGGATGGAGACCGGCATATTGAGGAAGCCTGGTGTTTTGTGCAACTGAAACAAAAATGAAAATGTAATATATTTGATGAATGATGCTTTTCACGTAATCAATACTAACAGTTATAAAATTTTCCAGAGTCAAAATCATTGCTTTTTCCTTTGATTTTGGATCGTTTGAAAAAATCAAGGCGTCCAAAAAACTATACTTATAATCTCTAGTTTTTCGGCTAGTTGCATGAAATTTTTTTAGTGTTCGTCTTCGATTTCTGTAAGTAGATTTATTAAATTGGAAAATAAAAAAGTGAATAAGTTGTTTTTATGATGAAAGCGACTCTTACCTATCTCTCCAAAGTAGCAATATTTTAGCATTGCATCGATAACTGGGTAATCGAATTCAGAAAAAATTGCACTCAGGTTGTCTTTATTTTTCTTAAAAACTTCACTACACGATAAGAGCACTATCATGTGCGCATGAAACCTGCAATTTAAAAAAAATAAAAGTGACTTTTTGAGCTATTATTTTTGAAATCAAATGAAAATACTTTTTATTGCGAACAACGAAAACACATCGGAGTGGCTGCCATCTTTCATAGCATCGTAAAAATATTCAAGTCGGTTTGTAACGAAACCTGGCTTTGCGTTCACTTTTATCATCTTGCTCTTTGATTTTTTTTTCTCTCTTAAAGTTAGATATGTTCAGAATTAATACATGCCAATTTCAATACACGTATGTACGATAAAAGGACTTACCTATCGGACAGTATCCCAACGATGAATGATATCCAGTACTAAGATATTTAGGTTTTAAGCCGTTTGCCACGATATATAAGAGTATCATGACCCATTGATTATCTACAAGTTTTAATTTGTTATTATACGGTTGTTACTAAATTACAATTGATGGTGGTAAATAACATTGCGGTTTTTTATTTTGAACGTTGCTGGTAGCCCGAAGTATAATAGATTAGTATGTCAAAAAATATACATATAGATAAAATTCCAACAAATATTTTTGTAGTCTAACGATAGGCTTGTTTTACAAAAATAGTGTGAAATAGTTGTTTGTAGATTCAGGTTTTTTTACTTTATTATTATGTTATTAATGGAGTATTCTAACACAAATATGTGTTATTTGTTATTAGAAAACTGCGTTTTTTAATAAATATGAAAATAATATTGATATTGGAATGATTTATTAGAGTAATTTTATGAATCGATTGGCGGAAACTGTTATCATTTATTTTAAATAAGATTTAAATTTAAATTTTATTTAATTTAATTTTATTTATGCATCTATTCATCTATTCATCTATTCATCTATTCATCTATTCATCTATTCATCTATTCATCTATTCATCTATTCATCTATTCATCTATTCATCTATTCATCTATTCATCTATTCATCTATTCATCTATTCATCTATTCATCTATTCATCTATTCATCTATTCATCTATTCATCTATTCATCTATTCATCTATTCATCTATTCATCTATTCATCTATTCATCTATTCATCTATTCATCTATTCATCTATTCATCTATTCATCTATTCATCTATTCATCTATTCATCTATTCATCTATTCATCTATTCATCTATTCATCTATTCATCTATTCATCTATTCATCTATTCATCTATTCATCTATTCATCTATTCATCTATTCATCTATTCATCTATTCATCTATTCATCTATTCATCTATTCATCTATTCATCTATTCATCTATTCATCTATTCATCTATTCATCTATTCATCTATTCATCTATTCATCTATTCATCTATTCATCTATTCATCTATTCATCTATTCATCTATTCATCTATTCATCTATTCATCTATTCATCAATTCATCAATTCATCTATGCATCTATTAATCTATTCGTCTATTCGTCTATTCGTCTATTCGTCTATTAATTTATTAATTTATTAATTTATTCATTTATTCATTTATTCATTTATTCATTTATTCATTTATTCATTTATTCATTTATTCATTTATTCATTTATTCATTTATTCATTTATTCATTTATTCATTTATTCATTTATTCATTTATTCATTTATTCATTTATTCATTTATTCATTTATTCATTTATTCATTTATTCATTTATTCATTTATTCATTTATTCATTTATTCATTTATTCATTTATTCATTTATTCATTTATTCATTTATTCATTTATTCATTTATTCATTTATTCATTTATTCATTTATTCATTTATTCATTTATTCATTTATTCATTTATTAAGTAAAATACATAAAATAAAAAGAAAAACATTATAAAATAAAATAATAAAAAAAATTACAAAAGAAAAATAATACATAATACAATAATACAATGAACAAAGGTGTAAAAATAAAAAATAAAATACTCAAATTCTTAGATTCACATTGAACAAAAGAAAAAATAGCACATAAAAATGTACATAAGGAGAAAGAAAAGTAAAATTAATTGATTGATTCAACGCACTTAAAATTTTATAATTATACTATATTTATTTCAATATATAATCGGCAAAATATGTACAACTAAATTAACTCTTATTTGTCGAATTCATCAAATTATATTCTAGTCTGACATAATTTTAGCTTCTGAACTTGCTTTCGTGGAAAGTTAGCATCTTTAGGCTTACGATCATGTTCCGTGCAAAATATACATACGCGTGGGTATAAATAGGCTTTGGCTATTCTCCATTTTCCGACATATAAAGTATTAGATTTGTGAGCGAAAGAGAATTAAGGGATATACTGGGATTGTGACGTCATGCGAAACGTAATTCGATGGGCATTTTACACTAGCAATAAAGACGTGAATGTAGTGAATTTTCCGGACGGAAGAAAATACCATTTCCGCTTTAAAAATGCACTAACTTTTACTGGCATTTTCACGTATCTGTGTTTGTATGTACATACGTCTAACACAGTGTGCAGCTGACATTATTTTCTTTAGCGTGACTGTTTCTAAGAAAAACTATAAAATACATTTATAAAATGATGTGCTCGGGAAAAACAAATTTATATACATACTGTTTCAAACCTGTTTTACGTAGGTACTCTTCAATAATTGGAAATTTACTCCAGCCATGTTACAAAATCAATGAATGTGAACATATAACATACGTATATTAAATAATGCATGCATATGTTTGCGATACAAAAGGTTTACTGAAAAATGATATAGTTTCCAGTTTGGTCCGAAAATTCAGCCGGTGAAAAAAGTTACTGTGCAGAGAACAATGGGTGCCAATTAAGAGTTTTTTTACTATGTCTTTTGATAACAAATATGGGAAAAATAAATATGGAACGGCATTGGAAAGCTGAAAAGCGGATGGATGAAAACATTCGACGAAATGAAAAATTTTCACTGAATTTTCCGATAAAGTATTTTGAACTCGAAAAACCATGCGAAAAAAACGACGGCCTCGATCATCAAATTCACATCAAAAAATTAAATGTTAAATATGAATTTAGCAATGGGTTTGCAAGTTCATATAATAAATTTTAAAAATCGTTCCATCGGTAGTTTGATGATATATGTATGTATACATACATACATAGAACAGCATCTTGGAAGAAAATGGAAATTTCAATACTTAAATCACAATTGTATGTATATGTATTTCTATTAGTTTAATTTTAGAGATACAATTAGCTCAATGAAACCACAAATTTCGTATTCAATACAAATAATTTTATTATTATGCTATATTTGTTCGAAATTTCAAATTCACAAAAACCTATTGTTGACCATTGGCAGAATATGACATATAACATATTACCGTTTCAAAAACGACATCCGATAAATTGGCAAACTCTGATAGGGAACGATTGACTTGGAGTCACAAATATACAAGTCTAACCAGCAGTATTGCTCGGTGGTTGCGTTCATGTTGAGCACCGAGAAGTTACTGGGTTCGATCCCGTGTTAATCTTTAATGCTGCTGCAGACTTGTATATTTGTGTATATTTGTAAATACAATATAATTGTTACCGGTCGACGCACGCATCTCAAAAAAAAATCTGTAGAAATATGCTCCATGTTGAGTTTTAATAAATTTTAATTGGTATTATATAATATTTTTATATTCATATTTTTTGTCTTTGTATTTTTATATTCATGTTTGTTTCATTGTAATTTTAATTCCAAAACATTTTTAAATTTTTCTATTATTTTTTAATTTTTGTCTTGTCTTAGATTCGGAACTTATCGAATCTTGCATTATTAAACTCGCCTGAAAGATCCAACCCAATTTTAATAATTACCATTTTAATAATTGCATCTGTGCACATCGAAAGGTTACCCGTCATCTGATGTGCAATCTATCATTCAAGAAGACGAGAATTGCATTTAAAGCAGCCGTCCGTTAATCTGTCGTTCAATTTGTCTGGCGATTTTAGAGCGGATGCACCGCATCCCCAAAATGCGTGTCTCTAGTGATTGGGCAGGAAGGCACATAAGAGTTTACCTGTAAGCCCTTCCTGGTATATATATATACATATGTATATATAGGCATGTAAAAAATAAATGATATGATACAAAAAAGTTGATATACAAGTACAATATACGCATATAATATAGGTATACCCAAGACAGCTGAAATTTTGTCATACTAATGAATGAAATTCCATGGATTTTCCCGACGTATTTAAGAAATACGCAGGATATTTTGAGTATCTTCGAGATGTTGCCGCAACGTCGTTCATCCCTCTGGATTTGTCGTCGAGGGAGATAAGCACGCAGAATTATCCTCGGGATGCATTCTACGAAAGCATTGTGCTTCGGCCAAACAAAAGGACCCGAAGGCCTCAAAGGCCTCACGCCACCAGCAGAGAAGCCTTTTGACGCGAATAGGAAAATGTTACCTTGGAAAAACATTCATCTCAACATTGCAACAACTGCACATGTTACATATATAAATGTATATGGTAATATTTACTATTGTCCAACCTTCTGCTTTGTGAAAATTCATATGAGAAAAATATTTGTACTTTTTTATATTGTTAAATTGATTTTTTGATTTTAAATGCTTTTTATTATTACTAAATTATGTTCACAATACATCTTATATCTATTTTAATAGCTGCTGATCTAATGATCATTTTCTATTTTACAGTTTTAATTTAATTTTGCTAGTAATCATAGTATTATATTATTCTAATGTTAATGTACAGTGTAACGCGACGTTCTCCCGAGTGTCCCTTCAGTTGGTAGCGGTAGTAATCTTTAGGTTGGCACCAGTTACTGTACCGCGCCAAACACCATACCCCTCTCGAGAAGTATCGAGACGCGCTCTCTCGACAGCCAGCCACCATCCGGGACGGACCTCCCTTCAGCATCTCCGCCGAGCGTCTTCAGAGACGCCCAGAGATCGCCGTCTTGTGTCCACACGAGGCAGTACGGAGTTTGTCTCCTGCCTCCCCCCTCCCGCTGCTGTGACCCGACCGCAGAGCCAGCTTCTGGAGCCAGGAAGCTGTTATCAACGCAGACGACTTGCAGTCAGGAACCTCCCCGACTATATACACATATATAACTATCCCACGTTTCCACCTAACTCGACTCATGGAAGAATAACGACGTATCACGCCCTCTGCATAAAGACGCGCGTAAATCTGTTCATTACAACAGCATAATATGAAAATGAACTCAAAAACCTATTTAAAATTTTAATAAATGCTCATAGTACATCTAATACATAATATTTAAAGACTCTCTGAAGTCGACGATCTAAAGCAGATTGTGTTTGGGTAATCTGTGTTTATACCTAAAGGGTATAGACATTTTGCTGTAAACACTAAGTGTGTTAGTATGGTTATTAGTAATTCTGTCATAAAATCTACTTTTTTAGTTTGTTAGTAATGTCTGTAACAAACTGAATATTATTTATGGCATGCATTTTTTTCAAGTTAGTATACATATATGGGTGTATTATAAATTATTTTTAGGGATTTATTTTGTATTACTTGGAGCTTGGAAAGGTTAGTATTTGAGTCGTTATTCCATACAGATGAAGAATAGGATTTTGTTACATAAAAATCCATGTATTATATGTATGAGCTTTGTAAAAAGTATGTTAATTATATTTTCTCAATAGGATCAATAGTTTTCGATTGTTTCGTTAGTTAGTAAATGATACGTATTTTAATCATATCTAATATATCTTATATATAATTTCAAAAGAGACTTTGTAAGTATGTATGTAATGTTGGTTAGTAACATTGAAAACAAATCAAAGTTTGTATTCAGTCAGTTCCGGATCCGGATTTCTGTTTCAGTTCAGAGTCCAGATTCCTTTTTCAGTTCCGTATCCATATTCCTGTTTCAGATCCGGATCCGCAATCCTTTTTCAGTACTAGATCCGGATTCCTGTTTCAGTTCAAGTTCCCGATTCTTTTTTCAGTTCCGGTTCCGGATCCAGATCCCTGTTTCAGTTCCAGATCAGGATAATTTTTTCAGTTCTGGTTCACTTATACATAAAAAAAATTCATTTCTGATTGGCTGTCATTAATTTTTTTTTCGATTTTTTAATTCGATAAATTTAATAAAAATCAAATTAATTTTTACGATAAGATTAACCAAGTTTAATCGGTTTACATAATAAATACCGAGCGAAGCCGGGTAAAACCACTAGTATAAAATAATTTTGAAAGAGACTTTGTATGTAAATTTTGGTTTGTAGAATCTGAAACGGATAGTAAATAAATAAATAAATTTAATAAAAAAACAAATGAATTTTTACTATTAGATTAGCCATGTTTATGCGGTTTATGTTACAAATGCCGAGCGAAGCCGGGTAAAGCCACTAATATACGATACTTTAAGAATATTTTTCGCAAAATTGTTTCAATGGTTCTTATTTTATATAATCATATACATATGTATTTTTATCTATATGTAAAATAAATTTTTATTTCCATATCGTATAATAATATTTGAGTTTTAACAATTTTTCAATATTATCGAAAACGTATACATATTACATGGGCATTTTTCTTAAAATATATATGTAGTTCATGTTTATATAAATTTTCCTAAAATAGAATATCCTTATCAGATTGATTTCTTTGATGAATATATTACGTTTTGAATCGATTGATTAAAATTTAGAACGAGCGGGATATTTTTCTTATCGAAATGGAATTGGTTTAAAGGATTTTCGATACTTTGCATATAAATATGTATGAGAAATTTCGAATTTGCGTCGTGCGCAATTTCGCGTAGGTATTCCTTGGAATTCATTATGAGTGTTCCGACAAAAAAACTTATATAAATACGAGTGTTAGGATATGGCCTGAATGTAAATTTTCGATAGGTTTCCGGAAAAGCGCTTTGTGATTCAATTTTCGCGGAGAAATAATTGAAAAACAACATTTCACCACGTTGTTGGCTGAAAAAAAGTTATCCGGACGAAAATTCATAATACAGAGACATCGACGCCTAATTCGTTTGCGTTATTTCTTCCAATTTGAATTTATTTTCCGGCTGAATTTTGTATTCAGGCGGCGAACTCAGCACCGTGCCGATACCGAATTAATTTATTCGGCTCGAAAATTTTTACTTTTTATGTATGAAATGTCGCCAGTCGAAACGAGCGCAGCGGGACGCGCCTATCAACAAACATAGCTCTAAATCAACAACGAAAAAATAATAATTGCGTGACCGACACACCACTTTTTCTACAATTAAATTAATAACCATACTTTCAAGAGTAATATACAAAAAAAATATATTCAAAAACAGTACTCAAAACGCCATAAATCAGCATCGGAAAAATTTCTTTGCTATACTCTTATTTATTTAAAGTTTCAACATTGTTCCCGTCACTATTAGAAAAAAACGTCATATTACCACAGTTTTACATGTTTTGTATGTAATTAATTATGTCAAGTAATTGATAATTTTTAATTAGTAAATAAAATTTCAAATATATGTGGTAGAGATTCCTGAACAAATGACGCTGTTCAGGACCACGAAGATGAATGTGCGGAGGTTTCGCGACCAACCGCGCGGAGCACAAGTCTAACTGCTACTAACCCCTTTTCATCCCTTTCTAACAATCTGCCCATACATCAGCATTTTGTTCAATTCCAACCCTACATATATATAATTAATTAGTTTCTAATACCAACAACATGCCAACATTTTTTGCCATTTAAGATAAGCTCACAATATCAATTGTATTGTATTACACCATATATACATATGTAGGTACATAATTGGTATATATATATATTGTATATAATACTTTACTTTTCGAACATCCCTAAAGGATTTTATTATTTTTATTTCTGAGCAATAAAAAAAATTTGGTTTTGTTTACTGACATTATGAGATTTATCTTCTTTGATTATTTCAAAAGTAAAGTGTATTCTGATGATATGTATCTTTAGCTTACTTCAAACGTGAATCTTCGTAAATGGATTTGGGCCAAATTTTATGATATATAATATATAAAAATTGAATTAACGAAATTGACTCAACGATCGCATAGGTCGTGACGATAACATAGAAAAATTTCAATTTTCCATAATGCACTGGTAATTTTCTCAAAGCTCCGAAAACTGTTGAAAGCGAAGTCTCGTCGGCGAAAAATTCCCTCGTCGAACTTTTTTCAACTTTCGACACGGAAGACCGTTTAAGCAGGTGAAAGAAAACAGGGGAGTGAGAGAGATTCAGAGGGGCTGGAAATTTCCCATCAAGGAGGGTTGGACGTCAATTTGCATGTTAATCGCGCCCCCCACAATAATTATAACATTCGGCGGAAGGGTTAACGCGCGGAAATTTGTTTTCGGTTCGAGTCCGAAGAATTGATAACTATCGGAGAAACTCATTAGCGGTTTCGAAGGGGTTGTTATGGGAGGGTTGGTCAGGTGTGAGAGAGCAGGGGGTGAGCCGCCCTTGTTTTTACGTCCGATTGTTTTATTGGGCGGCTCGTGGTAATGAATTCGCCTCCCCGCTTGCACGCCCCTGAATAATTGAATCAACGGCGATCCACCTCTTATTTATGATAACGCAAACGCAAATTAATGGATGCTATATAATTGGAGTGCGTCTGATATTTAATTGGTAAAAATTTTAATTTTACGAGCGTTCTGGAAAATTACGTGAAAATTGTACCCTAATCCTTCTTTGATTTGTATGAAAAATAAACTTTTAATTAGAAAGATTTCGTTCGATTTTAACGATGAAAGTTTTCGAGTTTTATTAATTAATTTTATATTTGGAACAATTTGTAATTACAGGTGCATCTTCTCAATGCAAAATATCTCTTTAATGAATTTTATTTCATACAAAAAAAACATAAAACAAGTCACTTTTAAATTCATTTTAAATTATGAAAAAATTCTATCCAAACTGTATAACAATGTTTAGGTGGATTTTAGTAGGTAAGTCAATTAACAAATGGCTTATAAAAAAAGTAAATTATAAATTTCGTAAAATATCGCAGTTCCGAATAAACGATATCAGTACAAAATCAAGCTAAAAAGCCAAACTCAACTAAAGAGTTGAAAACAAATATTGAGCGGCACGACGTCAAAAAATGTGACCGTCAGTGCGTTGGCCATAGCGCGCATATCGAATTATCAACATTATATAATATAAACATTTTAAAATTCTTTATAAAACCTTTTAGTAAAATAAAATAGAGAGATAATCAGAACATAAATTCAAATTTTATAAGATATAGTGAGAAAATGAAAAAATGCATAGGCGTTTAAACAATTAAAATCTGATAAAACGAGTGGGGGGCGGAAATTCAAACAAACAAGGCTATTGACAGTGGGTGAGCTGTCACCTTCTTCAAAATTTTTGGATTGTTAAACGTGTTTATAACGATTATATTTCACCATCGGCGGCCAAACCTTGCAAAATGGCTAAGTTTCAAAGCGATCGGAAGAATGTAGGAAGTTCGTCAGACCGATTGGCGAAGTGAAAAAAAGTATATCAGAAAATTTTATAGTTTGCGGTCTAATAATAAGGCATTATACCAAATTTTTATTGTGAATTAGCAAACAAACTTTCATCTTAATATTATTGTGTATATTGAAGAGTATTCAGAGGTAAGTGGAGTCAGGTCGAGGTACAAGAAAACACGCAGGCAGGTTCCAAGTCTTTATTGCTGCTCGTCCGGTGGAGGTCAGGATCCGAATGCCACCGATCGAGAGCGTACCGCGTTATATCATAGAGCGCTCAGCGCATACACGTATTATCATTGGTCAAGGAGTCTGGCGCAGCCATTGGCCGCAACGCCCGACTCCACCATTGGTCGGCGTCACCATGACGTCGTCGGTCTACGGGCGTCTCTCTTCATAACTTTACAATATATATGCTGAATTTCTCAGTTGGACGTCAGTTTTGTGGTTAAAAAGAAAATGTATGTATAAATGTATGTACATATGTCAATCTCATGGGACTTGGGTTACGTTTTTCTGAAAAAGTTTCATATTTTACTCTCTGTTCCAACTTTTCCATAAAACACCAGAAAATTCAACTATTTACTCTATGTATATGTATGTATATATGCAGATGATTTCTTGCTTGTAGGCTATGAAAATCCGCAGTTTTAAATTTAGTACATTAAATGTACTACTATGTATATATTTTAAATAAATATATATTTTTTATTTCAATCGAACATGTACACTCGCCTATACAGATCGTTCCAAAGCGACGAGTGTACTAATACAGATACAATACGTTGAATACGATCAATACAAGCATTTATATAATGCAAATTCATACAAAAATTATGCACAGAGACTTCTATGGAGAAATTTTTTACAGCAATTTATTATAAAAACCTCAAGACAATAAGTCGACATTTTCAAGGAGATGGTAATTTTACAGAAACCGTTTCAATGAAAATCAGAAAAATTGCCAAACTCTGGTAGGAAACGATCGAACTGAAGTCACAAACCAAGGTCTGGCAGCAACTACTATTTTATTTATTTTAGGATTTTTAAGAGAAACTTACAGCTAATACAAAAATAATAAAATGAATATTTATACATAAGCCATTTACAAGTTTCTTCAGATAGCATGAAAAATCATTATATGCTAACTATTAGTCCACGCTGATTGTTAATGTATGTACATTTGTATGTTACTATTTGTTTGTATTGTACTATTTTTATTTTGATTTTTAAATGCTTTTTATTATTACTAAATTATGTTCACAATACGTCTTATATCTATTTTAATAGCTACTGATCATTTTCTATTTAACAATTTTAATTTAATTTTGCTAGTAATCATAGTATTATATTATTCTAATGTTAATGTACAGCATAATAGGAAAATGAACTCAAAAACCTATTTAAAATTTTAATAAATGATCATAGTACATCTAATACATAATATTTAAAGACTCTCTGAAGTCGAAGATCTAAAGCAGATTGTGTTTAGGTAATCTGTGTGTTATACCTGAAGGGTATAGACATTTTGTTGTAATCATCGAGACTCTTCACAAGTGTATTACTAATAACCATACACAAGTGTGTATTTTTTTTTTTGATTTTTAAATGCTTTTTATTATTACGAAATTATGTTCACAATACATCTTATATCTATTTTAATAGCTACTGATCTACTGATCATTTTCTATTTTACAATTTCAATTTATTTTGTCAGTAATCATAGTATTATATTATTATAATTTTAATGTACAGCATAATAGGAAAAAGAGCTCAAAAACCTATTTAAAATTCTTATAAATGCTCGTAATACATCTAATACATAATATTAATTAAAGAATATCTAAAGTGGACGATCTAAAGCAGATTTGGGTAATCTGTGTTAATACCTTAAGGGTATAGACATTTTGTTATAATCACCGAGACTCTTCACAAGTGTGTTAGTATGGTTATTAGTGATTCTGTCATAGAATCTACTGGTTAGTTTGTTAGTAATGTCTGAAACTAACGGAATATTATTTATATTGTACTATAAGTATTATGGTATTCTTAGCTACGTAGATATCTCGAACCTAGAGCGTTTTCAAGGCGAAAAAGTTGAATTCGCCCACACCACGCATAAAAACTACAATTTATCGACTCGGATAAGTTGACACACTATCAAAGACCTGTCGGATACTACCTTTTGGAGGTGAAGCGCACTCTGTTACGTGATTGGTGAGCGAATCGGTAATTCGTCGGACCGATGTGTATCGGCGTGATGAAGGGCCGCTCATCACCGCACGCGACCACTATCAATCACACATTTCCGCCACAGACCCCTTCTGACCACCATTAGGTACCTCATCGACCTTAAAAATCACCCGTTCACCTCCCAACGACGATTAACCTCGCCTCAGGGTCGTCTAGGATCTAGATGTTGAGCGAACGTGTTGATATCTCCGCGACGACAGAACGATACGTCATACCCACTTACAGGAATGACGAAGGCTATTGGATAGTGTCTTGAAAATAGGAGAATAGGTTGTGAATAGTACCAATTGATTAGAGTGAGTGTGTGTAGTTACGGTGATTATATTTTTTGGAGAAAAGGACATATAAAGAATCGTTTTGTTACTTAAAAAAATGCTTTATCTACATATATATTAGCCAGCAGCATAGCTCGGTCTTTAAGCTTCTGCCTGGCGCCGGGTTCGATTCCATGAGCTGACCTCGATTGAAAAGAATTTTTCTGAGTATATCTGTAGTGCTGATGGTCAGACCTAGATATTTGTGACTCCAGGTCGATCGTTTCCTATCAGAGTTTGGCAATTTTATCTGGTTTCATTGTTAAAACGGTTCCCGATTAAAAATTGGCTAAAAACCTTCCTACTTACTATGTCACCACTATTTGAGTATGATTAATGTACAATCAAAAAATTATGTACAATTCATAGATGTCTCGTTAATTTCCGAGTTTTCAGTGTCTCGTGATTCAGCGACTTGTATAATAAAAATGCTGTATTGTTTGTAATTGACCAAGAAGGCGCATTGGAGTTTACCTGTAAGGCCTTCCTGGTTCAAAATGTAATGTATTATAATATGTATATAAAATTGAATGTCTGTCTTGTATAGGATCCTTAACCACTTAACTGATTACGAAGTTCATAAATTTCAGGATTTGTTGTATGCATGTCGGTAAAGATTACTGTGAAAAAAAACGAGAAAAACCTCTTAGTAATAATATTCCTAATTTCGATTCTACCGACGCGACAGTTTAAAGCGCCATTGTGTAGTTAAGGAAATGTGTTCGTTGGAAACCACGTTGTCAGTTGGTTTATGACGACACAGCGTTGAAGAGACGTTAGAAGAGCTCCAACCATCGGTTCCCATTTCCGTTCCCTTGAAACGGGAACGGGAATGGGAATTGCATGCCTTATTCTGCATTATTACATGCATTGCAACGCATGCCGGGTTCAGCTAGTTAAATATAAATATTAAATTTAATATAATGTAGCATATGCTTTAAGGAGCCACCGTTATAATTGGTTTTCGATAATTATCTCCAGACTTAAGTTCTGTTGGCTAATAATGGAGAACCCCAAATAGACTTAGTGGTCGGTAGCGGCATTTGGTCACTTCCCGCTAGAGTTATCCTAACTGACAGCACGAAAGCGTGGGACTACATGCCGAGACCGTGGGGCTACATATCTCGTACGTGACTATAACAATAGGTAAACAAACGCGTCGAGGAAGATGCAGTGAGCGACCTGCCTTTTATAAGCAGGTACGTAGACCATATGAAGGCATTCAGGACGGATCACTGGCAGTGCGTGGATCTCTTTAATCACCCAATAAATGCTGTGAAGCGACTTTGGCCTTTTTTTGGATCCTCCTCCCACCCATACGCAACAATATTAAATTAAATATATTTAAAAGGTATTTGAAAAAAGTTCGACCGGGATCGAACACATGAACGACGACACATTTCTTCTAACTTTTTTTTGTTTAATAACTTAATATATGTACCAACACCTATGCGATAATATTTCATCGGGTACAACACTAGTTAATGGATAATGGTGGTGGCATCATCTGTCGCGTTTTATCGCAATTGGTTTCGTGGTCTAGAGCAAGTCTGCAAATTTTATAGAAGGCTAGCGTGCATTTATGACGTTTCGTGCAGACGATCTGATAAGGACTCGGATGCATCAGCTAAAATGCTGAGCTGACAGCAGCTTCACGTCACTCGTTAGCCAAGGCAATGGTCGTTCATTAGGCGTCTGCAAGTGCAAGCTGCAACCGAAACCACCCCACTGATGGATGTACAGGACAAATTAATTGGGAATGAAATGTGCTACGTAAGTTGAAATTATAAATAGACTTAAAAACCGATGTTAAAAGTTTGTCGGCTGTAAATGGATGGCTCGCTATTAGTCAGGTTGTGATCAAAATCGAAAAGAAGCTGGACGTCTTAAGGTAGAGTTGTCAGATTTAATGCTTTTCAAGCTAGATATACTAACCACTTGTAAAGAAGAAAAATCAGATCAAATAATTTTAATTTATATTAAATAATTAAATTATATTAATAAATTAAATAGGAACAAAACAGTCATAAACATCTAGATTTTAAAAAATACAATGTAAAGTGCACATGAACACATTAATAGGATTAAAATCTATATTCAGCTAAAAAAAGCAGTCGTAAAAATTTTAATTGAAAAACAATTGACAATATAATATAAACCAACGAATGGGAACAAAAGCAACCATAAACATCTAAATAAAAAAATACGTCTGTTAACCGATAACAGACGGTCTGTGAAAGAGATTGGTGCATACGTAATGTGGCTTCAATCATACTTAAATAATAGAAGGCAAATAGTAAAAATTGATAAGGTGTTAACCTCTGAATTTGTAACACCTCATGGAGTGCCGCAAGGGTCCAAATTGGGACCCTTATTATTTATATTATATATAAATGATATTGTTAAGGTAATTAAGAGGTGTAAAATACATTTGTTTGCAGATGATACATTGATATATATATAATTGGAAAGAATGTTGATGTAATGTCTGAGATTTTAAATATAGAATTAAATTATGTGAATGACTGGTTGTGTGAAAATAAATTAAAGTTGAATGTGAATAAAACAAAAATGATGTGGTTGAATGGTAAAAATAAAAATATATTGAATGAAATTAGAATTGATGATAAGTTAATTGAAAAAGTTGAAAATATAAAATACTTAGGTGTATACATAGATTCAGGAATAAATTTTAAAATGCACGCTGACTATATAATAAAAAAAATGGCTAGAAAAGTTGGTGTATTATGTAGATTAAGAAATATTTTAAGTAAAAAAAGTAAAATTTTAGTGTTTAATTCAATTGTCTTGCCACATGTGGTTTATTGTGCCACTGTGCTTAATTTGTTTAGTGGCCAAGATTTAGAAAAAAAAACAGAATAAAGCTATGAGAGCTATTTTGAATGTGAGTAGATTTAAGAGTATTGGAAGTATGTTAGATGAATTAGGATGGATGAGTATTAGAATTAGTCTAAATATTAGTACATTTTCTTTTGTTTATAAGTTAGATCATAAGTTATTACCTAAGTATTTTGATGATTATATAATAAGGAATAGAGATAAACATAGTTTTTATACTAGAAATAAGGACAAACTAGTTGTAAGTAGAGTAAGAAAGAATAAGACGGCTGGGGGTGTTTTTCACAGAGGTGTGCTCATGTATAATGCCCTCCCTGAGTGCGTCAGGTCTGCTAAAAACATGGATGCATTCCTGCGAGGTGCGAAGAGACACCTCTGTGAGGGACAGTACATATAAGTTAATTATAAATTTTAGAGTTAAGTATAATAATTAAGATGTATTTTTAAATTAGCTTGATAGCTAAAATATATATAAATAAATAAAAGAAAATACGTAATGGCATAGTAAACGAGATCTTGGTGAACAGACGTGGTGAGAAAGAGATGACCGTATACGTAATGCCTGGAGCGCATCTTCGGTTTACGGATAATCTGTCAACGAGTTGTCAGGTAACCGTAGTAGACATAGTAGCCAGTCGCTGACGTTTCCTTTCGTCGACTCGGATTTGTCTTGAGATATGCTAGGTTATTCTCCAACCCCTTGTATTCTCGTTTGCTTTTTAACTCGCTTGTGAGAGGCAAACTAGAGTGTAATGCAATTGCGTGGAATCCGCATGAAGCAAATTACTCTGTAATGATTGAGAAATTGAAAAAAGCATTTCTTCGTTTCCTATATAAGAAAGAGTATGGGTATTACTGTCCTTTTGGGCATGCTTGGATATATGTAAATCCCTTGAACTTCAAAGAAACTACTCATTAATTCGTTTTGTTCTCCAGCTTCTATGTATGTATGTAGTAATACGACATGCCCGTCTACGTAGTTATACGATTTTATGTGCGTAGTAGACATCATCATTTGATGTTTGAACCATAGTTTGCTCGCACAGTTCTTCATCGAATGGCTCCTAATCCAAGAACTGTCCGACTTCTCAATAAAATTTTTGCTGCTGAGCCTGAATGTGATATTTTTCACCTCGGTGAGCGTACGTTATCGGAGATTAATTTTAACCAATTTGTCTGGTAGGCTGCACTCATCACTATTTTCATAATTGAATGTGACTTGAGTGAAATTTTGATACTCTCTCTTCCATTTGAGCCTTGAAGGGATGTATTGTATTTGTGGCTGGTTCTAATTTATTGGTGCTGGGTATAAGTGCAAGACATTTTCTTCTTTTTATATAATTTTTTGATATTTTTAATTTATCCGCTATTATTACAAAAGCTATTTTTATTTAATAATTATGTATAAATGTATTTTTTGACTGAGTATATATGTATATATTGCCAGTAGCATAGCTCGGTCGTTAAGCTTCTGCTTAGCGTCAAGAAGGTGCCGGGTTCAATCCCTGAATGAAAATGAATTTTCCAGAGTATGCTGTTGGTCAGACCTGGATTTGTGAATCCAGGTTGATCGTGCCAATTTTCTGTGATTTCATTGTTGAAACGGTTCCCGGAAAAAAAAAATTGGCTAAAAATCCTTCCTACCTACTATGTCACCACTATTTGAAGTTTGATTGATGTACAATTCATAGATGTCTCGTTAATTTGCGAGTTTTTCAGTGTCTCGCAATTCAACGACTTGTAATAAAAACGCTGAATTTGTATTTGTAATTGGCCAGGAAGGCGCATTGAAATTTACCTGTAAGGCCTTCTTGGTATATATGTAAATAAATAAATAAATATGTAGGTACATATGTATTTATTTTTATTTTTCTCATATCTCTTTTTTTTTCAACCATTGTGGCGCATTAGGGACTCCTGTAATGCCACAATGGTCCGAACATTAACTTAAATAAATAAACAAACACACCATTAAAACGTGGTTCTAAGTTCAAATCCGTCAAAATCTCTATACAGAATTCTCATACGATCGCCAAGTCCCCTATATGTTATTTGTAACCCAATACAATTGGTAAAACACTCTTTTTGAAATATAAAACCAATTTACATATTGTATTCAAAAGGCAATTTTTAAATAAAAAAGTCTCACATACCTTTATATTGTATGTGTACACATAAATATAATTGCATCAGGTGAAAAGTTGACTTGAAAGGCTTTGATATTCAGTTCAAATCAAACGCGACCTCAGACCGTGGTTTAATTTGAAAAATAAAACCAACAAAGATGATGGCAGAAAGTTCATTAATGGTGTATGTATGTATGGTCATTATTTATGAAACCTCAGTTACATTTGCAGGGGGGTAGTAGGGGGGGGGGGTGTGGCTTTACATCGAAGTCCAATTTTGTTTTGTAAGCGAGGGACACGTCATCGAAACTGGACTGGGAACAGAAAGAGGTGGGGGGGGGGGCTCCTTTGAGTGAGCTTTTTCCACTGCATAATACTCGAGCTTTCCACGGTTTTCCCGGTCGCTCGTTAGTCGTGACCGAGCGGATTGTTTGACGCGATGCACAGATGAAGTATTATATTTTTTCCTATCGCCAAAATTGATTTCATATTATATTCAAAAGTAAAATCAATTTCGAGAATAGTAATCAATGATTACTATTCTCGAATAATACTTATCACTTTAAATGAATTTCTATCACATATAATTACACTGTTCGACAAATGACGACTTTTTTTTGGTTCAGAGACGAGATATGACTTTTATTATTGATCTATGCCCAGTAAACACGAATCTGGTAATAAAATATGTTGATTGGCTCTAGATTCGAAGATATATGTGTTTTTTTAAATCACGCGATTTTTCTATATCTTGGTGTTGTTCGGTCGATGTCTCAAAATTTGTCAATTTCTTGTTCAAAATGAATATTGGAATCTATAGTCGGGTATTTTATGTTTCATTTGTAGTACTTTTCAGATTTCAAATCTCTTTAAGTAGTCGTCCATTTCAAATCAAAAGTCAAAAATACGTATTTTCAATTGGGATTTTTTCCCACTGTTAATATTCGTTTTGATTCGACACATGTACGTCACAGTTAAAACACAGCCAACATTTTTTTTATTTTATTTTTATTACTTTATCTATGTATGTACGTAGTAACAATAGATGAAGTTTTACCAGGAAGGCTTGACAGGAAGACCCCAATACGCCTTCCTGGACAACTAATTACAAACAATGCACCATTTTATTATTACATAAATCACTGTATTTCCAGAAGCTGAAGCACAAGAAATAATAATTAATTAATTAATTACAGATTAATCCATTGAGACATCTATGGATTGAGATTTCGTACATAATTTTTACAAATTATAAACACAATAAATACAGAAGATTTGTGACAAAAGGAAAGATGATTTTTTGCCAATTTTGATGAACCGTTTCAACAATGATCAGATAAATTCGGTAAACTCTGATAAGAAACGATCGATTTAGAGTCAAGAATATCCCCAAATCTAACCAGCAGTATGGCAGATCGAACCCACTGATCAATTGGTGCTAAACATAGACGTTAAGCCATACTGCTGGCTAATATATGTATGTATACGTACAAAATATTTTATTTAATCCAATGTTTACTAGATTATGATTCTGTTGAAATTTTAAGAATATTTTGACCTTTCTGAATCTGCGTCTGAATATTTAAAGCTTACACAATTCGATATTCGAATATTCAAAATATTTGACAGCTATAAAAATCAATACTAAAACTTATGAAATTCCACTTTGTCAATTTTGTCGCGAAAAATCATTGCAGCACGTCCACCGTGGAGTGGTTATGGCGTGTTTTGCTGTTAGGGGAAGATCATGGGGGTGTTCGAGTGCCGACCAGCTACCCTGTAATTGCATTCGTTATCGGTGCATTTAATTGCAATATTTATTTATATACGAAACGAGTGCACCAATGCGACCGAATAAAGCCCTTTCATTTGTCACGGGTATTATATTACACAACTCCAAATAAAAGTCTACCCCCGTGACATTATATTGCGTTCCATTTTAATGAAGGCCCGTTATATGTAAAGCTCGCTGTCATTATTTCATTTGGTATTATTTCCACGAAAAGATGTTCACTTTTCCATATTGAAATGCGAAATGTGTAATAAGTGCGATGGTTTTGGATTGAATACATGTGGTATTCATAATGTGGGGTCTCTGTGTCTGTGAATATTGACATTTTAACTAACTATTGATATATACGTTTTGTATTATCTTTATATGATGATAAAGTACATAGATTGTATAGATAATGGTTAAAAATATTCATAAACTGTTAAATCATTCGCTATAAGCATAAATTCAATTCTCAATATTCCATATGATTAATTTAATTACAATATTGCTACAAAATGTGATTGGAATTATGAGTGCTGTTTTTCATTCATAATTTCCTTTGATGAACAGTCTGTTTGATTAATAGTACTTTCATCAATTATAAAAATTCTAAATTTATACAAAAAAGCTATTTGCTTGAATACTATAATATATTTTAAATAACAAAAAAAATTATTTATTTATCGATCGATTGAAATGCTTCACCAACCGCCATAAATATTTTTTTTATTAATATATGTATATTTATTAATACGGATGATTTGGATATTCTTAAATTAAAATGTTCTTTCCTAACACAAGTCAAGACTATAGCATGATTTTTAAGAATATATATGTACATATTGCTATGTACCTCGTTTATTAAAGTAGTCGACTAACCAGTAGGGATAAGACACACCTTTAATTTGTGGCACACCTAATTTAATAAGTAGCATCATTGATTTGTGGCACACCTAATTTAATAAATAACACCATTAATTTATAGCACACCTTAAACACTGACTAACCAAAATTGTACGACATGTGTCTTCAACACTTCATTGTTTTGAAGAAGAGTATATAAACTCATTACTGTTAGAATTTAAGTTAGTCATCACCATCGACTCCACAAGTGACAGCCAGTCATCGCCATCGACTCCGAGAGTCAGTCATCACCATCGAGACTCCGAGAGTAGCAGTCAACACATCAGCAGCAGAAAAAAAATTAAATAGTGAAGCAAAGTTAAAGTGAAACAGTTGTACGTATCTCATTTAAATTATCCGTTCCATAATTAAATTCTACAAATAGGATAAATATAATGCTTTAATAATAATAAAGAAATCTTAGTTAGTTAACACCAAGTAGTTTTAAAAAAGGAAAATGTATTTAACCTTTCATTGGAACGTGACGATATACATATACGAAATAAAGCATACAAATAACTATCAATAATATGCAAAGTATATTTATTGTTTAGAATATTTAATTTAATAAATGGAAATTGTATATTAAATCTTATAATTGTAAACTTTGACTTCGAGTAAGCTTTGAAAAATCATCAAATGTTAATGCTGTTTAGGTCCGATTGTGTTGTGTCTGCTTTTGATATATGTACATAGTAATATTGAAAAAAATATATGGTTGATATAATAATATTAAGTTTGATGATATATCTTTAAAATGTATTAGGTGGTATTTATCTCAAAAACATTTTCATCATGTATTATTGAAGAGAAATTCTCGATAGTTATAATATGCTTCTCGAAAAGCCAAAAACGCCTAGCATATGATATGCGTATATATTTACATATGTAGTAGAATTTCATCAACAGTTCAAAAATTTTAGACGCTTTAACCACATTCTATGTAAATGACAATTAAAGACGTCTAAGCATCAAAGCAAAAATAATCCCATCAAAGTGAGCCTCATCTGGAGCGTTCTCCCCACTTGCTGAAAGCGAAATTTAAGACACTGACACCCCCCCCCCCTGTACTTACATACGTAGATATACTTGGAATATTCACTCTCAAGAGAGATAATTGGAGTTGTAACAAATACACATGTGCTCGGCTTGGCTCTCGGCCCGTTAGCGGTTAGAAATAATTAGGGCTGGCACCAGTGTTTATGATGTACGGGCGACGCGTTAACACCGTAAAATTTATTGTGTTCCTTTTGGCTAATTAAATATAGAGGGGAAGCAAACTGAGCCAGAGCTAGCCAGCCTCTCTAATATGTGTCTTTCATTACGTGGGTTCGCACATTTACCTTGCGGGGCCGATTTGCATTTTAACTGCCTACTTGCCTACCCTTGCCTGATAAACTATCATCGCCTTTGTTACGATGGATGTTGACGCATGACTGTTTAAATGTTTTTACTTGGACGCTCGATGACTGTCTAATTGTTGTTATTTAATTTGTCTCTGATCATTTCACCATCATACAGTATCCAAATATACAGATACAGTGAAAAAAGAAAAAGTAATAGGCATTTAAACAATAAAAATCTGACATAGCGAGATGATGGCGATATAAATGATATAAAGTAAGAAGAGGCTAGTACGATCAATGTGGACGATAGACGTCATTAAGATATATGATGGAGTATTTTGAAACGAGTTTATTACGATTATTTTTCACGATCGTAATGGCGGACGTCATTTCCACATATATTGATGACCAAACCGAGCAAAATGACAACGTTTGAAAACGATCGGATAAGAAGCCAAATTTCTTCTGATTTGAAGTCGTAAGTGAAAGTAAGAAGAGGTTAGTAAAAACAAGAGATGTCCTTCTTTATCCTGAGTAGCAAATTTTGAACATGAGCTACTACATGAGCAAGGGAGTGTATGTTTTAAACTCACTCCAATTTACATATGTATATGTATATAGAATCTATATTTTCCTTTTCTTTTAGTTATTTTGTAACCGTTCCAGATATTTTTATTTTTATTCTTTTGTATCTTTCGACCTTTTGATTTTTAAATGCTTTTTATTATCACTAAATTATGTTCACAATACATTTTATATCAATTTTAATAGCTACTGATCTATTGATCATTTTCTATTTTACAATTTTAATTTAATTTTGTTAGTAATCATAGTATTATATTATTCTAATGTTTATAATGTACAGCATAATAGGAAAAAGAGCTCAAAACCCATTAACAATTCTTATAAATGCTCATAGTACACGTAATACATAATATATATTAAAGATTTTCTAAATTCCACGATCTAAAGCAGGTTGTGCTTAGGTAATCTATTAATGTTTTCTTTTATTTCGTTTTTTTTTTTCAAGTCAATTTTCATATTTTATTTTTTTATCTTAGTATTGGTATGAATATTTTTGTATTATTTATTTTATTATTAAATTAAGTCAAACCCTGTGGGTCTCTCGGCTTTGCCACATTTGCTATGTATTTTAAATAAATATAGTAAAGATTGATTAGTCTCCAACTCTCCACTCCAGTAAGAAAAAACGTTATTTTTACATACCTCCTTTGAATTTCACATGGATTTCATGTTAGTGGTCATTTTTATATCTCTTATCCGGTCGTTTTCACACTTTGCCATATTGCTCATTTTGGTCATCAATATACGTTAATGTATCGTCTGCCATTACGTTGGAGATCAAATATCGTATACAACGCGTTTTAAAAACGGGGCCCGTAGACCTTCTTGACGTTAAAAAAGCGTTCGTCCCGTGTCTTTCAACCTTTTCGCCATGAAATGGCCGTATCTGATTTTAATTGTTTAAACGCCTATAATTCACTCTATATTTTATAAAACTTGCTCTATAGGTTCTCGTTATCTCTAATATATAAATGTTTATAGTTTTAACTCTCATATGTATATGTATATATATTTCAAATTTGGCGTGTAGCTTCTTGTAGGGTATATACACGATATATATTGATTTTTGGCCAAATATGTCAAATCTGACATTTCACGGCTAAAAGTATATCTCTTCACTGGGTTTATCTGTGAGATAAGTATTCAATAATAAGTTATGTTGTATCTAATTGTTAATATGATTTACAATAAGCTTACATACATTTATTTGTTGCTCTGTGTATTTAGTGAAAAAATAGATTTTTAGATAGAGATAAAGTTGATTTTTTTAATGACTTGTATTATTTTAGGTTTCAAAATCGGGTAAAATAATATTTAAGGCCATGAAGAGGATTTGTTTTCGACTCCAACGGAGTGTAACGAAAAACAAACTTCCAAATAGTTATTTAAACGGCAAGTTTACTCTACATAAAGGCTTAATTGTATGAAAGGTTTATTTTGCGGTTTACCTTATATGTACTTGTATCCATAGCAAACACTGCAATAGATTGCGATTCAAGCTCTATAGTTGCGAAACGACTTTACCAGATACAGAAGATACGGGTCGCTTTAGTGAAAACGCGCCATATTGTTCTCTCGCGAGCCATTCTTTGCCCATTGTTTAGAGTCCAGAATTGAGACTTTAAGAATTATTCTTTATACCGATCCTTTGTGGAAGAAAATGCAGGCCCCCGCCCCCTTGCTAGAGGATAGAGCAATTTAAAATGTTTGCCCGCTGAAAAATCGCTTTTCGCGTGCAAAAACATCCGGAGCTGCGTCATTTGAAAATGAATTTTCCACCGCAAAATAAACCGGAACATCCCGCAGCCGGAACAAAGTGGACCCATTCGTTTTCATTGTCAAGCGAATTTGTTAGGATTACTTTCGAAAGAAACAAAACGCGCGGCATCAATTCGAAAAGCTCTCATTCCCGCAAATTAATACTTATTTATTCAATTTATAAACGTATAAAGGAATCGCGAGACACTTGAGCGTGGACATTTATCATATTTACAGACTCTTCTTGAATTATTTTCGCTGTATATTACAGTACTTTTGGTCTTTTCCCGTCTGAACAATTATTATCTGACGAGTTTCTAAGACGAGCCACAATATTATGCTTTTATGTGTATGCGTGTATATTTATATAGTATTAACATGGAAAATGTCGTACGTTTTGCTTATCTTCTTAACCATTAGAGATTGTTGGGAAGGCTGAAGTGCGGCTAGAAGTTTCAATATTCAGCTTTCAGGCTCATAGCTTTCAGTTAGCTGCAAACCAGATATCAACATCACAATATTGCGTTCATAAAAAATATTAAAAATTAAATACGAAACCTATTTTTTAAACCACTTAAATTCATTTACATTTTTAATGTAAAAATATACATAATTATGTATTAATATGAAACTTTTTGAATATTTATTATATTTTATGCATAGTAAATTTTCATTAAAAACACTATTATACTTTTATATATACGTACATGGTTTAATATTGGGAAATTTATTTAATTAAATCGATATGAAAATTTATGCGCATTTTAAGCATGATTTGAATTTATATCACTCTTTTTACGCTTCGCGTCTTTCTTCAAAGGCTAAAAAAACGTAGAGTTTTAACGACATTTTAAGCCGTTAAAAAAACCGTTAAACTTCGGCCTCGTAAATCAGATTTTATAATATTATATTAATGCGAATTAATGCAGGTTGTATAATATCGAGAATTTACTACACGATCGCGATGTAACATTCTAGGCTTTAGACGGACGCTAAAAATTCATATATGTTTATGTACATATTATGTAATAATATGTATTTATAAGAAAATAGTTGACATTAATTATAATAATATTAATTGATCTCGTTCTGGTAAAATTTTGAAACAGGGCGACTTTAATTCCGAATCTCTAACTTATATGTATATTGATTGTGTATAGATTATTTAATCATATGCAATATATAATAATTTGATAGATAATCATTTTAATAATAGGAAAAATCGAGCAAATTGGTGTATTGTTTCTAGAAGTAAATTTATTTCGTTACCTGAGATCAATTATTATCCAGGTTTGAAATACTCTGAAAGTGTTTGATTATTCTTCCATTAATACATCATTTGATTCTAATAATTTGAATGGTTGGTAGTTTGTTGATTTTGATCTAAAGTGCTTTTATTAATCTTTTAATTAGAGTCAAGTTCGTAAGTCTATTGATGCTCTCTATGCTCAACTATAATTGTACACAGTTATTTATTAAACATAATATTTATTCATTTTTTAGTCAAAGTGATGAATTTGGGACTTCTGTTATATAAAATATATAAAAATGATTTAATAAGTATAATTTAGCTTAATTTAATTGTAAATAATTATTCATAAACTGCATATGTAATTTTAAATTGTCATCAACAGTTGTTTTCAAATAGGATTTCGAAATTTGTTTGATTCCTCTAGAATAAGGATTTAAATATCATAAAACTCCATTCATTTTATTATAAGCCGATGGAATATTTATTTTTATTTTAAACTGTCTTAAATTTTGTTGAGAATATATCTTATAACAACTGTGATCAATATCTATTTTACTCATTTTTCATTGTATGCATTTACAGAACTCTCCTATTTTAATAGTGTGTATTTGTTTTTTAAATGCTTTTTATTATCACTAAATTATGTTCAAAATACATCTTATATCTATTTTAATAGCTACTGATCTACTGGTCATTTTGTATTTTACAATTTTAATTTAATTTGGTTAGTAATCATAGTATTATATTATTCTAATGTTAATGTACAGCATAATAGGAAAAAGAGCTCAAAAACCTATTTACAATTCTTATAAATGCTCATAATACATATAATACATAATATTATTTAAAGACTCTCTATAGTCGATGATTCACATAAAGCAGATTGTGTTTAGGTAATCTGTGTATATTTATGTGTATACCTGAAGGGTATAGACATTTTTTTGTAATTACCGAGACTCTTCACAAGTGTGTTAGTATGGGTATTAATTATTCTGTCATAGAATCTACTGGTTAGTATTCTAGTAATACTGTTTATAAATGTACAGCATAATAGGAAAAAAGTTCTAATTCCAATTCACAATAAGCCTAGGAAATTTTCTTGGAACAAGCAATTTTTATATTCGTATCGTCTCATTTTTACACCCCACTCTGTGCATGCATATATTGGATAGGTGAAATTCATTTTTAAACATCGATATTTATGATCTTTGGAAGTATTTTGGATTGGTTTGGGGGGGCCGAGCACTTTCACGTGGATTTTACTCTGGTAAACGTTGTTCAGTGTTTATCAATCTTTCAGCAGTAGCACTTCAGGGCGCTGTCAAGTAGCAACACTGTAAATCGTTTATCACCGAAAGCTGCATCCGGCTGCAACTACCCTCGGTGATATATCACTGCGGTGGATGTTAATGGAATGAAGATGGCCTATTGGGGCGCACCTGCCACATGGATGTCAAACCTTTCGAGTCTTAAAATGTGAAATACGGAAGAGCAAAATGGTTGTTTCTAATAGAAAGTATACCCAATACTTATAAGATACAATTGAACATATTTTTACAAACCTCCTTTACGTTTCACTTACTATTACAATTAAGACGACATTTTTATATCTCTTATCATACTTTGCCATATTGCTCATTTTGGTCATCAATATACGTTATTAATAACTATGTGTGACTGCATCCTCACCATAATAGTTTCAGTTAGCTCTATTTGAAGTCATATAATTACACAAGTGGTTCATTGTCAAATGAGATAAAGTATTTTAGCCAGCAGTATGGCTTAATGGTAGCGTGTATGTTTAGCACCAAATGATCAGTATGTTCGATCAGCCATACTGCTGGTTAGATTTGACTACAAATCGATCGTTTCGTATCAGAGTTTGCTAATATTATCTGATCATTGTTGAAACGGTTCTTCAAAATTGCCAAAAAATCATCTTTCCTGTTGTCACAAATTTTCTGTATTTATTGTGTGTAAAATTTGTAAAAATTATGTACAAAATCTAAATCCATAGAAGTCTCAATGGATCAATTCTGTAATTAACTAATTCATTAATTGTGTTTTCGTGGTTTTCAGCTTCTGGAAATACAGTGATTTATGTAATAATAAAATGCTGCATTGTTTGTAATTAATTGTCCAGGAAGGCGCATTAGGGTCTTCCTGTCAAGCCTTCTTGGTATATATCTATATATGTAAATAAAATTATTGCGCATTCATTCAATGTGCGTATGCTTAATATTTCGATTCGTTAAGTACTTTTTTAAGTAATTTTCTTTTAACCATATATTTTGTCGTAAAAAGTAGTATAATATTGATATATTTTACATGGACACTTTTTCTTTTTCACACTATATCTTATACAATTTGCATTATAGACTCTCATTATCTCTCATATATATTTTTACTTCCTTCATAGGTTATATGAATATATGTATATAACGAATGTTAGAATGTATATATTATAATTTTATATTTTGTCTTAATTTTTTTTTAAATATGATAACAACATTTTCAATAAATACATACATATATCTATTGCGTCATTTTAAAGTCGAAATATGTTTTTTTTAAATTTCAGTATTTTTCACAATTTGATTTTATACTTATTATGAAAAAATATAATACTTATATAAAAATATAAAGTATAGTATATAGAAAATATAATCATATTATGATTTTTATATAAGTTAAATCGAAAATAACTCTCAATCAAAAATTTGAAAGTAGTTAAATATTACTTTGTTCTTTATTCAATGTGAAAAAAAATTTATTTAACCAATTTTTTATGACTTTTTTCTAAGAATTACAGGTACTGATTTCAGTATTGATTGATATTTTATAAGTCAAACTAAATAAATTTATACCTACATAGAAATTAATAAATATCATGTTTCAACTTTGGATATCAAATCTCTCAATAACAAAATACTTGTTATTGAGAGACATCGACAAACAATATCTATAATAAATTTGATTTTCTCATTTAACATACTAATTCAAGAGAGATTGTGTGGAACATACCAAATACTAATACGAATTTATCTTTCAAACAAAAACAAAAAAATTCATTGAACCGTGCAATTTTATGCTAGATACAAATTGACGAACCGGAATTTACAATATTTATTGAATAATTTATTTATTTATTGACTATTTTCATAAACAAAAACATCTCAAAGATCAAATGAAATATTTTTCAAGTGATAATATAGCAAAATCGACTTGGTTGAGAACCAATGTTTTGGTGGTGCATTTTCCTCCCCATGCATCAGTGCCCATACATTACTAAATATTATTTACATTCTACGTTTACGTTACCTCGGCGAAACTAATAAATTTCATGTCACTCATTTTTAATATGTTGCAATATTTCATGATATCGAATTCCCTCCGATGTTAGTATAATAAAAACTTGGTACCCGGGCGTTCTATTGCATTGTAAATGTTGGAAAACCGTTCATCATATTAACGAGAAAACTTATCAAAAATATAGTACGTGCTGCGGTCGTATAAAGTTTGACTAATTATTGCGTTAGATTCGATAAGTTTCCGCGACCGACTGTATAATACACGAGTGAGAACTAAGTTTGTGGTATAAAGGTCAGCACGTGTTTTATACGTAATTGATTATGAAGTAGTGTTTTCCGATAGTTAGTTACACTGCCGGAAAACCCTTTGATTTCCTCACGAAACTTTCTCGAAAGCCTATGTATGTACATACATACGCGCACGTTTGATATATGCGATTTAATTCGCAAGGTGTTTCCAGATATGCACTCCATTTATCACTTGAGTGTTTGAAAACGGATCGGAAAACAAGATACAAAGTACAATAAAAATGGTGAAGTTATCTTCAATTGAGCATTCACTTAATAATTATAACGATCAGTTCCTCTTTATTTCAGTCTATCATTAAGCATTGCCCAGTTTCTATTCAGTTTTAAATGTCTCTTTATTATTAAGCATTGCCCAAAATTCCAATTTTTACTTAACTCATATAAAAATTAAGCCTTAAAATATAATCATCATCATCATAAACAGCCACTCACCATCCACTGCTGGCTGAAGGCCTCTCCAACATGCTTCCACTTGTCTCTATTTTGCTCAACTCTCATTCATCTCACCCCACACATTTTCCTAATTTTTTCTACCCATCTTCTTTTACCCTTTTGCATTCTTTCGGGTACAATTCTAGCACTTCTTTTGTCCACCTCTCGTCCATTCTTTTAGCCACATGGCCCACCCATTTTCATTTCAATCTCTTTACTCTATCCACTATGTCCTCTCCCCTTTTCATTAATCCACTTGTCTTTCTGAACTTTTTTGAAATTTAATTTAATTTGTTAGCTAATACATCTGTTAATACAGACTATTTCAAAATACAACTACTTTGTATTCTTTAAATGTCTTTTTTTGCCTTTTCATACTCATATATTAATAGCCTATTCAATGTTTTTTTCCATCCATTGGGTCTATTTGCTAGAAAATATGACTTAAAGCCTAAAGTATTTTACTTTAATTCCACTTAAAGAGTATCTTTTATAAATTTGGAATTCTTTGTGCATTATTTGAGTCACATATAATTTTATTCTGAAATTCCAAATATTATTCCTTCATGTTGTTTGATGTATAGTATTCATTTGGCTTCTTATTTTATGTTTATTCTCATAAGTATGTACCATTAGAACATATTCGAGCGTTAATGTTTTATTTCAACTATTTATTTATTTATTTATTTATTTATTTGATAGTTTTGGACCATTGTGGCATTACAGGAAGAACCTAATGCGCCACAATGGCCTACATTTGAAAAAGATATAAAAACATAATATAAAAACAAGTATACTGTAAATAAAGGAAAAAATCAAAAGCAGAAAACATGGTAAAATAAAATAATAAAAAAAAGTAACAAAAGGAAAATAATACCTCATTCAGAGAGAAAAAAAAAATAACAAAAGTGTAAAAATTAAAAAAAATACATATTTTATAATACAGATAATCTACATAAATAGGCATATATAAAAATAATAATCATAAACTGGATTTATAGATCAGTCAATTAAACATACTTCATATCACCTTATTATCAAAATTATGTGTCATACATAAAGCAACGCCTCTTTAGAATTTTGATCACATTATTTCCAATTTGATTATATAATATAAAGTGACTTTACGCATTATCCTGGATAAAGGCTTGTACGCAATAAGTGCTCATATCATCCTGTTTGTGTATTCATATCATGTTTTTCGCAGGCTATTAACCGTCGAAGAAGGGAGAGTGTGCTCGTAAACATCCCACTACCCCATCCCAGATTATTTTTTCCATATCCAAGAGCCGCCGAAAAGAGAACCAAGAGGAGGGAGGGGAATATAGAAAGGGGGGAAGAAATGCGGAGGTGTATGAGGAAACTTGTCGGATGTAATTGGTTAACGAGCGAACGAGGATTATAAAGTTTGTCCAAGAGCGCTAAGAAGACTCTCGTACCCGAAACTGTGACTGGAGCCCTTAGTTTTCCACTCGATTTTCCGAGTGTGTGTGCGAATTTTCCTCTAGGCTTAGTCTCTCAAAATTATGCGATAAACACGAACATTAAACGAAGTATGTTGGCCTACTCGTACGCACGTTTATAATACGTATACGTGGTAACGAGATACGATCGTAAACCTCTAACTAGGTATTGCATTAACTATGGAATTTTTTAACTTTCCCGTGTGGGAAATTTTTTATATACCATATTTTAAATTTTTGTCGTTCAAAAGTGCAACTATAATGTATAGAATTTTAATTAATTATTCATCAAAATTACAATATGTAATTGTAATACACGATTATATTATGAAATTTGAATTTATGAGGTTTCATATGAGCAAATATGAATATGTGGTACAAAACTTCACACAATGAAAGTTTTTCAAATTCATAGTATTTGAAATATCTACAATAGAGCTAACATTATTATATACCTGTTAAATTTAAACGAATAGTTTTGAAACTATTAACAAGGTTTAATTAAACATTGAATAAAATAAAGCCTTGCATTTTCCATTTTCCATTCCCAACTTTTCCGTAATTTTTCAACTTTTTCTTCATATTTGAATTTCATCTTTAAATATCTTTATCAAAAATGAATTTTGATTTTATTTTTTTGTAGAAAATATCACTATATAATAGCCTTTTTATATTATCTATCAAATATAAAACAGGCATACATTTTGTACTTTTTCTTCAGAATTTCCTAACTTATTAATTAGCACGCATTCAACTCCAATGTTTAACATTATAAAAAAGTTAAATAAACCTGATATATATAAAAGCAGTAGCATGGACTAGTGGTAAACAAATAATGCTTTGAACAGAGTGGTCACGGTTCGATTCCCACTATTAGCTGCTGGCCAGACCTTGGTTTGTTGATCGTTTCCTATCAGAGTTTGCTTTTTTTCTGATTTAAAATGAAATGGTTCCTCTTAATTTGGCATCTTCTTTGCAATCTCCCCTCTAAATCTCTAGCTATTTAATGTCTCGAGTTTCGGAAATTTGTATAATAAAATGCTGCAAAAAATGTCTACATAAATGTCACTGTGGATAATGTTTGTATGAATTCGCATTGCTTAAATGCTTGTATTGATTATAATGATCACATTGAATGCTTGATCATTAATAGGTTTTATATTTGATAAAAAAATTAAATTATAAAAACCTCGAGACAATAAATTGACATTTTCAAGAGAGATGGGAAAGGAGATGCTTATTTTACGGGAACTGTTTCAATGAAAAAATCAGATAAATTGGCAAACTTTGATAGGTAACGATCGGTCTGGAGACACAAATCTAAGGTCTGACCAGCAGAAACCAGTGGGATTTGAGCCCGTGACCACTTTGTTCAAAGCATTATATGTTAACCACTAGTCTATTCTGTTGGTTATATACGAGACAATAAAATAATTATATTAAATTTGTCATTTATTCATTTATTTATAGTTTTGGACCATTGTGGCATTACAGGAAAAACCTAATGTGCCACAATGGCCTACATTTGATAAAGATATTTTCCAAACATACACACTAATTAGTTTCAAATTTAATTTTTCGAAAATACCCTGTCGCATTGTTGAAAGAATTAATTGCCATTTTGTCACTCGTATGTATTTTACCCGTAAATATACGAGGCGAATGCCACCGCTCGAGTTTCAGTACATTAATGCCCAAGTTTGGCAACTGTTGTTAAACTTTTACGTGATATATCATAGCGCAACTGTGTCTCTCTCGAATTTACAAACATAAGGTGTGAGTTTCCAAGAATGCCAAAGGGAACTTTCTCGCGAAACTTTCGCGTCGTTAAAATCGCTACCGAGAATTCCTGCGCGGGCTTTGGCACAGCCCTGACTGGAACGCGAGCCCTGACGTACCTATGTATTTGGGTCAGAACAGGTGACAGCAAACCCTGGAAATACAAGCCACAATTGCAAATTTCATTGAAATTTTCATCGTTGAACATAAAGTCGAAAAATTGATTCAAAATTATTAAAGATAAAATTAAACTGCAGATTCCATTCGATATGTAGCAACACTGCTACCCCAATACGAACACATCTGAGAATTAGCATAGGGCAATTCGCTATCGGTAATACGATTACCTCAATTCGCATGCAATCGGATGGTAATAGCGTTCGATTCTCACTTCGACAACGTCTGTCCGTCCTTCTGTCGGTCTGTATGTATCTGCAATGTAAATGCAAATCAGACCAATTCACCGAACCAAACCAAACAGCCAACTAAAATAATATACATATCCAAATCAAGCTCCAAATAATACAAAATAAATCCCTAAACATAATTTATAACACACCCATTTATATATACTAACTAGAAAAAACTGCATGTCATAAATAATATTCCGTAAGTTACAGACATTACTAACTAACCAGTAGATTCTATGAAAAAATCACTAATAACCATACTAACACAATTGTGAAGAGTCTCGGTAATTGTATATACCCTTCAGGTATAAGCACAGATTACCTTAATTAACACAATCTGCTTTAGGTCATCACCTATAGAGAGTCTTTAATTAATATTATGTATTAGATGTATTATAAGAATTTTAAATAGGTTTTTGAGCTCTTTTTCCTATTATGCTGTACATTAACATTAGAATAATATAATACTATGGTTATTAACAAAATTAAATTAAAATTGTAAAATTGAAAATGATCAGTAGATCAGTATCTATTCAAATATATATATGATGTAGTGTATACAGAATCAAGTAATAATTAAAAGTATTTAAAAGTCAAAAAAATATTATGAGATGGTTAGTCTGTAGTTCGGCGGTTGGTGTACAAGCGTTTATTCCGTTTTGAAAGTTTGAACCTTTTAAGTGATCGTAGTCTTTTGATCATCATTCCATTGGATCCGTCTTGTTAGCATGTGGAGTCTATGGTGGATTCGGGTATCATTTTTTTAAATGTTTGACCTGAAAATTTGTCAATTATGATAATAATAAATATAAAAAAAAAAGTTTTTTAAAAACTAGGCTTTTCTATGTTTTGTATATAAAAATATAGATTACCTAAACACAATCTGCTTTAGGTCATAGACTTAAGAGAGTCTTTAATTAAGATTTTGTATTAGATGTATTATGAGCATTTATAAGAATTGTAAATAGGTTTTTGAGCTTTTTTTTTCCTATTATGCTGCACATTAACATTAGAATAATATAATACTATGATTACTAACAAAATTAAATTAAAATTGTAAAATATAAAATGTTCAGTAGATCACTAGCTATGAAAATAGATATATGATACATAATTTAGTAATAATTAAAGCATTTAAAAATCAAAATATCCAAATTGAACGACCCACATATGTACATATCTACTGTCGCACATGAGTTAACCCACTGAGGGCCGATTCGACAGTAATAATGGTCTTTTTTGTGTTATTATTTCGAAAAGAAATGGACGAGTGTTAGTATCCAATACACTCATGACTCGCCCGAATGCGATTGTTCCTTTTTGACGTTTTTCTCCTTTCATTTCCGAAACCTTTGATCGATCTGACTCATTCACTTTCAACTCGCAGTCTTTCTTTTGATCCTGCGCCTTGTATTGTACATTTTGTTCGAGTGTGTATACTTTTATATACACATATATATGTATATACTTGTATGTGTATTCTTTTTACCGGTGGTTCTGTTAAAAAAGAACTTGACTCGTAGAAAAGACTTTTCTTTCGATTCTGTTACAACAAAGCAGTCCGCGCAATAAAAAGCACACAGATCGCGTATTGCATAGTATTCGATAAAATCATATTATTGCTTTTATTTATTTGTGCTATTTTTAGAATACTATTTTTAAAATAAAAAGTGAAAACATCAATTCATATAATTTCAATTATTTTCCCATTAATTTCATAAAAATTAGAATCTAAAAGTTAGACAAAAAAAACGAATTCTTAAAAATTTACATTATATTTATGTATATGCGTTTGTTTATTTTAAAGGCGTTTTATAATAATTAAAAAATCATATCAATATATGTATAATTTCATCTAATTGTGTATAGTTTATAGCCAGTAGCATGGCTCGGTGGTTTGTTGATAATAAGCACCGACAGGTCACCGGATTCGATCCCGTTAGCTTACCTCAATTAAAAATAATTTAAAATATTATGTTTAACACTATGCGGGCATGTCATATCGGCGTTCAATTATCCAATTAGGCCATAAGTGCCAATTACATATATACATACATATATTCGAGGAAATTTGCAATCGGCTTAGTTAGCCTGTGTTTAGCCATCGCCAGTAGCATTAAATAATATTTGTTAACACACTAAATCCGGCGATTTTTGATTCGTGGGTCGCTCGAATGTGCGGTCGGGCGGGCAAACACTGCAATAATTGCAACGAATGCAAATATGGCGACCGGCAAATGCAACTGAATTCTGTTTGCACTCTAGTATAGTGTTATAGGATCTAGTGGTAGTATTATTCGAGGCAATTTTTGATTAGCGATGGAATTCGGAAAATAAAAAATTTAAAAAATCACAACGTCGGGCATTTGCAAAGCTTTGTGCGAATTGGCAAAGGAAGCTTTGTTTAATTTAGTATTGATTAATAACACCATTGTTGTCGCCAGGAGAGCCGTGCTTTGTAAAATTGGAATTAATTCATTGTTGATTTCGCAAAATTTAAATAGTGAATAATTCATAAAATTAAATACATAAAAATACCCACTTAGCTGTTGAACCATTTATATTGATTTTTTTTTATAAATAAATATATTTGTGATTTTTTTAAAGTAAATAAAAGATGGGGTGGGGCCTATTCGGATTTCTTGGCACTGGCCGCCAAAATGTACATTCAATGTGCGCTTGTGACTTTAACGAAATAAATTACTAGCAGCGTGGCTTGGTGTTTGCGTTTACGCTAAGCTCCGAGAAGGTGCCGAATTCGATCCCGTGAGCCCACCTCAATTGAAAATAATGTTTTCAGAATAAATACACTGAGTATAATCTGCAGTGCTGCTGTATGTTTGTGACTCCAAGTCAATCGTTTCCTATCCGAGTTTGCCTATGTATCTGATTTCATTATTGAAACGATTCCTGCACCACTATTTGAATATTGCATACCCAACTTCGTTGTGGGAGGGTTAGATAAATAAATAAAATAAAATATGGTGGCATTTAAATGATTCATAAAATCGAGAAGGTATAATTATCTACAAAACTAATCCTCCAGCATCTGAAATTCACAGGATGAAACACCTGAGCCCTTTGTAAATATTTATACTTACATATATACCTACATACATATATACATATAATGTAATGATAATTGCTTAGAAACTTCGTAATAGGAAAACCTGACACGCGCGAAACTTTCCCTACTAAATATTTACGCGCGAATGAAATCCACCGGATTCATTACGCGCCTAATACAAATTATAATCTCGACATCCGATTTTTCCATTTCGAGTTTTCCTCGGTTAATTAGCCGAAAATTATTTAGCAAAGCGATACACACGCGAGCACTTTTGATTTCGTCATGGTGAATAATTAACCCAATTACCAGAGAGCGGCTGATTTTAAAAGCGAGATGCTTTGAAGGATGTGAAATATTTTCGCCCCTCTAGAGAACTGAGCTTGGGGGGGGGAGGGCGGTGGATTTTCCAGGGCCCCAATTAGGCCCCTCGGACCCGAAACCCTTAACGACCGTGAGGGGTCCGCGTTTAATCCGCACTTGTTCAGCCACGAATGAAATTACACGTGCGTCCGGATAGAGTCCGGATGGCTTTTCTCCTGCAATGCGGCTGGCCTGGACTACGTGAAAATCCCACTACCACTAGTGCTATCCCGGTTGTATTCCTGTGGGAAATTTTCCGACGAAAGATTGACTGCAGACTGAAGCTTTTAGCCTGGGGTTGCGCCGAAGATGATACGTCCGAGGCGGTAATCTTCACCATCGTGAGGATGATGCCTATCATCGTCATTTTCTGGACCCCTAGAGAGTCTAATATTATAGGGTTTAAAAAAAAAAGTGCAGGTTCATTGTTGCGTAACTATTTTAAAATGTAATATTCATATTTTAAATACTACTGTATGTAATATTTATAATTTTCACTACAGATTAACATGATTTCCTTCTATGTATGTATATATCCTTCTCAGAAATCCGTGACGTCATCCAACAAATAATTCGGTATTTTACGATTCAAAGGATCCGTGGGCGTAGGCGCCGAGGGCGAAGCCCTAGGGAGCACAGCTCTAGGGAGCGCCCAGAGCAAAGCCCTAGGGGGCGCAGACGTAGGGGGCATTGAGGACGAAGCCCTAGGGCTCTACCCTCTAGGGGGCGCAGACGCCGAGGGCTCTGCCCTAGGGGGCGCAGATGCCGAGGGCCTACATATAATTATTTATAAGAGACTTACTATATATGTTTGTTTGTTCGTGACAGTCAATTTAATAAAATAAAAAATGAGTATCCAAATAAATTTATATCAAATAAAACTATTGAAATAAATTTTATAAAATGTTTACTATTAGATTAGGCATGTTTAAGCGGTTTATATTACAAATACCGAGCGAAGCCGGGTAATACTAATAAAACATATATGTAAATCTCTTGGATTCCTACTCGGCTCAACAAAACTCTTTAATGGTTCTTATGTACTTAAATTACTTTATTTTTCCCTTGTAGGGTCTCACCTTGAATTTCCCTCAAGGTCAACTTTTTATTTATCCCATATTAATTGTATTGAAAAATTGCAACTAAAATGTATTAAATCTTTACGCTACCGTTTTCCTACCTACGCCCTTACTACTCTTTTCAATATTTTAAACATCCCATCCTTTAACAATCTTTCTGTCAGGCGACAACTCACTGATACAACATTCTATTTTAAGCTCCTAAATAGTTTCCTTGATTATTTCGATTTACTGAGTAAGGTTGGTTTCGGGATCCCAGTTAGGTATTCTAGACACGTTGCACTCTTTTCACTTAATCCTTTCAAAACCAATTCCCTAAAATATTCCTTTATCGTATGCTTAACGGGAAGCTGAATGAGGTTGATATATTCGTTATTTCCTTACATCAATTCGGGACTGCCATCAAGAGAGTCTTGATTGATAGATCCATTTCTATTTCTTTATCCAATTATATTATATAATTTTATGTTTAATTATGCATTGTCCTATTCAGTTAAATCTATTTAAATAAATCTGATTTAACTATCAATAGTAAAAAGAAGACCCAAAAGCAATTTAAAGAATGTTATTCCGAATCAAATTTCTAAATATCCAAAATATAAATATGAAAAAAAAAAAAATAATTTGACAAATAAAAGTTGCAAAATCAACGGATGTTTTTTCATTATATAAAACATTCTGTTGAGAATTTTGAAAGAGTTTTTCTCCACATTTCAAAGAAAAAGCCAACTTTCAATAGATCACAAATTAATTCATGCATATATGTATAAATTAACTTTAATTATAAGGCATGAAGATATTGTTGCGTGAAAGTGAAGAGGGGGCTTCCAGAATCGGAGAGAAAGACGCAGGAGGGTTGTAGAAGTCGTTTATTCGTCTGCTCTCGTCGAAGCTCCAGGTCGGAATGGTTTCCAGGCCGAGAGCGCCCCATATTTATACCCGTTTGGGCTCAACAACTATTGGTCGATGAGTCAGGTGATCCCATTGGCCGTTGCGTACGGCTCATTCATTCGTAGAGGCTATTTTGACGGGAACGAGAGATAAGGTGATCTGCGCTAGTAAACCATCGGTCCACGAGCGCCACTCACCTAATCTCTACGTTACAATATTTTATCCGGTATTTTTTCCAAATAAAATATTTACAATGTATAAAAAATGTCTGAATTTGAAACGTAGATTTGTATTAATACATAAATACGCAGTTTGGTACAAATTTAAGTTATTAAAACCACAAATACACCTAATTTATCATAGCCATACCTACATAAACATTTATATATATGTAAACAAATAAATTTATTTCAAAATATATTTACATACGTATACATATTTCACAGCAACACACCAATGCATCAAGCCTCCGAGCAATATGCGTCAAAATTGCATAGGCGCGGGCATAAGCCCACCGAATATCATCGCAATACCCCAAAGGCGGTAAAGTCACATATGAAATATGCGGATTTGGGAGGGTGGTAGAGACTGGGATGGGGATGGAACAGGGCATGAATTAGTTCCGTTTCTGGGTTTTGTATGACAACGTTTTCCCCGGCGCGAAACAATAAAGCGGGCTTCGTGTCCCGCTGCCATAAATCGTGGTTTGGAGGCCGAATGGGAAGCGGCTAACATGCGAGGTGTGATCCCACAGGATGCCCATAATGCACAAAATATCTAATGCACGATTGCCTATAAATAAGGGGGATGGGGTAAATTAGGGGTGGAAGCGGGCCGGCAGAGACGTGTGTGTCGAGACGATTCCTCGCGGGTCCAATTACCATACTTCGGGTCTGCTTATCTGCTTAATTAAATTTCTTTTCGAATTTCTAACAAGTCTCTGTCTGGGTGGGGTGTGTTGAGATTATATGGAAATAATTATGGGGGTGTCAGGGTTGATTTGTTGAAGGTTGCATGTCGCTTTTGATGGGTGTGTGTAGTGTTTTGCAATACAATTCAATAACATTGGCAAATATTTTTATTTGATTTAGACTTTTTTCATCACAAAATGTCTTTATATAGATACGTATTTTACGTATTATTTTTACGCATAGATACGTATTTTCTTGACTTTTTTAATTTTTTCTTTTAAGTTATTTGTTATCAATGGCTCTATCTCTATATATTGTTATTGATGAAATTTAAAATATATAATATATAATTCTTAAATTATCGTATTTCGACTTTCCAATTCTTCTCTTAATTAGATCAATAAATGCAATCAATTATTACATTTAATAAAGATTTTTTAAATATTTTTATTGTTCATATATTATGTTCAAAATACAACTTAAGTCTACTGATCCAGTGATCTGTATCTACTATTTACACATTATTTTTCTTCATAGTATTCATTTTTTCAATCATATTTTAATGTTAACGTTAAACTTTTAATGTTAAATTTAACGTTTAATAACTTTAAGACCTTTTATGTTGACTATCTAAATCGAATATTCTTATGGTAAATTTTGTTTATATCTGAATAGTATATTGTTCCAGGTTAGTGGTTAAATGATTTATTTTGGATTACTAGAAACTTTGAGTGGGAAGTGGAGGAGGTATTATTCCATACAGGTTCTACAGAAGTTAAAATAAGTGCTCAATATATTTTTATTTTGTTTTTAATGAATTTAATACATACAAAAGTATTATCTCATTATAAATGTCTGTATTAAAAATAATGAACGTACTATTTTATGTAGTGGCTATTTTTCTACGCAGACATTTCTCGTGCAAGTAAGATTTTACATTAAGCTATCGTCTTTAAAATTGAAATAAACATTTTGCCAAGACAATTACCACATCTCGAGTAAAAGTATTCATAATTAGATCACATCTTAGCGTTTTTTTGAACGCCGCTGCAAAAACGAACGGTCGCTCAGGTACAAGTACAAGTCGGACATTTTCTTCAGTAAAAAAATATAACCACTTTAAAACGAAAATATCAGTATATTTTTCCTGCAAAACCTTAGCGAGTGCTCGTTGACCGCAAAAATAATATTTTCACAGCATCTAATTAAACAAGTCCTGTTCCGGTTTAATTAGTTCGTGTACCGCGCCGAGCGAGCATGAGAGAGAGCCTCGCGAACAACCATCTATTCGACCGTAATTTTTTCCATTTAAAATATATCGTATTACAAATTGGACTCGTTCGTGTTAAACTACATCGCCTATACGCAATATGTACAATTATAAATTTAATTTAACCCCCGTGTAACGTGTAGAGCGAATTTTCTTAAATGCGCATTGAACTATACAGCACGAACGCTGTATGGTGATACTTGTTTAACACGAACGTCTTGAAGAGACTTTTTACTTTATGCAAAAATCAATCAATTGCCTTATATGCTCAAAAACTTTCCGGAAAATGGTTAATATTCGTAAACAGAATGTTATATTAATATGTGTAAGCTTTTTGACAGTATTTCAGTATGATATAATGTCAAATTATTGGTTTAAATCAACGTTATTTTCTAGTTTTGTCTTTGATAAATCCTTATTTAATTCATCGTTTATTGTTATAACACAATTATCTCATCTTCATCGGAATCTAAAAAAGTTATGAATCGTCAATACTAGAATGATACACTCGCTTCATAATAGTTTCATCGAAAGATACACTTTCGCTTTCATTAAACCATTTAAGGAACGAATTGATTCGAGATGAAAATTCCCGGGACATCAAAAATTTCGTAAGATTCCGTGAATTTCTGTCCCGGGTCAACCCGGGCAGAAACTTTTGTACCTACTTATAGAAATTTGGCTAAATTTGAAGTGCATTCTAATTTTAAATCAGTTTTATTTGATTGAAAAAAATTTATATTATTCAGACTACAGATTTATATTAATTTATTTATTTATTTAAATATTTATACAGGTATACACTAATTTATTTTTATTTTACATAGATATAAGGAGAAAATATGTCGAAGAAATTCATTATTTTTCAATACATTAATCATTTTAATGAAGTATAAAGAAACACCAAAGACGACAGTCGCAATGGAGATCAATTTGTTTTCCTAAGAAAATGTATGTGCTGTGGAGGCTATGGTAAGCATTGAAAACCAAATCCAAATGATAGCTCAAGCTTTGGATTGTCAGAAAAAAGTATTCTAAAATATACATAGTATTCTAAAGTATTCATTAAGTCTAATCAATATTTAAAGTTTTTTAATAAAAAATACAGAAAATATAGCACCTGATTCAATTCGATGTATGTATGTTGAAAGAAAAATTTCCTAACGCATGATAGAGTAAGTTGGAATGTATTACGAAACGTTGCCCCCCCCCCCCCCCCCTATGGATATTTTAGTTAGAGTGAGACTATAATTATTATTTTGAATAATAATACCAATAATTTTATTTTACTACCGCCATCTATGTATGTTTAAAACTAAAAACTGGATAAACGTCAGGCACTTTTCGGAAATTAAAATTTCAAACGCGTCTAAAACGATATTTTTTTCCATCGTAATGGCGGAGTATACATTTACTTGTTACATATTGATGACCAAAATGAGCAATATGGCAAAGTATGAAAACAATCGGATAAGAGGTAAATTTTTTCCTGAATTGTAATCGTAAGTCAAACGTAAAAGAGGTTGGTAATAAAAAGCATTTCTTCGTTTCCTATATAGGAAAGAGTATGGGTATTACACATAAGCTTTTCTTTTTTTACCTATGTATATGTGAAAATTATTAATGGTTTACTTAAAATAATTATGTTTTTTTACTATCAATATATGTAACATAATAAACTGTAAATTTTCCAAATAAATAAATATCTCTATCGTGAAGCTAAAAGGAGGTATGTAAAAAGAAACTTATCATACCAAAAATCCTTTGTAATCATGTACCAAATATATTTATTTTAATTTATAAAGTAAATATCCCCCCGTTTTACCCCCCGCGACTGGGAGACTGCCACTCTCGGGAATCAAGCAATCTTCTCAGGGCAGGAACCCTCCCAGATAGTCAAGTTCTAATTACTATCTTATAATTATTACATGTATTATTGTCTACGTATAAACATACGTTTATATTTATTTTTCTTTCTATATTTTCTTTTATAATACATTCCCTTCTTTGTTGTTTTTTTTATAATTTGTAATTATTATTATTATTATTATTAGTTGTTTGTGTATATACATATATGTTTTGTTTTTGGTATGTCTAATTTCTTTAGTTATTATTTTGTTTATTTTCTGTTATATTTTTGACCATTGTGGCGCATTAGGAATTTCTGTAATGCTACAATGGTCCAAACTTTAAATAAATAAATAAATAAAGGCCGGATTGAGCAGATCTCTCTTCAGAAAGTTTTACTTTATTTTATCAAACGATGTTCAAATAACGATTTTCCAAAAACTTTTTGAGCGCTTTTCCCGTTTTATGTATATGTAGATTGAAAAATCCTTAAATGCAATTTGACTTTGGCAAAACTGCTTTTCCACTACAATTACTAGAGGTGGGTGGGAAAATGGAGAAGGCTCACGAAATATCCGGTGAAGAAGCGCACTCAAAAATTGCATCCCATTCCAGCTCGAAAGTGAAATAAAAACGCTTTTGAATTGAAATAATAAAAGCCGACGAATTTCCGGCGCGGAAAAGCCTCGAATGAGACGAGTCGGGGTCAAATCTCAATTGTTAATATATATATCAACTAAAAAACATATAATATATAATACTTCTCTATTTTATTTTTTCATTATTACTCCCATCATTAACCGGTTGGCAAAAATGGCAATAATCATATTTATCGCATGCAATTTCTACGGTGGTTTTACGCCGTTCGCATTTACATTTCATAAATAAATAATTAATTTGTATCAAAAGCGTTCATGATTATAAATGAGCGCCATTTTGAATCGCTTCCACATCGATGATGATTTATTTGCGTCGCATGAAAGTTATTAAAAGTTTGTATGTGTGAAATTCGCCATTCGGTTCGAACGCAATTTTGTGAATTTGGCAAATGCGTAAAAACTATTCATCTAATCGAATAATTGAAATCGTTTAGTATTTAATTAATTATCGCGCATACTATTTCAATAAATTGTGAAACGATATTGTAAATTTCAAATTTAATTCGATTAAAGCTCCGTTGAACACTAATAACAAAATATATAACACAATAAGAGATAATTATGTTTAGTAAAATGTGTGGAAAAAAAAATCACAAAATAACATATACATATAACATAATTATCTTAAATACCATGAAATGAAAGATAAAACTCAAAATTACCACCACCGAAGTGAAACGAAGGACCCTAGCATGCATTAGAAATCGAAATTTGTCAACATTGACAATAAAAATTTGACATTAGAAGTGAAAATTAAAGTCGATTATGAATGGCCACCATTGTTCGGTACGCTCCCTCAATTTGTTTTTACACCCTAATTCTGATAATTGGCAAGAAATCTGTATGAGTGATATCTTAAAAGAAATGGCAATAAGTAGGCAAATTTTTAGAAAGGTTTGAATCGAAAAAAAAACGAGTTCGAATTTTTGCATGATCACAAAACTTCATCTATTGTTACTACGTATGTACATACATAGATAAAGTAATAAATCGAATGTTTTGTTCCCAACCAACCAATGTTAAATACATACAAAGTCTCTTTCTAAATTATATATTAGAAAGATATGTATAGTTTAATGTTTATAAATAAACATAATAATTAACTTTTATCACTAAATTTGTAACACTTTATCAAAGTATTCTGTCTTAGAACTTTCCCAAATCAATCAAAATCTGGAGCTCTATCAAGATCTGAAGGCTTTTGATTAAAAAGTTCCTATATAAAAATGTCAATGTACTTATCTTCTATACAATTCCACATATTTAAATACCGAAGACCTAATCTCTGGAAGGGTTTTATTTTAATTTTATTTAATAAAGCAGCGTCGAGCAACGCTATTATTATTATTATAGCATGGTAATTAAAGATTTAAGAACATGTTTATTCATCTTCAACAAAGTAATTAAAAATAAATTAAAAGCTTAAAATCCAAATCGAATAACACCTATATATAACTACTTAAGAACACTGCATGCCATAAATAATATTTCGTTACTTACAGATATCACTAACAAACCAACCAGTAGATTCTATGACAGAATCACTACTAATCATACTAACACAGTTGTGAAGAGTCTCGGTGATTACAAAAATGTCTTTAACCTTCAGGTATAAAGACAGATTACCTAAACACAATCTACTTTAGATGATCGACTTTAGAGAATCTTTAATTAATATTATGTATTAGATGTATTATGAGCATTTATATGAATATTATAAAAACTAGGCTTTTCTATGTTTTGTATATAAAAATATAGATTACCTAAACACAATCTGCTTTAGGTCATATACTTAAGAGAGTCTTTAATTAATATTATGTATTAGATGTATTATGAGTAGAGGTAGGATAGTCACAGTGCTATCCATTGTTCGACAAACCTTTAACAATGCATTTACAACCTTTGAACAATACACGGCCCCCTCAGACTCCGGTGACTAATTATGAGCATTTATAAGAATTATAATACACCCATATATACTAACTTGAAAAAACTGCATGCCATATATAATATTCCGTTTATTACAGACATTACTAACAAACTAACCAGTAGATTCTATGACAGAATCACTAATAACCTTAATAACACACTTGTGAAGAGTCTCGGTGATTATAACAAAATGTCTATACCCTTCAGGTATAAACACAGATTACCTAAACACAATCTGCTTTAGGTCATCGACTTTAGTGAGTCTTTAATTATTATTATGTATTAGATGTATTATGAGCATTTATAAGAATTGTAAATAGGTTTTTGAGCTCTTTTCCTATTATGTTGTACATTAACATTAGAATAATATAATACTATGATTTCTAACAAAATTAAATTAAAATTGTAAAATAGAAAATGATCGGTAGATCATCAGTAGCTATTAAAATAGATATAAGATGTTTTGAGAACATAATTTAGTAATAATAAAAAGCATTTAAAAATCAAAAAAAAAATCGAATAACGTTATACATATATGTTTGTAACAGAATCATTAGCTATCATTGATATCTATTGCTGTAGGTACATAAAAGAATTAACCGCAAACGAGACTACCGTGTTTATTTTGGCCTACGGCACGAGCGTGTCAATAAGAAAGCCCCGACGCTTCAGAATTGCAAAAATAATTCAGCAAAACTGATATTTTCAGAACGTGCGTGATGCACGCAACGTGTTCTTTGACAGGAAAACGTCAATTACGGCAACAGACATACCGTGTGCTGTTCGCTACAGTGTTACACAGTTGTGTGCGATCTCTCAGATAAGCAACCCTTTCACGGACACGAACGAAAATTATTTTATCCTCTTCTCGAAAGGCGAAAACGTCTGCCAAATTGAAATTTTATACACAGTTCAATTTGAACTTGCATACGGGGGGGATGGGGTGGGAGCGTCTCTCTTTCGCTGGTCGAGATGCTGCACTGCGGTTGGCTTTAATTTGAATAAATTTTCTTTTCGAGTGAGACGATAATTGAGCAAGTTTCATTTATTCCTAAATCCAACTACGGCTAGTGAAATATCTCCCATTTTTTCCCCATTTGTGTTATAAGAGGTGGAACTTAAAAGTAGCCGGAATTCCTTCTTCAATACAAAATTGACCATATTCACCAATTTACTTGCGCAAAATCTGCATACATTTTAGGTAAGAAATCGGCGAGGTTAGGTTAGATTAGGTTAGGTAAGGCAATTCCCAGTATCTTCCCAGTGTTTTAATTTAACTGTATAGCGCAACTTAACACGCGGTTGCATGCTCATTTCGATTTCGGTATTTTTCGTCTCGACAAAATTTGCGACTGTTTGACCGCATGTTCACTCGAACTTGTATCGACGTCGAACATATGGATGTCTCTTTTGCACGCATATATTTTGGCGCGAGTACTGCTCACACTTATGCGAACTCTGTGTCAGATGCCCAATATACATCTCCACTGGTCTTGTGATCCTGATACTTTTGTCTCGATTTTTGCCTTTTTAAAATTTCCAGAAAGATCTAACTCAATTTTAATAATTGCCCATCATCAATGCACATCGAAATGTCATCTGCGCGACCCAATGAATATCTCGTCTTTCGTATATGCTTAAATTCAAACAGTCGTGAATTTCGTCGAGACTTGAAATACCGAAATCGAAATGATTTGTAGCAAACCCATAGCGTAGAATAGGAGGGGTCCAACGTTTCGTAAGAAATTCAGCCAAAGACTTATTTTATAAACTACAAAGTGTTTTGTCCATTGATATTTCAACTGGTATTTTTGAAAAAAGAGTAGATACATTAATTTAAATAAAGTTATATATAAATAATAATAATACTAAGAACAACAATTATTGTTGTAATCGTAATCGTAACCAAATTGGAACCGAAATCGGATAGGAATTGGAAACGAAATCAGAACCGAAGTTGGAACTGGAATAGGAATCGGCATTGGAACTATTATTAAAATAGACATTGGAACTGAAATCGAAATTTTTAATAAATCATTTTTAAAATTTGTTTTGAAATTTCCATACTTGTCGATGCACTCGTCACATACATATTACATATGTACATAAATACACACCCACAAACATACAAACATCCCATCGGTTTTAATATGTGTACATACATAAACACATTTTAAGCTTTTTTGGGTCTTATTAAAAAAGTTTTCTACCTGATTTTCAATATAAATTTTTAGAAAATTACATTAGTTTCCATGACAACTGTTCGGGCTTGTATCAGGATTGTGTTCGGGATCCAGAACGATGAAATAAAATGCTCGCTCCTCTCTTTGTCTATTTATTTGTAATTTTAAAGTACACTTTCCCTTGTTGCTCCATAAGGTGCATGCTGACGACTGTTGTGTGAGTGGGTCTCGAGTGACTACTTTCACGTGTCTGTCTGACTATGCGTGAGCATTGCACCTTATAGAGCATTACACTGAATAGAGGGAGGAATAGGTCGTAACAGCCATTAATGCAAGTCTGTCGAACAATGTTTCTCAATAAGAAACAGGACTACATGTGTATATATTAGTATAATAGCTCTTAGGTTCTTAGAATTCTAGAACTGCTTTTCAAACTAGAAAAAAATATTGGAAGAAATATAATAGCTATTTATTTCAAGTATGATTAAACTGCAAAATTTTAAAAATCTAAATTCCTGAATCTTTCAAGGACCCACCCACTCAAATTGCGATGGTGCAATTTCGACGTAACTTTCGCAATACGTAAATTGCACAACGATCCTGAAAATGCACACACGCGACTCTCCCGCACTCCAATCTACCTAAATATTAAAAAACATATATATATTCCGGAAATGGGGAAAACTCGCATAAAGTGACCGGTGAAGTTTTCGACCTTTTGTACCGAACGCGAAATAATTGACAAGCAGCCGCAGCGCACTGCAAATATGGCTAAAAAATTAAACGCAAACAAACCTCACCGCATGATGAAATTCGTGTTTGATTTTGCAATATATGTATATACGTATGTACATTCAAACAGGTAAGTGGGCGTACAATATGCATACACATATGTGCTCTTGTAAGCGGGATTATGTGCAATAAATTAAACAAACATTGGGGCTGTGCAAATTCAAAATTTTAACGCGTCCCTCTCATGCGTAATTCGATATACAATTTTTATTATATCGTCGAATTTTGATGCGTGAATGCCTAGATTATATTTATATATGTCCATAGAAAACAGATGAAAAAAAACAGAATTAAATCTAATATATATATTTTCGAAAGAGACTTTGTATGTACATATGTAAGTATGTATATACATATGTATATATCTTTGGTTGGTAATTTCGTAAAAAAGTCACAATTTCTATGACGACGATTTGATTTTTTTTTCGATTCAAATAAATTTAATAAAAAAACAAATGAATATTTACTATTAGATTCTCCATTATATGCTGTTTATATTACAAACACTGAGCGAAGCCGGTTAAAGTAACTAGTGTATTATAAATCGATGGTATACAGTGATAATCCAGTATTCAACTTATGCATGCCAACTTAATCAATCATACATGCATTCTTCTAGGCTATAAAATTAAACAGTGATAAAAACTTTTTTTTTAATCACCTATTTTCAAGGTTGTCACTATTATCTTATACTTAATATTTATACATTTTCTTATATGAAATATCTACGGAAGAAAGAAAAAAATGAGCATTTCTAGACTTTCTTATGGAATATCCGTATTTTTCTTTGAACAAACAAAAAAAGGGACAGCACTTAGCGGTAGCTTTGAGATTTAGTAATGGGTGAGGACCGGGTCATAAACCAATAAATAAAGTATTTTCAATAACCTGAACAAGGACGCAAATACTTAAGGGGCGATTCAAACGAGAAGTAAAACTTTCTTACGACGAAGATACAGCATAAATACCAGATTTTTCCAGCATATGGCCCTCGAACTCATTTAATCCGATGTCAAATTCTATAAAAACCAGTTAACCGGATTTTTTTGTAATGAAAACCAGATTTTTCCTGGGGGGATTTTTGGAAGCCCTAATTGCGACTTGACCGAGCATTTCATCAGGCCAATTAGTTGCTTATAAAAATCCTTCTTTCTGTATGATTTTAATATTCTCTCATCAGGTTTAGAGAAACTTAAGTCTAATAAGTACGCTAATACATATAATTTCTCAATGAAATCGTTGCTGCCGTCCCTGAATGCGATAATTTCCACCTCGGTGAGCGTAGATTATCGGATATTATTTTAACATACTTATCTGGTAACCTGCACTCATCATTACTTTCTTAATTTGAATGTGATGTATGAGTGGAATCTTAATCTACTCTCTTCCATTTGGGCCTCGCTGTGATTTTATTTTTTATTCATATTTTGTTTTATTTATTTTACTTTTTCTTTCTCCTTTGTACATTTTTATGTACTATTTTAGTTGTATTATTATTTTTCTTTTGTTACTTTTTTATTATTATTTTATTTTACCATGTTTTCTTCTTTTTAATTTTTCTGTTTTTTACTAATTACTTGTAAATGTAGGCCATTGTGGCGCATTAGGTTCTTCCTGTAATGCCACAATGGTCCAAAACTATTAATAAATAAATAATAAATAATTTCGATCCTACATATGTATGTACATACATATGTCAGCATTCTAATTGTTTATCACCAGAGGAACCTATAATAATCAACAAACGACATTATTACATTGACAATCACAATCAATTTTAAAAGCAAATGCACCTTCTTAAATAGACTGAATTCAGCGCCAAAACGAACAATCCTCGAAATCAATACCAAAATTTTAATAAGAAAGCTCAGATTTTTCCGCGCTTTTCACTTCGCGTCAAATGTCGGCACACGTGACGCCCCTAAACTTCGGGAAACTTAATAATGGAGAGCAAATAAGCCTCCGTCCACCCCTCCGACCCACTACCCCTCACCTACGTTCGCGAATCGGTGGGTTAAAACCAAAGATAAGCTCGCTACGCGGACGTGACGTCACGCCAAACTTTGACCAACTTGTTACCAGACTTTACCGCGGAACAGTTATCCACAAACGTCTACCGCTTTAATCGAATCCACCGAATGGAACTAGCTAAGTACCTAATACACTTGCATTATACCATGGATGTATGGGGGTGGTGTGGGTGGTTATGATGAGGGGGAGGCTTTTGTGTGAAAGCTAGCCGATATTGGCCCCGAATTGAAAACAGTAATTGCGGAAGCTGAAGAGTTCTCAAGTCATTAACGAGAGGAACCTCGTTTCGGTGGAGTCCGAAAGAAACCGACCCAAAGTGTAACGAAGGACCGATTCATCCCCCATCCCCTATCATGATTTTCTTTTTGTCGCGTCCGTCTCCTCCATTGTGTCCGTCTTCCGTTTTTTTCTTCTTTTTTTTTTTGAAGGGGATCGAATTTATTTTCAGGGGTGTAAATTTGCTTTGGGCGAAGTTGAGACTGGTTTTTAGATAAAGTGTCTCACTTATAAATATATCTAACCCCATTGAATCATTGGTCCGTTTTTACAATACATATATTTCAAGGCTTGATTTTTCTTGATATCTCTTCAAAATTTCTTCAAATTTTGTATTCAGCACTTATGCTTTTCACCCAAAACTTCCTCTATTGTGTTTGTGGAGTGCTTTCTTTCTTACATTGCATCATTTGGGTTCGTGTACTTCAAATCTTCTATGCTTTTTGTCAGCGCTATTTTGTGTATCAATCAAAATTTTTATTTACTTCCTCTCCAATTAACTTAACTTCCACCAACTACCAAATTTTCCCTTAAGGTCATTTTTCATTACCTTACTTGACTTCTTCTCTTGCTTTATGTTTATTTTTTGTCAACCATTTCAAACCTTATTTGGAAATCTTCTATCCTTTATTCTAGCTACATAGATCCGCAATGAACTAACTTTCTATAATATTTCTTCCATAAAAAAAAAATCTAAGAACTATTCTAAATCTATGGACTATTAAGCAACTTTTTAAAATAAATTAATAAATAAAATCTGCCTCCTATTAACTTACATATTCCAAAATATTCCAACAACAATCACTCTTTCTTACTTATTTTTTTCAAGCACCATTTCAACACTTTCTCCAAAATATTCCAACAACAATCACTCTTTCTTACTTATTGTTTTTAAGCACCATTTCAACACTTTCTTCAATTCTTCTGTAAATTTACCCACTTAATTGAGCATTTCATTTACGTATCTTTCAAATATACATATGTAAATATATGTATTTCATCCATATCTTCTTATTCCTTTTGAGTACCTTGAGTATCTTCTTCACTTCTTATTGAACATAGAGTAAAAGTTTTAACTTCTTAGTTTTAGATATGTTAATCTTTCCTGAAGAATCTATCTTTTCTATCAGTGGAATTCAAAGCTATAAAATTCTCTACATATCCATGTTTACTCCAAGTTCAACAAAACAATATTGAGCCCAAAAATTTAGCACTTCTTAATTTTATCAAATAGAACCAATCATAAATTTACAATATCTATTCTGAAATACAAACGAATTCAATATAAGGTTCAACCCATCAACGACTGCCTGCTTTTAACCCGACAAGTCTGCCAACATTCATAACTAGACCACTGGATTACGTAAAGCGAAGTAAATATAATAGAACCAGTACGGAAGAGCAGTGCGTGGTTCATTTTTGCGCACGCTAACCCCTTCGCCACCACCTCACGTGCCGTCAGTGCTTCTCAAAAGTTGGCGACCGCAAGTAACAATGCGCGCTGGGGATCCCCAGTTAGCTCACATCAAAACTTGTGCCGGTCACGTCAAACTACATATATAACCCCCATACTGAAACTTTACAACCCCTACGCGCCTTTTCTTCCTTCAACCAAACCAGGGCGCTACCATACGTATTCTTTTGGAATTTCAAATATTTATTTTCAAATATTGTCTTAGTAACATTTTATTTAATGTAAAATCTTAAAATTTGTCAATTATGATACTAATATTCTTCTTCTTCTTGTTAATGCCTTGTCCGCATCCGAACGTTGGCGACCACCTCGTCGATTATTTGAATATATCCGCATCGGTCTTCAGCGGCTCGGAACAACTCTTCGGCGCTCATATCGGTCCACATGCGCATGTTTCGAAGCCAAGATAACTTTTTCCTGCCAATCCATTTTTTTCCTTCTATTTTCCCCATGGTTATCAAACGGAGAAATTCGTATTTTGGACCCCGTATCATGTGTCCGAGGTACTCCATCTTTCTCCGCTTGATGAAAGAAACAAGTTCCCTGCCTCTCCCCATCATGCCGAGGACAGCTTCGTTTGATATCTTTTTGGTCCACGGAATCTTCAGCATACGCCTATAGACCCACATCTCAAAAGCTTCAATGCGGTTGATCACCTTGGTTTTCAGAGTCCACGTCTCACATCCGTGTAGTAATACTGTCCAGACGTAGCTCTTCGCGAATCTCAACCGCGTATGAAGATTGAGATGCTTGTTTGTAAGCGCCGCCTTCATTTTTACAAATGCTGTTCTAGCCATCTCGATGCGGATTCTTAGATCTTCATCTGGGTCTATCTCTTCATTCAGCCAGGTACCCAGGTATTTGAATCTTTTTACTCTTTCTATCACCTCTCCATCCAAGGTTAGATTCCCGGTGTCTGTTTGCATTATATTTACTATCATAAATTTTGTCTTCTTTAGATTTATACGCAGACCTCTTCGATTGCTTTCTTGATGTACACGGTCTAGAGATATTTGCAGGTCTGCTAAATTTTCAGCGACTAGTGCCGTGTCATCAGCATATCTTATATTGGTGATCGTCTCGCCGCCCACCTTGATGCCCTCCGCCTCTTGGAGAGCATCGTGGAAGATGGATTCGGTGTAGGTGTTAAAAAGAGTAGGTGATAGGATGCATCCTTGCCTGACGCCCCGTTCTATAGGAATCTCATCAGTGAATTGATCATCGACACGTACTACTGCAGTCTGATTCCAATAAATATTTCGTAGCAATCTGACATCTCTGTCATCCAGGCCAATATTTTTTAATGTTTCCATCAGGCGTGTTGGACACGGTCAAAGGCCTTTTCAAAGATATACATATATGTATATAAAAAAAAGTTTTTTAAAAACTAGGCTTTTCTATGTTTTGTATTTAATAATTTTTATAAAATATAGAGTGAAAAAGAAATAGTTATTGGCATTTAAGCAATTAAAACTAGATGACGGCGAAAACGGATATTCACCAAGTAAAAGCCGAAGCGATCGCAGTAGGCGAAAATTTTGGGCGATTAGCGTCAGGCACTTATTCGTGGGAGAATTTTCAAATGCGTCTAATACGAAATTCTTTCAGCATCGTAATGGCGGAAGATACATTTACTTATATTGATGACCAAAATGAGCAATATGGCAAAAAGTATAAAAACGATCGGATAAGAGGCAAATTTTTTTCAGAATTGTAATCCTAAGTGAAACATAAAAGAGGTTTGTAAAAAATGGAAAAGTTTTAAAACGAAAGGATAAGAACCCCAACTTCGTCAGACAACAAAATCGATTCTGAACTAAAAAGAGGTTAGTAAAAAGGAGGTATGTAAAAAATGGGTCTACGTGACGAGCCAGAATGTTAAATTACAGAAAACACAAATATCGGAAGGCAAAGATCGAAAATCGAAAGATCTTAAGTCGAAAGATCAAAAAATAAGCGTGCATGGTAAACGGCACATACTCACTTAATTTGCGCGAGCAGGGTACAACAGGAACAAGAGGAACAGGCTTTTCCTCCCGTATTCTGCGCACGCACATTAATACGGGAGGAAAAGCCTGTTCCTCTTGTTCCTGTTGTATCCTGCTCGCGCAAATTAATTGAGTATGTACCGTTTATCATGCACCCTTTTTTTATCTTTCGACTTAAGATCTTTCGATTTTCAATCTTTACCTTCCGATATTTGCGTTTTCTGTAATTTAACATTCTGGCTTGTCACGTAGACCGGTAAAAAATATAGATTACCTCAACACAATCCGCTTTAGGTCATCGACTTTAATTAATGTTATTTATTAGATGTATTATGAGCATTTATAAGAATTGTAAATAGATTTTTGAGCTCTTTTTCCTATTGTGCTGAACATTAGCATTAGAATAATATAATACTATGATTACTAACAAAATTAAATTAAAATTTTAAAATATTAAATGATCGGTAGATCAGTAGCTATTAAAATAGATAAAAGATGTATTGTGAACATAATTTTGTAATAATATAAAGCATTTAAAAATCAAAATATAAAAATCCGACTGTCAAACATGAATGTCAACATTCATGTTTGGCCATTAGACGAATATCGAATTATAATATAAACATTTTAACATTCATTATATAACCTATTAGTAAAATAAAAATATATATGAGAAATAATGAGAACCTATAATGCAAATTTTATAAGATACCAACTGAACCCGGCATGCGTTGCAATGCCAGAATATGACATGCAATTCCCGTTCCCGTTCCAAGTGATGGTTGGAACTCAACAACGTGGCTTCAACGACGTGTCGTCATAAACCAACTGGTAACGTGGTTACCAACGAATACATGTCCTTGACTACACAATGGCGCTTCAAACTTTCGCGTCGATAAAATTGTAATTACGAATATTATTATTAAGAGGCTTTTTCCCGTTTTTTTTTCATATTAAGCTTCCCGAACATGCATACAACAAATCCTGCAAGTTCCATCGTAATCAGTTGAGTGGTTTAGGAGCCTATACGAGACAGACAGACAAACAAACAGACATTCAATTTTTTATATGTATATAGATATTGTGAAGTTATAGGCGTTTAAATAATTAAAATCTGACAAAACGAGAGGGTGGCGGAAAGTCAAACATATAAGGTCACTGACCGCTAAACGTCAAAATGTTTGCATTTTTAAACGTGTCAATTATTATTATTTTTCACCATCAAAATATCAGAATCGATTAAAATTTCCGTCGTTGACCGAACCGCGCAAAATGGCAAAGTTTCAAAACGATCGAAAGACTGTTGGAATATATATTAAATCTTTAGCAAACATAGACACATAAAAAAGTCTAGTAAAAATCCTATGCGTCATATTAATTTACAATACACGGTATGTAAATATTGTTGAAGGGGAAGAAATTTGATGGGATTCTTTAACAAGTTGGGATAGATTTCAATGTATGCATGCCCTTCGTGATTTCATAGACCTGGTAGCCCTAGTTTAGCCCCTTCTCACCCCCATCATTCTACAGCTGGGGCCTTTGTTTTATGGCAATTGCGGCTTGTTGCCGACGTCAAATATTCGCAACTGTATAAATAGAGCGACGTTAACACGTTAACGGTCGACGCGGCTGGTACGATTGACGATTCGTGACCCCTTCCGGCTCTGCGTGGATATTATTTTCGGCCGTTTAACCCGTTGCGAGTCGTTCGGGAAGTTCAACTTTCTCGCTTTATAACGACGTCGAATTTATATCAGCAATTCAATAATACATACATACTATTGGCACAGAATTTCATACTATTTTGCAAAGGGATGGAATCTTTACTTCATTCTAAACTGTATTTCTTTTTATATACCTCCTTTGCATTTCACATGGCTTTCGTGTTAGTGGTTATATTTATATCTATTATCTCTTATGGTGCGTACGCACCAAGCCAACGAACGGCCCACAGGCCAACTTTTAAAACCAGTAGCGTACAAAATATCGAAATAAAAATTAAATTTAAAAATTGAAATTAAATATCAAAATTAAAACTATTATTATTATATTAAAATTAAATTCAAGTATCAAAATAAAATTATAATCATTATATTAAAATTAAAATAAAATATTGAAAGTTAAAACAGAACATGCACAATTTAAATAAATTTTCGAGATTGACCTAAAATTAGATCATCAACAATCACATACAGGTAATCCTCGACAAGAAGTTTTGACTTACGAAGATACGCACTAAGATCGAAAAAAAATCAAAGAATTATTATTTTTACTTCCCCGTAAAGCACAGCTACTGAGAATATATCATGTATAGAGGTAGGATAGTCACAGTGTTATCCATTGTTCGGCAAACCTTTAACAATGCATTTACAACCTTTGAACAATACACGGTCCCCTCAGGCTCCAGTGACTAATCATGTATTAGTATGGGTGATCCAACGATTTTTGCTAACCCGGGGTGTTGTCGGTCACATCAAACGGATCTTTTTATTCTTCAATTGTTTCTCTCGTCGAAATAAATCAAGTAATTAAATCATTTCAGAGGTAAAATTTATCGGATAATGTGTGATTATTAATTTTATTTCGACGAAAGAAAAAAAAACCCTTTGACAAATCACCGACAACCGACACCGCGTTTTTTATGAATTGTTTTTTTTTATCGATCATCGACGTCGAAATACAGAAACATATCGTGACGACTTTAAAATATTATATCAAGATATTTTTTCACTCGTAAGCAGAGAAATTATAATATTTCTCTGGTTTTAAATGCGTATCGTCGCCATTCAAAACATTGTTGTAATTCAAAACATCAACGATGATCTAATTTTAGCTAAATCTCGCTCTTTAACTTAATTTTGATATTCAATTTCAATTTTTTAATTTAATTTTTATTTCAATATTTTGTACGCTACTGGTTTTATCCTGCTGATTAAAAAAGTTGGCCCAAAATCGTCGTTGGTTTAGTCCGTAAGCACCATTATCCGATCGTTTTCATACATTGCCATATTGCTCATTTTGGTCATCAATATACGTTAATGTATCGTCTGCCATTACGTTGTAGATAAAATATCGTATACAACGCATTTTAAAAACGGGGCCCGTAGAATTTATCGACGTTTAACAAGCGTTCGTCTCGTGTCTTCCAACCTGTTCGCCTTGATATGGCCATATCAGATTTTAATTGTTTAAACGCCTATAATTCACTCTATATTTTATAAAGTTTGCTCTATAGGTTCTCGTTATCTCTAATATTTAAATATTTATAGTTTAACTCTCATATGTATATATAAATTTCAAATTTGGCGTCTAGCTTCATGTAATCTAATACACGATATTGATTGATTGATTTTTGGCCAAATATGTCAGATCTGGCATTTCACTGCATATCTCCTCAGTGAGTTTTATCTGTGAGATAAGTATTCAATAAGAAGTTATGTTGTATCTAATTGTTAATATGATTTACAATAAGCTTACATACATTTAGTTTTTTACAATAAGCTTAAACTTGCTCCAAATCACCGTTGAGATATAAAGACTAATAACACTGAGCAACAAAAAATAATATTAAGATATATAAATTATTATTTTGAATAAAAATACCAATAATTTTATTTTACTACCGCCATCTATGTATAAAACTAAAGACTACATAGACGTCACCCAGATTTCAAATTTGCAAACTTCAAACGCGTCTTAAACGATATTTTATCTTTATCGTAATGGCGGAGGATCCATTTACTTATATTGATGACCAAAATGAGCAATATGGCAATGTATGAAAACAATCGGATAAGAAGCAAATTTTTCCCTGAATTGTAATCGTAAGTGAAACGTAAAGGAGGTTTGTAAAAATTGACCCATTGAATTTGAATATGATAATGATTTTTGTTGGTTCATGATCGTTTGCGAGATATGAGCGTTTAAAAATATGCGCAATTTTTAACAGTTTTTTGTCTTTTGTGGTCTTTAACTCAAACACATGTCCCTAATAACTTTAACTCATGTCCGTAATAACTATGTGCATGGTAGACATCATCATTTTATGGTTGTACCTCCTACTCGCACAGTTCTTTTTCGAATGGCTCCTATTACAAGAGCTATTCGACTTCTCAATGAATGCGATATTTTTCACCTAGGCGAGCGTAGATTATCGGATATTATTTTAACATGTTTATCTGGTAATCTGCATTCATCATTACTTTCTTAATTTGAATGTGATGTATGAGTGCAATTTTAATCTACTCTCTTCCATTTGGGCCTCGCAGGGATGTTTTGTGTTTGTAGCTTGTTCTTATTTATCGGAACAGGCTGCAGTTTTCAAGACATTCCCTTCTTTGTATTTTTACTACTTATTAAATTTTCATTTATCCGCTATTTTATTACTTTACTGTTTTTTTTTTTTGAAATTTTTAATTTTCATCTTATTTTTGCTTTTATTTTTTGTTCTATCTATTATTTTTTTGTTTTTCTCTCTCTCTTGTTTTATTATCTAGGCCATTGTGGCGCATTAGGTTCTTGCTGTAATGCCACAACGGTCCAAAAAAAGGTAGGTAGTTTTTACCATTTTTTTCATATTAAACAATTAAATATAAATATATTTACAGGTATTTGAAAAAAAATTCGACGGCGTGTAGATCAAACACAGGACCGACACATTTCTTTTAATTTTTTTAATGACTATATGTCAACACCCATGCGATGATATTTCATCGGGTACAACACTAGTTGTATAATAATAATAGATTATACTTTTTTTATAATTATACGACTATCCATAATATCGTAAATAATTTGGAGTACATTTCATTTTGACGTGAAAATAATTATGTTATATTAAAACTTCTTGTTTTATTTCGTTTTTTTTTTTGGGTACGTAAAAAATGTGCGAGATAAGCTCTCGCTTGCTTAAAATATCGTCTAAATATTATTCTTCCGGAATATAAGTCAACTTGAGGGAAAGAGAGTGAGACGGGGAAGGAAGGGGATTCAGTGTAAACAAGCGTTTTATTTTAAACGAAGTAGAGAGGAAACGTGTTTATTCTGCGCGAAAGCTTTTCGCATCTTTACTGATTAAAACAAAATAATAAAAAGGTCAGAAAGCTCGTAATAACAACGTTGGAATTAATTCATACTGAAAACATAAATATGATAAAAAAAATCTCGCCCGAAATGCAACAGGTTAATCTGGACGCGCTCAAAACCGTCATCCCCTTTCATACATAACGTTTTTTCATTATAATCAAATCTATGTATATAATTTTTACTTTATCTATGTACGTAATAACAATAGATGAAGTTTTGTGATCATGCGAAAATTTCAACTCAAGATTTTGACTGATTCGAACTGAGAATCGATCACTGATCACGTTTTCATGATCTAGAAAAAATGTGTGTGTGCCTGTGTGTCTGTGTATTTTGGGGATTTTTTGAACACCGTTAGTCCTATCAAACTGAAACTTAGTATCGGTTACTGAAATTTTTATCGACACGATTTAATTTTTTTCAATTTTTTAAGTTGAGCGGAAAGGGTACCTCCCCTTATAGGTGTCCCCTTTTTTAAGTTTTTGAATTCAATTATCTCCTAAACCACTAATTAAATCGGACTGAATTTTTTTTATATGTAATATAAATTATTATATGAACCGGAAGTAGTACTTTTACTCTAGAGAATCGAGATTTTTATGTTTTTCTAAAACACCTTTTGTTTTATTTAACTGAAATTTCATATCTAGAAGTTTAAGCTTAATACTAAGTTATTTATAAAATTTTGTAAGCATTCGTCAATCGGAAGTGGCAGTTTACTCTAGTTCGATTTTTCTTCCGCAATGTGATGCAAATAAAAAAAAATCATTCAATTTTATAAACTGGAAGTGGGATTTTTTCCTCTTCTTTCGTCAAAAATGTTGTCGCCACTACTCTATCCACACCCCTGAACGTATCAAGCTGAAAATTTATATTTGTATTCTTTATGTACTAACTTAGAGCTGATAAGGCTTTGGTCAGAATTCGTTAACTGGAAGTAGTATTTTTTTTTAAAACAATATTTCATTATTTTATTTTGACCTTTTAAATTATATTTTATTTATTTTTATTATTTGATCTTGTAAATTATTTTTATCGATATTTAATGTGTATAATACTGATAGTTATTTTAATTAATACAAAAAATTTGAACAAAATCGGACAACCGAAAGTAGAACTTTTGTCTTGTGTAAGTTTCCCTACACTTGCGCTCAATTTGTATCGAAAATGCTGTCAAAAAAAATTAATCAATTTAGATTTTTTAAATATATAGTATTTTATAAATTTCTCTAGTAACTAAAAAAAATAATTCATCATCCATCGGATGACATAAACACGTGCGTATTTCACAATGCTGATGGTATGTGTGATGTGTTTGTACGATTCAATATCTAATTTTATTATGTGACCTCCTTATATTCCTCAAATACATAAATAAAGTCATGGGTCGGTCACATCCGAATTTTTATTTTTATTTTTAATATATAATTCTTTGTACCGGAATTTTTATCTTAAGATAGTGTCAGATCATCATATGTTATATAATGTAATATAAGCAGCTAATTACACGGAGACATCTCAATAAAATATTCTGCTATCATTATAAATATATATGTACATATGTACATATATTTTATTTTATTGTAACCTAATTCGAAGAGTTTTGCTTTTAATTCTCAACATGGGGAAAAATAGCCGTACATATTGTACGGTCTCCATTACCTGGACGATTACTGCAAAACACACATTGAACTATAGAATTCAAAAAATATTGAAATTTATAGCTGAAACCTGTATCTTTTTCACATAAATTTTTCAGGACGTTTTTCTGGAAATTTGAGCGCTTGAACTTCCTATGATTGCGAGTATTTTATATAAAAACACGTAGTCAGTATATAAATGAAGTACAGGAATCGAGGCTCTGACACATCGAATATTTATAAATTAAAACGCAAAACAAATGGCTTTCCAACCAAAAAGTAGTTGAAAATAGGTCACTGACTGGGCTACGTACAGTTGCTATGCATCGTTCGTTTATCAAGTAAATCTTTAAATTTGGTCCGAGGCAGAGTTCTAAAGTCCGCCACCGCGTAAATACTGAGTTTTTCCTCTCAGTGCCAACAGGACGTAAAGACTCCCCCGCTTTTCTTTGCTATTTTCCGTTTTTGTCGGGTTATTTCGTCTCGTGTTTTATTTTTTTGTATTTTTATTCCGCTCGTCTCGAACTCTCCTAATCCGCATAAAACTCGTTCAGATACGTGTGCTGGCTTAAGCTTTTATTGCCCCGTTCGCGGCGAAAGCACCGGAAACAATTGTCCGTCTTACATCTGCGGCCAAGAATTTTTTCCGCCTTTTCTCTGCTTCATTCTGATTTATATGTTTAAAAATTTCAGTAGAATAAATCTCAAAGAAAAAAAAAAAAAAATTAAAATCTACCTATTGACATATGTATGTAATGTGCATATGGACATATATATGTATAAGTATATTTCTATTGGTCGTATATCTTCATTTAATTCAGTATAAATCAGAGATATTATTACAAATAGCAATATTATGTATGTTGTTGAATATAATTAAAATGATTATTTGTAATAATGATAGTGTTTTCACCCGCTGGTTTACAGTCAGTATTAATTTTTTGATTTTTATTAAGATGTAGCTATTTGTACATACAGTATCGACGAATTATTGGCTATTTTTACATACAGTATTGACGAAATATTGGCTGTTTGTACATACAGTATCGAAGAATTATTGGCTATTTGTACATACAGCACATAGTACATAAGAAGATTATAAGAATTAGGATTTAAGATTAATAAATTATAAGATAAGAAATTTAAAGTCGATTAAAAAACTTTTCCTTCGGTCGTTGCACATAACCTAAAAGCGCAACATTTGACAGTGAAAGTGACGTTTGGTATAAACTTTTTAAAAGTAAACAAAACTGTTCAAAAACCATATTCAAGACTAAGATTCGATTCAATCTAACTTATTTGATGCTTCTTTGCACTACTGCCATAATATTACAGTGGAATTTTGAACGAATTATTGACTATTTGTAGTTACAGTACATTCGTCAATACTGTATGTACAAATAGCTAATAATTCGTCGATACTGTATGAACAAATAGCCACATCCTTTTTATTATTACTAAATTATGTTCACAATACATCTTATATATGTATATATTTTAATAGCTACTGATCTACTGATCATTTTCTATTTTACAATTTTATTTTAATTTTGTTAGTAATCTCAGTATTATATAATTCCAATGTTAATGTACAGAATAATAGGAAAAAGAGCTCAAAAAGCTATTTACAATTCTTATAAATGCTCATAATACATCTAATACTAATTAAATACTCTCTAAAGTCGACGATCTAAATCAGATTGTATTTAGGCAATCTGTGTTTATATCTGAAGGGTATAGACATTTTGTTGTACAGTCAGTATGGCGTAGGGCTTCCAAGCCGGCTTAAACCAAAATCGAAAAACCGGCTTCTTATCAATTTAAAAAAAAAATGAAAACCGACTTTCTTGGATCAAATCAACCGGCTTTTTAAGGCTTTCTTTAATTAATAATACAAGGAATAAACGTTATTTTTCAATTGGAAACATATGTGATTGTATTTCATAGGTTTTAATTGATGTTTGAATTTACAACCAGCAGCATGGACTACTGGTTATATCATATCTTGTTATGGTCAGTGTGGTTATGAGTTCGAGTCACACTGCTTGCTGCTGGCCAGATTTGGCTTTTCGGTCGGTCGTTTCTTAACATAGTTTCCCAATTTTTCTGATTTTCATTGAAACGGTTCCTGCAAAGTTGGCTTTCCCTACCAATTTCTCTCGCGAAATCTTAAGTTATTGTTTTATCTCAGGATTCACCGGGTTTCTCTCCATAGTTGTTTCTGTGGGTGTTTATCGTATAAATTCGTATTGTTGTATAAAAGTGTTTATTGGTCGTATTATATTCGATGTTTATTGAACGTATTGTATACGATGTTTATTGAACGTATTTTATACGATGTCTGACCATAAACGTATGGTTTCGAATTATATAATTATTATGTATTAAATATATATAATTTCTTGATATCTATAGTACACTCGTCACATTGGAATGGTCTGTAATGGCGAGTGTATATTGATTGATTGAATAAAAATAAAAATAAAAAATATGTAAAAATAAAATTTCACGTTTCACGAATATATTTCAGCTCTAGTATTTATTTTTCCGTTTTGTTTCTTTGGAGATACGTTCCTCCAATAATTCTCTCATCCAATTTATAAATACCTAAGCTTATTATATTTAATTAATAAGATTACGAATCATTCTCTTATGTGGGTATTTATGACTGTATTAATTATTAAGTAGCTCGTCAAATTGATTAATTAAACGACAGTTTCACATGCACGGTATTATTTTCTCTATATTTGGTTTATTTAATTGGTATTGAATTAATACGTTATTTTTGTATAATTCACTAATTATTAAGTTTTTCTTTACTTCATGGAAATATCATTTTAATTCACTAATTCATATAAATAACCATAGCAATTGTCCTACGATAAATATCCATACGTTTAACAATAACACTTATCTGAGAGTTCATATTCTTAGGCTTAAAAAAATATATTTATTACAAAATAATTTCAAATAGAGTTGGTAAAGTTAGGAATAGTACGTATGTATATCCAATGAATTAGTGACTTAAACCTTTTTAGAAATAAACTTGTTAAAATTTATGTTTTGTATTTTTTCTTGTTGTTCAATTTTCGTCGATTTTGAGTGGTTGACTTTTATTTTAATATTTAATTTCAAATTATCTTATATAATATTTCTTTACTACTGTATGGATATTTAACCCCTTGGGTCCATAGGTTTTGCTCTCTTTCCTAAGTATTCTATAAATATACAAATATTTAATGAAATAACATAAAAATACAATTTTGTGTGGTACCAATTTGTGTATATGTATATTATACTAGTTGTTTTACCCGGATTCGCTCAGTATTTGTAATATAAACAGCGTAAACATGGTGAATCTGATAGGAAATATTCATTTCTTCTTTTATTTAATTTATTTGAATGGAAAAAAATATAAAAATATATTGTCATCATAGAAATTTTGTTTTGTTTACGAAGTTCCCAACCAAAGATACTTACATATATACATACTAACATACAATGTCTCTTTCGAAATTATATATTAGATATTGTGTGGTATAAATTTGTGTTTGTATATTAATCTTTATTTATTTACTGCTTGTATTTAAGTTAGTATAATATTTTATAGTTTTCTTAACTTGGTTTCTATATCTACATATGTTATATAAACTTAAATTAAATGAAAAAAAAACAAATAAACTATCGCCAAAGTTAATATAACAAAATGGAAATCAAAAAAACCAAACTATACATTTTATTTTTGGTATCTTCAAATTCAGATATTTTTTAGTATGTAGGTACAAAGCAATATTGAATATTGCTTACTACATTGTACTGAATTTAATTAGCTCGCTTTGTACAAAAAGGTCCATGAATTTGTGGATTTCAAACTAAATCACGTAAAACTTGTAAAACACTTGCCAATATCGCAAAAGAGGCCGGATCCAAAGTTTGCGACACTCGATCGAGACGATTGGCCATTCGCTCCAAATCCCCAATGAAATTGCTAATAGTTTAATAAAATTTCTACATCTTCCGAGCCAAATTTCACCCTAGTCAGTCACACCTGATTTTTGCACGTGGGGTAGTTGTGAAAATTCGCAGGGAAGGGATAAAAGTGGTACGTCGTCGTTCTAAAATCCATTTGCCGCAGAACGCGCGCGATCCTCTTGTGTGTGCCAATCAGATTTTCCGCTCCCTTTGAAATTCTCCAATTTTGATGGCAGAAAGACAGGGGGGCCGGGAAATTCTACAGGGTGGGAAATTCGAGGGGGAGTCGACGGGTGGTTCAGCGGTGACGTCACCGAGTCGTTAAATCTCCGTATTGAATCTCTGACGACGTCTTCTTTGTCTGTCGGCAAATCTGCTGAGTGGATGGAATCTGTTTATTCCTTGTTCTTTCTTTCCGCGTGGCCAACAGGCGTAAAAAGTCGTAATGCGAATGAAATTTAGCGAAAAATGAGAGACTTCCTAGGAATTTGCGAGATAAAAGGAGACACGTATGCGAGGAGCAGATTCTTTGTTTTTCATTTCGGACGTCTAAATCTCGTTTAGTCATTACACGCTTTCAAAGTATTTACCTCGCTTGTGGAAAAGCTTGTTTCGTATATCAATTACAATCATTTCTGTATAAAAATGAAATGAAAACGAAGAACAAAGTACTGTAATATTATACAGTACCTTGTAGAGAGTCAGTTTTGTTGACAAGTGTTGTTAAGCTGTAGAGTTAGTTTTGTTGACAGTATTGCTTTCAAATATTGAATAAGGATACAAAATAAAGCATTGCGTGATTATTGTTAAAGTGAATGAAAAGTTTTCTTTTTACTTTATATGACGGTTATGTTTATAACGTGAAATTATCGTGTAATACAGGAATCACATGAACTGATTTGGAACAAATTTAAAGTAATATTTTGACGCTAATCGAATAATACACAAACTCAATATCGAATTTTACTATATATTTATTGAATTTGTCCTGCAAATCGGATTGTGTGATTTATTCGTTATCAATGGTGAAACGTATATATGTATGTATATACTATAGATTTATATTCCAAATTACAGACTGTAATGTAGCTTATAACGCGAAACAAATATACGAATATACAAAAAAAGTTTTTATATTATAAAATTGTATAGTTCGTTATATGAATTTATATGCCTGATAAATGAGCTTTTGTTCAAAAACAATGTCAAGCCATATTTGGAATAATATGTTCCAAATCTACATCAAATAAAAATACGTTATTTAGGTTCAAAGTAGATAACAAATTTTAAAATTTCGTTTAATATCACAGATATCTGAGAGCAATTAAAAATCACCAACAATAGGACAAGTATCTGACTATTGATTCCAGTACTTACTTTTGACACAGAAATACTAGATTTTGAGTTCAATACTGCAAACTGCAGACTCGTAAACGAGAGCAAACCAACAAAAACCATTGTCATATTCGAATTCAGCGGGTCAAATTTACTCAATAAAATCTCTGCTTCCGTTATTTTTTCGTTGCTCGGTGTTATTAGTGTAATCGCTCTGCATAGTGTAATCGCATTTGCTACAGTGTAATATGTAGCGTGTGTTACAAAAAATCACCAGCAGAATAGACTTGTAGTTAGGATATATTATGTACTTTGCTTTGCTTTGAAGAAAGTGGTCACGGGTTCAAATCCCACTGGTTTCTGCTGGCCAGATCTTAGATTTGTGACTCCAGGTCGATCGTTTCATATTTGTTTGAAAAAGTTACAAGGTTTCAATATTGTCTCGTATATAACCAACAGAATAGACTAGTGGTTAACATATAATGCTTTGAACAAAGTGGTCACGGGCTCAAATCCCACTGGTTTCTGCTGGTGAGACCTTAGATTTGTGTCTCCAGACCGATCGTTGCCTATCAAAGTTTGCCAATTTATCTGATTTTCATTGAAACGGTTACAAGAAATTGGCAACCTTTTCCATTTTCTCGCAAATCTCGAGTTTTCAGCAGTTTCGAATTTCCACTGAATTGTATGAAATGCTACAAATTTACAAATTGGACCGAAAATGTCTTTTTGGGTGTTACTCGATATGTACTTACTAAATTTCACTGAATTGCTTTAAAATGCTGCAAATTTACAAATTTGACCATGGATGTCTCTGTGGGTGTTAATTAATATGTATTTATTTTTTACTTACCTCTTCTTACTTTTTATTAATACAAATAATACATGTATCAAATGTACAATGTTTCAGGCCAGGAAGGCGCCTTGGGGTTACCTGTTTGGCCTTCCTGGTATAAATTAAAAATTAAAATGATGTTATCGAATTTGTTATTAAATGAAATAGCATAACAAATGCGATTAAATTATCTAATTTAATCGCATTTGTTGCACAGTGTAATATCATGTGATATATGTATAAGGTAATCGCATATGTTACAGAGTGTAATCGCATTTGTTACACAGTATAATAGCATATGTTTCATAGTGTGATCGTACTTGTTACTTGTTCAATATTGCATAGTTGGATCCATAGATATAGAATAAGAATTCTATATCTATGGTTAGTTCAAATTGTATATTATAAGTAGTAATTATACTTACTGCTTTCCAATACTCGGTTTGTAATGTGATTACATGCTGTAATCATCATCTTCTGCGCTACGTATTTTCATGTTGTGTAGAATGGTTCTAAATGTGATTATTATGTAGTCAAATCTATTTTATTTATCCAAAAAATACATACATATGTATATAATCAAATAAAAAAAAAGGAAAAGCTTTTCGATATGTTTTATTTGAATATCACATAAATAAACATAAACATTCAATATGTTATACATCTGAAGCGAAAATTATACTATTTAGATGAGTTTCTGTATACCGATTATTTTACAATTAAAATAGCCACTTCAGAAACATTCACATTGTCAATTGTTTCGTTCATTGTTTAAACAGATTCGATATATAATTTACTTTTCTTTTATTAATTCTACAATTGATACAATCTAACTGAATTTCAGACATGAAAATAACAGCGTCATTGATATGCTAAATTATATAATCTGTTGATTTAAGTAAGTCATTCTAGCGCATTTACTAAAGCAAACCACACACGATCAAAGTAGTGTGAGACCGACTTTATGCGAATGCGATAAATAAATTTCACGTATATTACATTCAACATATATTATATTTATTTACAGTATTGTATTTACATCGCAAAAAAATAACATTTATAAAAATACGTTGTATTTTTTTTCAGTACGTAACATAAATTTCATTTTTACATTGTTTCAAACGAATACGAATATCCTGCATGTCAATTCGAAATGAAGAATATGTAAACTATTTATTCAATTTTTGAGTAAATAACAATTCACACACTTACTGAAAATATCACAGAAATCAAAATATTTTTTTAACTACATATTATATGTATGTATGTAGGTATGTATAGTAAATATTCGCCTCGCGATCTCATTGATTTTGATTGTACATTTTGTTATGATAAAATGATTTTTCTAATGTGAAACAAAAACACACATCACAACTGCTTATTTTTTAATATATTTTTTATATAATATTATATAAGAATCGTCTTAAAAAACACCCACTGATTTTTTTTTTAAATGTATTTATTTCTCTTTGCGCGATCATGTCTTGAATGAGGCGCCACCGAGCGCCAATACAGTGACGTGGATCGAGAATATTAAAAACCAAAGCTTGCACTCGAAAAGGCATTGTTTCGACGAACTTCCACTTTTAACTGTAGGGAAATTTTAATAAATAAAATATAAATAAAATTTACTGAATTATTTTCTTAAATATATAGGAAAAGCTCTCACCTAGAAGAAGAGCTTCTCTATTATCGATCAGAGGGGCCACTCTTTCAACCAAGGATTCTTGATCTGCCGTCCAAAGTACTGGGGAGACTCTAGCAACACACCTGGCTCTTAAAGCTCCTCCTGGAAAATGTCCTGGAGCTAGAGAGAGCTTTAGCCCTAAGCTTGCTGTCAACAATCCGTGCTTGTGCATCACTGGAGCGTACTCCACCAACTCCTTCGAACTTGTTATCTAAACACGGTATAAATTATAAATACGACACTTTTGCAAAATATTCATACTATTCAACTTGGCTTTAAAGTAGAAAAAATAAAAATATATAAAATACTTTTTGATATATGTATTAATCAAAAAATTTGTATCCAAACTATTTTTATTATTTGTGAACTTTCTCAATGAGCCGAATTTATCTCATTATGTGATGCATTCTAATAACTCGTGTTATAATATGCATTTGATATAAGACAGATTTATTTTTTAACGAAGTAACAAAAATGAAAATAAAACTTGCTAAATTGACATGAAGTTTATTTGGCTTTGATCGAGAAGTAATGACGTATGTTTTCGTATTTACATAGTAATGACGTATGTTTTCGATACATGATTGATTGCCAAAGTGTTGTACATATATGGTTTGATGCATTTAAAGAATTATGGAAAGAAAAAGCAGAAAGCCAAAAAATATGGATGAAAATGTGATGGTTGACTGGAGCAAATGAAAAACTGATATGACAACGTAGCCAAAAGGTATCTGAAAGAATGTAAAACGAATGGATAAATATCTTAAATTTGATTTGCAAAGTGTAATATTTGCTTTGGCGCATTTAAATAAGAATGGCAAGAAAAAGCAGAAAGCTTAAAACTATCTACAAGAATTGTGATAATTATGATTAACTGGAGCAAATTAAAAGACTGACTACTTAGTCAAAATAATGGACAAAAATGGACAAGAGAAGTGCTTATATGGTATCTGAAAGAATGTAAAACGAATGGATAAATGTCTTAACTTTGATTGCCAAAGTGTAATATATGTTTTGGCGCATTTAAATAAGTATGGCAAGAAAAATCATAAAGCCTAAAAATATGGAAAAGAATTGTGATTAGAATGATGATTAACTGGATCAAATGAAAAGACTGACAACTCTGTCAAAAGAATGGACAAAATAAGTGCTTAAATGGTATCTGAAACACGTGTTAAATTTGATTGCCAAAGTATAATATAGATATGATTTGGTGCATTTAAATAAGTATGGCAAGAAAAAGCAGAAAGCCTAAAAAAATCGACAAGTATTATGATTATAATGATGATTAACTGGAGGATATGAAAAAATTGAACTTCGTCAAAAGAATGGACAAAAATGGACAAGTAAAGTGCTTAAATGGTATCTGAAAGAATTTAGAAGGAATTGATAAGTGTCTTAAATGACAAGAAGTTGACTAAGTGAGGAAAATTTGTGGGGTTATTTTTAACAAACGTATAAATCTTTATATTTTATATATTTAATATATATGTACATTAAATCTAATATACAAAATATATGTATTTTATTAAACTTTTTAATATATATGTGCTTAATATACATCTAAACATCAGCATGATCATCTCATTACATCTCAGAGACTCAAGAAAATCAAAAGGTATCATAAGCTTGGAGAAAACGAAGGGGAAGTAATCCCAGTAACCGTATTCGGAGGGTTAATAAAATTTTCTCACCTTTTCGTCGTTGACGTACCAATGAAGGATGGAAGCTGGGTAGGACCTTCCCGATGTGCAGTTCAAGCTTAGCACATCTCCCACTTGATACAATTTCCCCTGCTCGCTTATGTGGGGTCCATCCCTGGGCAGGTCTGTAATTGGTTCGGCTATTAATAACCTGGATATTATTGACACCTCAGGGTCCAGGTGTAGAGTCTCCTTTGTGCCCTCGGATCAGGCTCATTTTATTTTTCCATCGAATAAATCAACCCTATTCCATCTCTCGATATCATAATGCCGTATTATTGTCGAAATATTACGTTTCGGATGGTTTTTATACGATTTTTTGTATTCGAACGTCGAAAAAATACGTTATTGGCCGCTCGGAGTGATCATGTTAGCAATGTAATATAATATCCATAATAAATAGCCCGGGGCTATTCCAAGCATCCGAACTCATTTAAATCTGGCCGTTTGTTATTTTTATTATTTATTATAATGAAATATGATATCTTTCGAATTTGATTTATCTATGAAAGTATTAGTTCAGTAGTCGGAAGCTTTTATCAAACAAAGAGAAAATTTATTTGAAATGTTTTTCTGTTTTTATTATATTATAGAATCTTATATATTATAGAATCTCTATAACAAAAATTCCAATATGTATATTTTTTTTTATACGGTTTAAGTTTGCCTTGATTTTTGGATATTTTAAAATAGAATAGATTCATGATATTATAGAATAAACGAAAACTACGTTTGAGGCTCGGTATATATTGTGTTTTTTTTTTTAAATTAAAGCATATAACGACCACTTTCCTACCACTAAATTCGGTACGTACTTCAATTTTTCCCTGCGAATCCACATTTTGATTACATACTAGTGTATAAATTAATAAAAAAAAGCAATCACGTCCTTTGTAATTTGTTCGTTTGATTTATGCTCATTTTATTTTTCCAATAACCCAATAATAATAACTTTTAAAGTGTATACCAATAAATGTGATTTTATATTTTCCATTTTCAAATCCATTAATTTAAATATCAAAATGAATTTGCATACATTACCTATAATATATTTTCAATTCATTTCAGTTAGTTGTTCAATATATACGATATTGAACAACCAATGGTTTGTATAAAATTCCGACTATACATAGATTAGAGTGCATCGTATTAACTCTAATTAATACATTTAGTATATAAATGAGTCATATTATTTGAGATCCGGAACGTTTAAATACATAACACTATATTAACTAAAGCATACATATATATACATATACGTATAATAGCTTTTAATTGCAACTATATAAAATTTGAATCAAATTAAATAAAAAATAAAATTATTTTCATGACCAAGATTTTGTTATATCATCTATTGATTCTTTTAAAATAAAATATTTAAAAATAATACTTACAGACAACTTCCATGCGACCTTCTCCACTAACCGAAGAAAAACTTGGGGCTTCAGCTGAAACCTCACACCTGTATAGACCCGAAGACTTCAGCGTGACACCCTTCAGAGTCACCCTCTTGTCATCTGACAGATGATTCTAGAGATAGAAAAAAAACAATAAAAACATACACTAAATTGAAAATAAATTTATATAAAGTAAGACAAAGGTCTAATAATATAATTTAATTCGAAACTAATTCAAATTTGCATTCAAATTCACAGATCAAACCACAGAAGTTTCCTTTGATCTTGGAACTATACATCGTTTGAGAGTTGAACAATAAAGATTAGTTGAAGATAGAAATCGTACAGGCAAACTTTCAATGATATCACAAGGAAACACTAAGAAGCTTTGTCATAATTTTTCGCACATTATGTATGAAAATAAAAAGCACTAAGCTCCTCTATCCAACTTGAAATTTCATTTTGCATTTCGTACATAAGTTGAATAAAAAATAAGTTGTAAAGGGACTTTTGCTCTACTTTTTATTACACATTTTGAACTTACAACAACATACTGGCCCTCCCAACTATAACCTACATACATTTTATAACCTGAAAGTGCATAACTTTAGTAAGAAAACAAAGCATGTATTTTTTAACCCCACTTTTATATGACCACAATAACAATGCTAGCGATAAGAACGAAACTCGCAACGAACGACATCGCTTATCTAACGCGAAACTACTCTGTCGCACGATACGGAAAAACTGCTATATTTTTACAAGTGTACAAGGTAGGGTTACCATATCCTGGTCATTAAAAATGAGGAAATATAGACGAAAAAAAAACATTCGTAAAGCGACGTGTAAAAAGAGACAATCGGTTTTTACATGGCTTTATTACCTGAACATTTCTGCTAGTGTGGATAAAATTTTGACCCACTCTATCAAATTGATTGTCTTGAAATTTCGTACACACCCATATTTCTGAAGATACTATGAAAGTTTGAAATCATCCCTACTTCTTTCAAAAATAGCTATTTGCATAGTCTAGTCATAGCTATTTGAAACGTGAGTTTTCATTGACGTTTCAAAGACTTATCTAAAATATTTTTCATTTAATTTTGATAGTGAAAGACATTTCAGATTATGATATATGTTTTTCCTGGTCAACATATCAATTTATCAACATATAGTACTTCATAGTGTGTAATTTCAAGTTTTTCAAATATTCGGATGGTTAAAAATCAAATTCTACAAAACTATGAACTTGTAGGTAGATTTTCTAATCTGACTGTTATACGAACTAAAATGATAACGGGCTATTTTTGGTTCAATCAATAATTTTCTAGATGTGTTTAAATCTCAATAATTAAAAATGAAACAAACATTTGTATCATATACAAATGTATAAATTGTGTACTATACAAATGTATATCAGATCACTTTTTGTAGCAATGCAATATACCTATACAATAGTCATCAATTTTATCTTTAATTTTAAATCATTTATGTATTCCATTGAAATGTCAACAGACAAAATAAACATAAAAAATAAATATAAAAATGACTTTCAATTGCAAGACAGTAAACTGGAGTGAACTATGATAGGGTATCATTTTTATATTGAACCCCCTGATTTGTTGCAATATTTAAAATTCTACCCATAACAATAAGGTTTTCAGAAGCTATCACTCTAAGGACACGATATGGTAACCCTTACAATATTTTTCCATGATATAATATAATGTAAATGCAGGGGGAGCTACTTACGTCCACTTTGACACCGTCCATTCTGTAGCTTTGCTGAGGCGGCGAGAACCTCGGCATGAACCTATAGAACTCCTCGTTGTCTTTGTACCACTTGACAGAGTAAAGGACGTCTCGTTCCAAGTCGTATTGGCACTCCAGAAGGGCTGTTTCACCCCTCACTCGGTACCCAGGGATGACCACTTCGACCACCCTCAAGCATATCGACTCTGCGAACAAATCGAACCGTTTGCTTCAGCTGCCGAAATACTATTATCCGCGTTTATCGCTACGATAAGGCTTTGGTTTGTGAGTGACTCGTAAAAAATATATGTGTATGGAAAAGCTGGGCTTATCGCAGACGATGGGGGAAAAACAGGGGGTAACGACACTTTTACGGTGCGACTTGTGACCGGTTTTTAGTGCGACAATTAACCGGTGAAGTAGAAACTTACATGGATGGGAAGTATCGTTGGATTTGTGTGTGTGTGTGTGTGTGTCGTATGTAACTTAATATGTCAAGATTTTTTTGTTGAATTTTATTTTTTATTTTTATTTTACATAGATATATGTACATATGCCAGGAAATCTTGACAGGAAGACCCCAATGCTACTACAAAAAATGGAGAGCATTTTATTATTACATATATCACTGTATTTCGAGAAGCTAATGAACACGAAATAACAATTCATTAATTACAGAATAATCCATTGAGACATCTATGGATTTAGATTTGTACGTTATGTTTACAAATTGTACATACAATAAATACAGAAGATTTGTGACAGCGGGAAAGATAATTTTTTGCCAATTTTGAGGAACCGTTTCAACAATGATCAGATAAAATTGCAAAACTCTGATAAGAAACGATCGATTTGGAGTCACAAATACCCCCAAATCTAACCAGCAGTATAGCGGATTGAACCCACTGATCAATTGGTGCTAAACATATACGCTGCCATTAAGCCATACTGCTGGCTCAATGGTTAATGCAATTAATTATTTAAGTGAATGCAATTGCATGAATTTTAAATAATTAATGCAATTAACCTGATTTAGCGATTTAATATTAAATATAAATATTTAATTTAATTAAATGTATACATATATCACAGTGGAATTATAATTTCACTGACGTTTCAGTGAAATCATAACCAGTTTAATTTTCACTGGCCCCATCAGTGAAATTATATTTATTGACAGTTAGATGATACGAATCTCACCACCACCCCACGTCACAACCCTGATCCGCTCCATCCCCACTCAGATTGCGCTCACACCCCATCCTTGTAACCCCACAACCCGACTCTTGTCCATTCCCTCTATCTTCATGGTCCATCATCTTTTTTTGATGCCGCATGTGTGGAACTGGATGCGGAAGCTAGGTTAAATTAGTGTTGGTTTTATTTATTTAGGGTAAGGATAGGTTTGGTTAAGTTAGGGTTGTTTTTATTTTAAGATTAGGTTGTTAGGGTTGGTAGTACGATTTTATTCGAATTACAAAATCACTGACATTGAGCAGTAAATAAGTAATTATTTTGTTATATCTGTACTAACTGCTTAAGTCAGTGAAATTATAATCTCCACAATTAAAGTTTTCCGAACAATACATGAAAAAGTAATAATTATTGGTAAAGTCTGTTGGCTAATTTTGATTACATATTTAAATATTTAGAGTACTTGTCCCATTTCATGGAATTTTTTAAACATTCCACAACATTTTTGGTGTCAATAGATTAGTGTAATATTCCTCGTATCGATTTTTCGATGCCATCTTCTCATATTTTCTTTTGCAAAATTGCGTTACTTCAACGGTTAATATATACTAATTATTATTACTGGTATCACAATTAGTTTTGATTAAAATAATTGAACTAAAACGAAATTTAGTTCAATTATTTTGTTAATAGATTTTTGCCTGAATTCGATTTTGCTTAAATAATGAACAATTTTTGTGCTTAATTTTTTCTTCTATTATGTATATAAATCAATTTCATATCTAAATATAATAATAATATAATGCAGTCCTAACTATGAGTAGTTATTTTAAAGATTTTACAATTGTCTTAGTTTTACAATAGTTTTCCCTGACAGCTTTCGATTTATGTACAGTCGTAGATTTTCTTCACAATTATGCAATAATTGTGCATAGCTAAGAAACAGGTTTGCATACAGAATATGCTAGTCCGGTTATGGAAATTAAAGGCTTTGTTTCACATACAAATTCAATTTTGCATTATTATTACAAACCCTTCTGTTTTGAATAGCGATACTGGCAATAGTACCTAAATGTACTTACACTCGTACAAATTGATTAATAAATTTCGCTAATAGGTGATAACTACATAGACAAATTGAAAAAGGAAATAAATCGCCGAAATCATAAAACGACTGGGTCGGATTAGATCAAAAATGATTTAGCAACCTTCATCCATCATCGAGATTGTTTTATCTGACTCACATACACACACTCTATCAAAGGGTAAATACGTCCCTTCGGGCGCAAACGCTACGGTGACTTTATTGATTGCAGTAATAGCCTTCTTCGACAATTTGTCAAATGTTTAATATAAAAAAATAGAAGGATAAAGAGAACGAGAACTAGCTACCCGAGGAAAAATAGAGATATTCTCGAAAGTGTAGTGAGATGCCCTCTCAATCCCTATTACAGGCCCGTACCTTTTTCCCCGCCAACCATTTTACTCACAGTCGGAAAAGTGTGCGTAAAAAATACACTCGACATGTATACGCCGGGTATCGGATTATCCCAAATTATTGGATACTCTGAAAAACAAAAATAGCTTAGAATATACTATAGTATATAGAGAGAGGCGCATTGCAGAAATCACGAAATTCGGGAATAGTGATCTGGAAATAAAACGCGTCCATTTTGTCTGAACATCTCGAGAGAGATGAAGTGAGGTGAAACTGTCAACGTTTACTATTTCCGAGAAGGAATAATCTTTCTATTGACATGCCTACATATAGTGAAAACTAATAATATTGCCAATTGGTCATTTCCTAGAATAAAAAATTCGGATGTGAGCAACCCATGACTTTATCTATGTATTTGAGGAATATGAGAAGGTCACAAAACAAAATTCGATATTGAACCGTACAGACACATACCGGCAGCATTATGAAATACTAATAGCTATGACAGCATTTTCGATACAAATTGAGCGCAAATGTATGGAAACTTGCACAAGACAAAAGTTCTACTTCCGGTCGTCGGATTTTGTTCAAATTTATTTTATTACCTAACATCACTATCAGTATTATACACAATAAGTATTAAGAAGATTAAAATAATGTAAAAGGTCAAAATAAAATAATGAAATATTGTTTTAAAAAAATATTACTTTCGGTTTACGAATTCTGACCAAAGCCTTATCAGCTTTAAATTAGTACATAAAGAATGCAAATATAAATTATCAGCTTGATTCATTAAGGGGTGTGGACAGAATCGTGGTCACAACATTTTTGACCATTCTAAGACCTAAAAATCCCACTTCCGGTTTTTTTTATTTTCATCACATTGATACAAGAATAAGACTTGAACTTTTTTGTGAAGAACACGCATCTTTAAAGAGAGAGAAAAAATAGTGGAAGAAAAATCAAACAATAGTAAACTACCACTTCTGGTTGACGGACGCTTACCAAATTTTATAAATAACTTAGTATTAAACTTAAACTTCTAGATATGAATTTTTAGTTCAATAAACAAACAGGAAAAATATTAAAAAAATATTGTTGGGGTCTATAATTTATAATTTCTATTACATGTAAAAAACTTTCAATCCGATTCAATTAGCTGTTTGGAAGATAATTGAATTCAAAAACTTAAAATAATAGTTAGTGAAACGTAAAGGAGGTTTGTAAAAATATGACACCTACATATGTATATGAGGAGATACCATTTCCGGTCAACTTAAAAATTAAAAAAAAAATAAGTCGTAGCGATAAGAATTTTCATCAATTTCCGCCACATACCCACATACATACATACATCGCGTCCGTTTTTTATATATTATTATTATAACTTCAAATATGATTAATTTCCTGTGATTAATTAATTTCAAAGCTAGTTACATTGCAATTAGATGTACTTAATGGATTTGTGTACCAAACAAGTGAGATTTTGATCATGACGGTGAATGGTATTAGGTATGAGATGAAAATGGAAGAAGAAAATAGACACGAATAAAAAGTGGCTGAAATTTAAAAAAAACAGACATGTTATAAACCACATTATACATTTTTTCGAGCTCGAACTAAAATATGCCGACAACTTTAACAGTTCGACATTCTAGCGAGACCGGTTAACCGTTAACCATTAAATGAACCATTTCCATCTTTGCTGGAAGCACATTTAAGTCTTAAAACTGCAATAATATAGCCCGGAAGTCATTGGGCATATATGTTACTTAGTTAAAAGTATCGTATGCAGTATTATCAGCATAAAACTGTAAGTATTATTTTTTTAGCGCATATGTAGAACCCTTGCGAGATTGCTATACGTAACTAGATAGAAATTGCACCCGACTAAGCAAGCTCAAAAAAGCTTTATCTGCAGAACGAACCCTTCAAAGTATCTCGAGTGAGGGTTTCGGTCTCAAATTTCAGATAATTCTCGAGTAGTTTAGTTCGCGTTGGGAACATTAGCGCCGCTCGTTTATGCGGGATTTAAACCCGGATTCGGATTCAGACGCAATTCAAAACGTTGCTCAAACGATAATAAGCGGATGCGGGAGCTCAACCTCGCTTCTTATATAAATTATAGTGTTTAAGTGTATGTTGTTTAAGATTAGTCGTGGAAATTAAGGCGATGCAGAATGTGATATACGTTGAAACTTGGTAAGGCTTACGTAGAACCATAAAACATGCAATCATAATACATCTTGAAATATTGGTTTTCTCCATATGTCTTCTCGTGAGAAATTCAGACAATTGAGACAGTGGATAGTTAGAATGTAATATTACAAGATTATCGGCAAGGATAGGTATTTTTTGCAGATTTGTGGTACAGTAATTATGACTGTAAGTGGCATTGAATTTTCGCGTCGGAAAAACCAAACAAATAAACTCATCCCTGATAGGACGGATCCGACAGATTCATCCCCGAAATGTACGACTATTTTAGGAAAACAACAAAGAAGAAACAACCACAATCTTCAGCCATGAAAAACATATTAGAAATATATTAGGTATGGTTTAAATTTCAATAGGGGTTTCAAATTCAACCCAAAAGGCTTTTGTAATATCAGTTATTGAATCAACTTTTTGAGATATATTTTTATTTGAAAGCGTTATAATCGTTTGGAAAACAGATAGTAAATGTCTTATATTAAATCTGTAAGTAATTTACTTAAGATTTAATATAATTTTTATTTTATTTAATATGAAGGACAATGATTTTTGTTGTGATCTGATATATACCAGGAAGGCCTTACAGGTAAACCTCAATGCACCTGCATATACAAATAATTACAAACATTGCAGCATTTTTATTACACAAATCGCTGTATTTCGAAAGGCTGAATAACACGAAATTAGCAATTGATTAATTAATTAATTAGTCCGTAGAGACATCTTTGGATTTTTTTAAAATAAAGACATATTTTTCTAAAATAATTGTACATAAATCAAATTCAGATATTTTTGACATAGCGGATAGCATTGTTTTTGCTAATTTGATGAAGGAACCGTTTCAACAATGAAATCAGATAAATTGGGAAACTCTGATAGGAAACGATCGACTTGGAGTCACACATATCCAATTCTAACCAGCAGCATTAAAGATTAGCATGGGATCGAACCCGGTAACTTATCGGTGTTAAACATAAACACAACCACCGAGTCATACTGTTTGTAAAAAATATATTATGTATAATATGTTTTGTATTAAGTCGAGTATTTAACTAGAAGTAATAGTTATTAAAATAATATACCGTGGGAACATGAGAGAGAGAGAGAGAGAGTATCCACTATTGAAGTAAATTTGTGGGTGACCAACAGACAACCAGGATTAGGCTAACGGGACTCAGTAAGTGCCCGAACAAAGGATACGCTGGAGTTCTCATAGACTCGATAGCTAGATCCCATGAGCTGACCTCGATTAAAAATATTTTTATGAGTATATCTGTAGTGCTGCTGGTCAGATCTGGGTATTTGTGACTCCAGGTCGATCGTTTCCTATCAGACTTTGCCAATTTCTCTGATTTCATTGTTGAAACGGTTCCCGATTAAAATTGGCTAAAAACATTCCTACCTACTATGTCACCACTACTTGAGATTGATTAATGTACAATAAAATGTATGTACAATTCATAGATGTCTCGTTAATTTGCGAGTTTTCAGCGTCTCGTAATTCAGCGACTTGTTTATTAAAAATGCTGCATTGTTTGTAATTGGCCAGGAAGGCGCATTGAGGTTTACCTGTAAGGCCTTCCTGGTATAAAATGTAATAAAAAATAAAATATGTAAAAATAAAAATAAGCTTTGAGGGGCTAAAAATCAAAATGAATATTTATTCATGAGATGTCGATTTTTTCACAGTGTAAAACCTTTCAAGTGTATCCGATGATTTCATTAGGATTGGGCCCTAATCCTGGCCCTCAAGGAGCGTACTTAACGGCGCGCATAATCCGGGATTAAGTCCTTTTAACCGCGTTCCTTTTCGCGTTGTGACTTCGTTTAACGACGCCAAAGTCTCCAAAAATACAAAAAAAAATATATTCTTCTGATGAGTCGACGGTGCGGAAAAAATTGTCGCCGACTTTGCTTTTTCTTTCAGTTCCTTTCTATATAAATTTTATATATAATATAAAAAGGTCCCAACTTTACTATCGTACGATCGTTTTATTCCTGCATTGAAATTATCTTCCGCACCGAGTCCTAATTGCTCGAAAACGCCTAAAATCAGATCGACGCATTCTCCTTCTCCTCATCCCCTGCATTCTTTGCGACCATTAATCAGTTTTCCCTTTTGACATTTCAATCTACTTCTTCGGCAGCAGAAAAACAAATAATGAATTATTTTCGGCGAATCCGCAGATTTTATGTGGCAGTTACTTCGGTCGAGTCTCTCACTTCAAATGAAAAATGGAAAATTGGAAAATTATCATCTCAATTCCAAATATCGCATTATATTATAATGTGACGGTTTAAGTATTATAAATTCAGTTTCGACTCAATTGAATCACTTTATTTATTTATAAATGTTTAGGATTCGTCTGCATGACGTATTAACGTCTCAAGTTGAAGGTTTTGCGCTTTTTTGTAACGCTTACATTCAACATCACAAGGAAGAGAGTGGTTTATATTTGAAAAAGGTATAGGTAGCAAAGCAATAAGGTTCTCCAGAAATCTGTAAATAAAAAATACGAAAAAAAAGTGTTTCGTTCACGCTGTAACGCCATTTTTCAGACCTGGCGGCAATTGACAGGCTCAACATTTCTATTTTCAGAAATGTCTCAGACATCTTTACATCCACTTTTTCCATTATTAAGAGGTTTGTGGATAATGTTTACTGCATACATATATATATAATACAATAAATATATTATTTTGATTTATATATAGCCATCAAATTTTACTATTTTTACGTAAAAAAATATTTCTAACGATATCGGTAGAATATTGGCATATTAGACTGTTATAGTTAAGGTAGTTTCGTTATTTATCAATTATGCATATAGACGATTTTTTATTTATTTTAGCCCAATATGTAAATCTACAGTTTTAAATTAAATTTAGTATCAATTTCATTGGATTTTGATAAAAAAAAAAAAGTCCGGTTTTTACATTTTTCTTTCAACTTTCACCCTGCCAAGCAAAGCCTGAAAATTTGAGTATTTATTATTCATGAAATATATTTTTTTGTAATAATAATATTTAAAATGAGTTCTTTCAAATATAATGTAAGAAAAAAAATGGAAATTGTAAATTTTTTTCAGTTGATTTTCACCTAAAATTAGAGGAGCATTTAATCGGAGAGAGTTTAATAATGAAGCGGGCTTTTTATTTAAGACTCAAGTTATGATAATATTTGAAAAGTATTTGAACGAATTTTTCTATACCTGTTTGCTCGGAATTTAACCCTAGTGGGCCTGTTGGACCCTTGCGTATATCGGCTTGATTTTTAAATGATTTGTTGCTTATTTTGGTTTTATATGAACGATAGTTGATTATCAAAGTCATTATATGATTTATATTGAAGAAATAAAAAATATTTTAATTCAAAATAATAAATGGCACTTTAGAAATGGTAAGTAAGTTGAATTAGATCTATATTATACGGGTATTAATATTTTTATTTAAAATAAAAATTATTTATTTAAATCATTAATTGGTTTATTTCCTATTTATCGGGTTTTTGACTAAATATTGTCAAAATAGACATTTAAAAACTCATTATTAGATTCTTGATATAAATATTATCGTTTATTTTATCTCAAATATTTGAAATAGTAATAATTTATTATATTTTCTTTCTCATTAATATTTACTATTTTTATCATTTAATGTAATAAAATGCAGTTGAACTTTGAAAGTGGATAATTTCATAGTACCTACTTGCATTGTGGTTCCAATGGACCATTGTACTGTTTGCGTTGCAAAAATTTGTTTTATTTTTTTCTGAAGAACGTACATATAAGTCTTAAAATGTTTTATTATAATAAATAAATAAGGGAATTAGTCAATAAAGGAAGTAGCTAAAAGATGTTTATCATTTTTTTTTTATATAATTGAGTTATTGGAATTTTAAGAGGCGAGTGGGTTGAAATTGACATACATAGGTGTGTATTTTCGAACCGAGGAAAAAATGCGTCTCATTCAAATCAAGTCGAAGAAATTGCTCTGTAATCTTTTCCGAAATATGCCCACCCATTATAAATATTTATTACGAAATCATAAATTCCGAATAGATTACGAAAAAGTGATAAATTTCGGGGCGGCAAGTGTGCGAGTAGATGACGGCACACGAAGGGCAACTCTTTAAGGGATTTACATTTGAAAGGGCGACCTTTGGAGACTTTGATTTTTCCATTTTCGCTTCAGTCTTTCACTCCCGCATACTCAAACAATTTTTCTTAGCGTTTTAGGCTCAAGGCGGTATTTTTTCCCGGTTTTTTCTCCGTTTTTTTTGTAGGCTTCCGACCGACATGCAAAGCTGATCCTTAATGGAGGCGCGTCCGACGAGACAATGTGAAAAAATTCGCCTTTTAATAATTTATAACGCAAATTGGGAAGCTTTTTTTTCGTGCCTCCTTTCGGGAGTGCTCGCCGGAAAAGTTGGAGGAGGGAAAAAAATAAAAAGAAAAGCGCAAAATGAAATAAGATTAACCGGCTCTCGCCTCATCACCGTTACTCAGAAGCTAGACAAACATCTCATTATGCCGCTCGCTCTACTTGCTATTCTAATTCGACGGCTTTATTCAAATTTCCCTTCAATAATAATAAATCCATCTTTCATTTTAATCTAAAACCGTTCAAATCATTCAAAAGTGACAATAAATAAAAACCCTCACTAGAGATACCGATATATGTATTGAAAATAATTGAGAAATTCTGTGAATCAGAAGAAGGGAGCGATGATTAAAAGCATTGTTTCCCATTTCATTCCAGAATCCTTTTGTGTACAAAGAATGTATGAAACCCTTGAATTAATACCAAGATAATTAAATATTATAATGATAGAACATCGAAATTTCATCGTCTTACATCCATACATACATATGTATATTATGAAAGATTATATGACAGTATCACTAATAACCATACTAACACACTTGTGAAAAGTTTCGACGATTACAACAAAATGTCTATACCCTTCAGGTATAACACACAGATTACCTAAACACAATCTGCTATAAATCATCGAATTTAGAGAATATTTAGTTAATATTATGTATTAGATGTATAATAAGCATTTATAAGAATTGTAAATACATAGGGTTTTGAGCTCTTTTTCCTATTATGCTGTATATTAAAATTAGAATAATATACTACTATGATTACTAACAAAATTAAATTAAAATTGTAAAATAGAAAATGATCAGTAGATCAGTAGCTATTAAAATAGATATAAGATGTGCTGTGAACATAAGTAAGTAATAATAAAAAGCATTTAAAAATCAAAATCAAAATATAATGAAATAACTGTAACATTCCCTATCAAATTTTATATTTTTACATAAATACATACATACATTCATATATAAATATGTATATACTAACTGAAGTTAAAAGAAAATGTGTTTGACAAAAATATTTTAAATTATTTAATGATACACATATCTGTTTTATATGAAAATGATATGACAATAAGTAATGACAGATTGATCCATACAATTTTATATTCCTTTATTAATTATAAATTATAAATGAAATGTTGCTTTTGTATTATTGTATGTGTAGGTGGAAATTCAATGTATCCATTATATGTTGAATAAATATTGCATAATAATATTTAAAAAAAATCAAATAAAGTCGTTCTTTAATAGTATAATTTCAATGAATATGATACAATTTGTAAGTAAGCTTAATTTCATGGGGTGAAATTTCTAAAATGAATGATGAAAAACGAAGTTTCTTACCTTGGGACAGAATCAAAAGAAAGGCAACTATAATTTTGACCGTCAACATTGTCTCGAAGCACAATTCCGACTTTGGAAATATATATGTATATGTAAAGCGTTCAATTCGTCGAAAGTTTATCTGTTCGTGTTGACACATTCGCCGAAGTACACAGACATTTTCAAAGTGCGATCCGACCGTTCTGCGAAAGTCCAAGCGAACATTGCTCACTGTATTTCGTAAATTTGGTATTTTGCAAAATTTATCAAGTTCGAAACTGGTTACGTCGTAGCCCGTAGAGAGGCGTAGAGGCTTTTAGACGTGTCGTCCCTTCGACGGGCGAAACGTAACTGACCCGGCTAGAGCTCATTCGAAACAGCTCCCCCACCCCCAGGCAAAGGGTTAATTCGACATTGCACACAAAAACCATCACGTTTCAGTGTTCAATTATTTTTCAATAGTAGTTGGCGTGTTTTAATTATTTTTTGGCATAAAACTAAGTCTATTCGTGTTTTAGTCTTTTAATCTCTCAAATACCAATAATATTTTTTCATGTTTTTATTTCAAGCCTCTTTCTTACTTCCGTTTGGATTTTTACGTCTGATTTCGTCTGACAAAATTTGGGTTCGTATCCGATCGTTTTCAAACTTTGCCATTTTGCTCGGTTTGATCAACAATATACAGCCAGCCAGCCAGCAGCAAAGCTCGTCCGTTAAGCTTCTGCCTTTCACCGAGAGGCGCCGGGTTCGATCCCATGAGCTGACCTCGATTGAAAAAGATTTTTTATGAGTACATCTGTAGTTCTGCTGGATATTTGTGACTCCAGGTCGATCGTTTCCTATCAGAGTTTTCCAATTTTTCTAATTTCATTGTTGAAACGATTCCCGATTTAAATAAAATCCCGCTAAAATCCTTCCTACCTACTATGTCTACACTATTTGAGTATGATTATTGTACAATAAAAATGTATGTACAATTCATAGATGTCTCGTTAATTTGCGAGTTTTTCATTGTCTCGTAATTCAGCGACTTGTATAATAATAAAAAATGCTGCAATGTTTGTAATTAGCCAGGAAAGCGCATTGGGGTTACCTGTAAGGCCTTCCTGGTATATATGTAAAAAATAAATAAATAAAAATATGTCAGCAGCATTAATATACATATGTTAGCCAGCAGCATAGCTCGGTAGTTAAGCTTCTGCCTTTCACCGAGAGGCGCCGGGTTCGATCCCATGAGCTGACCTCGATTGAAAAAGATTTTTTCTGAGTACATCTGTAGTGCTGCTGGCCAGACCTGGATATTTGTGACTCCGGGTCGATCGTTTATTATCAGAGTTTGCCAATTTTTCTAATTTCATTGTTGAAACGGTTCCCGATTTAAATCAGCTAAAATCCTTCCTACCTACTATGTCACCACTATTTGAGTATGATTAATGTACAAGAAAATTTATGTACAATTCATAGATGCCTCGTTAATTTGCGAGTTTTCAGTGTCTCGTAATTCAACGACTTGTGTAATTAAAATGCTGCATTCCTGGTATATGTATACACATGTAAAAAATAAATAAATATGTGGAAATCAAGTCTGCTATTATGATGGTGAAAAATTATCGTAATAGGCACGTTTGAAAATACTCCATCATATTTATCGATGAAATTATGATTTATCCACACTGTTTCTATCGTTTTTTTTTCCTTTTCGCCACCCTCTCGCTATGTCAGATTTTAATTGTTAAGCGCCTATAACTTTTTCTTTCTCTATATTTTATAAAATTTGCTTTATAGGTTTTCATTATCTCTCATATATTTATATGTATGTATATTTTTTTAGTTTTATCTCTGTTATGTTGTCTTATGGCCAATTGTGTCAGATTTGACGTTTGGCAGTTGACGTCTCTTCTAATGGGGGTGATTTTCAAGTTGTAAATAACTACTTTGTGGTTTTTACCGATCGATAAATGGGACTAAAACTATTTCAGATACATCTTATCTCACCGGTGTGTATAGTTTTTTCAGAGTGAAACTGATATATCTTACTAAAGTCTGAAGTGATACTTAGAAAATATTGTGGTGATTCATAGTATTGATTAACTTTTCTAGATATACTATCCATAACATGACGTTGACAATTACTTTTATCGTCTAAAAAATATAAATTTCCATTGATATTAAATATATACGTATTCCATAAGTAAATTAATAATATCAACATTTAATACATTTAAACAAAATAGGTATTAAAGTCCTACTTAATTTGACTACTTTGTACATGATTTTCAATAATATTTGACGGAACATTACAGCTGAAATTATTGTACTGTATATTACATACTTGAGACTATAATTTCGATGATATTTATAGGTTTCAAGGTTCCAATTTCCATGGTTGCTTATTTATTAGTGTAATACTCGTATAATACATATATGTATTTAACAATTTAAGCAATAAAAATATTATTTTTGGTATTTTCAAATTTAAGTTTGGTAAATTCTTTTATACCATGATTTATACGAAAGCTTTACATTTCAAAGACGTCATTATAAGTTTTTTTTTAATTAATAATTATAATATGAAAAACATAGAAAAAGCTTGTAAAAATCCTATCATACATAAATATTATTTTTGATTGTTTACTAAATTCATATTTAATATTTTAAAAAATATGCTACTCAAATTAAATGTAATTATAAAATAAATTTTCTTTGACACCCCTTTTGATCATAGAAATAAATATTTCTATTTTTATATCATTTATGTATTATAATATATACCAATACTAATATTGTATTTAAAATAAATACATGTTCATCATATCTTTAATTCTTAAATATAATTTTGAAATAATCTGAAATAGTTCGTCCCGAACAAATATTTTATAACCATAAACCAACCAATTTAATAATTAGCTTAAATACATCGAAACAAATATTATTGTATATTATACAGTCAATATATGAGCCGCCATATTAGTTCAGAAAAACCGACCGAAAGAAAAACCGGTTTTTGGTTTTTCTACGAAAAAAAACCCAGTTGGCCAGATGTCATTTGTAAATTATGAGTTACTTCCGGTAAATAATGTGTTACCTCTCACAAAAAATATAATTATGTTAATTGTGTAAATCGATATTAAGAACACTGCTAAGATTCGTTTTGAGGTGCGCTCAACGTTGGAATATTTCCATCTTTCAAAGTTATTTTTACACATATGTTTTAGCTTAAAAATCCAAAAGCTTGTAAGACCGTTGCAAATTTCGGAAACAAATCAATTTCATTAGAAACGGCATATCATAAACATTTTAAAACCATAATAAAAAGTAGGTATGTGGCCTCAAAATTTAAAAAGCTTCCAATTCCTTCAAAGAAAAATCAATTATATTCCGGAAATTCCCATGCATTTTGCCATAAAGCATTTGAGTTTACGACTACTTTTTTGTTGTTGTAAAGTACAAGGTTTTGCGATAATAATATTTTTTATACATTTATACCTGAACTTATCATTGAAACTACTTTCAATAACATTTTATTGGCTTATGAACTGCCCTTCGTCCATTACTAAATCTCAAAGAAACCGCCAAGTGGTGTATCTTTTTTTTGTTGTCCAAAGAAATATAAGCCTATTGCCTAAGAGAGTTTAGATACACACATTTATGTTGATCTTTCATAGAAATTTGAAATTCATAATTGTTAGTTTTGAGAAAAAAAAACATTAATTAAAGAAAACCTTAAAAATCCGATTGATCGAGTCAAAAAAGACGGTTTTCAGTTTTTTGAAAAATGGTCAAAAAGCCAGCTTTTCGGTTTCGATTTAAGCCGGCTTGGAAACCCTAGACCTGCCATATTTGAAAGTGACATGACTCTATTTTTTTAACCCTCCCTCACCGAAGTGGGGTATGCAAGTGCCCCACTATGTGGTTTTCAAAGCTATACACCTATATTTCTTGTATTCCTAGAATGAACTACAATAAATTTATTTTAATAGATTTTGTATGATTTAGAAAAGGGGTACATCTTAAAAAAAACATTTATTCTATGTTCCAAATTATAAATTGTTAAAGGCGGTAGCGATAATTCATGTTTTTGACTGTCCGCTTGCATATTCTTGTTGACATATGAATCAATGCGAGAAAAAGAGACAGCTATATTTTCGTAAGAAATTGTTTTCATTGCTTTCGGCGCGTGGCTATTGAGTCATGCTGTCGCCTGTTGGCCTTACCTATGTGCGTTTGCATGTTGATGCTTGTCGTTATTTTTTAATACAAATATAGTCAAAAACATGCTATAGGACTAAAACTTTTTTATGTTTATGTATAAAACGATTAATAAGATATACATATATGAACCCATTTGCATTGATAAAATCTGTATTTTGATTTGAAAATACTGGGATCTTACTCGACCCCGGTTCGAGACACTCGTTCGATCTCGACGCTCCGTCCTTCAAGGGTTAATTTCGTGAAATATTTGACAAAACATGAAATATATTGCGTTTGACAATATTTAAAAACAAAACAAAAAAGATCGACCGATTCGTGCAGCGAGATGTCAGATGTCAACTATGACAGTCACAGGCATTTGGCCATAACACGCATATCGAATTATCAACATTATAATAGAAACATTTTAACATTCAATATACATATGTATACCATTCTATTGTTCTTCTAAAGCTAAATAGTACAATTCATCGATTGATTTTTCGGCATACACACATATGACATTAATATTATTACAATTCAACAAAAAGCATACACAATACAAAATTAAATCATACCATTTGGCCGTCCAATCTAATATTCATCATATACATATGTACATATGGATAACGTTAAAATCTCACGCCACACACATTGACACTGACGATAAAACTGGAATGTTTGTTTGTATATAATTCTACAATATGTATTTAAATACATACATTCGTACTGAACGAGTCACGCAAGTTGATTCCAGATGACAAGATAAATTCAACACAACACGACGCTCGAATACATTAAAATAATATCGTGTTTACAATGTCACAAACAAATACTGCGATTTTCATTTTATATTGTGAATCATCATCATCATTATTGGCCTTTCAATATCGATTGATGAATAAAAGCCTACCCCATCTACGTACATTTATGTTTTATTTAAATACATGCATTGTATATTTTTATCCTGCATCAAATATCTCATTCACTTTTTATTTAACGTTTTAAGCATGCATTTTTTATACATTGCTACTCTTAATTGGTCGTCATTATTTTATCTAGTAATGTTTTGACTGTTAGTGGGGTGAAAAAAATGATAAAACGATTAATAATATATTTAGTCAAAACACAGTTTCATATTTGTTTAATTTGAACTCTAATATATGTAATTACCATTGAATGTACTTCTTTATAATTAAATCACGCTCAATACTACTAGTACGTATACGTACATATGTATATATCTCAGTTCCTTTGTGTTAGAATCATTACGATTCAACTTTCTGGTTTGTAGTTTCTTTTCTCTTGAAACTATTTGTGAAGATTTTGAGGGATGATAATCTCAATTTCTTCTATTTAAAAGAATTTCAGTTTTTAATTACGATTTTTCACTTTTCCAGCGTTATACAACCCGAAGCCAATCTTTTGAATTCCTTTTTATTGCTATTAATTTTTCCAAAATATAGATATTACCTACATACATATATAGAGATTGAATTTTTTCTTTCTTTTTGCATATGTACGTAGTAACAATAGATGAAGTTTTGTGATCATGCAAAAATTCGAACTCGAGATTTTGACTGATTCGAACTCAGAATTGATCACTGAACACGTTTTCATGATCTAGCAAAAATGTGTGTATGTCTGTGTGTCTGTTAGTATGTTTTTCTGTGTATTTTGGGGACTTTTTGAACACCTTTAGTCCTATCAAAGTGAAACTTGGTATCGGTTTCTGAAATTCTGGATATGATGTAAATTTTTGGTAACTCCGGAAATGATAACTCCACTCTTTGATGTCTAAGTTTTTATATGTTTTTTGATTCAATTATATCCCAGTGGATTATTTTTATGTGTTATAGAAATTATAAATTTAATACAATTCAATTTTTTAAATATTTTAACCTCGACCGGAAGTATAACTATTACTAGTATCTAGGTTTTTTATGATTTTCCCAGAAACCTTTTAATGTATCGAACTGAAATTACATATCTATAAGTTTAAGCTTAATATCAAGTTTAATTTGGTGGACACCCGTCAACCGGAAGTGTCAGTTTACTCTCGTTCGATTTTTCTTCCACTAATTTTTTAGGCCTTTTAAATTTATGTACTCTTCTTGAAAAGATTCAAATATAATCCTTGTATCAATGTGATTAAAATAAAAAAAAATCATTTAATTTTATTAACAAGAAGTAGTATTATTTCCTCTTAGAAAAGTCAAAAATATTGTTACAACACGATGTTTTCCACACCATTTAATCAATCAAGCTGAAAATTAATAAAATTGAGGCTAGAATTTATAAACCGGAAGTAGTATTATTTTATCAAACAATTCATTATTTTATTTTTACCTTTATAATTATTTCTATCTTCTTGATATTCTATGTTTATTTATTGGTCTTTTCTTTTGTATTTTTTTTCTAGTATAACACAATGTAACAATGTAAGATGTGTAACGAAGAATTTAGCATATGTGATGTCACTTTGACCCAATTTTAAAAATAAAATGCTTAAATACATAATTAAAAACTTCTCAGCTACTTATTCGCAAACAATACATTAAATTTAATTTAATTTAAATTGTCTGATATATCACACAAATAGTATTATTATTGAGCTTTTAAAAGCTTTAAATACATATATAATAATAAATCGTTGGACTTACAAACAATGCTCAGTCTACGAAAAGCATTCCATTCCAATTTCAATCTTCTTTGGGCCATATAAATATTTTAAATATTATTCTAATAATTCGGCCTGTTGAAATATTTACTCAACTCAAAGCATTATATTAAATGCTTTGCCCAAATGAAATTCTGGATAATGTTTTTTATTTGATGAATTTTATATTCGTTGATATATTATACATATATTATGATTCATGTAAATATTTAACGATCATCCGTCTCTCTGATGGCAGCTTATTTATTTTTCAAAATTTTCCAATATTATTCTCTTTCAATGATTAACGGAAAAAAAAGAAAGTTTCACAATAGACACGACACGTATCCATCTAATATCGTTTTTCAGCAAACGCATTTCACATTTCGTCCAATATTTATTTCAAAAGGCCTTTGTTCACGTTCGCCAGTAAGTCTGGCAGTGTATCTCGAGGTTTTCCCCATCATAATATCTTGATCTTTTATGGCTTTTCTCACTATTATACTCGATCTTTCTTTGTTAAATGTACCGACACGCCGAGTCGGTTTTCCCCCATCCCCTAATGGTAGAGGCGCATCCATATTTGAGCTGAACAAACATTGAAATTGCTATATCGTGGATATAATATTGGATTTGAATATATTTCGAAACAAATTTGACTTTTTATGGGATTCAAATGAGCCTCTTCGATATTTGTCTATGCAAATTGTCCTCGTACAAATTCGCCCCCTCATCGAATTTCAAATTTATTTTAATAAGCTCTCCGCGTATTTTTTGCGTTGGTTTCTATTTATTTATTTATTTTTAATTCACAAGGTAGCCTTTATTCATTACGAAAACATGCATTAAGCGAGGTATTTTTATTTCCAAAATAAAATATTTCATGTACTATACAGTGTGTACGTATTTTTTTTTTCATACTCAGCGTATTAAATGGGTAAATTTTAAAATAGGCAAATTATGTGAGTCACGCAATGTGCAATAATTGGAAAATCGCATGACCGCACAAGTGGATTAGATTTATAAAAAAAAAATGGAAAAATCAAGCCTTATTTTTCACGATTTTAAAACACAAATATTTTCGCATTTAAAGCGCGCCATTTGTCAGCGAAAACCATTTTTAAAATGTACAATATTTATTTCAACATTCGTTCAATAATTTTTCGTTTCTGACGATAACATCAAATGAAATTACTTATATTTTTATTTTTTATGAAAAATTGCTTTCTTTATATGATTTATACCATTTTTCATTGGTCGTGTTGAATAAAAGTTATTTAATGACGATTTTTTTTAAGTACTGCTTACATTTTGGCTGGAATTTAATAACATCGATTGAAAACAGACTTTGAATAATTGAATGGAAATTTACATTGGTCTATTAGTCATTGAAATATGTATATAAAGAATTTTTTGACATGATTTAGTGTATCGTAAATTATAATAGTAATGAAATATTTACGTATATAATTGAATCGGGCGTACTTTTAGAATGGAGCATAAATTTGCTTAAGCTTTAAATATTGGCAGATAAAACAACGGTTAAAATATCAGTTCATCCGTATATATATATATTGTATAGAAATATTGTGTATATAATTGTTTTTTCATGGAAAAATCTATATAGAAAACGATGTATGGAATACTTGAAGAACACTAAGATATACAACTGAGGATTATCATTTTTAATTATTAGTAGTACCTACCATAGAATTTTTTAATTGTTCAATTAATTGAAATTAGTAATATATAGCACCCGTTAAAATCTGTAAACAAATATAAGAGTATATAAAATATTAAGTGTGTTTGACAAATATTCGTACAAATGTATATATGAAATACATAACTGACTCATTCCCCATCTTTCAAGTAAAATGCAAATAAAACTAGTTTCATTTCCACTTTTATTTACACACAATATCAAAGCTTAATCTTTTGACCTTGATTTATAAAATTTATAAAAATTTAAATATTTACATATGTATTGATACTGTGGGATTACGAAAATGAAGATGAAAATAGTTTTCACAATTTCAAAGCCGTCATTTTTTTTAACTACCGTTTACTACGAAAAATCTATCACTATCGGTAGTACCGGTTTCTATCGGTATTGATTTACGTAAGAAATTGGTGCAAAAAAATGTAATCAATTATCAATAAAATACTAATAGTATAATTTAATTACTTACTTTAATTTTTAATTAATTACAAAAGCATGTGTTGAGTTCTTTTACTCTGCGTGAATTACCATTGAGTCTAAAAAAAATTAAAATGTAAATTTTTCGTGCTCGTTGCTTTGAAGAATTTTCGTTTAAGGGATGATTTCATCTTTTAAATATTATACTATAAACCAATACATGTATTATATAATCAGAAATAGTCTCAGGAACAAGGAATAAGGATTTTAAATTTATGATACACTCCTTTGATAAGCAGGTCAATACAAAATGTTGAGCATCTACTGATGCTTCAACTTATCCATACAAACAATTTGATACAACGTTTTCTTCTGAATTTAAAACAATTCAACTAATTTTAAATTGGAATTAATATATTACAGGTAGAATTTTGACCAAAAAGTAAGTCAAAAATCTATTGTTTTAATATTTCAATAATATAATTTTATTGAAAAAACTACCTAGCATTGGGTATCATAGTGAATAATACTTTTATCTTACTTTGCATTGAATATATATGTAAAATTTCCGGTACAAAAGAGACTCAGTGTTCCGTTAAATAACAAACTAGAATATGACGTGTCCATTTCGAAGATATTTTATATATTGAGGATTGATTTTTGCTGCACTATTAAATTATATAACATATTTTCTTCGTGCTTGAAACCACTATAGCGGTATTAAGCATTCCATAATACATATAATATGAAGACCACGTACAGACAGTATCATATTGTACGATCGAAACTTCACCTGTCGAACTTTCCCCGACAGAGCATAACATTGTCTGGTGGAAAATCATTTTTAAAATTTCCACGACCGACAATAGTTGTCGTCTACACATGCCAAACTCGTAAATTTCTCTCTCTATAAAGCCAACTGCTTATGCGAAGCCACCGGGAATACCCGCTCGCGATCCCTCCAATTTTCTCCGATTGTTTTCCCTTTAATAAGACGCGGTGAATTTTTCAGCGAGTCGGGGCGAGTGGAAAAAATTATATTTGCACCGCGCAATTCCGGAAAATTGTTTTACGACGAGGGAAAACTCGCCTTCTCTCCCTCTCGTTCGGTTTGACTTCGAATAAGTTCAGCTGTGAGGAATTTTCAGGATATTTTTCAACTCAAAAATTTGCTGAAAAGCGGGTAGTTTATGCAGATGCAACTGCACGTAGCTTCGGTGTGCACCCCCATAAAACCGGGTAATGCAATTTCACGGCGAACACGTGCAAGAGCTGCAGTCGCCTCTCACGAACGCAACCTAAATAAACGCACATGCAACTGCAAAGTGCAGTGTCGAACAGTTTTTTTTTAATATTTATGTATGTATTTAAATTTTGACGATGGCAATACTAATGTAGAACGAAAAGAACATATAAAACCTGTCACCGCATACATCGCTATAAATCCAAGTTTATCTCTAGCATAGCACTTTACTTAAAATGAAAATTAATTGAGTAGCTTAACGCTTCTTACTACAGGCTATTTCTTATTCCAATCGAATATGTGAACTCGTATTTACAGATCGCTCCAAAGCGACAAGTGTACTATTACAGATACTAAACAATACAATAAAATAACTAAAAATAAAACTATCACTGTTTGATCTGTGAACATGTGTAGCTTGTATTGATTAGAAAGTTTGTTATGAAGAAATAAAGAATGAAATTTGAAGTTATGAGTTGCAGCTGGAGATACATATGTATACTCATTTATGCAGTTAAGAATAGGTTATTAATACTAAGATTGCTTTAATGATTTGCTTAAAGAATAGTTTATCAATGTATGATTGTCCATAAATGAGTTTATGTATTTACAAAAATGAACTTTTCAATCATCAGATAAATTAAATCAGCTGATAACTAAAAATAATTGAATGTGATGTTATGTATGTAAGCTTATTGTAAAAAACTAAATGTATTTAGCTTATTAAAGCTTATTGTAAATCATATTAACAATTAGATACAACATAACTTCTTATTGAATACTTATCTCGCAGATAAAACTCCGTGGAGAGATATACTTTAAGACGTGAAATGTCAGATTTGACACATTTGGCCATAAATCAATATATCGTGTATTACCCTACAAGAAGCTACACGCCAAATTTGAAATTTATATATACATATGAGAGTTAAAACTATAAATATTTATATATTAGAGATAACGAGAACCAATAGAGCAAATTTCATAAAATATAGAGTGAATTATAGGCGTTTAAACAATTAAAATCTTATATCGCCATATCAAGGCGAACAGGTTGAAAGATACGGGACGAACGCTTATTAAACGTCAGGGAGATTTACTTCCCACGTGTTTAAAACGCGTTGTATACGATATTTTATCTCCAACGTAATGGCAGACGATACATTAACGTGTATTGATGACCAAAATGAGCAATATGGCAAAGTATGAAAACGATCGGATAAGAGATAAAAATGACCATTAACACGAAAGCCATGTGAAACGTAAAGGAGGTATTTAAAAATCAATACAAGCATTTAATAGAGTGCGAATTCATACAAACAACCACATTGACATTAATGGTGAAAATTTTCAGTATTTTTATAATCAAACTAGCTGAACCCGGCATGCGTTGCAATTCCAGAATAAGGCATGCAATGCCCGTTTTAAGTAATTGTTTCAGCTCAAATAACGTCTCTTCAAAGCCGAAAGTCTCTTCAAACCAACTGGTAACGTTGTTACTAACAAACACATTTGCTTGAATGCACAATGGCGCTTCATACTTTTGCGTTGGTAAAATCTTAATTACGAATATTATTATTAAGAGTTTTTTTTCACAGTAATCTTCCCGAACATCAATACAACAAATCCTGAAAGTTCCATCGTAATCGGTTCTGTGGTTTGGGAGCCTTTACGAGACAGACAAACAGACATTTAATTTTATATATATAGATTTGCGAACCTCAAGACGTTGAATAACTTGAGATTAGCAAAGAGAATATACTGAAACCGTTTAAATGAAAATCAGAATAATGTGCATACTAGGGTTAACCACGCGGTCGCATGCTCATTTCGCTGCATGCTCTATTTTATACTTTTGTCTCGGCTTTTGCCATTTTAAACTTGCCAGAAAGATCCAACTCAATTTTAAGAATTGCCAATCATCAATGTACATCGAAATGTCAACTGCGCAACCTCATGAATATGTTATAGGCGTTTAAGCAATAAAAATCTGACAAAGTGAGAGAGTGGCGGAAAGGACAATAAAAAAGGTAACTTACCATTAGACGTCAATATGCTCAAAATTGTAGCATTTTTTAAACTTGTCTATTACGATTATTTTTCACCTTCAAACTGGCGGATTTTATTCGAATTTGAGTTGACCAAACCACGCAAAATGTTTCAAAACGATCGGAAGAATGTAGGATATCAAATCCAAATGTTGTCAGACGAACAAACAAAGAACAGGCTTGTAAAAATTGGCAAACTCCGATAAGAAACGATCAACCTGGAGTCACAAACCAAGCCTGGCCAGCAACTGGACTCTAGTAGGTCTAGACCCCGTGACTACTCTGCTCGAAAGCATAATAATTATGGATCTTGAGGAAATATCTTCAATGTACATGTGGGCAGAAGTTTTTTAACGTTTCACTATAAATAATCGAGCAGACATTTGGCTGAACTGACAGTTGGCGACGGTTATTTGGCCGAATGAAATGTTTAATTGTTTGAATTGAACTAAAATATCCAATTTTAATGATACATAGGAGTGTAAGAGTAAATTTTAGTAATACGGAATCTATTTTTAGTGATTTTTGATTAATTTCAATTTAAATTATTAATCATTTTATATATGTTTAAAAAAAATAGCTTTTTTTTCAAAATCGGCAGAAAATTGAAAATAATATTTTATTTGTATTTATTAAATATGTTGGAGACCATAAAATTCAAATTCGCTGTTTTTGATGTGCCTTAGCCCAGTGCTACTCAAACTTTTAAGTTCCACGGACCTGTAAATACCACTATCCCTTATAAACATCATCATCGTCATTCACAGTCATTTGCCATGCATTGTTGAATAGAAATAAATTATAGCAATTGAAGTTTTCTATCAGCCAAATGTCCGATCTGCCAAATATCAGTCGGCCTAGTGTCCGTTCGGCCAAAAGACCATTCGGCCAAATGTCATATTCGGTCAAAAGTTTATCAGCCTAATTACCATTCGGTCAAACGTTCGTCAGCCAAGTGTCATTTACCGAAAAGTCCACGCATAAGATATATAGACCAAATGTCAAAAACGTATAACTATCATTAAACTTTCAAAAACGAAACAGAAAAATATACGAAATTATAATTCTTATTAAAATTAATATTTTTTATTAAAAAATATTATGCACACTTAAAATTAATAATTTTCAATCACTTGATACGTTCATAAAAATAATTTAATTATGCCATATTTTTGAAATTGATTTCCATCGTCAACTTATTATTAAAATTTAATTGCCATAATTTATTCATAGCAAAATTCGTATGAAATACTTTCTATAAAATAGCACGTTTTATCAGTCTTTAAAACATGTAACGTAAAACAATACATTTAGTAAAAGGAAATATTGAAGAAAGTTTTCCTCGCAAAGAAAAAAGCCCTTATTGGAAAGGCAAGTGAAAAATTATAGGGAAGGTCAAGAGGTGGTACAAACTTTAACGTTTTAATTACAACAGCGATAAATACTACAGAAATGTGAGGGAGGGCAAATTTAAAATCTACCCTTAGGGGCGTTTGCATGTCTGCCGTCGGCCCTGAACAAACTCTTGCATAAATTATATCTTAGATTATTTTTTTCCCTGTGCGAGTGAAACGTTCACTTGAAACTTCCAGTTAAATTCTCCAGCTCGACCAATTTGACTTTGACACTGCGATAAGGCTTACTACATAAAATCGAATCAGTGCACTCCCTTTACGTATATAATATACATAATATGCATATACTAAATGCTGGAAGCTATTGTCAATAAATCAAATTCATATATTGCAACTCCTTTCAAAAACATCAAAAGGCAAAACACTGATTATTCATGTACACGTGTCGTACAACTTCGTAGACATCTCATTTATCAACATTGTTATGTTATACGTCTATGTAAAATCGAGTACTAATTACAGTAACAAGCTCAGTCTAGTAACACAATCCTCAAAAGCCTTTAACGACTTGAAGTCTCTGTCTAGTCTTTGCGTTACATACGACAAGACGTATCGATATGAAACATCTCGAATGTGTCGAACAAAGATTTCCTTACCGTACGACATATTATCCGGAACATCTTGTATTATTACGAACCGTAAGAAGCAAATTCTTTTCATATGTGACGACTCGTTTGAAGACGTGCAAGAAAATGCATGCGTGCATGAGAAACATAATTTTAAACATAATAGAGTAAAGAATTCACATTAAATTTACCAAGCACCGTCTCAAAGTCTAGCATCGTTGAAAACGAAAAAAATCTAGTCAATTATCAATTTCAAACCGGTATATGCGAAGATTCCCACATTTTGATGCTTTATTTCGTTACTTTATATGTGCGTATTAATAATAGATGAAGTTTTGTGATCATGCAAAAATTCGAACTTTTCAACCTAAATATAGATAGTATTTATTACACTACCCAAAGAAATAATACCTATAATTGCATAGCTGAGATAAAGAAGAAAATAAAGACTACCTTTCTTTCTAGCCTTTTTCTTACCTTCTCTAATTTGATACAAATTTTGGGTAAGATCAACGAACTGAAAAAAACTTCAGTATAAAAGCAGTAAAATACTAAAAGGAGAATTATGTAGATCCAAAAATCAAAAATGAGCATATTTAATGCAATGTACATAGAGACTAATATTGATCTTCCGATATTAATTTTGGATTCTATTTGTGTAGTAAAAGGTTAACCAATGCCTGGTACCAAATATTAGCTACTGCTTTTCCGTATAATTACATTATTAAAATTAGTACTCGTTTTCCGAATATATATAATACATTATTTTACTGGCGTTGCTTTGGATAATTAAAAACCGATGCCGTCTTACAAATATACATTTTATATCATAAATAATAATGTCAAAACCAGAATCCAAGCATCATTAATATCTAATCTAATTTCTTTAGTTATTATTTTGTTTCTTTTCTTTGCTGTTATATTTTTGACCATTGTGGCGCATTAGGAATTCCTGTAATGCCACAATTGTCCAAACTTTAAATAAATAAATAAATGATGTTGGTATGTATATATATTTGGTTCTATTGCCTGAAGGGAAACTTTTCCTACGCACACTAGGCCGAATGGACATTTGACCGAATGAAATTTTTAATTCCTTATATTTATCAAAAATATCAAAAATTTTAATGAGGACAAAGAGATTTTTGAATATATATAGCCATATATATATATAGCCAGCAGCATAGCTCGGACGTTAAGCTTCTGCTTACCGTCAAGAAGGTGCCGGGTTCTATCCCTGAATGAAAATGAATTTTTCAGAGTATGCTGTTGGTCAGACCTGGATTTGTGACTCCAGGTTGATCGTTTCCTATCAGAGTTTGCCAATTTTCTCTGATTTCATTGTTGAAACGGTTCCCGGAAAAAAAAATAGGCTAAAAATCCTTCCTACCTACTATGTCACCACTATTTGAAAAATTTGATTGATGTAAAATAAAAATTTATGTACAATTCATAGATGTCTCGTTAATTTGCGAGTTTTTTCAGTGTCTCGCAATTCAACGACTTATAATAAAAATGCTGTATTTGTATTTGTAATTGGCCAGGAAGGCGCATTGGGATGTACCTGTAAGGCCTTCCTGGTATATATGTAAAATAAAAATAATAAAATAAAAATATGTAGTATCAATTTTCAGTGACTTTTGAGTAATTTCTGTTCAAATGTCCGTACACTCAAGCGTCCGTCGGCCCAATGTCCGTCGACCAAGTGTCCATTCGGCCAAAAGTCCGAGATGAGTATATTTTGTAGAAATAGTTACAATATAAGATCAAAAAATGCTACAATATAAGATCGTATATGTTTTGGCAGCGGTTTAGCGGTGACGTACATATGCATGTCGAATCGAAACGACTATTATAGTACGGCAAGCGTTATTTCAGACAGACAAAAAGACACACAGAGCAGCGATATTATATAGGTATATACGATTATATTTCTCCATTGAGTTACAAAGGAAACTTTTTATGGAATTTTAAAAACTACACGTGAACAGATGATTTTGCTTCGCTTTTCTTCTAAGTTCTCTTCGGTAGTGCAATATAAAAAGTATGGTAACTTTCAATCGTGTGGGCTTGAGAGAATGTGTATTATTCTTTATACCATGGAGAAACTGTAGAAAAGTGTGTTGGTTTTGGCTTTAATGTAAGTGAAAAAGTTATCAAGTTTTCCCTGATTGTATGCTGCGAACAACCGCCCCTGCGCGTCTTGATTTTTCTCGTTTTTCTTCGAGATTTTCCACCAGTTGTAGGTCGCATTGCATAAAAGAAAGCCTCTGGCAGTGCAGAAAATGCACACACATACAGACAGAGTTTTGTGAACTTTGCTTATCTTTCACGGGCAAGTTTTCTTTCAGCCGCCAACCGGGCGTGTACTCTCGAATAATATTTCACCAACTTTATCGGTTAAAATGTTTTATGACTGAAATTTTGATCGGCTGGCCCAGTCGTCGACCGAAAACCCATCTACTGGAATTTCCCTCTGATTTATAGAACCTGTATGGTCAATCGTGTGCAGTTAATTGATCTCGATAGCAAGAAAAAGTGACCAAATGTGAAAAAACATCAATATAAAAATAAATCATATTTATTTCTGCATAGACATAAATTGGGAAAGTCTAACAGGTAAGCCCCCATTCTAGCCAATTACAATCATTGCAGCCTTATTTTTACAGATAACGCTGATTTTCGAGGTGTCGAAGAACACGAAATTAATTATTAATTAATTAATTAATTAATCCATAGAGACATCTATGGATTTAGACTTGTACATAAATTTTAACATATTGTACATTAATCAAATTCAGATATTGGTGACATAGTGGGTAGGGTGGTTTTTACCAGTTTGATGGAGGAACCGTTTCAACAATGAAATCAGATAAATTGGCAAACTCTGATAAGAAACGATTGCCTTGGAGTCACAAATATCCAAATCTGACCAGCAGCATTAAAGATTAGCATGGGATCTAGCCCGGTAACCTCTCTGTGCTTAACATAAACCCAACCACCGAACTATTCTGCTAGCTGTATGTTTTTTTGTACCAACATATATAAATATCCTGTATAATTTTAGACTAGAATCATATTTGCAACTAGCTTGAAATAGAATAATAGACAGAAAGACCTTCGTATTTTCTGGGCTCACAATTATTAATATCCTATAAGTGTAATGAAAAAACAGCTTACATTTGTAGATATTATATTATGATCATAAAATAGACAGATTGTGGATTAAAATTTTAAAATGGAAAAATAACAGTATTCTTAACATCGTTACATCGCTCTAGCCTCATCAAGTAGACAATTTTACTAAAATCATGAACTTACGAACCATAATTATAAATTTTTATTGTTTTTACTTTATCTACGTAGTAACAATAGATGACGTTTTGTATTCATTCAAAAATTCGAACTCGAGATTTTGACTGATTTGAACCTACTTTTGTTCTTACTTGTTTACTCTTGTTCGATTTTTCTTTCACTATTTTTTTCGACCCTTTAAATATGAGTGCTCTTCAAGAGAAAATTCAAGTATAATCCATGTATCAATGTGATTAAAATAAAAAATTATATAACCGGAGTAGAACTTTTAAATCAGCTGATAACTAATAGCTAAGAATAAAACTATCACTGTTTGATCTATGTACATATATTAAGCCTGTATTGGTTAGAAAGTTTGTTTTGATTTGAGGTTATGGGTTAAACATCATTCTGTCAGACTCACCGAACAGTGTTGCCACCCTGCATAAAGGCCGGTGTGGCAACACCCAAGACCGTTGGCTCAGCAAGCCTCCACAAAACTATAAATATTTATATATTAGAGATAACGAGAACCTATAAAGCAAATTTTATAAAATATAGAGAGAAAAGAAAAAGTTATAGGCGTTTAAATAGCGAAAAGTAATGAAACTACCGATGTGAATGATGAATGTGACAGATAAACGTCACCGTGTAATACGATGCAGTATTTTCAAACGTGTCTAATACGATATTTTTTCACCATCGTAATTGCGGATGATACCTTAACTTATATTGATGACCAAAATGAGCATAATGTCAAAGTATGAAAACGATCGGATAAGAGATAAGGGATATAAAAAATGACAGCTTACACGAAAACCATGTGAAACGAATAAGAGGTTAGTAAAAAATCATAAAATTTAATAAGCCGGAAGTGGGATTTTTTCCTCATTGATCACGTTTAGATGATCTTGAAAGAAGTGTGTGTCTGTGTGTATGCGGTTTGGGAGATAATTGAATTAAAAAACTTAAAAAAGGGGACACCCATAAGGGGAAAGTAAAAACGATACCCATAACACATCACATTAATAACGTAAGCCAGCAGCATAGCTCGGTCGTTAAGCTTCTGCTAAGCGTCGAGAGGCGCCGGGTTCGATCCCATGAGCTGACCTCGATTAAAAAGAATTTTACTGAGTATATCTGTAGTGCTGCTGGTCAGATCTGGATATTTGTGACTCCAGGTCGATCGTTTCCTATCAGAGTTTGTCAATTTTCTCTGATTTCATTGTTGAAACGGTTCCCGGTAAAATTGGCTAAATATCCTTCCTACCTACTAAGTCACCACTACTTGAGATTGATTAATGTACAATAAAAGTTTTCAGTGTCTCGTAATTCAACGACTTGTGTAATAAAAATGCTGCATTGTTTGTAATTGGCCAGGAAGGCGCATTGGGGTTACCTGTAAGGCCTTCTTGATATATATGTAAAAAAAAAATAAATAATAAATAATAATCACCTATCACACTTAAGCCGCATTTCATCGAACCAATTTTGACGCCCAATTATGACTTAAGCACAAACGGTAATATATAAATATCCAATCAGCGTCATTAATCAACATTTCCCGGAAAGGTTTAAACATAATTATCGGTATTGATTTTAACTCTAATTAACGGCGAATTTATATCGCCCAACGTGGGGTCAGTTTTCACAGGCTTATTGCGCACCACCAAACTAGCAGCCGGGAGCTTTTCCGCGTCCGATCAATCGCTAAGGCGACGAAAAAAATATAGCCCCGACTGCTTTGGTATATCGAAGCTATTGGGGCTATTGTGAGCTCTGATTGGGGGCTCGCGTGTTGGCGTCGCTCTAATTTCACTCGATTTTGGCGCCCCGCGGCCAAACAGCCCCGATTAAAAGCTCTCCAAAGCTCTCCCTCACTCTCTCTCTATACCAGATGTGTAAATAAAGCACGAATTTGAAACAACAAATCCATACGGAGGGTATAATTAGTCAAAGCCGCGTGGTTTGGCAATCACGGGTTTGGCACGTTCGAGATTTTCGTTTGTGAAATGTTTTTATTTTGCCATCGAACATTTTAAATTGCGAAATATTTTCATTCCTTTGGCGGTTTTGAAAAATTGAAGAGCTTCTTAATATCGTCTGATGTTTGTTATTTCGCTCGTAAATAAATATAAGAGCTCGAGAATGAATTTGCGAACCGTTTTATCATTAAACACGGGTTCAAATCCCACTGGTTTCTGCTGGCCAGACCTTGGATTTATGACTCTAGATTGATGTTTAACACATTATTAACCTATGCTTCACCTGTATGGAATACCAACTCGAATACTAACCTTTCCAAGCTCCAAGTAATACAAAATAAATCCCTAAAAATAATTTATAATACACCCACATATACTAACTTGATAAAACTGCATGCCATATATAATAATCCGTTAAGGACAGACATTACTAACAAATTAACCAGTAGATTCTATGACAGAATCACTAATAATTATACTAACACACTTGCAAAGCGTCTCGGTGATTACAACAAAATGTCTTCACCCTTCAGGTATAAACACAGATTACCTAAACGCAATCTGCTTCAGATCGTCGACATTAGAGAGTTTTTAATTAATATTATGTATTAGATGTATTATGAGCATTTATAAGAATTGTAAATAGCTTTTTTTTCTATTATGCTGTACATTAACATTGGAATAATATAATACTATGATTACTTACAAAATTAAATTAAAATTGTAAAATAGAAAATGATCAGTAGATCAGTAGCTATTAAAATAGATATAAGATGTATTGTGAACATAATTTCGTAATAATAAAAAGCATTTAAAAATCAAAATCAAGTTTTAAACGAGATAAAAACTAATATACCTATATATAGTATGCTACTGTACAAGGACGTGAGCAAAATATGTCTCCTGCATTCTTTACCGGAATCCGGACCGGCGAGTGACCGGAAGGTTTCGTTTTGACCTCACACCCGGTAATAATAACCCCGGGTAATAAATACAGACCGTTTTTGCAACGAATCTGTGCTGCAATTGCAGCAGGTGCAACAGATCGCGATAATTACTCACGCGGACAACGCCGTGCAGCTGCGCTCGCCAAATCCGGAACAACAGAGCAATAATTCACGAAAGCACAATAAAAAAAAACAAACGTGCAATGTTATTCACGGGGAGAAATTTTCACGGTGACCGAAACGTGAGTTTCACAATAATTTTGTTCAGAGGTCACGTTTCAGACCCGAAAACCGAAAACTTAAATGTGCTCGAATGTGAAGGGGGAAAAATTTAATAAAAAAACCTGTAATATATAATACGCAAAAATGCTTATTTGACCCAATTAAAAAATTGGCGCTTTAGGTTCTTCCTGTAATGCCACAATGGTTCAAAACTATTAATAAATAAATAAATTATCTACAATGTTAAAACCATAAAAGATAAAAGCTTCTTGAAAAGGGAACCTATGTAACTATCCGATGTAGCGTAAGTCTTACGAGAACCAACCATTCTGTCGCATTCGAGCAATGTGTTTAACATTATAAGCATGTTATATATGTAAATTATTTATATTCTTATTTCACTATATAATATTGTTACGTAGGGGTGGGTGGAGGATCCAAATAAAAGGCCAAAGTCGCTTCACAGCATTTATTGGGTGATAAATGAGATTCACGCACAACCAATGCTCCGTCCAGAATGCCTTCATATGGCCTAAGTACCTGCTTATAAAGAGCAGGTCACTCACTGCATCTTCCTCGACGTTTGTTTACCTATTGTTATAGTCACGTACTAGATATGCAGTTCCACGGTCTCGGCATGCAGTCCCACGCTTTTGCGCTGTCAGTTATAAGAACTCTAGTGGAAAGCGACCGAATGCCGTTACTGACAACTAAGTCAATTCGGGGGTCTCCATTGTTAGCCGACTGCAATTAAGCTTGGAGATAATCCTCGAAAACCAATTAAAACGGCGGCTCCTTTTAGCATATGCTACAATATTATTTCAATTTAAGGTCGTAAATAATATTACTGTAAGTATTGCTGTCCATAATATGACGTTAACAATTAATTACTTATGCCTTCTAAAAAAATATTTAAATTTCCATTTATATAAAATATTTACGTATTCCATAAATAAATTAATAAAATCAACAACTTCGTATTTTATATCAAAATATTATTAATGTAAATATTTCAAAATACGAAACACGAACTTAAAACTTACAAAAAAAAAAAAGTCAAATTCTATCAAGTTTACAATTACTTTTATCGTTTGGAAAATACACATAAATTCTCATTAATATAAAATATATACATATTCCATAAATAAATTAGTAATATCATCAACGTATTTTTTATATTAAAATTTTATTTATGTTAATATTTCAAAACACAAACCTTACCAAAAATAAAGCCAAATTCTACCGATCGCCATACGCACGAACAATGTTGTATTTCTTGACCAAAACGCAATGCGAAACTGAAACGAAATGTGATTGGCTATCGCGGTTCAAGTGGGGCGGTAAATGTATATATATATATTATACGTAAGTCTCATACTAGATCGATAGAGAAATAGTTCATACGTAAAAGAATGATGAAAATTTAAATATTTTTAAAAGAAATCAAATAATCACGCTCGTTTTTTTTTTTGAAGAAATATGATTCTTGAATAATTTATTCGTATTAATAATAAAAAAAAAATCAACAGTAATATCCTATAAAATATTAATATAAATACAAACGGACGGGATGTATTGTCATGTTCCAAAACGCAGTTAATATATTTTTAAATCACTTGGTTAACAAACCAAGATTCATTTATTATCATAAAAACGTTACATTTATGTTATTGGTAGATATATTCAAAAAATACACATTTCATTATGGAACGATGATGAATTTAAAATGAAATATGAAGAACTTTGTTTCACTTATTAACTTCGGTTCACTTTGTTCTGCTGCTGTGCTGACCGTCACTTGCGGGGTCGATATTAATAACTACCACTCTCGGAGTCTCGATGGTGATGACTAACTTATGTGATCTAATCGTGATCTGTATAAATGATTTTTATCTTTTGGGTTGGGCAAAGTCCGGCACTCCTGTCTTATCTTACTATCCCTTTAAAGGAATTTTAATGGACTTGTTACTCACGCATATGAATGTGAGAAAGTGAATTTGATTACTGTGGGAACTGAATTTGATTAACAGTATGTATGATATGTTTGTATGTGCGAGTGCCTCGAAAAGTATGAAGATTTCAAAAAAAACAAATTTTAGATTACCAGGAGTATACGTTATGCAAAGGGATGTGGCGTAACGACCGATCGTGTAACTAGGGGGAGGGGTGGAGCATCTGACTTAGAACGGGTGACGTCAGCGTCAGATGCGTGGGAGAGTAAACGTAATATATATAAAAACGTAAGCGATGTATTTATGTTTGTGGGTATGTGGCTGACGCGTGGAGACACAACCAATCAGAGGTCAAGTGACGCGGGGAAGTGGAGGGGTGTTGAGAATCTGACATGTGTGACGTCAGGTCAAGTTACAGGTGACGTCAGCGTATGGGAGCGTACACACATACACACATCCACGAAGATGCACACACACACACACACACATTCATTCATCATTTCGAACGGGTGAACGGGTTGGATCGGTGAGCGTGTAATGCGCGCACTCAACTTTTTGGTATTAATACGTACGCGCGCGCCTATATATTACCTTACATTATATGCATATATAACATAAAACTTTATTTTAATTCGTATAATCAACGGGCACAAAATTAGTTCTATATAATAACCTATTACGTTACTGTATCGACTTAAAGCGGGCCATCGGCCATTCCGATATGCGAGGCAATAATTCACCGTTTAATTATGGTCGATATCCCTGTTCAGATTTCGCACAAAATTCATTTCGCAAAATCCACTAAACACGTCCCTGCTTATTCGTAGAATCGAATCCGTACTTATTCGCGATACTCAATATGTCGCATTGTGTATTATGCGACAGCTTTTCGCTTCGTCGAATGGACAGCTTTGCATATATTTTGTACACATGAGATTTCGGTCTTTCATCCTTAGTCCCCGTTCCTTGATATTGTGTATAATATTATATCGGTTGCTGTCATATTAAAGCCGTGACAGCTGCGCAGTTTTCCAGTCTGTCAGCCAGCCAGTTTTACATGTTGGTTATTAAGTTAAAGTGAAAATACGAAAAGCGCATCTCCACAGCACTTCCGCAATTGAAAAATGCACTTTGGTTAAGGAAATTTTGAATTTTTTATTTACATGTATGAATATGATTTTTTATTCAATATTAACGTTTCATTTTTACAGCATACTATGACGTTCATACGACATATGGTAACCAGTAGATTCTATGACAGAACCGCTTATACCCATACTAACACACTTGTGAAGAGTCTCGGTGATTACAACTAAATGTCCATACCCTTCAGTTATAAACACAGATTACCTAAACACAATCTGCTTTAGATCGTCGACTTTATTAATATTACGTATTCGATGTATTATGAGCATTTATACAAATTGTAAATAGGTTTTTGAGCTATTTTTCCTATTATGCTGTTCTTTAACATTAGAATAATATAATACTATGATTACAAACAAAATTAAATTAAAATTGTAAAATAAATAATGATCAGTAGATCAGTAGCTATTAAAATAGATATAAGATGTGTTTGTGAACATAAGTAAGTAATAATAAAAAGCATTTAAAAATCAAAAATACGACATATGAGTCATCATGGAAGAAATTTATGAAAACGGCTATTGAATGTATTAAAAATAATCATTCTTTATATGCATACATTTCAAATAGCACAAATAAAATATCAATAACATCCTTATCTTAATCAGCCTGTAATTACTTGAACTTTTTTAAAATATTTAATATCGCGATGCCTACTGTTGAACTTTTTGTATGTTTATTTATTTTCCTAAATATTATATCGTAAATAGTATGAAATATTTTATGAATTCAAACAATTGTATATATTTACATATGAATATATGTATATATTTATTTTGATAAAGTTGTATTTAGTAAAACTCGTAGTTGAACTAGACGGTCTAATTTTTCGCTTTTATTAAGCAAGAAAAATTTCAAAATTATATCTCAGCTTTAATAAGTAAGATTATTAGTTTTCTTCACAAAATTTGTCAACTAAAATGCGACGTTTTATAATTAAAAACATGTATAATTTTTTTACGTTTTAAATGAAGAAAACTAGGCTTCAAAATTTGTGCTTATTATGTATCTTATTAAAAAAAGTTTTCAACGATATAAATACTACTTTAATATAATGAGTTCGTTCTCACTATTTCCAGCTAAGTCTGTGTAAAGTGAAAAACATAGAAAGTGTTATTCTTCATCAAATGTGTTATTCTATTTTTCGTCATAGTAGTCTGCATTTAAGGGATTTTTCCTTTGGATTGAATTTTCCACGAAATATGAGATTTCGATTGTGCTTGACGCGTTACTAAAGCAACGAATGCGAATTCGATTGTATCTAAAATGCATTTTCATCAGCTTCGTCGTCACCTTCGTTGTAGTCCAATATGCATTTTCACCGTGGAAAAGCGATCGTCGTGCAGTTTTCCTGAGGCAGATGCGGTGCCTAAGGCTCCATTTGCGGATGAATTAAATCCAATTTCCACGACCGCAGTCGTATCGGCCGGTTTTTCCATCGGATTTCAGCGTGTTTTGTCTGAAAAATAGAGGGAAAAGCCAGGGAAACGTTGGTCTGCAATCCCATTAGCGATGGGAAAGCGGAAAAATCGCACTATTTTCCTAGGCAAGCTTTGAACGTGGCGATCCACCGGTGAGACGACTACTTTCGAACAAATTTCATTTAGTGTACGTATTTTAATACGTATTCGTAAACCAACACGTTTATTTCAACATAATTCAATTTAAATATTTATAAACCCTTAAAAATACTATGAAGAGCTTAAATAATAAATTTTTGCATAATTTGACTGATTTTCAACTTATTGAAAATTTTTTCAAACGATTAAACAGAATAAAAATGATTTTTTAATACTATATTTTACCGTGGTACCATTAAAGTTACCCTGAGCTATAATGTGGATTTAAAATTGAACATGCTTAACTTAATAGGTAACAAATTTGAAATTATATTCAAATAGTAGTGACAAATATGTACATGCATAGTTGGTATGTGTATTTTGTTCATTTTATGAGGAACCGTTTTGACAATGAAATCAGATCATATCAGATTAATTGGAAACGATTGACTTGGAGTCACAAATATTCAAGTCTGACCAACAGTATTGCAGAAATATTATACTCTTCTCAATCGAGGTGAAATTAGGGCTTGATCTCCGGACCTCTCGGTGGTTTGAATTAACGCAACCACCGAACTATTCTGTTGGCTAAGCCAAAGATGTTGCTGTTACATTCATATGATAATTATTTAACCAGTGGCGTGGCCTAGTGGTTAGAATAGTATGTTTTGGAAAGGAGTGGTCACGGGTTCTAGTCCCACTAGAGTCCCGCTGCTGTCTAAACCTTGGTTTATGACTCCAGGTCGTTTCTTATCATAATTCGCTAATTTTTCTGATTTTTATTGAAACGGTTCCAATCAAATTGGGATCTTCTTTCCTATAAATCTTGCTAATGTCAAGTTATTCAGCATCTTGAGGTTCGCCAATTTGATTATAAAATGTTGCAAAAATTTCTCCATATGTGTCACTGTGGATGTTTGTATGAAGTGGCATTTTATAAAATGCTTTTGTTAATTGAATGTATTGTATCTGTTTAAGTACACTCTTCGCTTTGGAGCGATCTATAAAGTAAAGTGTTCATGTTCTATGAAATAAATAAATTATATCCAACAGTTTATTAAAAGCTGTTTTTTTGACATACTTTTAAATCTCTTATTTCAATTACAAATTGTACTATTCTTAATAAATCCGTATACTCAATGCATCATTTCTATTGGCTCTGTATAAATAGAAATATAAACAATATTAGAAACAACAAACAAGAAACAAATTGAGCTAGTGTTTATTTATTTGCTTTTTTTCCCAAAGAATATTCAATTTTTACATTCAATGTGAACATTTTATTAAAATACGAGCAGCATATTTTTATTTTAAAATAAAACTCAGTCGCATTTCTAGCACAAATAAACGTAATACTTTTGAAACCGTGGAAAATATTTATTCGCTTTCCAACACCGAAGTGACGTTGCGATAAGCAGAAGCGAATCCCGTCCATTTTCCCGTTCGGTGAAAAACGGCTCAGATTTTCCGAATTTTTCACATTCGTCTGCACTGTTTTATACAACCGCTTTTACCGAATGGATATACTGAGAAATATTGATTGGACGAACCAAAAATTGATAATACGTATGCAATACAACGACGGTCTTTGCAGGCCGAGATGAAAGTGCACTTAAAATGCAATTAGCGTTTGTGCAACAAAAGCCGTTAAGTCTTAAGCTAAGAGCGTGTTTACACGCGTTGCTTTTCTCTCTCTCTCTCTCTCTATATCCCAACGGCTTACTCCAAACTAGTCCGGAAAATAAGAAAAAATAAAAACAGAAAAACGTTAATGTCAGTGTTTTGTTGCAATTAGCCGTGGACAATGTTGTGACAGTGCAGCTGCACCGTTTGATATTGTCTAACGTTAATCTGCTTTAGAGGTTCTGCACCAAAGCACAAATGGCACTGTATATAGGACAACTGTGCGGTATTTGATATCAAATATACTTTCAAATCTCAAAAGCACTCAAGATTGAAAATCTTGATTCTTCCCCCATATAAGCCAGCATTATAACTCAGTGTTTGTTTTATATTCAGCACCGATAGGTTACCGGGTTCGATTCCATGCCATTTAATGCTGCTGGTCAGGCTTGGATATTTGTGACTCCAGCTTGACACTTTTCTATCAATGTTTGCCAATTTATTTGATTTCATTGTTGTAACAGTTCCTATCAAATTGGAAAAAACCATCTTACCCGTATATCCTCAATATACCCAATATTTAATCGCCATAGTTATTTATCAACTCAAAATAAAATAAAATTATATCTCGCGCCCATATTACAATTATTAACCTATGCTTCACCTGTATGGAATAAAGCCTCGAATACCAACCTTTCCAAGCTCCAAATAATACAAAATAAATCCATAAAAATAATTTATAACACACTGATATATACTAGCTTGAAAAAAATGCATGCCGTAAATAATATTCCGTTAGTCACATACATTAATAACAAACTAACCAATAGATTCTATGACAGAATCACTAATAACCATACAACACACTTGTGAAGAGTCTCGGTGATTACAACAAAATGTCTATACCCTTCAGGTATAAACACAAATTACCTAAACACAATCTGCTTTAGGTCATCGACTTTAGAGAGTCTTTAATTAATATTATGTATTAGATGTTTTATGAGCATTTATAAGAATTGTAAATTGTCGGTTTTGAGCTCTTTTTCCTATTATGCTGCACATTAACATTAGAATAATATAATACTATGATTACTAACAAAATTAAATTAAAATTGTAAAATAGAAAATGATCAGAAGATCAGCAGCTATTAAAATTGGTATAAAATGTATTGTGAGCATAATTTAGTCATAGTAAAAAGCATTTAAAAATAAAAAAAAATCTTACCCGCTATGTCTCAAATATCTGAATTTTATTTATGTACAATATGTAAAAATGTATATATACGTCTAAACCCATAGATGCCTTTATGGATTAATTAATTAATTAATTGCTAATTTTGTGATCTCCAGCCTCTCGAAATACAGCGATTTATGTAATAAAAATGCTGCAATGTTTGTAATTAATTGTCTAGGAAGGCGCATTGGGGTTCACCTGCTTGGCCTTCCTGGTGTATATCAATGTAAAAATAAATAAAATAAAATGAAATATAGCTTTAGAAATATATTATCTGTAAATGAAATGCATTATCTCGCTCGCTCAACACCACCAGCAATTTTTCTCGATCAAATTCTAGTTTGAAAAATAATGATACCTTTAAGTGTTTGTATTGGATACGCTCCAATAAAGATCGAGATACGTCCTTTCGAAGCCAAACCGCAGACAAGCGCTTACACAAGTTATAATAGATACGATTCGACGATCGGGCATATAATTCTCAATGCAAATCTATTCACGATGGAGACGATCTGTTCGCGGTGTTATAACCAACCCCTCAACCACCCTTTCAATCTGGCGTTCGGGGATTTCGGGCCAGTCTGTAAATCGACCGATCGACCCACAACTAGTCGAATCCCACGAGAGAACACCCACTTAGACCGTTTCATCTCGAATTGTTCGGTGATAGTCATCTCAACGTCAATATTATATATATTAGTACTATACATTATCGACATGTTAACATTTACATATATTTTATTTTATTTTATTTTAAAAAATCAATACCACAGAGACTTGACAGGTTGCCCCAAAGCGTCAATGTGATTTTAATACAAATAATAAAAATCATAAAAATTACAAAAAAAACATCATAAAAAAAATAATAAAAATCATAAATAAAAAAAAAACATAAGAAAATAATAAAAATCATAAATAAAAAAAAACATCATAAAAAAATAATAAAAATCAAGTAAAAAATATGTACACAAAATAAAAACAAAGAAATAAGATTGAAAAATTTATATCGTGCTATTTAGGATGTGTTCCACCAACTCAACATAACTGGCATCGAATAGGTCCAAGTATTGTGCCAGTAAGTTAAGGAGTCGAACAGCTCTCGAGAGGGGGGAGTTCATGAGCACGTTTGATTTAGCCCTAATTGGTAAAAATATATCATGTTTTCTTAAAACTCTACGATTTTCCGGGGCCCAGAATTTTAGTTTCTCCAGGATAGTGGGATTGTGAATCTCTCCTCTAAGTAATTTTACGAAATGTTTCCCAAGAAATAAATCTCTTCTCTTTGCCAGGGAGTTGAAACCCAAAGATCCCAAGACAAAGGCACTAGGGAACAGATATGGATAAAATCCAAATGTCTTCAGATATAAAAATCTAAGGAATTTCCTTTGGACTCGTTCCAACATTAGAGAGTAACGAAGTTGATAGGGAGACCATATAATGGAGCCAAACTCGAGCACACTGCGAACTAATGTACAATATAAGAGACGAATGGCAGTGAGCCCTAGTTCAGACGAATTACGGATTACGAATCCAAGGATTTTTGTTGCCCTATCACAGATATTCTCAATGTGAATGTTGAAACTCCAACTATTTTCGAAGACTATTCCCAGATCAGATATAAATAATTCTCTCTGAAGAAGAGAATCATGAAATTTATACGGATATTTAATAGGAGAACGAGAACGAGAGTAAGAAATGACCCGACACTTTAGGATATTGAAGGGAAGTTTATTAACATTAGCCCATTCATAAATAGAATTCAAATCCTCTTGCAAATAAAGAGCGTCAGGTAAATCAATTATTCTCTTATAGATTTTTAAGTCATCCGCATATAATAAAAATTTAGAATGGTGAATAGAAGATTGAATATCGTTGATAAATATTAGGAATAATAAAGGGCCAAGATTTGATCCTTGGGGAATCCCAGAAGTGGCAACATACTCATAAGAAAAGCAACTCCCAAACTTAACGAATTGACGTCGATCCTGTAAATAAGAAATAAAAAGACCAACAAGATTATAAGTAAATCCAATAAAACTTAATTTACTAACCAAAATTTTATGATCAACTTTATCAAACGCCTTCTCAAAATCAGTATATATTACATCCATTTGATTATTACAATCCAAAGTGCTGGTTATGTCATTAGAGAAACATAACAAGTTGGTAATGGCTGATCTGGCCGGACGAAAGCCATGCTGCTGATCAATGAGCATACTTTGAAAGTGATTAAAAATGTATCTGTGTAATATTACCTCAAACATTTTGGCTGGCGCTGACAAGATAGTTATTGGTCTGTAGTTCCTTACACAAGATTTATCGTCCTTCTTATGAATAGGAGTTACTTTAGAGCATTTCCATAAATTGGGGAATGAAGAGTTCCTTAGAATTAAATTAAAAATGAATTTTAAAGGTTCTAAGAGACTAACCTCACATCCTTTTAGGATGTAATTAGGGATGGAGTCAGGACCGGAAGAATAAATATTTTTTAACTTTAGAAAGCCATATTTCAGATCGGAAGAGTCAAGATGATTAATCGCTAAAGTGGGGAAAGTAAATTCCGAGTCATTGGTAGGTTCCATGGAATCAGTAGGATTATTGAAAACTGATTTAAAAAAGTCGGCAAATCCATTAGCAATGTTTTGATCACCCTCTAACAATCCAGAATCATTGTACATAATGGTCGACTTTACACGATTTACACGTTTAGAATTGATGAAGTTCCAGAATTTCTTAGGGTTTTTAACTATGGAACTTTCACAATCAGCTACATAAACATTATATGCATTATTAATTAATTTCTTAATTTCCGTACGTAAAATACGGAAATTATTTAAGATAAGAGGATTGCTCGATTTCTTCCAGAGTTTATGTGTTTGATATTTACTTTTTAAGAGATTAATAATTTCTTTAGTAAACCAAGGCGGATAAATCCTTTTACTCGTCACTAATCCTTTCAACCGAAAACAATCATTAAAAATAGAATATATAATGTCATAGAAATTAGAGAGGGCCAAATTAACATCTTTGCACTCATAAACTCGCTCCCATTGACAATTACAAAGAATATCATTTAAATATTTGAAATCAACATTTGTAAATAACCATCCATTTAGGACAGAGGTATTAAGACAGTTATTTATTAAACGAAGTGAGGAATAAGTTATAGTTAATTTTAAATGAATATCAAGAGCAGGATGATAGCTGTCTTCAGGAACCAAGGAATCAACTGAATTTGAAATAATAATATTCTGACAATCTAAATTTGTTAATAGAAAATCCAACATGGAATTATTAAAATAGTTTCGAATAGTATTAATTTGTTTTAAGTTGAATAAAGATATAAAAAAATTAAGGTCATCAGGAAAACAGTTAGAAGAATTCAGATTAAAATCTCCAGATATAAAAATGCGACCATTACTAAAATGTGAATAATTAGATATAATTAAATCAAAAAATCGCTTATAAATATTTGGTGGAGATCTTGGTGGAAAATAAATAGTACATATGTATATAAAAAAAGGAATGTTAACAAATCTTAGTTTTAGCCATACACATTCATGAATGTCCTCAAGATGACTAAGTCTTTCCATATGTCCATATGAACTCAACCTTGATATTTTGATTGAATAGTACTACAAAGTTTTTTATTAGTTGCATTCATCAAATGGTCTGACAAACTTCTACACTCTTCTGATCTGTTTGGCTGCTGATACAGATTTCAGTTGGGTTCGCTATGTCGATGATGAATTATAATCGAAATAAACACGAATAAGCATCCAAAAATTTTAAAGACTGAGACAGCTAACCCGTTGCCACTAGGCTGTAGTCTTATATATTTGATTTTTCACCCCCCACTCTTGTCTCCCTTCCCCTTTTGTCAGATTTTAATTGTTTAAACGCCTATAACTTTATCTTTTTCACACTTTCTAATATATAATTTCGAAAGAGACTTTGTATATATATATGTAAACTTCGTTGGTTGTTTAGTAAACAACACATTCGATTTATTTTTTTTTCGATTCATAGGCGCCGATTAGATTTTCTTTCGATTCAAAGGATTCGATACAGTCTTAGTATATATGTTTTTTTGTTCGTGACAGTCAATTTAATAAAAAAAATACAAACGAGGGTTCAAATAAATTTATATAAAATAAAACTATTCAAATAAATTTAATAAATTGTTAAATATTATATTAGTCATGTTTAAGCGGTTTATATTACAAATACCGAGCGAAGCTGGGTAAAACCACTAGTATATTGTTGCGTAGGGATGGGTGGAGGATCCAAGTAAAAGGCCAACAGTCGTTTCACAGCATTTATTGATGATTAAGGAGATACACGCACTCGCAGTGCTCAGTCCAGAATAACATGATATAGCCTACGTACCACCTTATAAGGGGTAGATCTCTCAGGATGTCTAATCTGTTTACCTACTGTATAGTCACGTATTCGGATATGTATTCCCACGTTATGAGAAGTGCAATCATTGTTTAGCTTATCTCCACTTAGCCTGTCGCTAATCCTTGAAATCACTTATACCAGTCGCACGGTATGCACTTAGTTAATCCGTTAACAGATATCCGTTACAGATAATCCTTGAACGGTTACACAGTCTCTGGGATTCTATTCGCTCAATCCGCGGCGTACGTAACAATATTATAAAATTTGCATTATAGGACTTTCAGGATTTGTTGTATGCATGTCCGGAAAGCTTACTGTGAAAAAAAAACCTCTTAATAATAATATTCGTAATTACGATTTTACCAACGCGAAAGTCTGAAGCGCCATTATGTAGTCAAGGAAATGTGTTCGTTTGTAACCACGTGACCAGTTGGTTTATGACGACACGGCGTTAAAAAGACGTTAGTTGAACTCCAACCATCACATGTGTTTTTTTTTCCGACAAATTATCATTAATGTAATAACGGGAACGGGAATGGGAATGGGAATGGGAATGGGAATGGGAATGGGAATGGGAACGGGAACGGGAACGGGAACGGGAATTGCATGCGTTATTGTGGCATTGCAACGCATGCCGGGTTCAGCTAGTATCTTATAAATTTTGCATCACATATATATTTTTACATCACCGATACGCTATATAATGAATGATAAAAATATGTTTTTTATAAAATTGAAATGGCCGATGCGGTGTTTGTTCTTTGGCCAAGGTGTTTTCGCTGCTTGTTTGACGTCTCTCTTTTCGATCTCTTCTATCTTTGTTTACAACTCTCTGATTTCGAATTTATGGATTGATTTTGGACTGAGACCGTCTCATCTGAACTGCGATATTATACAAACCTTTTATCACACCAAATTTTATAAGCCATTTTAAGGTCATCCCCAGTGGTGTAGTCGGGCCAGGTCGCCGCCTTGGCACTTTAATTGATATACACATTGTTTTTCGAATACAATTAAAAAATATTTTGACTAAAATTTTGTATTCCAAATATTATGAGCAGACTCTCGTTCCAACACTCGATGACCACAATCGAATAGTAATCTGAGCGCATTCAAAACATAAAGGACGTTTAATGAAATTTATTGGCTTTTTTATCTAAAACCACCCAAAACTTCGAAAGAAAACATTATTTGAACTATTGACCATACGCACTTGAGGATAGATATAATTTTGGGCAGAAAAAATTTATTAGTAAAAAAAAGTTTTTTAAAAACATACCTCTTCTATAATTTGTATATAAAATTATTATTTTGAATAAAAACAATAATTTTATTTTACTACTGCCATCTATGTTTAAAACTAATAAACAAACGGCGGATAAACGTCAACAACTATCTCGCCGGGCATATTTGAAACGCGTCTTACACGATATTTTTGCACCATCGTAATGGCGGAGGATCCATTTACATATATTGATTACCAAAATGAGCAATATGGCAAAGTACGAAAACAATCAGATAAGAGGCAAACTTTTTCCTGAATTGTAATCGTAAGTGAAACGTAAAGGAGGTATGTAAAAATGAGAGAACTCAGCTTAAATGAATAGTCATCTCTAAATTCACATGCTGAAATTTGATAACTTTTTGACATTTAGTATTAGCAAAAAAAAATTACCATTAGTTTTAGCATTGTTAAAAGAAAATGTTGCTGTTGACACACAAACACGAGTTTTGAAAAATCAAAGATGTTGAAGAGGATGCATTATGGAAGTATAAATACATCATAATTTCAACAAGTAAGAATATTTTTTAATTATTATTAGATTTCTTTTATAAATATTTGATTAAAATTGGCTAAAATCCTTCCTATCTACTATGTCACCACTATTTGAGTACGATTAATGTACAATAAAATTTATGTACAATTCATATGAAGTTCTGTGTAATCTTAAACTTAGAGTACCTGAGAAACTGAGAGAATCTCGCTCCAGAACTCTATTCCTGCCTATTCGGGCCAGAACTAATGTGCTTGATGACTCACCCCTTTCAAGAGCCATTCGAATATTTAACCTGCTTTCTGGGAGCCTTGATGTTTTTACTTCATCATACAGTTCTGTCAGGCAGCATATTTTAAATGACTTCTAGCTACATACATATTTACTATTTAGCATAATGTGTATGTATGTTGGTTTTATCTTTATTTATATATGTATGCTATTTTTTATTTTTATATATATGAGTAATTTATCTTTATTTATGTGTATTTATGTGTTTATGTGTATATGCATGTATAATGTTTGTATGTTTATGGATGTTTGTAATGTATGTGTATGTGTATATGTATATGTATATGTGTATGTATGTATATGTGAATATATATATATATATATATATATATATATATATATATATATATATATATATATGTGTGTAGGTATGTATGTATGTATATGTATATATGTGTATTTTTATATTTATGTATGTATGTATGTGTATTTGTGTATACGTGTAAGTATTTGTGTATATATGGATGGTGTACATATATGTTTATATAATTGTCTTTGGCCAGGAAGGCCCATTGGGTTTACCTGTTAGGCCTTCTTTGTGTAAATTAAATAAAAAAAATAAAAAAAATAAAATAAATAAAATATATGTCTCATTAATTTGCGAGTTTTTCAGTGTCTCGTATTTCAGTGATTTGTGTAATTAAAATGCTGCATTGTTAGTAATTGGCCAGGAAGGTGCATTGGGGTTTACCTGTAGGGCCTTTCTGGTTTAAAATGTAATAAATAAATAAATAATCTCAAATCTGCTTCTACTGTTTATGATTGCTTTGATCAGTTTCAATTTTCTCCAACATTTTATTCATATCTTCTTCAGATTAGATTTGATGTCAAAAGCCACTTACTTAATTGAGCTGAAACTTTTTACAACAACTTTATCAACCGGAAGTAGTTTTTGTACTCTTGAACTTCATCAAATTTTGTATCAAACTAAAATTTCATATATTATTATATGTATGTAATATACATATATATTAAAGTTTCAGTATTTTTTTTTGCTTTCATCTAAGGCGAAATGACTGGAACACGTGCGATCTGAAACTACAGCATCGCAGGTCCATCTGGTCGGTGAGCAACGCGTGATGAGGAATTAATGAGAGTCGTGTGGCAGAGACAAAAGGCCTCGGGTATGTTTTTTTTTTACTCCAGTTCCATTATGGCTCATTAGTGATGACGGCTGCTTCCCGCCTAATCCTTTTTGCTCTTTTTTTGTGTTTTTTGCCAGGACTAAAGCGAAAAAAAAGCCAGAAAATTTGTTACTAATTAGATCCGTACGGTATGGATTTCATGTTTTGTATTGCGAGCGCGTGTAGAGAAAGCACATCAGTGCCTAATTCATTTTTAATTATATTCCGATCCATTTATGCACGCTTTTATTTTGAATTAATTTCGCCACGTGTAAAATGTAAATTCAAGTGACGTCAATCAACCATTTGGATTTCGACTTCATAACAATTAAATCATGTGAGTTCAAACGTTCGGTGTGTTTGTATGTTAGTTTGTTAGATTTCAATTAAACAACAGGTATATTTTTGACAGTATTATAACACCGACAACACGAAAAGGTAATCAGCTGAAGCTCTCATTTTATTTATCATCAATATATTTTAAATAATATTTATCTCACTAAACCCAACAATGATAAGTGTATTTGTTTTTGCAAATAAACTTTCATCAATTGAAAAATATCTATAGGACTTTACCTCAGCTTATCATATCATTAAGAATAAACCGTTATATGTATTTGAAAGTAGCGGAAGTCCAATTTTTAGTTCCAAAAACATTACTACAGACTGACTTTTAATTCACAAATTGTTATCACTACTTTTAATTCGATATGCTTAGAATCTCAGAAGAGCAAAATAAACATATAACAGGCCACCAGTGATTTAAAATATTACAAAACGCAAAACAATAAATTTAAAGATATTTCTCGAATATAACGGTTAAATTATCACATTAGATTTTACACGAATTTAATAGACATACATACTGTTGAAATCAGTATCAATTATTCTGCGTCTATTTTTAATAATATAATAGTCGGTTGTTCTTTTTATGCGGTTTTTCATGCTCAATGTCATTTCAAATTATAATGAAGAGCATTTTTTGCGGTTATGAATCAAGCTTATATTTTATTATCTTTATAATTAACTTTAAATTGTATTTAATATTAAAGTATTCCTTTTGAGATAAAATGTGGATGAAAAATTGAATCACCGTTGATCTTATTTTTAATTTATAAATGTGTGTAATCTGTGAGAAGATTATTGGTTTAGTATCGGATTGGATGTTTACGCGGTTTTTCAATATAATATTTTAAAAAACATGTTTTTCTGTGGTTTAATGACACATCCGTGTAAATAACTTAACGTTAACCCTTTAGCTTCAAATTCGTTTTGGAAAAAAAAACTATTTTTCTTTTACTTAGGAAGATGAAAAAATCATTTAAAATTTCACTCGTCCAAAATTCAAAAAACAATTCAGATCGCATATTGTATTAAGCAATCGAAAATTCGGTATAAAGATTTGTAACAAATATTATTAATTTTAACCATCACTTAAATATTTTTTGTTATTTGCTTAAAGATTACGTCAGAACGGAAAAATTAACCTATTTTCTTGATAATTACGAATACGTATTTTCCTGCTGGCAATATATTGATGGGTTTTAAACTCAGATAAACCGTTTCCTGATAGAATTTGATAATTGACCAAATTTTTTTGCTGTGAAGATTCTAATAAAATTGGCATCCCTTCCACTTTCGCAAATTTACCTAGCCTGAATTTTCTGATTATTTTAAGCATACATATACTTCTGAATTATAGTAAATATATGTATAGCTATATTGTATTTATGTATGTAGTCATAGTGTGCATTTCGAATGACCTGTCTCAACACTATGGCACATATGAAAAATTATTTCAATTCAGCAGCAAATGGGTTAAGATATCCATATCTATCGTGATAAAACCGAAGAGTGTTTGTGTTTGACATTATTCGCTGCATTTCTGTTCAATTGGTAAGTCTCACTTTATTATGCTTAGCATTCATATTTCTACTGTATTTATGATTAATTATGTAATTGTTTACTTAATTTTTATTTTGTTCTGGAGAAGAAAATCAGAAACAAGATGTTCGTATCGAAACCGAAATCCGATTTTGCTGCAAATCGATTGGAATATTTGTATGATGCCACGAAAAAACATAAGCACTGTGACGTTATTTTTTTTGTTCGAAACCGGAGGTATCTTTATTCGAATCCTAAAAAAACTTAAATCCAAATTGTTTCAATCATCATTTTTTATAATTGCAGCTATTACGTGCACTTGGTTGTGCTATCAGCGTGCAGCGAATTCTTTGTCAGAAACGAAGACAAATTGAGTGAAACTTTTTCTGATTTTGACTTCACAGTTATCGATGCCATAATGAAGTATTGTTATACTGGAGAAATAAGTGAGAGTTCACAAATATCAAAAATAATTCATTCAAAGTGCGTCTTCTTATCATTCAAATATAATTTTAGGTATAGATGACCATCACTACCAAAAGTTTCTAGAGCTAGCCTCTTTACTCGAATTAAAAGTTCCACCGCAATACAAAACAGTCGATCTTTCTAATTGTATAGAAGTTTTGAAACTGACAAATGATTCCGAATTGAAGAAAAAGGCAATGGATTTAACTCTGGAAAATTTTGAAACGGTGAGTGTTGATTATTTAAAAATAATAGTAATTCTATTATGTTTCAATGTCATTTCTGTTTCAGCTTCACAAAACACAAGATTTTCTCAATCTACCAGTCTCCACTGTGATGGAAATCTTGAATTCAGACGATTTAATCGTGCCCTCTGAGGAAGACGTATTCAATTCTGTAAAATCATGGATAAACTATGACGATGCGAGCCGTAAAAATGACTTGGCACAGCTGATGAATTCCGTGAGGCTATCTTTGCTTTCGATGGAGGTATTTATTGAATACACTGTTCGACAAATGACAAACTATTTTTTGGTTCAGAGACGAGATATGACTTTTCTTATTACTTTTCCGCTTTCAAATCTCTCTAAGTAGTCATCCAGTTCAAATCAAAATCAAAAGTACGAATTTTCACTTGGGATTATTTCCCACTGTTAATACTATTTTATATTGAGTTTTTTCTATTGAAACATGTTTATTGAGATAGTGTTCTGACCAAACTATTTTTTGTTTTCGTTTCAAAAGGTTAAGTGGAAGTGTGCTGAACTTTAAATCGGTAAAATTGCGAGCAAAAAGCTCCTAGTGTTTACTCGTATTTACACGAATCTGAATTGAATTAATAGGGATAATATATTTAATTATCTTTATATGAGAATTAAATAAAATTCCACTTAGAAAAATCATATTTCGACTATTCTTGTGGATTAATAACAAAAATTCTATTGATAACTGGCTCACCTCGATAAAATAAACGAATTTACTGAAATGAATACTGGGCATAGATCTATAAGAAAAGTCATATCTCGTCTCTGAACCATTTTTCGTGTCGAACAGTGATATTAATATCTTGTTAAAAAAATTTCATTCGAATGTATAAATGTATTTTCAGTTTCTTGTCAAGGAAGTAATGAAGTTCTGTAACTCGTGTGCAGAGTGTGTGACCTCTCTTAGACAAGCAATCCTAGACAAGATTTTGTCGAATGGTAAATCTTTAATCCAAAGAGAGACACCTCGTAGAAAAAAAGGAAAAATAGCACTGGTTGGGGGGGATACTTTAGATGTGAGTTTTATAGTACATGTTTAATATTTTGAATAGATTATAAATGAGTTATTTTATGGCATGACGTGTTTCTAGGTGGCCGATACCATCGATATATATGACGGAGAAAAGAAAAGTTGGAGTCTATTAAAAGGCATTGGAATTATTAAAAGTAGATCTGCATCTGTCATCGTAGGAGATTGGTTGGTTATCATCGGCGGATTGAATTCTTCAGGAGAAATACTGACATCGGTAATGCTTTCCAATTGTGAAGTACGTGCTTAGATTAATCGGGATATAAGAAATTTATTTATTTTCAGGTGGAATACATTGATTTAAAAAACGGTCAGAAACATTCACTGAAGCCGTTAAATCAAGCTCGTAGTTACTTCTCAGCTGTGACACTTCATCGCGATTCATCTACAGATGTCTATGCTATTGGTGGTTGTGGATGTGAAAATTCTATCGAAAGGTGATTAAATTGTAATAATTTAATTAGATCGAATGAAAATGGATCTAACCCTTGTTAATATTGGATAGGTGGAATAGCAAGACTAGGGATTGGGAGATCATGGCTCCATTGTTGGTAGCTGTTTATGTTCATAGTGCTTCTGTCATCGACGACAAAATCTATGTAACAGGTGGGCGAAAGTGGTTGATGGATGAAAGTGGAAAATATATGACTATAAATAAAGTCCAAATGTATTCAGTGGAGTCAAATTCATGGACTTACCGCGCTCAGATGATCGAGGAAAGAGAATATCATTCGGTGCATATTAATTCATTTTATTTACAACTGTCGCAAATAAATAGTTTAATTTTGATTTCACTATTTTTAGAGCGTCGTATTCAAAAGGAAGCTTTTTGTAGCTGGTGGCCATAACAATCATATGGGTTATTATTTGGACAGTGTCGAGTGTTACGATTCTGATGCAAATCTGTGGACATCATTTACCAAACTACCGAAGCCTGCGATCGAGACCAGTCTATGTTGTTTCCGAAATAAAATACTTTGCATGGGTGAGTATTTTTCTATCTGAGTTAATTTGAATTTATATACTTAAAGTGTAGAATGCATCTATTGTTTTGATTTTCAGGTGGACATGATGAAAATACGTATTTAAGTGATGTTTGGGAATACGACGACACAACCAAAACTTGGAATGCTTTAAACAGTCTAAGCATAGAGAGACGTTATTCTAATGCACATATCATTCCATATGATTCGATTATTTAATCGACATGTTTTCTGTTTTTTTTAGCTAGAAAATAAATTTCATACATAATAGCCATTATATTTAAAGCATAATTTTTGTAATAATTGAAATTTTAATATACTTGTCTTGTATCAAAATATTTGAATAAATATACATACTTTAAGCATCACTTCTTAAAATTTATTTTATTTTTTTGTGTAAATTGTTGAGCTTATTAATATGATATATACCAGAAAGGCCTAACAGTTAAGGTCTAACCTTCCAAACCAATTACAAACATTGTAGCATTTTTTATTACATAAATTGCGGAATTTCGAGATGCTGAAGAACACGAAATAGACTATTAATTAATTAACGAATTAATCCGTAGATACATCAATGGATTTAGACTTGTACATAAATGTTAACATACTGTACATAAATCAAATTCAGATATTTGTGACATCGTTGGGTAGGATAGTTTTTGCCAATTTGATGAAGGAACCGTTTTGCCAATGAAATCAGATAAATTGGTAGGAAACGATTGACTTGCTAGGACACTCTGGCAGGAAACGATCACAACTATCTAAGTCTGACCAGCAGCATTGAAGATTAGCACGGAATCGAACCCAATAACCTCTCGGTGTTAACACAAACGCAACCACCGAGCCATACTGCTAGCTTTATTATATTTTATTTTATAATATCATACATGCACTTATGTAGATATCAACATATACATACACTTTGGATGGAATTATACTTTGGAGTTTGTACATATTTGAATATATGGACTAAAACTCGATCAATTTTTACCTTCGTGTATTTTTTGCGTCATAGTTTCATTGTTAAATATGTATTTTATATTGTTAAATAATACGATTTTCAATACCCAAAATATACATATTCTATGTAGATTTATTAAATCAATAGTTACATACATACATACATACTAAAATAAAGAGAAACACATACTTGTTGATAAATATAATATGTATATCTTTCTAATGGCAAAATTAATTCGAATATACATAATGCGCAAATTTATTTTAGCACACTTTGAAAATTATGCCTTATTATATTCAGTAGCCGTTCTAAAATGAAATAGACCTTATATACACACACACACACACATATACATACATATATATAAAACAGTGTTTTGTCCTTCCTCGCATTCTTCATATCGTTTTACGGCGAAGCGCGTAATTCGCAAAAAAGATAAACGCAAAATGAAAAATAAACGGAAGGGTTGAGGGCCAGTAAATACATTTATTAAAACACTGGATTTTTGTCGCCGGCGCCGAAAAAGGGTAGAATTGGACGATAACGATTATTTGGTAATTCGGCGGAGGTACACCGACAAAATTTGAATAGATTTTCCTCGTTTAAAGAGGGGTCGGAGTCGGAATGGGGAGGCGGTGGCGTAGGAGTCAGATGGGGTGGGGCTGTAGGGGTATTGTATGAGGGTTGGTGGAGTCAACTCAATTAATTACGAGCATGAAAGCGAGGGCTGTAGGGACCGCTGACCTTCATATCTCCGGTACAGTGGCGACCTACAAGGAAGGGGTCGTCAACGCCCGGCTTACGACCATAAATATCCCCGATGAGCTTTTGTTCTCCTCAGGGCCGTGGTAATTACCCTCTGAAACTCCTAAATGGATTCTTCGGACTTGTTGATTAACATGAAATATCGCTCGCACATACACCTTTAGGCTTACTTTTCTCACTACTCTTTTTTTTTTTTTTTTTTGAGACTGGAAATTGAAAATAATTATTATTGTCCGAAAATTAATGAAAATAATTTTATAAGCAACACAGAAGAGGCTTGTTTTTAAAAAACTTTTTTACAAACCTCTTTTATGTTTCACTTACGATCACAATTCTGAAAAAATTTTGCCTCTTATCCATCAATATAAGTAAACTAGTGAATAGCCCGATGAAATATCATCGCATGGGTATAAAATTATTATATACCCGTATAAAACTAAAAAAAAAAATCCGGAACCGGAACCGTTATTTTCGTAGACTCTCATAGATAGTTTTCAATTCTTTATTTGTAATAATTTTGAATTCTTAAAGTTAACGTTAACAAAATGTAATATTTTCCGATTATACACAAACGGTCATTGACCTCGTAACGTTGAATATTATTATTACACTTAACAAATTACGTGCATATACATATGATGTGTATTTACAACACGTATTCTGGGCGAGGATATGGCGTGCGACGCGAGCTCGTGAGGGCCATTGCGTTTGGATCGGAGGGTCCGAGGTTAGATTCCCGGCGCCCGCGGTTAATGAAATCAATTTTTTTCTCGAATATCGTCAAAATATAAATAATTTAAATAATAATTATAATTTAATTGAAAATAAATACATAAAAAATGGTTCAAAACCTCGCTAAATGAAATTATTAAAATTACGTATTTTTATATGGCGAGACGGAATATTTCAATTAATGTTTAAAAAAAAAAAGGCGAAATGAAAAATTGGATTTGGCGTGATGTCCGAGACCATTAGCTCAATTTAGACCCATATTCAAGCTATTTGCGGTGATCGGTTCGAGTCGCGACGAAGTCGTCTCGTCGAAAAATGAATTAATCGATTTTTATCGATTCGTTCATTTTGTTCGGCGAGAGTTAGGACACACACACACACACAGATTACCGTCTTTATATATATGATGTATCTTCCGCCATTACGATGGTGAAAAAATGTCGTATTAGACGCCTTTGAAAATTCTCCCACGAAGTAGTGCCTGACGTTAATCGCCCAAAATGTTCGGTCGCATTGTTCGCCTACTGCGATCGCTTCGGCGTTTTCTTGGTGAATATCCGTTTTCGCCGTCATCTAGCTTTAATTGCCTAAACGCCTATAACTATTTATTTTTCACTTTATATTTTATAAAATGTGCCCTATACGTTCTCATTAACTCTCTTATATATTTGGGTCACTCATATTGTTGTAAATGTTGATCGTGATATAAGCGAAAGTAAGAAGATGTTGGTAGTACTTTAGGTTGTTAGGGCCTATACGGCTTGGGCATAACGGTAAATTTACATACTTTGACGTTTCCATGCGGGCTGTTGTGTATGTGATTTTCGGTTTTAAATATGAATCTGGCCGTTCCGCAAGGAGTTCAACTATTTTTAGACCGCTTTTTACTTTTTTTATATTTTATAATTATTTTTACATATATTAATTTTACTATTTTTATTTTATTTCATACGTTTCACTTTTTGTCAAAGAACTTGTCATTGATCTTTAACTGAACATCTTTCCACTATTATTTTTATTCAAATTTATTTTCATTATAAAATCGTATCGATCTATGTAAGTTGAATCAAAAGAACGCCATCAGTCAAAGTATGTATGCAGAATATTTTATATATTACTAGCTGAACCCGGCATGCGTTGCAATGCTAGAATAAGGCATGCAATTCCCGTTCCCATTTCAAGTGATGGTTTGATTAGGAGCACGAAAAAGGACGCCCGAGACAGAAGCATCTAACCCACCACAAAGTTTTTCCCGATTCTTATTTAGACGATCAAGTCAAATAGCAATGTACCCGCAAGAATCTATAGTGAGTCTATAGACGCAGTGCGATAGGCCTGGGTAAGAGCGATCAGAGGAAAACGCTGACCACTATTTAATGTACGACGGACCGTCTTTAATTTGACACGATGACCCCAAATACTAGATGCATACGTCAGAGAGTTCATTAACAAAGCATCGTACACTAAGCGTTTTTCATGGAAACCTAAGCCCCATGCGCAACCAATACGAACAAAGGACACCTGAGCCTTATCTAATGCTCTCCCAATATCATAGGCTATATAATGAATGTTAAAATGTTTATATTATAATGGTGATTCGATATGCTTGCTACGGCCAAATACGTCAGGATCAACTGTCATTGTGACACTGATATATCGCTGTACGAATCGGTCGATCTTTTTGTTTTGTTTTCAAATCGTTGACATGGGAAGTTTTTGGTTTAAGTATGCACATTGTTTTAAAAATAACTTTTCTGTAAAGATTATTTATTTCGAATAAATGCAATTTTTTAACTGAGGTAGAAAATATAATATGAAGTCTTAAGAAATACTCATTTATAACATTACAATTTTCAAATTTTGCAAGATGCTTTACATCCAGTCTAAAACGAACTTATCCTGGAAACCAGGGGGGGGGGGGATTCGTGAGGGTGAAGGTTCGTGCGTGATTAAAACACTTGATTCGGTAAGTCGAGGGTCCTCACAGACTTCCGGTACGTTTTTCACTGTTTCGTTTTTATTGAAAACCGCTCGGGCGCGTCTCGAGACTCGTCTGCTGAATAAGCGGGCAGGGGGAAAACTCAATTCCCCGGAAAAATTGTTTGACAAGCAAAATGCCTTTGGCCTATTTAATGCAATGCGATTTACCTACTCGCCGGGATGGGGCGGAGCATTCTTAGATGGTCCCAGGAGATAGGTCACGTTTACATAAAAAGCACAGTGGCTTCTTTATTCAAGACCCATTCCCGCGCTTTTTTGCCGAGCATCTGCCAAGAGCGAAATGGGCTTGCTCTTTTCTGCTTTTTTTTCCCTTTTCCACTCTCGGAAGGAGACCTCCTACTATGGTTGCGGTTGTCTCTTCCGCTTTTGTCTCGACGATTGTGTCCCTATCAGATGGTTGCGTGGCCTGTCGAAGAAGTCATTGTCTCGAGCTGGGTGCTTCTGCATTTGATAAGCTTGTGCAGACATTTGCCTGTTATAATATACATCCATACATGCATACATACATACATATATGATATCACCATAGATAAGTTTTGAATAAGATTTTGACCAAAAAAAAAATGCATATACATATTTCGAATGCTTCCAGGTTTTTTTGTTGCTTTCAAGTATAATTTAAATTAAAATGTATTCCATATTAAAATAATTAAAGATACAGGTGCATTCAAACATATTTATACTAAGCTAGTAATAATATTCCGTTAGTTACAGACATTACTAACAAACTAATCAGTAGATTGTATGGCAGAATCATTAATAGCTATACTAACACACTTGTGAAGTGTCTCGGTGATTACAACAAAATGTCTACACAGATTACCTAAACGCAATCTGCTTCAGATCGTCGACATTAGAGAGTCTTTAATTAATATTATGTATTAAATGTATTATGAGCATTTATTAGAATTGTAAATAGGTTTTTGTGCTGTTTTTCTTATTATGTTGTACATTAACATTAGAATAATATAATACTATGATTACTTACCAAATTAAATCAAAATTGTAAAATAGAAAATGATCAGTAGATCGGTAGCTATTAAAATAGATATAAGATTTAATGTGAACACAATTTAGTAATAATAAAAAGCATTTAAAAACCAAAAAATACTAAGCTAGTGATGTGCATGTTAATAGGTCAACGTGTGGTTGAACTTTCTAAAAAGTAATTGAAATATAAATATAAACCAGCAGAATAGACTAGTGGTTAGCATAAAATACTTTGAACAAAGTGGTCACGGGTTCAAATCCCACTGGATTCTCCTGGTCAGACTTTGGATTTGTGACTCCAAATCGTTTCCTATCACAGTTTGCCAATTTACCTGTTTTCATTGAAATGGTTCCAAAAAATTGGCAATCTTACCCATTTTCTCGCATATCTCGAGTCTCTGTGGATGTCAATTGATATGTATTTGTATAATACTTGTTCCAAAATGTTCAATCAAATGGGTAAAGGTTTTAATAAATTGGCAACCTTTACCCATTTCTCACAATCATCGAGTTTTCAGCAACTCGAATTTCGCTGATTCGTATCATTAATATATACTTATTTACTTTGTATATACATATTAATTATACTTATAATACTTGTATAAAATGTACAATTTTTCTGACCTGGATGAAACATTGGGGTTACCTGTTAGACCTTCCTGGTATAAATTTTAAAAAATTAGTTTAACAAATAAATCAAAAAATAATAGAAAACATAAGCCAAGAAGTCCAATTTTCAGTTCCAAAAACGCTGATTCTCTTCACAGATCAGTATCATTTATTTTAAATCGATTTGTCCAGAATCTCGTAAAAGCAGAACACAAGTATTACAGGCCACCAGTATTTTTATATATTGTTAAACGCCATTATATTTAATGTTTTGCATTTAACTTTCTTTTTCATTTAACATTTTTCTTCATTCCATCTGTTGCATCAAAATATTTTAAATGATTTTATTAAATTTTTTTTCATATGTTGATAATATTGCAAAGGTATAATATCATGAATGATACTTTACTTGAGATGTGAGTGAAATTTTTTAATTATAAATACACAAATTATATTCTAAAATAAACCACCTAACTAAACATGAATTTTTACGAAATAAAATATGATATTTTATATCTCGCAAAGTCCTCGTTAAAATTTATTTTCAGCTTATGGCAGGTTATTTAAAATGAAATCATAAAAGTGATGCTTCGGGTTGAAAATATTATATTTAAAAATTATCATTTTATGAAAGCTATTCATTTAAAAGCCGCGGAGGAAAATTTCAAATGAAGGCTTCGAGTTTTTGAAAAACTTTAAAATTAAAATTCAACCGATTAAGAGAGAAAATCTGTCTGTCGTAAAATAGCTACAATATTGTAACTAAGAATTTTACTACCTACTCGAAATGTTTTAAATTGGTTACTAAGAATCGTTTGTCACACGAAGTTGTGGAAAAAGTCTAATCTGTCTACAGAATAGTATTTAATTTAGATCACAAATATAGATTAGATTGCAAATATTTAAAACGAATTGTCGAACTGAAGATTCTGCAAATCTACTCGGTTTCTACAACATATTTTATTTTTTACATATACCAGGAAGGCTTGACAGAAAGACCCCAATGCGCCTTCCTAGACAATTAATTATAAACAGTGTAGGTTTTTTTATTATTCCATAAATCACTGTATTTCCAGAACCGGAAGAACACGAAATATCAATTAATTAATTAATTAATTACATAATTAATCCATTGAGACATCTATACACACAATAAATACAGAAGATTTGGAAAGATAATTTTTTTCCAATTTTGAGGAACCGTTTCAACAATGATCAGATAAAACTGGCAAACTCTGATAAGAAACGATCGACTTCTAGTCACAAATATCACAAAGTCTAACCATTGAATCCAATAATCATTTGGTGTCAAACAAACACGCTACCACTGAGCCACACTGTTGGCCATATACGTAAGTATATACACAAGTACATGCTGAAAGCAAAAGTTTGTCGTGATACCAAGATATATTTTCACATTTCGGAACGGGAGAGCCTTCGAGTGCACTCTTTATTCAAATTCATCTCGAAATCATCCGGAATGAGAATGGTGATGGGGCGTCGATGCAAGTGACGCGAACGCGATTATTATCCAATCGCTCAAATATGTCAAGAGCACTCACAGTCTGCACGTCCCTGTCGAAAAATCTTGAAAGCAAATGAATGATTAAGCAGAACGCGTCCGGCGGCTAAGGGTTTGAGTGAGCGTTTGGGCCGTTAATCGCCTTTTTTCCCTTTGCCACAACACAGGCCCTTTGAATTGGATAATTCCCCCCGAGAGAACAAAAGGGTAGAGATGTGGAACACGCACACACACAATAACCCTTACGAGTCCTTAATTTGCCCAAATTCTACGCGCGAGCCTCAAATTATTTAGGATATGTGTGCGTTTTTTTATTACTTTATCGGTACATTTCTGCCCCTTTATTTTTGTAATTATTATATTGTATGTACGTATCTAATATACATATATGTAATTTCGAAAGAGACTTTGTATGTAAGTACATACATATGTATGTATGTAAGGCTGGTTAGAATCCGTGAAAAAATATAATTTTATATGATGACGATATCGATATCGAATTTGATTCCGTTTTCGATTCCGATTCCGATTTCGATTTCTATGCCGTTTTCGATCCCGATTCTGTTTTCAGTTCTGAATCCGTATTTCTGTTTTAGTTCCGGATCCCGATTCTTTTTTCAGTTCCGGGTCCGGATTTCTGTTTCCGTTCCGGATCCGGATTCCTTTTTAAACTCCGGATCTGGATTTCTATTTCAGTTTTGGATCCCAATTTCTTTTTCAGTTCCAGATCCGGATTCCTTTGTTCAATTCTGCATCAGGATTATTTTTTCAGTTTCGGTTCCCTTATATTATATATAAATATGATATAGGCGTAGGAAAATAAATCCTAACTTTGAACCTGTTCCTTTCTATAGGTTGCTTTGATACCTTACCGACATACGGGGGGCTACCTAACATTCAGGCAAGCTATAATACATAAGTCTGTGACATGAAGCTATAGGAGTTTAATCATTAACAAACTCATTAAAAATTACATTATAATGTTGTGTCAAACTGAAGAGATGATAGCTGGCTAGAATCCGGGTGCCAAGGTCTTACAATGAGGTATGAATCTGGATTCTAGGTCATATAAATTGTTACCTGATTCATCTTAATTTAAATTAAACCGAATATTTAGTTACATATACCCATTTCAACGTATTTGAAACAAACATTTATGAATATAAATGTATGTACATATGTATATCGCTTAGAGACTATTCAGAAGCGATTTCTGCGTCATTTATCCTAAAAGGGAGGTTTTGTCAGATTGTTACCAACCTATAAAGATAGCCTTTCTTATTTGAGGATCATGAGTTTGTCTCATTGCGGAAGAGTTTCTGATTTATTACTCTTAAATAAAATAGTTAATTAGTAGAAGTAGTCGATAGTTATTTATATTTATGACAAATAATAGACTAATAGTTAAGAATAAGAAATAAAGAGACGTATGAAATTAGGATGGAGTGCATTTAAACGAATGAATAAAAAATGCCACTCTGCTTGAAGAAAAAGATCTTCGATCAATGCGTTTTGCCAGTGATGACGTATGGATTTGAAACTTGGACATTGAACGTCAAGATGCCACACATAGTCCAATGTCCTCAAAGAAGTATGGAACGCTGTATTTTCAGCATAACGATAAAAGACAGGAATCGGAATGCGTGGGTAAGAAGTATGACAAGAGGATAGAGTAAAGATATTGAAATGGCAATGGACGGGCCACGTGGCTAAAATAATGAATGAAAGGTGGAAGTGCTAGAATGGTATCCGAGAGAATGCAAAAGGCTAAAAAGAAGATCACAGGGAAGATGGTTAGACGAAATTAGGAAAATCTTTGGGTGAGATGAATGAGAGTTGCGCGAAACAGAAACGAGTGGAAGCGTGTTGGAGAGGCCTTCATCCAGCAGTGAATGGTGAGTGGCTGTAGATTTTGATGATGATGATAATGATGATGCTTAAATTATCAATCACAATATGTAATTTTTTTTAATTTTTATCGTTAAATATTTTTTATTAATCAAATTATTGCTTTTTTAGAACAAATAATGACCGAAGTCGATAATTTGTTCAAAAATTAATTTTCTTTTCATAAAATGTTACCAAAAATTATATATTATTTCATTTATTTGGAAAAAATATCTGGGAGAGGGCGGCTTTAGCCTCCTCGCACCTCACATGTTTATTTGTACTACGTATCACAAGCCACCCCTGTTCATATTTATATGTACTATTTTTTATTTACTTGACGGTAACCCCTGCTTTTTTTTACAAATCTAGGTAAATCACATATTTTTTTACGTAGAAGTCACAATAACAATATAATAGAAATATACAACAATACATATATAATACAATAACTAATTTTAAATGCTATTTTAATGTACTCAAAGACTGCATAGCATTCCGAAGAAATTCGGCTTGTTTTTAAAGCTAGTTTTATAATTAAATAATATTTAAATAAGCTTATTGTAAAAAACTAAATGTATGTAAGCTTATTGTAAATCATATTAACAATTAGATACAACATAACTTCTTATTGAATACTTATCTCGCAGATAAAACTCCGTGAAGAGATATACTTTAAGCCGTGAAATGTCAGATTTGACACATTTGGCCATAAATCAATATATATATATCGTGTATTACCCTACAAGAAGCTACACGCCAAATTTGAATATACATATGAGAGTTAAAACTATAAATATTTATATATTAGAGATAACGAGAACCAATAGAGCAAATTTCATAAAATATAGAGTGAATTATAGGCGTTTAAACAATTAAAATCTTATATCGCCATATCAAGGCGAACAGGTTGAAAGATACGGGACGAACGCTTATTAAACGTCAGGGAGATTTACTTTCCAACGTAATGGCAGACGATACATTAACGTGTATTGATGACCAAAATGAGCAATATGGCAAAGTATGAAAACGATCGGATAAGAGATAAAAATGACCACTGACACGAAAGCCATGTGAAACGTAAAGGAGGTATGTAAAAATGGTTTTGATTTCATAAATGAACTGAAAAATTTGGATAAGAAAAAGCTTTTCTTTCAAATTATGTACTACTGATGCTATCTTCATATGGATCTTTTTTAAACAATCATAGTGACGTTATCTTCATATGGATCTTTTTTAAACAATTATGGTGACATTATCTTCATATGGATCTTTTTTAAACAAATATAAGAAAATATTTAAATTTCAAGTTCAAATTACACAAATATAAAATAAATATACACAAATATTACCAGAAAATCTAAATACAAAGATAGTTATAATTTCAATATTTTTAATGCTAGTTTTAATGCTTTAATAGAATTTAAGACGATACACAAATCCGTGCTCTGCTAAGACGAATTTTTCACTCGTAAATTTACAGATTTAAAATTCAGCACACATCCAATTAACCCTTTTAAACGAAAACAAAAAATAGTGTGGCCAGAACACTATCCTTATAAACATGTTTCAATAGAAAATAATATAATATAGTATTAACAGTGGGAAAAAATCCCAAGTGAAAATACGTAATTTTGACTTTTGATTTGAACTGGACGACTACTTAAAGAGATTTGAAAACTGAAAAGTACTACAAATTAAAGATAAAATATCCGACTATAGATTCCAATATTCATTTTGAACAGGAAATCAACAGATTTTGAGAAATCGACCGAACAACACCAAGATATAGAAAAATCGCGCGATTTAAAAAACACATATATATCCGAATCTCGAGCCAATCAACACATTTTATTACCAGATTCGTGTTCACTGGGCATAGATCTATAAGAAAAGTTAAATCTCGTCTCTGAACCAAAAAAAAAGTCGTCATTTGTCGAACAGTGTAATTAATAATGTACCATATCCTTTTTGTATTTGTATATGCACCGTAAAATGCATATAAGAAAACAAAACACCAGTTTTCCATAAAATAAATCTATCTTAAACATTATCTTTTGAATTTAAAACGTCGTATAGGTATTTCTCAATTAAAAATATAACATTATATACATCAATTCAAATTTATAATGATATTTCACTTGGGCATAGATATTTAATTTTAATCTAAACTGGAAATCCCAACACAAGGGTAAGGATAATCTAAACCTTAAACAGCGCATCTCAAAGTGCTTTAGATGGGAAAGGGAAGGTGAGAGAGTGAGGGGTTGATTCGCGTAATTAAATTGGAAATAACTTACGATTTAACCCTAACGCCGTGAGAACACACGAACAAACACACAACCGAAAAGCTCGCTCCGCTTTAGATGCAAATTAAGACGCTTGCATTATTCAGCGACGCAAACCGGAAGCTGCATTGTGTCCCCGGCGCGCTAAGGGTTGAAACGTCTAATTGTCGAGCGATCAATTACAAACACATACAGAGAACTCGAATTTACATACGCAACGGGGTGACAATGCGAGCATTGACCGCGACAACATTCAATATGCATGAGCCGATGCAACGCCACTTCATTCTACCGATTTGAATGTACGTACATACATATGTATGTACATAAACGTATGCATTTATGAACAGTTGCATTCCGATTCAAATACTTATCTGCATATGTAGACAATCGTCTCCAATGGTGCCGAAAGAGCTATGGACAAGTTAACTCGATATTGAAACGATTTTCCAATTAAAAATATATTTCCTAAAGAATAAAATGTATGTAAATACTACTAGGCATTTTTCAAGCCAGTAAAAGTTGAAACAAAAATCTAAATAATAATAATAATGGTCTCAAATTCCAACCGCTTCCAAAAGCTGTATACAATCATAGTAGTTGCGTGCAATGCGTGCTCCAATTCGAATATTTTAACAACTGTGTATGTTAATATTTCTATTGTACTGAAGGACAAGGGTTGAAAAGAAATAATAAAAAAAAATTATTGAAAATCTGACGCTGTATTTTTTAGATATTTATATAAATCACTCTGTCCAATTCAGATATATATCAGATACAATTATGTAACCATTCGAAACGGTGATTCTTAATTAGTACACAAATTATTCTACTCTTTAATTTATTATTTTGAAGCTTCTTCCAAGCATTTTCAAAATTCGTCTAAGGTCTTGGTTAGAGATAGTACAGCTAATTTTCTGGTAAAACACAAACAATATAGCATTAAGGCGCACATACACAGAATCTTACAGCACGGCATGCCCAGGTGAACTCCAGTTGTAAGTGGAAGTGTAAGTGAATTTTTTTTATTTTTTCGACAAGTTTCTCCTACATGTCTTCAGATTTGTGAATCACCGTTATCAATCTCTGTCAAAACAAGGAAAATATATCACCGTATATATTAAAATATACAACACTTCAGCGGGTGAGTTTTAATTTGGCATAGATCAGGCGTGCTTGTGCTTTTTTTTACATTTTTTTTTATTATTTAATTTCATAGAACTTGAACACTCGACTTTACAGATCGCTACAAAGCACTGAAAATTGTACTTATACAGATACAATAAATCAAGGTACATAATCATTTTATACAATGCGAATTAATACAAACATCCACCACAGTGACATTTATGGAGAAATGTTTGGAGCATTTTTATAATCAAATTGGCGCACCTCAAGACATTAGCAAGAGACATAAGAAAGGAGATTCCATCTTTACAGGAACCGTTCCAATGAAAATCAGATTGAAAAAATTGACAAACTCTGATAGGAAACGACTGACCTGGAGTCACAAACCAAGATCTAGCCAACAGCTACTAGTGGGAATTGAACCGTGACCACTCCATTGGAAAGCATAATATGCTAACCACTAGTCAACGCTTCTAGTTATGTGCAATGTACAATTTACAGTGTAACAATATGTACAATGTTTGACCATAGATTTATTTATTTATTTTTACATAGATATACCAGGAAGGCCTAACAGCTAGACCCTTGATTAGAAACGATCGACCTAGAGTCACAAACCAAGCCTGGCCAGCAGCTTGAACCCGTCACCACTCTGCTCGAAAGCGTAATATGCCAACCACTAATCCACGCCGTTGGTTAAATGTGCAAAACTTTGATTATTCACTCCCAATTACATTATTTTCTTGATCTTCTATTCCTCATTTCTGAACATCTTGTTGACTAAGTCTATGTTAATTTAAAAAAAAAACATATGTATTGTTATGTACCTCGCTTATCAATGTAGTCGACTAACCAGTAGGGATAAGACACCATTGATTTGTGGCAAACCTAATTTAATAAGTAGCACCATTGATTTATGGCACAGCTAATTTAATAAGTAGCACCATTGATTTATAGCACACCTTAAACACTGACTAACCAAAATTGTTCGACACGTGTCTTCAACACTTCATTGTTTTAAAGAACTCATTACTGTTAGAATTTAAGTTAGTCATCACCATCGACTCCGCAGATGACAGTCGTTAGTCATCATCATCGACTCCGCAGATGACAGTCGTTAGTCATCACCATCGGCTCCGAGAGTGACAGTCATCACCGTCGACTCCGTATAGTCAGTCATCACCATCGACTCCGAGAGTGACAGTCATTACCATCGACTCCGTATAGTCAGTCATCACCATCGACTCCGAGAGTGACAGTCATTACCATCGACTCCGTATAGTCAGTCAACACGATCGACCCCGCAAGTGACGGTCAACATATCAGCAGTAGACCAAAGTTAAAGTGAAATGACAGTCATCACCATTCATTAAAGTGACAGTCATCAGTAGAGGTAGGATAGTCACAGTGCTATCCATTGTTCGGCAAACCTTTAACAATGCATTTACAAACTTTGAACAATACACGGCCCCCTCAGGCTCCGGTGACTAGTCATCAGCATCAAGACTGCGATAGTGGTAATCGATACCATCGAGACTCCAAGAGTAGCAGTTAACACATCATCAGCAGAACAAAGTTAAATAGTGAAGCAAAGTTAAAGTTCTACGTATTTCATTTAAATTCTCCGTTCCAAAATTGCATTCTACTAATCAGATAAATGTAACGCTTTAATAATAATAAAGATATATTGGTTAGTTAACCAAGTAGTTGTAAAAAGAAAAATTATTCAATTTGGAACGTGACAGTACATATATATCAATATTCGTACGTAGTTTCAGAACATTTTTGAAACGAATTTAAAAAAAACCCCTCAAGTTCTTGGAAAAGGAAATTAAATTGAACCATTCCATTGTACAGATTGAATAAAATTTTAATAAAAAAAATCGGTGCAACATCCCATTGTGTATTTTTGTTTATCTGTATCGAATGGATGTAAGCATTGCAACTGCAGTAGCACACAATAGACACTCCAGAGTCACTCCATTCAATATTTTCCCAACAATGGAGAATATCCGTACCGAAGTTGTCCGCGATTTTGAAGTGTATACCTTTTTTTTGTCATATCTATAAAAGAATCCAATCCATTTCTGAAGTACACCTCAATGATATTGACAACGAATGTACTACGGATTCAATGTATTTCATCAGAACAGGTTTTTAAATAACATTCCAGTTTTGTTTATACTCATTTTTGACACAACTATGCAACTTTTTAGCTACCACAGTAATCACATAGTCTAATTTGATTGTAAACGATGCACAAACCGGCATAATTACAGTTCGTAATCTGCCTGTGCGCAGACGAGTTTAATTACAACCTGTAATTACCATGTACGTGATTATTGTGCATTCGAATCGCTTATTCATATATTAAAATGATTTATATTTGTTGCATCGTTATAAAAAACACGCAACCACACATGCACGAACGTATAAAATTCTCCAAGTATACAAATGTATTTATTTATTTAAGTTTAAGCTTGGACCATTGTGGCATTACAGGAGTTCCTAATGCGCCATAATGGTCGAAAAAATACAGAGAGATACAGAGAGGAAAATATAAATATATACATATATACACAGACAAAAATACATTTATACATAATCATAAGAAACAATAGCATTATAATTATAGCAGATAAATTAAAAATACAAAATAATAAAATACAAAGTAGGGAATGCCTTGCAGCAAACCCAGCACCAATATATAAGAATCAGCTTCAAATTCAAAACATCCCTGCGAGGCCTTAATGGAAGAAAGAGGATTAAAATTCCATTCATACATCACATTCAATTATTTTATTTTTTATTTTAAATTTTATGCCAGAAATAACTTACAGGCCAATGCACCTTCCTAGCCAATTACAAACAATGCAGCATTTTTATTACCAATGATATTACAAGACACTGAAAACTCGCAATTAAGGAGACATCTATGCATTGTAAATACATTTTATTGTACATTAATCATACTCAACTAGTGGTGACATAGTAGTAGAAAGGTTTTTAGACAATTTAATCGGAAATCGTTTCAACAATGAAGTCAGAGAAATTGGCAAAGTCTGATGGGAAGCGATCGACCTGGAGTCACAAATATCCAGGTCTGACTAGCAGCACTACAGATATACTCTATCAGCACTACAGATAGAAAAAATCTTTTCAATCGAGGTCAGCTCATGAGATTGAACCCGGCGCTTCTCTGCTGGCTAGTTAATTATGAAAATAATGATGAGCGCAGGCTACCAGTTAAAATAATCTCCAATAACCTACACTCACCAGGCTACTAGTACTAATACATAATTACTAGTGGTTATGAGTGTTTGTGTTCATAGGGGTGGGTTCAAGATCCAAATGAAAGGTCAAAGTCGCTTCACAGCATTTATTCAACGATTCAGAACGTAACCACTGCTCACTCCAGAATAATCTGATATACCGTGTGTGCCTCCTTATAAAGGACAAGTTGCACACCACAGCTTCCCAGATCCAATTGTGTACCAATTGTTTAGACGCGCAAAGGTCTACCGTGGTGAGTCCATTGTTTATGCACGCACTCGCCCTGGTTTATCAGAGCTCCAGCGTATACTTTGTTCGGTCACTTACTGAGTCCTATTGTTCTATTGCTATCCGAGGTCTCTATTGTTCACCCACGAATACACTTAGACAGTGGATACTCTCTCTTATTTTTCCACGTTACAGTATATTCGTCCAAAATGCAAATTCTCTGGTAGATCAAATTTAGTAGTACAATAACGTAGGTGGATTTTGAAAGGGCTCGGAGCCCAGATTTAAAAAGCTCCAATTCAAAAAGTTATTGCAAACCTTTGAAGACTTTTTTACAACCCAAATTCGCCCGAATAACACCAGGTTAAGCACTGATAACTGAACAACACTGGCTTATTCTTTATAAAAATAGAATATATGGCTTTTATCAAGAGACTGGAACTTATTGAAAAAAAAAATCAAATGAAAAATATTCGGTGTTATGAGGACCACTCAAATGCTGTTGAATGCGATGATTTTTCAAGTTGGAAAATAAATAAAAATAACTTTTTTAAAGGGAATTTTATTTATGTTGAATGGTAGCAATAATTAGGCATACAATTCATCGCAAGATCAAGTTTTCCAATTATCCAAAATCTTTTGCGAAAATATTCAAATAATTCGTTGAATTCAACCCAGCCGAGGGGGACAGGAACGTCAAAGTGTATTTCGAATAATTTCGACTCGTCTTCGTTAAATGTTTGAATTTTCTCCGTAGATACTTCAATTAATAATAAATTGAAGATTTATCATCGTCTCAAATTCACCTGATATTTCACTAATTTGCTAATAAATTATTCATCCGAAAGCGAGCGCCATAGCCGGCTCGAGAATCGGCAAAACAATTCAGCTAATGTTTCGAATTGGAGAAATTCCAATTTTATATATTCTTGTAGATTTAAAATATTCATAATAAAATTGGCAGATACATCTTTCAAAAACTAGACTTAAAAAAAATGTGAATTAATAAATAAAAATATTTGGAAAAGAGACTAATGGCAAATTTCTGCACCATTTTTTTTAAGATATTTCACAGACAACATTATTAAAATGGTACAACGAAATAAAATTATACCCAGCTATACTTACTCACAAAATGTGATTTATACGTCTAGACTGGTAAATATACCAGTATAAAAATAATGATAGAAATAAAGCAGTATCGATATGTTTCGAAGGAACCATCTTTAAATACACTATATATTTCGTGACTTTTTGCTATGTAGGACCTTTCAAAGGTAAAAACATTATTGGAATATATAGACGTACGTACACGTAAAAACGGTATGATCGGTTCCGTACTGTTGAAATGTACGAGTTTAATTTCTCTAGAGAATATTCATCATCCGGTCTTCTTTTCTTCGGTGTGCGGGAACTTGTATCGCGCCGGAATGAGAAAATGTACTTAGATATTTATTAAGGGTTCGGCATATCTCATCCATCATCTCGTCAGAGATAGAATCAGCGTGGTTTTTTCAACCGCAAAGATAGCAAAGATCGATCCCTCGTAATCTAATATGAAAATTAACTGTGGCATTTCAGAATCACAATTTTTCTACTCGCATGTACACATATTTGAAAAAAAGGAAAATATTATTTTATTTCTTTATTTATAAAATTTAAACTATAGTGACAAATATACTCCAGGGCGTCACTATAGCTAGACATACATATATATACATATACATATATGCACTGTTATGTGCCTCGCTTATCAATGACAGGAGTGCTGGACTTTGCCCAACCCAGTGTTACATACCTCGCTTATCAATTTAGTTGACTTACCAGTAGGGATAAGACACGCCATTGATTTGAGACACACCTAATTTAACAATGAACACCATTGATGTGTGGCACACCTAATTTACTTAGTAGAACCATTGATTTGTGGCACACCTAGTTTACTGACTAACCTAAACTGTACGACACGTGTCTTCAATATTCCATTGTTTTAAAGAAAAGTAATATCATTTGTCACATATGATGGGACTCGTGCTGGTAAGTGCGATTGGAAAAGAGATCAAACTACGACATCTAACATATTGTAGCATATGCTAAAAGGAGCCGCCGTTATAATTGGTTCGAGGATTATCTCCAGGATCAAGTGCTGTCGGCTAACAATGGAGACTCTCGATTGTACTTAGTGGTCGGTAACGGCACCCAGCCACTTCCTGCTAGAATTCTCAGAACTGACAGCGCAAAAGCGTGGGACTGCATGCCGAGACCGTGGGACTGCATATCTAGTACGTGACTATAACAATAGGTAAACAAACACGTCGATAAAGATGCAGTAAGCGACTTGCCCTTTATAAGCTGGTACTTAGGCCATATCAAGGCATTCTGGACGTAGCACTCGCTATGCGTGGATCTCTTTAATCACTCAAAAAATGCTTTGAAGCGACTTTGACCTTTTATTTGGATCCTCCACCCACCTACGCAACAATATCAATGTTGACAATAAAAACTTATTTCAATAAGAATTTGAAAATCGTTCACCAAAATAAACAAGTAGTTGAAATTTTTTCCGAGATACATACTTGACATCATGACTCTAGGATAGTGTCTAGGATAATATCAAAAAAAAATCAAATAAATAGATATAAAGAACTTCACCTGGACTCACTACGACTCGAGATTCATTTAAAATTGGAAGTCTTAAAATATCCCAATCTCACACACCAACGAAGTATACAATACATACAAAGCAATACTCAAACATTTGAGAAAGTACAATATAGCGAAGAACCGACCACAAATAATTCGAACGAACACAAACTCCAGTTGCCAGCTAAAATCCCAACAAATTCGCAACAAACACCGAGTGCATAATAAGTTGGTTAAAATTATTCGCGCAAAGTTCCGTTGCGATAATGGGTGCATAGTTCACAGAGAGATGCACCCTAGAATCAGTCCTGTGCATGCGTTCTGGAAATTAGCACAAAGTGCAGCAGATAAGACAGGATGAGGAATCTGAGAGGAGGGACAGAGAGAGAGAGAGAGGGGGGGGGGTATTTGGGAGTAATGATATAACAGCATCGTTTGGATTTATTTCACTTGGCCAAAGTGCACTCTTACGATAGTTTTATGTGCTCGGATAGCGCAATGGACGGGGAACAAATTAAATTGTTGTGGTCGTTAGAGAACGTTCTCGCAGATTTTCGCCGTGGATAATATCGTGTAAACTTTTGTCAAAGGGCATCAGACTCCAAAAGGCTAACGTTTATTCATGCCTGACTCCAGAGAGTGTTCCATTCAACTCGGTTGCCAAGTATCGCATAAAGCTTTCATCATTCTGATGAATTTTCACTTTTTGTTTGTTTGTGATTAATTTACTTTCGTTTTGCGTATGATGATTGATGCTCTCTGATTTGATGATTTTAATGTATTTTATGCTGTTCTTAAGGGTGCGTGTCGTGTCCTTAGATTTAAAAGCAGTATCAATATGTCATGTTTTTGACTGTTTGCTTGCATATTCTTGTTGATCGATGAATGTAAATGTTCCTTTGTTTTTGTATTTGTTAATGTTCCTGGCTTTCCATTGCTTTGCCTGCGACTAAATACGAATTAGCTTTCTTCAGTTTTCAGATGTCGCGTTTCAAATAATGGTTGGAGTTGGCGAACTTGTATATCGCGTTTCAAGTGATGGTTGGAGATCAAATATCGTATTTTTAAAGTCGTGTCGTCAAAAACCAACTGGTTATCGTGGTTGCCAAGAAACAAATTTCCTTGACTATAAAATGGCACTTCATACTTTCGCGTCGATAATACGAATTACGAATCGTAATTTCGAATATTATTATTAAGAAATTTTTTCCAGTTTTTTTTTCACAATAATCTTCCCGGATATGCATACAACAAATTCTGAAAGTTCCATCGTAATCGGTTTTGTGGTTCAGTGGTTTAAAGATGTACTAAGTAATCCACATATTCTACTTTCATACAAATTTAGTGGTTATCTATGGCTTCTTACGTTTTAAAATTATATCAAAATAAAATCTCTTTCATAAATTAAAACATTTTAGAATATGTGGTTTATAGAAATGGATTATACGTTCTAATTAGAATTGTTTTCATCTTTAAATATTATACATTTGTATATAACACATACCCATGCTACCAAAAAAAGTACAATATATGTACATATACAAAATTTATACAAATAAAACTTATCCTTAGTCAATCTGACGAAACATAAAAACTGAATATGTAATATATGTATATGTACATATATTAAATTTCATTTTGATAATTTCATACCTGTATAGCTGACAGAGATGAAAAAACTACTATAAAAGTTTATTTGTTGTTCACATTTGAATATGACGCAAAATTAAATAAATTTCGTTCTATTATCAAGAAAAATTTCACTATGCTTAAATTAATTCATACGCAGCTTTATAATATAAATTGTTTATTTATTCAAAAACCACAACCACACGTACACAACTGAAACGCGAACCTTTGAGTGACTCAGGAATTACATATTTAAAATTTTCTAGAATTAACTTGTATACCTAGTTCACGTCAAAGAGACTCAATTACTCACTCCTCTTCCGTTTATAATACGAATTAAACCTGAAATTCCGAAAATATTCATATTTACATTTAAATATCTCTTCACAAACATCTCTTCGCATGATATTTAAAAATAAACCCACGTGTCAAATACAAAATGCGTATAATCAAATCCAACATTTTATCTAAGTGAATTTTCTGAAATTTCTTCTCGCTTACAGTTTTCTAACGACAGTTTGAGTTGATATTTCCAAAAAATTCAAACTTCGCATCAACATTTGCATAGTAAAAGTGTGTTTTACGTTAAGTTAAGAATGTATTTTATACAGTACTGCTGATCTTAACTTTCAATGAGAGTTTTTCTCGGTCGATTTGACTCAACTCGTATCCAGCTTTGTATTACATATAAGGAAAAGCCTTGTGAGATTTTCCACATTACATTTTATACAATGCTTCTTAAAAAAGTGCATATAAGACCATCGCTAATGGAGGAAGTCATAACCGATAAGAAGCAACATGAAGCGAAACGTCCTGGCTTTTGTATTCTGTCGCTAAAGTACCCCATTTGTACTGACATGTAAAATTTAAATGCACTTTTACAAATGATAAATAATCCCTCAACTGTTAGGGCGCTGTCTTTTAATACATATTTTTGTTTTGAAGAACGAGCCGAGAAAATACGGATTCAACACGGACGATTTTCCATTAAGTTTTTGCTGTCGCAATATTATTTTAGAATTTTCTTCGTCCTCTATTTAAATATTATAATATGTTAAACGTTTATTTTAGGCGTATAAATTTCCAGAATACATAGAGCGGTCGTGTAAAACGACCAAGTGAACGCCTGGGGGCATTAAAGAGTTAGTTTTTGGGCTCATAAGATTACCTAGTAATTACTTTACCCCTTTAATCCAGAACACCTATGTAAATATTTCGAAATAATCGGGATAAGGGAAGTGAAATTCGAGCAGATTGTGTATTTAGTGGAAGTGTTGTCTAGGACTAATTATTTTTAATGTTGCAAGTTAAATCCGACACCCTTTATTTTATATTAGATATTATTTTTAAATAACAAAAACAACAGTTGTGACATTCTGTTGACAGAATAACTTTTTGCGTTTTGTAAAGAATGATTTTCAGAATAATATTTCAAAAAAAATTAATTAAGACAAATTTTATTACTAAGTACATAAATAATAGACAATATTTCGATATGAAGATCTGCACACAATATACTACATATGTATACAAAAATATGAATATTTGTTTGTTTCATTATCCACAATCATTATCACTCGAATTAGTACTAAATTTATTTAAATAAAATATAGAGTTTAAAAAACAATCTTTGTAAGCGTAGTGGAATATAAAACTGGCCCTAAAATATAAATAAGAATAGTTTATCAATGTATGATTGTCCATAAATGAGTTTATGTATTTACAGAAATGAACTTTTCAATCATCAGATAAATTAAATCACCTGATAACTAAAAATAAAACTATCACTGTTTGATCTGTGTACATGTGAAGCTTGTATTGGTTAGAAAGTTTGTTTTGGAGAAATAAACAATGCGATTTGAGGTTATGGGTAGCTGTTGAACTAATTGTATGTATGTAAGCTTATTGTAAAAAACTAAATGTATGTAAGCTTATTGTAAATCATATTAACAATTAGATACAACATAACTTCTTATTGAATACTTATCTCGCAGATAAAACTCCGTGAAGAGATATACTTTTAGCCGTAAAATGTCAGATTTGATAACTTTGGCCACAAATCAATATATATCGTGTATTACCCTACAAGAAGCTACACGCCAAATTTGACATTTATATATACATATGAGAGTTAAAACTATAAATATTTATATATTAGAGATAACGAGAACCAATAGAGCAAATTTCATAAAATATAGAGTGAATATTAGGCGTTTAAACAATTAAAATTGATGAGGCCGTGTCATGGCGAACTATTTACGCCTTGTTAAACAACGCTTGTTAAACGGCAGGAAGATTTACTTTCCCTGTTTTTAAAACGCGTTGTATACGATATTTTATCTCCAACGTAATGGCAGACGATACATTAACGTGTATTGATGACCAAAATGAGCAATATGGCAAAGTATGAAAACGATCGGATAAGAGATTAAAATGACCACTGACACGAAAGCCATGTGAAACGTAAAGGAGGTTAGTAAAAATACATGATAGTTTCAAAAGAAAAACATTTTTGACTTTCAAAATTCGCTACATTATTAATTATAAGTATTTTAAAGCAATAAAAACAAAAGTCAATATAAAAGACATCTGACTATTGATTCTAATACTCCCTTTAGCACAGCAATATTACATTTAAAATTAAAGACTGCAAATGCAAAAAATCTATAAAAATTGCACATTTTTACATATTTTTGACTCTCAAATGACAGAAAACCAACAAAAAAATTGAAATATTTAAATTCGGTAGGTTTAATATAGTAAAAATTGATTAATCTCCGCTCCGTTATTATTTTTTTTTGATGCTCATTGTAATTAATATGATTATAGTAAGTCATTTTAATGATTTGTTGTACATGGAATTATCATTGAGAGTTCTACAATATATTACAAATAAATATTTCAGTATAAAAACATTGTATGCTTAAAATAATCTTTCTTTATTTGGTATTATAATAATTAGTTCTATATTATTTTTTGTATAATTAAGTGTATGTATTGAGTAAATAAATAAGTATATTTCCATAATCAAATGTGCCTATTGAGTAGTAATAAAATATTTCCAAATATAATGTTATTGTTTGTAGAACAAAGGGGAACAAATTTGTGAACGAAATCGTCGACAATTATTTCGTACAAGCAATAAACTCTATTCGTTCGGCCAGAAGGTGAAAAGAAAAATACCAAAATAAAAAAAGAAGGAAAAACGAACGATCGCGGTTGAATGAAAAGTAATTTTTCTTTTTTGGCGATTTCTATCGGCCCCGACATTCAACCAGTAAACCTTTATTGATTCATTTCCGCCGCCGCGTAGGAAAATAACGCTTCGGCCTTTTCGAGCGAGCGGAAAAAATCGGAAAAACTATATATGTTTTGACGATTTTACGGCTAACCAAAGCACAATACGACGAGAAAGAGAGCTTTCTGCTTTATAAATTAAAACTTGAAGGGGGGGGGGTTAGATATCGATCAAATAAATAAGGGTCTGTTCGGTCGGATTTCGCCAAAATTTGCCCAAATAATGTTCGAGGATAAATTTCCAGCCCTAATCTTAACTGCCGTTCAACCTTTTTGTTTTATTGCACAGCTCGGAAGTGCCAGTTTATTCCTGTATCATATTTGCTTCATACACTTTTTTCATGCTAGTAAATTATTCACTTAGATTAGCTTAAACCTCCTTTAGCGTTGTGCATTTATCATACGTTTGGAACGGTGCCCAAGTTTTTATCATTAAACGATTCTATAAATTTATAAAAGGCTTATCAATAATTCGAACAGTATGTAAAATTATCTTATTTACATAAATGATCCATCGATAATCATAAAAAAAGTTATTTTCAATAGCTTTTCGCAATAAAATGTTATTAATGGCACAAACGTACACACATAAGTAGTTATCTAAATCAAAAATAATTTAAACACAAACAAATGCTGTTTCTAAGAATGATTTCATGGCTTTTAAAATAGCCACATAAAATAATTAAAAACAGTTAAACCGCATAATTTTAGAGGGCAATAAGCCTAACTATTTCTTGAAATAATGAGATTTTTTTACTTTGAGCGCAATAAAGACACTTTTTGGTTATTTGTTTAGTATATGGAACCGTTTTTTTTTGCAAACCAAAGCTGATTTACATCTATGCTAATCAATTTAGACCATAAAATGATCAATAAAGTACAACGATCGCATTCGAATGATTGCCTGTAAAAGATGCCATGACAATCAAATGATTTATCTTTATTATTTTATGCCATAAATCAAATTTTCATATACAAAATTAATTTTTAATATTTTTTTATTAAAAAAAGTCAATAAAACCATTGAATTACCCGTTATAAATTGAATAATCAGGATTCAATCAAAGAAAAATGTAAAATTTCATACAATATACTATGTATATAGATTTTCAATGTAGAATATATCGATTACACCGAAAGTTTTCGGCAACGATTTAAATGTTAATTAATACTCAAACTTTCAATGTATACGAAAGTAAAATTAAATTGTATAAAATATGTATTAGATGGGAATTTTTGTACGATTTCGCCGACGGACCGCACGAGCAATTTATCTACGCCAGTGCCGCATTTAATATGCAGTAAGCACGCGAAATTTCTCAATATACACAATACGTTAAATATAAAATTTTCTATAATAGAATATGTTCGAATAGCACGTTCCAAAATAAAATAATAAGAACGAAAAGAAAAAAAAACACATTTGCTAATCACGAAAGCTATAAATCGAATCGCCCCACGCATTGAAACCGTCTTTCCGTTGTGTCAAAGGGGGTCGAGAAAACGGGGAAATTTACATTCGTTCGTTTCCTTAAGCTCCAGGACATGTACCGGTACCCTTTATTGTAGTTTTCCATTGTGTGAAAAATCGATTTAGCTTTGTATTATAATAAATTTGGTATTATTTAATATTTCACATTGAGCCAACCAACCTAAGCTAAAGAACGACGCGCATAATAAATTAATGAACTAAGGCGAAGTAAGGATCCATAATAGAAGCTTGATAAAATATAATTACGACATGTTTATATGCAGAGGTGAAGCCTTAAATATACATATATATGGATGTATGTATAAGGATTTTTCATCAATAATATATAAAAATGAAAAAAGCTATAACAAAGTTAAAGCATAGATTTTAAATTAAAAAGAGGTTTTCCTTTCATACAGATATATATATTTATTTATTTTATGTTTAAGTTTGGACCACTGTGGCATTACGTGAGTTCCTAATGCGCCACAATGGTCGAAAAAATGCAGAGAGATGAGAAAAATAAAAACATATACATATTTACACATACAAAAAATACATTTATACATATTCAAAAAACAAAAGCAATATAATAATGCCAGAATAAAAATATCAATTAAAAGTAGGGAATGTCTTGCACCTACATATAGCAAGCACCAATATATAAGAACCAGCCACAAATACAAAACATCCCTGCGAGGAACAAAAAGAAGAGAGCAGTTCAAAATTTCTCTGATACATCACATTCGCAGGGATGAGCGCAGGCTACCAGACAAATAGGCTAAAATAGTCGCCGATAACCTACACCCACTGGGGTGGAAAATATCACATTCAGGCATAATTAATTTAAGTAAAGCTAAATAAAATAAAATAAAATATGATTTTTTTTAGGTAAATGATTTATTTGAATATATTTATTTTACAAATAAGACTATTTTATTTAATCTCCCAATTGATCTTTATTATGTCTGTTTGTCTGTCTGTCTTTCTGTCTGTCTGTCTGTCTCGTATAGGCTCCTAAACTACTCAACCGATTACGATGGAACTTTCAGGATTTGTTGTATGCATGTCCGGAAAGCTTATTGTGAAAAAAAAACGGGAATAAACCTTATAGTAATAATATTCATAATTACGATTTTATCGACGCGAAAGTTTGAAGCGCCATTGTGTAGTCAAGGAAATGTATTTGTTGGTAACCATGTTACAAGTTGGTTTACAAGAGACGTTGTTGAGTTACAACCACTTGAAACGGGAACGGGAATTGCATGCCTTATTCTGGCATTGCAACGCATGTCAGGTTCATCTAGTATAATATTAATATGAAAGATAAAAAAAAATCCGTATATAGAGACGATGCAACAGATCCTAAAAGACCTAATTCTTCCCAATCGCTAAATAGTTTTGTATTATATTGTGAACAAAACCTTATCAGTTGGCAGTCAAATTCCTACTAGCTGAAAACCACTTACTACACAAACAAATTTCGAAAGACAAGTTCTTCATATGGAACAAATAAATGGACTACGTTATTGACAGACAAGCTGTTAGCCTCTCAAAAACCACCACGATAGACAAATCGCTAGGGACTCGTCTGCCAATTTGTATGCAGACGAAACAATTTTAGAAGAAATACAATATATGTACATTAAGCAGACCATATACACGAAACATATTTAATATTTCATCATTAATGCATGCCAGGTTTAACTCGTGCACGCAAGCACATATAGACTTCCACAAACAAACATATGCACATATATTACATACCTAAGATATACATATACCGGTTAAAGTAACCAGAGTCCCGTGAAAATATTCAAATATTTCCAACGTAGCGAGAAAGATGAATGGCTCACAACTGAAGAATGTCTTCGGGGCTGTGCTAACACACGACCCCATCCCATCTCATGCCACGCCACGAGACATAAGGGAGGGGACAAAAAAAGGCAATATCTTTGGTAAATTAGCGCGCATAGTTGTTTCAACATATTGCCTTTACGTGAGCTGTCACGCGAATTTTCCCTATCACATAACGCGTGACACGGGATATTACCGCACAACGAAAAAACACTTTCACGCGTGAAAAAAAGCTCTCGTATGTGTGTGTGAGTACGAAAGTATTATTAAAAGCCCCCGGTGGTGGGAAAAGAGGGTGTAGTGAGGCGGTTCGTCGTTCTGGCGTGGTTTATTTAATTTAATTTTGTATTTTATTATATTATTCGGGCGTTTCGCCACCGCTGAGAAAACCCGATTTGCGCTCGCATACGTGGTCGGGAAAATTCGACAGGAAATTGATCGATAACGGCGCGGAAAAACAATATGCAGACCCCATATATCGAAAATTTCGATCACGGTTGCGCAATATCGTCAATGGTTCGAGGGGTTCTTCTTTATTATCAATTTTGCTATATATATAATAATATAATAAATTTTTCTATACAGCAGCATAGTGTTTATTTTTTTAAGTTTTAAAGATATTTGAAATTTTTAATAATCAAAATTTTCTGCTATTCTGATTTTACTAAGACTGATTTAAATAAATGTGATTTAAGTCTCAATTAAGAAATAAGTGTAAAATTGGATCGCATTAACTAAAATCATAATAAGTGAGAGTCTTGATCGATTGATCCATTTCTTTTTCTATGATATATCCAATTATATCATATCACTTTAAGTTTAATTATGCAATATCCTATTCAAGAAACGAGCGACCTGGGTGACAGTATTAGTGTATATACATGCAGTGGTCATTAGTTTCGTTTCGGCGTTCGACGTAGGAGGACGTATCTTCGCTTTTTCATACATGGTGGTTACAAAGTTCCCAACACATAAGTAATATAAAAAAAATGTTAGTTATTTTTTTCAACAATGTAAAAGTATAGGTATAATACAGTCGTGCATGATGTAGTGGTGCGGCATGTGCGCTCCGGTATTTTCCTCCGCCAAAACCAGATAATAATCCAAAAAAACCCGTCAATTCCGTTTCAAAATTCCAGAAATAAATAAATTAAAGAAATAAAAAAATAAAGAGATATAAATAAATTTAGATAACAAAAAAGTTCCTTTTGTTTCATTTTTGGGAAAAACTTTAAAAAATTAAAATATATATATGCGTAACGCATGCTTTGCAGTCAACCGGTAGTTACGTTCACTGTCAACCAGGTCGCTCGTTTCTTGAACAGACTCTACTAGATATTATATTATTTATTTTGTAAAAATCTATACATAATTGGGCTCAGCTGTTATTTTCTTATATTTATTCTTTATTTTTATGAATTTCTACATCTGAGGCCTGTTGATTTTTCAATAAATAAATAATAATCATAACCAGCAGCAGAGACTAGTGGTTAGCATATAATGCTTTCGAACAAGTGGTCACGTGTTGATCCCACTGTTTGCTGCTGGTCAGACCTTAGATATGTGACTCCAGGTCAATCCTTTCCTATCAGAGTTTGCCAATTAATCATATATCTCTCTCGCAAAATGCAAGTTATTCAGCATTTCAATTTTTTGCTGATTTGTATAAATGCTGCAAATTTCTCCATATATTAATCTGTGGATGTTGATCGTACATATGTATATGTCTTGTATAATGCTTACAATGCTTCTGTACAACGTTTGATCATAGATGTCTTGTTTAATGTAAAATATATAATAATTATGTATTTATGATTGATATTTCTTGATCTGTATGGTACTCTCGTCACATTGGAGCGATCTGTAAAGACGAGTGTGCAGGATTTATTGAAGTTTAAAATTTAAGCGTAATTCTTTGAGTATTAAATTATAACAATACGTTCATATTCAGTTCAATCAATATCTACGTATGTACATATATATGTACTAAACGGGATCGGAATAAATTTGATTACATTAGGTATGATAAAATATGTCTAAATTGCAAGCTTCTGCTTGTGGACGCAATTCAGTGAAATTGAACATATTAAATCTGAATGTCTAATTAAATTTGTGACATGTTATTGTATGCGAATTACATCCAATCGAAGCCTTCTTGCTTTTATATCCTGTTTCTTCATTAATTTTTATGTTGAATTGCCTCCACAAAATGGAGAAGGTGAGAATTTTGACAAACTCCTGAAAACTAACTGCATTCTAAATAATTAAATGTCATATACATTCAAATATTCAAAGTAAATTTCTCCAAAGATCACGTGCATATTTTAATTTCTGCAAAGCTCTTAATTATCTCGCAATTATCATAAACAAAATATAATTAAGAATATTCCATTTCCACTTCATTGTATATTGTATTATATACATATGTATATAATACAATATACAATGATCATATATCATATATTCATATACAATATCATATACAATATCATATACAATATACAATGATCATAAATCATATATTGAATTTAAACCAGTTGCTTTTCTTTTTTATATATTCGCAATGATGAGTTTATATTAGAATGAAACCTTCCCCTTGACTATTATTAAGTTTGATTTAGAGTTATGGTTTTAAAATTTAAAGAAAGTGAATTATTTTAAAAGATAAACTGTGTTTCGACTCTTTTAGTTGAATGTCATTACATTGAAATTTAATTGTAAATAGGTTTTTGAGCTCTTTTTCCTATTACGCTGTACATATTAACATTATAATAATATAACACTATGATTACTAACAAAATTAATTTAAAATTGTAAAATATGAAATGATCAGTAGATCAGTAGCTATTAAAATATTGTATTGAGAACATATTTTACATAGATATAAGATGTATTGAGAACATAATTTAGTAATAATAAAAAGCATTTAAAAATCAAACAATTAAATTGAAATAATTTTTGTTTGATTTTTATCTTTGTATTTGCCTATATGAATACATTTGCATATGTATATTTTCTAGGAAAAATTATTTCCACATAAAATATCTTGAAAATCTATAGGTATACAATATATAAAATTTTATATTATACTAACATATTAAATATTCACGAAAAGACATTATGAATAAATATGTATTTCGCTTGACTTGAATAACTGGAAAAGTACATCGAATATTTTCACAGATGTAATCATCCCGAAAAAATAATATAATATACATTTTGTACGTCTATTGACATTTTTTGAACGCCAAATATTCATGAATGTTTTCATACGAATTCAAAGACTTTTTTCTTACTCAAAAAAAATATCTTAATATTCTTCATAAAACGCACTTTCACATTTCAAAGGCAATGTAAAAATAAAATAAACACAACCCTTAAAGCCGCGTCAATCGATAAACCAAATTCCATTTTGTACACATTATCCGACGAAATGGTTTCTTTGTACCCTTCCAATTCATAATTGGCAATAATGAACACTTTGTAATAAATCTTAAGTCACCGCTTTACATTATATAATTAAAGAATGAAATACCTCACCATGTATACTACAAAAATGTGTTTATATTATATTATATAATATTCCACGTGTATGTACATATTACAATGGTCTGAACAAAATCGCATGTAGACGATGGTATTCGCGTGATTGTGAACCCTGTAATTTTCACACGTAAAGTATTAAACGTAATTTAACGATAATCAATGATAATATAAATTCATACAAAATATATTGTATACGCGATGCATAATAAAAGTAATTTTTAGAATGTAAAATTTCATATAATAACACGTTATTATGGTAAACTTTCACGACAAATACATAGTATATACATATGTACAGTTGCCACAAAAAAATTACGCGTTCTTTGATAGCATGTATCTTCTAAATAAATTAAAGGGAGCCATTTAAACGTCCATTTTATAAAATAAATGTGCATTTAAAAAGCAGTTAAATTTTTTTTTGTACATTAAAAAAAGATTCTGTACATTACAACAAAATTGTGCATATTTCTTAATGACGGATACGGACGGTATTAGAAAGTTTGATTTGATCATTGAAAAAAATATTTGCTACTTAAAAAGTGGATGAAATGTGCATTCAAATAAGAGATGAACTGTATCGGCAACGTTGCGAATACCAAAATACGAACCGTTGTTTGGTTAGGTTTTATTTATTTATGGTTTGGTTAGGTTAGGTTAAGTTAGGGTTGGTTTTTTTTATTTAAGATTACTTTTTATTAGTTATATTATAATTTCACTAGTGAGAAACAAAAGCAAACACTTTTAACAGTTACCAATTGTCAATAGTGAGTATTTTTCTCAATATACAGCTAAATCGTACCCTAAATTAAATAATAACCAGCAGCGTGGTCTAGTGGTGAACGTTGAATTATTTCGTACTTGATGTTACGAGTTCGATTCCCGCTAAATCTCGCTGTTGGCCAAACCTTGGTTTGTCGAGGTCGATCGTTTCTTATCAGAACTTTCCAATTTTTTGATTTTCATTGAAACCATTCCTGTAAAATTGGCGTTTCCTTCCCGATTTTCTGTTGCGAACCTTTAGTTATTGTCATATCTTAGGTTTCGCCATATTGCTCACCATAGATGTCTCTGTGGTTGTTTATCGAATATAAAATTCGTATTGTTACATGAAAGTTATTCATCGTTATTTATCGTATTAATACGATGTTTGTAATATCTGACCATAGATGTCAGATATTGTTTAGATTTACATGTATCAATGTAACAATTATGTGGACCAAGAAGGCGCATTTGGGGTTTACCTGTTAAGCCTTCCTGGTATATTTGTATATATAATATGTATGTAAAAATAAAAATAAAATACATGAAATTGTTTTAATTTGAATACGATAGATGACCTTTACGATAGCTCTTCACAATAAATTTTTATTTTTATTTTTACATAGATATATGTATACCAGAAAGGTTTGACAGGAAGACCCTAATGCGCCTTCTTGGACAATTAATTACAAATAGCATTTTATTATGACATAAATCACTGTATTTCTAGAAGCTGAAGAACACGAAATAACAATTAATTAATTAATTAATTACAGAATTAATCCATTGAGACATCTATGGATTTAGATTTTGTACACAATTTTTAAAAATTATACACATAATAAATACAGAAGATTTGTGACATCAGGAAAGATGATTTTTTGCCAATTTTCAGGAACCGTTTCAACAACAATCACATAAAATTGGCAAACTCTGATAAGAAACGATCGATTTGGAATCAGAAATACCCCCAAATCTAACCAGCAGTATGGCGAATCGAACCCACTAATCACTTGGTGCTAAACATACACGCTACCATTAAGCCATACTTCCGGCTACTTTTCAAATGTACTTTTCAAAGTTGTAATGCGTCATGTCATAAATTATTCCGTAATTGAAGTTGCTTTCTAAAGAGGAAGAGGTGAGAACATACTGTTACGCCTACATAAGTCTTTATTTGTTTTATGTTAGCTGTATTCTATTCCCACGACCTTTAAATCAATCTGCGAGACGAATTATGTTTCCCCCAAAAATATCAAAGCCCTTCTTAAGCCTGCATAACAAATTGCGTGCCAGCCATTTCTCGATACATTCAAGACACATATGTTAACACTAAAAATATCGTTTTTCAACTAACTTTATCGCTTTTCTGCATTATTCTCACGACTCTTAATTCGCACAACGAATTGCGTGAAATCTACCCTCAAGGGATACATATGCAAACACTAAAAATATTGTCTTTAATTAGTTTACCAGCATTTTTCACACGACTCGACTCGAATCGTATTCCCTCAAAAACCCTTTTAAAGCTGCGTAACTAATTGTGTGAAAACCATTTCTCGACACACTCAAGGGTCAAAGTATTAAAGTCTTAAGATATTGTTTTACTTAACTCGAGTTCCCCCCTATTTTATCACGAACTATGATTGGTCCAAATTGTTACGTCTATTAAATATATACTGATGTTAAACATATGGAAGGTCACTTGCGATAAAACACTCTTACTTATCACTTGCGATCGAACCGTCTGACTTACAACCGAACCGTCTCTTACTAATCACTGACTTACAATTGAACCGTCTAACTAGTGACTCGCGATTAGACGACTTAACTAGTAAACTACTAACTAGTAACGTGTAATACTAACTAATCTCGTGTATACTTACTACTATTAAAGAAGATAATCATCTTATAAAATAAAGTGAGTTTTATTTACGGAGTAGCGTTCCGCAAAAACGCTTGGTGGCAGCGGAAATATTAATAACAACAAAATACACATCACCCACGAATGTAACAATACGTGGCAACTTAATCAGATATTATCTGGGAAATTCTAGTAGGATAAGTCTGATCTAAATTTATTATTAGGTTTCAGATTAGGCAGTTTTGTTGGCCTCGATCTTATGGCGTATGTTACGCCAGGATATGATGAGAATTTACATGCTATTATTGCCGTGTCGCATTCTGCATACTGAATGTGCTATTTATTTAAGAATGACTCGCGTTTGAATCCGTTCCGGTATAAATCAAGCGGCGTGTTTTCCCGCGCAAATATGTCACCCGGGGGGGTTGGAAAAACCCCTATACTACAAGTCCCCGAGTGGCCCTAAAGTTCAACGGCGTTGTTGTATTTTTTAATTTTTTTACCGTTACAAAACGGGACTTTTTTAACCGTCGGCCAAATTTTCGACTATGGCATAATTTAAATTATGCGCAATGCCTTCGTTATTTATGACATTGCATATCGCGCGACCTTAGACCACAAATCCGATAACTCCGAAATTTAACCAGCATAATAGACTAGTGGTTAGCATACAATGCTTTGAACAAAGTGGTCAGGTTGTGACTACAGGTCGATCGTTTCCTATCTGAGTTTGGCGATTTATCTGATTTTCATTGAAACGGTTCTAATGGTGCTAACGGACTAAACCAACAACGATTTTGGGCCAACTTTTTAACCAGCAGTAGCGTACAAAATATCGAAATAAAAATTAAATTTTAAAATTGAAATTTCAAAATCAAGCTAAAGAGCGAGATTGAGCTAAAATTAGATCATCGTTGATGTTTTGAATTACAACAATGTTTTGAATTATGACGATACGCATTTAAAACCAGAGAAATATTATAATTTCTCTGCTTACGAGCGAAAAAAAAATATTGTTAAAGTCGTCACGAGATGTTACTGTATTTCTACCGTCGACGATCGATAAAAAAAACAATTCATAAAAAAACGCGGTGTCGGATGTCGGTGATCTGCAAAGGGTTTTTTTTCTTTCGTCGAAATAAAATTAATAATCACACATTATCCCCAAAAAAATGCCCCAGAAAGCCAGGCAAATATGTTTTCAACCTATGGCTATTTATCTGATTTAATTGAAACGGTTCTAACAAGTTGGAAACCCTGTCTTACCCCTCTTGCAAAAAATTACATTTTTGCTTGCGATAAAAATGCTACAAAAATTGTCAATATTTAACTTTATTTTATTGTACATATATATATACCAGGAAGGCTTGACAGGAAGACCCCAATGCGCCTTCCTGGACAATTAATTACAAACAATGCAGCATTTTATTTTTTTTTCCAATTAGCCTTAATGTTTTCTCGAGATGTCGGTTCTCGACTAGGCCGGCTAGTAGAGAATAAGTTTAATTCAATTTAACTCTATTCATATTGTACCAAAGCACATTTTAAATTTGAAATCACACACTTACAACTATGGAATTGTATCGACACGATATTTTATATAATCCTACCCAACTGCCTAGCGTTTCTCGGATTGCTGAAGGTTGGGAAATTTTAAAAAGGCTGCCTTGGAAAATTAGTTACTGCCATTGCACTCCGAGGACGCGACTTGAGAGATTGGGATGAATTGTTAAGCATAATGTTACATAAAAATAAAATTAAAGCACATAAAAAGAGTCATAAAAGGATATAAATATTCATGAATTATTAGCATCACTGCATGCCTCACACTGTCGTCGCTATTATTAGCCGAAAGTGACAGTTAAATTGTTTCGCTGGACGTTTTCAGACATATTTCCAGACTAACCTGATGTCACGTTCGTCTGTCTGAAGTTCGGAATCAACTTGCGTGACTCTCGCAATCTCCTAACATGAAAAAGAGTATTAGTTTTTGTTTTAAACACACCCCTTCTTCGAAACCATTAATATTGTCAAAAACGTGTCATTACTCCGTAGCTAAACAGTGCTATTATAATATATTAAGAAATCAATCAGACGTTGACATTATCTTGCTTCAATTACTTACTTAACAATGCGGACTATACATTACTTCGCCCTAACAAATTACCTAATTATATAAATTAGTCATTTTATTTTAACCCCTTAAGCCCTTTAATTTTATAAAGACATCTAGCTGATTTTTTTTAAATATAAACGTTTTCAGAATTTACTACATTGTTGGGAAGACTATTCCAAACTTTAACTACTCTGTTTGAAAAGAACGAATCTTTTATCAATTTTTATATATGTACATTATAATTACGGTGACTATATGTACCGTTTTGGCGGGGACAGTCTCGTTGTTTACGTGCTTTGAGTTCATCAAGTCGTTTTAGTAAAATTGTTTGATTTTTCCCGTTTTGTCCGTCCACTGATGCACAAAATAATTATATCAGAAATTTATTTCCATATTTTTCCTTGTTTTTTTTTAATCTAATTGTTTCCCTAAACAAAATATTATTATACAAATTCATTTTAAAGTAACATTAAAATATTTTGTTACGTGATTCATTTAACATGTTTCTGAAAAAACCCGCTTTGTCCTAACTATTCTTAAATAACTGTACAATACAATATTATATTATATTTCAATTTTGAGTCTTAAATTATAAAATTTTTGGACGTGCAATACATTTTTTTCATGTAGGGGGGGGACAATTTTTTTGTGGAGCGTCCCGTTTTGAGTCCTAGAAAATATGGTCACCGTAATTAAAATATAATTAAAACATTTCACTATTGCTTAAAACATCAATTAAAACATAAAAATTTCAGTATTAATTGTAGACTTGAAAACTCCAGATTTTGTTAGTAATTCTAATTATAAATGATGTACATACATACATATATGTATGTACATCTAATATATAATTTCGAAAGAGACTTCTATTCAAATAAGTTTAATAAAATGTTTACTATTAGATTGTCCATGTTAAAGAGGTTTATTTTATTTTATTTTTATTTAAATATATACAATAAATACCAGGAAGGCTTGACAGGAAGACCCCAATGCGCCTTTCTGGACAATTAATTACAAATAATACAGGTTTTTTATTATTCCATTAATCACTGTATTTCCAGTCCCTGAAGAACACGAAATAACAATTAATTAATTAATTAATTACATAATTAATCCATTGAGACATCTATGGATTTAGATTTTGTACATAATTTTTACAAATTATACACATAATAAATACAGAAGATTTGTGAAAACAGGAGAGATGATTTTTTGCCAATTTTCAGGAACCATTTCAACAATAATCATATAATATTGGCAAACTCTGATAAGAAACGATCGATTTGGAGTCACAAATACCCCCAAATCTAACCAGCAGTATGGCGAATCGAACCCACTGATCACTTGGTGCTAAACACACACGCTTCTATTAAGCCATACCACTGGCTATATTAGAATTATATTACAAATACAGAATATAATAGCAAAGCCGTGTAAAAACACTAGCATATCATATTTCAAAAACAATCATACATATATTGATTTGATAAGCACCCGTCATAAAAGTTTCACTCACCGTTGAAACAAAAAGCCTTCAAACTTATACATATGTATATTAAAATACTTAGTTACGTATCACATATGGCCTATTCTATCGAATCGCTTTGTAGCATTCACTCAAAGCTAACTTTCAGCAAAATCAAAGGTCATATACCCAATCGATACTTTATACATACATACATATATACCCATTATGTTACAAAGCAAAAAGGTTTCTGTAATAACTGACAGCATTCCCTTATTAATCATGTACATGCGTTCCATGGGGACTAGTTAAACTTTTTGGGGGTGTACACTTACAAACGCCTTTCTTATACAATACAAATTTAAGGGTTTACATTTCAAAGTCTGCGACGTATCTGTCAGATATATACATATGTATATATCTGACATACACAAGTCTAGATGTTTTATAATAAATCATATTAGACGACGTGTGCGTCTTCTTCTTGATTTGAGGATAAGATTATTGCGATGAGCTAATATTAATATGTAATTGCATTTTAAATAGACGTGTGACATGACTTTATTAATTTTGAATTTAATATTTGCGGGTTTTAAATTTATAGTTCTTAACATTGTGTGTGTTCTTGTATAAATTTTAATACGAGTAAATTTAAGGCTGGTCACAGAGTGTGCAATGAAAATACCGCTGTATTCAATTTAATGTTTTATTAAATTAATGGAATGTATTTAATATTACACGATATTTATCTGGAGAATTTTGTATATAAATGAAAAAAATAAGCTTTTGTGTATTTTTACGGACTTAATTAAAACCATGACGAAAAAATATTTAAGTTCATTTATAAGTATATATTTAAACATGAATTTTTCTTCCGGAAATACCTGTTGAGTATTATGCAGCGGTCTCCAAACTTTTAAAGATGAACACCGTATAATAATATTTTATCTGCTTACATACATAAGTACGAATCGTTGTACGTTTTTTGTAACATTCTGGAAATTTAAGATGTGTGTTTTTTAACTATTACGTTATCTGTGTACGTAGTAACTACAGATGAAGTTTTGTGATCATGCAAAAATTTGAACTCGAGATTTTAACTGATTCGAACTCAGAATCGATCACTGCTCACATTTTCATGATCTAGAAAAAATGTGTGTGTCTGTGTATTTTGGGGTTTTTTTGAACACCGTTAGTCGTATCGAACTGAAACTTAGTATCGGTTACTGAAATTGTTATCGACAGGACGTAAATTATTAAGTTGACCGGAAATGGTACCTACCATTGTAGGTGTCCTCTAAGTTTTTACAAATAGACCCAAACCACTAACCGAATCAGACTGAAATTATTTTACATGTAATAAAAATTATAAATTATATCCCCTAATATATTTGAATATTTTTTCCAGAACCGGAAGTAGTACTTTTACTCTATGGAATCGAGGTTTTTTTATTCTTCCCAGAAGCCTTTCATTTTATTCAATTGAAATTTGAAATCTAGAAGTTTAAGCTTAATACCAAGTTATGTATAAAATTTGGTGAGCATCCGTCAACCGGAAGTAGCAGTTTACACTTGTTCAATTTTTCTTCGACTATTTTTTCGACCCTTTAATTACATATGTGTGCTCTTCAGGACAAAATTCAAGTCAAATCCTCGTATTAATGTAATGAAAGTAAAAAAAATCATATAATTTAATAACCGGAAGCGGGATTTTTTCCTCACAAATGTTGTGACCACGATTTTGTCCACACCTCTGAACGTATTAAGCTGAAAATGTATATTTGTATTCTTTATGTACCAACTTAGAGCTGATTACGTTTTGGTCAGAATTCGTAAGCCGGAAGTAGTTTTTTTTTATAACAATATTTCATGATTTTATTTTGTCCTTTTAAATTACACTCATCTTCTTGATATTTAATGTGTATAATATTTATAGTGTTTTTAATAATTAAAAAAAAATTGAACAAAATCGGACCACCGAAAGTAGAACTTTTGTATTGTGTAAGATCCCTTACAATTTGTATCGAAAATGGTATCATAGCCGATATGTGTGAACGTGTATCTATGTTTCATAATCAAATTTTGTTTTTTATCCTTCTAATCTTCCTCAAATACATACATAGATAAAGTCGCGGGTTGTTCATATTCGTTTTTTTTTATACTTATCTTATAAACGGAATAATTTTACATACAAAATCCCACACGGGATGCTTCTTCGCATTAATGAAAGTATGAAAATCACACTTATAAATCCCTCAATATTCCGAAACATAAATCGATTCCGCCAACTGTTGTTAATAAAACGAGACACATTCGACATTAGCGAAACCCACACACATAAACACAATGCGAATGCGAAATCCACCTCTACATAATACCATTATTACGTAGTTGTAATCACTTCCGCCGTAAACAATGAACGTGTACGGGTGTCTTAAAACAACTCCGCCAACTACCATTTCCGTTTCAATATTTGAACTGAGCGCACTTAATCAAAAGTTCACCAGCCCACCCTTTACATTTACAGTGAACATTTATTTACTTCGTACTTATTTACAGCTCTCGAGGTCTCGGATTGAAGTTCCAGAATATTCGAATATTCCCGAAACTGGGTTGGAAAAGGGGAGTTCGCGCGTCATTTGGCCGGTTTTGTTTTATTGCCTCGCATATAATTTCGATCATTGTTCGGCGGAAGCCTTAAGGTCTCCACCCTCCCTTCCCCCCCCCCCCCATATCCCCTTTTTCCCTTTCCCTTGTAGGTCTTAAGGCTTGACGGGGGCCACGGGGCCTTGTACCCGTGTCTTTCTGCGCTCGCGATATAAATAATGAAAGACATAAATCTCCCACTCGGAGAAGTTAAACAACTTAAGTTTTCCTGCTTGTGTATAATGCGCCTGTGCGCTAGAGAGTTCCGGTTCAAATGCCCCTCTTTAATGTGTGCCCGTACATTATTTTCCGAAATGCGATACATTCGTTTAATAGGTCAAAACATTACACGACAGTTCAATGTGAAGCGAGCTTCATAAAGCGTTAGAGTGGTCTTCGCTTTGCTCAAAAGGTTGGATTTTTTTCATGCTTTTATGTTTCTATAAGTGTAAGTGATATAGTTAAAGTAGCGTAGTCGTATTTTTCCTTTTGGAAATGTTGAATAAGTATTTTTTTTTTTTTTTAAATGCTTTTTACTATTACTAAATTATGTTTATAATAAATCTTATATCTATTTTAATAGCTACTGATCTACTGATCATTTTCTATTTTACAATTTTAATTTAATTTTGTTAGTAATCATATTGTTACGTATACTAAAAAAAAGAGCCGCCGGTTAGTTGCAATCGGATTAGGCCGGGTAGCATCCAAGAGACTGTATGAACGATATAATTGGTTTCAAGGATTATATCTAGACCCTAAGTGCAAGCAGGCTAAAAAATGGCGACCGATTTGGCTATTATTGGTCCCTTCTCAGAATTGACCATGGTACCGAATGTCGTGGGAAGACAAATCCGTACGTGACCATACAATAGGTAAAAAAATTAGACGTCGAAGATGTCCTTTGAGATCTACCGCTTAAAAGGCGGTACTTAGGCAATATCAAGCCATTCTGGACTGAGCACTGCCAGTGCGTGTATCTCCTTTATCATCAATAAATGCTGTGAGACGACTTTGGCCTTTTACTTGGATCCTCCACCCACCCCTACGCAACAATATTATTCTAATGTTAATGTTCAGCATAATAGGAAAAAGAGCTCAAAAACTTATTTACAATTCTTATAAATGTTCATAATAAATCTAATACATAATATTAATTAAAGACTTTATAAAGTCGACGATCTAAAGCAGATTTTGTTTAGGTAATCTGTGCTTATACCTGAAGGGTATAGACATGTTGTTGTGATCACCGAGACTCTTCACAAGTGTGTTAGCATGGTTATTAGTGATTCTGTCATAAAATCTACTGGTTAGTTTGTTAGTAATGTCTGTAACTAACGGAATATTATTTATAGTATGCAGTTTTTTCAAGTTAATATATAAGTATGGGTGTGTTATAAATAATTTTTTGGGATTTATTTTGTATAATTTGGAACTTGGAAAGGATAGTATTCCAGGCGTTATTCCATACAGGTGAAGCACAAGTTAATAGTGGTAATATGAGCGCGCGACATAATTTTATTTTATTTTGAGTTGATAAAGAACTACGGCGATTAAATATTGGGTAAATTGAGGATATACCCCGCATCTGTCTGCTCAGGCTGTTCAGGATCTCACCCCGCTAACTTCAAAGACTGTCCAAAAAGACAGAGCTATCTGAAAATGCTGGAATCGAGGAAGAATCGAGCATCAATTGTCAAAGCCAACCATTGGAAACTCCCAGTGGCGCAGCCACAAAATATTCCGGTCGTTAACGATCATAACTTCCCAAAGCTACCGACCATTAAAACTCCTTCACCAAATATCCCAAATATCCCTAAAAAACCCCACCAACCAACCAATCCCAACATTCAACCAACAACAGACCTAACTTCCATGGCGTCTATGACGAAGATGTTGAAGATCCTCCAGGAGATTCGTGCCAAGGCCAGCGGTTGCACCGACAAACTAGAGCTGGCACTCATGCTTGTCGAATATCTCGATGTCTTTGATTAACGGGAGGCGCCTGAACATTCTAGCTTGGAATGCTCGTGGACTTAAGAATAAGATTGACGAACTAGAGTCGGCGATCGGTGAGTACTGTGTTGACATAGTTTTAATCTCCGAGACCTTCTTAAAACCTCATATCCGTATTAACCTACCTAACTTTAACTGCTATCGCGAAGACCGAGAACAGCATGGAGGGAGAGTTGCCATTTTTATAAAATCGTCAATTAAACATTGTCGCGTAATAACTCCGCCACTAAAAAATTTAGAACTAACCGCCATCGAACTAACAATTAACAACACCCGTCACATAGTAGCATCCGCTTACAATCCTCCCCAAAAACGATTATTGGCATCCGATCTTAACAAAATATTTAACATTGGTAGTTCGGTAGTGGTAGCTGGTGACTTTAATGCCAAACATCCGTTATGGAGTTGCGTAAACACTGACCAACAAGGCACAACTCTTTTTAAATACATTCAACTAACAGATACAATCTTACTTCATCCGGATACATACACACACTATCCCACAAATAACTCACAACCATCCACACTAGATCTTGTCCTCGTCAAGAACTGCCCAAAAATATCGACACCAAATGCCCTTCAAACCCTGTCGTCTGATCATCTCCCGATAATCTTCTCAATCGACGGGAAACCCGAGGAAATCATCAAGCATAGTTGGGATTACGGGAGAGCTAACTGGCGAGAGTTCAAGTCGTACATAAATAACCAAACCATTCTAACTTCTACCACACTCACAAACAAAACCGAAATCGACAGCTCCATAATACACCTAACGGAATCAATAACTCGATCCAAACACCTTAACATATCTAAGACACAATACATTGAACACAAATTAGAGATAACTGACTTTGTTGCAAATCTAATTAAAAGTAAAAATAAACTCCGTAAAATTTGGCAAACATCAAAAAATCCAGCATTGAAAACATTAATTAATAAGCTCACATATCAAATTAAAATTAGAATCAAAGAAATCAAAAATGAAGCTTGGTCTAAAAAATTAGAAAAATTGAGCTCAGTTGATGGCTCTCTATGGAAATTAGCTAAAGCGATTCGCAGGACAAAAAACTCGATTCCTCCATTAGATGATGCAGGAATCTCAGTGACGCGTGATTGCGACAAAGCAGAACTATTATCAAAATCCTTCCAAAAACATCACACACTCACACAACATTACAATCACATACCAACGCATAATAAAGTCAACCGGTCCATTAAAATCATCACAAAAACTCCCACTAACAGTACTAAAAATATAAAATTGGTGCATCCGTGTGAAATCCAAAATATAATACGTAATTTAAAAAATAAAAAGGCACCTGGGCGAGATTCAATAGATAACATCACAATCAAACAACTTCCATTTAAAGCTTTAGTCTCACTATCTAAAATATTCAACGCATGTTTACTCACCGGGTATTTCCCAGAATACTGGAAAACAGCCAACGTAATTCCCTTACTTAAGCCCGATAAAAGCTCAAAAAACCCGGCCAATTATCGACCCATTAGCTTACTTTGCACGCTTTCAAAAATTCTGGAAAAAATAATCTACACACGTTTACTTAAAGTCGTAAATAAGAAATTAATAAATGAACAATTTGGATTTCGCACTGGACATTCCACGACCCAACAACTAACAAGACTAACTGAACACGTGACGAAGAACTTTAATATGAAGAGAAGTACCGGAATGGTATGTCTCGACATAGAAAAGGCCTTCGACACGGTTTGGCACGATGGACTCATTCATAAGCTCCTTATTAACAAAATACCAAACTACCTAATTCTCATCATCAAATCGTACTTAACTCCTAGAAAGCTAGTGGTTAGCGTAAATAATGAATTATCGTCTCCAAAAATAATCGCAGCTGGCGTTCCGCAGGGGAGCTTGCTTGGCCCACTCTTGTTCTCCATATATATAAATGACATACCTATTCCAAAAAACTGTCACATAGCCCTATATGCAGATGATACAGCTTGCTTCACAAGTAGCAAAAAACCAGACACTATTCTTAAAAATCTTGAATTTGCAATTAAAACAATGACTGAACACTTCACTAAGTGGAAAATTCAAATTAATCAAACCAAAACAGACGCCATATTCTTTAGTGTTAGAAAACATAAGCCAAGTTCAGATCTGAAAATCCCCTCTGGAGAAAGTCTGAAATGGCAGTCAGTAATAAAATATTTAGGAGTAACGTTTGATAAAAGAATGAGATGGGCACCTCACATTGAGGCAGCGAAATGCAAGGCGATGCGGGGTATATCCTCAATATATCCAATATTTAATCGCCATAGTTCTTTATCAACGCTAAATAAAATAAAATTATATCGCGCGCTCATATTACCATTATTAACCTATGCTTCACCTGTATGGAATAACGCCTCGAATACTAACCTTTCCAAGCTCCAAGTAATACAAAATAAATCCCTTAAAATAATTTATAATACACCCATATATACTAACCTGAAAAAACTGCATGCTATATATAATATTCCGTTTGTTACAGACATTACTAACAAACTAACCAGTAGATTCTATGAAAGAATCACTAATAACCATACTAACACACTTGTGAAGAGTCTCGGTGATTACAATTAAATGTCTATACCCTTCAGGTATAAACACAGATTACCTAAACACAATCTGCTTTAGGTCATCGACTTTAGATAGTATTTAATTAATATTATGTATTAGATGTATTATGAACATTTATAAGGATTGTAAATAGGTTTTTGAGCTCTTTTTCCTATTATGCTTTAGATTAACATTAGAATAATATAATACTGTGATTACTAACGAAATTAAATTAAAATTGTAAAATAGAAAATGATCAGTAGATCAGTAGCTATTAAAATAGATATAAGATGTATTGTGAACATAATTTCGTAATAATAAAAAGCATTTAAAAATCAAAAAAAATCAATCTTTTTGTTTGCTTTATTTTTTTAGATTACCTGTAATGCCACAAGTGATTTCGAAGAGATTTTTCAGCAGACAAGTCTTTCGTAGATATGTTTCAGTCTTCGATATTTGGCATAGTAACCAGGGACAAATGCATATAAAGACAAATATTATACATACATATATCAATTCCATTTCTGATAAAATTTCATCGAAGAAAATAACATTTTTTTTCAAATAATCTATATAATTTTTTTAAATTAGCTAACAGCTAAAATTATATATAAATAAATAGACATACAAATACATATGTATGTAATACGAAACTTTTTATTTTTTTTATGCTCTGTATTCTCGCGTGAATTTCAAATACATAGCTTGTGAGAAGCAATCTAGAGTATAACGCGATTATGTAGAATACGCATAAAGAAAATTACTCTCTAATGATTGAGAAAATGCAAAAAGCATTTATTTGCTTCCTATGTACATATATAGGAAAGAGTATGGGTATTACCCATATATCTACCCTACTCCTTTCCTTTTGGGCATACTTGGGTATAATTCCCTGGAACTTCAGAGAAACTTCTCACTAATTCGTTTTGTTCTCCAGCTTCTACGTGGTAATACGTCATGTCCGTCGTTGCTGGAACAGTTGGGACTTGGGAACTATATTTATTGGGACTTGGGAACTACATATTTTCATAATGTGATGTATGAGTGGAATTTTGATCTTCTCTCTTCCATTTAGGTCACGCAGAGATATTTTTTTAATTAGTAGCTGGTTCTTATATACGTATATATGTATATAGGTATATTGGTGCTGGCTATAGGTGCAAGAAATTCCCTATTTTGTATTTTATTATTTTATATTTTAACTTTATCTGCTATGATTATATTGATATTACTTTTTATTATTGTGTATAAATATTTTTTTGACAATTTTGACGCATTAGGGACTCGTGTAATGCCACAATGACCAAAATTGACACTTAAATAAATAAATACATACCACGAAGGCCCAACAGGTTAGCCCCAATGCAACTTCCTGACCAATTACACACATCGAAAACCAATTTTTATACAGCATAATAGAGAGTATTTTTACATGTCAGCAAATTCAAGATGATATAAACTCGATTTTTTGCGAAAGATAGTACAGGTTGCCAATTTGTTGGAACCGTTTTAATGAAATCAGATAATTTGGCAAACTCTGATATGCAACAATCGACCTGAAGTTACATATTCAAGCTCCGGCCAGCAACAACGGACCAGGAAATGAATTCATGACCACTCAATTTAAAGCATTACATGGTAACCACTGATACATGCCGCTGGTTAGCTGACTTCCCATAAAAATATTGTTTGAATACATCCAGTTGTAGAGAAATGAGAATAATTAATACTTTTTTATTGTTTTTTTTTTATATAATACTATTGTTCCATCTTTTAATAATATTTTTAAACTTTGCAAGACGACAGATTACATTAAATACTTGAAGGGCGGACGGATTGTATTTTTTTTTATTTTTTATTTTTTTCATAGAACATGAACACGCCTTTACAGATTGCTCCAAAACAACGATAACACTTATTCAAACACAATACAACCAATATATGTATGTACATAAGCATTTTTTATACAATTTATGCAAACATCCAGTGTGACATATAAGGAGAAATGTTTGCAGTATTTTTATAATCAAATTGGCAAACCTCAAGACGCTGAATAACTGAATAACTGAGATTAGCAAGAGAGATAGGAAGGAGATGCCAACTTTACAGGAGACGTTTCAATGAAATTCAGAAAATTTATCAAAATCTGATAAAGAACAATTGACCTGGAGTCACAAACCAAGATCTGGCCAGCAGCGGGACTCCAGTAGGGCTTGAACCCGTGACCACTCTGCTCCAAAGCATAATATGCTAACCAATAGTCTACGCCGCTGGTTGGGAACAAAAACCTTATATATTAGCAAACAAGTAGCTAGTCGATGAGAATCAGTAACGACAGATAAATCACTAGAGACTTGTCTACCGAAAATGTCCACCTTATGTTTCAGACAAATCAAATCAGTAATCAAACTTCTCTCCTTTAATTCAAATATGTATACTATAAACTTCATTCAACTTTAAATAAAACTATTTACATACATAAATAGGTTTTCAATTGACCCATTGAAACTCGTTGCTAAAACAAGTCGCAAATGTGTCAAGCAGTTGCAGAAAAACTACAAAATAAATCAATTTCAATTTCAAACGCATGTTTGATAATTACATTCAAAACTTTGACATTGTGGGTTTTAGACAATACATATGGTATGAACATGCCGAGAAAAAGAACGAGTTCGAGCTTTATTTTTGTATGATTGCGAATTAAAAAAAATATACTTTCCTTTGTATTACGAATTTTAAAAAAATCAATGTAATTTTGAGGCAGTTTTTCGCATAAAGACTTGTCAAATAAATGCATACAAACAAATGCGAATAATTAAACCACGCTTTATTTATATGCTGGAAAATAAAATTTAGCTCTCGTGAAATTAATTTCATATTACATTCTATATATAACGAGTGGTGTATCTGCGTACATTTAAACTTGTGTCGATTTGAACTTTGACATTTGCTCTTTGTTCGGTGAACTTTTAATTGTGTATTGGACTGTATCATTTTTATTATTATCTCAAGATATGATCAAGTCTCTCTTCGTTTTATTTTTGTATGCGTATCTGAATCTTCAGTTAATTTAATTTTTATTAAGTACCTATGTATGTAGACACATACATACATATAGTCGTACGGTGACCTTTAAGTCTTGTTTATTTTATACTGTTTCAATTTCAAATTTATTTTATATGATTAAGTATATACATATATTTATTTAATAATTCACCGAAGAACTTATTATTCGTTACGAATTTGAATGAATGGTTTTACGATTTACATATTTTCGATCAGTTATTAAATACCTTACATTAAATCAATGGTACACAACCTTTTTGAGGTCGGGAACTACTTTTTATTTAAATTTTCATGGCGACCGACTTTTTTAATACTTTCTTGTCTATGTCTATTTTTAATATTTAAAAGTTTAAAATATACATTTTAATTAAATGGCAAAATTTTGTTGAATATCTGCAGAATCAAAATAATTTTAATATTTTCGTAATTTCTTTTATTTTTATTTTATTTTATCTTTAATTTATACCAAGAAGACCTCAATGCGCTTTCCTGGCCATAAACATTGTACATTTGATACTCATATTATTAGTATTATAAAAAGTACATAAATACATATAAATTAATATAATAACAGAGACATTTATGGTCAAATTTGTAAGTTTGCAGCATTTTTTAAAAAATCAGTGAAATTCAGTAAATACATACTGGACAGACTTGCATTCATGGCTGTTACGACCTATTTCCCCTTCCGTTCAGTGTGATGCTCTATAAGGTCAACCGAGACACTCCTCTTAGACGAACTACTCACATCACTGACCAGTTCGGAAGACCCACTCATACATACAACAGTCGTCGGCACGCACTTTATAGAGCAACAAAAGAAAGTGGACTTTTAAACTACAAATAAATGTAAGACAAAGAGAGGAGCAAGCATTTCATTTCATCATTCTAGATCCCGAACAAAATCCTGGTACAAGCCCGAACATGGTCCTTCGAACCGGATCCGAGCACATACATATCAATTAGCATCCACAAAGACATTTATGGTCAAATTTGTAAATTTACAGCATTCTATATAATTCCACGATATTCTAGATTGCTGAAAACGCGAGATTTTGCGAGAAAATGGGTAAGTTTGCCAATTTTTAAGAACCGTTTCAATGAAAACTAGATAAATTAGCAAACCCCAAATAGGAAACGATCACAAATCCAAGGTATGACTGGCAGAAACCAGTGGGATTTGAACCCGTGACCACTCCGTTCAAAGCATTATATGCTAACCACTAATATATTTTGCTGATTATGAATATGTCAGAAACGTTCTTTAAATATCTTATATATTTGGATTAAATACATATATAAGAAGGTTTCTATTGTATCAACGTAACTTCATTTTTCAATTAGATCAACTATTATTCTAAATTTCCTACATTGACTTTGAATATTTTCATTCATATTTAAACGTTCATATTACATATATGAAATTCCCCATTTAAACTCAGTCAGCTTCTAGTTAAATTGATCAAATATTTCTTAAATTATGTAAAGGCCATTCCTTTTTTTATGAAGATAGCTCGCACTATTACATATACTATCTCCCAATTTAGAATTTTCTAAGTATATTGTCGAAATCTTACAAAAACATATCCTTTGCTCAACCACATTACTTCATCGTGAATCAGCAAATCTTCACGATGTGTCTCAACTTATTCCAAACGAATTCTATATTTTCTTCTCTGACGCGCTTTACATCTAATAGAATTAATTATTTTTTATTCCAAAATTTGGAAATTATTATTATTTTCAAAATTCATAATCGTAATATGACCAAATGTTGCCTCGCAATCGACTGATCGAGCTTTGCAGAGACAAATGGTTAGTAACCTATTGGTCAGTATATTATATTTAATGATATATAATTTAATTAAATCCTCAGCTTAATTTCACACATAATGTTTTACAATACATACATATGTATATGCTATTTTAAATGATTTAACAAAGCCAAAAACACATGAGAGATTTTTTTAATAAAAATTTAATCTAATGGAGGTTAAGTATTTACTGTCCGATCTGATTTATAAGCTTAACAAATTCGAATATGCTTACAAACAGTTTAATTGAAAAGTTACTGACGAAAAATTTTAGTTGGGTTGCGTATAAATTTAACTTTAACATCACACAGTTTTCCCTTCAAGGTCATCTTGATAGTTTTGTATTAATCTAAACAAACCCCAGACTACGTTCGCTGTCGTAAATAACATTTCGGATTTTGTGAACGTCAAAACATTTGTCTAAAATGAAATACGTCGGCGAGATTTGGGGATTAATTGTAATATACCCAGATTAAAAAATTAATCTTATGGTTTAGGATTACGGCCGAGGCTCGGGTGGGTAATTTGAAACGAATTTGAATATTAAGTTGTAAGTCGATAAGTCGTATTTCACGTTTTAAAAGCGACCCCGTGTGTCGCAGTTAAAGCCCGCAACATTAACACGAAACGTTGAACTGGGTCGCGTGCAAGTTAACATTAAAAACCTAACTTGGATTTTGCACTCGACGTGTTCGCCTTTTATTCCTTCTCTATTTTGTATTTTTCGTTTCATTTTTTATTTTTTTTTATTTTCCACGTTGTGTTTTCATTTTCTGTGTTACCGACTCGTAGACACAAAAACGACTTGACGAGGGAAACCGACCGTATGTAACGATATTGCAGCCAAAGAGATTAATGAGTACGGCTTTTATTACCCACCATACATACACACTACGGTTTAGTTCGAAAGTTTCCCGTAGATCGGATCGTTAGTTAAAATTTGGTTGCACATTGTTGCAATTCGTTTGTAGCTAGGAAATATTCAAATCCACTACAGTCTCTATATCTTGTCAAATCTAAACTAAGCATACACATAAATATGAATAAACTTGTTTGTACTAGAGTAGGGGTTCCAAAAAACCCCCCGAAAGAAAAAGCCGGCTTTCGGTTTTTTTTATTTTTGGCTTTCGAATAAAGCGATTATCATGCTTACATACTTATAAAATCCATGCTTCCGGCTCAAATATTTATTTATTTATTTATTTAAAATACATTGGGAATGTGGCAAAGTCGATAGACTCACAGGGCTTGACTTATACAAATAATAAAATAAAAATAAAAATACAATAATAATAATAAAAAAAGGTAGTGCTCACCGTACATGGAATATAATATTTTCATTTACATTTGTATATTTTTTGTCTCACTGTACTGCTTTCTTATATTTTATTCTGTGTGGCAATTTAATGTATGTGTGCCAATTTAAATAAAATAAAATACGAAATAAAAGAAAACAACAAACGAAAAAAAATAAGATAATAACTAAAAGAGAACAAAAATAAATAAAAGACATTGGAAAAGAATAATTACAAAAATTCTTTAAATTTAAGAAAAGAAGAATTATAAAAATTTGGAAAAGAAGAATTATAAAAAACCGTTTAAGTTTAAGTTTAAGAAAGACATTTAGCTTGTTTTTAAAACTATTAAGGTTTTCTGAATTAACAACATTGTTGAGAAGACTATTCCAAACTGTAACCACTCTGTTTGAAAAGATGAAATCTCTGATCAATTTATTCGATTTTTCTTTTTGGAGTGTTTTCATTGAACGTAATAAGTTTGGACATATGACAATTATAATGATTATTTATTATTTTAATGAATTCGATTAAGTCGCCTCTTATTATTCTCGTCTCCAGTGTAGTGAGATTCATTCTTCTCAACCTTTCGTTATAAGAAATTGATTCAAGTTCAGATGGTATCTTTGTAAGTATGTTCCAGAATGTTTCAAAATTGCCCAAATGATCATGATTCGGTAGTGCCCGTACACGAAGAAACGAGCAGTGATATCATTGGTGATGATTTATCGGGAATTGATAAGGTGGCACACCATCCAAATTAAACCACAATACAACAGAAAAATTATCAACCCCTGACCCCAACACACACAAATATGTATGTAGCTCTTTTGGCGAGGTGACACGACGTCGACATATCGTTAGATTCAATGACGATGATGAATGCAGCGACAATCGTGTTAGCCTAATTCTGTGTGTCGCGTGACACATTATTGTGTTTACAAATTATCAAAACAATCCGTACGTATTAATCCGGCGCGTCATTAATTACCGAGCGGATAACACAATTCGTCCTGTCAGTTGCAGACGACGACTCCTACAGCCTCACATAGCGCCAGCTGGCGACCCAAAAGTAAGCCGGAAAACAAGAGGGGGGGTGGGGGTTGGGTCGGAAAAACCAGAATGGAGGGGGTGAAGACTTGACTGGCACTTGGGGCTAATTATTGGAAATCTCGCCTCGCAAATAGTGCCGACTTTTTACAATCTCGCTCCCGAGACCGTAATCCCCCTACCAATAAGTGAGACTCGACTCTATTTGTATCTGGGCGAGGGAAAAAAAGCATACCACCAAAAGGCAAACTGCCAGTTATTAAAGTCTGGATGGGTACATTTTTGCTTTAGCTTTAGCGTCGGCTCAAATTAAAGGGCTTTGATGTTTGATTCATTCCGCCCGAGCATTACATATGTTCGCAAGTTTATGTAGGAAAATATGTCAACTTTAAATAAAGTATAAATCCAATTACAAATATATTTACATACAATTTCGAATGTAGCACTAGTTTAGCTTTATAAGGATATTAATTTGATAGTCTATTGACTAATCAGCATTGCATCAAACTTGTGCATAAAATGTATGAAGTCTTCAGTAACTAAATAAGCTAATAAATGTAACTATTGCCAATTCCAATGATGAAATGGTTGATTATTTGTAAATAGCACATCTAGGTTCTATTGTTTTTGCAAGAAATACTAAGCTGGGGTTTTATCAAAATGATATAACATCTGATTTTTTTGATTTTTAAATGCTTTTCATTATTACGAAATTATGTTCACAATACATCTTATATCTATTTTAATAGCTACTGATCTACTGATCATTTTCTATTATACAATTTAAAATAATTTGGTTAGTAATCATAGTATTATATTATTCTAATGTTAATCTACAGCATAATAGGAAAAAGAGCTCAAAAACCTATTTACAATCCTTATAAATGCTCATAATACATCTAATACATAATATTAATTAAAGACTCACTAAAGTCGATGACCTAAAGCAGATTGTGTTTAGGTAATCTGTGTTTATACCTGAAGGGTATAGACATTTTTTTGTAATCACCGAGACTCTTCACAAGTGTGCTAGTATGGTTATTACTAATAACTTATTAGTGATTATGTCATAGAATCTACTGGTTAGTTTGTTAGTAATGTCTGTAACAAACGGAATAGTATATAGATGCCATGCAGTTTTTTCAAGTTAGTTTATATGGGTGTATTATAAATTATTTTTAGGGACTTATTTTGTATTACTTGGAGCTTGGAAAGGTTAGTATTGTAAGTATAGTAGGGAAGGTTAATATAGTACTGAGCAATGAGTTTATCCATAGATTTGAGGTCATATTTTACAAATATAAAAATTACAAATTTGAGGTCATATTTAGATATAAATCGATCATCTGATGATTCATTCTTAAGATTGTTTCGAGGTGTAAAATTGAAGTGTAAAGGTGAGATAAGAGTAAAGTGAAGGCACAAAACTCAGCATTACATCATATAAAGATAATAGAAAAGAAGAAACAAATAGCAAAGTAAAACTAAACAAAAATTGATATTTTTGAGTACTTTTGAGCTTTCTAGCTTATTTTTATTGAAATCAATCCAAGAAAATTAAGTTTCATGAGTTAATAACCAGCTACGTAGATCATTCGTTAACACGTAATGCTTTCGAATGTTTGGCATGGGTTTTATACCTGGCTTAGATATGTATGTGGCTCCTAGGTCGATCGTTTCCTTTATGAGTTTGTCAATTTATCTGATATAGTTAAAAAATATTCCAAGAAATTGACAATCCTGTCTTATTTCTTGGAAAATTTTTTTGATATTTAAAAATGCTGCACAAATTTTTGCCTTATGTTTTACTATGATAATTTTAATGTTTGATGATCGATATTTGTAATTGACTTTGAATAATAATTAAGCACAATGTTGACCATAGATGCCGTTTTAGTAAAAATGGGTATATAACGGTATAAATAAATCCATTAAAACTAGGATCGATCTTGCTTTATTTATTTTATTTTTAATTTATACCAAGAAGGCCTAGCAGATAACCCCAATGCAACTTCCTGGCCAGAAACATTCAATATTATTAGTATTATACAAAGTAAATATATATTTTTATTTTATTTTTTATTTAATTTACACCAAGAAGGCCTAACAGGTAAACCCAATGCGCCTTCCTGGCCAAAGACAATTATATAAACATATATGAACACCATCCATATATACACAAATCTTTACACGTATACACAAATACACATACATACATACATAAATATAAAAATACACATATATACATATACATACATACACACCTACACATATATATATTCACATATACATGCATATACATATACACTTACACATACACATACAATACATACATCTACATATATACATACAAACATTATACATGCATATATACATAAACACATAAATAAAGATAAATTACTCATATATATAAAAATGAAAAATAGCATACATATATAAATAAAGATAAAACCAACATACATACACATTATGCTAAATAATAAAATTACAAAATGAAAACAACATGTGTAAATATGTATGTAGCTAGAAGTCATTTAAAATATGCTGCCTGACAGAACTGTATGATGCAGTAAAATTAATTACATCAATTATAACAATTAACATCCACAGAGACATCTATGGTCAAATTTGTAAATTTGCAGCATTTTATACAAATCAGCGAAATTCGAGATTGCTGAAAACGCGAGATTTTGCGAAAAAATGGGTAAGTTTGCAAATTTGTTGGAACTGCTTCAATGAAAATCAGATAAATTGGCAAACCCCAAATAGGAAACGATCACAAATTCAAGGGCTGGCCAGCAGAAGCCAGTAGTATTTGAACCTGTGACCACTTTGTTCAAAGCGTTATATGTTAACCACTAGTCTATTCTGCTGGTTTATGAAGCTTAAGTGAAGCTAGTTGCAAAGATTTAAATGATTGAAGATATAACCTCTCACTTGAATAAGAATTTAAATAAGATACAACTTTTCTCGTGCACATACATATGTATGTACATAAGTGTTGATTGATTCAACGACTACTCGTTATTTGATCGTAATCATCAATACGGATTCATCGTGAATACAGGTCATCGAGTTTTTCCATGGCAACCATTACCGTTTAAAATTAATTTCAAACACGTAGCAATATTTTCGATCCGCACATTAAATAATTACGACTCATTTTTCATTTGCATGAGGTATAAACGTGGATTGTTCGAGTGTGAAAAGTGAAGATGTCGCCGCGTTATCTGTTCGATTCCTTCGACTTGATTGGAGCCGTTTTTCACGCTCAATTTTGTACGCAAAGTTGAATTATTCATGGCCATGTTTCAGCCGACGTGTTTGCGAGCCGCCACAAAAGAAGTAAAATAGAACAAAAAAATGATTTTGGAAATTCGAAAGGAACCAGACCAAAAAATAAAAAATAAACATACATATACATATGTGAAAGAACCAGTTGTTTTCACATCATTAAATAATTTGACGTCGTCGAACGAGTGTGAAAATATTTACTCGCGACATGTTTGCCCCCCGATTTCACTCTTTTTTTTATTTTCTATTTCTGTGCGCTTCGATTTGTTTAATCATTATTATTACTATACATACTTGGTGCCGTAGTTTGGCGTACACTTTTCAACTAATTTTTCCGTGTTTGGCCGAATCGGACGGACGCCTAATTGAAGGCTTTTCACGAGAGCGAAATTCGACGGTGGAAAATTCGTGCGTAATGGTTTGATTGAATCAGAGTTCGACGTTCGCGTTCTGTTTGCCCTTTTCATTATTATTTCGGACGTTTGTTTGCACCCCGTGTATAAAGTTGGACCTGACATTGTTTACATTGACTAATAATACAGGCTGTACACTGATGTTTTCAGGGCTATGTTTGCATTGGAAAATACTGAAAGTGTATTAAATCCGACAAAGGGCGGGCTACAAAAGAGTGTCTCCGCCACTTGTGTCGTTGCATACTATAATTACACGAAATTGCTGGTTTTATATAATTTTTTTCATACATAACCACATACTGTATACTTTGTATATATGTACATACATATAGGGGTGATGTTTTATTATTGATATTTTATTAACACCAATGGTGTTAATAAAATATATATTTTATTTAAAAAAAGTTATAAAACCATGCAATATACCTATATATGTATAGTCACGTTCCAATGAAAGATTAAATCATTTTTTTTTTTTTAACTACTTGGTTAACTAACCAAGATGTTTTTATTATTATTATTATAACGTTACATTTATCTTGGTGGTAGAATTTAATTATGGAACGGAGAATTTAAATGAGATACGTAGAACTGTTTCACTTTAACTTTGCTTCACTATTTGTTCTGCTGCTGATGTGTTGACTGCTACTCTCGAAGTCTCGATGGTAATGACTTTCACTCTCGGAGTCGATGGTGGTGACTGTCTTAAATTCTAACAGTAATGAGTTTATATTCTCTTTTTTAAAACAATGAAGATACGTGTCGTACAATTTTGGTTAGTCAGTTTTTAAGGTGTGCTGTAAATCAATGGTGTTACTTATTGAATTAGGTGTGCCACAAATCAATGGTGTGTCTTATACCTACTAGTTAGTCGTCTACATTGATAAGCGAGGTACATCACAATATACATACATATATATATATACACTTTCAAAATACCCAAAAACCGTTAATAGCTTATATTTTATTTTATTTCAATCAATCATGCACACTCGTTTTAATAGATCGCTCCAAAGCAACGATTGTAGTATACAGATTAAGAATTATTAATTATATTTGTACCGTTCTAGCATGAGACTTAGTACCAATTACATTTCGTTTCAGGTTCGCATTTTATTTTGGTCAAGAAATACAACATTGTTCGTGCGTAAAATTTGACTTTTATTTTGATAGTTTTGAGTTTGTGTTTCGTATTTTGAAATATTACCATTAATAAAATTTTTATATAAAATACTTAATTTGTTGATATTATTTATTTATTTATGGAATACGTACATACATATATATTTTATATTAATGGAAATATAGAAATTGCCGACGTCATGTTATGAGCAGCAAAACTTACAGTTTTATTATTAAAGACCTTGCATTGAATTATATTGTTATAATATTATAATAATACGAAATCATTTCATAAAAATAAAGCAATTATTTTACGTCCTTACAATGATTATAAAACACATTTTTTTATTTGAAACACTTGATTCTCGTATATATACATAGGTATACACGACATCTACGGTCAAACATTGTACTGAAGTATTGTAACTGTTATAATAAACATTAAATATCGATCCACAGAGACATCTATAGAGAAATTTGCAGTATCGAGATGCTAAGAAACTCAAGATTTTCAAAACATTTATGGAGAAACTTTTTTAAAAAGCATTTTTATACGAAACAGCCAAATTCGAGATGCTGAAAATACGAGATTTCACGAGAAAATGTGTAATTGGTTTCCAATTTTAAAGGAACCCCTTCAATGAAAATCAGATAAATTGGCAAACTCTGATAGGAAACGATCGACCTGGAGTTGCATATCCAAGATCTAGCCAGCAGCAACCAGTGGGATTAAGCCCGTGACTATTTTGTTCAAAAGCATTATATACTAACCACTAGTCTATGCTGCTGATTGATATTTAATATGTAATTTCCAAATTCTATTTAAATATTTCCACAAATAAAATAGTTATTCGCTAGTGAAACTTTCGGAGAAAGTTTATTCTCATGCATCAGTAATTGAGCCGATGCGACGCTCAAGTTCAAAAAGGTTAATGAATTAATATTTATATGTTTTCCTGAAACTTTCCCAAATTAAATGTTTTAATATTCAAATTCAATTCAGTATAATTAATTGGATATTTCTGAATATATATAGCGTTTTTCAAGTTGAACATTTCGAATAATTTATTATTGTTGAACAATGTTTACAGAAAAACTTTTTTAATTTGAATATAAAACGCTAGGGAACACAAATAAATATTATATATTTTTTTAATCTAAACTTAAAATTTGTAATTTAATTAAAATTAAGATTTTTATTATTTTATTTTTATTTTAAGCTATTATTATACTCAATTACATCAGTGGTTCTTAACCTTAAAGAATGGCTAAAGTGACTAAAATGTGCCGCAGATACAAATTTACCAAAAAACATTTATTATCGAAACCTTTTTTTAACAAGAAAAATGTCTCAAAAGTGACATATTTACGTAATATGTACTTTAATATATTTTATAATAATACAATTTCAATAGAAATACTAGAATAATACCGATAAACTCAGCACTTATTTTATTATTATTTATTCAAAATTACAAACGTAAAAAATATAATATTTTTAATTAAAATTTACAAACCTTCTATATATATAGGTCTAAGGATTATACATATATATATACAAACATAGGATACCCCTGTTTTAAATTAAAAATGAAAATATAAATTTTGTACACGTACAGCATACGCTAAATTCCACTCTCGTGACCTTTCGCAATATAACCCCACCCTTTAATTTCCCACTACACGCATATATGTACCAGCATACATGCATAGTATATGTACATATATTATAAGCATATTTTCAGAATAATAATGTTTAGTTACGGCGGACGTTATTATCTAAGCATAAGCAGTAAAAAGAAGACGCACCGGGTTTACGACGTCACTAACGACAGTTCGTCGTACGGACGAGACTGACGACGAGGGGGAGGGAACGAGGGGGATTCAGAGGAGGGATTACTGGAACTGAGGTCAGACGGAAGGGATGGAGAGGGTGGGAGAGGAGGGGGTGGCTTCCTATGCCGATCGTAAAATTTATGTGTCGCCGGCAAATCTTGAGCACATAGCCGCTACAGAGGTCCTGTAAATTATACAGGGCGAGCGGTTAGTGAACGGCCCTGTCAGCGGATCTCGACAGCCCCTCGTTGGCGATTTATTCGACTACTGTATTTTTCTTCGGTGAAAGATTAGCGTTTAGGGAGAGGACAGATCCGATCTTAACCCGCTCGACGCAAATGGATCGTGGACATACTTCGAATGCAGACGAAAAAGGTTTAATCTGACGAAATTACGCTGATTTTCAAGACGTCATGATATGGTTCTTAATTCTTAAAAGAGGTTAGAAAAAGCTGTAAATAAGAATGATCAGAATTTAAAGATTAGTGATTTGAGGAATTATTTAATAGCTTTTGTGCTGAAAACAGTTGAAAAAAGCTGTAAATTAGAATAATTAGAATTTAAAGGTATGTTAGCGTTCAATTCGTGATTTGGAGGAATCAATTAGTGATTGGAGGAGTTAACAGATATTGTGCTAAAAAATTGTTGAATTACAAGACAGCATTCAAAATATGTACATACATATGTAGATACTACGTTATAATCTGAAAGTAAACGAAAAGTTTTTTGAACTATGTTTCAGGTGTTCCTCTGGTTTCAAAACGAGGTCATTTTTATAAAAATTTGCCACATTCAAAAAAAATTCAATATGAAAATAAAAAATTGTGATGATTTTACAGTTAATAATATTTATAAATTTGATTTAAAATAAAATAATATAATCTATTTTAATAAAAATAATATAATTTGATTTTAAAAAATTCATAGATTTATAAACAAAAAGCAAAAATAACAAGATTTATTAGTTTTTACAAGTTTTTTATTAGTTTTTACAAAGTTTTTACAAGGTTTTTTTAGTTTCACTTAGTCAATTAGTCTGACAAACTTCCTATACTCTTCCAATCGCTTTGAAACTCTTGGGAGTGTGGAGCGTTTGACATGTGCTCCTGATATCGAGCACCTGACTTGGAACGGGTGACGTCAACGTCAGTTGCGCTGCGCATGAGTGGACACACACACAGACACATTCATTCATCATTTCAATTTCGGCGAGCGTGTGATGCACGCACTCAACTTTTTACTGTGAATACGTGCGCGCGCCTATAAATTACCTTACATTATATTTATATATAACGTATACATATGAACAGCCATGGGAATTTTTAACCACTTGGCTGATTGGACGGACATTGACGTATTTAATGTTACTTTTGGTCGGTTTATAGAATCCATTCAGAATATTGTGTTTCCTTAATTTTTACCATCTTTTCTGATTTCCTTTTTTCTTTTATTGTTAATTTTACATAATAAGATTTCATTATATGTTTTTATTATGTAATTTACTTAAATGGGTTCTTACCTGTATAAATAAAAAAATAAATAATTAACTTTATTTTCATTCGTGTAGAAACCACTCGTTGAAATCAACGGGCACAACACAATATGGATATTGCTGACACCGATATACATACGTACATACATTTTATTTTATTTTTATTTTTATTTTTTACATACATATATACAAATATACCAGGAAGGCTTAACAGGTAAACCCCAAATGCGCCTTCCTGGTCCACATATATATTACATATGTAGATACATGTAAATCTAAATATCTGACATCTATGGTCAGTATACATATATATATGTATTACAAACATCGTATTTATACGATAAATAACGATGAATAACTTTCATGAAACAATACGAATTTTATATTCGATAAACAACCACAGAGACATCTATAGTGAGCAATATGGCGAAACCTAAGATATAACAATAACAATAAGGTTCGCAACAGAAAATTGGGAAGGAAACGCCAATTTTAAAGGAATCGTTTTAATGAAAATCAGAAAAATTGGCAAATTCTGATAAGAAATGATCGACCTCGACAAATCAAGGTCTGGCCAACAACGAGACTTAGCGGGGAATCGAACTCGTAACATCAAGTACGAAATAATTCAACATTCACCACTAGACCACGCTGCTGGTTATACATACATACATACATACCCGTAATCATCGAAAAAATCGAATAAATTTTTCAATTCCGAACCACAAAAACAATCGCATATCCAGTGAGCTACTCAACTAGGGAATAACATACATACATACGTCCATCTGCATTTTGAGTCGCTGTTTGTTTATTAATCCGCGTTTCGCGGGCTTTTAAGTCGAACCGACCAAACGGACGGTGTAAATCCCCCATTACAATTGAGACAAATGGTCTCGATTTGTTCGGTTTAGTGCACTCGCGCTGCATCTGAAACTGATTGAGTGGCACACGGCCGCCGACTTCATCAACCCATTTCCGGATCCCCACACCCCCTCCCCACCCACCCTGCCACTCGCCGTACGTCACTTCCGGTCACGGTCCGTTTGCTCCGTTCGGTTCCGGTCGGTTTCCGGCAACCCGCCACCTCGTTCGCCCACTCGCCTCTAACAGTGCATAAGGGAAATTGAATTATTTTCATCCGATCATCGATGTTGTTGCATTTCTGAATTAACCCGAAACTGTCTGAAAATTAAAATAAACCCACGCCATCGAGGTACTAAACTACATAAAATATAATATGATACATTAATTGAACGTCATAGGTGAAAGCTTTATAATATTCCGTTTGTTACAGACATTACTAATAAACTAACCACTAGATTCTATGACAGAATCACTAATAACTAAGGCTTCCAATCCCGGGATCCCGGTGTTTTCTGGTACCGTAAATCCCGGTGCTGAAACTAGTCTGAATACCGGGATTACGGTGCTGGCAAAATTTATTTTTAAATATTATTTTTACAAAAATAATAAAGAAAAAACATCCGACCGCTGTACTCTGTGAGGTGGATTACATGCCATCTCTTTGCATCCAAAATATTCGCGCTACAACCATATACACAACGAAAGCATTTAAATTGCAATTACCGCTTGAGTTAGTACGTTTCGATAAAAAAAAAATATTGAGATAGAAAACCAATCCTTATAAACGTGATGAAACAAAAAATTTGCCAAATAAATGAAAAATAGCACGGAAAAAAAATCCGTAAAAAAATATATATTTTTGACTTTTAAAATTCGCTAGACAATTAATTAGAGGCATTTTAAAGCAATAAAATATAACAATTAATAGGAAAAATATCTGACTATTGATTCCAATACTCACTTTGAGCTTAACAATCCTAAATTTTCAGTTAAAGACCGCAAAAGCCAGAAAACTGTAAAAATCGCGGATTTTTTTAAACGCTCATATCTCGTAAACGATCACCCACCAACAAAAATCAATATCATATTCGAATTCAGTGGGTCAAACTTAGTAAAGATTGGCTAGTCTCCGCTCTGGTATTTTTTTTTTGTTGCTCAGTGTACTTAGTAACTCTCTTTTTTTACTAGCCTCTTTTCAGCTTGCTTTCGATTTTTCGTTTGACAATATTTGGGTTCTTATCCACACTCTTTTGGGTCGATGAATAATTACTAGAGGGTACAAACTATTTGTAACAAACAAATCAATGAATCGAAGTGATGTTTTTTTACTTTATTTGATTACATTAAAGGATGTTTTTTATTTACTCTTAGAAATCTAGAAATGGATGCGAACCTAAAATTTAAAGTCTCAAAACAAGAATGCCAATATGAGGAGTATTTTTTGCGTGAAACATCGGGAGAGTTTGCAAAATGCAATTGAACGGTTTTGAAATATGAAAATATGCAATTGAACATTTTTTTCCTTTTTTTGTTATACATTTGATTCCCGGTACTAGCACCGGGATCCCGGGAAATTCCTAGCACCGCATTCCCGGTGCTGAAGTAATCTTCCGGGATAAGATGAATTGTGAACATAATTTCGTAATAATAAAAAGCATTTAAAAATCAAAAATCAAATAGGTGAAATCTTCGTGGCTTCCCCTCCCCTTCACTGAGAATTACCTCACAAACCTAGCCTGCTTATAACTTGTATGTAAATTTTGCGTAAAGAAGATTTCCTTTTTTAATGTGTTCTGTAAGACACTCCAAACTAATCATATGTACATATATGTAAAATCGCTATTCTGTCTCTCTGTTTGTCTGTGTGAGATAACGCTCGCCCTAATATAACAGTCGTTTCGATTTGACATACATATGTACGTCACATCTAAACCACTGCCAAAACGTATATACGAATATAATAACAAAAGAAAATATATACTGAGACCAATGTTTTCTCTAGGCTAATAGACGGCGCTAAATCTCTGAGAATTTACCGCCATCTACTGATTTTTTTTTAATTAATTAAACTTTCTATCGGTATTTTATATTGTTTATATGTAGGTAGGTAGGTATTTATTAACATTTATTTTCATATTAAAAAATTAAATGTAAATATTAAATTAAATATATTTAAAAAGTATTTGAAAAAAATTCGACTGCGTGCGGTGCGAACACATGACTGACGACACATTTCTTTTATTTTTTTGGTATTTAACTACTTGCGATGATATTTCATCGGTGATTTTACCCATGCGATGATATTTCATCGGGAACGACACTAGTATCAATATTCGCAAAAAATTCTGTCTGAATTTAATTCACTTAATTAATAAATTTCATTCAAAAAAAAAATACTGTACATCTAAATATTAAATAAAATTAATTAGTTCAATTCATTTCATTTGACCTTTAAATAACATCACTAAAACCCATTATTAAATAAAGTACGAGCTCTAAATAATGTTTCGTAATTAATGGAACATTTTAAATACGAAATTATACAATACATATCGTGCTCGAATTTTAAAATATAAACTAAATTTAATAGAAAATTTTTATAAAACTCATATGATTTCATTTACGACGGGCTTATTAATTTTATATTAAAAGCTATTTCTGAACGTGGTTAAATATCAAATATAAAATACTAATTGTTGATCAGATTCTACATAATATATAAGATATTTTTATTGCATACAACTATCAGCATATGTATATCAATAGTTAGCGTGCAATTATGCTTTCAATTATGTATGTGGTCATAGCTTTCAATTATAGGTCATAGATTCAATACCTGGCTATGCTGCTGGCCAGGCCTTGGATACATGACCCCATGGTCAATTATTTCTGTTCAGATTGCCGATTTATTTGTTTTCATTGAAACGGTTCCAACAAACCGGCAACCCTGCCCAATCTCCAATTCGCTGATATATAAAATGCTGCAAATTTATCCATAGACGTTTCCATGATTTTGTATAGATGTTTCTATGATGTTTGTAATTAGCTATGAATAATACTTTAAGATATTTATTAAGATATTTATTTTTATTTCATTCTATTTATTTCAATCGCCTTTACAGCTCGCTCCAAAGTGATAAGTGTACTAATACAGATACAATACAATAATACAATTAATATAAACATTTTTATACAATGCGAATTCATACAAACATCATCCAGTGACATATTTGGATACAATTTTGCAGCATTTTAATTTTTGCAAAAATTAGTGATACTTGGGATGCTGAATAACTTGAGATTTGCAAGAAAGATTGGTAAGGAGATGCTAATTTACAATGATAATCAAATAGTTTCAATGAAAATCAGAAAAATTGGCAAACTGTGAAAGGAAACGACTGACCTCGAGTCAAAAACCAAGGTCTGGCCAACAGCTACTAGTGGGAATCAAACCGTGACCACTCAATTTGAAAGCATAATATGCTAACCACCACTAGTCCACGCTGCTAGTTATGTGGAATTTACAGTGTATAATATATATATATATATATATATATATATATATATATATATATATATATATATATATATATATATATATATATATATATATATATATATATATATATATATATATATATATATATATATATATATATATATAAGTAAAATGTTTGATCGTAGATTTATTTATTTATTTTTACATAGATATACACCAGAAAGTTCTAACAGGTATACCACAATGCGCTTTCCTAGACATTTAATTACAAGCATTGCAGCGGTTTTTTTTATTTCCAAATAAATAATTAAATTAACAAATAAATTAATTAATCCATAGATTAATCTTTGGATTTAGACTTGTACATAATTTTTTACATATTGTACAAAAATCAAATTCAGATATTTGTGAAATAACCGGAAGGATGGATTTTGCCAATTTGATGGAAGAACCATTTCAAAATTGAAATCAGATAAATTGGCATAATCTGATAAGAAACAATCGACTTGGATTCACAAATATACAAGTCTGACCAGCATTTTTACAGATTAGATCGAACCTAGTAACATCTGGGTGCTAAACATAAACGCAACCACCGAGCCATACTGCTGGCTAGATGAGTAGATATCATGTAAAATAAAATAAGTGGGTATACACCTGTATAAATAAGTAGATAATAAATAAATATATATATATAACTCAAAAAATATGTATGTACATGCATATATGTACATATGTATTGTCATGTTCCAAAACGCAGTTTTTATGTTTTTTAAATTACTTGGTTAACAAACGAAGATTTCATTATTATCATAAAAACGTTACATTTAAGTTATTGATAGATATATTTAAAAACTGCAGATTTATTTGTGGAACGATGATGAATTTAAAATGAGATACGTAGTACTTTGTTTCACTAATTAACTTTGGTTCACTTTGCTCTGCTGCTGTGCTGACCGTCACTTGCGGAGTCACTATTAATGACTACCACTCTCGTAGTCTTGATGTTGATGACTAACTTGTGTGATTGAATCGTGATCTATATAAATGATTTTTATCTTTGGTGCTGGGCAAAGTCTGGCACTCCTTTCTTATCTGACTATGCCTTTACAGGAATTTTGATGGACTTTTTACTCACGTATATGAATGTGAGAAGGTGAATTTGATTATTGTGGGAACTATGTATGTACATTGATAAGCGAGGTACACAACAGTATGTACATACATATGTATGGGCTTAAAATATACATAGAAGGTACATACGCAAATAAATTAAAATCGACAAATTCCAAAATTAAAATAAACACTGGAAAGTGGTAAAGGGTGTTGTGTAGTACAAAAATAAATGCTAAGTTATGCTAATTGAGAACAGTCGACTGACAAATTTATGCAATAAAGTATTCGGCCGTACATCGAGCCGGCTAAAAGCTAGATTTCCGTGAAAATTTCAAGAATGTAAACGCAAATTGTGAGTACGACTTTGTTTCGCAAAATTTATTTCGCATATTTCGTAGGTTTCGAGAGCCAGAGAGGGAGTCAACTTTGAACGTAATTATTTTACGACGCACTCCCGTCCGGTCGTTAGGTGGCTTTAGTTTAGTGTGAAAACGTCCCAACTTCAATTTAAAGCTTAAAGAATGCTTTAGTGCAATTTTTTTAAGTTTTCACTTATAATTTAGTGCTGCGTTGACCTTTATAGCACACATTCACACGCTAGTAACGCCTGAATAATAAAGCCTTATTTTAACAATTAAGCCCATCTTCATTCAACATACATACATATCTTCTCATATGCTTTGTATTATATAGTCGTAAAGATAATTTACATAGAGCTTCGTACAAAGATGACTTATAATCAGTTCACTATATTGCGCCAAAGTTTCATTTTTGATTTTTATTATTACTAAACTATGTTCACAATACATTATTTATTTATTTATTTATTTGGAAAATTTACAGTTTATTAAGTTACATAGATTGATAGTAAAAAAATATAATTATGTTAAGTAAACTATTTACAATTCTTATTAATAACCTCCCTAGAGTTTTATGTAATGCATCATGTCTCTTGTTTGCTGACGACGTTAAATTATTTTTTGCTGTCAAGGATGAGAGGCAAGCCTCTCTCCTTCAAGCTGATATTAACGCTGTCTTGGAGTTCAGTTCTAGTTTAGGCCTTGAACTTAATTTAAACAAATGTGCAATTATGAGCTATGGACGTGCACATTCACTCTATTGTCACGGATATTCCATTAGATCCGTCTTGTTGAAGCGTGTGGAATCTATTGTCGATTTGGGTATCACTTTTGATCCTCAGCTCACCTTTCACAACCATAGCAAAAAAGTCGCTGACGTTTCCTTTCGTCGACTTGGATTTGTTTTGAGATATGCAAGATTATTCTCCAATCCTTTGTCTTCTCGCTTGCTTTTCAATTCGCTTGTGAGAAGTAAGCTAGAGTATAATGCGATTGTGTGGAATCCGCATGAAGCAAATTACTCTCTGATGATTGAGAAAGTGCAAAAAGCATTTCTTCGTTTCCTATATAGGAAAGAATATGGGTATTACCCATATCTCTACCCCACTCCTTTCCTTTTGGGCATGCTTAGGTATAATTCCCTTGAACTTCGGAGAAACTTCTCATTAATTCGTTTCGTTCTCCTGCTCTTACGTGGTAATACGTCATGCCCGTTGTTGCTGGAGCAGTTGGGGCTTTATGTCCCTAATCACTATGTGCGTGGTAGACATCATCATTTGCTGGCTGTACCTCCTGCCCGCACAGTCCTTTTTCGAATGGCTCCTATTCCAAGAGCTATCCGACTTCTTAATGAAATCGTTGCTGCCGAGACTGAATGTGATATTTTCCACCTTAGTGAGCGTAAATTGTCGGAAATTACTCTAACCCATTTATCTGGTAGTCTGCGCTCATCATTGTTTTCATGATTGATTGTGATTTATGAGTGAAATTTTGATTAACTCTCTTCCATTTGGGCCTTACAGGGATGTTTTGTTTTTGTAGTTGTTTCTTACATATTTATTGAAACTGGCTGTAGGTGCAAGGCATTCCTTATGCTATATTTTATTTGATATTTTTACTTTATCTGTTATTATTAAATGCTATTTTTTATGTATGTATGGATGTATTTATGTTTATGTTTAATTGTTATTTTGTTTTTTTTTCTTTTTTGTGTTATATTTTTTGACCATTGTGGCGCTTTAGGAATTCCTGTTATGCCACAATGGTCTGTTTAAAATAAATAAATAAATAAATAAATATAGTCGTAAAGATAATTTACATAGAGCTTCGTACAAAGATGACTTATAATCAGTTCACTATATTGCGCCAAAGTTTCATTTTTGATTTTTATTATTACTAAACTATGTTCACAATACATTATTTATTTATTTATTTATTTGGAAAATTTACAGTTTATTAAGTTACATAGATTGATAGTAAAAAAATATAATTATGTGAAGTAAACCATTAATAATTTTCACATATAGGTAAAAAAAAGAAAAGCTCAAACATTTAAAATAAGAAAAGAGTAGGAAAATAAAGCACATGGAAATAAGGAACATGGAAAGTACACAGAATAAAATATAGCAATGTAATAAAAATAAGATAAATTGTAAAACGTAAATAGAATTGGCAATTGATGAGTACGTAGTGATAGACGTGTAGATATCCAGAAGCATAAATATCAGCAGTTATGTGTATATGAATATAAAAATATACATACATACTTGCATCCATAGAAGCGATATGGAATTACCGAGCAAACCATCACTCGTGATACCAATTGAGTTAAAATAAAATTAATAAAGCGAATTATATAGTTTTTTGGCAAGTATTTGTTCATAATATAATAATAAATAATGATTTAGATGACAATTGACAATAGAATTGAAAATAAAGTGCGTTTAGAAATATAAGTATATATATATATATATATATATATATATATATATATATATATATATATATATATATATATATATATATATATATATATATATATATATATATATATATATATATATATATATATATATATTTATATATATATATATATATATATATATATATATATATATATATATATATATATATATATATATATATATATATATATAATCATAATTGACAAATTTTAAGGTCATACATTAAAAAAAATGATTCCCAAATCCACCATAGACGCCACACGCTAACAAGACGGATCCAATGGAATGATGATCAAAAGACTACGATCAATTAAAAGGTTCAAACATTCAAAACGGAATAAACGCTTGTACACCTACCGCCGAACTACAGACTAACCATATAATAATATTTTTTTGATTTTTAAATGTTTTTTATTATTACTAAATTATGTTCACAATACATCTTATACATATTTTAATAGCTACTGATCTAGTGATCATTTTCTATTTTACAATTTTAATTTAATTATGTAAGTAATCATAGTATTATATTATTCTTATGTTAATGTACAGCATAATAGGAGAAAGAGTTCAAAAACATATTTACAGTTCTTATAAATGCTCATAATACATCTAATACATAATATTAATTAAAGACCCTCAAAAGTTGGCGATCTAAATCATATTGTGTTTAGGTAATCTGTGTTAATACCTGAAGGGTATAGACATTTTGTTGTAATCACCGAGACTCTTCACAAGTGTGTTAGTATGGTTATTAGTCATTCTGTCATAGAATCTCCTCATAATAATAACATATCTTCTCATATGCTTTGTATGATATAATCTTAAAGATAATTTACATAGAACTTCGTTTAAAATTTACCTTACGACTGTATATGTATATCTATGTTAATAATAAAATATAGTAAAAGCATGTACATCGCATGTATATTTACTGTATGTGTATATGTGTAAAAATACCAAAATTATTGAAAGTTGTTCGCATGATTGTATGAAAACAGTCGAGTGTTTTCATGTTGTTTCAGTCGCGTCGGTTTGTGTCCACTGTTGTATTGTAAATTTTGTTTCGCACGACAATATGTTGACGAGCCCTGACCGCTGACGAGGGTCTTCGCCGAAACGACGAATATTGGATTAGGAAAGTTTGCGAGCATTGTTCGAGTTTGGCGCGCGCCACTGTTTGAGAGTTGCCCCGTTTGACGCTTTTGACGTTTTCCACGCGCGCGAATTTACAGAAAATTTTCCACCCCGAGAAAAATTGACGTCGCTTATTCTTTTCTTCTTTTTTCCTTTTCATTTTCATTCTGTGCTTTCCAAGTGTGAACTTTACATACTCGACTTTTTTTTCGAGTCGACGTCACAGTGATTTATTGTATTATTGTGTTGGAGATTTCAACTCAACAGTAAGATAAGTCCGCCGTGTTAGATTTCATCTAAAATTTCAAACACATTTACACAGCTTGAAATGATCATAAACTTTGGTGCCCCTAAAATTAATTTATAATACACCCATATATATGTAGTTACCACTATTAGCTTATGCTTCTCTTGTATGGAATAAGGCCTCAAATACTAACCTTTCCAAGCTCCAAATAATACAAAATAAATCCCTAAAAATAATTTATAACACATCCATATATACTAACATGAAAAAACTGCATGCCATAAATAATATTCCGTTAGTTACAGACACATTACTAACAAACTAACGAGTAGATTCTATGACAGAATCACTAATAACCATACTAACACACTTGTGAATAGTCTCGGTGATTACCACAAAATGTATATACCCTTCAGGTATAACACACAGATTACCTAAACACAATCTGCTTTAGATCGTCGACTTTAGATAGTCTTGAATTGATATTATGTATTAGATGTATTATGAGCATTTATAAGAATTGTAAATAGGTTTTTGAGCTATTTTTCCTATTATGCTGTGCATTAACATTAGAATAATAAAATACTATGATTACTAACAAAATGAAATTAAAATTGTAAAATAGAAAATAATCAGTAGATCAGTAGCTATTAAAATAGATATAAGATGTATTGTGAACATAATTTAGTAATAATAAAAATCAAATAAATAAAGTTCAATTTTGAATTAAAGTTCAACTTAGTTAGTACACATATTATACGTATGTATGTATGTATGTAGATACATATGTGTTACAGTAAATATTCGATAATTTGTTGAAGCCACATATCCGCCTAGTTACAATGTTCGTTTCACACGTGTCGCACACGTGACGAGCGCTCGTATATATCGGTTCGCTTGTCCCGTTTACGCGATACGAAGCACGGTCATTTTTCAGCGCGTTGTTTTCAGCTGAAATATCCATACTACCATTAAATGACATTAAAATATGATGTGCACAGATCCAATTCATCACTCTTTTACGTGTGAATAATGGTGTTGAGGGTTGATCCTTCTCCTATTCATACCCAGCGGTGGCCAAGTGGATTTATCTCGATGTTGAAATGTGTCTCATATGATTTTTCTCGTTTGAAATAGTATACTGTTTATTTGCTATACATACATACATATATATAAAACAGTCTTGGGTGTTTTATTTATATGTATTTTAAATTTCAAGTGGAATTTTAAATTTTGATGGCTTTTATTTTTATTTTATACTTTGAGTCAATTTTTATACGTTTCATTTTAGTATTCTATGCTTTGATATTATTCATTGTATACCGTGAAAGTTTTGAATATCATTTTTAAATATTTCAAAATAAATATAAAAGGTAAGTGTAAACCAATTCCGTGTAGCAATCTTTGAAGCTTCCAAACTTGCACCAAACTGTATTTTCAATCAATATTTTAAGTATTTGAATATTTTAAGTATTTTTATAATCACTTATATGCTTCAAATATACATACAAGACACGAGCGTCTAAAATCAATATGCACATATTAAGTTCAAAATCCACTTTCATTCCAACACTGCATTTTTAAATAAATTATGAAAAATTTCAATGTTTTCAATATCATAATAGAAAAAAATTCACATATATAAAATATATAATATTATTTTATTCTGATTTTTAATTTTTTTATTGATATTATGAGTCTATATTAATTGCCACTTATCCAGGGATGATTAGCTATTTTAAACGTTTTTTAAATGATATTAATATTTTTATATATCATCGTTTTAGGCAATAAAATAAGAATAGCTGAAAATCCTTTTTACAGAAACGCTTATACAAATGTATGTATTGTTATGTACCCCGCTTATCACTCTAGTTCCCACAATATCAAATGTACTTTTCACACGCTCATATACGTGAATAACAAAACTATAAAAATTCCTGTAATAGGATATTCAGATAACACAGGAATGTGCCCAGCCCATAAGATAACAAATCATTTATATAGATCGCCATTCGATCGCATTAGTCAGTCTTCACCATCGACTCCGAGAGAGCAGTCATCACCATCGACTCCGAGAGAAACAGTCTACATTATCGACTCCGAGAGAGACAGTCATCGCCATCGACTCCGAGAGAGACAGTCATCAACATCGACTCCGCAGTGACAGACAGTCATCACCATCGACTCTGAGAGTGACAGTCGTCATCATAAAGACTCCGAGAACGCGTCCGCAAATAACGGTCAACATAGCAGCAGAATAAAGTGAACGAAAGTTAAAGTTATAGTGAAATAGTTCTACGTGTCTCCTATTATAAAAGTCATCGTTCCATAATCTATCGTTTTTCGAATATATCTATAATATAAGATAAATGTAACATTTTAATAATAATAAAGAAACTTGGTTGGTTAACCAAGTAGTAAATAAAAATTAAATAAATATTTTCCTGGAACGTGACAGTATGTACATAAGTGTTCATAATCCGTTTCAAAAATATTTATATATTTTTAACTCAACCCTCTTTAAAAACCGACGATCTAAGGTAAGATCAATAAGATTATCGTTTCTTTCAATATTATTAATTATTCCAAAAAATATTTAAAATAACTACAGCACAATAAAGTATAATTTCAAATAGTAATAAAAAAATATAAATTTATAAGTATTTTACATGCTTATAAAATATTATTCCAATTAATCAATAATAATTAAATTAGCTTTAAGATTTTTACATCTCATACAAAACCTTAAATAATGGGCAAAAAAAATAAAAACATAATTATTTCTGTTTTATCACCTTAATAAAGTATGGAATTAAAAAAAACCAGGACCGACATTTGTCTAGCTTAAAATTTTATTACATCAAATTAGTATCTTATAATTTATTATTCATTTATGTATTTCATTATCATCGCCATCTTTATGATTTTGATTTCTACATACCTCCTTTATTAAATGCTTTTTATTATTACTAAATTATGTTCACAATACATCTTATATCTATTTTAATAGCTACTGATCTACTGATCATTTTCTATTTTACAATTTTAATTTAATTTTGTTAGTAGTCAAAGTATAATATTATTTTAATGTTAATTTACAGCATAATAGCAAAAACAGCCTTAAAACCTATTAACCATTCTTATAAACGTACCATAATGCATCTAATAAATAATATTAATTAAAGACTCTCTAAAGTCAACGATTTAAATCAGATTGTGTTTAGGTAATCTGTGTTTATACCTGAAGGGTATAGACATTTTGTTCTAATCACCGAGGTCCATCTTCATTTACATTTTCTCTAAAATTATTCAAATTAACAATGTTAAGTTGTACTTGTATACAAAATTTCATATTACATATGTATTATACATCTTTACTTTGACAAATCATTATCATGCCTTATTCAACGGTAGAAGTATCGAGAGATAATCTTAGATCTATTTATATTTTAAATCTAAAATGAGGCATATGTATAAATGTATGTGCATGTATATACGTAGAACTATGTATAAATGATTTAAATAAAATATTTACGAGGTGATCGTCAGACAGATAAAATCATTCGATACGACCGACACAATGTGACATTTACGCGTTTCGCCTCTCCACACCACATACGATATTTATTGGACGTGTTTCACACAAAGTGAACCGTCTGCTTACGACTTCGGCCCAACGGATTATACGACTTCAATGGGGTAAAAACGACCCCAAAATCGTTACAACGTGTGCGCGCGAGCGGACAAAAGTATTTTCACGTTCGTAGGTAACACAACGTTTACGGTTTTCGAGAGGACGTTTCGGTTTCAATGGTCCGAAAGAGAACATATTCATGCCCAGTGGATTGCGAGCCGATTATTTCCTAAATGTACATATGTATATAAACATACAAACATAAATACGTATATGTTCATACATATATACAAAAACATGTTCCGGGGATTTCGTTAGTTGCCGTAAACGTTCGCCGGCTTAATGAAGAAGAAAATGAAGCTCGTCTAGTGAATTCCGTGACCGAAACTGAAATCCGTTTCGTTGGATTTCGAAAAGGGAAAAATAAAATACACATATATATATATATATATATATATATATATATATATATATATATATATATATATATATATATATATATATATATAGAATTAAAACGAAAATGAAACGTATTGTTGCGTAGGGGTAGGTGGAGGATCCGAGTAAAAGGCCAAAGTCGTTTCACAGCATTTATTGATGATTATGGAGATACACGCACTGGCAGTGCTCAGTCCAGAATGACCTGATATCGCCTACGTACCGCCTTATAAGGGGTAGATCTCTCAGGACGTCTAATCTGTTTACCTATTGTCTATTCACGTATTCGGATATGTATTCCCACGACATTCGGTCTCACGGTACCGGTTCTGAGAAGTGCAATCATTGTTTAGCTTACTTGCACTTAGTTTGCAGCTAATCCTCAAAACCAATTATCACGGTCGCACGGCCTCGGGATGCTACCTGGCCTAATCCGTTTGCAATTACTCGGCGGCTCTTTTTTAGTATACGTAACAGTATGATATAATTTTTTTTAATGTAAATATTTCGACTAGTAGAAACTGTCAAAGCAGAAATCGCCAAAAGAACCTCTCAGTACATGGAAGGGCTAATTAAACACCCGAATAGGCTGGCGATTGACCTACTAGGCGAACAGATGGATGGCTCCAGACTAAAAAGGATCAGAATATCAAAAATACCAAAAAGATTCAACTAGTATATAAAATAATAAAAAAAATGATAACTGAAAAAAAACCGAAATTGGACATTGCCACTGGTTAATTGATCCAAATCAAAACGAAAAAGAAAAAATCAAAAAAATTTCTGAATGTTTACAAATAACAGATTGTAAAAATAAAAAAATATATTTCGACAATTTTTTAAGTTTTTTATATGAAAACTTATATATGCAAGGTAGAATATCCAACTTCTCTGCTTTGGCCAAGAGCATCATCTCATAAACCTTACACATTTCTTACATTATTTATTTATTGACATATTTACGTATTTTTTACCACAGTGACATAACAGAATACTCTAACGCGTCACTATTACCAGACATATAAGCATAATATAATACAAATATTTATGAGTTTTTCATCACTTCGTATTTACGTACATATGTATTATACAAGGTGTAAACAAATAAGTATATACATGAGAGAATGTTGTTTTATTCTTCAAAAAACAATTTCACAGACTAGTGAGTAAAATTTTAATCATAATAAGTAATGAGTAATTTTGATACAATTTATTCATTTATATTTTTGGATCATTGTGGCATTACAGGAAGTACCTAATGCGCCAAAATGGCCTACATTTTGATAACGAAGAAAAAATAAAATAAGTAAAAAAAATAATACATAATACAATAATACAATGAACAAAGGTGTAAAAATCAAAAATAAAATCCTCAAATCCTATTCTTAGTTTTACATTGAACAAAAGAAAAATAGTACATAATAATGTAGGATATTAATATAAAATGATTATAATTATGTATAATGAGGTGGCTCATGCCGAACAGTTGGTATTATGCACTGTATGTATTAATGTTAAGGTTGGTACTACTGAACCTTGTCCGGTAGTGACAGTAAGCGTCGCGCTGTGACGCGCCGGATGCGTATGCGCATCGAGTACCTATTGTTCTCAAATAAACGTATAAGATTGAATTGAGATCGCTTTTACTTGTCTCTCTCTCCTGCAATCCTCCCTACTACCCAGCGGACTTCCTATAAAAATGTACATAAGGAGAAAGAAAAAGAAAAAGTAAAATTAAATAAAACAAAATAAAATCACAGTGAGGCCCAAAAGGAAGATATTAAATTAAGATTCCACTCATACATCACATTGAAATTAAGAAAATAATGATGAGCGCAGCTTACCAGATAAATATTTTTAAATAATATATGATAATCTACGCTCACCTAGGTGGAAATTATCGCATTCAGGCACGGCAGCAACGATTTCATTGAGAAGTCGAATAGCTCTTGGAATAGGAGCCATTCGAAAAAGAACTGTGCGAGCAGGAGGTACAACCATCAATTGATGATGTCTACCACGCACATAGTTATTAGGGACATTAAGTCCCAACTGTTTCAGCAACAACTTGCATGACGTATTACCACAAAGTATCTGGAAAACGAAACGAATTAATGAGAAGTTTCTCCGAAGTTCAAGTGAATTATATCCAAGCATGCCCAAAAGGAAAAGAAAATGGTAGAGATATGGGTAATACCATAATACAATACAATAATTTATGCCATAAACATTTTGACGGATACAACGAAAATATTTACCGACCAATTTGAATATACATACATACATACAAAGTTACTCATCATTTAATCAAAAAACTACTCATAAACTGTACGAAAATAATCGAAGCAAATGGACTACGATTCAATTTACCAAACCCTAGCCCATAAAGGTGTATAAAAAATAGTCTTCTGAACTACTGCGAGCATTTATTTAAAAGCGGATTAAACCTGCAGGAAGTAGAGAGAGCTGTTCACCCTTCAGTATACATATGTACACACATATGTGCCTTTACTTAACGTTGAAAGTACACTTGAAACACACTCGACGACACTTGACCATCGATCCGATGAACATCGAGAGGAACCGTGAGCCGAACTCAAATATAAATCACTATTGTTGAGGGGGTTGATTTAATTAAAATAGAGTATTTTTAGAGATCGATTTCTTCCCATTCCGTCCCCTCCCCCCCCCCAGCCCCCTCATTCTATTGAATAACTATTGGTATACACGAAAGGGAGTGGAAGGGAGAGGGGGGAGGGGGTGGGAGGTGAGGCCGATTTAATTAACTCGGACAAAAGCCTGAAAAAGGACAACCGCGGCGGCTATCTTGCCGGGGGACCCTTTTTGCTTTGGAAAATTTTCAATTTGCAGTTACCGACCGACTCGATAAAAAAATAATCACATCTTCAAATTGAAATTTTCCGACACTAGAAAAACTTTCCGCCAAATCAAAGGCTCCCAAACTCCCCCCCCCCCCCCCACGTGCCCATCGAACAAAGTCGACATTGCCAAAGTGTACACTTTGTGTATATTCCTCGTCGTTGTTCAATTATTTTTCCGCTGAGTGAATAATTGTGCGAAAAAAGAAAAATAATTGAGGTAGTTGGTTCTAGGCTCTTATTCCTTTTATATAAATATATAAAGCCAAGCACAAAACTTCGTGTCAATTTAATACGAAAATGTGACGTTTTGTCAATATTTATTTAAAACTTACAAATACCCCCATTCAATTCTAAATACATCATCTTTTATTAAGGATCTTGGTATAATACTTAAGAGGGTTGTATACCCGAAACATTAATTTTGTTGCCGTTCCTTTCTCCGATATATATATATATTGAGTGAATGTATATATTGATTAAATGCGACATATACACATATATATATATATATATATATATATATATATATATATATATATATATATATATATATATATATATATATATATATATATATATATATATATATATATATATATATCAATATATACATATATTGAATGAATGCGACAGTTGTGCTTCGACCAGATAATATGTATTTTAAATCGACAAAATCGAAGTATCGTATTCTCAAGTTTTCTCCTCCGAAACTGGAGCAATATATAAAAAAAAAATTTCATCATCGGTATGAGAGAGATATTTTCTATGTTTGTGTGCTCGTATTTTTTTACAAATCAACCGTTAAATAAGCACGCTCGACTCTTTTTATGGGTGTAAAAAAGAGGCGATTTTATAGATGTTTGGTGGCTCCTAGCTCCTATAAAAAATAGCTAATCAAAAAAATAAAACCACATAAACGTGCCTATGGTGGATATCTATAGGATATTAAAAAATAATTTGTCTAGTGCTATAATTGAGGAAGGGAGAAGTGTAATACGTTTGTATGGACAAGGCGCTGGTGTCCAGCCCTCTTAATAATAAACTCTTTTTCTATGAACATATTTCCTTCATTACTAAAAATCTCTTGGATTCCTACTCCGCTCAACAAAACCGCTACATGATCCTTATGTACTTAAATTACTTTATTTTTCCTTTGTAAGGTCTCACCTTGAATTTGCCTCAATTATCTGATCACCTTTTTATTTATCCCATATTAATTGTATTGAAAAGGTCCGACTAAAATGAATTCAAAATTACGCTACCGTTTTCCTACCTACGCCCATACTACATATGTACTGTTTGCGATATTTTAAAAATCCTATCCTTTAACAATCAATATTTACTATTTGATTCGCCATTTTTAATCTGTTTATATTACAAATACTAAGCAAAGCTGGGTAAAATAACAAGTTTAAAATAAAATCGAAAGATCTGCACAAATTCAAAAGTACACCTTTAAAATAAATAAACGATTCCTATTTTATCGTTACTGTGTTCTGTCGGATTTTTCTGACACATTTTCTTACCTATTTTTAATATTTATATTACTTGTTTTTGTATTTATTTATATTTTTTTATACATATATGCGCTCCACGATTATATAGCTGCGGGTTTCAACCAAAGAATTTTGTTCCCACGATTTTGTCCCTTGTGATTTTGTCGAGATACCAACTAATAAATACATGTTCCTGTTTAAAACAAACACTGTTAATATGTATATGTGACCATCCATTAAGAATATGATCAGGAATCGATACTGAATACAAATCTCACAAATTTCAAGGTCATATTTTCTCATTGTCGCAATACTTGACCTACACATTGTTATATACCTCGCTTATCAATGTAGTTCCCACAATAATCAAATTCACTTTCTCACATTCATATACGTGAGTAACAAGTCCATTAAAATTCCTGTAAAGGGATAGTCAGATAAGACAGGAGCGCCGGACTTTGCTCAACCCAAAAAATAAAAATCATTTATATAGATCACGATTCGATCACATAATTGAGTCATCACCATCGAGACTCCGAGAGTGGTCGTCATTAACATCGACTCCACAAGTGACGGTCGGCACAGCAGCAGAACAAATTGAACCAAAGTTAATGAGTGAAACAAAGTTTTACGTATCTCATTTTAAATTCATCATCGTTTCATAATTAAATCAGTATTTTTCGAATATATCTACCAATAACATAAATGTAACGTTTTTATGATAATAATTAAATCTTCGTTTGTTAATCAAGTAATTTAAAAAAATATATAAACTGCGTTTTGGAACATAACAATACATATGTACTGTCACGTTCCAGGGAGATATTTATTTAAAATCTTATTTACTACTTGGTTAACCAACCAAGTTTCTTTATTGTTATTAAAATGTTACAGTTATCTTATATTCTAGATATATTCGAAAAACCGATAGATAATGGAACTATGATTTTTATAATAGGAGACACGTAGAACTATTTCACTATAACTTTCGTTCACTTTATTCTGCTGCTGTGCTGATCGTTAATTGAGGACGCGTTCTCGGAGTATTTACGATGACGACTGTCACTTTCTGAGTCGATGATGATGACTGACTAATGCGGTCGAATCGTGATCTATATAAATGATTTGTTATCTTATGGGCTGAGCACATTCCTGTGTTATCTGAATATCCTATTACAGGAATTTTTATGGTTTTGTTATTCACGTATATGAGCGTGTGAAAAGTACATTTGATATTGTGGGAACTCAAGTGATAAGCGGGGTACATAACACCCCCATTGTTAAGAAACTTATTAATACATAAAAATTAAGAAGTTAGCCGCTTATGGCATTTAATATTTCTTCTCTAGATCTAATTTCTGGTTCGATTTGAACTATTTCTACTTCGTTTTCTACGTTATCTCGTGGTTTTCGATTATACTTTACATTAAATCTTTTCTTATCTCTAAAACATTTATAAAGATGAAAACTTATTTTAACTAGCATAAGTATAACAATAGTAATTATTATTCCATAAATTAGCTTTACAAAAAATGAGGACTGCTTTACAATGGCTGGCTGATTTTGATAGTTTTCTAATTTATCGTTAAATTTTTCAAATGTCTCTAGGACTTTCTGAGTGTTTGTGTTATCTACATTTATTAATTTTATAGGATCTAGTTGATGTAAACTATAATTTGTTTTTCCTATAACACAACATTTATCATTTATTATATTTATATTTGACATTGGATTTTCATATTCAGTAAAAATGTTATTATCAGCATTTAAACTTATTAAGCCATTATTCGTTTTACATCCTTTATCTAACTTTATGATTCCTGTTTGGAATAATTCAACATATTCATTCTTTTTATTCTTACAATTAATTGTTAATTTCTTACTTTCCGACAAGGTATATAGCCATCTGTTGTTAGTTAATTTTTGCCATAGGTCTATTTTACCTTTAACATTTCTTGTGTTACAATATTCAGGTATATTCTTAGTAACATCTTTTAGCAATTTTGTTTCACAATGTATTTCACTTAGTGTGGAAAGTATATTTAATTTATTACATATAAAAATTTGATTAATAATATTCTTACAATTATTTTCTAAATTATCAAAAATAGTATAACTCATATCGTCGACTGATACTCCAATGTATTTATATGTTGGTATTATGAGTGAGTATATGTCTGTATCTGTATGAGGTATAGGTAAAGGGTAAATTTTATATAATTTATATTTATTTTGTTTTAATTTAATTTTTACTGTTGGTTTACACCACAATATTTTATTTGTTATTCGAAATTTAGGTTTATTACCACGTTCAATTATTTTCCTTTTCGTATTTATTTCCGCATTAGTAGCGTTATTTATTTTTATAATCAATTTATCTATGAAAATATCTTTTAACATTTTAACGAATCCATTTTTAATATTACGGTTAATTCCGTTTATTTTCCCTTTAACTTTTATTTTCACCTTTTTATTTTTAATTAATAGATTGCACAGGAAATCATCTTCTGGCAATTTCATATCAATAGATTTTATTTTAATATCGCAATTAACAATTTTTTCATTGTATACGAATAAATTACATTCCTGCGGCTCAGGAATTTTAGGAAAACATTCCAATGACTTTTCAATTTCGTCATTACATAATTTTAATTCAGGTGATTTAATTTCGATTTCAAAGTTCTCATTATTTATTTCGGGAATAGAAATATTATTTTTATTTTCAAAATTGTCTTTATCTTCTTCATTTATAGGATCGTTTGTTTTATTTTCAAAATTTTCATCATTCATTTCGGAAATAGGAATATTACTTTCATTTTCAAAATTATTTATTTCCGTAGATATTGATATTGGTTTTAATTCGACTTTCAAATTATCAATTCTCAATTGTTGATCGGTAGTATTGAGAGTAGTACAAAGAGTTTCATTATTTTCATTTGCGTTGACTAAATAAACGCCTTCTTGATTAAGTTCGTCATCGATAATTTCGCTTTTTATTATCTCCGGATTTGTTATTTCAACTTTTGTAATCGTTTCCGTTCGAGGTTTTACAATATAATTATTTAGAATTTCGTCATCCTCATTATCTTTGTTATTATTAAGAAGATCAATTTTTATCGTTTCGTTGATAATAAGTTTGTTTATTTTATAACAAATTTTAGCCTGATTAATTTCAAAGAAGTCAGCGCCAATTATACCGTCATATGTGGTATCGATTTCATCGTCTTTCATAATGTATACTTTGTGATGAGCAAACTCTAAATTTAGATGTATGCTTCCTATTGATTCGGATATTGAACCTTGGTTAATACCGTTAATTGTAATTTTATCATTTTTATTGTAAATAGTTTTTTCATCTAAGCACGATTCTTTTATTATGGAGATCCCTGCTCCTGTATCAACTAGAAAATCTCTAGGAATAAATTTGTTATTATTTTTAATATCAATTTTAATATGTTTCATGGGGTTATCGCTCGGGTTTAATTTAAAACAATAAGAGTCATTAACTAGTCTGTTCGATTGACTCGGGCTTCGACAGACGGAATTAAGTTTAAATGATTGACCTTATTTTTATCTCTTTGTTCTTTATTTTGCCGTTTGTAGCAATTCTCAAATGTGTGTCCTTTTAAATTACAATAAGTACATGACTTTGGTTGGTCATAACTTCTGTTATATTTATCGATTTTATTATAACCGTTTTTATTTTGATCAGTTTTACTGTACTGACGATTTGGTTTAAAACCCGCATTGTTTTTATTATTATATCCATTTTTATAATTATTATTATTGTTGCTAAAATTTTTATGTTCATCATTATTTCTATTATTTTCCCATGTCTTGGGGCGCGTCTCAACAGAGTGGACTTGTCGATTTCTACTGTCTTTATTCTTGAAACATGCATTGCTTGAATGTCCTTCTCGACCACAAATGTTGCAATTTTTGTTTCTTGCAGTATCAGTCTCTATTTCTAGAGCTGTTTTATACGCATCTAAGAGAGTTTTTGGGTGAGTAGAATAAAATACTATCCGCGTTTGTTGACATTTATTTCCGTGAATCATCCTTTGAAGACTAAGTTCGTCAATTAATTTTATTTGTCCGTTAAATTCGTCTGCTTTGGACTTGATGTTACAATTTTGTATGCTTTTAATAAGGGAATTTGTCGCGGTTTGAATACGATTCATAAATTTAGTTACGTCTTCGTCATGTCGTTGCTTCAATTGTTGAAGTTCCAATAATAATGTAGAGTAATTTTTATGGGGACTATAATTTCTAACAAGCGCTTCTTTTATACTATTGAAATCTCTAGTATTTATATTCGATATAATTATTCTTGCAGATCCCGTAATTTGAGATACAATGTAATTTAATAATATTTTACGTTGGGATTCCGATGCTAATATGAGAGCATTCTCACAGTCATCGATGAATTCGTACAATGGTATTGAACTACCATCATACCTTTTTATGAATTTAGTGAGTGTGTTGAAGTCTATTACTTCCTGAATCACAACTTCACCTTCACTATCCTTTTTAGGAGGCATTCTTAGAATTTAAATATCAGCAACTAAGTTTGTATTGTGTGTTTGTGTAATGTGTGAAGTATCAGAAGACTTACACTAATACAATTTCCATATTGATGTTGGTTGTTCTTGGTCTCGAAAATCTGGGAAGGTCCTTGCGAGGTTGTAGGATGTAGAATCCGCCGTAACTGCTACGTTTTTTCGCCGTTGGTTTAAAATTATTATTTTTTTATTTTTATTAAAACTGAACTGTACTTCCGAACGTCACTAATTCACTCAAGAGCAATAAATGCTGATTCCCTCGGGAATGATAGATACTAAGATCTAATCTGAATAGCTACGTTTTTTGGAATGTTTAAGTTCACGAAATTTATTAAGATTTAATATCTTATTTAGCACTTTCACTTTTTGGGAATTTTTCCTCTTTTTAAAACTTTCACTTATCCTTGCACGGATATTTTTAATTTAAACCAATTGACTCATCCCACCGCTGCCACCAAAATTATCATGTCACGTTCCAGGGAGATATTTATTTAAAATCTTATTTACTACTTGGTTAACCAACCAAGTTTCTTTATTGTTATTAAAATGTTACAGTTATCTTATATTCTAGATATATTCGAAAAACCGATAGATAATGGAACTATGATTTTTATAATAGGAGACACGTAGAACTATTTCACTATAACTTTCGTTCACTTTATTCTGCTGCTGTGCTGATCGTTAATTGAGGACGCGTTCTCGGAGTATTTACGATGACGACTGTCACTTTCTGAGTCGATGATGATGACTGACTAATGCGGTCGAATCGTGATCTATATAAATGATTTGTTATCTTATGGGCTGAGCACATTCCTGTGTTATCTGAATATCCTATTACAGGAATTTTTATGGTTTTGTTATTCACGTATATGAGCGTGTGAAAAGTACATTTGATATTGTGGGAACTCAAGTGATAAGCGGGGTACATAACAGTACATATATGCATGTACAAAAATATTTTTTGAGTTAAATATCTTTATTTATTATCTACTTATTTATAGGTGTATACCCATTTATTTTATTATACATGATATCTACTCATCTAGCCAGCAGTATGGCTCGGTGGTTGCGTTTATGTTTAGCACCCAGATGTTACTGGATTTGATCCCGTGCTAATCTTTAATACTGCTGGTCAGACTTGTATATTTGTGATCCAAGTCGATTGTTTCTTATCAAATTTTGCCAATTTATCTGATTTCAATGTTGAAACGGTTCCTCCATCAAATTGGCAAAATCCATCCTTCCCGTTATGTCACAAATATCTGAATTTGATTTTTGTACAATATGTAAAAATTTATGTACAAATCTAAATCCATAGATGAATCTATGGATTAATTAATTATTTAATTATTTATTTGTTAATTTAATTATTTATTTTGAAATAAAAAAAACCGTTGCAATGCTTGTGATTAAATGTATAGGAAAGCGCACTGTGGTATACCTGTTAGGACTTTCTGGTGTATATCTATGTAAAAATAAATAAATAAATCTACGATCAAACATTTTACATATGTATATTATACACTGTAAATTGCACATAACTAGCAGCGTGGACTAGTGGTGGTTAGCATAGAAATCTTGTTTTGTTAACCAAGTATTTTAAAAAATATATAAACTGCGTTTTGGAACATGACAACATCACGCTACATATAATGAAATAAGGACAGATTAAACCAATTCCAAAAAAAAGTACCTTTTTAAATTGAAACAATTTGTCGACGGCTAATTTAAACGACAGTGCTGTTTTCATTAATTACAAAATTTGAATGCAACCCTATTTTCATTTAATTTATCTTATTAAGCCAGCCAAGAAACTCAATATTTCGATCTCATTGTCGCGGCCCATTGTCGCTCGCAGCGGTCGTAAACATTTTCTCATTTCTCGTCCGTCATTGTACCGAATTTTGTTTCGCTTTCCTTTTCTTCCGCGCTGACCATTGTAAAAATTGTTCAAAAAAAAAAAGAAGAAAACTACAGTTAAATTTTCACGTGGGAAGGAAATCACTTACACTAATGGAAAAGGTACAAACAAGTCACGTGATCAATCAAACGACCCGAAAGGGTCGCGCTTTAATGGGGAAAGGGAATAGTGGGGGGAGGTGAGGAAACAAGAGGAGGGGGGGTCATAGGGTCGAGTGTGTGCCCATTTGAGAACCACAGGCCATGTAACCGTATTATCGATCGTGCACAATGATTCGTTCATTATACGCAAATACAAAAGAATTCAATTTGAAAGCTCGCATTCCATTATATCGTATCCAATGGCCGACGACTAACTAACCGAATCTAAAGGTTGAGCCTCGGAATGGTCATTGTTCGTATTCACACTTTGTTTCTGATCCTATCGTAACGATAATGGAGTTATTTGTATGTACGTTCAAATATGTGGTTCAAAAATAGCATCGAGTGATTTCATGCGAGTTCCGTCTCTGGAAGTGGATCTCAGATCCAAATCATTTTTTTACAAACCTCTTTTATGTTTCACTTACGATTACAATTCTGAAAAAAGTTTGCCTCTTATCCGAACGTTTTCATACTTTGCCATATTGCTCATTTTTCAAACTTTTATTAATAGCTTCACTTTGTTAGTTCATTTACATTCCTGCCAGTCAAAAAATTGTGATCCGATTTTGAACTTGATGTGATTTGAACTGATCTTGAACCATTTGAACACTTTAGATCGCTTTGATATTTTGCCGAGATACTTAATTTATAATTTATAATTTTTCATTATTTTTACATACCTCCTTTATTCTTTTTGTATTGTTATTTTATTTTTATTTTTGATTGGCTAATCCTTCATAGCAAGTTCCATTTTTCATGCTATCTGAAAAAATTTTTAATTGGCTTATGTTTAACTATTTATTTTATTATCTTTATTTTAGCTGTAAGTTTCTCTCTGTATATTAAATAAAATAAATTAGGCTAACAAAAAAAAAAAAAAAACGGGAGTTAGCTAACATTGAAGTAAGCCATTGTCTCCAACATGAAACTAGAGAAGGTTAATCATTAAAAATTTCATTAAAATTTACATCAGTTTGGAGCGATGACAGCTTGCTATCTATACGCCTCTTTCTACGTCCCCTTTGAAATTAATTAAAACAGTGGCAAATCTACTTTTTTCACTCTTATTTACTGTCATGTCATATAAACTTAATATTAGAAGCTTTTATACATTCTCATGTTCCTTTTTTAATTCAATAATTAAATATCAGTGTGTAGTTTTAGAAGCTCTATTTCGTCAGGCTTCCACCATTTCAACATTGGTTTTGTTTTACTTTATTTTTTACTAAGTCTGTATATAAATAGCTAGTGCTTTTACCCGGCTTCGCTCGGTATTTGTAATATAAACCGCTTACACATGGCTAATCTAATAGTAATCATTTTATTAAATATATTTGAATAGTTTTATTTTATTTAAATTTATTCAAATAGTTTTATTTTATTTAAATTTATTTGAATATTCATTTGTTTTTTTATTAAATTGAACGTCACAGAATCTAAGACCCAAACAAACATACACAAAAAGTCTCTTTCGAAATTATATATAGATACGAATATTTCAAAAATTTCTCAACATACATATATACAAAGTCTCTTTCGAATTTATATATTGGATCATTTATAATAATTGAGAAAGTGCAAAAAAAGCATCTCTTCGTTTCCTGTATAGGAAAGGGTATGGGTATTACCCATATATTACTTCTCCTTTCCTTTTGGGCATGCTTGAGTATAATTCCCTTGAACTTTGGAGAAACATCTCATTAATTCGCTTTGTTCCCCAGCTTTTACGTGGTAATTCGTCATGTCCAACAGTTGGGACTTTATGTCCCTAATAATCATGTGCGTGGTAGACATCATCATTTGATGATTGTACCTACTGCCCGCACATAACTTTATCGGATGGCTCTTATTCCAAGAGCTATCCAACATTTCAATGAAATCGTCGTGAGCCTTAATGTGATAATTTCCATCTCAGTGAGCGTAGGCTATCTGAGATTATTTTAGCCTATTTGTCTGGTAGGCTGCACTCATAATTATTTAAATAATTGAATGTGATGTATGAGTGTAATTTTGACATTTTCTCCTCCATTTGGATCTCGCAGGGATATTATGTATTTGCGGCTTGTTCTCATGTTTATGTATATCGGTTATGGCTATAGGTGCAATACATTCCCTACTTTGTATTTTATTATTTGATTTTTTACTTTATTTGCTATTGTTTTATATTGCTATTGTTTTTTATGTATAAATGTATTTTTGTCTGTATATATTTTTATTTTTCTCGTCTATCTGTATTTGTTCGACCATTGTGGCGTATTAGCGACTCCTGTAATGCCACAATGGTCCAAATTGAAATTAAATAAATAAATAAAATGATTGAGTCAGTTTTGCAATCACTCATCTCCATATTTTTCATGTATTTATATTATAAACACATTGAAATCACATTCCACGCTGTTTATAAATATATGTACATACGTATACACATAATTTATATTGTGTAATAAAATTTCGTATATTAAAAAATTTCATATCCACATTCCGACGTTGAATAACATTTTTCGTATTTTAAGAATGTTATTTTTGTATTTAGTATTGTTATTCATATTGGAGTGATGCAATGAAAACAGCTATACACACAAATACCCTCAAATAGAAGTATGTTTTCCAATAATTATAGGATGATATTGTTTTATATCAGTATTTACATAGTATCGCTTTTTTGCGAAATATGGGTACACGTTTAAACAGAAAGACTCGTTAGATATTCTCGGAAATGTGATATATTTCCAATTGAACATGATCACAACAGCCGGAAAAACAGACGACGAGAGAAAATAATAATAAAAAAATAAAAAAAAAAAACACGAGACGTAATTACGAGATGCTTTTTTTCTTTCCATTCCGTTCCCCGCCCACTCTGGAGATAAATATTTTTTGCTCGAGCGCAAAAGGAACGGGGAACGAGTGGAATCCCCTCCACGGTTTTTCATCGGAAAATCTCACAAAAGGTAAAAGTCTGCGGTCGACCGTTTGAAGGAACGAAACCTCCCTCGGGAGATCAGAAACAAAACATTTCGATTACGGCAGCAGATGATGGGAGCATATTCGGCAAATAAATGTGAAACATTATGTCGCGTCGATGTTAGTCCTCGAAACGGACAGATTCGCACACACAAATTATAAACGCAAAACAGTACGCGTTTCTAATTTAAATTTTCCTTTGAGCGAAACGCAAGCTTAGCCGGAGGAAATAAATCGTTTGATCAATTTGCCGTTACGGATTCTGTCCGGGAAATTAATTCGCAACCCTTGTCCGTTGTGTTGACCCGTGTCCGACTTAACGGTTTACTTTTCTCGCTGCCTTTAAACATAAAACGAACATATTTAGTCAATAATTCAATCCCCGTCGACGGCCCATTAATTTCCACGAATTAAAAAAATAAATAAAAAAAAATCCTCACCAAACAAATACACATACTAATGTGTTCATAAACTTTCATACAAACATTGAATAGCAATGATTTTCTATTACAAAAAAAAAAAAAAAACAGTTGTAGCAATGATGAAATATTTGACATAAGTACTTCTTCCTTATAACCAAGCTACAAAAATTCAAACATGATATTTGTATTTAATATACGGGTCTACGTGACGAGACACGTTAATATACATATCATCATCATTTACAGCTATTCGCCATCCACTGCTGGATGAAGGCCTCTCCAACACGCTTCCACCCGTCTCTGTTTTGCGCAACATTCATCCATCTCACTCCGCACATTTTCCTAATTTCGTTCACCCATCTTCCTTGCGGTCTTCCTTTTACCCTTTTGCATTCTCTCGGGTACCATTCAAGCACTTCTTTTGTCCACCTTTCGTCCATCCTCCTAGCTACATGACCCGCCCATTGCCATTTCCATCTCTTCACTCTATCCACTATGTCCACTACTCTTGTCATACTTCTCACATACATATATGTGTATATGAGCCTTTACATTTGAAAGTCCAATTTTCAATTCCAAAAACAATATTTCTGTTTATCTAAATTCACAAACTGCTATCACTTATTTTATTTCGATGTGTCCAGACTCTCGGAAAAGCAGAATAAACTTATTACAGGCCACTGGTATTTTTAATAATTTCTAAACGCAAAACATTAAATATAATGCTTTGATTTATATTTCTCGAAATTAAGAAAAGTGGACTTTTGTCACTTTCAAATTTGTAACTGAAAATAACAATTTATTCACGATACTATTTACTAATACGAATTTTAATGGTATGTTTCGGTACTTGATTAGTGTTATTCAAGAAATATGAATAATTTGTATATAAAATTATTATTTCGAATAAAAATACCAATAATTTTATTTTACTACCGCCATCTACATACATATGTTAAAAACTCAAAACTGGATAGACGTCAGTTAATTTTCAGAAATTCAAATTTCAAACGCGTCTTACACGATATTTTTGCACCATCGTAATAGCAGAGGATCCATTTACTTATATTGATGACCAAAATGAGCAAAGTATGAAAACGATCGGATAAGAGGCAAACTTTTTCCTGAATTGTAATCGTAAGTGAAACGTAAAGGAGGTATGTAAAAATGAGTGTTAAATGAGATCATGAAAAGAAAGTATTTATTTATATAAAGTCTCATATTGTGTTTTAAGTAAACAATATAATACCTTGCAATAAATGTATTTTTGTAAATTAAAGATTCCATAACTAGTTTTTTAAGGGGGTGCCGGAACATATTTTCAGATTCAAAGAGGTGCGGCTCAATGAAAAGGTTAAGAACCACTGCACTTGTGGATGGTGAATGGCTGTAGATGACGACGATGATGATGATGATGCATGCACTATTATTAGCAAGAAAATACTTATGAAACCGACTGCATTTCATTCCCATATCATTGAAAACCTGCACACCATCACAGTATTACAAAAAAATAATTATAAACATATTAATTTTTATTTTGTATTTTTACAAAGCTGTTTAAGTACGTCTGTATAATATACATACAAACATATATACTAATGTACATGCACAGGGCTCAAAGTGCGTCGGCCAGGCTTCGCATCCAAAAACGAAACAATGGCTTGAATTACCAATAAACATATGTACATACATACATATGTAGGTAAATTAAAGCACCGGAACAACATATCGACCACACGTCACATTCTACATACATACATTCTACATACATAGTTCTTTTTCGAATGGCTCCTATCCCAAGAGCTATTCGACTTCTTAATGAAATCGTTGCTGCCGAGACTGAATGTGATATTTTCCACCTTAGTGAGCGTAAATTGTCGGAAATTACTCTAACCCATTTATCTGGTAGTCTGCGCTCATCATTGTTTTCATGATTGATTGTGATTTATGAGTGAAATTTTAATTAACTCTCTTCCATTTGGGCCTTACAGGGATGTTTTGTATTTCTAGTTGTTTCTTACATATTTATTGAAACTGGCTGTAGGTGCAAGGCATTCCTTACGCTATATTTATTTGATATTTTTACTTTATCTGTTATTATTAAATGCTATTTTTTATGTTTGTGTATGGATGTATTTATGTTTATGTTCAAATGTATTTTTTTTATGTATAATTGATGAGTATATTATTTTCGTTATGTATTAATTTATGTTTAATTGTTATTTTGTTTTTTTTTGTGTTATATTTTTTGACCATTGTGGCGCTTTAGGAATTCCTGTTATGCCACAATGGTCTGTTTAGAATAAAATAAATAAATAAATATAAAACCAACAGCGTGTTCTCGTGCTTGATGTCACGGGTTCGATTCCCACTAATAGTCTCGTTGTTGGCCAGACCTTGGTTTGTCGAGATCGATCGTTTCTTATCAGAATTTGCCAATTTTTCTGATTCTCATTGAAACGGTTCCTGTAAAATTGGCTTTTCCTGCCCAATTTTCTATTGAAAACCTTTAGTTATTGTTACATATATCTCAGGTTTCGCCAGATTTCTCACCATAGATGTCTCTGTGGTTGTTTATCGAATGTAAAAATTTGTATTGTTACATGAAAAATGTTGTATTTATACGATATTTGTAATATCTGACCATAGATGTCAGGTATTGTTTCGATTTACATATGTATGTATTTATATGTTTTGTTAATAATGAATTTTCAATGTCTTGTAATTAATTAGCCATAGTGACGATCTGGAGCTAATCTGCAATGCCGCTATGGCGAAATTGTAAAAAATAAAAAATATATGTATGTATGTACATATGTACGTACGTATGTGCATACTAATCCGGCCCGTGACGGGCGCGCGCCTCAGTTTGGCGACCGCTGACACTCTCCCCCCGTTTAGTTTACGTGTCAAATATAATGAGTTCGATTCGTTTTTCCCGCGAGAGATTAATCAGCGCCGAATCCAATTACCGGCAATGCCGTTCATTATTCGACGGACGTTTGTTTGCCGCTCGCTCGGATTCGTTTCATTTGCATTACGGTTCGACAAACAGACGCTGACGCGCATACTAAAACGCTTATGACTTTGACAATCTGTTCAGGGACCAAGGGTCGACCTGCTTTGACGCCGCAATGCCATCGCGACATCTGCTGCCAAAAACCTGGAGCAGCTCACTGATTAAGCGATTTTTGACCAGTAGAAAGCTGTGGGTTCAAATCATTTTACAGAGTGGGAGGGAGCGGCAACAGTGTTGGTGATGTCTACAGGGTAGCGTCTTCAAATTAAAGACGGTTTTTGATATATTCTACGTTACGTTTATTTATAAGTATTGTCACGGATATTCCATTGGATCCGTATTGTTGAAGCGTGTGGAATCTATGGTCGACTTGGGTATCACTTTTGATCCTCAATTCACCTTTCACAACCACATCAAGACAGTCGCTGACGTTTCCTTTCGTCGACTTGGATTTGTCTTGAGATATGCTAGATTATTCTCCAACCCCTTGTCTTCTCGCTTGCTTTTCAACTCGCTTGTTAGAAGTAAGCTAGAGTATAATGCGATTGTGTGGAATCCGCATGAAGCAAACTACTCTCTTATTATCGAAAAAGTGCAAAAAGCATTTTTCGTTTTCTATATAAGAAAGAGTTTGGGTATTACCCATATCTCTATCCTATTCCTTTCCTTTTGGGCATGCTTGGGTATAATTCCCTTGAACTTCGGAGAAACTTCTCATTAATTCGTTTCGTTCTCCAGCTACTGCGTGGTAATACGTCATGCCCGTTGTTGCTGGAACAGTTGGGACTTTATGTACCTAACAATTATGTGCGTGGTAGATATCATCATTTAATGTGTGTACCTCCTGCTCGCACAGTTCTTTTTCGAATGGCTCCTATACCAAGAGCTATTCGAATTATCAATGAAATCGTTGCTGCCGTCCCTGAATGCGATATTTTCCACCTCGGTGAGCTCGTAGATTATCGGATATTATTTTAACATATTTATCTAGTGAAATAAGGAAATTAAAAAGAGAATAGTCAGGGATGTCAGGGATTTTAACAGCAAGCTAATAGAAAATACCATTAAGAATAACCGTAGCCTGAAAAAGTGCAAACAGGATCTTTTCTTAGGCAAAACCCAATTGATCGCAATCAGATCAGAGGGCGGAGTAATAATTAGGAATAGAGAAGAAATCATAGACAGAGTTTACACGTTCTATGCAAAACTATTCGAGAACAACAACGGTCAATTCCCCGCTCTGGAATCGACACACGGCCAAAGGGTTCCTGCAGTATTGCCTAGCGAAGTAGAGACCGCGCTAAAAACTGCAAAGAACGGTAAAACTCCAGGGGAAGATAATATTCCCATTGACTTACTAAAATGTGGCGGCTCCCCCCTAAATAATATCTTAGCTAGGCTTTTCAGCAAATGCATCCAGAACCAAGCTATACCAGAAGGATGGAATAACGCAACTATCATCTTAATACACAAAAAAGGTGATAATAGCGATATCAAGAACTACCGACCCATTAGTTTACTTTCAGCGGTCTACAAGCTTTTCACGAAGGTTATTACAGAAAGGCTGAAGAATATCCTCGACGAGAACCAACCTATAGAACAGGCAGGATTTAGGGCAAATTTCAGCACAATGGACCACCTCCAAGTAGTTGGCGAACTAATCGAACGCGCCAACGAATATCAACGGCCATTGTGCCTAGGGTTCGTCGATTATGAGAAAGCCTTCGATACAGTGAGCCACAATGCAGTACTTAACGCTCTACAAAAACAGGGAGTGCCGGAACCCTATGTGGGGCTGTTAGCTGCAATATATAAAAATGCCACAGCTTCGGTTAAAATTTTTTCAGGTACAGATAGATTTAGCATAGGAAAAGGAGTAAGACAAGGAGATACAATCTCGCCCAAGTTATTCAATGCGGTGCTTGAGGGAGTTTTCAGGAACTTGGAGTGGGACACAGCCGGAGTAAGCATCAACGGTCGTTTCTTGAGTCACCTTCGGTTCGCAGACGATATAGTTTTAATAGCTCGTGATGCAGCTGAACTACTTAACAGACTAACACAGCTGGACAGGGAAAGTAGAAAAGTAGGATTAAAAATTAACGTAGATAAGACCAAACTAATGTTCAATAGTTATTGCATGCCTGATAGCATCCCATTAGATGATAAACCAGTAGAAGTAGTAAATAATTATTTATATTTAGGTCAAATAATTGACATGTCTGGTAGTAAAGATGAAGAGATAAAGAGATGTATGAAATTAGGATGGAGTGCATTTGGACGGATGCATGCTGTTTTTAAATCAAAAATGCCACTCTGCCTGAAGAAAAAGATCTTTGATCAATGCGTTTTGCCAGTGATGACGTATGTATGTGAAACTTGGACACTGAACACCAAGATGCTACATAAAATCCAATGCACTCAAAGAAGTATGGAGCGCTGTATGCTTGGCATAACGAGGAAAGACAGAGAGCGGAACACGTGGGTGAGAAGTATGACAAGAGTAGTGGACATAGTAGATAGAGTGAAGAGATTGAAATGGCAATGGGCGGGTCACGTAGCTAGGAGGATGGACGAAAAGTGGACAAAAGAAGTGCTTGAATGGTACCCGAGAGAATGCAAAAGGGTAAAAGGAAGACCGCAAGGAAGATGGGTGAACGAAATTAGGAAAATGTGCGGGGTGAGATGGATGAGTGTTGCGCAAAACAGAGACGGTGGAAGCGTGTTGGAGAGGCCTTCATCCAGCAGTGGATGGCGAGTGGCTGTAAATGATGATGATGATGATGATTTATCTAGTAACCGGCGCTCATCGTTACTTTCTTAATTTGAATGTGATTATGAGTGGAATCTTAATCGAATCTCTTCCATTTGGGCCTCGCTGTGATTTTATTTTATTTCATTCATATTTTGTTTTATTTTACTTTTTCTTTCTCCTTTGTACATTTTTATGTTCTATTTTAATTTGGCTCAATGTAAACAAATAATGGGATTTATAGATTTTATTTTTGATTTTTACACTTGTTCATTTTTTTTTCTGATGTATTATTTTCCTTTTGTTACTTTTTTTTATTATTATTTTATTTTACCATGTTTTCTGCTTTTCACTTTTTCTTCTTTATACTAATTGTACTTGTTTTTATATATTTATCAAATGTAGGCCATTGTGGCGCATTAGGTTCTTCCTGTAATGCCACAATGGTCCAAAACTATTAATAAATAATTATAAATAATTATAAATAATAATAATAATAAGGAATACGTAAAGATACGTACATATTTTGGACATCTATTTTTGTCAATTTTCATTTTGCATTTAGGGCATTACAAATGTTCAATTTTAGCGTCTATTGGGCATCTATTTTTATGAAGAGTTTAATTTTAAATAATGTGGGATTTTATGTGTGTGGGAATTGATGTGAGTGAATGTAATTAGTGTAATGTTGAAGAGTAATGGCAAACAGTGGTACACATGAGTGTTCACTGTTAGGAGTTGGCAGAAGTGTGTGACGCCAACTGACAACAGGTGCGTGCGCGCGAGTGTGTTTATTCTTATATTGAACAATAAACGTATAAGGTTGAACTAAGATCGCCTTTAATTGTCTCTCTCCTGCAACTCACCCTATTACCCAGGACTCCTACAATAATAAAAAATTTCGATGAATTTAATAAAATTTATATACATACATATTTATTTTTTACATACATACATATACCAGGAAGGCCTTACAGGTAACCCCAATGCGCCTTCTTGGCCAATAACAAATATTGCATCATTTTTTTTACAGCATTACGATACACTGAAAAACTCGCAAATTAACGAGACGTCTATGAATTGTACATACATTTTATTGTTAATTAATCAATCTCAAATAGCGGTGACATAGTAGGTAGGATTGTTTTTAGCCAATTTTAAATCGGGAACCGTTTCAACAATGAAATCAGGGAATTTTGGTAAACTCTGATAGGAAACGATCAACCTGGAGTCACAAAAATTCTTTTCGATCAAGGTCAGCTCATGGGATCGAATTCGGCGCCTCTCGACGATAAGCAGAAGCTAAACGACCGAGCTATGCTGCTGGCATATATGTACATATACACACTATAAAGACAACACAACAATTAAAAAATAATAGAAAAATTCAAAAATGCTTTTTAATTAAAATTACAAAGAAAAAAACATGAATTTAAAAATACAAAGACAAAAAATATGAATATGATACCAATTAAAATTTATTTAAACTCAACATGGAGTATATTTCTACAGATTCTTTTTTGAGATTCGTGCGACGATCGGTAACAATTAATTATATTGTATTTACTAAAATACCTTTCAGCATCCACACTATTAACGGGACACCAAATACATTTTAGAGCTGCACAACCAAACTCTTCATATTTATTTTTTGTTGCCATCAATAATAGCAATATATTCACTTTTTATATTATCTTTTAATTGTCTAAAAAAAGTGCAGATATCCTACCAAACATCGAGTATCTGTTAATACATTAAACAATGGCAGGTTTCTATTAGATTTTGTACCTGCCACAGATGGATTATTAAGTCTTGAATGCGATTCTAGTTTTAAGACGCCTTTTTTTTTAGCAGCCTTTTGGATACACAGCTCCAACTGTCTTCATTTGTTTACAGTAGTAGACAAAAGCAGTTGCTTGGTTTCGACAGGAAAAACTCCGTCTATGGTAAACTGCAAGCTTTGTTTTATCCACTCAATTTCTTCACATAATAAATGGGCAAAGGAATAGGAATACCCTTCTAAATTTTCTACTAATTTTATGAATTTCATGCAATTCTCGCTCTTGTTTGTTATTTTAGCATCTTTTCGCATAATTTAAGAATTTAGCATCGATTAGCATCTATTCATAATTTTAGCATATATTAAGCATTTATGGCAAAATGCCCGAAATACGTGTCTCTAGTAATACGTTACGAGGTATGTATGACTGACGTGGTCGTATGTCGGATGACAATCAGCATCGATTGGTTAGACTTACGGTGGTTTGAAGTGTACGATCGGCATGTTGGTATGATGGTATGTCGATCGACTGGTATGAACTGACTCCCTTTCTAAGACAAGTAAGAGTTTTTATTATGTAATTTGTTGGAACTTATCCAATGAAAATCAGATAAATTGGCAAAACTCTGATAGGAAACGATCTACCTGGAGTCACAAATCCAAAGTCTGACCAGCAGAAACCAGTGAGATTTGAACCCATGACCACTTTGTTCAAAGCATTACATGCTAACCACTAGTCTGTTCTGCCGGTAATAATAATAACTCAATTCTTCTAAAACCACTTGATAATTTTAAATATTTTGTCAACAAATCAGTAAAGAAAGAATAAGTGAAATTAAAAATTTTAGTGCCCAATAGTCACAATACGGTCTACGTGCATAACTTTTTAATTTACAAATGAGTGTTTCAGTTACCCAGAAGTACACACACTAATGGATCCTAACTCCTCGAAAAGGAGCTAATTTTCGTATTTATATATTGACCGACGGAAACTATTCGGGTCGAATGGAACAATCACGGAAGTGAAACGGTCCACTGTGCGTATCAACTTTGCTTAATTGCCAGAGAGGAAGGGCCGGCCGGACGAGCGCGAATAAGGGACGGAGGAAAGGGCCAACGGGTCAAATTTAATTCTGTGCACAATCGAGTTGTCAAAGGACAAGCTGAGGGCCAGATTTGACCGTTACTCGAATCAATTATTCAAATGCAAGCGACATTCAAATCAAAACTGGGTGTTTACGCATTTTAAGACGGTTTAAAACAAACAAACTATGTAAGTACTATTATTAAGCCTTGTGTACATATGTATAATATGTACATATATTTGCTCTTGGAATGCAGTGAAGTTGCTCCGGAACACTATAAATATATCATATCAAGAATGAGGTTAATTAGAAGTGATCTAGGTACTTCTATTACTTTTAACTCCTTCAATCTGTATCATCGTTAGTTACTAGAACCTTCCCTTATTAGAGTCAAGGCCTCAGCCTTATGGCTTTAGCCTTAGCCTTTTGCAGACTAAGCTCTTATGAGTTCTTCCAAAATTGACTGCTACTGGCACCTGTTCATATTAATATTATGTACATATATATGTATATACTAAATTATTCGCATAAAGAGCACACACATTTAAAAGGCCGAAAATAATAGAAGACAGACTGAACTGACCTTCACAAAATTTCAGAGCTATGGAGTCGGAGTCAAAATCATAATTGTTGAAAATTCAACCGACTCGGTTCAGAAGCTCGAAAATAAAAAATAAAAAATGCTGAAAGAATAACGCTTACAAAATGCTTGTTTTTAAAAAGCTATTTTGATCATAATTATTTTATTTTATGCTTTTTAGAGTTCCAGAATTTTGTGTTTTATCACTTCATTTAGAGCAGTCTAATTCTTCAATGCACAGTACATTTAGTAATTTCACTCTGTTAATGTTACCATAGACTTGCCAGGCAGCAAAGAGTCTGGATCCCAAATATATTCTTGTCGATATCTTCATTCCAGAGGAAAACGATTTAATTGATTCCAATTAAATCCAATTCATACCAATTAAATCCAATTCATTCCAATTAGTAGTGTGGACGCTTCAGAACATCTCTATCCAACAACAACCTATGTACATATGCACAACGTAGACAGCTACGTATAGGCTATGATTTGACCAAAACAGTTAAATATTTGAGCCACGAATATCACCAATATATTACTTTATTTACGTATGTCAGACAGTTTAAAGTCAGAGAGTGAAAAAAGTAACTGTTTAACTTTTTTGCCTGTGAGTTGGGAAGGGGTAGTAAAAAGAAGTGTTCAGATAGCTAGCTCTCATCGCTATAATCTGATACACGATTAATTTGTTATTTTTCATGAGTTCTTTAATATTTTAACGATATTTGAAAAAAAAGAGGATAGTGCATCGAACACAACCTGTTTCTTTATATTATATATAACATAAAACTTTATTTTAATTCGTGTATCAAACCCTTTCCGAAACCACCCGTTGAAATCAACGGGCCCAAAACTAGTATACATATACATATATGTACCCAAAACTAGTATAAAGTATACATATATATGTACATATATACGTATATGAGTAAAAATTTCAATTCAACTAACAGAACGTCTTATGCTGCGTACGGACCAAACAAACGACGATTTTGGGCCAACGTTTTAACCAGCAGGATAAAACCAGTAGTGTACAAAATATCGAAATAAAGATTAAATTTAAAAATTGAAATTAAATATCAAAATTAAAACTATTATTATTATATTAAAATTAAATTCAAATATCAAAATAAAATTATAATCAATATATTAAAATTAAAATAAAATATTGAAAGTTAAAACAGAACATGCCCAATTTAAATAAATTTTCGAGATTGACCTAAAATTAGATCATCAACAATCACACACAGGTAATCCTCGACTTTTGTTTGTCGAAGATGTTTTGACTTACGAAGATACGCACTAAGATCGAAAAAAAAATCAAAGAACTATTATTTTTACTTCCCCGTAATGCGCAGTTACTGAGAATATCTCATATATTAGTATGGGTGACCGAGCGATGGTCGCAATCCGGTGCGTTGTCGGTATATCAATCGAAATTTTTTTAGTCTTCAATTGTTTCTCTCGTCGAAATAAATCATTTCAGAGGTAAAATTTATCGGATAATGTCTTCAATTGTTTCTCTCGTCGAAATAAATCAAATAATTAAATCCATCTCAGAGGTAAAATTTATCGGATAATGTGTGATTATTAATTTTATTTCGACGAAAGAAAAAAAAACCCTTTAACAAATCACCGACATTTTTTTTGTTAAATATTTCATTCGACGGCGAAACAGTAGTGTATCGTGACGACTTATAAGAAACAATAACAAGGTTTTTTTCGCTCGTAATTATAATATTTCTCTGGTTGTAATGCGTATCGTCGTAATTCAAAACATTGTTGTTATTCAAAACATCAACGATGATCTAATTTTAGCTCAATCTCGCTATTTAGCTTAATTTTGATATTTAATTTCAATTTTTTAATTTAATTTTTATTTCGATATTTTGTACGCTACTGGTTTTAAAAGTTGGCCCAAAATCGTCGTTGGTTTGGTGCGTACGGACCATTAAAAGATCCAAACAAATATTAAAAAAACGTCTCATTTTAGTTTCGTGCAATGTTTTAGCGTTGCAAAACTTCGTGACCTTCTAAACAATACACTAGTATACATATACTGTGCGCAAAAAAGTTTCACTTCAAACGTTGCTACGGTGTCTCTCATTCAAAACAACTGTAGATACATATGTATACGGATTTTATACCCACCGCTTTTAAAAATTTATTTAATAATCAGATAAATCGAATAGAACACTTCACGGCTGCAGCTATCACATGTTCGGTTTAGGAGCTCGGTTTGATCACAGCACTCACTTTTTGCCATTTCGTCGACAAATTCAGAACGTATTCGTGCTTGCCGCTTATGAATAATACATCCAAGTCCATGTGCGAGCGTATCGCCGTCTCTTTCGCACGCGCGCTACATCCGCATAGCGCTGTCTCGCTCTACACCATTCGCACGCCGTTCGCCGAGGTGTTTGCACGTCTTCTCGCGCTTTATGGATATTGACGCGAACGGCTTTACGACCGTCGGCGTTTCCCCTCCCCCACTAAAAATATGAATCAAAGTCATAAAAATATTATGCTCTTGTTCAATTGTTTGAGTTTTTAAACATTGTACGGCCCTGTTTACTTTTTACAACAAATATTTGGATATACGTACACAATCACGTTCGACTATCTGTGACAAAATTTTATTGAGTTGGTTACAACCAGAGGTGTAACATATTGTTAATTTGTTCACAACATGTCAGTGAAGAAATCACAAAATTCACCTCCTCCCCTTCTTCATCTTACAGAAAAAAAAATTCGGATGTGACCAACCCATGACTTCATATGGATGCGGTCCATCCGCTCTAAAATCGCCAGACAAATTGAAAGACAGATTAACGGACGTCTGCTTTAAATTCAATTCTCGTCTTCTCGAATGATAGATTGCACATCAGATGACGGGTAACCTTTCGATGTGCACAGATGCAATTATTAAAATGGTAATTATTAAAATTGAGTTGGATCTATCAGGCGAGTTTAATAAGGCAAGATTCGATAAGTTCCGAATCTTGCCTTATTAAACTCGCCAGAAAGATCCAACTCAATTTTAATAATTGCATCTGTGCACATCGAAAGGTTACTCGTCATCTGATGTGCAATCTATCATTCGAGAAAACGATAATTACGTTTAAAGCTGCCGTACGTTCGTTTATCTGGCGATTTTAGAGCGGATGCACCAAACCCCTTTATATATGTATTTGAGGAATATAAGAAGGTCACAAAACAAAATTCGATAATTAAACATACATACACGTTCACACATACCGGCTATGAAAGCATTTTCGATACAAATTGAGCGCAAATGTAGGGAAACTTACACAAGACAAAAGTTCTACTTCCGGTTGTTGGATTTTGTTCGAAATTTTTTTATTACTTAAAATCACTATAATTGTATTATACTGATGAAATATTAAGAAAATAAAATAATTTAAAAGGTCAAAATAAAATAATTAAATATTGCTTTAAAAAAACAAACCACTTCCTTTGGCTTACGAATTCTGACCAAAACCTTATCAGCTCTAAGTTAGTACATAAAGAATACAAATATAAATTTTCAGCTTGATACGTTCAAGGGTCTGGACAGAATCGTGGCCACAATATTTGTGACCTTTCTAAGAGGAAAACAATCCCACTTCCAGTTTATTAAATTTAGTGATTTTTTTTTATTTTTATCACATTGATACAATAATTATACTTGAATTTTTTCGTAAAGAGCACACATGTTTAAGGTCTCGAAAAAAATAATGGAAGAAAAATCGAACGAGAGTAAACTGCCACTTTCGGCTGACGGATGCTTACCAAATTATATACATAACTTGGTATTAAGCTTAAACTTCTAGATATGAAATCTTAGTTCAATAAACCAAAAGGTTTCTGAGAAAAACATAAAAACCTCGATTCCCTAAAGTAAAAGTACTACTTCCGATTCAGCTAAAAGTATTCAAAAAATATTAGAATATAAAATTTATAATTTCTATTACATGTAAACATTTTCAGTCTGATTTGGTTAGCGTCTTGGGAGATAATTGAATTCAAAAACTTAAAAAAAGAGGACACCTATAAGGGGAGGTACCATTTCCGGTCAACTTAAAAAAGTCGTGTCGATAAGAATTTCAGTACCCAATACTAAGTTGCAATTCGATAGGACTAACGGTGTTAAAATCTCCAAAATACACAGACACACACACACATTTTTTCTACATCATGAAAACGTGATCAGTGATCGATTCTGTACTCGAATCAGTCAAAATCTCGAGTTCGAATTTTTGTATGATCACAAAACTTAATCTATTGTTACTACGTACATAGATAAAGTAAAAATGTACTGTAAAAAAAGCTTTTGTGATCGCAGTGAAAGACACAGTGACTACAGTATTGATAAAAGTAGTTTCTTATTTTCATCTCAGACAGTCAGCCCGAATGAATCTACGAAGCGATTCGCTGACCAATTATTCTAAGCGTATACACAATGCAGTTAGGGCTAGTGGTCAATTAGTGGCGAGATCTCATTGGCTGTTGAGCGCTGTTCGCTCGTAGGCCTGATTGCTGATTGGACGATAAGTTCTGTTCGCCTATTGGTCGAGCAGTACTGACTAACCAATATTCACATTAAAATATTCGTATGTACAATATCACAACATTTTATATGAAAACTATAAATGTAAATTTTTTTGTACGGTAAATGGAAAAATATCTAATCGAAATACAAGCAGCAGTGTGTATATAAATATATAAAATATGCTTACAGGTGAATTATCTCCGTGAGTTAAATTTTAATCTCCTACCTTTATTGCAACCTAAAAAGATAAATAGAATATTTGAAATTAGCTTACAGGTGTTTTAAATTAAAATTGCGAAGTAGTACAAAACAATTTGAAAATTTACCAGCTGTATTCAGTCTCCATAGCAATAGTTTAAGCACCTTTGCCAATCATCTTCTTCAATACATATTTTGAAAGGTGGCACATAATTTAACAAACACTTATATTTATTTTTAATAGCATTCAGAATTATATAAATTATTTTTAAAATTTAAATTCACTTTATTTAAAAAAAAAAAGACAAATGTATTTATATTTTCACGTGAAGGAAAATTGTAACACAGCTAAATAATTAAAATTATTATTAAAAAAAACGCACTAAAATCACTTGATATCACAATACGTAGCTGATAGCTAATAGTAACGAGTGCAAATGATGATTTATCGGAACGCGGATGCTGATTCAAAGTACGGATTTGCAAACGATAATATTGCATAAAACTATGAATAGTCGACACTTGAATTGCGATATATTTTCATGAACTTCTCTCGCAAACTATATCATTGTATTGATTGATGATTAATTGAAACGTTATATACTCGCGTACTATTTTTGCCCAGCGTGGGGTTTGTTCGTTATTCGTTGACTGAAACTGAATAAAAATAAACAAGTGAACTAAATTTTTTCAATTTAAAAAGTTCAAATTAATGTTTGTGCATATTTGTATTGATTGTCACAAAAAGATATGTTCGATTCTAAAAATTACTTCTTCATTACTCCAACCGTTTCTTGTGCCCACATTTTTGAGATAAAATCGTCATTGAGTATCAAAAATAATACGTAAACGACAAATAAGTACAATATGTCTTTGTTATATCTGAAATGCCTACAGAGAATATTATATTTTCATAATTGAATGTGATGTATGAGTGGAATTCTGATATTCTTTCTTCCATTTCAGCCTCGCAGGTATGTTTTGTATTTGCGGCTGGTTCTTATATATGAAAGATGGCTATAGGTACAAGACATTCCCTACTTTCTATTTCATTATATGATATTTTTACTTTATCTGCTATTATTACAATGCTTTTAATTTTTATGATTATGTATAAATGTATTTTTTGTCTGTGTATATTTGTATATTTTTTTTATTTTTCTCATCTCTCTGTATTTTTTCGACAATATTGTGGCGCATTAGAGACTCCTGTAATGCCACAATGGTCCAAACTTAACCCTTTGACTGCTACAACAACGATAAATCGTTGTTTTGAAATCGGCGAAGATTGCTACGACGATCGTTGTTGACGTCATTAATTGTCGTATTTCAATACTTTCTTTGAGCCACCAGCGCATCAGTGGCACGAAACATTTTTTTTATATACGTATTTATATTTATTTTTCAATCAAGCTTTATAAATATTTATCAATTTTTTAAATAAAAGCTCTTCAATTTCGGGTTCATCATCAAAGTAAATTTCGGGTTCGTTGTCAATGTCATATAAGGAGTTATTACTTGGGAATTGATTATTGTCGATAAATTCATTTTCAGAATCAGTAGAGCTGCTGATTTGTCGAGTTCCTCGGTGAGGAGCTATTATTTCGCTTTCATCACTTTCACTGTCCGATATCATTTTGCAGAGTTAAAATAAATGGCAAAAAACAATAGAAATCCGCTTTCAATTATATAGGTCACGAGACGTCACGAATTCATGCAATCAATCAAATGCAACTGAAATGCATACAAAATGTTTATGATACATGTTGAAAAATTATTTGATTATTAGAAACTTCGCATCCTTGTGTGTCTCGCTCACACGTACACAATTAAAACCAAGAAAGAAAGAGAGAAAGACCGCTACCTGTTTCGAATATATCGCATGTTGTAAGGATACATCGATATCTAAAAATAGATTATTGAAAAGAATAAAGCGTCGGAAAAAAATCGTCAAAACTTATTTAGTGTATATATGTAGGTATCTCTTTCGCACGCACGCATGTAAAAGCAAGACAGAAAGAGAGAGCACGAGTCCACGACTGCTTCTTAAAAATGTATATAAAGTATTATAAAAATTACGAGTGTTCGGCGAAGTAAGTATGTAAAAAAAATATTATATTTATTTTTTTTCAAAATAATTACAAATGTTAGCATTTTTCGCTTGGACATTGAAAAACCTCGTAGCAGCCAAAGGGTTAAACTTAAAATAAAATAAATAAGCATGTAATTATTTTAATTGTATGGTCACGGATTTAATCCCTGGCTGACCAGAAATTGAATATGGGACTCCAAGGTCTATCGTTTCGTATCAAAATTTGCCAATTTATGTGATTTCATTGAAAAAGTTCCAAAAAAATTGGCAACCATGTTGTATTCCTCGCAAAATTCAAGCTTATAGCATCTTAAATTCGCTGATTTATAAATTGCTGCAAATTTGTCCACAGGTCTGCAAAAATGCAAACTTATCAAAATTTATCCATAGATTTAGGAAGTGCATAATTACGGGAAATATTATAGTCTGTAGACTGAAATAATCTAAAATTCAAATAAATTTACCAATATTGATAAAATTAAGGCAAAATAATTTTAAAAATGTATCAACTTTCGCTTGACAGCGAAGGAAGCGTTGTGGAAAACTTCGATTTTTCCATAGAATTAAAAATATATTTTTTATTTTTAAAATGGGATATTAAATTTGTTAACTGTTCAAAGACAAAAGAAAATAAAAACTTAAAAAATAATTAAATTTTAATTGGAAAAATTTGAATTGTTCACACGAGAAGCGCTTGCTTATAAACGCACTAAGTATTCAAATTTTGTATCGATTTTAAAAAATTGACTATTTTTTAGGCACACTAATTTATTTTATTTTTTACATACATATATACAAATATACCAGGAAGGCTTAACAGGTAAACTCCAAATGCGTCTTCCTGGTCCACATAATTATTACATAGATACATGTAAATCTAAACAATATCTGACATCTATGGTCAGATATTACAAACATCGTATTAATACGATAAATAACGATGAATAACTTTCATGTAACAATACGATTTTTTTTATATTCGATAAACAACCACAGAGACATCTATGGTGAGCAATATGACGAAACCTAATATATAACAATAACTAAAGGTTCGCAACAGAAAATTGGAAAGGAAACGCCAATTTTTTAGGAATCGTTTCAATGAAAATCAGAAAAATTGGCAAATTCTGATAAGAAACGTTCGTCCTTGACAAACCAAGGTCTGGCCAATAGCGAGACTTAGCGGGAATCGAACTCGTAACATCAAGTACAAGATAATTCAACATTCACCACTAGACTACGCTACTGGTTAATAACTCATTCACACCAGCGATCCCCTGCAATTTCAAACAAACCCGTTCAAGCGATGCAACAACTTCGGCAACGCGACGTCGCGCAAATTTTCCGACCCGATAACAAGATATAGGGGAGGTTGAAGGAAAACGAAGAGGGGATTCTATGCAAAAATGAAATAGCCCACCGATGAAGCAGACGCCTAATAGAGTGTATATTTATGTAGCGAGGTTTATTTGCTGCGCGTAATTCAACGTAACAATTTGTATCCGCGGCCTCGATATTTACCTTTCTTCGGCCCTTTGAGGAGCGCGCTCACTCCAACTGAAATATTTGTCTTGCCAACAAAGGCAATTTACCCTTTGTCCCGTTTTCCAGTTGTTTTCGATTGCAATCCGAAATTGGATCGTTTTTTTTTTCTTTTCCACCCCTGCCCCACCCCTCCCCCCACCCTTAACTCTGGCCGATCTCCTGTGATGCGAATCGGTGAAACGACTGCACCTCTGAAAATCATTTTGCCTCATTTGAACGCTCAATGTAAGTATGTAAGAGTGTGTATGTATGTACGTCTGCGTGTAATGTCCCATAAAAAGCTTTTTCCATAGCCGGTGTATATAAGGCTTCTCGTTTATTTAAAAATGAGGCTATTAACCTTCGCGCAACGGTGAGGGCTTTTATAGGTACATACGTATACATACATATACATATGTATATATATATATATATATATATATATATATATATATATATATATATATATATACATATATATATATATATATATATATATATATATATATATATAAATATATATATATATATATATATATATATATATATATATATATATATATATATATATATACATATGTATAGTGTGACAGAATCCCAAAGGTGTAATTTTAACGTTGTGCTGTGTGATATCTTTAAATCAAGAGCACGCGTATATACCTTGTGCTGTTTTAGTATTGTAATAATTAATCATAAATCACTTTGTTGTAATGCAATTATGAGTGTTTTGTGGCACGCATTAGGAGATTCAGTGCGATCGCTATTATATGAATAATAATATTATACATACTGTGTGTGTGTGCTAATTTAAAAATTTATTTATAATAATTTTTCTGAATTAATGTGTATTTAAAGTGTTATTTATTCTTAAGATAATATCTATAATTAATTATTTAGGTTGGAATAATAAATAATGTAAATTTAAATTAATGGAATGGTATCAGTGAGAGGTTTGTGGGAAATTCGGTTCGCAAAGAAAATACATTAATTTTGATAAATAAATTTGAGATTAAGTTTTTTTTGAATTTAAGCTATAGATGAAATAGGAAATACATTGTATATATATAAAAAAATTTACGTATGTTATTAAATATAATTTTATTTCGTCAACAGATGTACAAAAATTTATTAACCGCTGATTGATGTGCATATGTGTATATTAAGAGCGATTAATTTCTATAAAATCCTATTTTTCATTTAAATTTATGAATTATTAAAATAAAATTTCAATATGTATAATTTGAATTAAATAAATGTGTTATTTGTGAAAATATAAATAGATCTTAAAATATTATACTTATTTTTGAAAAAATATATCAGTTACTGGTTTTCCGTTGAATGATTACGAATTATACTGTATGAGTTCATATGTATATTCGTATATACCAGGAAGGCTTGACAGGAAAACCCCAATGCGCCTTCCTGGACAATTAATTAAAAAACATGCAGAATTTTATTATTAAATAAATCACTGTATTTCTAGAAGCTGAAGAACACGAAATAACAATTAATTAATTAATTAATTACAGAATTAATCCATTGAGACATCTATGGGTTTGGATTTCGTACATTTTTTTTTACAAATTATACACACAATCAATACAGAAGATTTGTGACAACAGGAAAGATGATATTTTGAACCATTTCAACAATGATGAGATAAAATTGGCAAATTCTAATAAGAAACGAAACAAAATTTGGAGTCACAAATACCCCCAAATCTAACCAGCAGTATGGCGGATCGAACCCACTGATCACTTGGTGCTAAAAATACACGCTACCATTAAGCCATACTGCTGGCTGTATATACAAATTAAATAGGTACTTTATATTTTTTTTACTATTATATTGAACATTAAGATCATAAATACCAACAAGAAAATAATCTGTAAAATAAATAAACACTGAATCGGTAGCTATTAGTTATAATGCGTGGACATTTGGCAGAACTAACATTAGGCCGCTATCGGCCTATATCAGTTTGGTTCAGTTCGCTATGTACATATATCGGCAAAAGTCTATACTTTTGACCGAACGGACATTAAACCGATGGACTTTTGGCCAAAAAGACATTTGGCCGAACGGACATCAGGCCGCCAGATGTTCGACCGAACGGGCATTTGGACGATTAAAATTTCCAGTTGCTTTAATGTATTTATAATCAGCAGTGGATGGTGAATAATGATGTAAACAGTACTGAACTTTTACTAGGTGCCACCAATCCTATTAATTTTATTATTTACTTAATACAAATATTATTTTCAAACATGTTTGTATTTTAATTGATTTTGAAAAAAAAAGCCGTTTTTTTATATAAAACGATAAAAGTGAATAATTTTGTATCAAAAATATTCAAAAATCATTAAAAATAGATACATTATTTAAAATCTCATCGACTTATCTTAAGCATTGATATTTTTGATAAATGTTAACACTTAAAAATTTCATTCGGCCAAATGTCCGTTCGGCCAGGCGTCTGTTGGTCAGGTATCTGTCGGCCAAGTGGCCAAACGTATGTAATTTAATTTAATTTCTGTGTGTAATTTCATTTATGTATGAAACGTTTGTAATTTTTGAAACAAAGTTGAAAATTAAAAATAAATCGAAAAATTTACAAATGAAATTTTAAACAATTGAACACCAGAAAATACATAAATCGTACAACAAGAAAATAAAAATTTATGCTATTCACGTGCATAAAATAGTCTAAAAAATAAACATAATTCTAATTATGTTTATGTATATTAAAAAATTGTTTGGCTTCTAAATTACAATTTAAGAAAATTCTTTGAAAAACACTTTAATTTAAAAATTCAATTATGGCTTATTGAAGAAACAAAATCGAAAAAGTTTAAATTAATTCATATTATTTAATTAATTAAGCAATCCGTAGACGAAGTCAATTTAATAAAATAGTAGACATGACAATAAAACAACTAAAATTATAGACTTATCTCTAATTGGATCTGACTTTCAAGGACTTACTGTAATAAATTAATTTAATGCTTAAATATTCCGACACAGCACTAAAAACGTGCGATTGTATTTTCCTTATCAATTAAATATCGGGATTATTTACAAAGGAAAACAATACATTTCGCCCTCACATAATCCATGTTCAAAACGGCATGTTTATTTTCAAGGCTTAAATTATAAATTCATTGCTTAATCGTTCCCAACAATGGAAACTGTGAAACTTATTAATTATTATTAAATCATTTTAAAATTACAACGCTCAACTCAACGTACGTACAATTGCAAATAAAATTCACGATTGCGATTATTCACATTATATTATTAACGGTGCGATTAATTCCCGCGGATCAAAATATAAACGGAGATCGAAACCGCGATTAGTTCAATAAACAAAAACGATGGAAACGAATTTTTTAATCTCTAAATTTATATACTATTTTTTTTAACGAGTCAAAATATAAAATTCACACACACATACAAAAGCTTTTTTTATATTATAAGCGGGTAATAAAAGAAAGGAAAAACCGTTGCGTGCACAATCGAATTTTCTTAATTTTTTTTTTTCACTCATTCCATTTAATACAATTCTTTTTGAAAACGTCGAAAATCTTGAAACGTTTCGTATTTTGACATTCGTTAGCTTGGATTTCGTTCCTTACATTTGTGCGAACGTCACCCTCGGACAGGTGGCACATTTATTTTAATTTTCGTGAATCGTCAGAAACGGGTTGATTTTCGAAAGAAAGTGAAAGAATCGGGGGGAGGGGGGGGGTCGGAAAAACCCACCCCATCTCGGATACATAGAGAGACGTTTCGGAATATTCGTCACATTTACGAAAATAAATGAAATTGCTATGGGGAAAGTGGGGAGAGATATTGCGCGGCACTTTATTGAGCACGCGTCGCTTAGCTCGATACTCAGACGAGCGATGAATTTCACCCTCGAATATCAAAATTATTACATTTTCCACTGTGTAATTATTTGAGAGACGTATGAGCGAATGGAAAAAAAATTCAGACGTATGTATACTTGTCTAGCAATGGCTAATAACGAGGCTGAAAATTTGCGCGCTCTGCGTAACAATCACAAAGGCATGCTTTCCGAGAAAAGCGCGAGCTCATTATTATACATACATATTCTGTATGCGAATATATTAATATATATATATTATGAAAATGTTTTATTGGAAAACATGTGTGTGAGTTAGAATTAGAACGGTCCATTATTACTGCGGGCTTAGTTTTTCTTTGACGATTTTTCCAAAGAGACGTCTCACTGTGTGTAGATTTTTGTTTGAAATTCAATTCAGTATAAATATATGAATTTATTTTCATATTGTTGTAGACATAAATTTGTTGAATTTGAATTTGTTAAATGTAAACATCTAAAGAAACCGTTAATTCATATAAAATTTTATTTTATTTCTACATACATAAATACATATGTATTTATTGCATTTATTGTACAGATTGTTCCAAAGCGGCGAATGTGCTAAGCAGATTAAGAATCGATAAATTATATAATACATATGTTATTAAATACATAATTAAACAAATCGAAACAACACCTGCCATCTATGTTCAGACATTATAAACATCGTAAAAAATACGAATAATAACATTATTTATTATGTAACAATACGAAATATTTATATTTCAATAATCATCCATAGAGACATATATGAAGAAAATCTGGCGAAACCATTGATTTATAATACACTAGATGGGCCCAGACGTGTTATTTTGGTCGGAGATCTTGTCTTCACTAACTGAGGGGTGCGGGGGGTTTAACTACCGGGGAAGTTGGGTTTTTTTCCCTACGACGCAGCGGTACCTACCTACCTACTAAGAGAAACTGTGCATGCGCCATGTATTTTGCATGCGCTAAAAGGGAGTCAAGTATAACACATGAGGGCGGATCTAGTATATTCTAGATCTATGGGCGAAACCCAAGAGATAATAATAACTCAAAGTTTTCGCAATAAAAAATTGGATAAGAAAGCCAATTTTCAAACAGGAATCGTTTCAAATCAGAAAACTTGACAAATTCTGATAAGAAAAGACTGACCTCGACAAACCAAGGTCTGGCCAGCAACGATACTCCAGTGGGAAGCGAACTCGTGACCCCTAGCACGACATAATACAACACTTACCACTAAACCACGCTGCTGGTTAATATACCAGGAAGGCTTGACAGGTGCATTAATGCAAATATTATTTCTTACTAAATCTAAATTTATCACACATTCAAGCTACTTTCTTTTTTTGACGTTTAATTAAGTTTTAATATTACACATGAAAACGGTAGAATATACTTATAAATCGTTTTTAATGTATTTTAAATACAACAACTAATTATGCGAATACTTTTTAAGTAGAAACTATATGTATAGATACTAATTAAAATATTGGATTATTTTATTCACGTACTGAAAAATGCTTATTGCAATTTTTTTTTCTTTTTGCATTTACTCTATTCACTTTTCAACAATATTTTCAATGTCACCATTAGTTTTCAAATCATAAATCCAGCACGAGTACCAGTGGAGTTATTTTGTGTTACAAATGAAATCAATAACTAAATTTAAAAGCATTTTAACAAGTAAAGCACCATGAATATTCGGAATAAAATCTAAAAATTTATATTTATTTAATTAATAATTTATCAACTATAGACTTTGTATTATTGTGCAAGAGAACTCATTATTTAAATATTTATGTTTAATAATGAAATTTCAGACATTCACTTTTACACACACGAAGTTACGTTAAACATAAAATGGGTTGACGTGAAATATGGTTAGTTTTTAGAATAAGCATTAAGTGACAGTAAAATTTGAAAGCTCTTAATTTTTATACTATGCATTTATTAGATATTATATAATACAAACAATATGCCCAATGCGCCTACCTGGACAATTAATTACAAACAATGCAGCATTTTATTACAATTATTTAATTAATTAATCCATTGAGACATCTATGGATTTAAAATTTCAACATAATTTTTACAAATTGTATATACAATAAATACAGAAGATTTATAACAACAGGAAAGATGATTTTTTACCAATTTTGAGGAACCGTTTCAACAATGATAAGATAAAATTGGCAAACTCTGATAAGAAACGATAGATTTGGGGTCACAAATACCCCCAAATCTAACCAGCAGTATAGCGGATCGAACCCACTGATCACTTGGCTAATGTACATACATAAGTCACGACACTGTAACGCATAAGCTTACTGTACTCACATACTTCCTGGTATATATCTATGTAAAAATAAAAATAAAAGAAACTAGTGAAACTAATAAAAAAATTTCGTTCTTTAGTCCTTTCGGCAAAGAGAAGATCACTCTAATTATCATTCTAAGAGAGACCTAACTGCAGTAAGCGTTCATACAATCATGACATCATTGACGAAAACTGTCTGTCTCACACATTTGATTTGATTTACACACACTCAACGACAACATTCAGCATAACATACGACCCTCAAACTCAATAACATTGCAAGGCAGCAATCTGCAACGATGCATTCGACTGTGCATGTATTAATTTGTCGCACTCACGATCAAATTAACATCCCCTCCAACTTGCTCAGTACTTAATGCACTTATCTGCATATGCACATGCAGTAGCTCTCAACATGAGGGCATTTGATCCACTTTTGAAGATGAGCTAAGATCTTCTGGCCAATAGGAATAGCGAATGCTAGAGGTTCAAAGTATTCGACCAATAGCAGTCAAGACTCTGCCTATCAGTGAAATGGAATATAGACAAAAAAAACACCAATTGAAAAATAGATCGAATTTTTGAATTTGGATATAAGCTCGTACACTTTGTAGGACTAAAATTCGTATGTAATATATGTATATAGATTGAGGCAAAGTATCACATGCCAATCGGCCCATGACTCTTTTGCTACTATTTAACGATATATAATACTAGCATAGAGGCTTAGGCCACGTTAATCTATCAAGTTTCATTTTGTCAAAATACAATAGTTGTTTTGAATGGTAGATTTTTCGTTTTTATGTTGCACAATTATTTTCAACCAGATAAAAGCTGCTTATTATCGTTGCGAGTAAAAAAAGTTACTTTGACCGCTGTTTAAGTGAGTTGTGAAGGGGTGGTAGAAAGCCGTATTTGGATAGCTAGCTGTCATCGCTCCGATCTGACACAAGATTCTGATGTAAATTTTAATGAATTCATTAGTTATTAAACTGCTCTAGTTTCATGTCGAAGACATAATCTTACTTTAGTGTTAGCTAACCCCAGCATGTCGGTAAGATATCAAAGCGACCTGAAGAGTGGAAGTGATTCAAAATTAGATCACAAATTTTTGACGGGCAAGAATGTCTCGGAACTAGCAGAGTGAACCTAATAAGAAGCTAAAAAAAATCAGTGTAAAGTCAGTTGACAGACTTTTCATGCGCATTGTCACTGTAACGTCTGTACAAAGTGACGAAATATGTCATATAATACTGTTGCGTAGGGGTGGGTGGAGGATCCAAGTAAAAGGCCAACAGTCGTTTCACAGCATTTATTGATGATTAAGGAGATACACGCAGTGTCACTGCTAAGTCCAGAATGAATTATATCGCCTACGTACCGCCTTATAAAGGGTAGATCTCTCAGAACGCCTAATCTGTTTACCTGTTGTATAGTCACGTATTCGGATATGTATTTCCAAGACATTGGGTCTTCCCGTACCGATTCTGAGAAATAACTAATAACGGTCATTGTTTAGCCTAAATGCACTTAGAGTCCAGATATAATCTTTGGAAGTAAGTGCATGCATTTAGTTAATCCGATAACAGATATCCGTTGGTCTAAGTGCAATTCGCTCAATCCGCGGCGTACGTAACAATACAATAAAACAATTAATACAAGCATTTTTAATACAATGTGAATTCAAAGAAACATTATTCACAGTGACATCTATGAAAAAAAATTTGCAACATTTTATTATATAAATTGGCGAACTTCAAGACGTTGAATAATTTGAGATTTGCAAGAGAGATTGGAAAGGAAATGCCAATTTACAGGAACGGTTTCAATGAAAATCATAAAAATTGGCCAACAGCTACTTGTGGGAATCGAGCCGTAACCACTCATAATATGCTAACCACTAGTCCACGCTGCTAGTTATGTGTTTTTTATGTACGAAATAAGCATTTATGATGCTAAAATTAAATGAAAACCTTTTATTGTTAGTAGACCAAGGAAAAGTGAGTCATGAAGGGGTAAGAGAGGTGGGACCATAGTGTGCCTTCCCCACTGTCTTATTTTAGTTTTATGCAATTTTTCTGCATTGCATCAATTCGTAACGCTAACTTTACCGTCCGTAAAGAAGTTTCACTTCAAAAATAAAATTAAATAGTCAGGTATGTGCATAAAGAATAAAATTCTACCCTGGTCAGTACTGTGGTAGTTTCAGAAATAAATTAAATTCAAAAGTGGACCACACATGCATGTAAAAAAAAGGTGAAGACCACTCCCACACGATCCAACGACTTGCACATGTCCCACTTTAAAATTCAGTGTTCATTTTATAATGCACGTGTTACACTCTCCCGGCATGTGGAGCTGTGTCGACAATACGTGGACATAAACCGACGAGAGGGTTAAAATGTAACACAAAATAAGGGGGGGGGGGGCTCATAAAACGTCCCGTCCCGTACCGGAGACATTTTGTCGATCTGAAGGGTAGGCAGAACCCCGTCTAGTCTGAAAAATGGCTCAAACACCCCATCAATTTCCAAAATCGGGTATTTATTGCCGTAAAAGCTCACGCATGACCGTATGACAACAACGAAAAATATTAATAAAATTGAATAAAAAAAAAATGGAAACGCCATAATGAAAATGGAAATTTGCTCGACAAAGAACGATCAATTTAGTAATAATGTCCCGGCAGCCGTGGTTACAATTTTTCAGCATTAATCAGGCTTTGTAATGTTCGAGCGATCTGCCCCGCAAAGGCTTGACGTGTTGCCGAACAAAAACACGCAATCTATCATGGGGTACGACCCCAACACACAAAATAGAGTGTACACTTGTCTGGGGGGAGATTGGGGGGGGGGGGTGAATATTTACGGTGGGTGGTAGAAGTGGGTGGCAGGTTGTTCGATATCATTCATCATTTACGGCTAATTAATGTTCTTTCGCGGAAAACGAGAGTGCATTGTGCGCTCCGCAGCACCCGAACAATGGCCGGCTCAAATCTGGCACGGCACATATTTTAATTAGAGCTACAACACAACGGCCCCGGACCGAACAATAGACCACTCGTGGGGTGGGTGGGTGTTAAGGTCCTTTGCCACCAGAGACGGCATTAATATTGTTCAGTTGAAACGGCGATCCGCATCGACGAACCCTTTGCAAACGATCGTTCCAAAATGCGGTAAGTTCTCAAAAAAAAAATGAGATGCAAGTTGTAATGGCGTACCCTGTAATTGCTTCCGGTGTGTTGGCAGCATTTTGTGAGTGGTATTGTCTGTGGGAGAAGTTTTCGAAACGTTTAAGGGCCGGAACTAACTAGAGGACGTTGTTCGCACATCAATGACCCCCTGTGAGCACACGCATAAAATGAAAAACTTTATAGGCCCAACAAAGTATGACTGCACTCTGGCTGCCTTGGAGATTATTGTATAGGCAGGGAAGGTGGTATGTTGACCGTATCCCAGCCTATACGTAGAAACACGTGTGTTTGGAAGAGGATATTTATTGCTCAGTTAATACATATGCGTTTGTGTGTACAGTGAAGGAGTAAGATGCTCGACTTTGGAGGAGTGAGCAGGCTGATCTCCTGACACTCACTGGCATTAGGGTCGGGCCGCACCGTGCAACTTTGTCGGCCGACTAGTTGCGCGACACGAAAAAATGTATGGAAATGTGTGCTACAAACAAGTTGACGGGTGTAGCATGTCCCATTTACCTGCATGCATTGGTCTGGTCGCCCTCAACCAAGTCGCTTGCAAGTCGCACGGTGCGGCCTGGCCCTTAGGTGCTGGTACGTTGGTTTGTCTATTTCAGTTGGATACGTATAATACGTAATAATGATCTTTTTATTAATCTAGAAAAATGCTCTATTTTAAATTTCACTAGAAATAAGTCAATTATTACTAATCAATATCAATTAAATCATTCAATCCTTAACACGTCATCTTCTATTAAAGATCTTGGTGTAATACTCAATAATAAACTAGATTTCTCTGAACATATTTCTTTTATTACCAACAAAGCATTTAAATCTCTCGGATTCCTACTCCGCTCAACAAAACCCTTTAATGATCCTTATGTACTAAAATTACTTTATTTTTCCTTTGTAAGGTCTCACCTTGAATTTGCCTCAATTATCTGGTCACCTTTTTATTTATTCCATATTAATTGTATTGAGAAAGTTCAACTTAAATTTATTAAATCCTTACGCTACCTTTTTCCTACCTATACCCATTCTACTGTTTCCGAAATTTTAAAAATCCTTTCTTTTAACAATCTTTCTGTCAGGCGACGACATACTGATGCTATATTCTTCTTTAAGCTCATAAATGGTTTCCTTGATTGTTCTGATTTACTGAATAAGGTTAATTTCAGAATCCCAGTTCGATACGCTAGACGCGTTGCACTCTTTTCACTTGATCCTTTCAATACTAATTCCCAAAAATATTTTTATCTGCAGCGCGTTTATCGTATGTTTAACGGAGAGCTGAATGAGGTTGATCTGTTTGGTATTTCCCTACATCAATTCAGGTCTAACATCAAGAGAATCTTGACCGATTGATTCATTTTTTCTCCTATTCTATTTTTCCAATATTTCCATTATTTTTATACTTTAGTTTAGTTATGTAATGTGCTATTTAATCATATTATAGCTTTCATTCTTTTCCTTTTCATTTGTTTATTTTGTATTTACCTTTTGCATTTGTTTTATATTTGTAAATTTCAATTTCTTCTTATATTCTATCTTATAACCTTTTCCAAATATTTTAATACTATAGTTTAATTATGCAATGTACTACATATTTTGTCATGCCTTTATTCTTTACTTTTTAATTTGTTTTCCTTATACTTATCTTTTTCATTTTTGTAAAAATCTATTATTGGACTCGGATGTTACATATATTATTTATTTACTTTTTGTTTTTTTTATACCTATCTCTGTACATCCTGTCTGTTGATTTTTCAATTAATAAAATGTTCCGCTTGAATATAAATGTATTCCAGATTGGCGTGGGCATCTGTGTTATGGGGGAGTGTACCAGTTAATTGACCTCGATACGGGATAGTACGCGATGTGCTATATTCTTACAATTAAAAAAAAATTCGAGCCAAACAGGCAAAAAACAATCGGAATCGGCTTTATAATCCTCATGATGATGGCCGCTCCCCGAATTAGGCCGTCCGCATGCATTGCACATTTTGCACATATAGACGATCCGGTCGGTTACCTGACAACTCGTTCACAGATTTTCCGTAAACCGATGATGCGCTCCAGGCATTACGTATACGGCCATCTCTTTCTCACCCCGTCTGTTCACCATGATCTTGTTTACTATGCCATTACGTATGCGGCCATCTCTTTCACAGACCGTCTGTTATCGGTGAAAAAATGGTTTAATCATCGGTTTACGGAAAATCTGTGAACGAGTTGTCGTGTCACCGATCCGGTCCTGTATGAGACGGAGGAAACAATCGACTTTGGTCACAACACATCAAGATATGTACATATATACAAAGTTTCTTTCGAAATTATATATTAGATGGATTGTAATACATACATATTTTCAAATGTTTGTATTTATATTGCTTTGGTAGTACCTTATATTTATGAAACTTGATATTTGAATTTTGAAGTTTTATTGACCGTTAAAAGGTTAAAGTTGTTCTTTCAATCGGTAAATCTACAATTTTTAATTGAAAGCCATCAGATTTGATATATGTACATACGTACTATACTCATGATACTCATTTAGACCGTAGAGGGTCTTTTTACATACCTCCTTTATGGTTCACTTACGATTACAATTCAGAAGACAATTTGCCTCTTATTTATCAGCTCAAGCTAGGCAACTTGGCTAGTATTTAAATAAAATTATTCAAGAAACTAAATTCCTATTGGCCAATTTTGTATCGGGTAGATTAAACGCACCAATGACGTCGCACGCGTTAGTACAATAGCGGTCAAAAAAAAAATTTTTTCCGCAGGCATCGTCGTAATTTTATTTTTTGGCAGACGGGAGTCGCATGGATGAATAGACAGTGGAACGATTGCAACTGGTCGTTTTGCGGCTGACTAAATGACGTTGGGGGCGCATTGTTCCCGATTTGCGAAATCATCCATTGGCGTCGGCACACCACCAAGCCGAAAATCACTCCTAATATCGCGAAATTAGTGATTGTCGAAATTTATCGGAGCGTGTTCAACCACGATGAAAACTCGATATCGCACCGGGGCTACAGCTTCAACTCCCTTCAGCCAAACGCCATTGCCGCCATCGCCTGTCCAATTTAGATGCATACATAAATATGTACTAATATATCAATCATTTTCCACCAGGCTACACAGCAAGCGTGGGGTAGGGGTGGATTCGGGATCCAAATTAAATACCAAAATCGCTTCACAGCATTTATTCAAAGATTCAAGAGGTCCACATGTAACCACCGCTTGACCAGCAGCACTACAGATATACTCAGAAAAATTATTTTCAATCGAGGTCAGCTCATGGGATCGAACCCGGCGCCTCTCAGTGCTAGGCAGAAGCTTAACATCTGAGTTATGCTGCTGGCTAGTTAATTATGAAAATAATGATGAGCGCAGGCTACCAGACAAATAGGTTAAAATAATCTCCAATAACCTACACTCACAAATACTTAAACCAGGCCACTAGTGCTAATAATACATTACTAGTGGTTATGTTGTTGCATAGGGGTGGGTTCAGGAACCAAATGAAAGGCCAAAGTCACTTCACAGCATTTATTCAACGATTCAGTACGTAACCACTGCTCACTCCAGAATATTTGATCTACCATGTGCACCTCCTTATAAAGGACAAGTTGCACAGCACAGCTATCCCGATCCGTTAGTGTGTCTTTTTTTTAGGCACGTGAAGGTCTACCCTGGCGAATATACTGTTTACGCACGAACTCGCCCAGGTCTGTGAGATATCCAGCATATTCTTTATTCGGGCACTTACTGAGTCCCGTTTGCCTAATTCGGGGTCTCTATTGTTCACTCACGAATCCACTTAAACAGTAGTTATTCTCTCTCATGTTCCCACGTTACAATATAATTAAATTGGAATTTAATCCGTTCTATAAAAATCAATATGATCTTCAACCATTTACGATGTATATAAAAATAATAGTGTACATAATTTGAAAGTTTTATAACTTATGGACTCTTTTCCAATGTGCACCAAATACTAAAATACAATAATTTTCATGTTTGATACGTTTGCCTGAAGGCCACCCTCAAAATGTTTATAGAAATATAAAAAAAATTAATGATTATCTTTTCAATCCTATGTAGGGTGAGAATTTCGAGAATTGAGCATGCTGTCATTTTTGTGCAATGTGTTATTACTAGAGGTAGGATAGTCACAGTGCTATCCTTTGTTCGGCAAACCTTTAACAATGCATTTACAATCTTTGGACAATACACGGCCCCCTCAGACTCCGGTGATTAGTTATTACATACATTGAAAGGACGTACATAATCTTTTTTTTTATTATTTCTTATTTAACTATATAATATGTATTATTACAATATATTTCAATACAAGGTATTTAATAATTGTATTACTGTGAGCTTTGCTGTCCATAACATGACGTTGACTTTTATCGTCTAAAAAATATAAATTTCCATTAAAATAAAATATATACGTATTCTGTGTTATTTATAATGTTGTGTTTCTTGACCAAAATGTAATGCGAAACTGAAACGAAATGTAATTGGCCATCGCGGGTCGACTGGGAGGTGAATACGATAGTGTGTATGTACATTTTACGTAAGGGCCGGGCCGCACCGTGCAACTTTGTCGGCCTAGTCGCGTGACATGAAAAAATGTATGGAAATGTGTACGAAAAACAAGTTGACGGGTGTGGCATGTCCATCTACCTGCATGCATTGGTCTGGTCGCCCTCAACCAAGTTGTTCGCGAGTTGAGCGGTGCGGCCCGGCCCTAAGTTTAATGCTAGATCGGTTCGACTATAACTGAACAAATATATAATATTAAATTTTAGAATGAGGAAAAGTTAAAAAAGTAAAGACCAAAATCATATTTACTTTTTACTACGTTCTTATTCCCCGATACGAGTAAACACTGAATTTGTTACATTTTGATACTCTAAATTCAAATATTCTTCATTTATATATACATATGTATGTACATAGTTCAAAATATTGATATATTATATTTATTTTGACTATCTACTGACTACGCCATCTTAATTGATTTTAATTGATAGAAATAGTTCAAAAAAGTTTCTTCGATACCTTTACATGAGGAAGTATAAATATTTCCCCTATTTATTTCCCACTGCCATTTTTACAATATGTCCTAGGCTTTGACTCACTATCTACGAGAATTGACAACCTTTCGATTTTTTCTTAAATTTTGTGTCATCATCGCTTTTTAGAGCTTCGCGTCATCATCGACTTTTCCAACCTATTGTTGCGAAAACGTCTGCTGTCGATAATTCGTCTGTTGTGAAGCCTGTCTGCAGGGCCAGCTCAAATGTACAGCATACTAGGCACGTACCTAGGGCGCCATAGGCAAGGGGCGCTGCGAGGTGCCCCCATTTTTCTAAATTTTAAAAATAATTTGGTTTTCTTTGAACTTGTATAACATTCTATATTCAACTTAATTTTTCTAATCAAAGTAACAATACTGATTGTAAAATATTATAATTTACGAGGAACGCAGGAAGTTGACTGTCAAATATCAACGACTTACGAATAAAACTTGTAAAACAACAAACTGTCGTCGGTACAAATGGTTATTTGGAATTGTATTTCATATAAAATACCGCTGAAACACATGTTTGTATATATGTATACATATATTAGAGATGGATTTGCTTCACGAAATTAAATATCATTTTTTATGTATTTATTTTAATCTATATATATGTATATAAAATTGAATGTCTGTTTATTTGTCTGTCTGTCTCGTATAGGCTCCTAAACCACTCAACCGATTACGATGAAACTTTCAGGATTTGTTGTATGCATGTCCGGGAAGCTTAATATGAAAAAAAAAACGGGAAAAAGCCTCTTAATAATAATATTCTTAATTACAATTTCACTGACGCCAAAGTTTGATGCGCCATTGTGTAATCAAGGAAATGTGTTAGTCGGTAGCCACGTTACCAGTTGGTTTATGACGACACGGCTTTGAAGAGACGTTATTTGAGCTCCAACCATCACTTGAAACGGGAACGGGAATTGCATGCCTTATTCTAGAATTACAACGCATGCTGGGTTCAGTTAGAAAATATATGTAAGGTAATTTATAGGCACGCGCACTTGTGTAGTCAAGGAAATGTGTTCGTTGGTACACACGTTACCAGTTGGTTTATGACGACACGGCTTTGAAGAGACGTTATTTGAGCTCCAACCATCACTTGAAACGGGAACGGGAACGGGAACTGCATGCCTTATTCTAGCATTGCAACGCATGCTGGGTTCAGTTAGTATATATGTGTAAATATAATGTAAGGTAATTTATAGGCACGCGCACTTGTGTAGTCAAGGAAATGTGTTCGTCGGTAACCACGTTACCAGTTGGCTTATGACGACACGGCTTTGAAGAGACGTTATTTGAGCTCCAACCATCACTTGAAACGGGAACGGGAATTGCATGCCTTATTCTAGCATTGCAACGCATGCTGGGTTCAGTTAGTATATATATGTAAATATAATGTAAGGTAATTTATAGGCACGCGCACTTGTGTAGTCAAGGAAATGTGTTCGTCGGTAACCACGTTACCAGTTGGCTTATGACGACACGGGTTTGAAGAGACGTTATTTGAGCTCCAACCATCACTTGAAACGGGAACGGGAACGGGAATTGCATGCCTTATTCTGGCATTGCAACGCATGCCGGTTTCAGCTAGTAATAAAATAAATAAATAAATACTGTAATGGTGCGTACGCACCAAGCCAACGAACGGCCCACAGGCCAACTTTTAAAACCAGTAGCGTACAAAATATCGAAATAAAAATTAAATTTAAAAATTGAAATAAAATATCAAAATTAAAACTATTATTAATATATTAAAATTAAATTCAAGTATCAAAATAAAATTATAATCATTATATTAAAATTAAAATTAAATATTGAAAGTTAAAACAGAACATGCACAATTTAAATAAATTTTCGAGAGTGCCCTAAAATTAGATCATCAACAATCACATACAGGTAATCCTCGACTTAAGATGTTTTGACTTACGAAGATACGCACTAAGATCGAAAAAAAATCAAAGAATTATTATTTTTACTTCCCCGTAAAGCACAGCTACTGAGAATATATCATGTATTAGTATGGGTGATCCAACGATTTTTGCTAACCCGGGGTGTTGTCGGTCACATCAAACGGATTTTTTTATTCTTCAATTGTTTCTCTCGTCGAAATAAATCAAGTAATTAAATCATTAATTTTATTTCGACGAAAGAAAAAAAAAACCATTTAACAAATCACCGACAACCGAAACCGCGTTTTTTTATGAATTGTTTTTTTTTTATCGATCATCCAAGTGGAAATACAGTAACATATCGTGACGACTTAAAAAAATTATATCAAGATTTTTTTTCGCTCGTAAGCAGAGAAATTATAATATTTCTCTGGTTTTAAATGCGTATCGTCGTAATTGAAAACATCAACGATGATCTAATTTTAGCTCAATCTCGCTCTTTAGCTTAATTTTGATATTTAATTTCAATTTTTTAATTTAATTTTTATTTCGATATTTTGTACGCTACTGGTTTTAAAAGTTGGCCCAAAATCGTCGTTGGTTTGGTGCGTACGGACCATTAAAAGATCCAAACAAATATTAAAAAAACGTCTCATTTTAGTTTCGTGCAATGTTTTAGCGTTGCAAAACTTCGTGACCTTCTAAACAATACACTAGTATACATATACTGTGCGCAAAAAAGTTTCACTTCAAACGTTACTACGGTGTCTCTCATTCAAAACAACTGTAGATACATATGTATACGGATTTTATACCCACCGCTTTTAAAAATTTATTTAATAATCAGATAAATCGAATAGAACACTTCACGGCTGCAGCTTTTTTCGCTCGTAAGCAGAGAAATTATAATATTTCTCTGGTTTTAAATGCGTATCGTCGTAATTGAAAACATCAACGATGATCTAATTTTAGCTCAATCTCGCTCTTTAGCTTAATTTTGATATTTAATTTCAATTTTTTAATTTAATTTTTATTTCAATATTTTGTACGCTACTGGTTTTATCCTGCTGATTAAAAACGTTGGCCCAAAATCGTCGTTGGTTTAGTCCGTAAGCACCATAATACAACCCATTGGGAAATTCCGTACATTTTCCATCTAACGTGTCCAAAGGGGTAATGATATTTTCACACAAGTGTCTGATCATTTACAAACTACATGCAATGATTTGTAAATTAATTTATTACAAATTTATTTATAACAGGTAATACCAGGCTGAAAAAAGCTGATACATATGCAGGGTAAGCGCAGAGTGGCAACACTGAAACGCTTCACTCACACGTGCGTTGACATAACCTCACGTGAATCGAGACGCGCACACCGGTCGCGCATGTTCTCCTTCAAATAAGCCACGAAGATGGGCAAACTCAAAGTGAAGACGAAGGCCAGGAAACGATCAGCTCCGGTAGTCGAAGCAAAGCCAGTTCTTCCTCCAGCCACGCGCTTCTCCGACGATCCACCTCCAAAACAGGTCAGTTGACATGCGCTGTCAAATCATAACCTATCATATTATATATGTACCACTGCACGTGTATTATATATGCTGTTTTGTTCCAAACGAATACACCAGCTTTGAAAACGTGCACAGATCAAATCAGAGGGTTCGCTAGCGTTGCCTTATAAACACCTCGGCAAAGTTTGATAGTAACCTTTGATACATTTACTAACCGTGACACAACTTTGATACAATTCAGTGTCACAGTTCAATTTTTATTTATTTATTTATTTATTTGGAAAATTTACAGTTTATTAAGTTACATAGATTGATAGCAAAAAAACATAATTATGTTAAGTAAACCATTAATAATTTTCACATATAGGTAAAAAAAAGAAAAGCTCAAACATTTAAAATAAGAAACAAAAATTATAATAGAGTAAGATAGTTAGAGAAAACAAAAAGAAAAAAATAGAAATAACAGTATAATAAAAATATCAAAATAATAAGAATAATAATATGATAAAAATTATGAAATAATAAAAATAATATAATATATAACAAAAAGACAAAATAAATACATCAAAATAAAAATTCATAATCACAATCGTAAATTTTCAATAAAATTAATCATCGAAAAACAAATTTGCAATAATCACTCTAGCTTGTATAGCATTAATATTAAATAAGTCAAACATAGAAATTGTTAAAATTAGTGTGTTGACGGTGGAGCTTGCACGCCAGATGAATGAGCTTCTTCCATAATTAGAAAAAGTATTAGGTATGTAAAGGAGCTCATTACATCTAGTCATTCTATTTGGCACACGCAATGATAGTCTGCTCAATAATTGAGGACAGTCGATCGAGCCGTTAAGGATGTTCGAAATTGTTGAGATGTCAGCTATCTCCCTTCTTTTGACAAGTGGAAGTAGATGCAGACACCTACAAGCATCTTCATTGGAAGTATAGGATAATCCAAAACGGCTACTGATGTACCTCAAGAATCTCTTCTGAATGCGCTCCAATCTGTCTCTTGCACCAGAGTACTCTGGGTTCCAAACTTGGGATGCAAACTCAACAATACTTCTTACGTATGCACAATATAGTATTTTGTATGATTTTATAGAAGTAAAGCATTTGGAGGACCGGATGACGAACCCGAGGGCCTTCGACGCTCGAGCTACAACATTGTCAATATGTTTACTAAAGGATAGATCAGAGTTTAAAAAGACTCCCAAATCCCTAATTTCCGATAGCCTTGTGAGTCTATGTCCGTTGATTGAATGAGGAAAGTCAACTGGACATAGTTTTCTGGTGAAGGTTATGCAGTAGCATTTTGCTACATTAATTTCCAACTTATTTATGCTGCAATAAGCCTCTAGTCTGAACAAATCATCTTGTAGGGCCAATTATAATTCAGATTACCGCACTTGTATAACTCAGCGGATGGCGTGTGCTACTACCGACGAAAATTCCTGGTTCAAACTTCAACTAGACCTCCTTTGAATCATGTTTATTTATTATTTTTATAACAATAATGTGACCTGACTGGTTGCCCCAAAGTGTCACACCAGTCTTACATAATAAAAAAGAAAAGAACAATCATTCATCTCATTCAAATAAACTCGTGTTGAATCTCATGAAATTGGCCAGCTCATCGACATGACAATTGAACAGATCCAAATGTTCATCAATCACATTAAGGAACCGGAAAGCCTTTACACGGGATGGGTTATTGAAAGCAGACGTTTTCGCAGGAATAGGTTGGAAAAGTAGATGATGATGCAAAGCTCTACCGCATTCAAGCGCCGAAAATTTAAATTCAAAGAAAATCGAAGGGTTGTCGATTCTTTCCTTTAATACTGCAAAGAAATATTTGGAAATGGCTATAATTCTTCTCGAAGATAGTGAGTCAAAGCCTAGCATACTTTGTAAAAGGGCAGTGGGAAATAAATAGGGGTAATATTTAGCCAGCAGCGTGGCTCGGTCGTTAAGCTTCTGCTTAACACTGAGAGGCGCCGAGTTCGATCCCTTGAGCTGACCTCGATTGAAAAGAATTTTTCTGAGTATATCTGTAATGCTGCTGGTCAGACCAGGATTTGTGACTCCTGGTTGATCGTTTCCTATCAAAGTTTGCCAATTTTCTCTGATTTCATTGTTGAAACGATTCCCGATTAAAAATTGGCTAAAAATCCTTCCTACCCACTATGTCACCACTATTTGAGTATGATTAATGTAAATATTACAATAAAAATGTATGTACAATTCATAGATGTCTCGTTAATTGTCGAGTTTAAGTCAGTGTCTCGCAATTTAGCGACTTATATAATAAAAAATGCTGTATTGTTTGTAATTTGGCCAGGAAGGCGCATTGGGGTTTACCTGTAATGCCTTCCTGGTATGAAATAAAATAAAAATAAATAAATAAATAAAAATAAATAAAATATTTCCTCATATAAAGGAGAGACTTTTTTTGAACTCTTTCTATCAAGAGTGATTTAAAGCATTCATATGCTGGTCAGATTTGTATATCTGTAACATCAAAATTGATTGTTTCCTTGTAATGAAATTCTTGGCAGGATTTCTTACAATTTACATTGGTAATTAGCAACTAATTCAGAATAGAAAAAACTCTTTCTACGGGTACATTAGTACCAGGCAGGCATACAAATTGTTACTGTGGGTTGCTCTCTTTTTGAAAACGGGACATTTTGTCGTCGTGAAGTTGTGCTCGGGGACAACGGGATAGGCTATCTAAAAACGGGACAGTCCCGTTCAAAACGGAATGTGTAATCACGTTACTGATACCTGCAAATTAGTGTCCGGTTTTATTTTAATTTGTATATCATACATAGATTTGGATATAGTGTCGATTTGAGGCAACCTATTATAGCTCTAACTGAATTTTTTAACCCTTTGAGTGCTGACCAACGCTGATAGACTAATAATACTACCCGCTAAGACTCCAGGTAGCATTGAAAAGACTGCATTGAACATGGGTCGTGTAATCTGTGTCATTCATTTGTCAACGTTTATAAAGACTGGTTTAAACCGGGACTTCTGAATTTATAACCATAGCAGAATCACCCGATGGAAATCCCTAACTGCCGAATATTTTAGATTGTGGCTTGGCATTTAGATTGTGAGTATTACATTTTAACAACAATGAAGAAGATGCAACTTGTTTTGGAAAATACATTCATTATTAGACTTGTTTTGTTTATTTTATGTTGTTGCAAGATATATTAGGGAGTCTAAACACACCTTTACAAAACTCGAAATGCTCGACGGTTTTATATCTAGGGTTTGTTTAGATTAGCTACAATTTTTATACCTGCTTTCTATTGGATTTCTAAATAATTCTATTTGGAAATTTTCAGCGTGGCGTTCTTTCAATAGAAAATACATCAGCACTCAAAAGGGTTTTCAAAAATTGCAATGCTGAAAAAACCTATTCAAGGATTGATTCGTTATGATGAATGGTACTTGTCTTACATTTATCAAAAATATTTCGAATACAATTATAAATATGTATGTGAACCAGTGTTAAGCATATATGCTTTCGAATATAGTAGTCACAGGTTCAAGTCCCACTGGTTGCTGCTGGCCAGACCTTGGTTTGTGACTCCAGGTCGATCGTTTCCTATCGGAGTTTGTCAATTTATCTCATTTTCATTGAAGCGGTTCCAACAAATTGACAACCTTTACCCATTTCTCGCAATTTTCGAGTTTTTAGCATCTCGAATTTCGCTGATTCATAAAAATTTATATAAAAAAATGCTCGGAAAGTGTAAGTTTATCAGAAATTTATCCATAGATGTCTCTATGATACTTTGTTTAAATTGTATATCGATGTTTGTTATTGGCCGGGAAGGCGAATTGGGCTTTCCTGGTATATACACATATGTTTGTAAAATATCTAAATTGTGACTATTGTGATTTTCAGGATAAATGGATAAACCGACAGCGTGTAATGGTGTTTGCAACCAGAGGCATAAGCCATCGTCACAGGCACTTGATGGAAGACATTAAAAAGTTGATGCCTCACCACAAACCAGAATCAAAAATGGAAAGAAGCAAAAACCTATTCGTCGTCAATGAAATGTGTGAAATGAAAAATTGCAACAAAGCGATGATGTTCGAGGGCCGTAAAAAGAAAGATCTGTATATGTGGTTCTCCAACATTCCGAACGGACCGTCGGCTAAATTCTTAGTAGAAAATAGTATGCTGCGTCGAATTTATATATATATATTATATGATACGAATGTTTCATTTCATAGACTGTTTGTGTTTTCAGTGTACACAATGGGCGAGTTGAAGTTCACCGGAAATTGCTTGTGTGGGACTCGTCCCATATTATCCTTCGACAAAAGCTTTTCAGAAGTACCGCATCTGATGCTGCTCAAAGAGCTCCTGTTGCAAATATTCGGCGTGCCGAAACATCATCCGAAGAGTCAACCGTTCATCGATCACGTATATTCGTTCACGGTTCTCGACAATCGGATATGGTTCAGAAATTATCAGATTTTGACTGAAGACGGAGCTCTTGCCGAAATCGGTCCTAGATTCGTACTAAATCCCGTAAGTTGGCAATTTATAACCGCTCAATGTCAATTTGCACACATTACAATTCCGATTGCTATCATTATATAATTGAAGCAGTTTCAGAAATGAGTGCTAGACCGTATATATTGCAAGGAATTCGCTAGCGTTGCTATCGTTATTAGCAGAGTTTGATAGTAGACCTTGTAACATTCAAAATTGAAATCCAAGGCATATATATACATACATGTAATATTATTTATAACATTTAATCATTGTTCATCAGGTTAAAATTTTCTCAAGTTCATTCGGTGGAACAACTTTGTGGGAAAATGATAGTTATATTAGTCCTTCACGTTATCGGCAATCTATAACGAAAAAGGCAGGGTTTAAATACGAGGATAAAATACAGCAAAAGGCAGCTTATGAAGCATCCCGACCGGAGACTGCATATCCTGAAATTGATAATCACAACATCTTCCAAAGTGATGATCCTATGGAGTTAGCCAAACAAGAAATTGAAGGTTTACATTTCTTACATTCATATATTATGTTGTTTAATTAGTAATATTTGATTTTTAATCATTTTTTTTTCGTATTACAGCCGACATAAAGAAAGATCAGATGGTATTGGAACAAAAGACTACTAAGAAACTAGTCAGGAAAGTGAAGATAAAAACGAAAAAACCCAAACCTGTCGTTTCTGTCGAGGCCAAACCCAAAAAGGAGTTTTCAATCAAACGAAAACACTTTAAAGGGAAACATAAGTTAGGAAATAAAAATAAGATGAAAGGTTCCAAAAAGCAAAAGCCTAAATCATAGTGTAACAAAATGAATTAAGTGATTTGATTAATACATTCTGAATATTTTATTTTACGTACATTATTTGATAATATTAAAAGAAATAATTGCTTCAATTGTTTTATTTATTTTTTATTATTTGCATATATGTATTTAGTTTTCCAAATAAAACTAGCCCATATCAGTTGTATTTTGCTAATTAATAACTTCATAATCATTTTTTATAGAATGAAATAACAAACTAAACGAAAATTGTAAGATCTGATCAATTATGGTGAACTGGATTCATTTCTGAAGTTATTACAAGGTTTTTTTGTAATTGCTCTTACAGTTTTTGTAGTTCATTTTGATAACTGTGAGTTCAGAACCTCTACATAATGCAATATCTTTGCATTTATACTTACTCTTGTCTTTCATATAAGTTACGAAACAAGTATTATTTAAACCTAGCTATTTTTATTTTCAAGTCATGGCAACATTAAAAGCAGGGACCCAAACCGCTATTTTTTCGTTCTGGTTCAGTTCTCCTGTATTTTGATTTTTAAATGCTTTCTATTATTACTAAATTATGTTCACAATACATCTTATAGCTATTGATCTACTTTTAATTTTCTATTTTACAATTTTAATCTAATTTTGTTAGTAATCATAGTTTTATATTATTCTAATGTTAATGTACAGCATAATAGGAAAAGAGCTCAACCTATTTACAATTCTTATAAATGCTCATAACACATCTAATACATAATATTAATTAAAGACTCTAAAGCAGATTGTGTTCAGGTAATCTGTGTTTATTCTCTTGTATTTAAATATTAGCATGTGAATGTAAATACAACCATACCGTATATACCTCTTTATACGGCTTTTCACTATAACTTGTGATCATATACAAAATTAAAATGTCAACGGAGAATATTTCCTAGCGTGTGCAGCTTGCCGCTGGTGCACTGGAATAAAAGGTGGATTCTAATGTATCTAAAATGCAGACTACACTGTTTTTATTCATACTTAATTGACTTTCTGTAGGCTTACCAACTTTTCATCGGGCCCTGCTTTTAGGAACAAAAGTGCGACAACAGTTTAGAAAGAATCTAGTACATAGTTTGTTTTATTCCAGAAGCTAATTTTTACAGGTATGGGTGTATTTACTCTTGCTTTTCCGTTCACAGGTGTTTGAATCGTGCACTTTTAATAGCCAATTTACAATGTGTTCGTTGATATCTATGATATATAGTGAGTTAATTGACAATTTGCGAGCTTCACATATAATTGTATTTAAATCGGAATCTTTGATTGCTAATTGTAAAGTATGTGCCACATATGAGATGAGGGAAAGAATAGTTCTCAACGGAAGATAGCATATTTGCTTCATAACTATTATTAAAGTTGAAAAATTTTATCATATTAGCTCCATTATCTGTTGTAACAGAGTAGATTTGTTTGATATTGATATTGTATTTTTCTAAAGTTTCAAAAACATTTTTAATATACATTCTTGCATGATTGTCCATTTTTTCTATAATTCCTAAAGTATATATATATATATATATATATATATATATATATATATATATATATATATATTTTACCGAACCGAAAAAAATATCGGTTCGGTTTCGTTTTCGTTACGGTAAAAATAACTGTTTTTGGTTTGGTTCCGGTTCCGGTCCCTGATTAAAAGTATCAAATTCGTTGCTATGACCAAAAAATTAATACACACTATTTTTTAATATAATAAGTATAAAGACAAATGTCCAGAAAGAAGAATAGAAAATAAATCGGTATTCTCTGGATCACAAAGTCTGCCAAAAATACTTTTATAAGTGGAACATTGCAATGCTGTGCATATAATGTTGCTAATATATAATTTCGAAAGAGACTGTATGTAAGGTTCAATGTAACTGTATGTATGTAAGGTTTGGTTGGGAGCATCGAAAACAAATCAAAGTTTCTATGATGACGATATCAATTCCGTTTCCAGATTCTTTTATCATTTCCGGATCCTGATGCCTTTTTCAATTCCAAATCCCGATTACTATTTCAGTTCCAGATCAGGATTATTTTTTCAGTTCCGGTTCACTTATATAAAAAAAAACCGTTCATTTCTGATTGGCTGTCATTAATTTCTTTTATTTTTTTCGATTCTAATAAATTTAATAAAAATCAAATGAATGTTTACTATAAGGTTAACCATGTTTAAACGGTTTATATTATAAACACTGAGCGAAGCCGGGTAAAACCACTAGTACTACATAAATAATACTTTTTATTCCTGCGTTAAAGGTTTGCAAAATGATTCTCCTATTTTCAGTTATCAACAGTTGTGAAAAGGCTAAGAAACACTGGTCTAGATTACAGCAAAATAGTCACATAGCCAGAAACGGAACTGAGAAAAACTTTTAAGGAAAAATTGTTCCATGCTGTTGTCAATAAAACAAATAGCCAATATTTGTTTTATCGCCAACATTCATTGAGCAGATTGACAGCGAATGTGACAAGAAAACACATCCTCAAAAGAGACGTTTACTCCCACTTAATGTACATAGCTTCATTCATGGAGAAACTGGTACAAATAATTGTTCTGCAAATAATAAATTTGCCATACTGTTAACATCCTTTCATTTCAAAGCCAAATAATAACGGAACACACATGGCTTGTTTCGGAGTGTGACTTGGAACAAAACATGGTGACAATGATAATCACACCACATACAAAGAACGCATTCGACACGGTGACTTCCCTGTATTTCAAAACTTATCCATTGTTGTGTGTAGGTCAACAAAGCCAAATTGCCCAAAATTTAACCACTTAATTTTTCTAACTGAAATTATTATCATTTTTACATGGATATATAACAGGTAGACCCCAATGCGCCTTTCTAAACAATTAATTACAAATATTGCAGCATTTTTAATACATACATTAATCCATAGAGACATCTATGGATTTAGACTTATACATAAAGCAAATTCAGATATTTGTGACAGCAGGTGATTTTTGCCAATTCGATGAAGAACCGTTTCAACAATGAAATCAGATAAATTGGCAAACGCTGATAAGAAACGATTGACTTAGAGCACAAATATCCAAGCCTGACCAGCAGTATTTATTTATTTATTGAAAAATCAACAGGCCTCAGATGTAGAAATTCATAAAGAATAAATGTAACAAAATAATATCTGAGCCCAATTATAGATTTTTACAAAATACATAATATATCTAGTACATATGGACAAACAAATAAAAAGAAAAGAATAAAAACTAAAATATGAATAAATAGGAAAATGCATTATTAAACATAAAGTGATTTAATATAATTGGGTAAAGAATCTATATATATAAAAATGAATGTTTGTGTGTGTGTCTCGAATAGGCTCCTAAACCACCAAACCGATTACAATGAAACTTTCAGGATTTGTTGTATGCATGTCCGGGAAGATTACTGTGGAAAAAACCTCTTAGTAATAATATTCGTAATTACGATTTTACTGACGCGAAAGTAAAACTATCCTGCCGCGAGTGTGACAATAATCGCGCCACGCCTACCTCGCACTCGAATGTACTGACCATTCAGAGCTGTACCACAAGCACACAGCGGATGGCTCACGTCAGTAAATATATCTATACCCATATATAAAATGTCTGTGGAACGGGAACGGGAAATGTACGCGTTATTGTGGCATTGCAACGCATGCCGGGTTCAGCTAGTATATACAAATAGAAATAGAAATAGAAGTAGATCAATCAATCAAGACTCTCCTGATGGCAGTCCTGAATTGATGTAAGGAAATACCGAATAGATCAAACTCATTCAGCTCCCTGTTAAGCATACGATAAACACGCTGTAGATTGGAATTGTATTTTAGGGAATTGGTTTTGAATGGATTAAGTGAAAAGAGTATTAAATATTAGCAACCACCGACCCATACTGCTGGCTAAATGTATTTTAAATCAAAAATAATGCTCTTATGAAGGCTCATATTTATCGTACCAAAAAACCGTGCTACCAAATGGCTGTATTTTCAAATGCAAACTAATGCGCAGTACTAAAATTGCTATTGCAAAAAATGGGTTTCGAGAAGTCATCTGCATATTCAATTATGTCGATAATTGCAACGACAGGAAACACTACATGTTTATTAGTGTTGTAATCCCGACATGCATGAACCTATGTTATGATTTTTTTTTTTGTGCTTTATTTCTGCGAATTTCACATGGGTGTAAATAACCTTGTCTTAAATTCAGCTGCAATAACACATTAAATTTTGATTAAAAATCTATTTAATCTATGTATGTAACCTCTTGTGATCATCGCACAGCGTGCAATGTACCCATAAGATTAATCTTGCGTATATCATATACGCTTTGTGCCGTACTGTAGCGTTTTATCTGCATTTATATTAGACCAATCTAAAGCAATGGAGGCTGATTGAGATCAACAGAATGATTATTTGATTGCTGCTACAGCCCTAACGCACTTTCAAACAAGCCAACCCTTCTAAATATCCGCTTTTCAATATTATCAATTCAACCAGCCGATTAGACTAGTGGTTAGCATGGTAATTGGATTATTAGTCACATTGCGATTGCCCAAATGACAATTTTTGCCGTGAAAATCGCGTATACGGAATATTTGGCACTCGAGTTCTAGTTAGTATGATATTTATCGCTAGTATGATGGACTTTTCGGCTGCCAAATGTTCCGTTATAGAGATTTTAGTGACTTGGGCACTAAAATTTTTTAGTAATAATCACCGAACCGGTTAGCATTTTTTTTTTACATATATACCAGGAAGGCCTTACAGGTAAATCCCAATGCGCCTTCCTGGCCAATTACAATTACAATTACAAATGCAGCATTTTTATTACAAGTCGTTGAATTACGAGACACTGAAAAACTCGAAAATTAACGAGACATCTATGAATTGTACATAAGTTTTATTGTACATCAATCATACTTCAAATAGTGGTGACATAGTAGGTAGGAAGGATTTTTAGCCAATTTTTTTCCGGGAACCGTTTCAACAATGAAAGTAGAGAAAATTGGCAAACTCTCATAGGAAACAATCAACCTGGAGTCACAAATCCAGGTCTGACCAACAGCATACTCTGAAAAATTCATTTTCATTGGAGGCCTGGGCCCAGGGATCGAACCCGGTACCTCTCGACGCTAAGTAGAAGCTTAATGACCGAGCTATGCTTCTGGCTTTAATGCTTTGAATAAAGTCATGGGTTCAAATCCCACAGGTTTTTACTGGCCAGACCTTGGATTTGTCACTCCAGGTCGACTTCAGGTCGGTCGATCGGTTGCCAATTTCGGTTCAACAAATTGGCAACCTTACCCATCTTCTCACAAATCTTAACTTTCGATGAATTGTATAAAATGGTGCAAACCACAAATTACCGTGAATGTGTCTGTGGGTGTTAATTGATATGTATTTACTCAGTGCCGGTTTTAGGAGGGGGGCTGGGTCGGGCGCCAAATAAGTTAGGGCGCCGAACGATGCGTCAAAGGCGTTTTAAAATTAAAAATTAGAGCGCCAAAGGCGAAAGTTATTTCTAAGGGTGTTTAGAAAAAATTGCCCGAGGGCGCCATCAGGTGTAAGGCCGGCACTGTATTTACTAAACCTCGCTGAATTGTTTAAAATGCTGCAAATTTACAAATTTGACCTTAGTGGATATTAATCGATGTGTATTTATGTACTTTGTATAGATATAATACTAATAATATTTGTAATGTACAATTATTTCTGGTCAGGAAGGCGCCTTGGGGTTAACTGTTAGGCCTTTCTGGTATAAATTAAAAAGATTGAGTCAACAGTCTATAGTTATCAAGTATACTCAAACTCATAAACCATAGACGTTGACTATTGACTATTTGAGCACTTAACAGAGTGATATTGTATAAGTTGTTTAAGCATGTAATGTAAACGGCAAAATTATTGGTTTGTTTATTTAATGAAATAATATGTATATGTTTTTTATTCAGTGAACAACTCGCCTCGAACAACCAGTCGGGGCACTCTCTTGGGACTGGATTTTCTTTTTATTCTATTTATTTTTTATATAATGACTGATTTGAATATTGTAAACAGTTTTTTTACCTGCAAACAGTTGTCGATCCAGCTCTGGCTTGTCCGTTGCTAATTTGCAACAATGACGACACGTATATAAGGTCAATTTGAGCGGGGACGATTATCACTGTACGGTCAACCGTTGCATCTGTTCGTTCATTCTACTGTCGGTGAATTACTTTACCCAAAATGAGATTCTTATTCCTTGCGTTTGGTGAGTGGAGAGCATTGTTTTTCATTTATTTAAAATTACATATTGCCAGGCTTTTAATTGTGTGACAATGCAGAGGTTTTTGTATATGACCTCAGTATTTCATTATCAGATTCTACATAACATACATACAATGTCAAATGAATTATTGCATTATAAAACTTGTTCTTTTTGTTTTCATTTAGTATGTATGTAAATCTATTGAAAATAAAGTATGTAAATATTTTTGCAATACCACTCGATGAATAATAGTATATAAAATGCATTCCCACCGATTGAAAATCTTTTTTAACAACATACAATATATTAAACTACCCATTGAGGTATTGATACTCATAAACATTCAAAATGATATACAATATGCTGTTGTTTTACATTTGCCCAATAATTCTCAACTTATTTTGTTTGGAAAATAATTATAAAACCTTGATATATATTACATTCATATGTATGTATATTATATAGGGCTGCCAGAAGTCCCGGTTTTCTTGTACCGGTTACACGCCTCTGATCCCGGCGTCCCGAAAGGACCTTTCGGGACAGCCAAATGTCCCGGTTTTAAATAACTGCTTATTGACCTCTCATTGTTCAGAAATACCGAACACTCGCAGTTAAGAAACTAAAAAAAATACATGAATCTCAATCATTTGTTAAAAAGCGAGAAGATTTTCTCTCAATCTTCTTTGCCAATATATAATTATTTTAATCTAATATTAAAATAATAATAACTAAATAAACTGAGGAAAAAAGGAAATACTAGTTTATAAAAGGAAGGATTTTAAATGTAACTGGTTAAGTTTAAGCTTTTTACAAGGTTTTTTTTGTGCCCATAATTCTTGTTGTATTTTATATTAATTTCATAAGATTTAAAGGCCACAGCGCCCAAATCTTTTGTAAAATGTAAAAAAGATTCATACAAGCAAATGAACAAATACGATTTCGAATGGTACATGGTGGAGGTTACAATTATAATGTAATCAATTATCAATAAATTATCAATAAATCTGGCAGCCCTAATATTTAAAAAAATCAGGAATTTCATGAATCTTCTTGGAACTTTGGTTTTTTTTAAGGTTACATTATTGTTTTAAAGATTTCTGAACTCTGCCCTCTTTTTTTTTTGGTTTATTTAGAAGACAAAAAATTCGCCTCGTATTCAAACATATTACAAATTCTAGAAATATGCATTTTATCGGTACTAATTTAGGGTATCATTACTTTTTAAGGAAAATCGGACTCAATATTACAATAAATTTGCGGCAATGTGCTTTATAAGTATCGCTTTTGTTTAGGTGCATATCAAACCATTCAAGATTTGTCAGATTAGTTTTATATGTTATAATGTTGGAAACTAAATTGGGAATCCCTGCATTAACCAGTTGAGAGACCTCGAACGAACTACATACATACAGTCATTTTCGACACAAAAAATATCTCGTGCTTTCCTTGACCCAAAGATAACATTTCAAATTGTTTTTCAACTATAATTTAGACTTTCTTATAATTGATATGAAGCTATCACTACAATTGGAACCAAGTAAATAATTTATTTACAAGCCATTTTATTTACAGGAACAAATTTATTTCAAAATTATCCATTCCCATAAAATTCTCATTTCTGCACACATTAGTAGTCCACTCATTTTTGCACACAATCAAATGTAACCAGCAGAATAGACTATTGGTTAGCATATAATGTTTTGAACACAGTAGTCACGGGTTCAAATCCCACTGGTTTCTCCTGGCCAGACCTTTGGATTTGTGACTCCAAGTCGATAGTTTCCTATCACAGTTTGCCAATTTATCTGATTTTCATTGAAACGGTTCCGAAAAATTGGCAACCTTACCCACTTTCTCGCAAATATCGAGTTTTCAACATTCTCGAATTTCGCTGAATTGTATAAAACGCTGCAAATGTACAAATTTGACCATAGATGTCTCTATAGATGTTAATTGTATAGTATTATTAATATTTACTGGCCAGGAAGGCGCATTGGGGTTACCTGTTAGCTTCCTGGTATAAATTAAAAATAAATAAATGTAAATAATAACGGCTCACATAAGTCAGCAGTATGGCTTAACGGTAGCGTGCATGTTTAGCACCAAGTGATCAGTGGGTTCGATCCGCCATACTGCTGGTTAGATTTGGGGGTATTTGTGACTCCAAATCGATCGTTTCTTATCAGAGTTTGCCAATTTTATCTGATCATTGTTGAAACGGTTCCTCAAAATTGGCAAAAAATCATCTTTCCTGTTGTCACAAATCTTCTGTATTTATTGTGTGTATAATTTGTAAAAAATATTTACAAATATCTAAATCCATAGATGTCTCAATGGATTAATTCTGTAATTAATTAATTAATTATTATTTCGTGTTCTTGAGCTTCTGGAAATACAGTGATTTATGTGAAAATAAAATGCTGCATTGTTTGTATATGATATGATAAATGGTGACCGGAAAAATGCACTGGAGATATTTGCACTCTCGAAACATCCAAACTTTCAAAGATGCTCAAGGAGAACGAACGCAATAGAATTCCTCGAAAAAGCGTCAAGGGGTATTTGTATGTTATCCAATTCTATTGTAGGTTCTTTATGAGCGCCTTTGAAAATTATGACTTCTCGAAACAGCGCTACTATTCAGTGCAATTTAGTGCATCTTTCCGGGAACCATGATAGACATATCAGAACTTATTTTTATGTAATGATTTTTCGCCATGTAACAAAATTATTCCTTAGATTGAAACATTTTTAACTTTGTACAGTTGTGGCGTGCATGTTGGCCGCCGTTTTGGGTACCCCAGCCAAGGACTTAAAGGAAGTGAAGAAGGAAGCAGCTCGCAAGAAGGCTTGCATGCACAGTTGTGATGCTGTGCAATATGCTCCAGTGTGTGCATCAAAACAAGGTGCCAAACCCATGTCCTTTGGAAGCTTGTGCGTCATGAATAACTACAACTGCGAAAAAGGAGAAAGTAAGTGAAAATGTATTATGTCTATGTTTTGATCATTTAGTACTTGCGGCTCTAACTTTATTTTATTTTTTTATAGCCCTGGGAAAAATCAGTGACGGTGAATGTCCTGGTGGCAGCGGAGTCAGACTATCCTAAGCGATTCATCCCAATATTGTACTGTTCAGATGATAACGGTTCAACCTTGCACATCACATGTCATTGTATTGCGATCATAATAATCATTCTCACTATGCAGATTCAATTTAAGCACCGATTGTCTATTATTTTTTAATATATTTGTTTTATTTTCCTCATTGTATTGTACTGTATTGTATTGAAAATATATCGATGCATATTATAAGTTAATTTATTTATCGTAGTTATTTATTTTACCTTGCTTTCTCTTTCTCTACAAAAATAAACCCAACATTTCTTAAGCTCCTCTATCTTATTTTAGTTACAAAGATAATATAATATATCCCCTTTTCCTTTGGCTATTGGTTTGTTAATTTAAAGAATTATTCTGCTATAAATTATTACCACCAAGTACATCCTATTCTTTATTTTCAAATCCATGTGGCCAATAACTATACATGATCAAATCTATGCATCCAATATTTATTAAATGATGTAGAGAGGGGGATACTTTATGTTGGAATCAATCGTTTCGGAACTTAGATGACACCACTTTAATAAAAATACATTTATTATTTTTTTTATAATCAGCTTTAAATTTTTTTATGTTAGTGTAAATGGTAATCAATATATTAACTATTAGCTTAAAATGGTTTGGTGATTATTCCGCAAAAAGCGATCTTGCGTACGTCACTAAAATCTCGACCACAAACTCTGCGCGGCAGAGTTTGTTCATTGTTTGCTAAACTTCGTCTCTCTTGTCTCTCTCTTCAATGGCTCACTTTTAGACGATACTTTTGTTAACAATGACCATTATATGCATTTTACTTCTATGACCTTCACATATCTACTTTAGTATGCAATCCACTTTCACGTTTTTACTTTAATATGCGGTCTCAGTTCTCGCGTGTGACAGTGAGACTGAATAATACTGACCCTAACAGGTTGTTAGTAAAACCTAATCTAAAGTGAATAGGGCCAACCCTAACATAACCTAACCTAACCTGACCCTTAAATAAATAGGTGTTGGCTGCTAAGATATGTTTTTTTCAATAAATACCGACCTAACTACCTAATATTAAATGAATTGGGCCAACCCTAACTTAACCTGACCCTTAAATAAATAAGTGTTGGCTGCTAAGATATTAAGACAACATTATGGGTCGGCAGGAAAGAACAAATATTATAATATACAGGTTGTTGCTACGATACAAATAAAAAAAAATAGTCAACTGCGATTCAAAGATAGATCGCATGTTAAGACGCCATAGATCTAGAATAGATATGGCATTACAACAAATTTCGTTGGAGATCTTGTCGCCACTAACTGAGGGGTGCGGGGGGTTTAACTAGCGGGGGGAAGTTGGGGGAAAAAAAAGGTTTTTTCCCTACGACGCAGCGGTCGGCGTTTTTTTCACTTCCCCCCGCTAGTTAAACCCACCACACCCCTCAATTAGTGACGAAAAGATGAAAAGATCTCCGCATATCTATCGACAAGACCTCCGCAATCGACCTTTCCTACTTAGAAGCTACTAACCTACTGAGAGAAAAGTGTGCATGCGCCATGTATTTTGCATGCTCCAAAAGGGAAACCAGTATAAACCGTGAGGGCGGATCTATGTATTATACATCTATGTAGACCGCATACTAAAGTAGCAACTGAATATGTAACATTATCCACATATGGACTTAAACGAAAAATATATAATCGTTAATAGTCGCGGGTTGAGCGAGCTCGGTGCGGACGTGTGTTTGTGTGTTGTTCCCGATAAGTATGTAGAATTTTGTGTTAAATTGGAGCTAAAGAGGAGGTGCTGGGATGAGTATGTAGCTCTTCTGGCGCCTCGCAAGTTAGTACATATTCAGAATCATTACCTATGCTTGATTTCATATTTTTTAAATGGAATTTAAATTTATAATATTTTCATATTTACATAATTACCCACATAATTTCGATCACATTTCTTTTGATAATAATTTACTATTAACGTCGATTGATTTATTAATGATAGTATTGATAATATTTAACGTTGAATTATTTCATATTTAATATTGAGTGAATGGTTTGATATTTAATGTTGAATTATTTCATAATTGATTATTTAATGTTGAGTGTTGAATTATTTCATAATTGATTATTTAATATTGAGTGTTGAATTATTTAATATTTAGTTTTGATAATTTAATATTTGATATTGGATACTTGTACTCAACGTTAACGTTATTGTTTGGTACTAATTTCATAAATATTATGATTGTGAATAAACTGTCTATATATGTAAATATATCATAAATGGAAACACACGTCCGTCCGCACGGAGTAATTAATAAGCTCAGAGCAGAGCTCCATGCAACCGCTCAGGTCCCCAAGTTGCAAATAGGGGAACGACTCTTGCAGTCAACTGCCATGGCGACATGGTGGTCCTGGACAAGGAGCGCTGAGATAAGAGTGGTGATGAGTGAATCCGTGGTAAGTTTCACTCTATAAAATGTCACACAACACTATGACGGTCTCAGGTCAGCGGCGAGTAAGTGCCGCCGCTTAACAAAAGCACAACCCGGTTTTCAAAGGTACCGTATCATCTTTGACAGAGAAGGAAACTCTATAATAAATCCCTGGTAGTGGGCAGCAGCTCTGCCAGTATAAGATGTCAAAACATTTACTGCGCTGTAGAAGGAAGTGGGAATCCACTGCAGTATTCTCCCAAGATAACTATGATGTACAAAAATAAAAGTGTGAAGAAGTCTGACTCTCCGGCTGACACCCGGCGCCTTCGAGGTTCCAGGTCTCACGGTGTGAAATTGGCTACTGGCCACATGTATGTGACTCACCAGGCATCATGTGGAAAATATGCGACTGGAGAAACTTTACGGAACAAATCCAAAATAGGTACTTGGAACGTTAGAGGACTCCTGAATCCTGGGAAAACACTGGTTGTTGAGAAAGAGATGTACAGTCATGGGCTAGATATACTCGGAATCTCGGAAACGCACTGGAAGAACAACGGCCATTATAAAACTTCAAATGGAAATACGATATATTTTTCTGGTAACCAAGATTCGTCACATAGCGGTGTCGCGGTGATCTTAGCATCTAAATTAACCAGTGCACTAATTGGCTACAACCCCATAAGTGACAGACTTATACACTTAAAACTCAACACGCATCCGTATAAACTAAACATCCTTCAAATATATGCTCCTACTGCAGATGCCGAAGATATTAAAATAAATGCGTTCTATGCTTCACTACTCGATACATTGTCAAATATCTCAAACAAAGAAATGACCATCATTCTTGGTGATTTTAATGCCAAAGTCGGTAATAATAGCAACATTGATAACATAGTAGGTAAATATGGATTGGGTATTCAAAATGAGAGAGGAGAGAAACTTATAAGTTTCTGCATTGAAAATAAAATGTCCATTATGAATACTTGGTTTCAACATCATCCTAGGCGATTGTACACTTGGATATCTCCTGGGGATCGTCACCGCAACCAAATCGATTATGTATTAATAAATTCTAGATGGAAATCATCGATACATAACGTCAAAACATATCCAGGTGCAGATTGCGGATCGGACCATAACTTACTTGTTGCTAAATTTCGACTGAAATTGAAAATGATTAAAAGACATCAAAATAAAGCAATTAAACTCACCAATGATGATCTAATTAATTTTGGCAATGTAATCAGAGAAAAAGATGCAGAATTCCAAATAAATCCTAATGTAGATGTAGAAGAGTCTTGGAAAATTTTTAAAGATCTCATAATTCGGTATGCCAGAAAACATCAAACACCGCAAAATGAACATCGTAAGTCTTTTATCTCTGATTCAACTTGGGTTAAGATAAAAGAACGTAAAAGACTTAAACAAACTGGCATAACATCGACAGAATATCTTGAAAGGTATGCAATATTACATAAAGATATTCAAAGGAGTTGTAGGCGGGATAAAGCTAAATATATAAATGACATATGTGAGGAGATAGAAAAACACGCATTAAAGAATCAGGCAAGGGATATTTTTCACAAAGTAAAAATCGTCACTCAAAAATTTTCACCCAAAACTTGGACAATAGATGATCAATTTGGAAACACGCTTACAGATATTGATGTGATACTCAACCGATGGAAAGAATACTGTTCGGAATTGTACAGTGGTAGTTCGTCGACCTCAATTGTTTCCCTAATTGATGATGTCAGGGAGCCTGACATCTTGACATCTGAAGTTGTAAATGCCATAAAGAAACTGAAATGTAAAAAGTCTCCTGGCAGCGATGGTATACAAGCTGAACTTCTGAAAGAGCTTGGTGAAACTGCGATAAAGGCGCTATGTAATATGTGCAACAAGATCTGGGTAAACGGAGTATGGCCGAAAGATTGGGTCAATTCAATATTCATTCCCTTACACAAGAAAGGATCTACAAAAAAATGCGAGAATTACAGGACCTTAGCCTTAATATCGCACTCTAGTAAAGTATTGCTGTATATAATTAAAGATCGTTTGAGCAGTTACCTTGGATGGCAAATACCGAACGAACAAGCAGGGTTTGTAAAAGGCAAAGGGACGAGGGAACAAATACTGAATATACGTCAACTCATTGAAAAATGTCGGGAGTTTCAAACTCCAGCCGTTCTTTGTTTTATAGACTATAAAAAAGCTTTTGACTTTGTGAACTGGGACTATCTGTGGAAAGTTCTACTGGACATGGGAGTCCCCATGCATCTTGTAAAGATAATACATAACTTGTATAATGATAACAATGCAGTAGTTCGAATCAATTCGCTAAACTCGACAAATTTTCGAGTACAACGTGGAGTAAGGCAAGGGTGTATATTATCTCCAGACCTATTTAATATATATGGAGAGTATATAATGCGTAGAGCACTGGATGGTTGGAAGGGTGGAGTGTCCATTGGTGGAAAAAAACTATCCAATCTTCGGTATGCGGATGACACAACGCTCATAGCTAATAATCATGAAGAAATGGCCGAACTGATCCGTCGTGTTGAGACAGAGAGTAATGTGCTTGGCCTCCAGATAAACCGCCCCAAAACAAAAATTATGATAATTGACCGTCACCAACAGCTGCAAAACAACAACTCAGCTTTAAACGGTATAGATGTGGTTGATAATTTTGTCTATCTGGGGTCACTCATATCTAACAACGGCGGCAGCGAATTGGAAATACGGCGCCGGATTACATTAGCAAAATCGGCAATGTCACAACTAACGAAGATTTGGAAGAATAGAGCCATTACAACTGCTGTCAAAATCCGTCTCGTGAAGAGTCTCGTTTTTTCTGTCTGCCTTTATGGTGTCGAGACGTGGACCATGAAGGCGGCGGATAGACGGAGAATCGATGCCTTCGAGATGTGGTCCTGGAGACGGCTACTGCGCGTGCCTTGGACCGACAAACGCACGAATGTGTCTATTCTTGAAGAATTGAAAATCAAGGATAGATTGTCAACAATATGCCTGAAACGTATATTGCAGTTCTTCGGCCACATTGCACGAAGAGGTGAGGAGAGCCTGGAGCGGTTGGTTGTGGTTGGTAGCGTCGAAGGCAGAAGAGCCAGAGGCAGATCCCCCGCACGCTGGACTGACCAAGTATCTGCAGCGACGGGCGCTTCCACGGTAGCAAGTCTTCGCCTGGCCGAATTTAGAACTGAATGGAGGCAGCTGGTTGACCGCACATCATAGTCACGATCCTCAGTGATGAGGGAACCGACAGCAATATATATAATCGTTAATTAGTTGTCAGAATTAATTCGATTTATTGTATGCTTATTATCTTGCATAATTTATTGACAAGTAAACGCATTCGATTTGAGATATTATCAAAACGTTTGCTAAAATATTGAAATTCACGAAAAATTTTTGGGTCATGGCGGTAAAATAGTGCTTTTGGGTAAATGTCAAACTGACATTTAAACGTTGAGATTTATAACCTAAATATCAAAATAATTACAGTGAAGTTTTTGAATCAAAGCTAATTTAATACTCTATTAAATTTATGTAGGCTTTTTTTTTTATTTTAATTCTTTTCTCGTACGTATTTTTAAATAGGAAAAATCAAATCTCATATTTTATTGAAATGATGAGTGCAACCAATTCCTTAGCACCCAGTCGTAGTACTGTTTATGTATCAAATTTACCATTTGCACTGACAAATAATGATCTTCATAAAATATTCGAAGAATATGGCCAAGTTGTCAAGTAAGTTTTGCATGTATCTACATTCTAACCAATTATATGAGTATGATTAATTATAATTTAAATTATCTTTCAGAGTGACGATTGTACGTGATAAGAAATGGAGAACATCGAAAGGTGTCGCTTTCATATTATTCTTAAAGAAAGAAGATGCTTTAAAATGTGTGCAAGAATTAAATAACAAAGAAATGTTCGGACGAACTCTGAAATGCAGCATAGCCAAAGATAACGGACGAGCTACGGAATTCATTCGAAAGTATGAACGTTTTTATTTTAATTTATTTAACAATATGTATTCTTTATGCACGACGTTTTTACAGGAGAGAGTATCCAGACAAAACTAATTGCTATGAATGTGGCAAAGAAGGACATTTGAGTTATGCTTGTCCAACAAATACATTAGGAGAGCGTCCGCCTCCTCCAAAGAAACAACGGACCCGAAAGAAAAACTCTAATTTTAATGTATGAATTGCTTATAGTCTGTTTTTATTTGATTTGGGTGGTATAAAGTTTTTATTTATCTCTTTCAGGATGACGACGATGTTGAATATGAATCTAATAGTGATAAAGATGCCGATGAAATTGAGCCAAATGAGGATTTAGAGACTTTAAGTTCGGCGATCAAGCTGGAAGTGGGTTCAAGATTGATTTTGATATTGTGAATTTGATTTGTGTACGATTTAATATGTTTATTTATATTTTTTAGCAAATAAAGTATGAAATGGAGCAAAGTTGTGCCGCATCCGATGAATTATTATTACCTAAGAAGAGAATTGTAAAGGATACGTATTTCAGCGACGAAGAAGTGTCCGATTGAAGTACGATGTTGAGTTGGATATTATTCAAACTGTGATAAGTTTTTACTTGTTCTGTTTGCTAACATTGAACACAAGTTGTTCGGTAACAGATGTTTGCAGAAGTTATTCCGAACATGTATATGTATTTTCAATATGAATAAATCAATGGTATATAAATCAGCTTAAATTTTAATATCTGCCTCAGTTTGTTTTATATAAATTTACATGTTTGCTTTATAAAAATTTATAAAAATTTAAAACTGTTTTTTATGGCGATTATTTTATCTTTGTAAAAAAATTATAGGGCAGATGAAAATATATTATTTCATTGTATAAAAACCTACTTCTTTTGTACTACTACTTATTTTCACGTATTTCGAGATTTATATTGAATCTGATTTCATTGTTGAAGCAGTTCCTCCATGAAATTGGCAAAAGTCATCATATCCACTATGTCTCCATTATTTGAATATGATTTCAAGAAATTTATTGTCTATAACATAGATGTCTCGCTAATTTTCTTATATATAGTATTTGTATTATGCTTATATGTCTGGTCACAGTGCCGCGTTAGAGTATTCTGTAATGTCACTGTGGCTAATATGTAAATAAATAAATATGGTTCATCAGAGGTTCTCAAACCGGTCTGCGATACTTCGGGCGTATTTGCTCCTCGGCTAGGAAACCACTTCTATAGAAGAAAAACATGAATAGTTTCTCTCCTGCATTATACGTACATATTTATGAATGAACATATTTAAGACTAACCATTCTTGGGACTGATATTTCACTTTAGTTCATACTTTCCTGAAGATGATAATCAGCTTAATTCAAAGCTAGGTAGAATTGACAAATATTTTTTTTTACTTTTAAAATTCGCTAGACAATTAATTATAAGTATTTTAAAAGAATAAAAAACTACAATCCATAGAAAAAACATCTGATTATTGATTTTAACACTCATCTTGAGCACAGCAATACTTGATTTTGAGTTAAAGACCGCAAAAGCCAAAAAACTGCAAAAATCACGCATCTTTTTAAACGCTCATATCTCGTAAACGATCATGAACCAACAAAAATCATTGTCATATTCGAATTTAGTGGGTCTAACTTAGTAAATTTTGGTTAGTCTCCGCTCTGGTAACTCAAAAACGTGATTTTTTCGTTGCTCAGTGTTATTGGTCACAGCGCTCGCCCAAGTCACTAAAATCTCTATAACGGAACATCTGACAGCAGAAAAGTCCATCATACTAACGATAACTATCATACTAACGAGAACTCGAGTGCTGTAAATATTCCGTATTCGCGATTTTCATGGCAAAAATTGTCTTTTGGGCGATCGCAATGTGACTAATAATCCAATTTAGTTGTTTAAACGTCAGATTTTAAACGCCCATAACTTTTTATTTTTCACACTATATCTTATAAAATTTGCATAATAGGTTCTCACTATCTCTCATATGTATATATTTTTACTTCATCTCGCCATTAGGTACATACATATGTATTTACAAACATGCTTTTAGGTCAAACGTTTCTAGAATAGGGTTTCCATATGTCTCGATAGACTGGGACATGTCCCGGTTTATAGATCTGTGTCCCCATGTACCTGTCCATGAGTCAGTCGCCCGGTTTTTTTACAAACCTCTTCTTAGTTCAGAAACGATTTTGTCGTGTGACGAAGTTTGGATTCTTATCCGATCGTTTTCATACTCTGCCATTTTGCTCGGTTTGGTCATCATTATATCTAGCAGTCAAAAACAACTAAAGAACATGGGGCCAAGGTAAAGTGCGAATGCGAGTCGTTAGAACTAATCATATGCTCGACCATTTCACCGTGTGACCTTTTCATCGTGTGACCATTTCACCGGGTGACTTGAAATTTCTTAATCGTATACACAGGGATGTGCCAAAACCCGGGCTTCAAAATCTGGGGGTGCCAAAACTGTCATCACACATTTACTTATCCATTCACTTTTATATTTCTCGGGTAGCATTCCCGCATTCCCTTTGTCCACTTCCTTTACCTATGATAGTCTAAATAGCTCGCGAGCTAAGAATATTGAAATAGCTTAAAACTTTTGTTTCTAGAATCTAGAAACAAAAACCTTCATATTGAAAATGATTTTTGATACACAGATGCAGCCGTAGCTAGTTTTGGGAGCAGCTACAAATTCAAAACGTTTGAAAATCGCCCGTTAGATACATAATTAGAGAAGTTAGCTATTCGAGCAGGAAAGCTCCGAACTACCCAGATATTGAATTGGCCTTCTGGGAAAGCTCACGTGCTTCCGCGAATGTTTAAGGAGCATACGTGTAAAGACTACATATCACCGTTCGCCAACAAAAGTATTCAATTAGCCGGAAAATCACCGCAAATTTCCCAGAGAGGTTTCCACACCAATTTACGACAGAATCACATACATGTGCATATGTACATGTACGCAGGCAATTATCTGTGATAAGGTTCAATTGCTTATTCATTTGCGGTTAAATGTGAGTTTAACTGGAATCAATATTGCGTTAAGATTAAATTTCAAATTGACTCGTTTGGCATTTCAGAACGGAGGCCTTCGAGCGAATGAGATCGTGTTCCATGTGTTTTCAATATTCTAGAGGTGAATTTATTAGAGATGACCCCGCCCTAAGGAGCGATTTGTGGAAGGGGAACTTCTCTCAATCTTATAATACTGGTAAATTAACGCTTAAAGGATCATTTTAGTGAGCAAACTGCTAAAGGTGTATTGTTAAATATGTAGGTCAATTATGACGCGATTGTAATTTGCATAAGGCTTTGTATAATATACATATTTACGTAGAACTTAGTAAACTGCTTTGAAATATGTGTAAGAAAGTAATTTGTGATGTAATAACAATATTTACATGTGACTGAGACATGTGTATATGCATATTTAAAGGTAGGCATCGACAGAGAGATTTGTCTTCAGATAAATTGACAGACATGTCTGTAGCAATTTGTCTGTCGTAATTGTTTCTGAACGATCAACAATATATATTTCAATAAAAAAACACATTTGTTTAGAGATTCTACTAGAGAATTGTCCGAAGGCAAATATTTCCGTGGGTGTATATTATATATTTTCCCAGAAGGACTCAATATCCATGAGGCTTTTTTGTTATAAATGTAACTATTGGGAAAATATTTATTTTCGATATTTATATAATATAATACTAACTTTCAAACAGTACGACCCAAATGAACACGTGCTAGACGGATCAATGGAAACTTCTGCTGGAACTATTTTCGATCAATGCTTGCCAAATTGCTAATTCGTCCGTTATTTTTTGGCGGATTCAGTGAATTGTGCTCGTTTGATACTTTTATATCCCCGAGTTGGGTCTCCTATTAGAAATTCCCAATTTATCTAAGCTAATTTTTTCGGCAGATCCAATAAATCAACATCCTTCCCTCCAAATCAGTTTCTCGCAAATTCGTCGCATATAAATTTTCTAATTGTTGATTGTTAATGTTTTTGATATTTTTGACCATATATGTTGTTGTACGAATATATTGTAGCACCCAGATCAAATGACCACTAGACACGATCCCTCACATGAAGGAAAACAATAATATCATCGCACAGTTGCACAGCGAACGACCTACAGATAATGACTGTTAAGCATACTAGCCTGCACCTGTACGAAAATAAAAATCACTCAGATGAACAGAGTATGATCTCCAGACAACAGCCTCTAGACACGAGTCAAGCGATCCGGAACGCGTGAACTTACAAGAATAAGGGCGAAAACACACAGAGAGGGACATGGGACGTTTGGTTTTTGTAGATACTTTTAATTACGTGAAAAAAACGTAGCAACACTAGCCCATATACATGGTATTCAGTACCAAAAATCACCCCCTGGAGTGTTTTCGCTGATATTTTCACTGGTATTTATACTTGCTTGACAGTGGTCAAGAAGTCCATATTTGAAGAAATGTAGGAGAAACTTGTCGGTCAAACACGTGTAACCTCCCAAACATATTCATTCTGCATGTGCACAGCGAGAAGCCAAGGACACATGACGTCCCATGCCACTCTGTGTGTTTTCACCCTAACATCATCACGTAGCTATACAGTAAACTACCCTTAGACATCCATCGCCCAGTTCTATCGCGTGACCTACAGACAATGACATTAGCACATAGTATCATGTATCCGACCAGAATATATAAACCAGCGAGCCAGCCCTAGACGCCAGTATGCCCCTAGAGTTCAGCCAACCCACTCCCCCGAAGTCGATCAACTACTATATGATTCGCTAGTAAGAAGCATTCTTGAGTTTTCTTATATTATACATTTTATACCAAACATGCGTTGAACACTGAACGAAAAGTCAGAGTCCAAGCGGAAGCTAACGAGCTTTGCAAAACAGCCGGTAGGTGTAACCACTGCGTCTCATTAGACTAAAGCGTTTCGTTTCACATCCGTCAAGGCTTACTACCACACTAAAAAAGTTAAAGCTTTAAAAATTATTGTAAAGCGTAGAGAAAAATTCAATGGATAACAGAAACGTGCTAGAACTAAGATTAGCGTAACGAATGATAGATTGTCTAATTCAGGTCCATTTTCATCATTATTATTCAGTCGGCGGCTATATCTGAAAAAATCGGAGTGCTCATTGACCCACGTTCTATTGAAAAATTCTGCACAATATACATACATACATACATATACTTGGGAACGTTTCCCGGGATTCGGGAGCATGCTCTTGCGAAAAAGGTAGAGTTGATTAGATATTTGAACTGAATTTCAATTGGTCGCGATATGTTTCGCTAAATGGACGTTCGTATATTTCAGCTGAAATTGGAACGAGCTTATTGATTGAACATTAAATCAAGTCGTACACCTGTTGAATTTAGTCGAGAATAGAAAAAACATTTCGAAATATATTTATCTGTCAGAATAATTGCATAAATTTGAGATGCTGAGTGCTTTAATTGGATATGCAGACTTTTTATCGCCGAACTTTTTATCACAGATTATATTCTCTAATTTATGCAGACGAATTTTCAACTGTGGTTATAAATGCTTAATTCACTTTTTATGGTTTCAAATTTTAGCACTGAGGTTTCATTTGAAATTGAATATAATATAAAAGTTTAATATAAAGGGGAGCAGTAATGTTGAAGTGAGTTTTTAAGTACTATTTTGTGGTAGTGTATTCCTTGTTGAAATTTAATGGACAATTTTTTAATAAAGTTTTTAAATTAAACCTCTTTTAAATAACCAAATTACTCAGCCTTGCTCTGGTGGACCCAAGTTGATAAAAAGGTTAAAAAGGACAGACTCTTGGCTATAATATGAACACCACTAATGGACAACGGACGCTTGATCGAATGGACATTAGGTTGACGGAAATTTGACTGAAGTAAATTTTGAATTTATTAAAGATGTCAAAGTGATTTCTGAATAATGTATCTGTTTCAGTGATTTTTGAGTAATGTTGATTCTCAAAATCAGCCAAATGTCCATTCGACCAAACGTCCATCGATCCAACATCCATTGGGCCAAATGTGCGTTCGCCCAAACGTCTGTCGGCCTAATATCCGTTCGGCCAAGTGTCTATTCGGCCAAAAGTTCGCGCACGGAAAAATGTACATACATGGTATATAAATCTACATATGTATGTATGTATGTTGGCAATCTGACCTCACCTACGATTTAAGACATACCATGAGATGGTGTACCAAATTTTGTTACTTTATATTTAAAACTGTAGATGTGCATATTGAATAAACAAAAATTCTATATGTAGTGGATTTATCCTAATTTGTAAAACCTGTGTGCTATTTTTTGTTAAAAATTAGCCTGCAGCACAATTTTCATAAGTTTGTATTAGGAAAAGCATAAAAAAGTTAGTGAATATCTAATGAAATTTTTAAAAAGATACAAGAAAATTCAGTGCTACAATTTCATTTAAATATTATTAAAAAAAATTAATTGTGATGGTTTTTACACGCCACGATTTTTAAGTTTTATTTTAAAAAATAATAATATTAATATTTGCGTTTAATATTAAATAAAATATAAAACGCATTTCTTTGTGTGCTTTTTTTAAATAAAATATAAAACGCATTTCTTTAAGGTATTTTATATGAAAATGATCAAAACGTCTTTATTGGAATTTTAAATATTTTTTCAAGGCTAATCATTCTTATTAAAATATAAATGATCCAATTTACAATTTTTAACGAAAGTGAACCTTATTTTTTTTAATTATTTTTTTAGATTACAATTAAAAAAAATTCAGGTGTGACCAACCCATGACTTTATCTATGTATTTGAGGAATATAAGAAAGTCACAAAACAAAATTTATTTATATTTCAAAATTTATTTATATTTATATTTATTTATTTTAATTATTTAAATTTATTCTATATTGAACCGTACAGACACATTCACACATACCGGCAGCATTGTGAAATACTAATAGCTATAACAGCATTTTTGATACAAATTGAGTGCAAATATATGGAACCCTGCACAAGACAAACGTTCTACTTCCGGTTGTCGGATTTTATTCAATTTTTTATTTATTTAAAATCACTATCGGTATACACCAGAAATATCAAGAAGATGAAACATTGTTTTAAAAAAAAAATACTACTTCCGGTTAACAAATTCTGACCAAAACCTTATCAGCTCTAAGTTAGTACATAAAGAATACAAATATAAATTTTCAGTTTGATACGTTCAGGGTGTGAACAGAATCGTGGTCACAATCTTTTTCACCTTTCTAAGAGGAAAAAATCCCACTTCCGGTTTATTAAATTTAGTGATTTTTTTTATTTTCATTATATTAATACAAGAATTATACTTGAATTTTTTCGTGAAGAGCACACATGTTTAAGAGGTCGAAATAAATAGTGGAAGAAAAATCGAACAAGAGTAAACTGCCACTTTCGGTTGACGGATGCTTACAAAGTTTTATAAATAACGTGGTATTAAACTTCTAGATATGAAATTTCAGTTCAATAAACCAAAAAGGTTCCTGAGAAAAACATAAAAAAACCTCGATTCACTAGAGTAAAAATACGACTTCCGGTTGAGGTAAAAATATTAACAAAATATTGCGGTCTAAAATTTATATGTAAAAGAATTTCAATCCGATTCAATTAGCCGTTTGGGGGATAATTGAGTTCAAAAACTTAAAAAATGAGGACACCAATAAGGGGAGGTACCATTTCCGGTCAACTTAAAATAATTTACGTAGTGTCGATAAAAATTTCAGTTACCTATACTAAGTTTCAGTTCGATATTACTAATGGTGTTCAAAAAATACACAGACACACACACACACACACATTTTTTCTAGATCATGAAAACGTGATCAGTGATCGATTCTGAGTTCGAATCAGTCAAAATCTCGAGTTAGAATTTTCGCATTCTCACAAAACTTCATCTATTGTTACTACGTATGTACATACCCAAAGTAAAAAATTCAATTTTAATTATGGCAATAAATTTTTATACAATTTAAGCTCAATATTTTTTATTTAAAATAAAATTACCAAGCTGAATAAAATAGTCACTATAAAAGTTGGAATCGACTTGGTTGGATGCGTATACGAGCTTAATTCACAATATCAATTTTCAAAATACATAAATATGTACTTACTTCGCTTTTGGGTCACCCGATACTATTTGAGTAATATACATACATACATATGTATGTACATACTGAGTGACATTATTGATTGATGTGTTTATAATGAAATCTTCTCGCACTGGATCTTACTTGGCACGGATTGTCAATTTATGTGTAACATTTTCGAAAATACGACCCAAATTCAGATTTAGCGAACTCACACTTTTATACATATTTACATATATGTATGTGAATAGTTTATGTAATGCGATATATTCAGGTCGATGTGAAACGAACTGTGATCATTGTATCGTTTACGATGAACTTTGAAGTAATGTCGTTAATTTGGTGTATGATCGGTTTAGTTTAGACAAGTTTCACATATCCATTGAACTGTAAATGATGTGAATAATTAGTAATGCCAACACTGTTAATTTTGAGCTGAAACTTATATAATTTCCGTCTCTTGGGCACAGCACTGGATTTATGATATAATCTTGTAACTATTGTAACGTAGAGATCTGATCTCGCGTTCGCGCCAAAGAGCCCTCAGCGAATGAGCGAGCCGTATGCAACGGCCAATAAGGACTCGCGACCTATCGACCAATAATCTCTGTGCAGAGAGTGGCCGATATGAGTATAAATATTGTGCGGCCTTGGACCGTGGGTCATTTAAAGCTGGTGAGCCATCGGGTGTTCTCATTTAGTCTTGAGTGCGACTCTAGTTTTAGGACGCTTTTTTGAGCAGCCTTATGGATACACAGCTCCAACTATCTTCTTTTGTTTACAGTAGTAGACAAAAGCAGTTGTTTGGTTTCAGCAGGAAAAACACCGTCTATGGTAAACTGCAAGCTCTGTTTTATCCCCTCAATTTATTCACATAATAAGTGGGCAAAGGGATAGGAAGACCCTTCTAAATTGTCTATTAATACTATTAATTTTATGTAAATTTCACTTTTGTTTGTTATTTTAGCATCAATTAAGCATTAATAGCAAAATGCCCAAAATACGTGTCTCTACCATTAGTTAATAAATAGCCTTGTTTGTTTGACTTTCCACCCCCCCACTCGTTTTGTCAGATTTTAATCACTTAAACGCCTATAACTTGATCATTTTCACACTATGTCTTATAAAATTTGCATGATAAGCTCTCATTATCTCTTATAAATATAAATTCACTAATAGGTTATATAATTAGTGATTAAAATATGTTTTTATAAAATTGAAATGGCCGATGCGGTGTTTGTTCTTTGGCCAAAGCGTTCTCGTTACTTGTTTGACGTCTCTCTTTTCAATCTCTTTTATTTTTACTTACCTTGTATTTTTCGGGTCAGAATTTTAATCCATTTTATATTACATTGGTAAGAATTTATATAAAATTGGTCAGAATTTATGTTAAACGGTCAGAATACAACTGTCAGAATACTAGAACTAGAATAAATATTAAATGGTCAGAATTTATATTAAATGTATATTTTGGGGATTTTTTAACAGCGTGAGTTCTATCGAACTGAAACTTAGTATTGGTTACTGAAATTCTTATCGACACGACGTAACTTTTTTTTTTAATTTTTAGTTGATCGGAAATGGTACCTCCTCTTATATGTAGGTGTCCTATTTTTTAAAGTTTTGAGTTCAATTATCTCCCAAGCCACTAACTGAATCGGACTGATATTTTTACTTTATCTATGTACGTAGTAACAATAGATGAAGTTTTGTGATCATGCGAAAATTCGAACTCGAGATTTTGACTGATTCGAACTCAGAATCGATCACTGATCACGTTTTCATGATCTAGAAAAAAATTTACCATAACTAACCATTTATTTATTGAGATACCAGTATCTCAATATTCTGAAGCCAAACATTTGAAATTCAATTTTTCATCTCTCGTATGGTCGGTTATTCAACATATGTACATACATATATAAAATGCGAAAATTTGAGTATTTGTATATGTAAAATATGTTCAGTTATTACATGCGGCCAAAGTTAAAAATATGCTATTATAAATAATAAATTGCAGACTGTATACCTTGTGGAGTAGCTTTTCAGCAATGTTTTGCCGAAATTCAACAAAAAGTTTACATTTAATCTGTGCTTGAAGTGAAATTCGCCGATTCACAAAGCATCACAAAAAAGTGTGCGGTTTAATTAAAACTCATACACAATTCTGTTTCGATATTTTTTAATAATAAATCGAGTTCAGCGTAAATTTGTACAAATTCGCTGTCTGCTTTTCGAACATAAATATGTAATGTATAATATATATTTCATAAAGTGTCATCTTTATATATTTTTTTGCCTTCCCATTGCGACCGTGAAAAATATGGGCCAACGAGTGTCACATAAATTTCGGAATATTTTTTCCAAGAAAATCCATACGTAATGAACATTTGTCTTGTGACTTTATTCCTTTCATTCACTGCTCGCAATAAATGTGTGTACTTTGACTCTGTATGACTTTGGAACTTATTATATTATATATATTTTTTTTTTCATCTAGATCTACATATTTTCATCTTGTGTGATAAATTCACTGAAGTGGCTATGTGATCTTATTATTCGGGGATCTGAACACGAGCCAGAATCCCTTTGTAACAAACGGTTGGTAAAGTCTCAAACTTTGAGATTTCATGTTATATTATACTAGTGTTGTGCCCGATGGAATATCGTCGCATGGGTTATGGCATATTAAGCTATTAATTAAAAAAAAATGTGTCGGTCCGGTGTTCTATCCGCACGCGATCGAATTTTCTTCAAATACCTTTTAAATATATGTATAGTCGATATTTAATTTCATATTTATACTGAATTAGCTGAACCCGGCATGCGTTGCAATGCCACAATAACGCATGCAATTCCCGTTCCCGTTTCAAGTGATGGTTGGAGCTCAAATAACGTCTCTTCAAAGTCGTGTCGTCATAAACCAACTGGTAACGTGTGTACCAACGAACACATTTCCTTGACTACACAATGGCGCTTCAAACTTTCGCGTCGGTAAAATCGTTATTACGAATATTATTATTAAGAGGTTTTTTCCCGTTTTATTGCATAATAAGCTTCACGGACATGCATAAAACAAATCTTGAAAGTTCCATCGTAATCGGTTGAGTGGCTTAGGAGCCTATACGAGACAGACAGACAGACAAACAGACATTCAATTTTATATATGTAGATTGTTTAATATGGAAAAAAATTTGTGTTACCAACCCATGACTTTATCTATGTATTTTAGGAATATAATAAAGTTACAAAAAAAAATTCTATATTGAACCGTACAGACACATTCACACATACCGGTATTTTCGATACAAATTGAGCGCAAATGTATGGAAACTTGCACAAGACAAAAGTTCTACTTGCGGTAGTCGGATTTTGTTCAATTTTTTTTTATTACTTGAAATCACTGTCAGTATTATACACAATAAATATCAAAAAGATTAAAATAATTTAAAAGGTCAAAATAAAATAATGAAATATTGTTTTAAAAAAAAATACTACTTTCAGTTTACGAATTCTGACCAAAACCTTATCAGCTATAAGTTAGTACATAAAGAATACAAATATAAATTTTCAGCTTGCTACGTTTAGGGGTGTGGACAAAATAGTGGGCACAACGTTTTTGACCTTTCTAAGAGGAAAAAATCCCACTTCCGGTTCATTAAATTTAGTGATTTATTTAATTTAGTCTGTGTTGCCAGTTAATTTGAAATTGCCACATTTAATGAAAATCAACAAATTCCAAATAACGTAATCCACAATACGCCATTTTTAATTTAATATTTTACAATAATAAGCCCGTATTGGTAAGCAGTAGAGATATTTTGGTGTTTTATCAGTAGAAGTATACCCCGTAAGTAGTAGATGTATTTTGGAGCCAGTTTTAAATATTTCAATATTTAAAATAAATATTAATAAGCTTCGTGATATTATTGATTCTAACATACGACCGAAAAATATTGAGTTTCCTGATACAATTTTTAGGGCTTCAATATAATATTTAATAGTCTCAATGCAGATTAATTTAATGTTTTTGTCAAATATAATCAAATGGAAAAAAATGTACTAAATAATATTTCAAATTAATATTTAAATTACTTTGAACTTAATTTCATTCGCTTGTTTTTTTTTCATTCAATTTCAGTCAACAAATGTCGGACAATTCACACATAAAACAGTACGCGAATAATTAACGTTTCAATTCACTATCAAAATTACCAATCAATACATTGATATCGTTTGCAACTGAAGCTGATAATTTTGAATTAAATTATTGTTCAATTCGATTGTCGATTATAGTTTCGTTGAATATTTTCGTATGCGAATCCGTATTTTGTTTGTACATTTGTCCGCATATATTGTTCAGATAAATCATCATTCGCACCGGTAAATATTGACTATTAGCCACGAATTGTGATACAAAGTGATTTCGCTGTAGTGTTTTTAGTAATAATTTTGATTATTATTTAGTTGTGTTGTGTTAAAATCTTCCATCGCGTGAAAAAACATGAATTCATTTGTTTTTTTTTGTACGGTGATTTTAAATTTTAAAAATAATTAATGTAATCTTAAATGGTATTAAAAATAAGTATCAGTGTTTGTTCAATTATGTGCAATCTTTTTAAATGTGTATTGAAGAAGATGGTTGGCAAAGGCGCTTAAACTATTGCTATGGAGACTACATACAGCTGGTGAATTTTCACATTCTTCTATATGTAAATTTATTTTATAAATCTTGTAAGTTAATTTTAAATATTTTATTTATCTTTTTAGGTTGCAGTGGAGGTAGGTGAGTTGATTTAATTCACGTAAGATTTTTTTTTATATTATACAAACATAGACAATGTGGCGATATATGTACATATACATAATTCAAAGAAGGGAATCAAAAATTGAAATTAAAGCAATGTGACCTTGTATTTTTTTTTTTTTTGAAGCGAATTGGTTGTTAAAAATAATTTAGTAGCACATTTTTGTTAGTAACATCATAATACATATATTCTTCAATTCCCTTGTTTAATATAACATCTAGGCCTGGCCCGAAAGTATATGGCGGCCCTAGACAGATTAGTTTCAGCGCCCCCCCCCCCCCCCTTAAAATTTTAAACAATAAATTTAATGAAAGTTTTTGAAATTTTATGTTGAAGAAAAATATATTAAGACAAAAACAAAGAATTAAATGAAAAAAATGTAATCAAAATAGGCACGTTTTACGTATAAAAATGAAAAAAAACGAAATAAAATACGGATTACTATGAATAAATTCGGTGATGAAGAAATTAATTTATATTCCACAATGAATTGAAGAATTTTATAGAGTGACACTTATTTTTTCGAATATGATTGATTAAGATATTTAATTTCGTGAAGCAAATACATCCCTGATATATACATACATATGTTTCAACGGTATTTTATATAAAACTAGTGTTTTACTCGGCTTCGCTCGGTATTTGTAATATAAACCGCTTAAACATGACTAATCTAATAGTAAACATTTTATTAAATTTATTTGAATAGTTTTATTTTATATTAATTTATTTGAATACTCATTTCTTTTTTTTTTAAATGGACTGTCACGCACAAACAAACATATATACTGTTTATTTCGAAATTATATGGATACCAGAATCCGGCGCCTGCGCCCCCGGAGCCTTCGCCTCATAGGGTTTCGCCCTCGGAGCCTTCGCCCCCAGGGGTTTCGTATCCTTTGAATCGAAAAAAATCGAATCGACGCCTATGAATGAATTAATTATTTATGAATCGAATGTGTCGTCTACGAACCAACGAACAAAGGTTGCTTACGTATGTATATGCAAAGTCTCTTTCGAAATTATATATGAGATATAATTCCAAATTAACTTTTGTACCGACGACAGTTTGCTGTTTTACAAGTCGTAGATATTTGACAGTCAACTTCTTGCGTTCCTCGTAAATTATAATATCTTTCAATCAGTATTGTTACTTCGAGTAGAAAAATTAAGTTGAATATAGAATGTTTCATATGTTCCAAGAAAATGGGGGCGCCTCGCGGGTTGGTCACATCTGATTTTTTACTTTATCTATGCTCTTTTTACTTTACTATATATAGTAACAATAGATGAAGTTTTGTGATCATGCGAAAATTTGAACTCGAGATTTTGACTGATTCAAACTCAGAATCGATTACTGATCACGTTTTCATGATCTAGAAAAAAATGTGTGTGTATGTGTCTGTGTATTTTGGGGATTTTTTGAACACCGTTAGTCCTATCGAACCAAAACTTAGTATCGGTTACTGAAATTCTTATCGACATGACGTAAATTTTTTTTCAAATTTTTAAGTTGACCGGAAATGGTACCTCCCCTTATAGGTGTCCTCTTTTTTAAATTTGTTGCTAAGTGTACCTATTGAGCAAAAAAGTGAATATTTTCAATGATGGATATCTTATTTACTTTGGATTTATAGTAGTACTGAAAACATTAAAGCGGACAGAACATATTTGGATCGATGCAAAAGTGAATTCTAGCTGCGAAGAGGCGTAGGGTGTCGACCGGGTATGCAATTTATATAGAGAAGGTCGCTATCCTAACTCGATCAGAATATGCAAATATGTCACTAATATCTTACTAGTATCCATCCCTATCATCTCCTTGTAAAAGCGGTCTTCAAATATCCGTAAAAGATTAGTAAAATCATTGCACAAGTTCATGGATGTGACGGCATCCATTAATGACCATAACAGATGCTCAAACTTTCACTCTGAAAAATGCATTTGTCCCCTAGGATCACACTGAGTTCATTTTTGAATTTAGCAGTTTACAAATATATGTATATATGTCTTGCACATACATATGTACGTATATACATACATACTATTGGGGAAAATATCTTGTTCCAACTTCCCACAGATAATCCACCCCTCTCTGCACCACTGAATTGTTGACTATCGTTTTAACTGTGACTAAATTTACCCCAAATATATGTATGTACATTCGTATGTATGTAGAATATCCACCCACACAAGTGTATAAATATATAAAGATATTATACTGAGTAAGACAGATGTAAATTTGCGGTTGCCTAGTCACGGTTTCAAGCTTCGGTCTAAAAAGTCGTTTGTTTCGACAGCGATTCTGAATATTATCTGGAGCGAAAACGAATCCGATTACGGTTTGCTCAGTCAAATATTCAAACGAAAGCATGTCCTAGCAAAACCGCGTCGTTATTGCATTTAATAATATTTTAATCGAGTTCATCTTGTCTCGGAATTTGTTAGATACCTAAATAATATACATATGTATGTACATATATGTCGAAATCCGTTTCCTGTCTTTCCTCGACATGCCAAGAATACAGCGTTCCATACATACAGTATTCAAGGTCCAAGTTTCACATACATACGTCATCACTGGTAATACACATTGATCGAATATCTTTTTCTTCGGGCAAAGTGGCATTTTTTATTTAAAAATCACGTTCATTCGACCAAATGCACTCCATCCTAATTTCATACGTCTATTTATTTCTTCGGTCGTATATATGTGCATACATACATATATAAGAAAATATGATTAAGAGAAAGAAAAATTATCACAAAGATCTTTTGTCTAAGGTCGTTGGCAGCAATTCTGTGAAATGTTGATTGGTCAACTGTGAACGATATTTCAACTTTACGAACATCATTGTGAAGTACAAAGATTCAATACTATGTACATATACGGGTCTACCTCACTGCACCGAAAGACAAAAGATCGAAAAAGCAAATATCGGAAGGCAAAGATGGTTAACGGTACTATGTATGTATATATATGTAATATATATATCAGTGGCATGCGGTGAAATTATCTCTCTTTTTGTCATACAGCCTTGTTTAATGTGCGCGCGCAGGATACGGGAGGAAAAGCCTGTTCCTCTTGTTCCTGTTGTATTCTGCTCGCGCAAATTAAGTGAGGATGTACGATGGGGGGAGAGAAAGTTTTACAACACGCCATTGATGTATATACTAACCGTTTTTCATATGTATGTATGGTAAACGAACATTTTCGATTTTTTAACATTCGGTGCGGTGACCCATCGCAGACACACAGAATATCGATACTATATATATAACTAGTGTTGTGCCCGTTGATACTGTTACGTACGCCGCGGATTAAGCGAATAGAATCCCAGAGACTGTGTGACCGTTCAAGGATTATCTGTAACGGATATCTGTTAACGGATTAACTAAGTGCATACCGTGCGACTGGTATGAGTGGTTTCAAGGATTAGCGACAGGCTAAGTGGAGATAAGCTAAACAATGATTGCACTTCTCATACCGTGGGAATACATATCCGAATACGTGACTATACAGTAGGTAAACAGATTAGACGTCCTGAGAGATCTACCCCTTATAAGGCGGTACGTAGGCGATATCATGTCATTCTGGACTGAGCACTGCCAGTGCGTGTATCTCCTTAATCACCAATAAATGATGTGAATCGACTGTTGGCCTTTTACTTGGATCCTCCACCCACCCCTACGCAACAATACTTTAACGGGTGGTTTTTGACCCGATGAATATTTCAGGATAAGTAAAAACTACCTACCTACCTACCTAAATATAAACAATATAAAAAAAATCATTAATTAATTAAATTAATTTTCAATGGATGGAACTAAATGCTCGTAAGACTATTTTCATATAGGAAATATTGGTAGCAAACAGTATATATACAGGTTTTTTCTTGATTGGCGAGCGTTATCGCAGATACATAGAATAGCGCTATTATATTTATTTGTTTATTTATTTACTTATTTGCTTATACAGGTAAAAACCCATTTAAGTAAATTACATAATAAAAACATATAACAAAATCTTATAATATAAAATTAATAATAAAAGAAAAAAAGAAAAAAGGAAAATCAGAAAAGATAGTAAAAACTAAGGAAACAAAATATTCTTAATGGATCCTATAAACCGACCAAAAGTATGTCAATGTCCGCCTGATCAGCTACATACATACATATGTATATGTATGGTTAAAAAGTCATATATTATATCTATATGATATACATATGTATGATACTTTATTAATATTATTCGCGGAAAATTATTAAAAATATTATTTTCAAGATCGTACACAAAAAACTGGAATTTGGCTTCAAAACTAAATGCTGTTTATGATAAATCAATAATATTTTTTTCACTTCTTTCAAGTTTTTTTTTTGATAAATTCTTCTTCTCCATATGAACATTTATGCGCAATATTCTAAGCTATCAAAAACTAGCTTCGTTTGCTTTGTCGTCTTCGCGACTAAAAGAAGACAAGAGCTCTTGTTGCTTATGAATACCAGATTACAAGGACTTAAGTTTCGCTATTCGCAATTTTGAATTGAGTTGAAAAGTTACGATGACTTGACTTGAAGTTGTCGACATTTATTTCTTATTTTCCTTTTTTTTTTTTTTTTCTATTTTCCATAAATATTATTCATATAATATTGAATATAAATTACGTCGCCTACTTGAGAGTCCGCTATAAGATTACGGTGACGTTAAATTTTAATGAAAATTTATGATTTTAATGGGCTTGAAATTTCACCACAGGTCAACGATAAAAACTTGAACCGTCTTCGTTCCAAAGTTATTTTCAGATATTTCAATTTTGAAGTTTACTTTTTAATAAATGAAACTGGTGAAATACAGTCGGGGGTGAGCGAAAAATCAAATTAATGAAGTTTCGATGGGCAAAAGCGCTCTTCAATTGAAAAATATTTTTATATTGGGAAAGTGAAAATCTGCAAAAGTTTCCCGTAGTATAATTATTTATTTTATGTTTTGAACATTGTGGCATTATAGGAGTTCTTAATGAGCTCCAATTGTCGGAAATATGTACATACATATAACAGGGAAAAAATATATATTTATACAGAAAAAAATTATAGAGAATACATTGTTCAAACAATAAAAGGAGAAAAAATTAAGACGACATATTTTTTTTTTACATATTAGCCACAGTGACATTACAGAGAGCTCCAACGCGTCACTGTGGCCAGTCATTCAATAATAATAACATGATAACAATAATAATAACCTATAATAATAACAATATTAGCACAACATCATTAAAATCACAAAAAATAACAATCATTCACTTTTATAATTGGCAAAATCAACCACTGGCATTCCTCAACAACCACTCAACCAGATTAGCATATCAGTTGAGCAGATATATCGCCTTAGATATAGGAGCCGTTGCCAACATATTTGTGCAAGCCACAGGAGGAACAAACAAATCACGATTCCTCAAGTCCATGAATTTACTAGGTGCATAAAACCTAAATTCATTAAAAACCTGAGGATTGTGTATTATCCCATTCAACAGCTTAAAAAAGTGCCTTCCCAGTAACATATCCCGACGAGACTCCAATGAGTTGAAACCTAACGCGCCTAATAGGAATGCACTAGGATATAGCCAAGGATAATAACAATACTGTTTCATATAAAGATATCTGAGAAACCGTTTTTGGATTCTCTCAATCTTCAATGAATGAGTTATATGGGTAGGATTCCATATAATGGAAGAAAATTCTAGAATGCTACGTACTAAAGATTCATAAAGAATTTTAAGCACCAACGCACTCTGGAAAGGTATAATATAAAAATATATAAAAAACCTAATTAAGAAATCACCAATTCCCTCCGTAAACTTTCATCACGAGTATGGCAAAGTGCTCAATCTGCCATAGCGAGAGGGAGGCGAAAAGGGAAAAAAACGATAAGAACAGTGTGGACAAATAGGACAGTGAGGACGATAGACGTCACCGTGAATGAAGATGCAGTATTTTCAAACGTGTCTATCACGATTATTTTTCGTCATGGTAATGACTGGCGTCATTTCCACTTATATTGATGACCAAACCGAGCAAAATGGCAAAGTTTGAAAACGATCGGATAAGAGGTTAGTAAAAGTTGGGAATGTCTTGGATCGACAGTCGGCACCAATATATGTGTACATATGTATGTATGTACCAGAAAGGTTTGACAGGAAGACCCCAATGCGCCTTCCTGGACAATTTATTACAAACAATGCAGCATTTTATTATTACATAAATCACTGTATTTGCAGAAGCTGAAGAACACGAAATAACAATTAATTACAGAATTCATCCATTGAGACATATATGAATTTTAGATTTGTACTTAATTTTTACAAATTGTACGTACAATAAATACAGAAGATTTGTGACAACAGGAAAGATGATTTTTTGCCAATTTTGAGGAACCGTTTAAACAATGATCAGATTGGCAAAATCTGATTGAAACAATCGATTTGGAGTCACAGATACCCCCAAATCTAACTAGTTTTAGTATTTGTGGTTAGTGATTTGCAAATTATTTGTGGATTATTTATATATTTTTGGTATTCATTCATTTGATTTTTGGTATTAATTCATGATTGAATTGAAGATGTGATAATACTAACATAAATTATGATGAAATCGATGTCGTTCATTAACAATACAAATTCCTTGAATCCGAAATAAATGTTTAATTACTGAAGAAATGAAAACAAATACAGCCCAGGTGTATAAATTTGTCTTAAATTAGCAATTTAAATTTCCAGAAATTCAGAGGAAATATTTTCACGTGAATTGACAACCTCCGAAATAATTATTTCTTTATAATCAAACGCAAACGGAACGTACAAAGAAGACGAACAATTTAAATTAATACAAGTCGCAGCGTAATTTTCACATTTTTACATTGAGAAATTTCACCAAAGTAAACAAATACGGATCAATAAAGATATGGCAATATTAAATTAAAAACTTGATTTACATTTCTATCTACGTATGTACCATACATTGATATTTCAATGGATTGAATCTGAAAAAATTTTGAATCAAATATTTGTAATTAATTTACAATCAGAACAACGCGAATCCAAATGCACTAGTGAGAATGCTTAAAATTATAAAATCGGACAAATACTAACTACTGGACTTAACCACTAATGCAACTCGAAAAAAAAAACGATCGATGAAGTAGCAATATTCAATTGATAGTATGTTTGATGAAATCCAGTGCTCGCTTGACGTATCATCAGAGATAGAATGTTTAAAAATGACAGAAGAAAAAAATAACTTATGTTAAAACGGACGCGTTGTATGTATTTTTGTGGGTATGTGGCAGACGCTTCGACAAAGAAACAAATTTCAGAATGCCAGGAGTACATGTTGTGCCTAGAGATATTTGATAAAATAAATACACGCGAACGAGGCGCACAACCAATCAGCGTCAAGTGGTACACGTGGACTAAAACGTTTGACCAATTAGAGCAGCGATGATATATTCTGGCCAATGGGTGCATTTTAAGCATTCGCAATATGGATGTGGCGTCACGAGCGATCGTGTCGAGGAGACGTGGGGAAGCGGGGTAGCGGGGTATTGAGGATGCGGCGCATATGACATGTGCTCTTGATATTGAAGCACCAAGCGACGACAGGTCGAGCGATGGGTGACGACAGCGTAATATGCGTTGCGTGGCAGTGTACACACATACACATATCCACGAAGACACACACACACACACACACACACACATTCATTCATCATTTTGAACGGGTGAACGGGTTGGATTTAGCATGAAATGCGCCCACTCGATATTTTAGTATTAATAGGTGCGTGTACCTATAAATTACCTTACATTATATTTACATATATATATGTATGTACTAACTGAACCCAGGATGCGTTGCAATGCTAGAATAAGGCATGCAATTCCCGTTCCCGTTCCCGTTTCAAGTGATGGTTGGAGCTCTACTAACGTCTCTACAACGCCGTGCCGTCAAATACCTACTGGTAACGTGGTTACCAACGAACACATTTGCTTGACTACACAATGGCGCTTCAACCTTTCGCGTAGATAAAATCGTAATTACGAATATTATAAAGAGGTTTTTTCCCGTTTTTTTTTCACAGTAAGCTTTCCGCACATGCATAAAACAAATTCTAAAAGTTCCATCGTAATCGGTTGAGTGGTTTGGGAGCCTATACGAGACAGACAGACAGATAAATAGACATTCAATTTTATATATACGCTAGTGGTTTTACCTGGTTTCGCTTAGTATTTATAATATAAACCGCTTAAGCATGACAAATCTAATAGTAAACATGTTATTAAATTTATTTGAATAGATTTATTTCAAATAAATTTATTTGAATACTCATTTGTTTTTTTTTATTAATTTAACTGTCACGAGCAAAAAAACATATACATATACTGTCTCTTTCGAAATGATATGTATACCAGAATCCAGCACCTGCCCCCCCTTCCCGGAGCCTTCACCCCAGAGGCTTCGCCCCCTAGAGATTCGCCCTCGGTGGCTGCGTCCCCGGGGGCTTCGAATTTTTTGAATCGAAAAAAATCGAATTGGCGCCTATGAATCGAAAAAAAAAATCGGATGTGTCGTCTACGAACCAACGAACGAAGGTTACATATATACATACATACATACATACGTACATACATACATACATACGTACATACATACATACATACATACATGTATATATATATATATATATATATATATATATATATATATATATATATATAATAATAATAATAAAAATCTGAGCCTTTTGCCCCCTAGGGCTTTGCCCTCTAGGGCTTCGCCCTCGGTGCCTCCCTGAGCCTCTGCCTTCTAGGGCTTCGCCCTCATCACCCCCCTGAGCCTTTGCCTTCTATGGCTTTGCCCTCAGTGCCCCCCTAAGCCTTTGCCTTCTAAGACTTCGCCCTCGGCGCCCTCGGCGCCCCCTGAGCCTTTGCCTTCTAGGGCTTCGCCCTCAGCGCCCCCATGAGCAATTGTCGTTTAGGGATTCACCCCTCTGCGCCCTCATGAGCAATTGCTGCTAAGGGCTTCGCCCCTCTGCGCCCCCTTCGGGGCCTCATGAGGCTGCACCCCTGTGGCGCCCCTGGCAGGGCCCCATGAAACTGCACCCCTTGCGCCCCCGCTGGGACTTTGAATCTATTGAATCGAAAAAAATCAAATCGGCGCCTATGCATTGAAAAAAAAATAAATCGAATCATTTGTTTGATGACGGCTGCGCCCCATGAAGCTGCGCCCCCCTGGGACCCATGGGGCTACACCCCTTGCGCCTCCGCTGGGACTTTGAATCTATTGAATCGAAAAAAATCAAATCGGTGCCTATGAATCGAAAAAAAAAAATCGAATCATTTGTTCGATGACGGCTGCGCCCCCCTGGGCCCCCTTCAGGGTTCCATGCGGCTGCGCCCCCGCTGGGACTTTGAATCTATTGAATCGAAAAAAATCAAATCGGCGCATATGAATCGAAAAAAAAATAAATCGAATCATTTGTTCGATGACTGCTGCGCCCCATGAGGCTGCGCCCCCCTGGGCCCCCTTCGGGGCTCCATGCGGCTGAGCCTCATGCAGCTGCGCCCCCTTCGGGGTCCCATGGGACTACACCTCCTGCGCCCCCGCGGGGGTGAATCCATTGAATCGAAAAAAATCGAATCGGCGCCCATGAATCGAAAAAAAAAATCGAATCACGTGTTCAATGACGTCACCGATATACGGACGACGAACCAAGGATACATACATACATACATACATACATACATATATACAAAGTCTCTTTCCAAATTATATATTAGATATACATATCTGTTAAATATACATAGATAGCATATCACTTTATTTTAATTCGTGTATTAACTCCTTCCCGAAACCACTTCTGAAAGCAGCGGGCACAGCACTAGTTGTTATATATTTGAAAACAGTCGTAAAATACATACAGATGTGCAAATCGTGTTTTAGATATTACGAGCCCGTGATTATACGACACGTGTCATCAATATGTGTCAACTCACAAGGGAAATAAACGAAAGGTCCTTCAACATAACAAATACATACAGCAAACTCGATACTCGACTCAATTTTAATTTCCTGCATACATAAATCACATTCGCGTCTGGAGCGGTCAAAAAAGGTTGTCAATCTCCGAACTATGTATGCTTGTATGTAGATTATGGCCGTGCCATAAATGAACGTCATCAATAACAGAGTGATCGGTCGTAAATCATAAATAGTGGAGTAAACGGAAAGTCTTTGTTTCAGCAATGGCAACGAGTCGTTCGACACGTTCATTTCCACAACAACAAAATGTCGCTGGACCTTTTGTTTTGATCAATAATGCACACATCGTACTTTTGAGAACACTTTATTCCGATTATGTTAAAATTTTGATGCAACATTCTATTGATTTGGTGTTTGTGTCGGAAAATGTGACACTATTGTTTGCTTTTATGAAGCTCTCATATACTGTATGTATATGTATATGCCTTATATGTATGTATGTACATATGAACCGTTATATCTTATCAAAGTTTTCAGTTTAAAAAACACTGTATATTTACTTGACTTAATTCACAAATTGTTTTGACTTATTTTAATTCGATATGCCCAGAATTTCGGAAAAACAGGATAAACTAATTACAGGCCACCAATGTTTTTACTTTATCTATGTACATATGTTCGTAGTAACAATAGATGAAGTTTTGTGATCATGCGAAAATTCGAACTCAGAATCGATCACATTTTCATGATCTAGCAAAAATGTCTCTGTGTGCGAGTTGGTGTGTCTGTGTATTTTGGGGATTTTTTGAAAAGCGTTAATCCTATCGAACGGAAACTCAGTAACAGTTACTGAAATTCTTATCAATACGACGTTAATTTTTTTCAAATATTTAAGTTCACCGGAAATGGTACCTCTCCTTATAGGTGTCCTCTTTTTTAAGTTTTTCAATTCATTTTTCTCCCAAACGGATAATCGAATCGGATTGAAATATATTTTTATTTTTAAAGGAATTATAAATTTTATATCTCAATATTTTTTTCTAAGCCGAAAGTAGTAGCTGCACTCTAGAGAATCGAGGTTTTTTTATTTTTTTCCCAGAAACCTTTTAAGTTTATTGTAAAATTTTGTAAGCATCCGTTAATCGGAAGTAGCGTTCACTCTTGTTCGATTTTTCTTCCACTATTTTTTTCGACCTCTTAAACATGCGTGCTGTTCACGAAAACATTCAAGTATAATCTTGTATTAATGTGATGAAAATAAAAAAAAATCACTAAATTTAATGAACCGGAAGTGGGATTATTTCCTCTTAGAAAGGTCAAAAATGTTGTGCCCGCTATTCTGTCCACACCCCTGCACGTATTAAGCTAAAAATTTATATTTGTATTATTTATGTACTAACTAGACCTGATAAGGTTTTGGACAAAATTAGTTAACCGGAAGTAGTATTTATTTTTAAAACAATATTTCATTATTATATTTTGACCTTTTAAATTATTTTTATTTTCTTGATATTTAATATGTATAATAATTATATATTTTTGATCCTGAAGTGAGAAGCTTTGTCACTATAAAAAGATTTTAATATTATTACCTTATGTACATACATATATGTAGATAAATATGTCCTTTGAATCTGTTCACATCATTTAAGTATTTATTTATGAATATTGAGCAAATAATTTTACAGAATCATTCATATATGCGTGATTCACGGTCCATGTACATACATATGTAGATATTTAGCACCACTGCGATCGCTGGTTCGATTCACCAAACTGCTGGTTAGATTTGGGGTTTTGTGACTTCAAATCGATCGTTTTGTCTATCAGAGTTTGCCAATTTTATCTGGTCATTGTTGAAACGATTCCTGAAAATTGGTAATAGATCATTTCCTGTTGGCACAAAATCTTTGTGTATAATTTGTAAAAAGTATGCACAGAAATCTGAAATCTATAGATGTCTCTATAATTTCGTGTTTATTATGTGTATAAAAATTGTAATAATAATTGTGCACAAAATCTAAAAGTAATCCATAGATGTGTCTATCATTATTATTTCTGTACTTGATTAATTATTGTATTCGATGTTTATTGAACGTACTGTATACGTTGTCTGACCATTCAACGTATTGTATACGTTGTCTGACCGTTATCGTACACTCGTCGCATTGGAGCAATCTGTAATGACGAGTGTACATTGATTGTAATAAAATTTAAAAAATATTTACATAGCTATTGTAGCTCAATCGTGACATGAAAAGATAAATTTATATTATTGCATCTTCCGTTTGTTTTTCCACCTTCGACAGGAGAAGAAGCAGACGTAATTGAATCGGACGTATTTCAACCGAAAATCAGAATTTTTCCATGACTATTAGATAAAAGACAAGGTGAAGAAGAGAAATATTTCCACCAGAAGAAAACTTAATTTTCTCCACGCGTATTCTTCAACGGTATCCGCGGCATCGAAAATCATACTATTAAAGAAGATCAAAAGTATTCATTTGATTTGAACGATGCAAATTTTGCAACATAAAAATTTCAGCTGCATTTTGAATGAAAATGAGCTTTAAATTCGTGCGTTTTCAAATTTTCATTACATGTGTATGTATCTACATATGTAGGTAGAAAAAAACTGGAAAAAGTATGCCAACAAAATGCAATTTCCTCACATAAATATAACACAAACGTGCATATACATAGGTATATGTAATATATGTATACGTACATATTATGAAATATGTATAGTGAATATACATTATAAGTTTGTAACTGATTTTATTAATTCAAAACTCATGTATGATATTCGTTTGTTTACTGTTTTAATTATAATTTAAAACTTTGTACAATGTTATAATCACGTCATATTATTTTGTATTTGCAAACAATGCATGTATAATTTAACCTAAAACGTAATAAATTATTATGAAAAAATTATTGTGAAGCATTTTTAAGGTATTGAATATTTAAAGGTGTTATTTTTCATCAAAAGTCGACATAAATGTAATAACTTATTTTCTATTTTGACATAGAATTACATATTAGCGGTAGTTTTGATTGAAAAAAACTTTTCTAATGTTTCCATTTCGATATGAGAAATGCAAAGTAATTTTTATTACATACCTCCTTTACGTTTCACATGGCTTTCGTGTCAGTGGTCATTTTTATCTCTTATCCGATCGTTTTCATACTTTGCCATATTGCTCATTTTGGTCATCAATACACGTTATCGTCTGCCATTACGTTGGAGATACAATATCGTATACAACGCGTTTTAAACACGCGGAAAGTAAATCTTCTTGACGTTTAATAATCGTTCGTCCCGTACCTTCCAACCTGTTCGCCTTGTTATGGTGAAATAAGATTTTAATTGTTTAAACGCCTATAATTCACTCTATATTTTATGAAATTTGCTCTATTGGTTCTCGTTATCTCTAATATATAAATATTTATAGTTTTAACTCTGATATGTATATATAAATTTCAAATTTGGCGTGTAGCTTCTTGTAGGGTAATACACGATATATATTGATTTATGGCCAAAGATGTCAAATCTGACATTTCACGGCTAAAAATATATCTCTTCACGGAGTTTTATCTGCGAGATAAGTATTCAATAAGAAGTTATGTTGTATCTAATTGTTAATATGATTTACAATAAGCTTACATTCATTTAGTTTTTTACAATAAGCTTACATATGTACATACAATTAGTTCAACAGCTACCCATAACCTCAAATTTCATTGTTTATTTCTTCATAACAAACTTTCTAACCAATACAAGCTACAAATGTACACAGATCAAACATTGATAGTTTTATTTTTAGTTATCAGCTGATTTAATTTTTTTACGTATCTATTTCTATAATTTGTAAGTTTTTTTATTAATAATAAAATTATTATTGGAATAAAAAAAATTGCCACACAAGATTGTGGCTTTGAATAAATTGCTCGCTAAAAATTGAAATACATTTTCCAAATAGAACCGAATGTTTGAAAAAATATTTGAAATTAGCCAATTTATGTTAACGGTCGGAGAAGATTTCTGCGGATTCCTTTAAGGGAAGGTTTGACAATTAGACAAGCTTGAAGACAAAAGGTCTCAAATACGCGTCTAGAAAGAATTTTATTTCAGTACACGTGTACAATAATAAAAAAAAATGTTATTTAGGAATTTGAAAACAAAATATATTTTCAGAATGTCTATTTACATACATATTATACAATGTATTTATATAAAAAGCTTGTTTGTTTTACCGTTATGCACATTCATGTATTAAAATTTTGGAGCATTCCATTGGTATATCTCATGGTTTGCATTCTATGTAATTTAGAACGAACATATGTATGTCTGTATGTACATATATAGGTTTCGAAAAAGGTCAGAGTCCGTGGGAAAACTTTTTCATACGTCCGAGCAATGCCGGGCAATTCGACTAGTGTATTATAATATTCATGAATTTTCCAAAATAAAATACAACTGTAAGTTTATGTATGTATTTGCAATTTTTTTTTGTTATTGTTTGTGCAGAATTACACATAAATTGTAAAGGTAAAGCTGATAATTGACTTTTTTAGACCTAATTAGAAATTACTTTGTAAAAAATATGGCATAATTAATTTTTTCGGCCATTAATTAAACAAAAAATAAAGACCACCTGCCGCGCGCATGTAATTAAATAATAAAGCGTGTGATTTTTCTCTATAAGTCGTTTAAATAAATTAAATTCCCAGTATGAAAGTCAAAAATCAATATCTCGTAAAATTTTCCTCTCATGAAACATTATTTAATTGCATGAAAAAATTTAAAAATGTCAATGACAAATTAAACATACGTAAATTGTAGAGTTTCAAGAACAGGAAAAAAATATTGGTCGTGACCGACACATAACTTTATGTATGTATGTTTTTGAGGAATATAAGTAGTATAGAAAACCATAATGACGTACACATACCGACTAAGAGAGTATTTTTGATACAAGCTTAAGCGATAAGATAGGGAAACTCACACAAGATAATAGTTCTACTTTCGGCTGTCGAATTTTATTTAATTACTTAATATCATTATAAATTTTATAAGCATAAAATATCAAGAAGGTCAAAATAAAAAAAGGAATACTGTTTTAAAAAATTTACTATATGTACATAGAATCCTATCCAAAAATCTAATTTAGAACATAAAGAATAAACATATAAATTTTCAGCTGGATACATGTGTGGAAAAAATTGTGTGGTCAGAAAATTTTTGATTTTTCTCAGAAGAAAAAAATCCAATTCCGGTAAATTAAATTATATTTGCATAACATTGATACATACAATGATTCTACATACTGATTTTTTTTCGTGAAGATCACACATTTAAAGGGTCGAAAAAAATAGATGACGAAAAATCGAACAAGAATGAACTGCCAATTCCGGTTGACGGATCTTTACTAAATTTAATATATTACTTGGTATTAATCTTAAACTAATTAATGTGAAATTTCAGTTCAATACACTGTAAGGTTTCTGACAAAAGCATAAAAAGCCTCGATTCCGTTGAGGTAAAAATATTTGAAAAATATCAGTGTATGAAATTTATCATTTCTATTATATTGTTGCGTAAGGGTGGGTGGAGGATCCAAGTCAAAAGCCAACAGTCGTTTCACAGCATTTATTGATGATTAAGGAGTTACACGTATTGCCAGTGTTAAGTCCAGAATGACCTGATATCGCCTACGTACCGCCTTATAAGGGGTAGATCTCTCAGGACGTCTAATCTGTTTACCTACTGTATAGTCACGTATTCGGATATGTATTCCCACGGTATGAGAAGTGCAATCATTGTTTAGCTTTCATGCACTTAGCTTGTCGCTAATCCCTAAAACCACTTACACCGGTCTCACGGTCTCTCAGGACGTCTACCCGTCTTAATCCGCTCGCAGTTACTCGGCGGCTCTGTTTAGTATACGTTACAATATGTAAAAAGTTTCAGTTCTTTAGTGGCTTAGGAGACAGTTGAATCCAAAAATTTTAAAAATAAGGTCACCTACATAATAGAGGGGAGGTATCACTTCAAGTTTCAGTTCGATAAGACTAATGGTGTTCAAAAAATCTACAAAATACACTTAAATACATACTAACATACTAGCATAATATTTTTTATCCTTAACTATGAAAACGTGATCAGTGAACGATTCATAGTTCAAATTTTTATATGATCACAAAACTTCATCTATTTTTACATACCTCCTTAAAATTTCGACCTTAATATTGTTTAACTTTTCTAATGTTTCCATTTCGATATGAGAAATGCAAAGTAGTTTTTATTACATACCTCCTTTACGTTTCACATGGCTTTCGTGTCAGTGGTCATTTTTATCTCTTATCCGATCGTTTTCATACTTTGCCATATTGCTCATTTTGGTCATCAATACACGTTAATGTATCGTCTGCCATTACGTTGGAGATAAAATAACGTATACAACGTGTTTTTAAAACGGAGAAAGTAAATCTTCCTGACGTTTAACAAGCGTTGTTTAACAAGGCGTAAGCTGTTCGCCATGACACGGCATTATCAGATTTTAATTGTTTAAACGCCTATAATTCACTCTATATTTTATGAAATTTGCTCTATTGGTTCTCGTTATCTCTAATATATAAATATTTATAGTTAAAACTCTCATTTGTATATATAAATTTCAAATTTGGCGTGTAGCTTCTTGTAGGGTAATACACGATATATATTGATTTTTGGCCAAATATGTCAGATTTGACATTTCACGGCTAAAAGTATATCTCTTCACTGGGTTTTATCTGCGAGATAAGTATTCAATAATAAGTTATGTTGTATCTAATTGTTAATATGATTTACAAAAAGCTTACATACATTTAGTTTTTTACAATAAGCTTACATACATACATCACATACAATTATTTTTAGTTATCAGCTGATTTAATTTATTACTACGTATGTATATACTTATGTACATATATAAATAAAGTGATAATGACTAAATTAAACTGTGAATTTAATATGAAATTTGCTTATGTTTTTAATTTTGAACATTCACTATATACATATTTTATTAATTCTAGAAGGATATAAAAGGATTTTTTTCTAAACAGTGAAGCCCCGTAAAGGCTTTTTTTTAAATCACATTTAAAAAAAATTACAAAGGAAATTTATATTATTTCGACGAAGAATTCAAGACGTAATGAATTATTGACGTATATTATTTTGAAAGTTATTTTTTTTACTCTGGTAAGATTTCTAGCTTAATAGTTGATTAGGGTATTTTATTTTTTTTAAGAATGTAATGGAACATTTGTGAAGTCTGTCGTATAATTAAATAATGGAACAAGTAAAATTTTTTTTAACAACTTAATTGAAAAATGAATGTCTCATAACGAGCAACATTATATTCTATCAAAAGGGAAGACATACCTAATAAGTTTTTTTTTTATAAAAACTCACCGAAAATTTGTATTAAGATTTAAAATAAAAAGATGAAAAAAAAGGATCACCTCATTAAATTATATATGTATTATTATTATGATGAAGGTGAAAAATTTGGGGAGGGCTGTTGGGGTTGTGAAAAATTAATAAGGTGGATACGTCAATCCGCGCAGTAATAAATTGTATTTATACACATAGTACGCTGCCGTTAATCTAATTTAAATTTCAAATTTCGGCCCCCTGTATATTTTATATATGTGTATACAGGGGGTCGCATTAATTGCGGAAATGTCTGTCGTACACCGGATGTGCCGCCACATCTTAACGGCACTTTTCCGAACTACACAGCTTTAGCCTAACGACCGATCTTGTGTATGAGTAAACTTAAGCGCTTTTTTATTATAATTTTTTGCACACTATAAATAAAAAATAATTGAGAATTTTTGACATTTTTATCTCCTACACTGTACTATGTATGAGCCTTTTATACGTATATGTTTAAAGTTTCACCATTTTCTAAAATATACAACGTTGAAAATTTAAGGCAATCCATCTAAGTACAGTTTGTACCGGACTGCTATGTTTGGGCTTTTAAAGGGGTGAGATTTAACCATGCGTTGATAAAATTGCTTTGTATCTTAAAAAAATGTTTGTGCATTAAATTATTTTCGGTGCATTAAACAATCTCGTATTGTGCATCGAATAAAATATTTTGGCATTATAAAATGACCATGCAAAAATATGAAACGATCATTCGTATAAATAGATTTTAGCATTAGAATGGATACAAAAATTGGCAACGTTGTAGTCTTCCGCTATTGACAACTATCAACTGTCAGAAGTGTTTATTTTTGTTTACGTATTACGTATGAATATGAATGGTGGTGTCAGGTCGTAGAGTCGAAGTCAAGGTCGCAGGTGTCGAAGGTCGCAAGCCGAGAGTAAAAAATAAGGACGCCAGTAGAGAGAAGTGTTGGTCGTTGTCGGTTCGCATTTTGGTATTCGCGACGTTGCCGATACAGTTCATCTGTCATTGTAATACACATTTAATCCACTTTCTAAGTAGCAAATGTTTTTTCAATGATCAAAGCAAACTTTCTAATGAAACTGTATCCGTCATTTAGAAATGCACACAATTTTTTTTAAAAAATTAAAAACTTTTTTAATGAACAATTTTTTTTTAAAATGCACGTTTATTTTATTAAATGGGCGTTTAAACTGTTTCCCTTTTAAAGTTTACATTTAATATTGTATGTTGTTAATTTATATCCACCGATGCGGTGCAAACGATCGAAAAGCGCCAGACAGACTGAACCACAGACTAACGACACATGTACGTTATGCGTGCGCACTGCTCGCACTTACACTAAGCGAAATCTACCCGAAGTCCCGACATACCTACCCTGTATACGTTCTGTGCTTCTGATACTTTAGTTCCAAATTTTCCCGTATTAAATTATTAAAAACTCGCCAGAAAGATCCAACTCAATTTTAATAATTACCATTTTAATAATTGCATCTATGCACATCGAAAGGTTACTCGTCATCTGATGTGCAATTTTTCATTCGTGAAGTCGAGAATTGCGTTTAAAGCAGCCATCCAGCTAATCTGTGGTTCAATCTGTCTGGCGCTTTTCGATCGTTTGCCCCAAAACCATATCTACATATAATTCAGGCATCATAACTCAATTACGTTTTTATTTTAATTTCCACAATTATGATATTACTAGTGTTGTGCCCGTTGATTTAAATACGTGGCTTTTGAAAGGAATTTATACACGAATTAAAATAAAGTTATATGTTATAAATAACTAGTGCTGGGCCCGTTGATTTCAACGGGTGGTTTCGAAAAGGAATTGAAACTCGACTAAAAATAAAGTTAAAGATATTGAATCGACTGGTTTTGGAAAGAAATTGATGCACGAATTAGAATTGATTACGAATTACGAATTACGTTTTGTGCATCGCCGACGCCCCGACGCCTTTGTCCCCAGCGCCCCCGATGCCTCCGGCACCCCGGGGCCTTCGCCCCCAGCGCTCCGTGTGTGTGTCTTCTTGGATGTGTGCATGTGTGTATGCTTCCGCGTAGCACATCTGACGCCGATGCCACCCGTTCCAACTCAGGCGCTCAATATCAGGAGCACATGTCAGACGCTCAGGTCTCCACTTCCCTACCTACCCCACGTCTCCTCGACACGATCGGTCGTCACGCTTTTTTTAAATCCCCATACTTGTCGATGCACTCGCACATAAATACAAAATACACAAATATATACAAACATCGCGTCCGTTTTTGTTTACCTATATAATGGAAGTATAATTTTTGTAGTCGAACTGTCGAATAATGGAAAAAAATGTAAATTTATAAAGAAAAACTATTCCTACAAAGAAAAGTCAAAAATAATTGTTGCTTAGTTAAGTTAACTAAAGTTTTGTTGATTTATTGATAGATGAGCAGTAGTTAGTGTTCATTGAGTGGATTAAAAGTTAAAAAAAAATCCGAATGAAAATGGAAAGGAGGAATATCTATAAGGAGGACCTTTCTGATTGAGTAAGATTTCATTGCCCAATATAAAGTTTCAATGTTATACGACTATCGGTGTTTGAATAATCGAAAAATATTTATAGAATAAACTCACATTTTTTCACAAACTCACGTTCCTGATCACATGAAAACGTTATCAGGAACGTGACTATTTTTTACACACGTACATATTTTTGAGAATCTTGAATGAATTCAATTAAATGTAAAAAAGTGTACAATTTGGATATTTTGGTACAATATTAATATTATATAATATACCTATTCGGCTCTTTATTTATTTTAAGAAATAGCTCAATAACTAATTTACAACAACAATAATATAAACTTCTATACATATAAAAATTAATGTCTGTGTGTGTGTCTCGAATAGGCTCCTAAACCACTAAACCGATTACAATGAAACTTTCAGGATTTGCTGTGTGCATGTCCGGAAAGATTACTGTGAAAAAAAAACGGGAAAAACAGGAATGTGTGTCATTCCACGCAATAATGTGTTCGCTACCTGCGTTTTTCCGACAAATGGGAACGGGAATAAGAACGGGAACGGGAACGGGAACAAAAACGGGAACGGGAATGGGAATTGCATGCGTTATTATGGCGTTGCAACGCATACCGGGTTCAGCTAGTAATATAATAAAATAAAGTAATACAATAATAATAATAAACAACACTATACTTAACTATTTATTCATATGGAGGTGTTGTTTTAGGGCTACCAGAAATCAGTCAATATAGTTTATTTTTCTAATTTTAACTGATAGCTTTTTTTTTAATTAACAACACCTTCGTAAAATGTATTTTTCCTATTTTTACTTAATTTTAAATTGTGTACTACTAACTTATTACTACCCCCTACTATGTATATCTAATCCTCTTACAAAATTCTTATTCAAATATACAGGAAACATTTTCTTAACTAGCATACAAATAAAGGTAAACATATACATACATATATGTATATGTATGTACTTTCAGTGCATCACTGACATTCATCCAATTAAATTCATTAAACGTTGATGTTATATGTACATACTTAGTTATATATTAAATATACTAAAAAGTTTGGTAATTCTGTTTCTATAGCATCGTTCCTATTCCGTTCTATGATATCCAAATTGTCACGATCCGATGAAAGATTAAATAATTTTTCTTTTTTAAAACTACTTGGTTAAATAACGAAGATTTGGTTAAATAACGAAGATTTCGTTATTATTATAAAAGCGTTACATTTATCTTATTGGTAGAATTTAATTATGGAAACGGACAATTTAAATGAGATACGTAGAACTATTTCACTTTAACTTTGCTTCACTATTTATCTTTTTTCTGCTGCTGATGTGTTGACTGCTACTATCGGAGTCTTGATGGTGATGAATACCACTCTCGAAGTCTTGATGGTGATGATTACCACTCTCGGAGTCTTGATGGTGATGAATAACTTAAATTCTAACAGTAATGAGTTTATTAACTCTTCTTTAAAACAATGAAGTGTTGAAGTTAGTTTAAGGTGTGCTATAAATCATTGTGGTGCATTAGGTTCTTTCTGTAATGCCACAATGGTCCAAAACTATAAATAAATAAATTAGGTGTGCCACAAATTAATGGTGTGTCTTAGTCGTCTACATTGATATGCTAGGTACATAAAAATATGTATATATGTAAGTATTATCGATAGTTGAGAGATTTGTAGCGATATCCACGAATGGACTAATACATGGTTGAACTTTAAAAGATTGCACCAAGCTCCCGAATTAAAGTTGCGATTTCCCACAAATCAATTTTCCGAACGCAACACCGGATCCACGGCAAGAATACAAATAAGAAGCAGCTCACGTTCGTTTGATTCCATACAGATATCACAATGTGAGGCAGAACACGTGTCAAATGTACATACCAGTGGCGTGCCACTACTTTAACTTGGAGGGAATACATGGAATAGTAAACCCTAAAGTCTTTTACCTAAAATTTAATAATACAATAAATTCAAATCGTTGCCAATATTGTTCACCAACCAACCAACAAATCGAACCAACCTGAGGTAGTGGATAGGGATTACAATACCAGTATACCAGTTTATCGATAAATCAGCAAAATTTCGCCACCGGTAAATTTTTAAAATTTACCGGTTTTTACCGCTAGATATTTAATCATGAATTGATTACCTATGCAGGAATATTATTGCAAAATATCATATCATATTATCTACATATATAATATAGCTATTCTGTGTGTCTGTCTGTCTGAGATAACGCTCGCCGTACTACATATAATAATCGTTTAGATTCGAAATACATATATACGTCACATCTAAACTACTGCCAACAAAACGTATCATATGTATAATACGAATATAATAACAAAAGAAAAAAACTTCTATATGTGTACACTGTTTGCCACCAATGTTTCCTCTAGGCAAATAGATGGCGCTAAGTCTCGGAGCATTTACCGCTATCTATTCACGACTGCCATCAGGAGAGTCTTGATTGATTGATCCATTTTATATTTCTCTTATATGTATAATCTTTATCCAATATTATGTATATCACTTTATGTCTGTTATCTACTGTTCTATTTAGTCATGTTTTAGTTTATATTCTTTTCTTTTTCATTTGTTTGTCTCTATGTATCATTTTTTGTAATTTGTAAAAATCTATAATTGGGCTCAGATGTTATTTCATTTTGTTACACTTATTATTTATTTTTATGCATTTCTACATGTATTGTCTGTTGTTTTTTTCTATAAATAAATAATGGTGGAGGATCCATTTACTTATATTGATGACCAAAATGAGCAATATGAAAACGATCGGATAAGAGGCAATTTTTTTCCTGAATTTTAATCGAAAGTGAAGCTAAAAGGAGGTTTGTAATAAAAGTAAATTACATTTTGATATTTCATTTTTACTTACCTCTTATACAGTTCACATGGTTTTCGTGTTAGTGGTCATTTTTTATATCTCTTATCTCTTATTCGATCGTTTTCATACTTTGCCATATTGCTCACTTTGGTCATCAATATACGTTAATGTATCGTCTGCCATTACGTTGGAGATAAAATATCGTATACAATGCGTATCAAATATCCAGAATCTCGGGTACGGTAACGTCTATTACGGTGACGGCAAGCTACCATAATCTATCTTCAACCTTTTCGCCTTGATATGGCCATATCAGATTTTAATTGTTTAAATTTGCTCTATAGGTTCTCGTTATCTCTAAAAGATCTCTTCGCGGAGTTTTATTTGCGAGATAATTATTTTTGTATCTTTTGTTTTTACATGTATGTATATGTATATGTATATATATATATTTATATATATATATATATATATATATATATATATATATATATATATATATATATATATATATATGCCACCTCCCCAAGTATATTAAATAAATAAATAAGTATATATGCCTGGCAAAATTTCTTTAAAAATATTATTTAATGAACAATGGTGGGATGAGCAATGACAGTCATAGTCCATTTGTTCTTTCTGCCCGTTTTGACGCCCGCTTGCCGTTCCCACGAAATGGTATCACCGGCCTGTATTGTGTCGCAGATTTTTTACTCAACTGCAATGATATTTGTAGCATATTTTGACTGATTCGAACTAAGAATCGATCACTGATCACGTTTTCACGTGTGTCTGTGTGTGTGTCTGTACGTCAGTGGATTTTGGGGATTTTTTGAACACCGTTCGTCCCATCGAACTGAAATTTAGTATCGGTTACTGAAATTATTATCGATACGACGTAAATTTTTTTCAAATTTTCAAGTTGACCGGAAATGGTACCTCCCATGATAGGTGTTCTCTTTTTTACTAATCTCTTTTCAGCTTGCTTTTGACAATATTTGGGTTCTTATCCACACTCTTTTATTTCGATGAATAATTACTAGACGGTACAAACTATTTGTAATAAACAAATCCATCAATCAAAGTGATGCTTTTTACTTTATTTGATTACATTAAAGGATGTCTTTTATTTAATCTTAGAAATTTATGGATGCGAACCGAAAATTTAAAGAATGTAGTCAAACTCTCAAAACAAGAACGCAAATTTGAGGAGTATTTCTTGAAACATCGGGAGAGTTTGCAAAATGCAATTGAACGGTTTTGAAATATGAAAATATGCAATTAAATATGCAATTTTTTTTCCTTTTTTTTGTTATTCATTTGATTTCCCGGTGCTAGCATCGGGATCCCGGGATTGGAAATTCCTAGCACCGCAATCCCGGTGCTGAAGATTGTTCCGGGATTGGAAGCACTACTGTCTATAGTGACGCCCTGGAGTATATCTGTAATGTCACCATAGCTTAACTGTAATAAATAAATAAATATGGTCGAAATGGAAAATTATAAAATATGAAAAAATGAACGTTACATTCGTTGCCCGTTTTAAAAGTCACGACACGCCACTGGTACATACGTACACTTACATATTTAATTGAGTTTCCCAGCACGCTACGTGCGCTTTATATCCGGAGAAAACGTAATACGGCACTTTGTCGCGATTCACGCAGAACAAATAGTGAATGTCGAAGCAAACAAACTGAACCGGTAATCGAACACGGACGACCGGTCAATCTACGTCCTCTTCGTGGAAAATCTATTCATAAACCGGCTCGTCTCCGCCATAACATCGCCGGAAAACCTCAATCGAGAGGGAATGATGGATGAAGGACTTGACGCTGGAGAGTCTCAATCTGGGGTCACGAGGAGTCTTCATATCGTGTTACCCCCTTCACATCTATACGTATATACATACATATACAGGGACTGGGTCGTATAATGCATATTTCATATGTATAATATGTTGAGTAAACAACCTTTCATTATTTATTATTTATTTATTTATTTTTACATAAGACCCCAACGCGCCTACTCGGACAATGAATCACAAACAATGCAGCATTTTATTATTACATAAATCACTGTATTTCCAGAAGCTGAATAACACGGAATAACAATTATATAATTAATTAATTACAGAATAAATCCATTAAGACATTTATGGATTTAGATTTTCGTACATTTGGTGCTAGACATACACGCTACCATTAAGCTACACTTCTGGCTTATATGAGCCGTTATTTATTATTTATACCAGGAATCCTAACAGATAACCCCAATGTTATACAAAGTAAATACATATCAATTAACATCCACAGATACATCTATGGTCAAATTTGCAGCATTTTATTATATTCAGCGAAATTTAAGATTGCTGAAAACTCGAGATTTGCGAGAAAGTGGATAAGGTTGCCAATTTTTTGGAACCGTTTCAATCAAAATCAGATAAATTGGCAAACTGTGATAGGAAACGATTGACCTGCAGTCACAATTGCAAGGTCTGGCCAGCAGAAACAAGTGGGATTTGAACCCGTGACCAGTGTGTTCAAGGCATTATATGCTAACAACTAGTCTATTCTGCTGGTTATGTTTGACTGTGGCGGAAGTCCAATTTTTCAGATCCAAAAACACAATTTTTTTGTTTGACTTAATTCACAAATTGTTATCACTTCTTTTAATTCGTCGTCCGACACGTTCAAATCCAAAACAACAAAATGTCGCTGGACCTTTTATTTTCATTAATAATGCACGTATGGTACTGTAGCATATGCTAAAAGGATCCGCCGTTTAAATTGGTTTTCGAGGATTATCTTCAGGCTTAAATACAGTCAGCTAACAATGGAGACCCCCGAATTGACTTAGTGGTCAGTAACGGCATTCGGTCACTTATCGCTAGAGTTCTCAGAACCGACAGCGCGAAAGCGTGGGATTGCATGCCGAGACCGTGGGACTGCGTATCTGGTACGTGACTATAACAATAGGTAAAAAAAACGCGTCGAGGAAGATGCAGTGAGCGACCTGCCCTTTATAAGCAGGTACTTAGGCTATATGAAGGCACTGGCAGTGCATGGATCTCCTCAATCACCCAATAAATACTGTGTAGTGACTTTGGCCTTTTATTTGGATCCTCCACCCACCCCTACGCAACAGTACTTTTGAAAACTCTTTATTCCGATTAAAATTTTGATGCAAAATTCTATTGATTTGGTGTTTGTGTCTGAAAATGTGACACTATCGTTTGCTTTTATAAAGATTTCATATAAGTGGATAAAAGAAAGTCATTGCTTTACAAATATACATATATGTACATATGAGCCATTATATTTGAAAGTGGCGGTTGTCCAATTGTCAAATTGTTATCACTTATTTAAATTTTATATGTTCAGAATCTCGGAGTAGCGGAATAAACGTATTATATATTATTAAATAAATATCGTTAAACGCAAAATATTATATTATATGTTTTGCTAGATATTTCTCGAAATGAAGAAAAGTGAACTTATGCCACTTTCAATTATAAAGGCTCAGTTATGATTTTACATAGACGGAGATGTTTTCCTTTTTGTAAATAATAGAATGTCAGTACAGAGGTCGTGGAAATGAAGCTTTACGATTTTCATATGGAAATAATATAATGGAATGGTGTTTCGCTCGGAAAAATATCTCGTCGGTTTATTCTGTGTGGAAAGTTTTCTTGTGTAGGTTTCAGTATTTTTTGACGTACATTAGTACATATGTAATAGTTTAAATTATTATATTGTTATATATATCATCATCATCATCATCACCTACAGCCATTCGCCATATACTGCTGGACGAAGGCCGGATCATCTATTATACTTATTTCATACTAGTTGTTTTACCCGGCTTCGCTTAGTATTTGTAATATAAACAGCTTAAACATGGCGAATAGTAAATATTCATTTGTTTTTTTATTAAATTTATTTGAATCGAAAAAAAGATCGAGTCGTCGTCATATAAATTTTGACTTGTTTACGAAGTTCCCAACCAATGTTTCTTACAAACAAAGTCTCTTTAGAAATTACATATATATTTCATATAACAATGAAGTAAAATTTTATATACCTGCATATGTATATACAATATGTTTGTATTTCCCACGTACGTATTTCAAACACAAAATTTCGGACACATCAAAACATTTTAGTAAATACATACATATACATACATATGTATATATACATATGTATACATATACATATGTACATACATATGTATATCATCTTCTCCAACACGCTTCCACTCGTCTCTTTTTGCGCAACTCTCATCCATCTCAACCCACATATTTTCCTAATTTCGTCTACCCATCTTTACTGCGGTCTTCTTTTTACCCTTTTGCATTTTCTCGGTTACCATTCAAGCACTTCTTTTGTCCACCTTTCGTCCATTTTTCTAGCCTCGTGGCCCACCCACTGCCATTTCAATCTCTTCTTTCTATCCACTATGTCCACTACCCAAGTATTCCGATTCCTGTATTTTTGCGTTATGCCAAGCATACAACGTTCCATACTTATTTTATCACCTACATTATTTGATTAGTCATCACTAGCAACACACATTGATCGAAGATCTTTTTCTTTTTCTTCAGGCAAAGTATGATATGTATGCCGAGTACAAATCAAGTAAAATATTGAACTTTATCGTGAATACTTCATCTGTTGATATTTTTTATGGGTATATTGATTTAAAAAATTTTTTTTTTTTGTAAGCTTAAATATATGTATTTACTTTACGAATGAAGTGACTTCAACCCTTCAACTAATGAAAAAAATCTTCAAGTAAGATTATCAAATATACCAAAATTGAGTATAATCTAAGAGGCTAGTTTCTACAATGAATCATTCAGAAAAATAAAATAAGGTCAGGAACTAGTCGTATATTACATATAATAAGAAATTTAAAATCCTCATTTTGATCTGTTGATAAAGATAAAATCATCCTAATTTGAGAATAAACCATTAGATATAATATGAAAATGTTTAGATTTTTATATTTATTAAACACGAAACACGAAACAATTAATTAATCCATAGACATCAATGCATTTCGCCTTGTACATAATTTTTTACATATTGTACATAAATCAAACTCAGATATTTGAGATAGCGGGTAGGATTATTTTTGCCTATTTGATGGAGGAACCGTTTCAACAATGAAATCAGTTAATTGGCAAACTCTGATAGAAACAATCTATTTATATCTAAATCTGACCGGCAGTATTAAATAGTATTAACGAGTCACAAATATCTAAATTTGACCGGCAGTATTAAAGATTAGTACGAGATTGAACCCGGTAGCCTCTCGGTGCTAAACATAAACGCAACCATCGAACCATTCTGCTGGCTAAATATGTATACATACCAAGAAGGTCTAACAGATAAACCCCAATGCACCCTCTTGGCCAACTACAAACATTGATATACAATTTTTAGAATAATTTTAACAAAGCATCATAGAGACATCTTGACAAATCTTTGATAAAAATAAATTTTCAGAGCATTTTTTTTATTATATTAATCGTCAAATTTCGACATGTTTATGGACAAATTTGCAGCGTTTTTATGCAAATCAGCGAAATTAGAGATGCTAAAACTTCGAAAATTGCGAGAAATTGGTAAAGGTTGGCAATTTGTTGGAACAGTTTCAATGAAAATCAGATAAATTGACAAACTCTGATAGGAAACGATCGACCTGGAGTCACAAATCAAGGTCTGGCCAGCAGTAATCAGTAGGACTCGAACCCGTGACCAGTATGTTCGAAACTATATACATATGCTAACCATTATTCCACGTTGCTGGTTAAATATGAATAATATGCTTAAAATAAACTCATTTTGATATCACTAACAAATTTGATACAATTTTTATTGTAACTGTTTTTCAGACATTTGAAATTTCCCCTCTAAGAAATTTGCATTCCCTAGATGATTGACACATGTAAGAAATTAAGTAAATTAGGATTGGGTGGAAAAGTATTAAGTTGGTTTGAATGCTATCTGAATAATAGAATAGAGAGAATGTAAAAATCAATGAAAGAGTTTCTAAAAATTTTATTATTCCATATGGAGTGCCACGGGGTTCTAAATTAGGACCTCTGTCGGTTTATTTTATATACTAATGAGTATTAAAGATTAGATTTTTATTAAATGAATTTAATTTATTTCATGGAATTAACTATAACGACAGTATATAATCTTCCGGCCTTGCATTTAATACGCCATATAAAAGAATTATATTGGAAAACGTAACATTGACGATTGGCTCGTAAAGTTAAAGTGCTCGAACGACAACGTCTTATACAATCGTCTATCGATACAGTTCGTCATAAAAATAACGTGGCATTTAAAGGTGTCGATAAATTTAGCGTAGATAAGAAACCAAGTACCATACATACATATGTATATGCAGATTTATATATGATTCGAGAGATTGCTTATTTAATGAGTTGAATGTAACATACGTACATTTGTATTCATACATGTTTTTAATTATATTTTAACGACCATGTATAATACATATGTACGTATTTACGTGTTCTTACTAATGCATGGACGAGTTTGATTACCGAGAAAAACTCATTAGTGCTGAAATGCATGTTTCCGCACAAATGGTTATCATCGTTATGAATATTTTCCTTTGGGAAAATTTCCACAATGCTCAGAATTCTTCATATAACTGTTGTGTGATATATATAGATAATCGTATTATTAAAATGTTATCTCTAAATGCGTATCATACATTAGTGTTGATGTTCATTTCGCTACGTATTTTAAAGTATATATGTATATTTACTATCGATTTAAATGAGGAAATTTCATTGAGTCTTTAGGTGTTTTTATTCATCATAAAGAGTTACTATTATTAATGATAACTTTTCTTTTGATTCGTATATTTTAATAAATGGTCAGTAAATATAATAAAAAGTCGATAGATTATCATCAACAGACAAACTTTGAGTTTGATATTTTCTTCCTCAATGAGCGTAGGTTATTGGAGATTATTTTAACCTATTTTTCCGGTAGCCTACGCTCGTCATTATTTTTATTATTAAATGTGGTGTATGAGTGAAGTTTTGATCTTCTCTTTTCCATTTCGGCTTCGCAGGGATATTTTGTCTTTGCGGCTGGTTCCTAACTTACTATTGGCTATATGTGTAAGACATTACCTATTTTGTATTTTATTATTTGATACTTTTACTTTATCTGCTTTTGTTTTCAGGATTATGTATGAATGTATTTTTTGTCTGTCTATATGTATGTTACAGTGAAAGCATATTTCAAGTGAAAATATATATTCACTAATGAAAATATATTTTCACTAATGAAAATATATTTTCACTAATGAAAATATATTTTCACCAATTCAAGCAGTGAAAATGTATCAAACAATGAATTTACAACGTTTAACTCTATAAATTTAACCCTAACAACCCAATCTTAAATGAATAGGGCCAACCGTTACTTAACCTAACCTATCCTAACCCTTAAATAATACCAACCCTAACAATCCAATCTTAAATGAATAAAACCAACGCCGAAAATGTAACTGTTCATGATTTCACTGAAACGTTAGTGTAAATATAATTTCACTTGAAATATAATTTCACTGTGACATATCCATAAACATATATATATATTTTATTTTTATTTTTCTCATCTCTCTGCTTTTGCGACCATTGTGGCGCATTAGGGACTCCTGTAATGCCACAATGATCGAAACTTAAACTTAAAATAAAATAAAAATTAATAAATACAAAAATCTTAACAAATGGAAATTATTTCAACGAACATAACTTTGCTTTTTATAAATTTTTCTTATCACTTTAAGACTATTGATATCAATTTTTAAATAAGCAAATGTGAAAACACTTGCTTATTTAGATATTTAATTTGATCCAATTTATCAGAAAAGTCTAAAATTATATGATATATACAATAGAGCTTGAAAATAAATACATAAACCTATTATCAAAACTTATCGGCTGTATTAAACACATGATTATTCTTCATTCATTCGTATAACAGCTTTATAGCCTGAAATTCCTTTTTCATACATGACTTATTAATTGATCGGTACTGAAAATATCAACAGATATCGCATCTGCGGAAAATGCCGTATTATAACTGGCTTTTCCTACGTGTTTTTCTCCGCCAATTTCCCACGCGTTTGAATCACTCTCGGTTCGTTTATTTCTTCGGATATCTACTTTTATGACGGATTTTAAATTGCGCAGTTTTTGTATTTTTGCAGAGTAAAACATTTCGTATTCTAGAAAATAAACAGTAAAACATTTTGTATTCGATACGTGTTCAGTGTCTTTGCAATGATCGTACATCTCTATATAAATCTGTCTACGGAACAGTGTATTGTGAGTGGATTTGGCTGTTTTTTTGTCGGGACATAAATCTTGGATAACGTGGAGATGGATGCGAAAATAAACGATGAAAATTAGCTTGTTTTCATATTTCGACAAAAAAATGTGTAAATCATGTAATAAACGTCAATACGAACTCTCCTAATAAAATTCTTTTGAAGGATGGTATAAGGTCGAATGCGAGTTTATTTTTATATTGCATTTATTTTGTCAAAAAAAAGAGTCTACATCGTTAAATCGCTTATTAAATTGAAAAGTTCTCCATTATAATTTCTACGGAAGTAATAATACAATTATAAATAGAAAAACTTTTTCGTATTATCATCTTCATACAAACGTATGTATGTACATAATATGTATTTGGTACACATAAATGCGTGTTTAAATATCATACATAAATTTAAAGTTTTCAACTTAGAACTATCAAATTTGGTATGATTACTCATAGTAGCTTATCGTAGATGGGTTTTGAAAAAATATAGTCTTTTTTAATATAGTTTTAGAGTCTTTTTTATAGGGTTTTGAAAGAAGTTGAAACCTGATATAGTCATGAAAGTGCCGTCCACGGATGCTGTGGATGCTGTGCATCCCTTAAAATTTACGTCAAAAATATTTTCATATCGTTTGTTTTCTGAATTTTCTTAGTTTATTTCACTTTCATTTACTTTTGATTACGTGATTATGATATATACGATATTTTGTCTCATCCAAAATTGACATAAACAAGCATCCCCGTTGAGAGGCTGTAGCTGACTGCGCGACCGGTGCTTGTTTTTTCACATCACTTTCGTATCGTCATGGATGCTGAAGTTCTCTACAAATCTTTTGCGCAGGCGCACAAGTGAGCTGAGACTCTGCGTATGCGCATGAGTGAGACGATTCTACAGTCGTCTCGCTCACGCGACACTATCTCTGGAAGCAAAATCTCCTTTTGCGTACGTATGGACTTGATTTGCTTTTTATGTATGGACTTTCGCTTGATTCCTTGATTGATATTTCGTACGTTACGTTTATTGTAATTTATTACGCCCTAAATTATTATTTATATAATAATAATAATTGTTTAATTAAAAATGTACTAAAAAGACATTTGCTTCTTTACCATAAAATGAAAAAGAGATTATTGTTCTGAGCCCAAAACTCACACCAATATTGAATATTAATTCAAATACGAAATAATCAAAGACATTTCAATAAATATAAATATGAAAATGTTTGGAAGAATAAAATAAAATTTAAAAAAATAAACTGATCCTTTTTTGGACAGCATCCTCTGGTTGAAAAGTCACCGCATGCCACTGATACATACATATGTATGTACATATGTATGTACCTTTATGTATAATATAATTAGCCAACGATGCTTCGCGTTGCTCTGGTAGACTAAAGTTGAAAATAAAACGACAGGCTAACATTAGATAGTATACCAAATATGTAGGTCTTGAAGTGAAAACTATTGATTTGCATCGTGATGGAACTAAATATTGAAGAAAATTTTGGTGTTGAAATCATTAAAATGTTTAATTCAATTTAACCGTCAAATTTGAGCCATTTAAAGGGATTCAATTGATACTCGGATTAAATGCTTAAATAAACGTTTTTGCTTATAAATACGCCACTAAGGATTCATTGAGCGTTTCGGTCGAGTTAAGACAAACGTTTCCATTTTCGAAATTGTAAAAGTTTCCAATAAGTCTATCACGGTCGACTAATCGCCCGCATTTGCCTCACCTGTAAATTTGTTACGTGGAAAACCGAGAAAATTTATCGTTACTTGAAAAATCTCGTAAGCTTGTTTTCCGGCCAAGTCGAGAGCCTCTACTTCTCGTGAAAACTCTCACACAAACGCAGAACGGTTGCACAAGAAGCCTTACTGTTTTACTCGAGTTTTAAATTACATTCGAGTCAGATTTATACCCCTTTGTATTAAGGAACGTTCCCGTGGATAAATAAATAAATGAACAAATTCAACCCCTATACATTTTCACGATAAACTCGCTGAAAACCGTGTAATTATCTTAACAAAGCCTTTATTATTCAATTTACTTGAAATTCAATTTGAAAGTGCACTTAGCGATAGCTTGGCATTAGTATTATATACGAGAAATTTTCGAATGATTAATATAATCTTGTTAGGCCCGCATACAAATTCATTGAATTTTTTTTAATTGAATTTTATATATGTACTTTGCGGCTGAATTATTAAATTTTCGATCTAATGCGATTTTGGTGTTGAGATAAATCCTATTTTAAGTATTTAAAATTTGCAGATTGCCTTCAGAATAACTCGCTTTTGCAGAAAGTTTATATTTTGATATAAAATTCGGAAGTTTCGGCTCTCGCATTCTTCAACTGTTATAAATACATTTATATATATATATATATATATATATATATATATATATATATATATATATATATATATATATATATACATATATATATATATATATATATATATATATATATATATATATATATATATATATATATATATATATATATATAAATATATAACAGTTAAGAGTAGGTATTTTCTTTCCTGTTATAATTTCTATTCATTCCTATTTACATATAACTTATTGATTTACAATACTTGGGATAGGTGGCATATCCGATGGATATTTGCATTACTTTTGTTACAATTTTCCACTTTTCTTTCTTGAATCATGCTCTATTTATGTACATATATTTTTATTGTGACCTTTAGTAAAAACACGTACACATATACATGTTTACATACTTACACAATTCAATTAAACCAAAGTATGATGAAAGCTTTTTTATCAATCAAAAATTTTCACCATAATACGAGTATGTTAGAGAAGGCAGCTCATGTAATGTTCATTAAATTACGAATTTGTTGTTTAAGTCCTGAAGCTATATATTTGTATGTACATACGTATTCCGTAGAGGTAGTTCAAGGACCCAGTGACCTGAAAGATTAAGCTTTGTTCAATTTTGCTTATTACTTTATTTATAATTTAATGTTTGATGAATTTCATTTAAGAAAATAAAATTTCCAACATTGTATTTTCAGAAACGTCGCAGTTAGCGACACTGCAACAGACAAGCTTACCAGGTGGTAAAAGTTTCAGTGCATTTCTTTTACTTAAATATAGTTTTAACTTTTGCAGACGACGTTAAACTATTTTTTGCTGTTAAGGATGAGAGGCAAGCCTCTCTCCTTCAAGCTGATATTAACGCTGTTTTAGAGTTCAGTTCCAGTTTAGGGCTTGAACTGAATACTAGTAAATGTGCCATTATGAGTTATGGACGTGCGAATTCGCTTTATTGTCACGGATATTCCATTGGATCCGTATTGTTGAAGCGTGTGGAATTAATGGTCGACTTGGGTATCACTTTTGATCCTCAATTCACCTTTCACAACCACATCAAGACAGTCGCTGACGTTTCCTTTCGTCGACTTGGATTTGTCTTGAGATATGCTAGATTATTCTCCAACCCCTTGTCTTCTCGTTTGCTTTTCAACTCGCTTGTTAGAAGTAAGCTAGTGTATAATGCAATTGTGTGGAATCCGCATGAAGCAAACTACTCTCTAAGTGCAAAAAACATTTCTTCGTTTTCTTTATAATAAGAAAGAGTATGGGTACTACCCATATCTCTATCCTACTCCTTTCCTTTTGGGCATGCTTGGGTATAATTCCCTTGAACTTCGGAGAAACTTCTCGTTAATTCGTTTCGTTCTCCAGCTATTGCGTGGTAATACGTCATGCCCGTTGTTGCTGGAACAGTTGGGACTTTATGTCCCTAATAATTATGTGCGTGGTAGACATCATCATTTGATGGTTGTACCTGCTGTTCGCGCAGTTCTTTTTCGAATGGCTCCTATTCCAAGAGCTATTCGACTTCTCAATGAAATCGTTGCTGCCGTCCCTGAATGTGATATTTTCCACCTTGGGGAGCGTAGATTATCGGATGTTATTTTAACATATTTATCTGGTAACCTGCGCTCATCATTACTTTCTTAATTTGAATGTGATGAATGAGTGGAATCTTAATCTACTCTCTTCCATTTGGGCCTCGCTGTAATTTTATTTTTATTCATATTTTGTTGATTTATTTTACTTTTTCTTTCTCCTTTGTACATTTTATGTACTATTTTATTTGTATTATTATTTTCCTTTGTTACTTTTTATTATTTTTTTATTCTGCTTTCTAATTTTTCTGTTTTTTTTACTTGTATTATCTTTGTTAAATGTAGGCCATTGTGGCGCATTAGGTTCTTCCTGTAATGCCACAATGGTCCAAAACTATTAATAAATAAATAATAATAAATAATAAATAACTTGTACAAAAGCACTCTAACTTAATTGCATTCGTTACCTGATCGATTCCAGGTGTTTTCTCTACTTCAAATACGTCAATGCTTGACCAAGTTAATAAACTTAAAGTTTTTTACGTTTGCTGCAACCAAAAGAACTTTTTTAATATGGGTCAGAAGAACCATATTTATTGGACCACTTCTCGGAGTAATCTTACCTGTTTTTTTTTACCTCTATGTACTGCAAAGAGGATATTTTCTTAGAGTAGCCTTCTTCAAACGCCCTAAAGACAAAGCTCAACCAACCGAAGCCTTTCCTAGAAGCCGAAAACTTTCACTAGATACTAGTGCTATCATTTAGTTTTAGATAAAGTCGAAGTATACGGTCTTCTGGCTATTTGTTTCATTTGTATTTTTAAATCAAAAATATCTCAAATGAAAACTATTGATGTCTCACGTTTTTACGCTTCAATTTACAAAATATATTTTCAAGTACGATTTAACGAATAGCATATATGAAATATGTATCTTCAATTCTAGCACTTCTCTTGATGCTGAATTTGCTCACATGCATGTGACATATCTGCAAAGGCTTTGTTGGATTTATCGGAAACCTGTAAGTAAGTGGATTGATACTGGAGAAAGTTATAAATTGCAGTCACTAGCAAATACACAATTACGTATATAAATATATTGTATATATATATATGTGTACAAACATCGATGCCAAATTACATATATATATGTACGTATATATATTTATGTATATTTAATCGGCTCGTTTCAATTCCCAATTTGTCGGTAGCTAACTATTCGGTTAGTTGCCGAAACCGGGTCGAAAAGGTCATTAACATCATTAATTTACGTCTGGGGAGAATTTTAAACGTGCTAAATTAACGTAATTAATTACAACAGACGCAGCAACGACGGGTTTTAATTAAATCAATTAACTCCGAGCTTAATTATTCAAATATGGGGGAAAGTGTGGACTTGTTTCAAACACGTTTAACTGATTTAGCGTGTGTACAATATGTTTGAGAAACGCAATCGAAATAACGACCTTAGCGAAAGCCCGCGATATTATCTTAAGTGAAATTTCGCGTTTATTGCGTTATTAAACGGACCATTTGTAATAAAGCTCTTTTGAATTGCACACTATTTTATTTTTATTTTTAAATTGGACATTTTCGAGGTTTCGTTTCGGCGAATTTTATTTGCTGATTTCTTGTATTTTCAAGGAATATTTGCATCTCAAATCTGTGCCGTATTTTGTGCTGCAGTATCGCATCCGAAAAGCCATAAGAGAGCGGTTTATTTCCAATAAAAAAAATCGTTCGGGTCCGGTTATGGTTTTGGGTCATTTTCCGGTACTCATTCATGTAATACTACGAGGTCAAAAGTAGTGGGTTAAGATGATAAAAAGGACAATTTAAAAATTCGTAAATTTATTACATTTATTATACATAGGATATATTATTTTATGCACATTGTAAATGTATTTACATAAGACGTAACATGAATAGATATCTTGATTAAATTCTATATATGTCTAAAATAATTTAAAATTTGGCCAATCTGTAATCAGATTGTAATCACATTGACGTCAAGATTTTATAAATATATTTATTCATATAATAATTATGGTGAAATAGACTATATATGTATGTATATATATATATATATATATATATATACGTAATATGATGCCATTATTTCACTTTGATTTTTTTTTCCAAACTTAAATATCAAAAGAAATGTATTTAAAATCAATTTAATATGATAAGCTTTTTTATTGTCTAATATTTCAATTAAAATATACACGTTTGAAATGAAAACTTTAATATGTTTAATTTGAAAGTTAACAAAATTGAATTCAAGTTTTATAAATTGATTTCGTTTCAGGTTTCTTTGACGTTTTATCTACGTAAAATTAATACTGTTTCAACATTTTATAATTTATCTATAAGTATTTAATAATTGATTAATTTTTAAAATATTAACTTACAGGTGACTAGAAAAATTTGGCACTCTATAAAATTCGACCCTAAAATACCACATCTCAAATACACAGTTGGTCATTATTTAGATTTATTTTCCTAAATTTCATTAAATATTTAATTATAATTTTAGACATACATTCATTATCGTCGTTCTACGACAAACTACACCTAATAAATATTTAAACACCCGATCTTAAGCAAACATTATCACTTTTTATTTAATTTGAATAAAGCTATACCAAATGTTTTAAAAATATATTACATTTTTTTTTAATTATTTCATTACATTTAGATTTGAATCAGTTGGAAAAATCAACTTAATACATATGTATGTATGCATTTTGTATTGTAAGTATACATTAACATTCATAAGGGATATGTAGGGAACTTTACTATTTTTGTCTTTAATTTGACATATACATAGACATATATATATATAGACACATATGTAAGTATAAGTAAATTTAAAATTTCTAACACATTTGAAATTATATCCTTTAAATATGCATTTTAAAAAGGAAACATTTATTTTTATACGTAATATAATATATAAACACTTTGGATTTGTGCGAAACATATTTTGTGCGTATTTTCAACGGTATTATACATACATATGTAAATATACATTTTATTATTTAGCTTTAAATATTTTCCTTTCTCGTTGAATTAATGAACTTGTAAACAAACTTGTGAGTTATATCATAATTCATATTTGAACCTAAAATCAAGATGTTTACACAGTAGGCAAAAATCAATATCTTCCCATATTCGAAAATTCATATCTCTGAAATTAATAATGCAAAGCTGAATAAAATACTGAAAATATTAATTAAATTTTCTTTTTTTTTTAATAAAATATATTTTATAAATTTAAGTGACTTTTTCTATTTAAAATTCTTTCTAACGCAAATGAATGGTTCTTTTTTGATTAGCTTGAGTCTAAAGAAAATTCTTCAATAGGTGCTCTGCGAGCGGAAAATATTTATATTTTTCATATGTTTATATATGATATATTATATTTAATATTCGCCCCTTCTCAAAATTTTCCTATTTTATATTATACTAGCGCTTTTACCCGGCTTGGCTCGGTATTTGTAATATAAACCGCTCAAACATGACCAATCTAATAGTAAACATTTTATTAAATTTATATGAATATTCATCTGTTCGATGACGTCACGGATTTACGAACCAACAATAGTTACATACATAGTAACAAATTCTCTTTCGAAATTATATATTTTAGATACAATACAAAATTTCAGTCGATAATACCATACGAAGCGAGCAGGTAGGTTCCGTTCGCATCCAAAGCGTGTACATATGTATTATATATAATATTATATTATATAATATAATACGAGTGCAAGCACAAGTATTCGGGCCTTTGAAATCCCACAGCTCAATTCTATATTGGGCTTTATTGGACTCGAAAGGGTTAGATGGAATGCCCTTACATACGGCTATTAAGGCCCTCCAGTTTCACTTCAGAAATAATGGGTCCAAAATTCACAAACTCACTATGGTAAGACGTTTAGAACGCGGCACTGCACAGTTTCTGGTATAAGAGGACCAAACCCATGGACGAGATGAAAATTGCAATTAATCCTTTGAAGTCCTTCTTTAGGGGGGAAGCTGCGCAGACTGCGTTGTCAAAACGGTCACAATGTTTGTCACGAGACAGAGTTTCAGAGATACGTCTCAGCATTATTGCTCCGGGTTTGTCGCATTTTGCTCTGGACGCCATCAAGATGCACTTGTTGAAGCCATATCGAGCGCTGTAACAATGCATATAAATATTTTAATTAAGGAAATTAGTAGTATTCTATAATGTTGCTGCCACCAAATCACTAATTTTCGACAAGATTGTATCGATAAAAGTTTCATTTATAAATAAAATCAAGATTGGAGCTAACTTGTATGACTGATCTATACCGTCACCGCATCGAAAGGTCGAAAAATCTAAAATGTTCGTTTACCATGAATACATATGAAAAGCGGGTACTATATATGTATATCAGTGGCATGCGGTAACACTCTCTCCCCCCGTCGTACAGCCTCACTTAATTTGCGCGAGCAGGATACAAGAGGAACAGGCTTTTCCTCCCGTATCCTGCCCGCGCACATTAAGCAAGGCTTTACGACAGCAAAAAAAAGTTTCTTTTCTTTTTTAGTTTTGTGTATATACATATAAATTATTATTTTGAATAAAAATACCAATAATTTTATTTTACTACCGCCATCTATGTATAAAACTAAAGACTACGTAGACGTCACCCAGATTTCAAATTTGCAAACTTCAAACGCGTCTTAAACGATATTTTATCTCTATCATAATGGCGGAGAATCCATTTACTTATATTGATGACCAAACTGAGCAATATGGCAAAGTATGAAAACGATTAGATAAGAGGCAAATTTTTTCCTGAATTGTAATCGTAAGTGAAACGTAAAGGAGGTTTGTAATAAAAAGAGTGATAATTTCACCGCATGCCACTGATATATATATATTATATCGGTCTCCGTGACGAGCCAGAATGTTAAATTACAGAAAACGGTATATACTCACTTAATTTTCACGAGCAGGATACAACAGGAACAAGAGGAACAGGCTTTTCCTACCGTATTCTGCGCGCGCACATTAATACGGGAGGAAAAGCCTGTTCCTCTTGTTCCTGTTGTACCCTGCTCGCGCAAATTAAGTCAGTATGTACCGTTTACCATGCACCCTTTTTTTTGATCTTTCGACTTAAGATCTTTCGATTTTCGATCTTTTCCTTCCGATATTTGTGTTTTCTGTAATTTAACATTCTGGCTCGTCACGTAGACCCATTTTAAATGTACATATATACATATGTAGTACCGTTTACCATGGATACATTCTTTTTGATCTTTCGACTTAAGATATTTCGATTTTCGATCTTTGCTTTCCGATATTTGCTTTTTCGATATTTCAACCTTTTGATGCCGTGATGTAGACCCGATCTACATATATATACATACATACATATAAAGTGTTCCTTCTTGAGGATTATTTCTCGAGAATTTCTCGAAAAAAATGCCAAATTGATAATTCTCATTTCACGAGAAATTTTATAAAACATTTTTTATTATACAAAAATATATATATTTTTTAATATTTTCAAAAATTTTACAACCACTGCCCTTTATAAAGCTACATTAGAAAAGGCGGGTTTATACCTAATGTGCATACTTCTTAGAAGGGGTCTGGGAATGATTTCCAACCTTCTAACGTGCCTTATCTTATCTTATTTCGACCTGGACATTGCAAACGCGTCAATCTTTCGAAATACTCAATTATCCTCTGAATGCATTAAATACGCCGTAATTTTTTACTTGACTTTTTTTCTATTATTATTTATTTTTACTACTTTACCCGGCTTATTATAGATTAATTATACCTCTCCGTTAAGAAAAATGACGTGGGAATCGGCAGAATGCAAAAATATTTAAGAATATTTTTTATCTTTGATAAACCAAAAAGGTTTACTTTTCATGTTGGTTTTGTAAAGTATTAACGGTTATTAATGGAGAAAGAATTTAGTATATTTGAATCGATGGGCAATAGAACAGATGATTTACAGTGCAAAATATTGAGTTAGAAAACCAATCCTTATAAACGTGGTGAAATAAAAAAATTGTCAAATAAATGCAAAATAGCATGGAGAAAAAATCTGTAAAAAATATATATTTTTGACTTTTAACATTAGCCAGACAATTAATTATAAGTATTTTAAAGCAATTAAATATTATGATCAATAGGAAAAACATCTGACTATTGATTCCAATACTCACTTTGAGCACAGCAATACTAAATTTTGAGTTAAAGACCGCAAAAGCCAAAAAACTGTAAAAATCACACATTTTTTTAAATGCCCATATCTCGTAAACGATCACTAACCAACAAAAATCAATATCATATTTGAATTCAATGGGTCAAACTTAGTAAAGATTGGCTAGTCTCCGCTCTGGTAATTTTTCGTGTCGAACAGTGTAAATGATTGGTTCGAGCACGTGTCTGTTGGATTATGTGGACCGTGTTTATTTATGCGTTGTGCTGATGCGATAATAATAATGCTTTCCCCATTTTGGCTTAATTGGTTTTGAGCTTCTCGATAAGACCTTTATTGATCGAGTTCACGTTGTTAATTGTATGAGACAAAAGCTAACTGTTCCAGTCCCCGTTTGTTTTCGGAAAATTAATTATGATAGATAAACCTGAAAAAACTATACTGCTATCATAATTATTTATTTATTTATGTTTAAGTTTGGACCATTGTCGCATTACAGGAATCCCTAATGCGCCACAATAGTTGAGAAAATACAGAGAGATGAGAAAAATAAAAATATAAACATACATATATACACAGCCAAAAATAAATTTATTAAATTTAGCCAGCAGCATAGCTCGGACGTTAAGCTTCTGCTTACCGTCAAGAAGGTGCCGGGTTCAATCCCTGAATGAAAATGAATTTTTCAGAGTATGCTGTTGGTCAGACCTGGACTTGTGACTCCAGGTTGATCGTTTCCTATCAGAGTTTGCCAATTTTCTCTGATTTCATTGTTGAAACGGTTCCCGGAAAAAAAAATTGGCTAAAAATCCTTCCTACCTACTATGTCACCATTATTTGAAATTTGATTGATGTACAATAAAAATTTATGTACAATTCATAGATGTCTCGTTAATTTGCGAGTTTTTTCAGTGTCTCGCAATTCAACGACTTATAATAAAAATGCTGCATTTGTATTTGTAATTGGCCAGGAAGGCGCATTGGGATTTACCTGTAAGGCCTTCCTGGTATATATGTAAAATAAATTAAAAATAAAATAAATTAAAATTAAAAATACATAATCATAAAAAAAAATAGCAGATAAAGTAAATATATCAAATAAACATAATACATATGTACATCGTTGGGAATGTCTTGCATCTACAGCCAGCACCAATATACATACATATACAAGAACCAGCCGTGAATACAAAACATCCCTGCGAGGCACAAATGGAAGAGAGAAGATCAAAATTCCATTCATATATCACATTCAATTATGAAAATAATGATGAGGGCAGGCTACCAGACAAATAGGTTAAAATAATCTCCGATAACCTACGCTCACTGAGGTGGAAAATATCACATTCAGGGTCAGCAACATCGATTTCACTGAGAAGTCGGATGGCTTTTGGAATAGGAGCCATTCGATAAAGAACTATGTGGGCAGTAGGTATAATCATCAAATGATGTCTACAACGCACATAATTATTAGGGACATAGAGTCCCAACTGTTCCAGCAACGACGGGCATGACGTATTACCACGTAGAAGCTGGAGAAATAAACTAATTAATGAGAAGTTTTTCCTAAGTTCAGGGGAATTATACCCAAGCATGCCCAAAAGGAAAGGAGTAGGATAGAGATATGGGTAGTACCCATACTCTTTCTTATTATAAAGAAAACGAAGAAATGTTTTTTGCACTTAGAGAGTAGTTTGCTTCATGCGGATTCCACACAATTGCATTATACACTAGCTTACTTCTAACAAGCGAGTTGAAAAGCAAACGAGAAGACAAGGGGTTGGAGAATAATCTAGCATATCTCAAGACAAATCTGAGTTGACGAAAGAAAATTTCAGCATCTCTCTTAATGTGGTTGTGTAAGGTGAGTTAAGGATCAAAAGAGATATCCAAATTGAATATAGATTCCACACGTTTCAACAAGACTGATCCAATCAAATATTCGTGACAATAGAGAAAATGTGCACGTTCATATACAATAATTGCACATTTATTAATATTAAGTTCTAGACCTAAAATAGAACTGAACTCCAATACAGAGAGACTTGCCTCTCATCCATGACAGAAAAGAATAATTTGACGTTATCAGCAAACAAGAGATACAATGCATTGGATAAAACTCTAGGGAGGTTATTTATAAAAATGGTAAATAGAAAGGGGCCTAAATTGGACCCTTGAGTTACACCAGATCTAGTAAGAAATGAACGAGATTCAAATAAACTATATCTAACAAATTGCTTCCTATTACTAAAATAAGTAGCAAAGAGTTTAAGAAGACGTGGTGAAACTACTATTTTGGCTAACCTCTTTAGAAGAGCGTTATTACTGTCATGATTAAAGGCTTTGCGAAAATCAAAGTAGGATGTACATATACATATAATACATATGTATGTATATAACAAGTATTTTTTATTTTTTATCAAAAATGTTGGAAAATCCTTAGCCCCGTCACTTTTTGGTCAAAGTGGTTTAGGCTGGGAAAGTGTTATACCAATATAAAGGTCATTAAGAAAATGTGCTGTACGCGTGTAATAAAGGATTCTGTATCAATTTTTAATCAGATTGCACAGATGTCACGCGCGTGAATCTGCCGAAGCGGATTCTTGTGAAATCGCACTCGTTCCGATTAAATTGTAAATTGTACCGGATCGGAGTATGTATATAGGTATTTACAAAACGATTTCATTAAAACCTCTGCCTTTTTCAGCAACTCAATCGAGACGACTCTTTGCCGTCAAACGTTTAACGGAAATTAATCGAAAATTTTCGATTTAAATGGAGAAGAGTTTCTGAAACAAATCATCAAGTATTGAAAAGTATAAATGTTTTGCTTAATAATTTATTTGGTCGGGGGTTAATTGAATTCGAGTCTGTCGGGCTGTCTATATGTTTATATATAATTAGGGGTTCTAAACCGAAAGACCGGCTTTTTGACCATTTTTCAAAAAACTGAAAGCCGGTTTTTTTGGCTCAAATCAACCGGCTTTTTAAGTTTTTCTTTAATTAAGGTTTTTTCCTTCAAAACTAACAATTATGAATTTCAAATTCCTATGAAAGATCAAAAAATTGTGTATATCTATACTCTCTTAAGTAATGTGCGTATATTTCTTTGAACAACAAAATAAAGGTACAGCACTTAACGGTTTCTTTGAGATTTAGTTATAGACGAAGACCAGGTCATAAACCAATGAAATATTATTGAAAGTAGTTTTAATGACCTACCCAAGTTCAGGTATAAAAGTATAGAAAACATTATTATCGCAAAACCTTGTACTTGACTAAGTAGTCGTAAACTCAAATGGTTTATATATATATATATATATATATTTATTTTATTTTATTTTTATTTTATTAATTGAAAAATCAACAGACAGGATGTACAGAGATAGGTATAAAAAACACAAAAAGTAAATAAATAATATATGTAACACCCGAGTCCAATAATAGATTTTTACAAAAATGAAAAAGATAAATATAAGGAAAACAAATTAAAAAGTAAAGAATAAAGGCATGACAAAATATGTAGTACATTGCATAATTAAACTATAGTATTAAAATATTTGGAAAAGGTTATAAGATAGAATATAAGAAGAAATTGAAATTTACAAATATAAAAAACAAATGAAAAAGGTAAATACAAAATAAACAAATGAAATAACAAATGAAATGGAAAGGAATGAAAGCTATAATATGATTAAATAGCACATTACATAACTAAACTAAAGTATAAAAATAATGGAAATATTGGAAAAATAGAATAGAAGAAAAAATGAATCAATCGGTCAAGATTCTCTTGATGTTAGACCTGAATTGATGTAGGGAAATACCAAACAGATCAACCTCATTCAGCTCTCCGTTAAACATACGATAAACGCGCTGCAGATAAAAATATTTTTGGGAATTAGTATTGAAAGGATCAAGTGAAAAGAGTGCAACGCGTCTAGAGTATCGAACTGGGATTCTGAAATTAACCTTATTCAGTAAATCAGAACAATCAAGGAAACCATTTATGAGCTTAAAGAAGAATATAGCATCAGAATGTCGTCGCCTGACAGAAAGATTGTTAAAAGAAAGGATTTTTAAAATGTCGGAAACAGTAGAATGGGTATAGGTAGGAAAAAGGTAGCGTAAGGATTTAATAAATTTAAGTTGAACTTTCTCAATACAATTAATATGGGATAAATAAAAAGGTGACCAGATAATTGAGGCAAATTCAAGGTGAGACCTTACAAAGGAAAAATAAAGTAATTTTAGTACATAAGGATCATTAAAGGGTTTTGTTGAGCGGAGTAGGAATCCAAGAGATTTAAATGCTTTGTTGGTAATAAAAGAAATATGTTCAGAGAAATCTAGTTTATTATTGAGTATTACACCAAGATCTATATATATCTATATATATAGTATATATATATATATATATATATATATATATATATATATATATATATATATATATATATATATATATATATATATATATATATATATATATATATATATATATATATATATATATATATATATATATATATATATATATATATATATATATATATATATATATATATATATATATATATATATATATATATATATATATATATATATATATATATATATATATATATATATATATATATATATATATATATATATATATATATATATATATATATATATATATATATATATATATATACTTCTTATATATATAAACTTTTCCATTTTTCTTTACTTGATCTCTCGAGATTCAAAAATATAATTTTTTGATTGTAACTCGTCCACGTATTCGTTGTAAGGTACCGTTTAAAATAAAAAAAATCAACGGTCTACGTATTTGGTCAAAAACAGTTCTTCTTCAATATTAAAATGTTTTTGATATTCCTTAAATACGAATATAAACTTTTAAATATTTTCATCTCAACCGGAAGTAATATGTACTTTTACTCTAAATAATCGAGGTTTATGTTTTTCTCGGAAACATTTCTGTGCATTGAACTGAAATTTCTTATTTAGAAGTTTTAACTTAATACCAAGTTATATATAAAATTTAGTGAACACCAGTCAACCGGATGTGGAAGTTCGATTTTTCTTTCACTATTTTTTTCGACCCTTTAAATATGTAGGTGCGTTCTTCACAAGATTGTTCAAGTATAATCCTTGTATAAATGTGATGAAAAGATCATCCAATTTAATAAACCGGAACGGGGATTTTTTCTTTTAACAAAAATGTCGGGCGTGGCGGTCTTTCAACCGAAAAGACATCAGCTCTCAAAGGATTAAGGCATAACATGAAAAAATATTGTAGATTTATATGTGTACGGAATGATTTGACACACTAATTAAAGTGAAACTGTCTATATACGTGTGAGTATTCACAGGTAATTTTTTTTCCAAAGAGGTGATTCAATTGCGATGGAGCGAGCATTCCAGATAAAAAAAGCCGTACAGGTTGGATGCGATTTCCACGAGCAAAAGTATCATATTTCCTAGAGGTATAAAATTGGGTTTGAAAGGAGTTTTATGCTTACCAGCAGACGTCGACAACCTTTTGGTTTTCTGAGACGAATTTTCTTTGCTTGGCATCATTGACGGCAGCCTGCAGCTCCCCAGTACACCTGACCCAGTCTCCGCTCACACCTCGGAAGCACTCCGAGTGGTTCAAATACTCTGCACATACATATAACAGAAACCAATTAATTATATTTGAATAGTGCCTAGACTACAAATTAACAGACCGGATATAGCCGGAAGCTGTGTATATATCCAGCTGAGGAACAATATTTGCGTGTATCGCGACAATCGTCGTGACTAAATTTCTAAGTATGATGTTAAGTACATATATATGATGTTATTAAGAGCGATTTTTGATTAAAAAAAGGGCTGTGGCCATTGATGTATAATACACATAGATGGGCCCTGACGTGTAATTTTGGTCGGAGATCTTGTCTTCACTAACTGAGGGGTGCGGGGGGTTTAACTGGCGGGGAAGTTGGGAAAAAATGTTTTTTTTCCCTACGACGCAGCGGTTCCTACTGTGCATGGTATCTACTGTGCATGGTACCTACTGTGCAGGTAGAAACTGTGCATGCGCCATGTATTTTGCATGCGCCAAAAGGGAGACCAGTATAAGACGTGAGGGTGGATCTAGTGTATTATACATCAATGGCTGTGGCGCTATTAATTGTCTTATACCAGCGGTTTCCAAACTTTATGCTACTACGCCTCCCTAAAAAAAATTTTTTTTTGCCGCGCCTCCCCACCTTTTATTTTTTAATAGATATAATAATATAGACATATTTTAAATAATAAACCTTTATTTAAAAAAAAAATACTTAACCCTACAATAGACAGAATAATAAAAAGGTTTTGCTATAACATAAATTTATACAAACACGTATATTTATTTTTATAATAAACTACATCTAACACATCAAAATTTAATGCGACGGATGTTGTTGTTTGTTGGCACAAAGTTTATCAAATCTTGGGGGAAATATGGAGAATGCTAACTCGTAACTCCTTTTCTACTATTAACCTGGCTCGATATTTGGTTTTCATTGCAGCTAGTGCCGAAAAACCCGTTTCGCATAAATAAGATGTTACAAACGGTAGAAGCACTTGCATTGCTTTGCAATACAAAGATTCATACTCTCCACTAAGATTCATCCAAAATTTAATTATGGTTTCATTTTGAAACTTTTGTTTTAGTGAGCTATCGCATCATAATTCTATCAATTTTTCATTTTCGATGGTTGTCAGCTCGAATTCGTCTTCTTCATTGTAATTAAATGGATTCTGTATCCACAAAAACTTTGAGAAATCAAGGTCTTTGAAATAATTGGAAAAATGCAGCACTAAACCATCCAAGTGGTCAATAAAAAGATTTTTACTTGCTTCAATATTGGCTGTGGCCCAGAAATCTTTGGAAAGTGAAAACATATCCAACTCATTCTTTTGTAAATTTGATTTCCATAACTTCAACTTTTTAATGAAAGCTTTTACTTTGTCTTTTTGAACAAATGGATGTATTTGTGATCCCTGCATTGATTTATTTAAACCGCTCAATTTTCCAAAAAATTCAACCAAATAGGCAAGTTTAACAATAAAATTGTCGTTCATCCACAAATGTGCCTCTTCATGTTGGTTTTCTTCGAGAAAGGTTGCTATTTCTTCTTTGAGTTCAAACACCCTTTGAATCATTTTTGCACGAGATAGCCAGCGAACTTCACAATAATACAAAAGTGAGGTATAATTAGCTTCCATATCAGCACACAGCTTTGCGAACAGCCTTGCTCTCAAAGGACTGTTCTTAATGTAGTTTATAATTTTTATAACTTTTGTAAAAATGCTGTTCAGTTCCTCGCTCATATTTTTTGACACTAGAGCTGCTCTGTGAAGCATACAGTGCGTCCAGATAGCATGCGGTGCTTTCTTTTTGACCAATGCTTGAAGACCTGCTTTGTGTCCGGACATTGAGTGAGCTCCGTCGGTACACAGTCCAACGCAATTATTCCACTTTATTTCGTTTTCTTCAAAAAAACTGTCTATTATATTAAAAATTTCAATGGATGTGGTCTTCCCAAGAATGGGTTTGCAAAATAATATATCTTCTAATATTAGGAAAATCGAAAAGAAATGTCATTTTTTTGTTGCGTCACTTTGAAATCAGTTTGTCAACGGTTGCCGTCGAGTTAACACGTCGTGGTTAGTATCATTTTGAAGCTCTATTAGTAATCTTTCATTTTTGACATTTGTTTTATTTTTTTGGCCTTAGTAGAAAAATGCAGAGGCCTGAGATTGAAGAAACACATTTGCGATATTTTATGCTATTTTTATTTGACAAAGGATTAAAGTCAAAAGAAGCTACCCAGACCATCTGTGATAATTATGGAGACATCTTGGATACTCGAAAGTGCTATAGATGGTTTAAAAAGTTCAAAAGTGGCGATAGATCATTAAAGGACAAACCAAAAACAGGAAGACCCCTTAAAATCGATGATGACACCCTGAATTCATTAGTGGAATCCGATCCGCGCAAAACAATACATGAATTGTCACAAGACCTTGGTTGTCCACGTACAACAGTTCAAAACCATTTAAAAAGGCTTGGAAAAAAAAATAGACAGGGTGTATGGGTACCGCACGAACTTTCACCAACGGCCATAGATCAACGCGTAACAATATGTTCATCTCTATTGTCCAGAAACGAAACAGATCCATTTCTAAGACGAATTGTTACTGGGGATGAGAAGTGGGTCCTTTACAGTAATTCTCGGAGAAAAAAACAATGGTTATCATCGAACCAGGTACCTGTGCCTACCACTCGACCAACATTGACGTTGAAAAAAGTTCTCCTATGTGTATGGTGGGATGTTTTGGGAATAATTCATTACGAATTGTTGAAACCTGGACAGACGGTTATTGCAGAGTTGTATTGTGCTCAATTGGAACGATTAAAGACGGAACTGTTAAAAAAAAGATCAGTTTTAGTCAATAATCAAAGAAGGATTTTACAGCATGACAATGCAAGACCTCATGCAGCAAGGATTACCCAGGATAAAATAAGAGAGCTGGATTTGGAAGTTCTTCAACATCCACCGTATTCACCTGATATAGCACCTTCGGATTATCATTTATTTAAATCGATGGAACATTCTCTTCGTGATAAAAAAATTTCAAATGTCGAAGAAGTAAAAAATCACTTGGATTTCTATTTTAATAATAAGCCGCCAGAATTTTATGATCGAGGTATTAAAAAACTGCCTATATTGTGGAGGAAGATCATAGATAATGATGGAAAATATTTAATAGAATAATTATGTATAGTTTTTTTTTTAAATAAATGTTTTGTTGTATCATAAAAAAATGACATTTCTTTTCGATTTACCTTATATATTATTATCCGCGACATATCGAACATATGCAATTAAATGGGCATCTTTAGCTATATCAGTTGCCTCATCTACTTGTATTGCGAATTTTGAAGTAAAAGCCGAGAAACTAATTGATCGCAAATATCTTCAGATATATCATTGATTCTCCTTCCGACTGTATTATCAGCTAGTGGAATTTGTCTCAACTATTTTGCATACGATTCGCCGAACATTATTCGAACCATATCAACAGCTGCTGGTAAAAGTAGGGTTTCTCCTATTATATGTGCTTTCTTACATTTTGCGATTCGGTAAGAGACATGGTACGAAGCCAATTGCTTTTGGTGTAACTGAAAGTATTTTTTTGAACGTTTGCTTCTGAATATTTAACTCATCCAATTTTCTTTGAAAAAATTCTATGGGCTTTTCAACGTATTCAGAATGTAGAGTTTCTAGGTGCCGTTTTAATTTGACTGGTCTCATACTATCTGAAGCCAAAACTTTCGAACACAACAAACACATTGGTTTTTCCAAACCATCTATAATAACACTTGTGAATCCTAATGATAAATACGATGAACTGTATAGTCTTTTCTTCGAAGCTTAATCTCCTTGTCCTTTTTTGATTTTATTTCCACTTGTATAAGCATCGGTATCTTCATTATTGTCGACTTTTCTCTTGTAATCACTCAAAAATTGATCCATTCGGCTAAAAAATATTTTATTGATATAATTTTAATTAAATAATAATGAAATGTAATTATAAAAATATATTAACTGGAAAAGACTTCGATAATGGTTTGATGTAGTTTATTGAAATGTAAAATTTGCACGTGGTGGTTCAGCGGAGCGTACGGAACACAAGTTGTCCGTACGCCGTCTGCTCGAACTCTGTCGACCGTCGCGTATTTCCGCTTGGGCCGACACTAATGCCAACTCGTCAATAATGCCAATCGACAATCAGTTAATAAGACTGTTTGCCACACGTCATTACAAAAGTCGGAACATAGTCCCACATAGGAAAACTGTTGAACAATACAGTTATTCTACAGAGTTACAGCATTACTGACGAGTCGTTTACAATAAATCATAGCTCTTAAAATAATTAAATAGAGGGTGAATAATGAAACCTTTGCCTCATCCAGTGTGAGGATAAAATCAATTTATTGGTTCAGTAATATTTCAACTTATAGGTATACCTCTGGTGAATGTTGTTTCTATTTACATTAAAATTTTTGAAATCTCCTTTGAAGCTGTGAATAAGCATTACAAGATAAGTTTACTTTAAAGAAGAGAGAGTGGACTGTATATGGTTTAAAACTTAAGCATTCCTCATCTTGATGTTAACTTAGACAATACAATGTTGACACTGTTACAGTTGTCAAGACAGATCAGCTATTACCGATCAACTAAACTTGATTAGTGAGTGTAATGCTCCTAAGTTAACTTGATTTCATCAACAAGTAGCACAAACATTGCTAAATTAAAAGTAAATTGGAAAGTCATTCATTCATTCCTACAAGCAGGAAATGAAGGCGAACTATGATTATAGATGTCTCTACGTTAAACATCGAAATGTTCAGTATTATAATATTTACTTATTCTATGATTCACATAAATACTATAAACAGTAAGAGTTAACTTATGGTTTCATAACAAGAAACATAAGACCTGCGGATGACTCCCGGCAGGTTATAATTAAGTAGACATGAAATAATTTAAGATGCTCCATTAAGTGTGGCTTGGAGACTAACATTAACAAATCATGAATCTAATTTTAACTGTCAAATTTGAACAGTTTATTTTAAACTCGGATATAATCCTTCCGAGTGATGACATGAGACAAGTCTTATATTATAAAGACAAAATGATTAGATTAAATTCGGAGATATATACTGCCGAATGTTAAAATGAAAATAGCTTAAATTATACACACAACACAATTAAAGTGAATTACGGAGTACTACTATTAACATTGAATGATTTAAACTCATGATTACATCTAATAAGTAATATGAGTTGGGGGTAGTGTCTTCGGGTTAAACTAAGCTACCGAAGTTGACGGAATTGAAGCTGCTGTTTCTCCTCCCTCTTGCTGATCTTCCTTCCTGTCAAGTGGTCCTTGTGGTAGAGTCGGCAATGGCGCCACTAGATGACTGGACCGACGAAACTCTCCGCTGGCAGTAAAGACGTCGACGACTCGAACTCTGCCATCTGGTCCGGGATACAATTTAGTGACTCGACCCAAGACCCATCGGGTTGGCAGCATGTGTTCCTCCTTTAACAGGACCATTTGACCCACACTCAGATTGTTGCTCGAGTCCTTCTTCCATTTGTGTCGTAACTGCAAAGAATGTAAATATTCCGCCGACCAACGTTTCCAAAATGCTGCTGTGGTCAATTGTATCTGAAGCAGATTGGCATGGACATTAGTGTTATATTTAACCTCCATTGGAAGAGCGAGTAAGGATCTGCCAATTAAGAAATGTCCAGGTGTGAGGGGTAAAAGGTCTAGTGGATCCGAAGACAAGGGACTAAGAGGACGGGAATTCATGCAAGCTTCTATTTGAGTCAATACCGTACAAAATGATTCGAAATTTAAGGTGGTGGCCTTTAACACCTTGTTTAAATGAATCTTCATGGATTTAACCGCTGCTTCCCACAGCCCTCCCATGTGAGGCGCCCTTGGCGGGTTAAACTTCCAACGAATCCCTTCGGAGGCTACATACCGTAGTAGCTTCTCCTCATGAGGACGTTCGTAAATTAATTTTACTAAATTAACGAGTTCACGACTTGCACCGACAAAATTAGTAGCATTGTCGGAATATATCGTATTGGGCCTGCCACGTCTGGCTACGAATCTTCTTAAACAATTTAAGAAATTTGAACTCGTTAAGTCTCCGACAAGTTCCAAGTGAACTGCCTTACTGGAAAAACACACAAAGACACAAACGTAACCCTTAATTATCTTAGAATTCTTATTGCAACCACTCTTCACAGGAAAAGGTCCTGCGAAATCTATCCCCACATGACTGAAAGGAAAATTCGCAGTGGTACGTTCAAGCGGGAGTAATCCCATTAATCTATTGTGTGACAGTGGTTTATTTCTGAAACAAATGACACATGAACGCACCACTCCTTTGACAGTATTATGTCCGGCCAATGGCCAATAGGTCTGCCGCAATAACGACAGTAAGGCTTGAGTACCCAAGTGAATATATTTCAAGTGCGCATCTCGGACAATCATGTGTGTAAGTTTATGCTTATTTGACAAGATAATGGGTGACGTTGATAGAGTTGTTCCCAGAGGAAGTCTACTTCCAACACAAATTAAATTCTCGTGGAATAGAGGGGACAATTTAGCTAATTTACTGCTACTGGGAATTGGATGTCCCTTGCTCAGCAAACGATATTCCAATGGAAATGATTCCATTTGCGATAACCTTATCAAATTATTTAAAGCATCTTTTAATTCTAAAGCGGACGGTTCGTTATTTTCTTTAACGTTTAATTGTTTATTCCTTAGTGGCCGACGAACATATGATAAAACTCGAAGGAGTCTTGGAAGATGAGAATGTTTATCTATCCAATTATTTTCCCTCACAAGGGTAGCGTTAGTGACTACCCTTCTCTCTGGAAGATCTATTGTGATCTCAGGAGGTCTTCGAGGCCATCGTGATTCGTCTAATTTCAACCAACTAGGGCCGTCCCACCATAACGAATTATGATTTAATTCTGATGGTTGAGTCCCTCGAGAAATTAAATCTGCTGGATTGTCTGTAGAGGAGACATGGTACCACTCAATGGGTTGAGATATTGATTGGATTTCGGCCACTCGATTGGCGACGAAGGTGGTCCATTTACATGACTCTCCTCTAATCCAATGCAATGCGACGGTTGAATCCGTCCAATAATATTTTTCATTAATATGAATTGTTAATTGGTCTATTGTTGACTTCATTAACTTTGATAATAACATAGCGGAGCACAGCTCTAAACGCGGAATAGTTACAAAACTGAGCGGAGCGACTCTCGAACGAGAACACACAAGATGACATTTGGAATTTCCCAATTGATCAGTACATTTTACATAAATACAAGCACCATAAGCTTTCTCGGATGCGTCACAAAATCCGTGTGCCTGTATATTAATGACATTATTTAGTATTATCAATCTAGGAATTTTATAAAGTTTCATGACTGTATTGGATAATTGACAATCTTTCCATTTTTTGAAGATTGTCTGAGGAATGAATTCATCCCAACCAATGGTTTGTTGCCAGACAGATTGCATTAATATCTTATAATTAATTAACAATGGAGATAATAGTCCTAATGGGTCGAAGATCTGACTAATTACTGATAAAAAGTTTCTTTTTGTTATATTTTCAGTCTCGACTTCGGTTTGAACCTTAAATACAAAAACGTCTTCCCGCGGTTTCCAAAATAAACCTAAAGTTTTGTGTGATTCGTTAGAGAAGTTAAAATCTGAACAATCGTCAGCTTTAACATCCGTGATTATATCGGAGTTGTTCGATGTCCATTTGCTTAAGGGCATACCGGCTGATAATAATATGGTTTCCAGTTGAACCTTTAATAATTTACCAGCTTCAATAGTATTAGTTCCCGTGAGCAAATCATCAACATAAAAATCACGTTCGATCACTTTACTAGCGATGGGATATTTGTTTCTATTCTCCTCTGCTAACTGATTTAGACATCTAGTAGCTAAAAATGGGGCTGAAGCAGTTCCGAATGTTACTGTATTAAGCTTGTAATGCTTGAATTTACTCTGGGGATCTGTTCGCCAAATGATTCGTTGTACATTTTTATTTTTCTCTGCTATTTGAATCTGTCGGTACATCTGCTTAATATCCGCAGTAATCACGTATTTATGGAGTCGAAAGTTGAGTAGTAAACTTAACAAATCTGATTGGACATTAGGTCCCACCATCAAAATATTATTTAGTGAGATATTAGACGTTGTCTTTGCGGACGCATCAAAAACTACACGATATTTAGTGGTAAGGCTAGACTCCTTAACCACGACGTGATGAGGTAAATAACAATGAACCTCATGTGCCTCCGGAGGTTCACACTCTGACATATGTCCTAAATTTATGTACTCTTCTAAAACTTTATTGTATTCCATTTTTAAATTATTATTGGCTAAAAAACGTCTTTCCAAAGTTTTGTGTCTTTTCTCCGCAATGTGCAATGAACTTCCTAATACTACCGGGGAATTTTTATATGGTAAAGCTACACAAAATCTACCGTTTTTATCTCGTGATGTGTGTGCTTGGAAATGTTCCTCACATCTTTTCTCCTCAAGAGATTGATGTTTTACCATAGGAACCTGGTCGATCATCCAAAAGTTTTGAATGTGACTGTCTAATTGACTTAAGCCTATGTGGCTCTTCCCTGGAGCATTATTTACTTCGGGATATGGACCAACTATTGTCCATCCGAATTCGGTATCCTTTAAGATAGGCATACCTTTTCCTAACTGGATGGTTCCTGCTTTCATAGCATGAACGCAAATCTCGGCGCCGAGCAATAAATCGATTGGCGTCGGTTTATTCCAAAGGGGATCTGATAACTTGATTCCCGCTGGTATTGAAATTAACTGTTGATCCAGTTTCACAGTTGGAATTTCGCCAGTAATTTCTGGTAATACCAAACACAACACTTTGGTTGAGTAATTAGTGGTTGAAGACCTTATGGTCACCTTGGTGATGTGACGAATGCTACTTTCTTGATTAGCGATACCTACAATTTTTTGAGAGATTTTCTCTAATTTGAAGTTATTCTTCTTAGCGAAAGATGTGGTAACATAGTTGACTTGTGAGCCGGAATCTAATAATGTGCGACCCTTAACGACCGTTCCATTGGACGTTATAATGTCTACTTGTACCGTCGGTAAAATTATCTCCCTTTGAGAGAAATGAGTAGAATGAGCATTAATTGACTTCCTTCCCGTATTATTGGAACTAAATGTATCGTCCTGATGCAACAAAGTGTGATGGTTTTGTTTGCACCTTAAGCAATTATAGTTAGACTTGCAATTTGTTATCTTATGCGATGAATTTAAACATTTAAAACACATGTTATTAGATTTAACGAATTCATTTCTTTCCATACTGGATTTTGCTTTGAATTTATCACATTTGCCTATGAAATGATTATTTCGACAGAATGCGCATGCGTTTACCTTACTTGATGGGTTTTTGTTCGCGACATGAGTTCTCATGATTCTTTGACGACTATGAGGGAATTCCTTCACCGTAGTTACAGATGCAGTAGATTGTAATACATTACATCTATTCTGCAAGAATGTCTCTAAACTTTCATATGGTGGCATTTCTCTGCTAACCAGCGATATTTCCCAGTCTCTTACTATATTAAAAGGTAATTTCCTTAGAACTAAACATGTTACCCATGGATCTAAAATTTCTCTCGCGTAACCCAACGATTCAATGTTTTTAATACACACTGTTACCTGATTCAATAGATTTCTCAATTCGATATGTGATTCTCTTGTGATTAATTTTAAGTCACAAAGTGAATTAATCCTAGTTTTGAGATTAAGTCTTGGTAAATTATATTGCTTGTCTAAAATACTCCAAGCTATTTCGTAATTGTCTGAGCTAATATCTAAACCTGATACAGCTGCCAAAGCGGGACCGATTAAGGATTGATGCAAATATTGCAATTTCGTGACATTCGAATATTCCGTTTTGTTTCCTATTATATTCTTAAAAGCTTGTTGAAACGATTGCCATTCAGATGGATCTCCCTGAAATGTGGGAATGGTTAACGTCGGTAACTTATCTCTAGCAAATTTAATTGTTGCTTGCTCTACCTTTAGTTTACTATCTTGAAAGGATTGGCAATCTAATGCTGCTTTAAGATTTTTAACTGTTATTGTAATTGCATCGTACTCTTCGTCTATTTTGGCCGCTTTCGGTATGTCTGTAAGGTTATCTAAATATTCGTAATGGAGTTTTCGGACATAATCGTATGCTTCTTTAATGGTTTGATACTGTCCTTCATCTAATTCGGAGGATTTATCTATTTTTCCTTTTAGTCTTTGTACCGCGCCTGAATACCTTAATTCTATTGACGTCATTATAACTTCTACTTTATTTTCCTTCGCTAATATTTCTATCGATTGAGTCTGACTTCGAGTCTGATGTATTCTAGAGCTTGACCTGTCTCTAATAGGTTCTACGTCCCTAGTTGGATTTCGACCTTTATGCGACTTGGAAGTCGAAGCTTCTATTTCCTCGTTTTCAGCACTTGACATTTGTTTCAGAAAGTTGCACTATTTCGTCTCATAAATACAGTTGTTCTCTACTATAGCTGTCAATTGAACTATTCGTAGAGATAAGGTAATAATATTCAATGATTAACCGTGAATCTTAATATTCTACTTTAACTATTATCACCAGAATCTATCCAACATATTTTGGAAGAAATTACAACCCTAAATTGGTGGGTGCTTGATTTAAACCACTTTGGGGCTACAAGTCTTGTGATTTATTTTAAATCACCACTGTTTCATCACACATTATGAAACAAAGAGATCTACCGATGTATGAATATGCCGGTATGTACTTGATTTAATCCACTTTGGGGCTACAAGTGTAATTCCACATTTATCGTGGAAGGGGGGGGGGGGGAGGGTGTTTCTACACACATTAAGAAACAAAGATCTACCGATATGAATATACCGGTATGTACTTGGTTTAAGCCACTTTGGGGCTACAAGTATAATTCCACATTTATCGTGGAAGGGGGGGGGGGGAGGGTGTTTCTACACACATTAAGAAACAAAGATCTACCGCTATGAATATACCGGTATGTACTTGGTTTAAGCCACTTTGGGGCTACAAGTATAATTCCACATTTATCGTGGAAGGGGGGGGGGGGGAGGGTGTTTCTACACACATTAAGAAACAAAGATCTACCGATATGAATATACCGGTATGTACTTGATTTAATCCACTTTGGGGCTACAAGTATAATTCTCCACGTGCTTTGCTAATTTTACACTACATCTGATTTTACACTTTTAATACGAAATTCGATGCGACCGATGAAACATTCCTTCGTAGCGCGATATTATTTTATACAATCGCGTTAATTAATTGTTATACTTTAAAACATATTTTAAAACTGACCTACCCACATGATTGCCTTTTGAACAGATTGCCTGAGATTGAATACATTCACTTACTTGAATATCCTTTACGATGTTTATGTGATCGTTCCGATAATTTTGGATTACCTCTGTGTCCCATGCGTCTTTGTAGGTTATGTTTTTATTTATATATTTTCTGCGTCAATCACGCGGTCATGTACCTCTGTACATCAATCAATATATTGCTGAAATAGAAGCAAACATGTTATTAGTATTGGAAAGGTATGGATAGTAACAAAGGAACGATACCGATTTCTTAATTGACATCCATTTTTTCTCGACCACGTTTTTTCCTATTGGTTTGTCCGTTTGGTGTTGTGGCCTAGGTTACTGGTGTCCGGTTCGAAGTGACCATCATGGAAAAGACTTCGATAATGGTTTGATGTAGTTTATTGAAATGTAAAATTTGCACGTGGTGGTTCAGCGGAGCGTACGGAACACAAGTTGTCCGTACGCCGTCTGCTCGAACTCTGTCGACCGTCGCGTATTTCCGCTTGGGCCGACACTAATGCCAACTCGTCAATAATGCCAATCGACAATCAGTTAATAAGACTGTTTGCCACACGTCATTACAAAAGTCGGAACATTAACTATTATTTCGATGAACTGTATCGTCTTTTCTTCAAAGCTTTATCTCTTTGTTCTTTTTTGCTTTTATTCCCACTTATATAAGCATCAGTATCTTCATTATTGTCGACTTTTCTCTTGTAATCACTCAAAAATTTATCCATTCGGCTAAAAAATATTTTATTGATATAATTTAAACAAATAATAATGAAATGTAATTATAAAAATATACTAACTATTATTTTCAGAATGAAATGACGATAAAAACAATATCACATCCCGACAATACGCTTCAGTTGAAACTTCAGCCACGAGTGACTTTTAAATTTGAGGTTATTGTTTCATGCAACTAGCGGTCATTTTGTGCATTACCGAAAAAGAGCGTTTGCAAAGGCGCGATTTTTAAAATCTTCCTCTCCGGATATTTTTTTATAGGAATTAAATGTAGATATAAAAATGAAAGAAAAATAAAAATAAACATTCATGCATTGAATTTTTACTGTTAAGCTACGATATGAAGTTTTATTTATTTGTAGATATTATGGTATGAAAATTATTTTTTTATAAAAGTTTTGGCGCCTCCCCTGGCAATAGTCCGCGCCTCCCCAGGGAGGCGCGCCTCCCAGTTTGGAAACCGCTGTCTTATAAAACACAATAGTCAAAATATAATATGTTGTCAACTACACGATTAGACAATCTTCATATTGTTATGGCCACTCCCCACTTTAATGTATTATATTATACTAGTGTTGTGAACGTTGAAATTTCAACGGGTGGTTTCGGAAACAAATTGATACATGATTTAAAATAAAGTTACAATACGTATAGTAATAATTAATTGGAATTGGCACTTAAACAGAAATCGGGAATTGGAACTGAATATACATACACGGTACACAGTTTGAAAAATCACTCCCTGAACTGTTTTCAGTGATATTTTATCCTTGCTTGACAGTGATCGATAACGGAAAATCCCATATTTGAAGAAATGTAGGAGAAACATGTGCACTCTGCATGTGCAACTACACCCAAATTCAGTTTGAGGAACACTCACTTTCACAGCGGGGAGCCTAGTACGTGACGTTCCGTACTGTTCAGTGTGTTTTCAGCCTCACCACCATTCGTACAGAAAATTATACTTCAAAAACACATTGAAAATTCCATAGATTCTATAGAACTATATATGTACATCTTTTTTAATAGTTACATACATTATATTACATTATATTATATCACTTTGTGTTTATCCAATTATATTATATCACTTTATGTCTATCCAATTATATTATATCACTTTATGTTAATCCAATTATATTATAACACTTTATGTTTATCCAATTATATTATATCACTTTATGTTTAGTTATGCATCATCCTATTTATTTATTTTTATTTATTTAAATAGGCACACAAATAGAATAAAATATAAAAAGAAAGAAAAAAAGAAAAGAAAGACAATGAAGGTGATGAAGCAAATCAACCACAGATTATTTTCTTCACCTTTGTCCTAAAAATACTAAAAGAGTCACTATAGAGGTCGCGACAATTATCTAAGCTATCGTAAATACGGCATATACGAACGATTGCACTATTGAAAGAAGTGTTGCTTTCACAAATCGGTGGATAAAAAAGATTTGTACATCTAGTGAATCGGGCATTAACGTTAAAGTTAATCCCATTTAAAACAGATGTGTCCAGAGTACCATTAGCAATCTTGTATAAAATTAACAAATCAGAAACCCTTCTGCACTGAGAAAAACTTGCAATATGGAAAAAAGAAAGTCTGTCATTATAAGATGGTAACAGTTTTTTTAAGACCAGTCTTATAGGATAAATGGCGCAAAAAACGCATTTAATCATATTTTAGTTTTTTTTCATTTGTTTGTCTATATTTACTATATCTATTATGTAATTTGTAAAAATCTTTAATTATGCTCAGATGCTATTTTGTTATATTTTTCTGCATTTCTTCATCTGTTGCCTCTTGATTTTTCAATAAATAAATACATTGTTATTTATACGCGTTTACATACATTTTTTCTTAACAGTTTTCAACTTGGACTAGTGATAAGCGTATTATATTTGCGAGTAGAGTGGTCACGGTTTGATTCCCACTAGTAGCTGCTGACTTTGTGCTTCCAGGTCGATCGTTTCCTGTCAGAGTTTGCCAAATTTTCTGATTTTAATTGAAACAGTTCCTGTAAAATTGGCATCTCCTTTCCAATCTCTTTTCCAAATCTCAATTCATGAGGTTCACCGATTTGTGTGAACCTTGGTGAAAATGTTGCAAAAATTTCTCCATAGATGTCACTGTGGATGATGTTTGTATGAATTCGCATTGATCGTATTGTATCTGTATTAGTAAACTCGTTGATTTGGAGCGATCTGTAAAGTTGCGAGTGTTCATGTATGTACATGTTCGATTGAAATAAAAATTTTAATTAAATTAAAATGAACTTAAGACTTGGCATTTTATAAAGTAATTATTTTGTGAATAAATAAAATTCCACAAAAAAAACAATAATTAAAACAATTTTAATAATTTTAAACACTTACATATATTAACGAAATTTTCTGAAATATTATTATATCTTTATTTTACTTTAGACAGAACATCGTCAGAATTTGTTTACTTAAAATATGTGAAAGAAAAATAAGCCTCTTGAAAAATTACTTTCAATCAGAGAATCTATACAATCCAATTTTAGGGTCGTGACCGATTGGCTAAGAGCCCTCGACTTGGGCCACTTAATTTTACCTCAACTAGGAAGGGCCAGAGACTGAAGAACCCTCACACAAAAACACCCGGGAAATGCCAGGAAAGTGAGTTTGATTGTTATGGAACCGCATCAATTTGGAGTTTCCAAATTCGATGTAGACGTACATAAGTAGGTTTTGAAAAGTCTCGGAACCTGGAATCAAAGGGCTCCCATACAAACATAGCCATCATTATTTCAGTAGTTAGAAATAATCAATTACGTATTTAATTTCGAAAAGTTTCAGGGCAACGCCGGCTAGTTACAGTTATTCGTAGTTTTAGTCAAAGTAAGCTCGAAGCGTTACATTGGCGTTAGTCAAATTAACAATTATAATTTAAATTTGATCCCGTTTGGTTCGCTGTTGGATCAACGGGCTATGCGATATTATAGATATTTCAAAAGTTGAGTTTTCCATGACGTTACACTCGTATTACGTCATGTTGGTGAAAAACGAGTGCTATGTCTGAAAATCCTCGCACGTTATTATTTTAACGAACCTCCTAATATAACGTCGTTATAACGAGGTCTTGTTAAAAACGAATTCAACTTGTACTACACCGCTGAATGGATTTTGCCAACGAAACACATTTTGGAAAAATTGATACTGTAATACTATATTATGTAATAATAAGAGGTATAAGAAAACTTTTACAATATGCTACGCGTTCAGACTACGTGTGTTATCGGAAACTTTAGTTCAATTTCTATTTTTATTTTATATAATGTGGAAAATTATAAACAAGGTTATGAAAACAAGGTTATGTATTATACATTGTACATATAATGAATTTTGAATTTAAAATGTATTATCTATATTATATTGTATTGTAAAAGATGTTTTTGAGTTTACATAAATTAAGTTCAAGTCTCTTGTTAAAAGTTTGAAAGTATTATTTTAAAGATGCGCGTTGAGAATAAAAAAAAACAGCCTGTACTTGATTCTATAGTAAATTTATGATTAAAAATTTAAATAGACAATAACTAAATAAAATAAGCGGTTAGTATTTTAAATAAATGGTTGGTTTATTGACAGCCTGTGTTTAATTTGTCAGATAGTACAATATATGAGTAATATATTTAACCTTTAAGTAATATATGTATTTACAATAGTTTAAGCCGGGATCATAATTTTGATTGAAATCCTAACCATTGAAATCTTTTAAATTGTAATCCTTATCATGAAATCTCAAGCATTTTATATATTTATAGTTTATATTGTCGTACATTTTTATTGAAATCATATTTAAATTGTCTTTTCATTTTATTTTACAATTATTTCTTTATATTTTAAGGACTTCATATGAACTTTTGTTTTTCCAGCAAAGTGGCGACTTTTATACTTTACCTACATACATATATAAACATGTTTCACCGTCTTTCTTACACTGTTCGACACGAAAAATGGTTCAGAGACGAGATATGAATTTTCTTATAGATCTATGCACAGTGAACACGAATTTGGTAATAAAAAATGTTGATTGGCTCGAGATTCGGAGATATACATATGTATGTGCTATTTAAATCGCGCGATTTTTCTATATCTTCGGTGTTGTTCTGTTGATGTCTCAAAATCTGTCAATTTTCTATTTAAAATGAATATTCGAATCTATATCTTTAATTTGTAGTACTTTTTAGCTTTCAAATCGCTCTAACTAGTCGTCCAGTTCAAATCAAAAGTCAAAAGTACGTATTTTCACTTGGGTATAATATTATGGGTAATAGTATTAACAGTGGGATTTTTTCCCACTGTTAATACTATTTTATATTGAGTTTTTTCTATTGAAACATGTTTATTGGGATATTTTTCTGGCCACACTATTTTTTGTTTTCTTTTAAAAGGGTTAATTAGAAGTATGCTGAATTTTAAATCGGTAAAATTTCAAACTAAAAGCTCGTACTAGTATTTACTCGTATTTAAACGAATCCGAATTGAATTACTAGGGATAATATATTAAATTGTCTTTATATGAGAATTAAATAAAATTTCATTTAGAAAAATCATATTTCCATTATTCTTGTGAATTAATAACAAAGATTCTATTGACAACTGGCTTACCTCGATAAAATAAACGAAAGTGTAATTTTATTTAATTCTCATATAAAGATAACTTTATATATTATCCATATTAATTCAATTCAGATTCTTTTAAATACGAGTAAATACAAGTACTAGCTTTTTGCTCGCAATTTTACCGATTAAAAGTTCAGCACACTTCCAATTAACCGTTTTAAACGAAAACTAAAAATATTGTGGTCAGAACACTATCTCAATAAACATGTTTCAATAGAAAAAACTCAATATAAAATAGTATTAACAGTGGGCAAAAATCCCAAGTAAAAATACATACTTTTGACTTTTGATTTGAACTGGACGACTACTTAGAGAGATTTGAAAGCTTAATAAAGGAGGTTTGTAAAAAGTACCACAAATGAAAGATAAAATATCCGAATAAAGATGCCAATATTCATTTTGAATAGAAAATTGACAGATTTTGAGACATCGACCGAACAACACCAAGATATAGAAAAATCGCGCGATTTAAAAAACACATATATGTATCTCCGAATCTCGAGCCAATCAACATTTTTTATTACCAGATTCGTGTTCATTGGGCGTGATTTATTTTTTATTACACGATTCGTGTTCATCTATAAGAAAAGTCATATCTCATCTCTGATCCAAAAAAAAAGTCGTCATTTGTCGAACTTTGTTATTGTCATATAAATTGGCATTCTTTGAAAAACTGAAATTATTGTTATATAATAATTTAAGACATATTTCATTTACATGTGTATGTAATATGATTTTAAATATTACTTTGAAAGTAGTATTTAATTTTTTTTTATTTATGCATTGAATCCCTAACATCAAAAACCTTTCACGCATCAAGCTTAGAGTAAATTTTTTTTCACGAACAAATTATGTACTTCAAATAATTAAAATTCTCGTTTAATATATTCAAATTTAAATCGACTTCAAATTCTAGAAACAGGATTAATATTTGACTTCTATCATATTGTTTAATATTACATATATTATGGTTCCCCTTGCTGCGATTCATTAATATGTCAATATGCGTTTTGTTTGATGTTAAGTAATCAAAGGGCACGCTTTAGGGTCAGCATAGGTAATGTTAATCGCCGTGGCACGTAACTTACTGTATTTCGGTCAACGTTTACTCGCTAACGCAAGACTTGCTCTGAGCGCGGCTAATTTTCCTTTTGAATTTTCCGCATTTTCCTAAAAGAAAAACCGTTCTCATTCTCTGTTCGAGTCGCTTTGCGTGCCAGGTATTTTCATCGACGGTAAACAGGAAAGTTTCAAACAATATTACGTTCGAGTGAATAACTTTTAACCCTTCAAATGGAATTATGTATAATATATGCGGACGTCACAGCAGACCCGTTTGATAACATTATATCTAAAGTACCCAGTAATATGATCAGAACATTGAGTTTGTGATGTCAGCGATTCTCAAGCTGTATTCCGTGAAGGCTATTATCGTTGGGAGATGGGAAATTTTGAGAAAAGCGTCATATGTCGTGTTCACATCGAATATGATTATTAGTCTAGGAATAATACTGAATATGGTACATATATTCATCATTGCATGCATTGAAAATTTTGATATCTGTACAAGTTCTCATGGCTAGCCCTTTTTTGCATCACCTTTCTGCGAATATATTTATACATATATGTATATCTACAACGAGCCGCCATTGACGCTCCCTCTAATTATATTCAAAATAATTAATTCGAAGTAAATCATCCCCATTGAAGAGTCAGAGCTCGTTTCAAATTTAAAATAATGAACAGTGCCGACACTCTCTAATTATAATTCGAAATATAATGGAATAAAATTCACCCCATATACATATGTGCCATTCCAAACATTAAACCAGTATCAGCACAATTTACTAGACAATTGATAGAATAAAAACAAAGCTTTTATTAGTTTTGTATATAAAAATATTAATCAAAAGTAAATATATAAAATTTGCAGTTCCATTGCAGAATAAGTTTGGGCAACCCTGCTCTAGAGTAAAAGTACTACTTCCAATTGAGATAAAAATATTAAAAAAATATATTATTGTATAAAATTAATATTTTTTATTGGAGCTAAAAAAAACTTCATTCTGATTTGTTGGGTGGTTTGGGAGATAATTGAGTTCAAAAACGTTCAAAAAGACGACATATGTATTAGGGGAGGTACCAACTCGTAAACCGGAAGTAGTAGTTTTTTTAAACAATACTAGCTGAACCCGGCATGCGTTGAAATGCCACAATAACGTATGCAATGCAAACGTTCCCGTTCCCGTTCCCGTTACCGTTCCCATTTGTCGGAAAAACGCAGGCAGCGAACACATTTGAAATTATTGCGTTGCAATGACACTCATTCCCGTTTTTCCGGGCGATTTTTTTCCACAGTAATCTTCCTGGACATGCATACAACAAATCCTGAAAGTTCCATCGTAATCGGTGCAGTGATTTAGGTGCCTATACGAGACACACAGACAGATATTCAATATTATATATGTAGATTTCATTGTTTTATTTTGATTTTTTAAATTATTTATTTAAATTATTATTTAAATTATTCTTGATAATGTGTATAATATACATAAATAGTGATTATAAGTAATAAAGAAAAATTTGAACAAAATCCGACAACCAGAAGTAAAACTTTTGTCTTGTATAAGTTTCCCTACATTTGCGCTCAATTTGTATCGAAAATTCTCTCATAGCCGGTATGTGTGAACGTGTATGTATGTATGTACATATGTTTATTTGTCGAATTTTGTTTTTTGTACTTCTTATATTCTTCAAATAAATTCGTGGGTTGGTCATATACATTTGTATTTCACATACATTATACACAAATTGTTTTTCTACTTCTTATATTCTTCAAATAAAGTCGTGGGTTGGTCACTTACATACATATGTTGGTCACATACATTATACACAAATATTTGTAAGAAGTTTCACTAAAAAAAGTATCGAGCAATATAAATAGATTCCATTTAAAAATAATTCTATAGGAGCAAACCCTTTCCAATAATTACTTTCTTTCAGCTACATACAGTACACTTGCCGTAGCGATTGACAATGATTGATTGATGGAAAACCCCACTCGACATCAAGATTGTTGATCGAAATGACCACAAAATCCTAGGTTAATCTTCTTCTGATACGATATATATATATACATATATGCTTGTATATACAATAATATAAAGGAAAATACCTCTTCTGAACTTGGAATCGTCGCACAAAAGACCCATGAAGAGTTGAGCGCTGGCCACGTGCCTTTCAGCAATCTCCCTGGCTTCAGGGGGAAGACATTCCCTATTCCAATTGTTCACGCAATTCATTCCGGTTTTATAGGCTCTGAAATAAAAAGGAAAATGTATTTTCATTGTCATTTTTTCGTATAAATTTGTCTCGGTGACATATCTGCCGTTTCGAAATTCACGTACATATTATAGTTTCAGCTGAAGGCTTTCAATAAATTTTAAGTACGTCTTATTTCATTACGTTGCCTTAAATCAAATGCGTACCGAAATTACCTCGAGAAGCTTTTTTCCAAATTAAATATTCATTATTATTAAAGTAAAGCAAAAAATTATGCTGCCATTGATTAAATATTCCACGAAAGTTGATGTCACTTTTACAGATATAAACATTTCATATTTAATTCTGACAAATATGCGTAAGATGAAAATAAAATGTAATATTATTTCTCAAAGCGTATAATGTTCGGTCTACATAATATATAAAACCTGTTTTCATATTTCAACAAAAAAAAAATGATCATACGTATGTAATTGGAAAATAAGTGAAACATAAAAGAGGTTTGTAATGAGCTCTATTTAAATTAAAATTCACAATGAAGAATTATATGCATTTATATATATTTTTTAAATATACCTATATATATGTATATAAATATCTGTATAAAATAATGCCAACAGTTTAAAACACTCACGTATTTACATATGTGTATTAATAAAATTGAAAAATGGTATTTGTATATAAGGTATAATATTATTTGCATGGCTGTAAAACAAATTACATTATATATTTCAAAACGACATTTAATGCCAAATTAACATCTCTAAAATAGCTCGCACGACCCAATTAGGGTCCGCCCGGCAAATTAAACGACAAATGGGTTGCCAGTATCGAAAATAAAATTTGATAGTGAACTTATTATAAAAACTAAACATTAAATATAATTTTTTAAATGTAAATTGCTATATTACAGTAAAATATATGGAAATTAGCAAATTATATATTAAAAAAATATATAAAATGTGATTAATAGTTAATTTCTGAGAACAATTTTGATATTGTAGGCTATGATGCATTTGACAGTTTAATGAAATTTCGAATTGGTTTTTATTATAATCGCATCGCATCAATTTACAACTAATACATTGTAATCAATGTTTATTTTTTATGTATTGTATTTTATTTTTGTTACTGGCAACCCATTTGACATTTGATTTTTTTTTTGTCTATTTTAAAACTAACTACTACATAGACGTCACCCAGATTTCAAATTTGCAAACTTCAAACGCGTCTTAAACGATATATTTTATCTCTATCGTAATGGCGGAGGATCCATTTACATATATTGATGACCAAAATGAGCAATATGGCAAAGTATGAAAACGATCAGATAAGAGGTAATTTTTTTCCTGAATTGTAATCGTAAGTGAAACGTAAAGGAGGTTTGTAAAAATTGGCAAATAGATAACGATCGACCTGGAGTCACACACTTAAATCTGGCCAGCAGCTAATAATGGGAATCGAACTGTGACTCTCGAAAGCATACTAGTCTACTTATTTTAATTCGATATGTCCAGAATCCCGGAAAAGTAGAATACACGTATTACAGGCCACTAGTATTTTTAAATATTAGTAAACGCAAAACATTATATTGCATCTTGGCGCAAGATATTACTCTACTAACTATGCAGATATTACTCTACTATTTTCTATACTAACTTTGCTTGATATTACTCTACTATTTGCTCTTCTAAAGAAAAACATTGAATCGTCCTTTGTAACTGGATATTATAATGTATTTAAATTTCCTCCATACATACGTACATACGTACTGCATAAACAAGCGCAATAGAAAGATGAAATGATATTCATATGCAAAAATCGCATAAAATAGTAGTTTTATTCATAAAAAAATATACACACAATACGTAAAGAAATACACATGTAGTCTTACTTGCAAAGCAATGCGACATGTTCCGAAGTTATGGGAAGTCCATCGAAGGGCGAGCTCACTTGGCATTTCTGAAGGTCTTCTATGCATTTTTCACTTGCTTTTACTGTGAAGGCGAACAGCAAAACTGCAAAGGAATAAAATGCACTTTTATATACGTCTCTCTATTCGTCTGTAAATTGAGTTATAAGAGTACCATGGGAATTTTATAGTGCTATAAAGGAATACCGTTTCAGCTCACCTTCCGAGTATACATAGTTAGAGTTTATTAACCAATATACTGACAGGTCAATATTGGCGGGAACTACATATTTTATTATACACAAATGCATTATTCTCCCGGACTATAACCTAAAACATCCCACTGTTTTGAATTTTGAACTTTTAATGCCCTAATTTTGCAGAAATAAAAATACCCATACCAAAAAGATTACCACCATTATCTTGCAAATTTGCTTTGTTTAGGAATCAATCATACACATGTATGATTGATTCCTAAACAATATATAAAATATTTAATCAACTCAAAATAAAATAAAATTATATCGCGCGCTTATATTACCATTATTAACCTATGCTTCACCTGTATGGAATAACACCTCGAATACTAACCTTCCCAAGCTCCAAGTAATAAAAAATAAATCCCTAAAAATTATTTATAACACACTCATATATACTAACTTAAAAAAACTGCATGCCATAAATAATATTCCGTTAGTTACAGACATTACTAACAAAATAACCAGTAGATTTTATGACAGAATCACTAATAACCATACTAACACACTTGTGAAGAGTCTCGGTGATTACAATTAAATGTCTATACCCTTCAGGTATAACACACAGATTACCTAAACACAATATTCTTTAGATCGTCGAAAAATACACATACATATGTAGTTTTTTGTCAATATCGGTTGTTGATTGGACTTGTTTGATATTGCTTTGTAGGGTTTGATGTTTTGTCTCTTAAAAATCGACTTCTTTTGATCAAAAACATCTACAAACGAATGGACGTCTACAAATAAGAATGAGAGTTATCTCGAAATTGATCTCGGACTAGAACGAATGTTTGTCGTATTTTCGAAATCAAAACGAAAATATCACATGTTTACTTTGTCCAATTAAATTAAATCGATAAAATTAATAAACGTTTTCGTCATAAACGAAAACCAATTACACGTTGTTTGTTTTATGTGAAGGCTGAAATACAGAGATCAAATATTTGGATTGGAAACGATCTCGGAGAGAATTAAACGGAAAAAAATAAGGCAATTCACATTTTTATTTGCATAATTGACAATTGCGAAACCAAATTGGATCGAAAACATACTCTCAATTGGATTTCAATTAATGTTAGAAAATGGCTAGGTAAATTGGCAAGGTAATGGTGAGCTTTTAAATTTAATTAATATCGTACGTGGGTTTGTTCCAACATTACGAAGATTGTTGAAATAATATGGATTATATAACAATAACACTGTTCGACAAATGACGACTTTTAAAATGTTTCAGAGACGGGATATGACTTTTCTTATAGATCTATGCCCAGTGAACACGAATCTGGTAATAAAAAGTGTTGATTGGCTCGAGATTCGGAGATATATGTGTTTTTTAGATCGCGCGATTTTTCTATATCTTGGTGTTGTTCGGTCGATTTCGATGTCGAAATCTGTTAATTTTCTGTTCAAAATGAATATTGGAATCTACAGTCGGGTATTTTATCTTTCATTTGTAGTACTTTTAAGCTTTCAAATCTCTCTAAATAGTCGTTCAGTTCAAATCAAAAGTCAAAATTACGTATTTTCACTTGGGATTTTTTCCCACTGTTAATACTAAATTATATTGAGTATTTTCTATTGAAACATGTTTATTAGGATAGTTTTCTGGTCACAATATTTTTTGATTTCGTTTAAAAGGGTTAATTGGATGTGTGGTGAATTTTAAACCGGTAAAATTGTGAGGAAAATTTTCGTATTAGTAGAGCACAAATTTGTGTTGTACATACATATGTATGTAAAAAATAAATTTTAAATAAATATAAACCAAATATTATTAAACTGTGGCCATCTGTCCGCTCATATAGTAATTCAACCACCGGTTTGTTTGGATGTTTCATCAAACATTAAATTATAAATAAAGTAATAAGCAAAATTGAACAAAGCTTAATCTTTCAGGTCACTGGGTCCTTGAACTACCTCTACGGAATACGTATGTACATACAAATATATAGCTTCAGGACTTAAACAACAAATTCGTAATTTAATGAACATTACATGAGCTTCCTTCACTAACATACTCGTATTATGGTGAAAATTTTTGATTTATAAAAAACTTGAAGCTTTCATCATCCTTTGGTTTAATTGAATTGTGTAAGTATGTAAACATGCATATGTGTACGTGTTTTTACTAAAGGTCACAATAAAAATATATGTACATATATAGAGCATGATTCAAGAAAGAAAAGTGGAAAATTGTAACAAAAGTAATGCAAATATCCATCGGATATGCCACCTATCCCAAGTATTGTAAATCAATAAGATATATGTAAATAGGAATGAATAGAAATTATAACAGGAAAGAAAATACCTACTCTTAACTGTTATATATTTTTATATATATATATATATATATATATATATATATATATATATATATATATATATATACATATATATATATATATATATATATATATATATATATATATATATATAAAATATAGTATAGTATATATAAAATATATAAATTAAAAATATAGTATCCATCGCACGCGTCGCTTTTAATAACCTGGCCTCGCTAAAAATCGCTGTGGAGTCCCTCCAGACTATCCACACTGATGTCGGTGAAATAAAGAGGATGATGTGTCGTCCCTTTCCAGCAGCTCTGGCTCCAGCTGTTTTTGTTGAACCTACAACTCTGCAATCGGGCGAGGTAACATTACGAGAACTCTCCACACTGTCAACTGAATGTAACAATACTACAGTACATAAACAAACACCTGTCAGATGCCCGTATGACGTTATAGCGGCATCCTCTACCGTTTCACCTCCGCCTTATTCAGCTTCAACTTCACTCGCGTCTGCTTTAGCTTCAGCATCTACTCCTGGGTGTGCTACTGTTTCTGCTTCTACTGTTTCTGTTTCTGCTTCTCCTCCTTCTCCTATAAAACCTGCGAAATCTTACAGTCAGGTCGCAGCGCTATCTTCTACTGCTTCACCTCTGCCATCTTCATCTTCAGCTACACTTACATCAGCTTCTGCTTCAACATCTGATTATGTTCCTGTCTCTTGTGCTCCTGCTTCTGCTTCTACTGTAGATCCTTCAAATTCGTTCAGTCAGGTCGCTGGGACTTCTTCCGGGAGACTGCCATACACTCGTGGATCTGGAGCACCTGATAAAACTTTACAGGTGGCCACTATTCCGAAATTGAAGAATGTACACGTTTTTAATTTGGCAAATAACTGCACTTGTGATACTGTGAAACAGTTCATATTAAATAAAATTAAAAATAAAAGAATCAACGTTTCTCAGGTTGCTAAAACTGACATGTGCTCGTCATTTAAAATTAGTGTAGATACTGAAACTTTTAATATAATTATCAATCCTGAATTTTGGCCTATGGGTACTGGCATAAGAGAATGGTTATTTCTCAAAAAAATCTCTTCGAAACCGATTGCCCAAACCCGTGACCCGTAACATTAAACTTTATTATCAAAATGTGCGGGGTTTAAATACAAAACTCAAGGAATTCTACAACAACGCCGCTTCTAGATCTATTGACGTCCTTGCTATTACTGAAACATGGCTAAACTCATCTGTACATGATGCCGAAGTACTTGACAGCAGTTTCAATATATATCGCCATGATAGATCTGCCAGAGGTGGTGGTGTTCTTCTAGCAGTTAAAAATACAAATATTATTTCGGTTGAAAGACTTAGTCATCTTGAGGACATTCATGAATGTGTATGGCTAAAACTAAGATTTGTTAACATTCCTTTTTTTATATACATATGTACTATTTATTTTCCACCAAGATCTCCACCAAATATTTATAAGCGATTTTTTGATTTAATTATATCTAATTATTCACATTTAAGTAATGGTCGCATTTTTATATCTGGAGATTTTAATCTGAATTCTTCTAACTGTTTTCCTGATGACCTTAATTTTTTTATATCTTTATTCAACTTAAAACAAATTAATACTATTCGAAACTATTTTAATAATTCCATGTTGGATTTTCTATTAACAAATTTAGATTGTCAGAATATTATTATTTCAAATTCAGTTGATTCCTTGGTTCCTGAAGACAGCTATCATCCTGCTCTTGATATTCATTTAAAATTAACTATAACTTATTCCTCACTTCGTTTAATAAATAACTGTCTTAATACCTCTGTCCTAAATGGATGGTTATTTACAAATGTTGATTTCAAATATTTAAATGATATTCTTTGTAATTGTCAATGGGAGCGAGTTTATGAGTGCAAAGATGTTAATTTGGCCCTCTCTAATTTCTATGACATTATATATTCTATTTTTAATGATTGTTTTCGGTTGAAAGGATTAGTGACGAGTAAAAGGATTTATCCGCCTTGGTTTACTAAAGAAATTATTAATCTCTTAAAAAGTAAATATCAAACACATAAACTCTGGAAGAAATCGAGCAATCCTCTTATCTTAAATAATTTCCGTATTTTACGTACGGAAATTAAGAAATTAATTAATAATGCATATAATGTTTATGTAGCTGATTGTGAAAGTTCCATAGTTAAAAACCCTAAGAAATTCTGGAACTTCATCAATTCTAAACGTGTAAATCGTGTAAAGTCGACCATTATGTACAATGATTCTGGATTGTTAGAGGGTGATCAAAACATTGCTAATGGATTTGCCGACTTTTTTAAATCAGTTTTCAATAATCCTACTGATTCCATGGAACCTACCAATGACTCGGAATTTACTTTCCCCACTTTAGCGATTAATCATCTTGACTCTTCCGATCTGAAATATGGCTTTCTAAAGTTAAAAAATATTTATTCTTCCGGTCCTGACTCCATCCCTAATTACATCCTAAAAGGATGTGAGGTTAGTCTCTTAGAACCTTTAAAATTCATTTTTAATTTAATTCTAAGGAACTCTTCATTCCCCAATTTATGGAAATGCTCTAAAGTAACTCCTATTCATAAGAAGGACGATAAATCTTGTGTAAGGAACTACAGACCAATAACTATCTTGTCAGCGCCAGCCAAAATGTTTGAGGTAATATTACACAGATACATTTTTAATCACTTTCAAAGTATGCTCATTGATCAGCAGCATGGCTTTCGTCCGGCCAGATCAGCTATTACCAACTTGTTATGTTTCTCTAATGACATAACCAGCACTTTGGATTGTAATAATCAAATGGATGTAATATATACTGATTTTGAGAAGGCGTTTGATAAAGTTGATCATAAAATTTTGGTTAGTAAATTAAGTTTTATTGGATTTACTTATAATCTTGTTGGTCTTTTTATTTCTTATTTACAGGATCGACGTCAATTCGTTAAGTTTGGGAGTTGCTTTTCTTATGAGTATGTTGCCACTTCTGGGATTCCCCAAGGATCAAATCTTGGCCCTTTATTATTCCTAATATTTATCAACGATATTCAATCTTCTATTCACCATTCTAAATTTTTATTATATGCGGATGACTTAAAAATCTATAAGAGAATAATTGATTTACCTGACGCTCTTTATTTGCAAGAGGATTTGAATTCTATTTATGAATGGGCTAATGTTAATAAACTTCCCTTCAATATCCTAAAGTGTCGGATCATTTCTTACTCTCGTTCTCGTTCTCCTATTAATTATCCGTATAAATTTCATGATTCTCTTCTTCAGAGAGAATTATTTATATCTGATCTGGGAATAGTCTTCGAAAATAGTTGGAGTTTCAACATTCACATTGAGAATATCTGTGATAGGGCAACAAAAATCCTTGGATTCGTAATCCGTAATTCGTCCGAACTAGGGCTCACTGCCATTCGTCTCTTATATTGTACATTAGTTCGCAGTGTGCTCGAGTTTGGCTCCATTATATGGTCTCCCTATCAACTTCGTTACTCTCTAATGTTGGAACGAGTCCAAAGGAAATTCCTTAGGTTTTTATATCTGAAGACATTTGGATTTTATCCATATCTGTTCCCTAGTGCCTTTGTCTTGGGATCTTTGGGTTTCAACTCCCTGGCAAAGAGAAGAGATTTATTTCTTGGGAAAAATTTCGTAAAATTACTTAGAGGAGAGATTCACAATCCCACTATCCTGGAGAAACTAAAATTCTGGGCCCCGGAAAATCGTAGAGTTTTAAGAAAACATGATATATTTTTACCAATTAGGGCTAAATCAAACGTGCTCATGAACTCCCCCCTCTCGAGAGCTGTTCGACTCCTCAACTTACTGGCACATTACTTGGACCTATTCGATGCCAGTTATGTTGAGTTGGTGGAACACATCCTAAATAGCACGATATAAATTTTTCAATCTTATTTCTTTGTTTTTATTTTGTGTACATATTTTTTACTTGATTTTTATTATTTTTTTATGATGTTTTTTTTTATTTATGATTTTTATTATTTTCTTATGTTTTTTTTTATTTATGATTTTTATTATTTTTTTTATGGTGTTTTTTTGTAATTTTTATGATTTTTATTATTTGTATTAAAATCACATTGACGCTTTGGGGCAACCTGTCAAGTCTCTGTGGTATTGATTTTTTAAAATAAAATAAAATAAATAAAATATATATATATATATATATATATATATATATATATATATATATATATATATATATATATATATATATATACATATATATATATATATATATATATATATATATATATATATATATATATATATATATATATATATATATATATATATATATATATATATATATATATATAATGTCGGGGCGGTTATGTCGGAACGCTTATTTACCGAGTGATTTTGACTGGACACCGGTTGAATTTCTTTCGACTTCATTTTATTTGAATGGTGAATTTCTTTCAACTTCATTTTATTTTTATCATACATATTCGAATGAATTAAGAGAATGGCGATTGAAGAATAGTAAGTATTTCAAATGAAAAATTAATTCAATAACTTCAATCAAACTTTTATATATGTATGTACATACATACATACATATATCTAATTTATATTTACGATTTTTGATTACTACTAAGTAATCCCTCTTTCAATAAATTCATCCAATTTTGAAAACTGCCGGTTTGTCTAATCAAAATGTAGCACACAATCGAGCGTCGAGTCAATTTCCTTTTAAACTAAAGTAAAATAAAATCTCTTAATCAACTGAAATCTCGATTTTTTTATATTATTGAATAATCAAGACTTTCAGTTCGCATTATTTCCGTTTTTGGCATGAAATCAATTTCACACGATGAACAACCCTCAGTATTTTTCATCTATCTGTCTCAACCCCCCACCCCCACCCCCCACTCGATTAATCAACAGAGCATCACAAAGGATCTTTTAAAGCTTTCATCGACAGACTTTTGATCTAAAATAGAACCTTTATGCATTTCGTCGCCATTCAAAGAGCAGGTTCACGCTATACAGGTGTGACTTATTCTCTGCTGTCAATATTTTATTGAGATACGCATGATGTGTAAATTCTATATGTACAATGTGTTGTAATATTGAAAGGACGTAAAATAATTTATTTATTGTTTAATCAATCAATTTAATTTATGTTATTGAACTGGTACACAATTTGTTTTATTCACTTTTTATAACATTGGTGCTAATTTTTAGTTTAATATTTTGAACAACTCCAATAGCCCAATTATTATTATACATATTTGAACGTAGAAACACATGCCAAAAATATTTACATATATTTTTGAACAGATTAATAATGATGGATTACAAAAATAATAATAAATTGACTTGATGATACTATATGTACCAGTCGGAAACTATGGAAAAACGAATAAAAGTTCGTATTTAATCCCAAAATCGACCGTAATGAATTAAACAATGGTTATTTCCAATGATATTTCTTAAGGAAATAAAAATACAATGAAATGAACGAATCTTTGTTATCTCCATTTATACAAAAAAAAAACCTTTATCAAATTTATATTTTCCCAAATAAATATTAATCTGAAGAGTAATCAAAATTTTAACAAAAAATAAAATTGCACGAATTCCGGCAAAGCCTAAATATTTCAACGACAGGATACCGTGAATATGTATGTCTTCATATATTTATGTATATACAATGATTAAACATTCCAATAGCAGGTCGAGAACAATTCCTACAAATTGTACATATATTATACAATCCTAAAATAAGTAGACAGTGTACTAATGACGGAAACATACATATGTATTTATGTAAATATATATGTACGTATAAGCTTTAATTAAATGTTTCCTCGACCATTATTTGGCATGGAATTTCGGTCCACTTTATATATAATTATATAATATATCTTTTGTAAGATTCGACGAGTGACTCGGGAATAAATAGTACTATTCAGTCAAATAATGGAAATTCGATGCGGTTACAAAATTGAATCGTCGAACAAAAGAATGGTTTTGAGTTCAAAAGGTGGGTAAGAATTTTTTTTTTATTATTTTATTGAATTATATTAAATGAGATTACGGAATATCTCGCAAAAGCAGACGGGAATTTTTAATGTTTTTCAATAATTTATTATCATATTAAGCTCCGTTGAAGCTATTGACATATACGTTGTTATGTACCTCGCTTATCAATGTAGTAATCAAATTCACTTTCTCACAATAATCAAATTCACTTTCTCACATTCATATACGTGAGTAACAAGTCCATTAAAATTCCTGTAAACGGATAGTCATATAGTCAGATAAGACAGGAGTGCCGGACATTGTCCAACCCAGGAATGCCGGACTTTGCCCAATCCAAAAGATAAAAATCATTTATATAGATCACGATTCGATCACATAAGTTAGTCATCACCATCGAGACTCCGAGAGTGGTAGTCATCACCATTGAGACTCCGATTGTGGTAGTCATCACCATCGAGACTCTGAGAGTGTTAGTCATTAATACCTACCCCGCAAGTGACGGTTAGCACAGCAGCAGAATAAAATAAGTTAATGAGTGAAACAAAGTTCTACGTATCTCATTTTAAATTCATCATCGTTCCATAATTAAATCTGTAGTTTTCGAATTTACCTATATTTACCAATAACATAAATGTACCGTTTTCACGATGATAAAGAAATCTTGGTTTGTTAACCAAATAATTTAAAAAATATATAAACTGCGTTTTGGAACATGACAACGTATACATATATATGATGTTTATTTTCGAATAAAAAATAATGTTAGACGGTTCAGTAATTTGAAATTGATATCGGTAATTAAATATACATTGGTGTATTTTTTATCACTTAAAATTTCAAAATAAATACGTAACTCCAGGTGAAGAATATTGGTATCTTATATTAAAAAAAAAATACGTATTGTATTCATGAGAAATCCTTATAACGTCACCGCATTATTTTCAACCTAATACTTAGGGCTTTATTATCTCTTATAAAAGGGCTTTCTCAAGTATTGACGAGATAATAATTTCAAATGAAAAGATCGTCATATCGAAGTTTCTCTCGAAATAAGAAAAGAAACAAAGAATCGTACCACTCTAGTGGTAGCTTTTGCAACCTTAATGCAAAATCCACCCTCAAATATAAACCTAGCAAACATATCCACAATAAAGTATTAAACTAAGAGCATTTGTACCTATAAATACATACATTCATATCTATATTCTTCGTCGTAAATTCGTAAATCACATACATGTGTATGTATGTATAATATAAAAACATACCTATTATATTTATATTCATTTTCACATATATAAAATTATATATGTATGTACGTACATATGTATATATATATATGTATATATATATATATATATATATATATATATATATATATATATATATATATATATATATATATATATATATATATATATATATATATATATGTATGTATGATTGTATATATATTTCCTGTATTTTATTTTTTTGGGTCAATATCTGTTTGACGAAGAATTAGGTAAGAGAAAAGGATGATTGTTTTAGTTTTTGGTTCGTATGTATTTGAAGCAACGAAAACTCATAAAGCATTACATACATACATATATACATATATATATATATATATATATATATATATATATATATATATATATATATATATATATATATATATATATATATATATTTATATATATATATATATATATATATATATATATATATATATATATATATATATATATATATATATATATATACATTGCTAGGTAGCATACTAACTAGCTGGTTCGTTGTTTTGATTGTCCGATATTCGGATGCTTTTTTCGAATATATTATCGATTAATAGTGTCGTGTTTTTGCATTGTGTGTAGTGTTATTGGTGTTGCTTTCATTTTTGATAAAAATTTTGATATTGTGATGTATGTATAATATAAAAACATACCTATTATATTTATATTCATTTTCACATATATAAAATTATATATGTATGTACGTACATATGTATATATATATATGTATATATATATATATATATATATATATATATATATATATATATATATATATATATATATATATATATATATATATATATATATATATATATGTATGTATGATTGTATATATATTTCCTGTATTTTATTTTTTTGGGTCAATATCTGTTTGACGAAGAATTAGGTAAGAGAAAAGGATGATTGTTTTAGTTTTTGGTTCGTATGTATTTGAAGCAACGAAAACTCATAAAGCATTACATACATACATATATACATATATATATATATATATATATATATATATATATATATATATATATATATATATATATATATATATATATATATATATTTATATATATATATATATATATATATATATATATATATATATATATATATATATATATATATATATATATATATACATTGCTAGGTAGCATACTAACTAGCTGGTTCGTTGTTTTGATTGTCCGATATTCGGATGCTTTTTTCGAATATATTATCGATTAATAGTGTCGTGTTTTTGCATTGTGTGTAGTGTTATTGGTGTTGCTTTCATTTTTGATAAAAATTTTGCAATTGTGATTTAAATACAGTGGTTAAACTGATTTCTGAAAATATATATCGATAAATTATTATATACTTAGTACGGTAAAAAATAACAAAAGAAGAAAGAATAAGAAAAAATTGTCATTTGTTATTTTTTTTATTTGAATTTTTACAATGGTCGATTGTTGTAACATGTGGCGTGAACTATGTGTCAATGCAATTGATCGTATTGAGAAAAGATTTTCATCCTTAGAGCAGTTAATACGAGGCTTGAATTCTCCTGTACTTATTAGAAGTGTTGTGCCTTCTCCTTCTGTTTCTCTCGTTGCTGATGCAGCCGTGAAGATGGGCAAAAAGAAAAGAAATAGACGTAAATCTGGTCTGCGAATTAATCATGAAAAACCTGGACAACCCGCATTACCTGACCGACCTTCGGCTGAACAACCTCCACTTAGACGTAAATTTGAGGTGGGAACAGCAGCTTCTGGAATTATTGTTTCCGTCAAAAGGAATGTCAATATACATATATGGAAGCTCTCAAGCGCTCAACCTCCGTTGGCTCAATCAAAACTGCCATTTCTTGTCTCAAAGAAAGTCACGCGCCAAACTGGGAGACCGAAAATTGGTAATTTATTACCAAAATGTACGAGGTCTCAGGACAAAGCTGGCTGCGTTTAATTCAGCCGTTTCTACTATTTGTGATGATATGGTAGCACTAACGGAAACATGGTTGACTTCATCATTTTTTGATGCTGAACTTTTTGATTCTTCCTGGAGGGTGCATCGTTGCGATAGAGTAGATCGACGTGGTGGTGGTGTATTATTTGCTTGTCGTGATTGGTTTCGGTCAGTCCGGATGACAAATTTTGAAACTCTATCTGGTGAGGACTTATAGAATTCATAACTTGAAAATCATAATCGAGAAAGAATATTACGAAATACAAAAACCTTGTAAACATAGGATGAATTCAAGACGATAAACGATATATAATAATAATAATTATTATTTTTAGTTGTTTGTGTATATATATGTTTTGTTTTTGTTATGTCTAATTTATTATTTTGTTTCTTGTCTTTTCTGTTATATTTTTGACCATTGTGGCGCATTAGGAATTCCTGTAATGCTACAACGGTCCAAACTTAAACTTAAATAAATAAAATAAATATATATATATATATATATATATATATATATATATATATATATATATATATATATATATATATATATATATATATATATATATATATTTATATATATGAAAGTTTATTATTTATTTCGATGATTTACCTTTAAATTTCTTACAAATTTTTGACAATTATATTATACGTGGAATGTGCTTTATATTTTATAAATATTTATTTGTGTTTGAAATATACCTATAGTTTTTGTATTTCTTAATAAAATATTCAACGATTTTTCACACCAAACTGTATGTACTTTTCTGTCTGTAGACTTTGACAGATTTTTTCCCTTCTCCATTTAAATTATTGTGTTCGACATATTTCATGCTTGAAAGTCAGATTTGATGAATATTTGCTAACCATAATAAGATAGAAACGCCAAAAACACTCGTGCTTTGGTGTGATATGGGTAAATTGACGTGATTTTCCAATATCCAAATGATCTTTGGCTTTTATTTTGTACGCTTTTCCCTCTGCGTGATTGAGGTTTACATTAAAATTATGCAATTTCAAATACAAACGCTCCACTCTCGTAATTGGATGAAAAATAGATTATTTTGCATATTTAAGTAGAATACATCATCCATTGCACAGGCCTGCAAAATATGTCAAAGTACTTTGTTCTGGATTACATTTACATCGATTTAAACTTCAACCTTTGGCAAATTTCAACTTCAACCTTTGGCAACAAATAATATTCCAATTTTGTCCACACCCTTCTAACCTGTATAGTGTAATTGGAATAAACTTAAATTATAGATATTGAATTTCAAGACTTTTAATTTAAATGTTCTGACACGAAAAATTTATATATTTTGATAATATTGTATAATTGCACAAAAATATTTTAATAATTCGATACTACTTGTTACCTACATATATTGTATGTTATTCATTCAAAATAATTCAATGAATCGACAAAATATAATACAATAAAAACGTAAAAGAGGTTTGTAAAAATAACCAGAAGGATTCTTTTTCAAGTAAAAATATATTTTTAAGCATTTTTGAAATCCTTATTAAAATAAATCGGGAATAATAAATTTCAATTAGGCACACAATAATCGCAAATAAGTAGAGACTGGTGATTTGGCTCCTCATATTATAAAGACTCATTCTTTCTTTTATTTTAGGAATCAAAACATTTTTTTCTCCAATTAAATAGCTTTTTTTCGATTAAAAATAAATTCCTGGTATTTTTTCCAAATTGAAAGGATACATGAAATACAAGTAAAATAAACAGAAATACAAGTAAGTACATGAAATACAAGTAAAATAAATAGAAGAAAAGAAAAATAAATAGAAGAAAAGAAAAATAAATAGAAGAAAAGAAAAATAAATAAATATGACAAAATAAGTTCTTCAAAAGTTCTTAACTGATCAACTCATCCGTTCTAATAGGTCGTGACTTCCGTAACTTAGGAAGTGGTGCAGCAAATGACGAGAGATGTGACAAATGTCAATGGTGCCATCCGGTGAATTTAAGAAACGGAGGCCACGAGGAATGGGAGAATTACTATAAGCCACAGTTCTAGCCAGAGGAGTGTGAAAAATTTTTTAAAAACATACCTCTTCTATAATTTGTATATAAAATTATTATTTTAAATAAAAATATCAATAATTTTATTTTACTACCACCATCTATGTTTAAAACTAATAAACAAACGGTGGATAAACGTCAACGACTATCTCGCCGGGCAAATTTAAAACGCGTCTTACACGATATTTTTGCACCATCGTAATGGCGGAGGATCCATTTACTTATATTGATGACCAAAATGAGCAATATGGCAAAGTATGAAAACGATCGGATAAGAGGCAAACTTTTTCCTGAATTGTAATCGTAAACAAGAACTTCACAGCAACACTCCTCCTTTGTTCAAGATAAGCGTAGCCGACCATACCCATGACGAATTGTGAAGGAAATAAATATGGGTAAATCCCATATTGCTCCTTATAAAGCAGTCGAAGAAAGCGTCTTTGGATAAGTTCAAGTTTGATAGATAGAGATTTAGTGGAAGGATTCGAGATCATAGAGGCGTATTCCAAGATACTCCTAACTAGAGCATTGTACAGCAGCCTCAATACAGTGGGATTATGGAAGTGTCGAGAATTACGAAAAAAAAACCCAAGCATTCTTGAGGCAGAGCAACACACAGAGTCAATATGATCAGAGAAATTTAGGTAATTTAGAAATGAAACCCCAAGATCAATAGCAGAATCGATCCAGTTCAGTAAAGAGTTACCAGCAAGATAAGGAAAGGTACGATCGCGGATATATCTAGATCTAGAGTAACACATAACCTTGCACTTGGAGACATTAAGAGGCAAACGGTTGGTTAACGATCAATCATGAAGAGCATCAAACTCCTCTTGTAAAAACTTACAAGAGTGTTCAAAATCGAGACTCAAATAGAACTTTAGATCATTAGCGTATAGTGAGAAACGACAATTGACCAATTTATTACCAATATCATTGACAAATAAATTGAATAACAAGGGCCCGAGGTTGGAGCCTTGGGGAAACCCTGAGACAGCGATATTGACACGGGAGCGACCGGTTCCGAAGACTACAAATTATTGACGATCCAGAAGATATGATCTAAAAAACTGGACCAATCTGTCATGAAAACAAAAAGATTTAATTTATCAAAGGCTTTTTGGAAATCGGTTTAAATTACATGAACAGATAAATGATGGTCTAGGGAACGGTGAACATGATTGGTAAACTCAAATAGATTCGTAACAGTAGAGCGTTCAGGCCGAAATGCATGTTGCTCCTCAATCACAAAATTTTGAAAATATTTGCAAATGTATCTGGAGAGAATGATCTCGAAGACCTTAGCAGGTCTAGACAATAGGGAGATAGGCCTATAATTTACTATATAGGATTTATCACCCCCCCTTATGTATAGGGACAATCCGGGTACATCTCCATAATACTGGAAAGGAACAGGATTTAAGAGACAAATTGAAAACATGCAATAAGGGCTGCATTAGGGCACTAGAGCAACACTTTAGTATGAAGTCCGGGATCATGTCAAGACCGCAAGAGCGCAAGGGTTTCAATTTGAAAAAACCAAACTCAAAGTCAGCGGCGTTAATAGAATGAATAGACAAGGACAAGGAGATGGAAAGCACGTCATTGTTAGGGAAACAGTCATGATATATCAACAAATCACGGCAACAAATAAAAATTACAATTAATCAAAGAACTGAATAATAAAATGATAGTCTCTCATAAATTTAATCTAGTAAATTACCTTTTTTTATTACTCCAGTAAATTTTAAAAACATTTGAATTTCCGAGGATCTTTTTGTTACATATATATTCTTTAATTCATTGAATTATTTTCCATAATGATGGTTTTTCCCTTTTGAAATAATGCTTTATACTTAATATTTAAAAAAGTATGTACATAATACAACGTTGCTTTTATACATTAAATTCATTGAATTGACAACAGATCGTATTATCCAAATCGCATTCAATAGCGATAAAATTTTACCTCTTCTTGTGAAACATACACTTTATACTTAGACATAAGGATAAAAGGTAGAAAATCTAAGTATTATATGTGCTTGGAAGGGTTCGTACGGAATTTTCCCTATTCTACCTGCTATTTTTGCTGACTGAGGTTCAAATATCACTTTGACCGATGCTTGTATTTTCTTCTCGTCCCTGTCGCGAAAAAAAGGTTTTCCTCAGGCAGTTTTCGCTGTAAGGATTTCCGAACGCATAACTCCTTTAGACTTTAATTAAAACGGGAAATGGTCTGGCCTAATATCAATAAACCCACATTAATCTACTTACCAAACTACAGAATAGAGAATGCAAGACCACATTGAGAGCCACAAGCAACAATTAGAAGAAAGTCTGAAATGGCAGTCAGTAATAAAATATTTAGGAGTAACGTTTGATAAAAGAATGAGATGGGGGATCCTCAATATACCCAATTTTTAATCCTCATAGTTCTTTATCAACACAAAATAAAATAAAATTATATCGCGCGCTCATATTACCATTATTAACCTATGTTTCACCTGTATGGAATAACGCTTCGAATACTGACCATTCCATGCTCCAAATAATATAAAATAAATCCCTAAAAATAATTTATAATACTCCCATATATACTAGCTTGAAAAAACTACACGCCATAAATAATATTCCGTAAGTCACATATATTACTAACAAACTCACCAGTAGATTCTATGACAGAATTACTATTAACCATACTAACACAATTGTGAAGAGTCTCGGTGATTACAAAAAATGCCCATACCCTTCAGGTATAAATACAGATTACCTAAACACAATCTGCTTTAGGTCATCGACTTTAGAGAGTATTTAATTAATATTATGCATTTGATGTATTATGAGCATTTATAAAAATTGTAAATAGGTTTTTGAGCACTTTTTTCTATTATTCTGCACATTAAAATCAGAATAAAATAATACTATGAATACTAACAAAATTAAATTAAAATTGTAAAATAGAAAATGATAAGTAGATCAGTAGCTATTAAAATAGATATAAGATGTATTGTGAACATGATTTAGTATTAATAAAAAGCATTTAAAAATCAAAAACTGTCAAAATAAACTGACCATTTAATTAAGTATAATAAAACACAATAATAATAAAATTTGTAATAAAATCTGAATGTGACCTACCGATGACTTTATCTTTGTATGTAATTATACCTATATAATATTTGAGGAATATTATTCTAATTCTGGCTGTCGGATTTTGTTACTATAAATACTATAAGCATAAAATATCAATAAGATAAAATTAATTTAAAGAGTCAAAATAAAACAATAAAATATTAAAAAAATCATATACAATTTCCAGTTATTTCCACGAATACTAACCAAAACCATATAAACTCTAAGTTTGCAAAAATACAAATATAAATTTTCAGCTCGATACGTTCAGTAGTGTGAAAAAAATAGTGTGGTCACAACATTTTTGACTTTTCTAAGACACAATTTTTTTTCTAGATCATGAAAATGATCAGTGATTAATTCAGTTGAATTCTCGAATTAGAATTTTCGCATGATCACAAAACTTCTATTGTTATTATAATTTGAGATTTTGACTGAATTAATCACTGATCGTTGTCATAGTCTAGGCTTAAATCGAGATTTTGACTGATTTGAACTCAGAATCGATCACTGATCACGATTTCATGATCTAAGAAAAATGTGTGTGTTTCTGTGTAATTTTGGTGATTTTTAGAACACCGTTAGTCCTATCAAACTAAAACTTTGTATCGGTTTCTGAAATGCTAATCGATAAAATGTAATATTTTACAAAATTTTAAATCGACTGGAAATGGTACCTCCCCTCATATTTGTCTTCTTTTTTAATTTTTTGAATTCAATTATCTCTCAAACCACCAACTGAATCGGATTATTGTTTTTACATGTAATATAAATAATAATCATTATATTTTATAAACAAACCTTATATTTTTTAAATATTTTTATCTGAACCGAAAGTAGTACTTTTACTCTAGAGAATCGAGGTTTTTTATGGTTTTCTCAGAAACCTTTTAGGTTATTCAACTGAAATTTCATATCTAGAAGTTTAAGCTTAATACCAATTTATGTATAAAATTTAGTAACCATCCATTAACCGGAAGTGGCAGTTTACTCTTGTTCGATTTTTCTTCCACTACGTTTTTCGACCCCTTAAACATGTGTGTTCTTCACAAAAAAAATCAAGTATAGTTCTTGTATCAATGTAATGAAAATAAAAAAAATCACTAAATTCAATAAACCGGAAGTGGGATTATTTCCTCTTAGAAAAGTCAAAAATATTGTGGCCAGTATTCTGTCCACACCCCTGAACGCTAACCTTACGCTAAATTATACCACACCATATGAATTATTATTGTATTATGGTCCGTACGCACCAAACCAACGACGATTTTGGGCCAACTTTTAAAACCAGTAGCGTACAAAATATCGAAATAAAAATTAAATAAAAAAATTGAAATTAAATATCAAAATTAAGCTAAAGAGCGAGATTGAGCTAAAATTAGATCATCGTTGATGTTTTGAATTACAATAATGTTTTGAATGACGATGCGCATTACAACCAGAGAAATATTATAATTACGAGCGAAATAAACCTTGTTATTGTTTCTTATAAGTCGTCACGATACACCAATGTGTTTCGCCGTCGATGAAATATTTAACAAAAAAAATGTCGGTGATTTGTCAAAGGGTTTTTTTTTCTTTCGTCAAAATAAAATTAATAATCACACATTATCCGATAAATTTTACCTCTGAGATGGATTTAATTATTTGATTTATTTCGACGAGAGAAACAATTGAAGACATTATCCGATAAAATTTACCTCTGAAATGATTTAATTAATTGATTTATTTCGACGAGAGAAACAATTCAAGACAAAAAAATTTCCTTTGATAAAACCGACAACGTCTCGGGTTGAAACCATCACTCGGTCACCCATACTAACACATGATATATTCTCAGTAACTGCGCATTACGGGGAAGTAAAAATAATAATTCTTTGATTTTTTTTTCGATCTTAGTGCGTATCTTCGTAAGTCAAAACATTTTCGACAAACAAAAGTCGAGGATTATCTGTATGTGATTGTTGATGATCTAATTTTAGGTCAATCTCGAAAATTTATTTAAATTGGGCATGTTCTGTTTTAACTTTCAATATTTTATTTAAAATTTAATATATTGATTATAATTTTATTTTGATATTTGAATTTAATTTTAATATAATAATAATATTTTTAATTTTGATATTTAATTTCAATTTTTAAATTTAATTTTTATTTCGATATTTTGTACGCTACTGGTTTTATCCTGATGGTTAAATCGTTGGACCAAAATCGTCGTTGGTTTGGTCCGAACGCAGCATTACATGAAATTAGTTATTGCAAGTGTAATTATATAGTATTTCCATAGTAAGAAATATGATTTCAGGGTAGACGCAATGGATCTCTTTTGTTAAGGGATTTTGTGGAAAAAAGTTTAAAATATTTCGGAAGTAGAAATTGGTTTAAAAAAAACCTATTAAACTATTTTTATCTTTTTGATATTTAATGTGTATAATATTTATAGTGATTTTAAATTAACACAATCCGACAAACGGAAGTAGAACTTTTGTCTTGTGTAAGATTCCTTGCATTTGCGCTCAATTTTCAGATACGTAGAAAACATTCTCTGACATTATAAATGTGTGTATTTCAGAAATACAACACCCTTTCAAACACACGTGGCTCAAATATTCCACTTTGAATTAATCTCCCTTTCACAACTGGAGAAGCGCGCTCAGAAATTTATGAAGACCATGACTCGACGTCATGATATTGGATCGTTTAATTTGTTTGTTATTTGATTTTAGAATGATTATAATATAATATAATGAAAACGACACGTGTTAAAATCGTTTAATATTTCGGTCGCGTGCTTAGTGACATTACAGAATATTCTAACGCGTCACTGTGACCAGACATATAAGCATAATACAAATACTATATATATGAAAATTAGCGAGACATCTATGTTATAGATAATACATTTTTGAAATCATATTCAAATAGTGGTGACATAGTGGGTGGGATGGTTTTTACCAATTTGATGGAGGAACCGCTTCAACAATGAAATCAGATAAATTGGCAAACTCTGATCGGAAACGATTGACTTGAAGTCATAAATATCCAAGTCTGACCAGCAGCATTTAAGATTATACTTGAAATCATTTTTATTTCAATCGCAATCAACGCAATCGTCGAACCATGCTGCTAGTTAAATGTCCGTCGGTTTAGTATCCGTTTGGCCAAGCATCCGTCGACCAAGTGTCCATTCGACCAATAGTCCGTCAGCCGATTTGTTAATGTTTACAAGGTGGAGAGTAAATTTATATTGATAATAACATAATGCATGACGTCATTGTACCCTTGTCTGACCAGCAGCATTAAATATTATGCTCGGAATAAATTCTTGTTAGTTCATGAGATCAAACCCGGCAACTTCTCGGTGCTTAGTATCAAGACAATCCCCGATCCATACTAGATTTTTCTGCTTCATTTCACTAACGTATCTATTCCTAGTCTTCCGATCGTTTTGAAACTTTGCCATTTTGCGTTTTTTGGTCAACGATGGAAATTTAAATGGATTGTGATAGTTCGATGGTGAAAAATAATCGTAATAGACACGCTTAAAAATGAAAACATTTTAGACATCTCGACGCTTAGCGGTCAGTAACCTTACATGTTTGACTTTCCGCCACCCTCTCGTTTTGTGAGATTTTAATTGTTTAAACGCCTATAACTTTAGCTTTTTCACACTATATCTTATAAAATTTGCATTATATGCTCTTATTATCCCTAATATATATTTTTAATTCACTAACAGGTTATATAATGCATGTTAAAATGTTTATATTATAATTCGATATTCGACTTATGGCCAAACGCCGATACTTCATTGTTGACATTCACGCCAGACAGTCGGAGTTTGTTTACAACTCTCTGATTTTGGCTATTCTTTGGAGAGACTGATCTGTAATATTTTACGAGATTTATATTTTTATATACAAAACATAGAAAGGCCTAGTTTTTAAAAACTTTTTTTTCGCAACTTTAAATAAGGTTTTAAAAATTGTAGTCATTAAAATGTAAATTTTTCTTCTTGAAAACATTAATTCTCATTAAAAAGTTGCAAAAACATGTCGAAAGTTTTCGTCAAACATTCAAAATCGACACGAAGGGACCCCGAAAAAAAAGTACATACATACATATATATGCTTGCATACGTCCAAAGATTTTCTATTATAAAATTAATTCATACAATTTGAACAACTTTGGCGTTTGATTTAATATTAATACATACATTGGCTTTATTCTTTCGTCGAGTCAATCCCATTCGGCGAATTAATTCAACCGGATTTGGCATAATGTGCCAAAGTTTCGTGCCTAGCGTCCGGGCACGATGAAACTTTGTTGTTTTCCCGGAAAGCATGGAATTATTAATGAGAATACCCAGAAGAAAAATCCTCCGATGCTAATTACAACGGACAACTGTGAACAATCACTACTATTACATAAGATACGAAATTATTAACTTATCGCAATCTATGTAATTAAAACGCAAAACTCTCCAACACGATTCCATTTGCCTCTGCTGTGCGCAAGTCTCATCCATCTCACCCCACACATTTTTCTAATTCATCATCCACTCTTTTTATTTGCATCAAGGCTATGTAAAAAATGTATGAAATTTTATATGAAGTCTCGTAAATAATGCCACAATATATGTGAGTTGATTTTGAACCACTTCCATCCATCCGATCGCTTTGAAATTTCACCGAGAGGTTAGCTCGAACTAGAACAAGCAAATATTTCCGTCATATCGCTTGAGAAATTTAATTATTAACTAAATTATCAAAACTTAATCGACTGTCAAACTGTCAGATTGACGTAATCGACGTCAGTCGACCTAATCGACGTGGTGGCATGGCAGCTGGCAGCAGAAACGCCTGCTTGCCACCCTTACTTAACTTCACAGGTTACATACATAGTTGAACAGTTATAAAAGTTGCTTTTTTCACAACATCTCATGCAAACATTATATAACAAGCTTTCACACTTTCTCATATACATTTTAATTCATTAATAGGATTGAATATAATGTTGAAATGAGCGGCGCGTGTATTATCGACGTCTTATGGCCAAACGCCGTTTGTGCTCAACTGTCCTTGTACCCAAAAAAATTTAGTTATATAAATGACATACCTATTCCAAAAAACTGTCACATAGCCCTATATGTAGATGATACCACTTGCTTTACAATTCGCAAAAAACCAGACACTATTCGTAAAAATCTTGAATTTGCAATTAAAACAATGACGGAACACTTCACTAAGTGGAAAATTCAAATTAATCAGTGTTGGAAAGCATGAGCCAAGTTCAGATCTGAAAATCAGTAATAAAATATTTAGGAGTAACTTTGATAAAAGAATGAGATGGGCCTCATTATATATCCTCACTATACTCAATATTTAATCGCCATAGTTTTTTATCAATTCAAAATAAAATAAAATTATATCGCGCGCTCATATTACCATTATTAACCTATGCTTCACCTGTATGGAATAACGCCTCGAATACTAACATTTCCAAGCTCCAAGTAATACAAAATAAATCCCTAAAAATAATTTATAATACACCCATATATACTAAAATGAAAAAACTACACGCCATAAATAATATTCCGTTAGTTACAGACATTACTAACAAACTCACCAGTAGATTCTATGACAGAATCACTAATAACCATACTAACACACTAAGTTTGAAGAGTCTCGGTGATTACTACAAAATGTCTATACCCTTCAGGTATAAACAAAGATTACCTTAACACAAACTTGCTTTAGGTCATCGACTTTAGAGTCTTTAATTAATATTATGTATTAGATGTATTATGAACATTTATAAGAATTGTAAATAGGTTTTTGAGCTCTTTTTCCTATTATGCTGTAAATTAACATTAGAATAATATAATACTATGATTACTAACAAGATTAAATTAAAATTGTAAAATAGAAAATGATCAGTAGATTAGTAGCTATTAAAATATATATAAGATGTATTTTCGTAATAATAAAAAGCATTTAAAAATCAAAATCAAAAGTTTTAGCTATACAGTGCGCGCAGAAATTACCCAACTGCTTTCTTTATTACGTTTTCTATGTACGTAGTAACAATAGATGAGAAACGAGAATACCCAAATAACGAGAAACAGAAGAGAAATTTTCCCGTAGTTCTGAGTGATGTAACTATGTACGTTTTTATTACAAGGCTCTTTTATTTCATACAACAGATCTTCCGTGATGTAGGAAAGTTTTGAAAGGGAATAGGAAGCATTAACAACACGTGTTCGGAGCAAAATTTCAGCATCAGTAGACAAAGTTACGGATGAAATAAGTGAGCTATTAACATGCTGTTAGATAATAAGCGATTTCATTAAAAAAGTTGACACACTGCGATGTCTCCTTCTACCGATTTATAAAGTATGAAAACTTTTATAATATCATGAATTTTGCCAAATAAATAAATAAAAAAGCTATTTAATTAGATACAAATCAACAAATATATATTCTTTCTTCAGGTTTTCTTTTATTTAGCTATTTTTTTACTCAAAACTAAAAAGTTTTTCATCATGATAAATATATATGCGATTCGATTATAGAACGTAAGAACGGAAAATGTTTTTATGTTGAAATTACGTTTCAAATTCAATTTGAACAGTTGACAGTTTTATAATACACTAGTGCTGTGCCCGATGAAATATCATCGCATGGGATATTGCTTATTTATGTAGGTTTTAAATAAAAAAAAATTAAAATAAATGTGTCGGTCTTGTGTTTGATCCCCACGCGGTCGTAATTTTTTCAAATACCTTTTACATTTTTAATATTTATATTTAACCAGAGAAATGTTATAATAATAGAAGTGGCTTTAGGCGTCATATTTTTGTCAAGTGAGGAATGTCCATAAACCTTTTCAAATAATTTTGGCATCAGTCGTACTTGATGCTTGGTGCTCGACGTATGTCCGATAAAAACTTATCTGTTTGTTTATATAATATTACTCGCAAGATGGGCATCGTAATAAATTGCATATTGCATTCAAAAACACACAATAAATAACGTGGGATACATCTTTATAAGTAAATTGATCATTTAAGTAGCATATTATTCAATTAACATCGTAGTTTGACAGTTTTTAAAAGTTTCATGGCGATCGCCCGTATTTTACATAAAACTTCAGGGGTGGCACCAGAGAAATGTAAAAAATATTTTAAAATAAATGTAAAAAAAAAAACTCTCTTAGTGGCGACGAATACTCAATTATATGAATAACCAATTATTTAAGTTTAATTAATATAAACATCGTTCATTTTATATTATACATATTTTTGTTGAAACTATACATTTCACGTTAATATAAGAGTTCCCAAGGACAGACAAATACAAAAAAGTGGATAAAAATAATCCGCCACCTGAGAAAAGAAACGGATTGGCCACCAACGCCTAACACCACCATAAATATACTCAAATTGAAAATAAATCTATATCAAAATAAAACTTTAATTTCCGTAGTGAATATAATAATAATGATAACTTTTTTTTCCAGGAGATAGGGAGAAGAGTGCAATCCCCAACGCCCATATAAATAATAAATACATAATAAAATTATTGAAAAATAATATGTGATGACCCTGATTATATTCCATGCGTTGTAGCGCAGCTATGGATACGTACCGCGTATTATTGACACAATGTATTCGTACAAACACTTCTATTATTATAAAATTTCTTTGTATTTAACTGTTAAATAATAAAAAAAAACTACCTATGTACATAAATACAATATAAAACACCAATGGACAAACTAATTAATTAATTAAATTATCAATAGATGGCGCTAAATGCTTTAGACTTAAAACCCTAGAAGGAAAATTGGTAGCAAACAGTATATATAGAAGTTTTTGTTGATCTGTTATTATGTTTGTATTATATTCGTATGTTTCGTTGGCAGTACTGATAGTACCGACATTACCATTCAATTATAATAATAATAAAATATCGTCTTTCTTTACATAAATTTGTATTATTATACATACATTGGCCCATCTTCGAGCTAATTTCTATTTACGTATTCATCCATAGTCAAATATTGTATATTTGTATGTACATCATCGAAATAATCTCTTTTATTTGAGTATTGGGAAATAATAAACCCCAAAGTAGGGATCGAGCCTCTTGTATGTAATTCAATTTTCCTACAATAACGTAAGAAAAACATATTTCACTATCGGAACATAATGGGAATTATATAGAATCGTATATATTTCTCCCCGAAAACACGCTATCGTATTAAATGAATATCAAATCACTTCCCTTGAAATTTTTTTCTGTGAAAAACGTAAGCTCTGTTGATGCGAAAATTATAAGGCATTTCATTGATCTGATTAAAATACATGCGTCTGAAAAATATACATTTTCTTTCAACATCGTTCGTTGAATGAAAAGAAGTGAAGATTCTTCTTTTATCTGAATGTACATTGTATTTCATATACATATATTATACATACATATTACATAGAATACTTAGAATTCTATGAATGCAGATCAAACCTTATTCAATTTTCATCAAATATAATAAATAACACATTTTGTTAAATGATATGAAAAAACTTTTATGACAATATCTTAGATGCATATTTAAATTTCTGTATTTATTTATTCCATATATCGATATACGAAATTCTTGAAATAATTTCATATTTCGATATCAGATTATTCCATAAGTCTAGAAAAAAATTAAATGTATGCTAATAATGATTTGTATTTATATTTTTATTCTACAAAACAAATAGCTTAAAACGAATTAACGAGCTTTTTGTTTTTATTTTATATTTGCTTTAATAAGACAAGAGAAATGGTTCAGAGACGAGATATGACTTTTCTTATAGATCTATGCCCAGTAAACACGAATCTGGTAATAAAAAATGTTGATTGGTTCAAGGTTCGGAGATTTTCTGTTCAAAATGAATATTGATATCTATAGTCGGGTATTTTATCTTTCATTTGTAGTACTTTTCAGCTTTCAAATCTCTCTAAGTAGTCGTCCAGTTCAAATCAAAAGTCAAAAGTGCGTATTTTCATTTGGAACTTTTTCCAACTGTTAATACTATTTTATATTGAGTATTTTCTATTGAAACATGTTTATTGAAATAGTTTTCTGGCCACACTATTTTTTGTTTTTGTTTAAAAAGGTAAATTGGAATTGTGCTGAATATTAAATTGGTAAAATTGGGAGCTAAAAGCTCGTACTAGTATTTACTCGTATTTACATGAATCTGAATTGTATTAATAGGGATAATATATTAATTTGTCTTTATGTCAGATTTAAATAAAATTCCAGTTAGAAAAATCATATTTTGTCTATTCTTGTGGATTAATAATAAAATTATAAGAAAATCATATCATAAGTCATATCTCGTCTTTGAACCAAAAAAAGTCGTCATTTGTCGAACAGTGTAATTTGGTTGATATAAAGTATTAAAGTTTAACAAACTATTTGAGATGTTTAAACTTTGATTTTTTTACACCTTAACATTTGACATTAATTAACGAAACTTAGTAATTATTTTGAATTTTCTTGAAGATAAAAATTAAATATAATTTATTCATTATTAAATTCATTTGAATAATATCAGATGAATTGAATAATTTATTTGGGTTTCGGTTTTCATCTTAATTAAGATTAGTTTAGATCAGGTGATTAAATCTTTCACTATTTTTATTGAAATGACTTTTTAACCAACCTGATATTCTTATACCTTTTATACATAATTTATATATAATATATAAACGTCAATGAAGTATTTTTTCCTAGTGGAAAAATTTTCATTTCATTTGGTGGATGGTTGAAGATTGAAACCCGAAGAATCCTCCAAATGAATTTCATCTGTCAGAGAATTTACAAGGGTACTTTCAAGTGTATCTTCAAACCGTGAAAAATGTTATATGTTGTGAGCGGAAAAATGATTTCGAAATTTTTTACATTTCGCAAACAATGTTAAAAAAATATAAAACCATAATGAATAGTTACACCTCCAAAAATTTAGGAATGCTTTTTTCAAGTCGACAAATACATATATAAAATATTTACCTGAAAATATAAAGAACGGTGCCATTTCCTTTTCGATTGCGGAAAACTGGAAAATCAACAATTTTCAGACAACACTTGAAAAATCACGTACGACCGCTTTCCATTTGATGTTGATGAACAGTAGTTGATTTTCTGAAAATAAAAGAATTGTTTTATCAGCTCCGAGATCCAAGAAGTTGATTCCCATAAATGCAATATCTTTTTTATCATTAAAAATAAATTTAAATAACATTAAGTATATAACTGATGTATGTATAATATACATATGTACTGTAAAAAATTCCAAACTGCATTGATTTAAATTGATTGAAAACAAAATTTTCCATTATCGGAATTTTCTCGCGATTGGTTGGTATTGAAGTGGTGTTCTGACGTTTATTGAATTTACGTCATTTTATTGAATTTGTATATAAAATGTGTGTCAAAATAATTTTAGTAAGACGTGGCCAAAATTTGACAAAAATTAAATATACTTATAAGCAAAACCTTTAACTTTGTAAAAATGGAAATGAAAAATTGATTTCCAAATATAAATTTTGGGTAAATTATTTTATTTTTGGATCCATTGAATCAACGTTCTCTATATGTACTTTGATTTAGTTTCAATATCTAAAATACAACTAGACGGCTTTGCTGTCGTTATAATATATCATTTAATCTATATATATATATATATATATATATAATTGATATATATATATTGAATATTTGTCTGTCTGTCTCGCATAGGCTCCTAAACCATTAAACCGATTAAGGTGGGGATTTTACAGAATTTGTTGTATGCATGTCCGGGAAGATTATTGTGAAAAAAAAACCTCTTAACAATAATATTCGTAATTACGATTTTATCGACGCGAAAGTATGAAGCGCTAGTGTGTAGTTAAGGAAATATGTACGTTGGTAACCAACGTACACAGAATATATATGTGTATATATATATATATATATATATATATATATATATATATATATATATATATAAATATATATATAAATATATATATATATATATATATATATATATATATATATATATATATATATATATATATATATATACATATATATATAATTTGAAACTGAAACATTCACTTATCGAAACGCATCGAGACACGGGAACAAGAACAGGAATTGCATGCGTTATTATACGATGGAACGATGGAACTTTCAGGATTTATTATGTGTATGTCCGGAAAGCTTAATGTGAAAAAAAATCGGCCAAAACCGGGAACGGAAACGGGAAAAACGGGAATGATTGACATTGCAACGCAATAATTTCATAATATATAATAATTTTTTCGCGTCGCGACCTGCGTTGTTTGGGTAAAATAATCAAATAATTGAATTATTTAAAATATGTTCGCTGCCTGCGTTTTTCCAAACAAATGGGAACGGGAACGAGAACGGGAATGGGAACGGCAACGTTATTGTTGCATTGCAACGCATGCCGGGTTCAGCTAGTGATACAAATAAATATGGGAGATATTTTCATATAAATTCTGTTTATTCTCGGAAATTTATGATTAAAATTTGAATTGATATTATCATATTTATATTAAGTATAACAATAGTTGAATGTAATAAAAAAATATTACAGATCATTCTCTTTCGCCGAAACTGCAAAACTTCAATTCATTAGCAGCTCAACAACCCAAACAAATACAAAGCTATTCTAACAAATTCAAAATGCAAATAAAACCATTGTTCGCAGTAATTGACATCGTAATATGCCAATTAGCACTATTCTATGAACGCAATTACATGCGTTTAAATTGGACAAATGGAACAACGACCGTATTCAAATCGAAATCGAATGCTTTTCATTTATCAAATTTGAAATGCAAATTCGACTTGAAAACCGAACAAATTGGTAGTAAATTTATTGTGCTACGCAAAAGATTTTTCTCGTGACAAAATAATTCTCGTGACAAAATAATAAAATTGACTTAGCAACAGCTGAAAATTTTCGATCGTAGCCCCACTTGAAAGTTCATAGAATTATTTATCTCAGACATTATATTAAACAGAATGTTTGAAATATAGAACGAATTTGGATCAAATTACTCGAGCATATTCTTTAGTTCAATTTTTAGCTAAACGTAAATACGTACGTTAACAAAATTTCGTTTAAGATTTGAATAGAGAATCTCCATCACAGCGAAAAGACATAGTAAACATTTAATTTAACACACGCACCTTGAACACGTTGTTAGAGATTTCTTGAACGATGTAAAAGGGTTCGTTATTTGTTTTCAATGTCATTTTTGTGGTTAAACAATTTGGCTCTACCTGGGCGACTATTTTAAAAAGTGGATTCAAACAATGTTGAAAAGATCACTTTTAACTTACCAAACAACTAAAACTAGCTTCGTTGTATAATAGATGGAATTTAATATTACATCAAATTGAAGTTGTGTTTATACATACAAGTATGTATACTAGCATTCTGCTTTTTAGATTTTAGTCGCTTCACTAGAAGGATTACATATTCTCTCTCTACATACATATGTATATGTATCGTTGTTTACTTTCAATCACCGTTCTATTTATTCTATTCAACTACAAAAACAACTCAATTGTTGAACTTTGATGTTGTTGAAAGGCTCGTTCATAACTAAAAATAGCAAATCTAATATACATATGTAAAATGTCGGAAGAGACTTTGTATGTATGTAATTTTTGGTTTAAAGAATCCGTTAATTAATTAAAAAAACAATCATTTTCGATATCGATTTTGATTTCAATTCCGTTTTCAGTTCCTGATCCAGATTCATTTTTCAGTTCCGGTTCAGGATTCCTTTTTCAGTTCCAGATCCGGATTCCTGTTTCGGTTCCTGTTCCGGATTCCTGTTCCAGATTCCTGTTTCAGTTCCGTATCCGAATTATTTTTTCAATTCTCATTTCAGTTCCGGATTGAGATTTATTTTTCAGTTCCGGATCCGGATTTCTGTTTCTGTTCCAAATTCAAATAAATTTAATAAAAAGAACAAATGAATGTTTACTATTAGATTAGCCATGTTTATGTGGCTTATATTACAAATACTGAGCGAAACCCCTAGTTTATAGTACAATATTTATTTTATTTTTTATTTGACATACATATTTTTACATACATATATACAAATATAACAGGAAGGCTTAACAGGTAAACCCCAAATGCGCCTTCCTGGTCCACATAATTATTACATAGATACATGTAAATCTAAACAATATCTGACATCTATCGTCAGATATTACAAATATCGTATTAATACGATGAATAACTTTCATGTAACAATACGAATTTTATATTCGATAAACGACCACAGAGACATCTATGGTGAACAATATGGCGAAACCTAAGATATAACAATAACTAAAGGTTCGCAACAGAAAATTCGGAAGGAAACGCCAGTTTTACAGGAATCGTTTCAATGAAAATCAGAAAAATTGGAAAATTCTGATAAGAAACGATCGACCTTGATAAATCAAGGTCTGGCCAATAGCGAGACTTAGCGGGAATCGAACTCGTAACATCAAGTACGAGATAATTCAACAGTCACCACTAGACCACGCTACTGGTTATATTATAATATATTATTCTATTCACCAAAGAAAGCTACACTATAATGTAAAGATCTCGTTTTTAGATTTATTTACGAATATTACTAGGTATGTATGTAGTTTATGAGCACACATTTTTTTTCCAATCGTTATAGATTGGGATACTGGGATTGTAACAGTTTTAATTCGTCTCCAAATAAAATGTAGTTTTTCATATGAAAAGTTTACAAGATATTTACCATATACGATGTAGTTATAATAATAGTGAAGTAATAATATATATGTATATGAGAGACAATGAGAGCGTATAATTTATAAAATTTATAAGATATAGTGAGAAAATGAAAAAGTTATAGGAGTTTAAGCAATTAAAATCTGACAAAACGAGTGGAGGGGGGCAAAAAGTCAAACAAACTAGGCTACTGGATTTTGGCAGTGAGTGAGTCGTCACCTACTTCAAAATTATTGGATTGTTAAACGTGTTTTTTACGATAACGTTTCACCATCGAACTAGCGGAAGCAATTGAAATTTCTATCGGCGGCCAAACCTCGTAAAATGGCAAAGTTTCAAAGTGATCGGAAGAATGTAGGGAATTCGTCAGACCGATTGACAAAGTGAAGCTAGTTAAAACCTTCAACAATGACAAAGATACAAACTAATATACGAAAATGTTTACGAGATCCAAAATAGTGATAGCTATGTATATTTATAAATGCCTTTAATTCTCATTCGGTAGTACTTATGTATTTAAGCTGAATATGCAATAGCACTTAACACAATGAGCAAATAAGGTAAATAGAATATTACTTGATGAGAAAATTCGTTTTAATCTATTCGTCCTCAGAATGTCAAAAGTTTCGTTTACACATGCGAGTACACTCACTCGACTAGACTATTTTGCTTACTCTGCTGGTTGTGTAAATAGAACTCTCATTGTGTAAATATGTATACATGGCTTGTAACGAGTTTGCTCTACTTTTTCAACAATTAGATAATTACTGTCATAAGATTATTATTAAAGCTTTAAAAGCTTAATATATATATATATGTATATATATATATATATATATATATATATATATATATATATATATATATATATATATATATATATATATAAATATATATATATGTATATATATATATATATATATATATATATATATATATATATATATATATATATATATATATTAATTAACCCACATGCAAATTTAATATATATATATATATATATATATATATATATATATATATATATATATATATATATATATATATATATATGTGTATATATATTAATATGCATATTTAATATATATATATATATATATATATATATATATATATATATATATATATATATATATATATATATATATATATATATATATATATATATATATATATATATATATATATATATATATATATATATATATATATATATATATATATATATATATATATATATATATATATATATATATATATATATATATATATATATATTAAATTTGCATGTGGGTTAATTAATATATATATATATATATATATATATATATATATATATATATATATATATATATATATATATATATAATATATATATATATATATATATATATATATATATATATATATATATATATATATATATATATATATATATATATATATATATTAAATATGCATATTAATATATATACACATATATATATATATATATATATATATATATATATATATATATATATATATATATATATATATATATATATATATATATATATATACATATATATATATATATATATATATATATATATATATATATATATATATATATATATATATATATATATATATATATACATATATATATATTTATATATATATATATATATATATATATATATATATATATATATATATACATATATATATATATTAAAGCTTTTCAATATAATAATCTTATGACAGTAATTATCTAATTGTTGAAAAAGTAGAGCAAACTCGTTACAAGCCATGTATACATATTTACACAATGAGAGTTCTATTTACACAACCAGCAGAGTAAGCAAAATAGTCTAGTCGAGTGAGTGTACTCGCATGTGTAAACGAAACTTTTGACATTCTGAGGACGAATAGATTAAAACGAATTTTCTCATCAAGTAATATTCTATTTACCTTATTTGCTCATTGTGTTAAGTGCTATTGCATATTCAGCTTAAATACATAAGTACTACCGAATGAGAATTAAAGGCATTTATAAATATACATAGCTATCACTATTTTGGATCTCGTAAACATTTTCGTATATTAGTTTGTATCTTTGTCATTGTTGAAGGTTTTAACTAGCTTCACTTTGTCAATCGGTCTGACGAATTCCCTACATTCTTCCGATCACTTTGAAACTTTGCCATTTTACGAGGTTTGGCCGCCGATAGAAATTTCAATTGCTTCCGCTAGTTCGATGGTGAAACGTTATCGTAAAAAACACGTTTAACAATCCAATAATTTTGAAGTAGGTGACGACTCACTCACTGCCAAAATCCAGTAGCCTAGTTTGTTTGACTTTTTGCCCCCCTCCACTCGTTTTGTCAGATTTTAATTGCTTAAACTCCTATAACTTTATCATTTTCTCACTATATCTTATAAATTTTATAAATTATACGCTCTCATTGTCTCTCATATACATATATATTATTACTTCACTATTATTATAACTACATCGTATATGGTAAATATCTTGTAAACTTTTCATATGAAAAACTACATTTTATTTGGAGACGAATTAAAACTGTTACAATCCCAGTATCCCAATCTATAACGATTGGAAAAAAAATGTGTGCTTATAAACTACATACATACCTAGTAATATTCGTAAATCTAAAAACGAGATTAAATAGAACGGTGATTGAAAGTAAACAACGATACACATACATATATATATATATATATATATATATATATATATATATATATATATATATATATATATATATATATATATATATTAAATATGCATATTTAATATATATATATATATATATTAAATATGCATGTGGGTTAATTTTCAGGATAAAAAGAAATGAAAGTACTTTTTATATTCGGCTCTGAGATTTTAATAGCAAACGGATTACCCGACTAAATCCAGATTCAGCAAAATAAGTTCTGGGAAAACAATGAAATATAAATCCATACCCTTACAGACAGATTTAGAAATGTATATATTCCATATATACATAATTTATTACTTTATCTACATACATATGTACGTAGTAACAATAGATGAAGTTTTGTGATCATGCAAAAATTTGAACTCGATATTTTGACTGATTCGAACTCAGAATCAATCACCGGTCAAGTTTTCATGATCTAAAAAAAATGTGTGTGTTTGTGGTTTTTTTTTTAATTTGTTTTAATATTTTATTTAAATACCCAAAGAAGCTGTCAACGAATTTGACTATCAAAATAATGACAGGAAAATTGATCCTCTATAAAGGCCGCTCCCGCCATACAAATGACCGTTGTGAGCGTGGCGCACCGTATATGGGAGTTTTTGGTAAAACGGTGACTGAGAATTCTTATTAATCTGTCAAAAATAATCATAGTCGACCCAATTAAAAAGCAGTAGATGATTATTAACCTATTTAATTATTGTCTATTTCATAACAATTCAACAATAAATTAGTTATTCGAACACAACCAGTTATATTCACGAGCATAAAATTCATTGGAAGAGAAACGTCAAACATTAATCAGCTGTCAAACTATAAACATTTCATTCTTTAGATTTACTAGTGTACATCAGTAAGTGTATGAATTTGTGCGTCAGTGTATACATACTTTATCTAGTGAGAGTATCTGCGAAATCTAGCGCTTTAAGCTTTAGCTAAAAACTAAAACCAGTGTACACACTTACTAGTCGGTGTATACTCTTACTGTAACATATTCACAAAGAGATACTTCTGTAATAATTTTTTCATAGAATCTCTTTTTTTCTTTCATATATGCCGTAGGGTCATAACAGGTCACGTTAAATCGATTTCGTCAAAAAACGTGAATTTTGGAAACTTTTAAAATGTCGTCGTATCAAGGGAACGTTTAATATAAAAAAAATCATTGATTTTATACAATGTCCTGTGTCATCAACCAATTGATTTATAAAGTAGGTTTTTTTCATACATCTATATTGTGAGAAAATTCTAAGCTTGTAAGCTTTAACATGTAATTAAATTTGCAAGAAATAGAGGGGATTACGATTCACTTTTATTGGATTTGTCACATTTTACTGATCATACATATTTCATTGAAAATCATTTTATTGAACCCGTCACAATTAAGTTAAATAAATTGACAAAAGCAGTGATGCTCTACATTAAAGCAGATACATAGATTATCTTAATGACGCCAAATGGACTACAATTGAGTAACATCAAGTTATCAGCCACCATGAATCGAATACGTTTCAATTTGATTTGATGTGTCTATCATAAAATATAAACTCAGCACGCGTAAGCGCACTTGTAAGCGCATTAAGTGAGTGCTAGTGTTCGTGCGAGTGTACTTGCACGTGCAAGCGCAACTTCTAAAATACATAGTTATTAAGTATTGTGGAATATTGTGTGTGATATTTTTGTTGAAATTTTGCCGTCGTACTCACCGCAAAGGATATAATAAACTGTAAGATGAGAACATGTTTATCGTCGTTTAAACATTTTGCTTATTTTATGAGTAGATGAAATTCGTCACTTTGCCAGATGAAGTTCTTTTTCTAGCCGAAAATGAGAGGCAATACATACGTATCCGTTAATGTATTAAATTTACGACACTGTTTTATAGACGTTTTAGAAACGATCCTGCGCATATAAAAATATGGAATGGGGAAATTTATGCAAAGCGACAAATTGGCGTAAAAGCCTGGCCTATAAACACCCGACATACGAATTTCCTTATTCGCTATGAACGACAAAAAAGTACATACATACATATTATATACGTACATATTTATTCTTTTTACAGATAGGAAAACAAATCAATGGTTTACGAATAGTGTAATTGTGTTTGCATATTTATGATATAACTAATGTTGTGCCCGTTGATATTTCAACATTTGGTTTTCAACAAGCAACCCCAATGCGCCTTCCTAGCCAATTAAAAATATTACGAGACACTAAAAAACTCTTAATTAATTAATCTATGAATTGTACATAAATTTTATTTTAAATTAATCAATCTCAAATAGTGGTGACAAAGAAGGTAGGAAGGATATTTAGCCAATTTTACCGGGAACCGTTTCAACAATAAAATCAGATAAAATTGGCAAAATCTGATAGGAAACGATCGACCTGGAGTCACAAATATCCAGGTATGACCAGCAGCACTACAGATAAACTCAGAAAAACTCTTTTAAATCCAGGTCAGCTCATGGCCCGAACCCGGCGCCACTCAACGCTAAGCAGTAGCTTAATAGGAACATGACCAGCAGCACTACAGATATACTCAGAAAAAATTATTTTCAATCGAGGTCAGCTCATGGGATCGAACCCGGCGCCTCTCGACGCTAAGCAGAAGCTTAACGACCGAACTAAGCTGCTGGCTTATTATATTATATTGATTATATTGACTGTATTGATTGATTTTATTGTGTCTGTTTAAGTGCACTCATTGCTTTGGAGCGATCTGTAGAGGATTCATGTTCTATGAAATAAAATAAAATCAATACATAAAATGAAAATTTTGCATTATTCAGACATCAAATAATCATTTCTGAGGATATAAATTGTGAAATTTTTTTTTCAACGTATGTACATATGTATGTATGTATGTTATAATACAAACGAATTTAAGTTGTCAAAAGTTTTGGGTCTGAACTTGACAGGTTTTGCACAGTTTTTCGGATGTGATTTCGAAAAATTCACAAAAGCTTACACCGTCGTCCATACATGGCATAAATTATAATAATGTATTCATCAATGCTATTTTTGAAAAAAAAGTTACGTAGGCAAAAACTTGAAATTATTTTTCATTATTTGAGCAACGTTTAAAATCGTTTCGCAATTTTATCTTTTGTTACAGTAATAATGGAGATTATTTTTTTACATTCGATGTTTAAACGATCGCCATTGATTAAATATTATTTTTAAAATCGTTGAAAGCATTCAATTTTCCCGCTATATTTACAAACAGCTTCCTGGCACACTTTTAATCGAATATTTACAAAATAACAACCCTTTGGGAATTCCGCTCGGCGAAAATTGCAACGAAACTGATCGATATAACCAATTTAAATTTTGCGCTTAATGTATAACGAATTATTTTATTACAAATTATGATAAAGAACATTATTATATAGTAAATTAAAGTGAAATTTTTACGTATTTGAACTATATTCATTACACTGTTCGACACGAAAAATGGTTCAGAGACGAGATATAACTTTTCTTATAGAATTATACCTAGTGAACACGAATCTGGTAATAAAAAATGTTGATTGGCTCGAGATTCGGAGATACATACATATGTACATGTATATGTGTTTTATAAATCGCGCGATTTTTCTATATCTTGGTGTTGTTCGGTCAATGTCTCAAAATCTGTAAATTTCCTGTTCAAAATAAATATTAGAATCTATAGTCGGGTATTTTATCTTCCATTTGTAGTACTTTTCAGCTTTCAAATCTCTCTAAGTAGTCATCCAGTTCAAATCAAAAGTCAAAAGTACGTATTTTCACTTGGGATTTTTTCCCACTGTTAATACTATTTTATATTGAGTTTTTTCTATTGAAACATATTTATTGAGATAGTCTCTGAACCAAAAAAAAAGTCGTCATTTGTCGAACAGTGTTATTAAATACAGCGAAATTCTCTTACTGTTGTTAAACATTGTTGTTTTAATAATTTTGGACAGTCGCTTTTATAGGATTAATTCCATACAGCACATATATGATATCATGAATTCAATTACAATTAATTTCATGAACCACATATCTACATATATATGAGCCTTAATAAATGAATGTGGCTTTACACATAATTGAAGTCCACTTTTCTTCACTGCGAGAAATATCTCGCAAAACATCAACCATATTTTTTGCGTTTAACAATATTTAAAAATACTGGTAATCTGTAATACATTTATTCAGCTTTTCCGAGATTCTGGACATATCGAATTGAAATAAGTGATTGTGTGAATTTCAATTGCAAACACTAAGTCCTATTTGACTTAGTGTTTGGAATTGAAATACAGTGTTTTTGGAACTGAAAATTGGACTTTCAAATATTTATATGTGATTTGTTATTATAATAAATACATTATATAAATAGATAGATAGTAATAATAACAAAATAATATAAAACATTGAATAAATTTTTAATTTTTGAGTACTAAGCAATACTAAATTCCACATAAATATAATTTCAAAAGAGACTTTGCTACTTTCAAATTTTAATTAAATTCCGGCCTATAAGTTAAATTTTAATACAATTGGATCTATTTCAAAATTTAATATAAGTACATACATATATAATACATAATGTATATAAATCATAAGGTTTACTTAAGCATAAAATATTCAAATTTTCAACAATGTGTATGTGCTATATATGTACATATATAATTTATTAAAAAAAGTAAAATATATTTCAAAGATTAGGACTAAAAACCCAATCTGAAAAATTTCATCTCACTTACAAATGGTGTATTAAGCTACATAATTTTCCCATATTGACACGTTTATTAATGATTTTTTGCTTTTTTAATATTCGACCTTACATTCTACCAGTATATAAATAATATGTCAACGCTAACATTTCAATTTAAATCAAAAAAAAAATAACAATATGAAACATGTCATCGTACTTACGTATGAGCGGGTGAACTGCTTAAGTTAAAAGATCAAATTTTCACGAGGAAAATTCTTCAATAGTCAACCCTATTTTTCCGATCTGAATTGTTGACCCGTAGTACGATATTTATTTTAAGTTGAAATTACGATAGTTTCACCTTTCGCGAGATGCAAATGCGAATCGTTTGAAAGACGTCCGCTCTGCTCCGCGGGGCAGCGAACACTGTCCCTCCCTGAAAGCCTTCCGGAAACATTTCAACCTACATTCTCACCCCCTTTTTCCCCAAACAGCCTTCTCGTCGTAGGTGCAAAACAATGATGAAAAGTATCAGACGGTTAGTATTGATGACCCGTTACTAGCAAACCTCGCTTAATGCTACTGAAGCAGAGCTTTGCAATACGGGTCTTGCAAAGCTCTGCTTCAAAGACAAAGGCATACATACATAATTTCAATCCTATCATCTATTATTGTACTTATTTCATATAACAATAAATTGTATATTGTCATGAATTGACAGAGTATGAGGGAGCGGGATCAGTATTGGTGATGTCTCCAGGGCAGCGTTGTCAAAATCAAAGATGGTTTTTGATATCTTCTAGTTTACATCTACAGCCATTCGAAATCCACTGTTGGATGAAGGCCTCTCCAACACGCTTCCACTCGTCTCCACACATTTTCCTAGTTTCGTTTACCCATCTTTCACGCGGTTTTCCATTTACCCTTTTGCATTCTCTCGGGTACCATTCTAACACTTCTTTTGTCCACCTTTCATCCATTCTTCTAGCTACGTGGCCCACCCATTGCCATTTCAATCTCTCCACTCTATCTAATATATATCCATAACCCTTGTCATACTTCTCAACGACGTATTCCGTTTCCTGTCTTTTCTCGTTATGCCAAGCATACAACGTTCCGTACTTATTTGAGTGCATTGGACTTTGTATATCAACTTGGCATTCAATGTTTAAGTTTCACATGCATAAGTTATCGAAGATCGAAGATCTTTTTCTTCAGACGAAGTGGCATTTTTGATTTAAACATACATACATATATTACAAAATTACCAAACACTACCAGACTCTTTTGAATGAAACATTTTAATCAATTTTAAATGTTAATAGAATTATAATATAATATAAATAATATACCCACACATTTTTATAATATAAACGGCAGTCATGACAAAATCATTGATTGTATTTATGTATGTATGTACAATACAACGATTAATCCTATTTTCCAAATTAATATTATTAATTAAATCAGCTTATATTAGATTCCAATTTCTGTATTTTGTATTTCTGTAATTCGAGTTTATATAATTTCAAATTTACTGATTTATATATTAAAATGCTGCAAATTTATCCATAGCTTTCTCTATTATCGTAAATGGATGTTTTTTAATTGGCCTTGAACAATACTTACAATACTGTTTAATGTTTTTCCTTAGAATTCGTGCGAATAAAATAAATAGGTGTATACCTGTATACCTTTACATATAAATAAAGACGATCATTTTTATTTTGAAAGACTAAGGAATCAAAGAAAAGTCCCATTTTTCATTCAAAATGAAAATGTTCAACCCACAAAGAAATCAACATCATTTTGAATCAAAAAAATATAATATATGTTCGAATTATAGTAAGTATATATTTTTCAGTAATTCTCACGGACCGGCATCATATTTTAAAATAAAAGGGTTATAAATGTATATGGTAGAAAACTTGTAAACAAATAAAAATAAAATAAAATCTAAGTAGTAAAATTTATTTTATTGAATTCAAATAAGTACAATATGTATATACTTAGACAAAGATAAAAAATGAAAATAAAATAACTAATGAGACATACATATGAGCTTTTTTGTTATTAGATAACTTATCCAGTCGTGGCTTAATCGAAGACAATGCCACACGCAATGGATCATAAATATACACACTATTACCATGTTTTGTTTTAATTATACTCATTTTTGAGAAACCAGTCTCGCAAAGGTAAATTGATGCAAATGGTAAAAGAGTTATCACTGCAAGTTCATAAATATATGGGAATTCTACTTTTAATTTGATCCAAAAGCCTGCAAATGAAGTTGTGGTTTCAAAACATTTTTTTTAATTCTTGATTTGCAGTCAGATCAATTAGCTTATCTTCCAAATTAGGTGATATATCATAATTCCATGGCAAAAATGGATTTCGTATCCATCCTTTTCCCTTTCGTGGATCGTCATCTGGTGGAATACAGAAATGGAATTCCTCTGATAAATTTGTCAAATGACAACTGATTATATCGTGCAAAGACGTCATATTAAGCTCCTCTCCTCCTTCGTAAATAATATCAGCCAAATTGTGAAACATGTCATAGCAATCTTTTGAAACACGAATCTTCCACGTTTTTAGTTTTCGTTTCAACCCATCTGTACTGTATTGTTGTGAAACAAGATGACATTCTTCCTTTCATGGATAAGTTAAGGTCATTCAAAATGCAAAAAATATCTGTCAAATAAGCTAGCTGGCTATCCAGTCTATATTTTTAAATAGTTCTGACATAAGCTATTGTTTTATTTTTTTAATTACGTCTTTCTCCACGGACCATAGTTTGAGTAGCACTGATCTAGATTGAATCTATTCGTCCATTATGCTCTTTTGACTTTTGATGCATATAAGAAACGTAAGAACCACTTAGTATGAAAATGAGAACACAAAAGGTAAACACAAGATGTATCTTCCACTTGTTTACATTCGGAACAAGCGATCCTCAAAAGGTTCAATATGGAACCTTTGACTACCCCGAGTCGAGAAAATTTCTCAAGGGAGACTTGGTAAATTAGAATTATATGGATGCATACTTCATGTTATGTGCCAATATAATACACCTGTATTTTTAATGGGATATATAAACCAAATACACGTCAAAAATATTACTAAACACGTATTATATAAAAAATGCAATCTTACGTTCAGAATAATAGAATTACAATACCAATTTATTTTGTTGACATTGTGTAGCTTTTTTTATTGCATGTTTTTATTTGAAAGTTTTATGATTTTTCTACACTACAGATAATACACCATTTTTTACTTAATTCTTAATACACTTAATACATATATATATATATATATATATATATATATATATATATATATATATATATATATATATATATATATAATTATTTTTATATATTTTTAAATTATATATATATATATATATATATATATATATATATATATATATATATATATATATATATATATATATATATATATATATATATATATATATATATATATATATATATAAATACATAATTATTTTTATATATTTTTAAATTATATAATATACGATATATATGGTCAAACACTACAAAAATACATGTCTCTGTGGATGATCATATACGAATTTATATGATCATCCACAGAGACATGTATGGAGAAAGTTTTCCACAAAGTTTTTTTTTTTTTGGTCCACCAATGGTGAACCAACTGTCACGTGAAGATATTTTCACGTGTAAATTTTGGCAGTGAACCAATTGTCGGGTACATTGTGTCGTTGAACCATTTGGAATTGAACCAATCGTCGCGGAATCCATAGATACATAGTTACATATGTACATTTAAACCTTAAAAAGTCTGTTTCGAAATTATATATTAGATAATTATATAACACAATCCAGAATCATTGTCGGTGACACTTCTTAAATTGATATGTGTTTTTTTATTTATCTATTATAAAAACGTATATATAAAAACCTTCTGGGTGATTCTAATTTAAAAAATAACAACATATTTACCGATAAATTCTAAGAATTCATAGCATTTACATACATACATACATATGTATATGTATAATCAATACTTAATCAGAAATTGCCATCTAATAATTTTTATATCAAATATTGCCAAATAATTTTTATATCAAATTTTGCCACATAATTTTTTAAAGCGAATTATTTAATTACAATTATAATGTTATTGTTTTAACTTTTCAACCATATTATATCACAATGTAACATTTTGGCTGACAATACAATTTTCCCTAAACTGTACATTTCCTTATACTTATACATTGTACATATGTACATATGTATGTATGTATTTCATTTGCTATGAACTTTTATATTTACACCTGTTTTTACGTCGGTTTGCGCAAAAGCAAATGTCCATGATTCTCACGCTGTCTTTATTTCTTCGTTCATTTGCTGACACCAAATTACACCGGGAAAATAATAAAATGCTTGCAAACTTTCCACTCAGTTATTTCGTTACTATCATTTGAGAAATAGTAATGTAACATATGAAATTCTTTGAAAATGTTATTTCTCGCAATATAGTATGAGACTACTTTATACTCGAATGTCAATGTACAACATGTAATGTAAATTACAGTTTTTTTTTTAATATGGGGACTTTTCTATAAAACAAGTCCTAACAATCGGAAGCAATCTAAGGTAAAAACGCAGAAATGAACCATTGTTCTCTTTGTAGCGGAACATCATTTTCTCTGCAATAGAACCACTTTTTTTCAAACGGGGATTTGAAAAAGATTTCTCTTGAAAATATTTATTTGAAAACGTAACCATTTTCCGTTAATAATATTTTATTTGAAATAAACTTGAAAGCTTTTTGAATACGTTTGAAATTTTAGTACGAACAGTTGTACATCATTTGAATAATTTATTTAACATTTCAAAGTGATTCCAATAATCTAAATCAAATTGTTTGGACTGTTTTTTTTATATAATCACAATCGCTTTTGTGTGACGATAAAACAATTATCAAATTAAGGTGAAACGTGAAAACATATTTCAGAGAACAAATTATCGGCCAACAGATAAGGTTTTCATCCAGAGCACAAAACATTCGATCCTTGCTGTCTTCCAAGGACTTATTTACAAGGACTAATCCGAAGACAAATGTTATGTATGTGCTTATTTTTTATATCAACAAGCAGCGTGGACTAGGTGGTTAGAATATTATGATTTCGAACGGAGTGGTCATGGTTCGATTTCCACTAGTAACTGTTAGCCAGACCTTTATTTGTGACTCCAATTCGATAGTTTCCTTTCAGAGTTTGCCAATTTTTCTGATTTTCATTAAAGCAGTATATGTAAATTGGCATTTTCTTTCCAATCTCTCTTTCTTGCAAATCTCAAGTTATTCAACGTCTTGCGGTTCGCCAATTTCTATAATAAAATGTTGCAAAAATTTCTCCATAGATGTCACTGTGGATGATTTTTGTATAAATCGTATAAAAATGCGATTGAAATAAATAAAAATATCTAAGATAATTTATTTTAATAGTAAGCCTGTGATTTGAAACTACAATATTTAAATGAGTATCATTAGCCTTTATATCATTATATAGGTATTTGATTTTTTGATTTTAAAATGCTTTTTATTATCTATAATTTCCTTTTCTCCAATTTCAAAAACTACATTATACCTGAACAACATGGTTTTTTTAAGGGGAGATCGGTAGAGACTAACCTGCTTAATTTCACTAGTACTCTCACATCTTATATGGACAAACGAATCCAAATAGACGTCGTTTATACGGATTTCTCTAAAGCTTTTGATAAAATCAATCACAACCTTTTACTCAATAAACTTTGGTCCCTCGGAATCCGAGGAAATTTATTTCGTTGGATCTCTTCGTATATACTAAATCGTCACCAAATCATAATTCTCAATGGTTTTAGATCATCACTTAGACATATTCCTTCCGGTGTCCCACAAGGGTCGCATTTAGGTCCCTTATTCTTTTTACTCTATATTAATGATATCTCATACATCTTCAAACATTCCTTTATACTTCTTTACGCTGATGATTTAAAAATTTACAAACCTATATACACCATAGACGATTGTCATAAGATACAAGAAGATCTAGATAGATTCTCTATATATTGTTTAAATAATGATCTTTTTATTAATCTAGAAAAATGCTCTATTTTAAATTTCACTAGAAATAAGTCAATTATTACTAATCAATATCAATTAAATCATTCAATCCTTAACACGTCATCTTCTATTAAGGATCTTGGTGTAATACTCAATGATAAACTAGATTTCTCTGAACATATTTCTTTTATTACCAACAAAGCATTTAAATCTCTTGGATTCCTACTCCGCTCAACAAAACCCTTTAATGATCCTTACGTACTAAAATTACTTTATTTTTCCTTTGTAAGGTCTCACCTTGAATTTGCCTCAATTATCTGGTCACCTTTTTATTTATCCCATATTAATTGTATTGAGAAAGTTCAACTTAAATTTATTAAATCCTTACGCTACCTTTTTCCTACCTATACCCATTCTACTGTTTCCGACATTTTAAAAATCCTTTCTTTTAACAATCTTTCTGTCAGGCGACGACATTCTGATGCTATATTCTTCTTTAAGCTCATAAATGGTTTCCTTGATTGTTCTGATTTACTGAATAAGGTTAATTTCAGAATCCCAGTTCGATACCCTAGACGCGTTGCACTCTTTTCACTTGATCCTTTCAATACTAATTCCCAAAAATATTTTTATCTGCAGCGCGTTTATCGTATGTTTAACGGAGAGCTGAATGAGGTTGATCTGTTTGGTATTTCCCTACATCAATTCAGGTCTAACATCAAGAGAATCTTGACCGATTGATTCATTTTTTCTTCTATTCTATTTTTCCAATATTTCCATTATTTTTATACTTTAGTTTAGTTATGTAATGTGCTATTTAATCATATTATAGCTTTCATTCCTTTCCATTTCATTTGTTTATTTTGTATTTACCTTTTTCATTTGTTTTTTATATTTGTAAATTTCAATTTCTTCTTATATTCTATCTTATAACCTTTTCCAATTATTTTAATACTATAGTTTAATTATGCAATGTACTACATATTTTGTCATGCCTTTATTCTTTACTTTTTAATTTGTTTTCCTTATATTTATCTTTTTCATTTTTGTAAAAATCTATTATTGGACTCGGGTGTTACATATATTATTTATTTATTTTTTGTGTTTTTTATACCTATCTCTGTACATCCTGTCTGTTGATTTTTCAATTAATAAAATAAAATAAAATAAAATAAATAAAATTACGAAATTATGTTCAAATTATTATATTATCTTATATATATTTTAATAGCTACTGATCTACTGATCATTTTCTATTTTATAATTTAATTTAATTTGGTTAGTAATCATAGTATTATATTATTCTAATGTTAATCTACAGCATAATAGGAAAAAAAGCTCAAAAACCTATTTACATTATTCTTATAAATGCTCAGAATACATCTAATACTATAATTTTTTTTATAATCTAAGAATTGCATTTATGTATGTATGTATATACCAGGAAGGGTATCCGGACATGTACCCCCCGGTCATTAACCCCCCGGACAAATATCCCCGGTCAAAAATCCCCTGGTCATTAACCCCCCGTGCAAAAACCCCCCATGCAAATAAAATATTTAAAAATAGTAAAAATAATTAATAAATAAGAATAAATTAAGTTTGGTAGAGCATATTCAATTTCAATTTATATACGATATTTACTTACAATATTTAATTTAAATGTATATATGTACAATATTTAATTTCAATTTATTGTTATAAATAGAATAAATTTCAATTTAAAAGACTTTCAGGTATCAGTTGGCGTTTGCGTTCCGTGGTATTGAAAGTAAATTTTAATAAAAGTAACTAAATTAAAAAAAAATCATAAATATGTTATATTATTATTATTATTGTATTTTAAATATTTTTAGGCTATCCAGATGGAATTTGTAAAATCGAAAAAAGGAAAAGAGAAAGTGATATTTGAAGGTTATGTTTATGTTAAACAAAAAAAAATGCCAAACGGTGTTGTGTCATTTGAGTGTGAAAAAAGGCGCAACAAGTTAGAATGTAAGGCTAAAATTAAACTCGTTAAACAATCATTCTCATGGTCCAGATCCAGCAAGAAGAGAGGTTATTTGCGTGGGGGGTTAATGACCAGGGGGTTTTTGACCGGGGGTATATGTCTGGGGGGTATTTGTCCAGGGGTTAATTGTCCTAGAACCACCAGGAAGGCCTGACAGGTAAGCCTCAGTGCGCCTTACTTACCAGTTATTATATAAAAATCGAAAACCAATTTATGGAGCAATTTAAAAAAGCATCATAAAGATATTTATGGATAAATTTGACAAAAATTTTAATAAAATCATTTAAATTGCCAAACTCTGGTAAGAAACGATCGTTGTGCAGGCATATATTCAAGGTCTGGCCAGCAGCACTTCGCCAGGGATTGAGCCCCTGACCACTCAGTTGAAAGCACTACACGCTAGCCTCTGGTCTATTCTGCTGGTTACGCTGGATCTACATATGATCAAACCACTGATCTATGTTTGATTTAAAATATTTAAACAAATGTATGTACGAGAACTCAAAGCGTATACAAATATCATATATATAAAGACGGTAATCTGTGTGTGTGTGTGTGTGTGTGTCCTAACTCTCGCCGAACATAATGAACGAATCGATAAAAATCGATTAATTCATTTTTCGACGAGACGACTTTGTCGCGACTCGAACCGATCACCTCAAATAGCCTGAATATGGGTCTAAATTGAGCTAATGGTCTCGGACATCACACCAAATCCAATTTTCCATTTCGCCTTTTTTTTAAACATTAATTGAAATATTCCTTCTCGCCATATAAAAATACGTAATTTTAATAATTTCATTTAGCGAGGTTTGAACCATTTTTTTATGTATTTATTTTCAATTAAATTATAATTATAATTTAAATTTAATTTAAATTATTTATATTTTGACGATATTCGAGAAAAAAATTGATTTCATTCACCGCGGGCGCCGGGAATCGAACCTCGGACCCTCCGATCCAAACGCAATGGCCCTCACGAGCTCGCGTCGCATGCCATATCCTCGCCCAGAATACGTGTTGTAAATACACATCATATGTATATGCACGTAATTTGTTATGTGTAATAATAATATTCAACGTTACGAGGTCAATGACCGTTTGTGTATAATCGGAAAATATTACATTTTGTTAACGTTAACTTTAAGAATTCAAAATTATTACAAATAAAGAATTGAAAACTATCTATGAGAGTCTACGAAAATAACGGTTCCGATTCCGGATTTTTTTTTTTAGTTTTATACGGGTAGATAATAATTTTATACCCATGCGATGATATTTCATCGGGCTATTCACTATATGATAATAAATACCACGGCAAAACATAAATGCGACGCACCTGTTCCATAAGACATGTTTATTAAATTTAACATAGACCCGCTAGAGAGTCACGAATGACAGGCATTTATATTAAACATCATTTCTAAGTGTAAAATGATAAAATAAAAAAAATCGGACTCTCATTTGCATTCGCAGTGCGAATCCCCTTCAACGGATCGATAATCATTTATATTCACAATTTCCCGCTTAAACGACGTGCTATTTTGGAAAATTGATTTCATTAGATGAAAGATGCGCTCTTCAATGTCTGCTCGACCGGAAAAGCCACCACACTTTCATGAATAATTCATAAACTTCTCATTCGATTTGCGACAACTTCAACATTGAACTTGTGTCAATATTTCAACGCGACACTTTGCACATCTTCCTGAATAAAAATTCGCTAGGTGACGTCACCTTTGAAATAACAAATTTCATATTAAATATACATACATGCGGATACAAAATCTCCACTAAATTAATATTCCACCGTTAAGAGTGACACTCGAATAATATTAAAAGCGTTCATCCGGTCCATTTTCCCCTCGTCGTTAAACAAACGGAACAACGTCACACCTCTTCAACACTCTTTTGGGTTTGCGTTTATTTTATAAATAGATCGTTCAACATTCTCTTTATAAGTACATATATGTATGTACATATGTAGCATCCAATTCGTGAAATTGCTCCTTTCGTTAAAATGTCAAATTGAAATTCACAATTTATAAACGGAAAAAGTAAACCCGTTGATTTTTATTGGCAGCTTAATATTAGTTTTACTCTGTTAATTAGTTTGATTCAAAGGGTTGAAATTTGTAAGCTGCTTTATTTTAACCACTTCCACTCTTCCGATCGCTTTGATATTTTAGCAACATACAGGGGTTACTAAAGTAGGCAAATATCTCCGAAATGAAGGTGGAGGAATTTTATCATTGTCTGTCAGGTCGACGTGATGACAGGTGGTTATTCAGACACGCATTCTCGCCACCCCTGTGCAGCTTTACAGGCTACATAGCTATTTTTACTAGCTCGTTTTCGATTTTTTTCATCTGACGAAATTTGGGTTCTTATCAGATCGTTTTCAAACTCTGCCATTTTGCTCGGTTTGGTCATCAATTTTATTTTATTTTATTTAATTATACATCATCAATTAATCAAGTACACTCGTCTAACAGATTGCTCCAAAGCGACTAGTGTGCTAAAAAGATTTAGAAAGGACAAAAGGAAAAAAGTACATGAAATTTTACAGTTAAAAATACTCAAATAAAGAAAAGACAAATAAACATGACATAAAAAAAATTCTTAACTAAACAAACTAACTCAACCTTTCTAAATGGTCGCTACTTCCGTAACCAGTAGCGTGGTCTAGTGGTGAATGTTTAATTATCTTGTACTTGATGTTACGAGTTCGATTCCCGCTGTCTCGCTATTGGCCAGATTGACCTTGATTTGTCAAGGTCGATCGTTTTTTATCAGAATTTGCCAATTTTTCTGATTTTCATTGAAACGATTCCTGTAAAATTGGCGTTTCCTTCCCAATTTTCTGTTGCGAACCTTTAGTTATTGTTATATCTTAGGTTTCGCCATATTGCTCACCATAGATGTCTCTATGGTTGTTTATCGAATATAAAATTCGTATTGTTACATGAAAGTTATTCATCGTTATTTATCGTATTAATACGATATTTGTAATATCTGACGATAGATGTCAGATATTGTTTAGATTTACATGTATCTATGTAATAATTATGTGGACCAGGAAGGCGCATTTGGGGTTTACCTGTTAAGCCTTCCTGGTATATTTGTATATTTTTATGTAAAAAAATAAAAAATAAATAAAAATAAAATAAATAAACATAGGTAGTGGTGCAGAAAATGACGAGAGATGTGACAAATGTCACATCCACAGCCACAGTTCTAGCCTAATTTTCAAATTTTCTAACACAGTTCTAATTTTTTTGAATTGTAATCGTGAAAGTGAAACATAAAAGAGGTTTGTAAAAAGAAAAAGTTATAGGCGTTTAAACAATTAAAATCTGACATAGCGAGATGGTAGCGAAAAGGGAAATAACTATTGGAACAGTGTGGATAAATGCGACAATGTGGACGATATACATCACCGAGAAAGATGATATAGTATTTTCAAACGTGTCTATTACGATTAGTTTTCACCATGGTAATGGCGGACTTATATTGATGACCAATCCGAGCAAAATGGCCAAGTTTGAAAACGATCGGAAGAGTGTGAAAAAGTACCTAAACGTCTTCTGACGAAGAAATCGTAAGTGAAGTAAGAAGAGGCTATTACCAATTGGCAAACTTTGAAAGGAAACGATCGACCTGGAGTCACAAACCAAGGTCTGGCCAACAGCTACTGGTTGGAATCGAATGTGACTCGAAAGCATTATATGCTAACCTCTAGTCCACGCTGCTGGTTGAGCAGTTACAACAATTACTGTTTTCACACAAACTTCCTATTACAGCTTTCACACTTTTTAATATACATGTTCACCTCACTAATATATGTATAATACTATGTACATATTTCATGATTAAATATAAGCATATGCAGGGCTCGTTCGCTCACTTTATGAAATTGGGGAACTAGCAGAGATAGTGGTACCCAGCTAATTTTTATGATTCCAAAGTGCTATTCTTGTTCTATTCAACGGGTATAGTTTCCATATTAGAGGTAAAATCTCAACTGTATAGAGACTGTGTATGTGACACATCTCTTTCATATCACAAATATGCTCATACTTTCACGAATGAAACTCTTTTTAAATTGGGCAATTATGTAGACGGTTACTAATGGATACTTTATATATTTATGTATGTACGTACATATATACTTGTATAAAAACTTTAAATTCGTTTCATAATGAAGTGCTTCCCAGTTTTATTATTAAGTAGCGCTTCTTCAGAATCTGATGATTATTAAGAGTAAAAAAATAATATTAGCAATTATTAAATTGCCTTTCTATATTTTTTGCGGGTTTTTCAACCCTTCTCTTTCGCTCTCTCAACGGCGCATTTGTCGGTCTAAATTTGTTATTTTCGGAAAAGAGCTCCAAATAATTGCTACTCCTGTTTATTACTGAAAGGCGAAAGGGTAGGTGTCGTCTGAGGATTAAAAACAAAGACTTTTATTTTTTTCGAAAGGATCATCTTTCGTCGACAACTTCGTTAATTAAAAGGAGAGGTTTTCGTCAACTGAAAGGATTATACCCAATACTTTTCTTAAAAAATTCAGTCAAAAACCAAGATCAAGCATACTTACATATATATATAATAAAATATATCTATATAATAATTACAATTATTGACTCTTTATATCCCGTAACCCATCCAGGAAACATTTTTTGGAATTATTCTACATATACATATATACATATGTAGGTATATTGTATTTATTTATTTATTACATCAATTAATCATGCACACTCGCCTAAAAAATTGGCTCAAAGCGACGAGTGTGCTAAACAGATAAATACTCAAGAAATTACATATACATATATATTTAATACATAATTATTACGGGTTTACCCCACGGGACCGAAAGTAAAACGCCCGAAAACGCAAATATCGGATCGATCTTTGCCTTCCGATATTTGCGTTTTCGGAGGTTTCACTTTCGGTCCCGCGAGGTAGACCCGTGGAAAACACCTCCTGCAGTTCTTGATTTCTTAACTCTACCTATAATTAAATTATTCCTATTTCTAGTGTTATGATTAGAGGTAGGACCGGAAGCGCGCCGTCTATTGTTCCATTATTGTAAATGCTTTGTAAAAAAGGTTCGGCAAACCTTTAACAATGGATTTACAACATGTGAACAATGAACAGCGCGCTCTGGGTCCGCTCTTTAGTGATGATTATTCATATCTCTATTCCTAACTATGTAATTATTTAAATATGTAGATAATAGATTCTTAAACCCAGCTATGAACAAAAATTGCGTCTAGTGTTCCTTGCACGTCATTTAAGTTAGTAATTTATTGTCATTCACACACCGAATGTTATCGATGACAAAACCATTGATTGTAATTCCGGAATCCATGTCTTCCAAGGCTTGAGCAATAATATTTTCAAAATACAAATTAAACAATAGCGATGAGAGCACACATTCTTGACGAACTCCCTTCAATATTCTTATGCTTTCTGTTGTGCCAAGTTCGACGCATATTATAGCAGTCTGATTCCAGTAGAGATTGACAATTACCCAAATATCTATTTTATCTAATATTTGTTATTAATCCACAAGAATAGTGGAAATATGATTTTTCTAAGTGGAATTTTATTTAATTCTCATATAAAGACAATCTAAATCCTGGACAAGGAGCGCTGAGATAAGAGTGGTGATGAGTGAATCCGTGGTAAGTTTCACTCTATAAAATGTCACACAACACTATGACGGTCTCAGGTCAGCGGCGAGTAAGTGCCGCCGCTTAACAAAAGCACAACCCGGTTTTCAAAGGTACCGTATCATCTTTGACAGAGAAGGAAACTCTATAATAAATCCCTGGTAGTGGGCAGCAGCTCTGCCAGTATAAGATGTCAAAACATTTACTGCGCTGTAGAAGGAAGTGGGAATCCACTGCAGTATTCTCCCAAGATAACTATGATGTACAAAAATAAAAGTGTGAAGAAGTCTGACTCTCCGGCTGACACCCGGCGCCTTCGAGGTTCCAGGTCTCACGGTGTGAAATTGGCTACTGGCCACATGCATGTGACTCACCAGGCATCATGTGGAAAATATGCGACTGGAGAAACTTTACGGAACAAATCCAAAATAGGTACTTGGAACGTTAGAGGACTCCTGAATCCTGGGAAAACACTGGTTGTTGAGAAAGAGATGTACAGTCATGGGCTAGATATACTCGGAATCTCGGAAACGCACTGGAAGAACAACGGCCATTATAAAACTTCAAATGGAAATACGATATATTTTTCTGGTAACCAAGATTCGTCACATAGCGGTGTCGCGGTGATCTTAGCATCTAAATTAACCAGTGCACTAATTGGCTACAACCCCATAAGTGACAGACTTATACACTTAAAACTCAACACGCATCCGTATAAACTAAACATCCTTCAAATATATGCTCCTACTGCAGATGCCGAAGATATTAAAATAAATGCGTTCTATGCTTCACTACTCGATACATTGTCAAATATCTCAAACAAAGAAATGACCATCATTCTTGGTGATTTTAATGCCAAAGTCGGTAATAATAGCAACATTGATAACATAGTAGGTAAATATGGATTGGGTATTCAAAATGAGAGAGGAGAGAAACTTATAAGTTTCTGCATTGAAAATAAAATGTCCATTATGAATACTTGGTTTCAACATCATCCTAGGCGATTGTACACTTGGATATCTCCTGGGGATCGTCACCGCAACCAAATCGATTATGTATTAATAAATTCTAGATGGAAATCATCGATACATAACGTCAAAACATATCCAGGTGCAGATTGCGGATCGGACCATAACTTACTTGTTGCTAAATTTCGACTGAAATTGAAAATGATTAAAAGACATCAAAATAAAGCAATTAAACTCACCAATGATGATGTAATTAATTTTGGCAATGTAATCAGAGAAAAAGATGCAGAATTCCAAATAAATCCTAATGTAGATGTAGAAGAGTCTTGGAAAATTTTTAAAGATCTCATAATTCGGTATGCCAGAAAACATCAAACACCGCAAAATGAACATCGTAAGTCTTTTATCTCTGATTCAACTTGGGTTAAGATAAAAGAACGTAAAAGACTTAAACAAACTGGCATAACATCGACAGAATATCTTGAAAGGTATGCAATATTACATAAAGATATTCAAAGGAGTTGTAGGCGGGATAAAGCTAAATATATAAATGACATATGTGAGGAGATAGAAAAACACGCATTAAAGAATCAGGCAAGGGATATTTTTCACAAAGTAAAAATCGTCACTCAAAAATTTTCACCCAAAACTTGGACAATAGATGATCAATTTGGAAACACGCTTACAGATATTGATGTGATACTCAACCGATGGAAAGAATACTGTTCGGAATTGTACAGTGGTAGTTCGTCGACCTCAATTGTTTCCCTAATTGATGATGTCAGGGAGCCTGACATCTTGACATCTGAAGTTGTAAATGCCATAAAGAAACTGAAATGTAAAAAGTCTCCTGGCAGCGATGGTATACAAGCTGAACTTCTGAAAGAGCTTGGTGAAACTGCGATAAAGGCGCTATGTAATATGTGCAACAAGATCTGGGTAAACGGAGTATGGCCGAAAGATTGGGTCAATTCAATATTCATTCCCTTACACAAGAAAGGATCTACAAAAAAATGCGAGAATTACAGGACCTTAGCCTTAATATCGCACTCTAGTAAAGTATTGCTGTATATAATTAAAGATCGTTTGAGCAGTTACCTTGGATGGCAAATACCGAACGAACAAGCAGGGTTTGTAAAAGGCAAAGGGACGAGGGAACAAATACTGAATATACGTCAACTCATTGAAAAATGTCGGGAGTTTCAAACTCCAGCCGTTCTTTGTTTTATAGACTATAAAAAAGCTTTTGACTTTGTGAACTGGGACTATCTGTGGAAAGTTCTACTGGACATGGGAGTCCCCATGCATCTTGTAAAGATAATACATAACTTGTATAATGATAACAATGCAGTAGTTCGAATCAATTCGCTAAACTCGACAAATTTTCGAGTACAACGTGGAGTAAGGCAAGGGTGTATATTATCTCCAGACCTATTTAATATATATGGAGAGTATATAATGCGTAGAGCACTGGATGGTTGGAAGGGTGGAGTGTCCATTGGTGGAAAAAAACTATCCAATCTTCGGTATGCGGATGACACAACGCTCATAGCTAATAATCATGAAGAAATAGCCGAACTGATCCGTCGTGTTGAGACAGAGAGTAATGTGCTTGGCCTCCAGATAAACCGCCCCAAAACAAAAATTATGATAATTGACCGTCACCAACAGCTGCAAAACAACAACTCAGCTTTAAACGGTATAGATGTGGTTGATAATTTTGTCTATCTGGGGTCACTCATATCTAACAACGGCGGCAGCGAATTGGAAATACGGCGCCGGATTACATTAGCAAAATCGGCAATGTCACAACTAACGAAGATTTGGAAGAATAGAGCCATTACAACTGCTGTCAAAATCCGTCTCGTGAAGAGTCTCGTTTTTTCTGTCTGCCTTTATGGTGTCGAGACGTGGACCATGAAGGCGGCGGATAGACGGAGAATCGATGCCTTCGAGATGTGGTCCTGGAGACGGCTACTGCGCGTGCCTTGGACCGACAAACGCACGAATGTGTCTATTCTTGAAGAATTGAAAATCAAGGATAGATTGTCAACAATATGCCTGAAACGTATATTGCAGTTCTTCGGCCACATTGCACGAAGAGGTGAGGAGAGCCTGGAGCGGTTGGTTGTGGTTGGTAGCGTCGAAGGCAGAAGAGCCAGAGGCAGATCCCCCGCACGCTGGACTGACCAAGTATCTGCAGCGACGGGCGCTTCCACGGTAGCAAGTCTTCGCCTGGCCGAATTTAGAACTGAATGGAGGCAGCTGGTTGACCGCACATCATAGTCACGATCCTCAGTGATGAGGGAACCGACAGCAATATAATATATTATCCCTATTAATTCAATTCAGATTCGTGTAAATACGAATAAATACTAGTACAAGTTTTTAGCTCGCAATTTTACCGATTTAAAATTCAGTACAATTCAAATTAACCCTTTTAAACGAAAAATAAAAATAGTTTGGCCAGAACACTATCCCAATAAACATCTTTCAGTAGAAAATACTCAATATAAAATAGTATAATTATTGAGAAAAAATCCCAAGTGAAAATACGTACTTTTGACTTTTGATTTGAACTGGACGACTACTAAGATATATTTGAAAGTTGAAAAGTACTACAAATGAAAGATAAAATACCCGACTATCGATTCCAATATTTATTTTTAACAGGAAATTTACAGATTTTGAGACATTGACCGAACAACACCAAGATATAGAAAAATTGCGCGCTTTATTAAACACATATACATACATATCTCCGAATCTCGAGCCAATCAACATTTTTTATTACACTTGTCATTTGTCAATTTTCCTTTCCAGTATTGATTAAATCCAATAGCTTCTTACTAATTGTTGCGAAACGTTTGTTTTTCTTTTTTAATTATTTTTGCATACTATTTTTCAAATGATGCATGAATAAAAACTGAAGAAGTTACATTAATTACAAAGAAAGTTCTTTCACAAGGCTATTTTATATATCAAACGTACCTCAAATATTCCACGTTGAGAAAAAATAATATTCAAAATACACAGACGCTTAAATAAAACCATAGCCCAAAGAATATTAATAGCTCGGGGCAATTGAAAACCTTGTATATTATGTTTTTACAAATTTTCTCATGTATGTACATATTTCTATTATATTTTACAAATTAAATAACGCATACATATGTATATACATATATACGTTTCTACTACAGCTGCTTGAAGGATTATACATATGTAGTAGCCAATTTGGTCATTTTGGATTCTAGCCAAAGGTTTTGAAAGTTTTTCACGAGAACTTTAATTAAAATTCTAGTAAACAAAGAAGCTGTATAAAACAGACAACTTTCATACATGCTAAACAAATTAGACAGGTCCTCGGTAACACGAACGTGTTACTATCCCAATCATATAAAGGTGTTTGAAGTTGTATACAAGGTTTTTAAGTTATGTTATTATGTTTTATTTCATTTATTATTATTATAATATAATAATATAATATTAAATAAAAATAAACATAAAAATGGACAAACAATAATAATAACAAATTAATGACTGCTGTGAGCCGACAGGTTTCCCCAATGCGGAACAATCAGCTTACAAAAAAAAAAAAAAAACAATTTGGATATGACCAACCCATGATTTTATCTATGTATTTAAGGAATATAAGAAAGTCAAAAACCAAAATTCGATAACACTGTTCAACACGAAAAATGGTTCAGATACGAGATATGACTTTTCTTATAGATCTATGCACAGTAAACACGAATCTGGTAATAAAAAATGTTGATTGGCTCGAGATTCGGAGATATGTATATGTGTTTTTTAAATCGTGCGATTTTTCTATATCTTGGTGTTGTTCGGTCGACGTCTCAAAATCTGTAAATTTCCTGTTCAAAATGAATATTGGAATCTATAGTCGGGTATTTTATCTTTCATTTGTAGTACTTTTCAACTTTCAAATATCTCTAAGTAGTCGTCCAGTTCGAATCAAAAGTCAAAAGTACGTATTTTCATTTGGGATTTTTTCCCACTGCTAATACTATTTAATATTGATTATTTTCTATTGAAAGATGTGTAGTGGGATTGTGTTCTGGCCACACTATTTACACTAATAACAAAAATCTGTTTATTTTATCGAGGTAAGTCAGTTATCAATAGAATTTTTGTTATTAATCCACAAGAATAGTCGAAATATGATTTTTATAAGTGTAAGTTTATTTAATTCTCATATAAAGACAATTTAATATATTATCCCTATTAATTCAATTCAGATTCGTGTTAATACGAGTAAATACTAGAACGAGCTTTTAGTTCCCAATTTTACCGATTTAAAATTCAGCACACTTCCAATTAACCCTTTTAAACATGTTTCAATAGAAAATACTTAATATAAAATAGTATTAACGGTGAGAAAAAATCCCAAATGAAAATACGTACTTTTGACTTTTTATTTGAACTGGGTCACTACTTAGAGAGATTTGAAAGCTGAAAAGTACTACAAATGGAAGATAACATACCCGACTATAGATTCCAATATTAATTTTGAACAGGAAATTGACAGATTTTGAGACATCGACCGAACAACACGAAGATATAGAAAAATCGCGCGATTTAAAAAACAAATATATCTCCGAATCTCGAACCAATCAACATTTTTTATTACCATATTCGTGTTTACTGGGCTTAGATCTATAAGAAAAGTTATATCTCGTCTCTGAACCATTTTTCGTGTCGAACAGTGTTATTAGTATTCGACTCCGATATATCGCAAATGTAATATTTACCTTGTCAAATCTATATGATACAAATTTTATTTTACAGATCGATGATAAAGGGTGTAAATTAGTTATTTTAAAATTATCTTATTATTCTTCTAATACTTAATCCGTATTCGGACGTAGGCGACTACCATGGGATCGTTTATGGAATTAGAATTAGATTTATAAATTCAGTGATATTTAATTAGATTCGTGTATAATACTGCTCCAGCTTAGAGATAATTAATAAATGCAAACTGCGAATTTCTATAAAGGAATTTGATTAAATAACAGGTGAATGATCTTTAACGAAAACAAATAGTAATTTTTTTCGGGTGTTTTCGGCATTTTTTCAAAGTAAAAATTTCAAGCAAAGGAAATTCAAAGAACTCGGAATCAAATTCCTATCTCTTTTGATGTTTTTTTTTAATTTTTGTGAAAATTCCGAGTATTTCGACAAGCATGTTTCTTGAAAGTAAACTTCTTTATGATTTTGCGAAAGTGGTGCTTTGTATTTTTCTTGTGTACGCAATTCTATCCTTGTAAACAAATAAACAAACTTATGTTCTTGTAAAACTGTTATTTCAATGAATTGAAAACATATACATTTATGCATATGCGTATAAAATTTAAGGTAAGCTGTGTGTGTGTGTCCTAACGCATAATGAATCGACATAATGAATCGATACAAACCTAAACTTTGTATAAATTCATTCGTCAAGATTTTGACGCGGTATCGAACCCGTGACCTCAAAATATCCTGTTATAGGTATATCTGAGCTTAATGGCCTCAACCACGACGTCAAAGTCAATTCTTAAAATATTCAAGGTTGCGAGGTCAATGACCGAGGTTTGTTTATACAAAATTGTAGGTATAAGGTTTTGTAAACTGAACACAATGGTCTCAATCACGACGTCAAATTCGATTCTTAAAATATTCAAGGTTGTGAGGTCAATGACCGGGGTTTGTTTATACATAATTATAGGTATTAGGTTTTGTGGTCTAAACACACAAAGCTCATACACCTTTTTCCTTACGAGGTTTTGAACATTTCTTTTATCATATTCGCGTTATAGTTCATATTCGCGTTATAGTTCGCGTTGTGTGGTATACACAGACGGACGTGTTTACCTACATCCCTTTCTACCGATATGGCCACGATTTGTGCCTGTAGAGTGGTGATAAACGAAGTTCTGGCGTTCATACGCAACAAGATCGACACCCTAGATGAAGTATCACTTGTCCAAATATGTGACTTCTTTACTGAGGATGAAATGATGGTGGCGAGAAACGTGCTCATTTCACTTCTGCCTGATGTGCGAGATACACGACGACAAGGTGATCTAAAAAAGTTAAGATGTATTCAAGACATTATTAAAATGTTTAAAGAGACAGATGTGTCTGTTCTACCAAATTTTGGCGCTGTCAACCTGCGACGTTTGCCTCCTGTTTCTTTCGATTCGATTGATGTTACATCACTACTGAGTGCCATTCAAGATTTGAAGGAAGAGGTGAGAGTTCTGAAGTCTCAGGGTGGGGCGAATGATATTTCTCTCATTAAGGATGCAATAGCTGAGTTGCGCGAAGATATGAACAAGATCACTTCCGATGTTTCAAATCGCGATTTGAATGCGTCTAACTTGGTGGAAGAGATATTAAAAAAAACCGGAACCTTTGCGGATGCCGTACGTAAGCAGACTAATAAAACCAACAAAAATAATAGCCAATCGAAACTACCTCCTGTGCCGAACGCATCGAATAATGTTACATCGAATAATGTAAACAAGCGGGGAGCGTCAACCAGTGGCGGCGCTTCGAAAAATGTTACATCGAACGATGCAAACAATCAGGGAGTGTCAACCAGTGCTGGCGCTCCACTAGCTGAAAATGATAACAACGATAATTTCAAATTAGTTAAAACGAAAAAAAACATTAGACGAAGTGCCAACTTAAGAGGCACTTGCAAGGATTCTGAATTGCAAGCTGTAATTCCAGAATCTGAAATTTACATCTCTAGATTCTCGTTAGAGACGAATGTCGAAATAATTAGTACATATTTAAAGAAAAAAGTAAATTTCAAATTCACCTTAAAAGAACTACCATCTCGAACAAAATGCGGTTTCAAGTCTTTCATTGTTGCAACTGAAGCCACGAATGCAACAAAACTGCTCGTGCAAGATTTATGGCCGACCGGAATTGTTTTCCGACGTTTCCGAAAAAACTATATTAATGGGGGACAAAACAATAACAATCGTCAGCTATAATTGTTGCTCTTTTCGACGTACTGAATCCTACATTTCCAAACTATGTAATGAGGCCGACGTTATTTTGTTACAAGAAACATGGTTTTTAGAATTTGAAACTGTATACTTGAGAAGATTCCATCCATCATTTGAAGGCACTGGTACTGGTACAGTGGACAGCGGTAATGGACCTTTAGTTGGACGTCCCTATGGTGGTGTTGGTATATTGTACAAAAAAACTTTTACAGTCACCCAAATTGACCTTCATAATCCGAGATTACTTTGCATTAAACTTCAGCAAGGTGATATTGAATTTTTAATTATTAATGTATATATGCCGACGGCAAAACCAGAAAACTTTGAAGATTTTACTACTTGCTTGGGCATTGTTAATGCCGCTATTGAAGATCATAGTCGCTCGAATTTTATTGTCATGGGTGATTTTAATGCTCATCCTGGCTCTTTATTTTGGAACGAACTACTATCCTTCTGTGAAGAAAATCATTTGAGGATTCAAGATTATGCGTGTCTTCCATCTGATACATTTGCATATGTTAGTGACGCACACGGCTCCTTACGGTGGTTGGATCACTGTATCACATCTGAAGGAATTTTAGGATCCATTCAAGATTTTAAAGTCCACATTGACGTAGTATGGTCAGATCATCGTCCGCTTTTTGTTATAATTGCTTCGAATGGTCTGAATCGTTCGAGACCATATCACAATTATCGTCAATTATTGCGTGGCATCCATTGCAACTTAGATGCCACGCAACCCTTCCGACATAATTGCATATTCACTAGAAATAATTAACTCTTTGGATCGTATTGTATGTGATAATAATCTTCAAAATTGCAATTTGAGAAAATGCACTGATACTGAGCATAGGACTTCCATTAATTACCTCTATCATTCGATTGTAGATGTGTTGAGAAATGCCGCTTCGACATAATTATTATTATTATTATTTATTATTATTATTATTTATTATTATTATTATTTATTATTATTATTTATTATTATTATTATTTATTATTATTATTATTTATTATCAGTAATATTTATATATTTACTTATGTATTTATTTATTTATTTTTTGTTTACTATTTTTCAATACTTTTTTTTTATTATCTATATATTATTTATATGGGCGTTGGGGATTGCACTATTCTCCTCATCGTCTGGAATAAAAGCTATTATTATTATTATTATTATTATATTATCCGACTGCCGATTCCGATTTCGACTTCGATTTTGAATTTGGATTTTATAATTTTACTATTATTTTTTCATGCATAATTTAATTGACATGACCGATTCCCGATTTCTGTTTCAGTTCCGATTCCGATTAATCATTACTATTCATATTGTAACTTTATTTTAAATCACATATCAATCCAAAAGCACCAGTTGAAAATTCAACCCGTTAAAGATTCTAAGAAATGAGACTGTTGTTAATTTAAAAGTTATTTAATTAAAAATTTACAAATTTGACGATAGACGTCTCTGTGCATGTTAGTTGATATATATTTACCTTGTACAATACAAACTAGCTGAACCCTGCATGCGTTGCAATGCCACAATAACGCATGCAATTCCCGTTCCCGTTCCCGTTTCAAGTAATGATTGGAGCTCAACTAACGTCTCTTCAAGGCCGTGTCGTCATAAACCAACTGGTAACGTGATTACCAACGAACACATTTTCTTGACTACACAATGGCGCTTCAAACTTTCGCGTCGGTAAAATTGTAATTACGGATATTATTATTAAGAGCTTTTTTCCCCTTTTTTCCACACTAAGATTCCCGGACATGCATACAACAAATACTGAAAGTTCCATCGTAATCGGTAGAGTAGCTTAGGAGCCTATACAAAACAGACAGTTGCCCGGCTTCGCTCGGTATTTGTAATATAAACCGCTTAAACATGACTAATCTAATAGTAACTCATTTGTTTTTTTTTTTATTAAATTGACTGTCACGAACAAACAAACATATATACTAATTCTCTTTCGAAATTATATGTATACCAGAATCCGGTGGCTGTGCTCCCGGCGCCTTCACCCCCGGGGACTTCAAATCCTTTGAATTGAAAAAAATCAAATCGGCGCCTATGAATCGAATAAATCGAATGCGTTTTCTACGAACCAACGAACGAAGGTTACATACATATATACAAAGTCTCTTTCGAAATTATATATTAGATACTTGAATCGAATGTACAATTTTTCCGGCCAAGAAGGAGCGTTGGGGGTTTTAATTTTTGCAAGAAACGCTTAGATAAATATAAAAAAAATAATATCGTCTTAATTTTCATCTTCTGCTAATATGTCAACAAAACACTTATACAGTTTTGTTAACAATGCGCACAGCTTAAAGCCATCGTTCCAAGCAATCAAATCCTGTCAGATGCAGACAGATTATTCATCCGACAAAATCTGAGACAAACACCGTGCTTTTGACAGTGTACCTCACGTCACTAATTGAGACGAATTAATGTTAGAAACACTCATAAAAACATCTAGCCCATATACATATGTATGTACATATGTATATGCAATACTTCTGAAAATGGCCTCGCACTTGAGACTATTCTATCGAATAATACGCGAGCTGATGTAAAACTCTTGGACTACATATGTATGGTGGTTAGTATTACAGAAAATGGAGGGTGGCTTTCATTTATTTATGACGATGCAAAATAGCGGAAAGTGTCGGTTGAAGGGGATGAAGGGGTCGTGCTACATTTTCGCTCGTAGTAAGAGGGTTGGTTGAATTATTTATCAAAAAGTGGAAAAGCCCACGTGTGGTGGCTTATTTGTTTCGTATGTAGAAACACGTATAACGGATAATTATGAATATTACTCAATGGAATTTTGTTCGAGGTATGTGGTTTTTAAATATCTTACATGTCAGTGTTGTTATTTGAAATGGGTTTCGAACATATTTTTGTATCAGTATTCGGTGAAGTCACTGACTAAACCACCTTCGTGACTGAGAGTGTTCCAAGCTGGTCGATTGAATCTTCTTCCTAAAGCTGGAAACACTCCAGCTAATCTGTAAAATCATTAATTAGAAAACTTCTCACTTTTGCATCAAATGATCAGGTAATGGAACTATGTACATATAATCTATGATTTGTATGAATTAATGAGTTTTAGTAGTCTTCAGTTGAGATTTGTGGATTTAAATAGTGATCAAACAAAATCATTCAATTTTATACGGCAGAAAGTAGTATGTAGGTCTTATGGTATGACAACGACTTTCACTTCCAGTTGAGCGATTTTTCTCGTTTTATTTTGTATTTGTAAATTGTTTAAATATGTAATGTGAATTTGTGAATTTTTAATAGGAAAAAAGCTATCAAAGCTCTAATGAATTTTCATTGTAATCCTGTCTTCTATGGACTTTCAGTTCTAATATTTTCCGTAATATTATTAATATGTATTATAAAAATCTAAATTATATAAGTTATTAATGTTGATGATATGAATAATTTAAAATAAATATAAACTTGATATTAAATAAATTAAATTAAATAGTATTTATTACAAATATTATAAAAGGAAAAGTTTCCAGTCAAAACGACTTTTTATAGAGTGCTTCAACGGTTGATTAATTTAAAAACAAAAACAAATGTTAATTTTGATCATAAAATCATTTACCGCTCGAATAAGTGCATTTATGTAAATAAAAATTTATTAAGATTGAAAACCAATTCAAGTAAATGTAGTGAAATATAAAACTGACCCAATAAATGCTTGAGTAAAGAAAATATTTTTGTCTTTTAAAATTCGCTAGTTAATTAGATACACGTGTTAATTAGATACACTAGATAACGAGTTATTTAGATACAAATTTTGGCGCAGCAATACTATATTTTGAGCTTATGTCAAAAACCTGTCAACATTTCTCATTTTTCAAACGCTTATTCAACAAATAGAGTAAAGATCCGCCTCAGTAAGTAAAATATATGATTTGTTTGTTGCTCACATTAAATACCTGAGAGATTCATCGGCCAGAAGACAGTGGAAGATCTATTGTTGTGGATTATTGTATATATACATACATATGTAGGTATAATATGCAAATACATATATTTATACTCTCCGAAATTTTTTCATAATACCTCGACTTTCGTGGAAAAATTCCGACACATGAAAAAAATCCGGATATACTAGTAACTTTAAGTGGAAGGAAAACCAGTCAAATGAGAACGTGATACAATAGATGCCCCCAGAACTTCCGACACGAAAAAACACTCTAATCCCACGAGCCCGAACCTGGAGAATTCAAAGTCAAGCAAATATGCACAGGATGATTCGAAAATAAAATAAATGTAATACGCAAATAAATCAAATCGGTCTTTGCCACATAATCAGTTATGGAAAACCATATATTATGTACATACATACATATATTATATTAGAGACGGATAAGCGATTTGCCCGAATCCCATGAGAACCCTTCATTTTGTTGGCAATGCTCTTGTGAACTTCCGAGCCATTAGTTCACATGAATTATTACATTATTCTGCCATCGAATCGTTCATCACAATCAATCAAATAGTAGCCCCATACTCGATTAATTCAATTGTACAAAAATATGTGATCATAAAACTTCATCTGTTGTTATTACAAACATATGTAGATTCAAAAAGATTATTTGAATCTTGTTATAAATAAATAGCATGTATATATATGTAATACTATTCATTAAGATGTAGAAAAAAATATCGATTTAAAAGCGTTTGAAATTTGAATTTCTGAAAAGTCCCTGACGTTTATCCAGTTTTTAGTTTTAAACATAGATGGTGGTAGTCAAATAAAATTATTTGTATTTTTATTCAAAATAATAATTACATACATACAAATTTTATTTTATTTTACATAGATATGTATATACCTGGAAGGCCTGACAGGTAGACCCCAATGCGCCTTTTTAGACAATTAATTACTAGCATTGCAGCATTTTTATTACATAAATCGCTGTGTTTCATTAACGTAAATTAAAAATGAATTAATCCACAGAGACATCTATGGATTTGGACTTGTACACATTTTTTTACATATTGTACATAAATCAAATTCAGATACTTCTGACACGGCGGGAAGGATGATTTTTTTGTCAATTTGATGGAGGAACTGTTTCAACAATGAATTCAGATATATTGGCAAACTCTGATAAGAAATGTTCGACTTGGAGTCACAAATATCCAAGTCTGACCGGCAGTATTAAAGATTAGCACGGGATTGAACCAGGTAACCTCTCGGTGCTAAACATAAACGCAACCACCGAGCCATACTGCTGGCTAAACGTGTATAAATACTACGAAGGCGTAACAAATAAACCCCAACGCACCCCCTTGGTCAATTATAAACATCGATATACAATTTTTAGAATAATTTTAACAAAGCGTCATAGAGACATCTTGTTATTTTGACAACTTTTTGAAAAACTTACATTTTCAAAGCATTTTTTTTTTATTATAATAATCGTCAAATTTCAATATGCTGAAAACCTCGAAATTTTCAAGAAACTTATGGACAAATTTGCAGCAGTTTTATGCATATCAGCGAAATTAGAGATACTAAAACCTTAAAAATTGCGAAAAATGGGTATAGGTTGCCAATTTCTTGGAACCGTTTCTATGAAAATCAGATTTATTGACAAACTCTGATAGGAAGCGATTGACCTGGATCAAATCAAGGTTATTATATATAGTATTTGCATGGTAAGGAATGTGAAGACAGGATACACGCAATATGTAGATCTGTTTTGGTAAGAAATTTTATGGAAAAATTTTTTTTTGTGGAGCCACAAATATAATATGCTCAAAGTTTAATATATTTATCTACTATCTTTTCATACTTCTATTATTGATGGTAAAAATATTATTGATTGTTTTAATAAAAATACAAAATTAAAAAGTACATATAATTGAGATCCCTGTACTTAGCTTTTTTAAATTTGGTTCAAATGATGCGAGATTTACTTAAGTCTGGAGCTGAATTCAATCAATTTCTATATTTGTCTTTTTAAAATATATGAAGAGAAAGGTCTCTCAACCAGTTCAGTGCTATTAATCGGCGTCAGAAATTTGAGCGCTATGTCATAAAGCTGTTCATATTCTTCACTAATACCTAGCCAAAAATTAATAACCTTATTTATTTCGAATTCAGTTTTTTAATGCTATAATTTGAAAGTTCAATCAAGTTCTCTTTTTCCTTAGTAGTTGTCCGAAAATGTTCGTTATCAAAGGGGTTTGAAATCAAATTGTTTGCTTCTAAAAGGTTTGGGGAAGCACTGCGTAAAAGACGATTTCAACTATATTAAATAATCAATTATTTTTTCACGCACAAATATCCCGAGACATACGACTCTTGTTTTCAGATAAGAAATTATGTAAAGTTTCAAATACTTCAGTTTGATCATTTTCGATACATAAATCTAATTTCCTAATCATATGTACTTTCAATTTTATGTGGAACTTTAAAGATTATTATCGAACTGTTCTCAAGTGTCAAATTGAAGTTATTTATTTATTGGAGCGAAAACACGGTAAATTTAAAAATGTACTCCAAAATCCATGCCGGATCTGAGGGAAAACGTATCGATTGTCAGATTTTCGATCATCGACTGTAGTACATATTGACGTCAACGATGACTAATTAAGATAATGTTTAATCTAGTTTTTTTTACCCGGCTTCGCTCAATATTTGTAATATAAAAAGCTTAGACATGGCGAATCTAATAGTAAATATTCAATTGTTTTTTTATTAAATTTATTTTAATCGAAAAAAATATAATATTCAACCAATTGAATTGTCGTCATTGAAATTTTATTTTGTTTTCGAAGTTCCCAAACAAAGATACAAAGTCTATTTCCAAAATATATATTAGATATAAAAAATATTTCTATTTTTATGATTGTAAATCATTCATTTCTGCATGTCCGCCATTACTGATTTTTTTTCGCGTACCACAGGTTGGGAAACGCTGCCCTAGACAATTGACACATTTAAGAAATTAAGTAAGTAAGGATTGGGTGGGAAAGTATTAAGTTGGTTTGAATGTCATCTGAATAATAGAAGACAGAATGTAAAAATCAATGAAAGAGTTTCTAAAAATTTGATTATTCCATATGGAGTACTCAAATTTTATACTCACAGGGTTCTAAATTAGGGCTTCTGTTTTTTATTTTATATATTAATGATTTGGTGGAATTATTTGACGTATGTAAAGTTCATATGTTTGCGGATGGTACGTTAATTTATATTGTAGGTGATGATGTGCAAGGGAATTACAGTATGTAAGTGATTGGTTATGCGAGAATAAACTGAAAGTGAACTCAAGTAAGACTTAGATAATGTGGATGAATAATAACAGCGTTGTGAGTAATGTGATTTAGATGGGAGAGTGGCAGAAGTAGTAGATAATATTAAGTATTTAGACATTTATTTGGATTATAAATGAAGTTTTAAGGTGCACGCAGATTATATTATTAAAAAAATGGCAAAAAAGTTAGTGTACTTTGTAGGTTAAGAAATTTATTAAGTATAAAAAGTAAAATATTAATATATAATTGTACTGTACGGCCTCATACTGTATATTGCGCTTTAATCTATTTAGTGGATTGTGTATTGATAAATTGCAGAAAGTGCACAATAGAGCAATGCGTGCAATTTTGAATGTGAGGAAACCTAAGAATGTTAGAAGTATGTTAGATGAATTGAAATGGTTGGGTATTAGAAATGGCTTTAAATTAAATAAACTTAATAATTACATAGTAAGGAATAGAGATTTACATAATTACTAGCTTTATTGCCGGCTTTGCACGGGGTGTATAAAAAAATTAAAAAGGAATGAAAAAAAAAGTTTTTGATTTCTTCTTAAAAATTAAAAAAATATATTTATTTATTTTATTAGGAGCGGCGTAATAACATTGGTGCTTTCTTTAAGGGTGTTAATGGATACCTCTGTGGTAGATGATGTAATTATATAAGTTAATAAATGCAATGTTTGGCATTATAATATTTTGTAAACGTTACTAATTATATGTAGTTTATTTTTTGTCAATTATGTTATATTATAGTTATAATATTAATTGTCACTTTTGTTATATATTCATTAGCAATTTGCTACAAATAAATAAATTTATTTTTGTATCTTTATTACATATATAAAATCGTTTAATTTATGTAGAAAAAAAAATACGCTTCATTTTACATTTATGTTATATTTGAAAAATACTCCACGGAATTGAATACCGAAAACAACACTATATTTTTATATAAAAACTAACAAAAATCGGTTCGCTGTTTCATCTTAAGAAGAAAATAATCGAAATCTGCGTATTTATGTGCTTATTTTTTCGCACGAACTCGTTCAAGAAAAAATCATGCGCGAACTTTATAGAGGTATCGTCAGAGGAATCGACGATACTATCTTTTTCTTTACGAATATTTTCACGACGTGCATCGTATTTAATATGATACAAACCGAATGTTTTATATTATATGTATGTATGTATATGTATGTAATACCTACCTACGGTAGTATACATATAATAAAATACGTAGAAAGATATATTTATATATCTGAATCATGCCTGCGAAATACATTCGGCATGTTTGGTTTCACGTATGATTTACTTACATCACTTCGAAAATAAATTACGACGTTCGAATCGCTTGAAAATATTCTCAAAAGCAATACAAGACCCTCGAGATTCCGTATTCGCGTATCGAAAATACCAAACTTACAATATCGTCGGTTTAATATATATATGTACATATTATACATATGTACATAGCAGGTTTATAATATGAATATTCAGTGAGTGCTTTCGTTCTGCGAATAATCAAAATTAATCATTTTTTCACATTATTTTTATTATATTATTTGTATATTACATTATGCTATTTCATTTATCGTTTCTCGACGTGAAACATTTGTTCTGTTTGTACAGCAAATGGAATCCTCTTCCTGTGACGTTGCCATTTGTTCGAAACACGAACGAAATCGGTCCAGAGCCCATTTCTGAAACATTTATGAAAAATAAATAATAGTTTTATCGTTTCAAATTTTATTTCAATAGCTTGTGTAACACATACGTAATAAAAAAATCCTCTATTCATATTCCAAATAGGCTATAATCACACACAAAAACGATTCCATACGAATTTTTATATTAAATTTGTTTAATTGCATATGTATATATGTACATACATGCATATGAATAAGAAACATTGACTAGTGGTTAGCATATCTTGCTATGATCAGTGTGGTTATGAGTTCAAGTCACTCTGATTGCTGCTGGCCAGACCTTGGTTTGTAACCAGGTCGGTCGTTTCTTATCAGAGTTCGCCAATTTTTCTGATTTTAATTGAAACGGTTCCTGCAAAATTGGCTTTCCCTCCCCATTTCTCACACGAAATCTTGAGTTATTGTGTTATATCTCAGGATTCACTGTGTTTCTCTCCAAAGATGTCTCTTTGGATGTTTATTGTATAAATTCGTATTGTTGTATATAAAAATGTTTATTGTATTGATCGTTTTGTATACCATGTTTATTGATATTATTGTATACGATGTTTGCAATGTCACGTATGGTTTCGAATTGTGTAATGATTATGTATTAAATACATATAATTTCTTGATTTGTATAGTACACTCATCGAATTGGAGTGATCTGTAATGACGAATGTACAATGATTGATTAAATAAAAATAAAATAAAATATATGTACATAAATATTTTATTTTTATTCTATTTTATTTATTCAATCAAACAAGAACACTCGGCTTTACAGATCGCTCCAAAGCGACGAGTGTACTAATAAAGATCAAGAAACACTAGATTATAGATTAAATACATATAATACATAATTATTATTATGTATTTTACCTAATTTACGACTATTTATGCTATCATATTATTATTAGTTATTAGATTATTTATGCTAATTTATGCTATCCACTCCACGCTGCTAGTTGTTATTATATTTACATATGTATATATGAATAATAAAAATTTAATAAACGATAAAAAGGGGTACGTAAAAAATAAAAATAAGCCATAAGAATGTATACCAGATATTTTATAATCATAAAATTCTTTAGTTAATACCTACATACATATTATAGATATATTGTAGATACATTTATAAACATATACAAGTGACTGTTATAAAAGCAGAAAGCAAAAATTATAAACGTCACAACTAAGAAGAATATATTTTACAAAATAAAAAAAATCGTTGTATTGAAAATCAATTTCTACTAAAAATTCCTACTAAATCCCTATCCCAACTAAAAAGTTTAAACTAAGCTGAAGGGGACAATATTTAAATCTTATTAAGAAACTGTTAAAGAATTTTCCTTGAGAAAAATTGAATTGCGTCTCGTTAAATACATTGAGAATTAAGCTAGTATAAAAAAATAATAAAAAGGATATTTGTAAAAAATTAAGCTCATGTAGAGCTTGTGGCCATCAATGTTTCGGCTAGAGTGATTGTCAGGGTTAAAATTACATTTTTTTATAATTCAAACGAAAATAAAAAATAGTGTGGCCAGAACACTATCCCAATAAACATGTTTCAATAGAAAAAACTCAATATAAAATAGTATTAATAGTGGGAAAAAATCCCAAGTGAAAATACGTACTTTTGACTTTTGATTTGAACTGGACGACTTCTTCGAGAGATTTGAAAGCTGAAAAGTACTACATACAAATGAAAGATATAATAACCGACTATAGATTCCAATATTCATTTTGAACAGAAAATTGACAGATTTTGAGACATCGACCGAACAACACCAAGATATAGAAAAATCGCGCGATTTAAAAAATACATATATCTCCGAATCTCGAGCCAATCAACATTACCAGATTTGTATTCACTGGGCATAGATCTATAAGAAAAGTCATATTTCGTCTCTGAACCAAAAAAAAAGTCGTAATTTGTCGAACAGTGTTATTAAAATCTGTAAAATGCTTTAGACGACGCTCTGTATTTTCGCAAAGTTTGTCATTTAAGAGTTAATTAATAAAAAGCACCTGTAACTGGAGCGTTGACCGTGAAGTCTTCAGTTATACTGGCATCATTCAACCTCTCTCCACACAATCTAATTCCATTGACAACCATAAAATCATCAGGACAGTTAAATATCTCTGCACCAGCTTGGTTTGGAGGTATCAGCGGTATTCCTTCTGCAAGTGAAAAACATTATCTTCAAATAAATTAAACTAGTTTAATTTATTTGATCAGTTCAAAGTTCGAATTAGTGCAAGAGCTTATCCATCAATGCGGGAATTGAAACGAAAACACTTTGAAGGCTTACAGAAAGCACCCCATCCCATGACTAATCTGGGATTAACAAATGTTGAGGACCGCTGTCTCCGACGATGTTTAAGCTTATGCGTATCGAGCTCTTGCATAAATGGAATAAATTTTCTTACTGTACGTAACTTTTGCCCTTAGTTAAAATTACTAAATTTAAAGGATTTCCTCAAAATCATACTGGACAGAACCTGTTGTATGGCTTTTAATCCTATACGGCTTTTTATCATATATAAGTAAAGCTATGGATATATAGTTTGTGAAAACTTTTGTCAACATGAAAAGTTTTGAATATTTTATCGAACAAATATTGACGTTTCTCGTCAATATTTGGAGAATAATATTATTATAATATATTGAAAATAACTTTTCGCAAAACAGCTTCAAACGACGTTCCAATAGAAGAAAACCGTTAACGAATTTTTATATCATCATTATCTAATATATTGTAGCATATGCTAAAAGGAGCCGCCGTTATAATTGGTTTTCGAGGATTATCTCCAGGCTAAGTGCAAGTAGGCTAAACAATGACCACCAAATTGGCTTAGTAACGGCACCCGGTCCCTTTTTGGAACTGACAGCGATAGCGTGGGACTAAGTGCAGTGGGAATGCATATCCGGGTCCATGCCTAAACAATCGGGAACTAACCGGACGTCGAAGATGCAGGGAGTGACCTGTCCTTTATAAACGGGTACTTAGGCGATATCAAGGCATTCTGGACGGAGCACTGCCATTGTGTGTATCTCCTTAATCACCAATAAATGCTGTGAAATGAATTTGGCCTTTCATTTGGATCCTCCACCTACCCCTACGCAACAATATAATTTCGAAAGAGACTTTGTATGTAAGTAAATATTGTTAGTTGGAAAATGGTTGAAAACTTCGAAAACAAGTAAAAATTTCCATGACGACATGGGGACATCATTTATTATATTCACCGATCGATCCATTATTTTTACCCACCAAATTTTTTTACTTTATCTATGTACGTAGTAACAATAGATGAAGTTTTGTGATCAAGCGAAAATTCGAACTCGAGATTTTGACTGATTCGAACTCAGAATCGAATACTGATCACGTTTTTATGATCTAAAAAAAATGTGTGTGTGTGTGTGTGTCTGTGTATTTTTTTTTTACTGATCAAACTATGAATTTTTTAATGATCGGTTAAATTGAAGCTGGAAAATTGTCGATCTGCTTCACGAGTCCGCTTGACTTACATACATATATACTAAAATTTTATTCTCTAATGTCAGACTGGATTTTCTTCCTATCAACCAGTTCATTTTGTGTAGTCGCTGGGTGAGTTCCTGTCTTTTACTTTTGATGTGATCTTTCCATGTCAGTATATGGTTTAATGACTTTAATTGACAACGTGCAACACTCTCTCAACTGTCAAACCTTAGCAAACAGTTGACTTCTGTCTCGAACAGAGACCATACAAAAATAAGTCAATTTCGATTGGTTCACCGATAAAAATAAATAGAAATAATACGAAAATAAAGGTCGAATATTCTCATAAATCAATATTACCTGAATCATAGTTTAAAATTTGAAATTCAAATTGCTCATTTTCATCTGCTGTGCTGTACGTAATGCTGCACGTTCCCGTTGCTCTCTTTATGCATATGGCATAGTTTAAATTATTCTGAAACGTCGTAAATCCAATACAATTTTATAATACATTAAATAATTCAAACGTCAATGTTATGCGATTTCATCGAACACTTACAAAGTATCCCGGCTGTCTATAGGCCGCAATACTCGACTGAAGCTGATAATTGAACGATTCCAAAACTCCCTCTGGTTCAGTGTGATATTGCAAACATCCAGCTGGAGCAGCCGAGATAGATTCCGGTTGAATCTGACAAACTTCAATCTGAAATAGTCGAGTTGCTCTCGACGGGCTCAGAACTGAAACGTAGTATGGACCTGAAGCTTCACCCACTTCCACGTACACTGAAAGTCAAATGTCAATACATATTGTACATACCACTTTATTGTCTAGTAATCCTCATGCTTCGACAAACTTTCAACTAATGTTATATGCTTGTTTTGTACTACATGCATATGTTCATATACGTTTGCTCTGTGTGAGTACACTATAATCTTGCGAGTGCAATTGCACCTGCATCAAAAGCAATTAGAAATAATGAGCAGTTCAAATGCAGCGAAATAGTCTGACAGACTATGTACTACATATATGTATATATATATATATATATATATATATTCTAGGTTTTAAATTGAATCAATATTTCACCGCGTTTATATTGGAGATGCACAAACATTTGATACATTTTCTTTCAGATAAAAAATCTAAATATAATTTATTTTATTTTATCTATATATTTACTAGTGCTTTTACCCGGCTTCGCTCGATATTTGTTATATAAACCACTTAAACATGACTAATCTTATAATAAAAAATTTATTAAATTTATTTTAATAGCTTTATTTATTATTTGAATAGCCTGCTGCAAAGCCTGCATAAGCTTCTGCTTAGCGCCGAGAGGCGCCGGGTTCGATCTCATGAGCTGACCTCGATTAAAAAAGTTTTTTTTTGTGTATATCTGTAGTGCTCCAGGTCAATCATTTCCTTTCAGAGTTTGCCAATTTTTCTGATTTTCATTGAAACAGTTCCTGTAAATTGGCATTTCCTTTCCAATCTCTCTTGTAAATCTCAAGTTATTCATCGTCTTGAGGTTTGCCAATTTCTATAATAAAATGCTGCGAAAATTTCTCCATAGATGTCAATGGGTTGATGTTTGTATGCATTCGCATTGTATAAAAATGCTTGTATTAATTGTATTATTGTATTGTATCTATACACTCGTCGCTTTGGAGCGATCTGTAAAGGCGAGTGTACGTGTTTGATTAAAGTAAAATTTAAGAATCATTCTTTTTAAAAAGTACATAGTTAGCTAAGTTAACGGACATTAAAAATTTTAGAAAATATAGAGTGAAAAAAGAAAAAGTTATAGGCGTTTAAACAATTGAAATCTGACATGCCGAAAAGTGAGAATAGTCTAAACAAACGGTGGATAAACGTCAACGACTATCTTGCCGGACAGATTTCAAACGCGTCTTACACGATATTTTTGCACCATCGTAATGGCGAAGTATCCATTTACTTATATTGATGACCAAAATGAGCAATATAGCAAAGTATGAAAACGATCGGATAAGAGGAAAACTTTTTCCTGTAATTGTAGTCGTAAGTGAAACGTAAAGGAGGTTTGTAAAAATGGTTCACGAACAATTGACGATTGAGACGACTCTACATTCGTCTCACTCGCGCGACACTTGCTCTGGAAGCAACATCTCCTTTTGCATATGTATGGACTTGATTTTCTTTTTATGTGTTGACTTTCGCTTGATTTTTTACATACCTCCTTTACATTTCACATGGCTTTCGTGTCAGTGGTCATTTTTATCTCTTATCCGATAGTTTTCATACTTTGCCATATTGCTCATTTTGGTCATCAATACACGTTAATGTATCGTCTGCCATTACGTTGGAGATAAAATATCGTATACAACGCGTTTTAAACACGCGGAAAGTAAATCTTCTTGACGTTTAATAAGCGTTCGTCCCGTATCTTCCAACCTGTTCGCCTTGTTATGGCGATATAAGATTTTAATTGTTTGAACGCCTATAACTCACTCTATATTTTATGAAATTTGCTCTATTGTTTCTCGTTATCTCTAATATATAAATATTTATAGTTTTAACTCTCATATGTATATATAAATTTCAAATTTGGCGTGTAGCTTCTTGTAGGGTAATACACGATATATATTGATTTATAGCCAAAGATGTCAAATCTGACATTTCATGGCTAAAAGTATATGTATCTCTTCACGGAGTTTTATCTGCCAGATAAGTATTCAATAATTGATTGATATTTTGTACGTTACGTCCTAAGCTATTTACTTTTATTATGTTATTGCAATTTATTACGTCCTAAATTATTATTCATTATGACCCTAAATATAGATAGCCAAAGTAATGCATGTGGATTTATCGCCGTTGATAATAATAATTGCAATTGTTTAATTAAAAATGTACTAAAAGGATATTTGCTTCTCTACCATATAATGAAAAATAGATTATTGTTAGGGCCCCATAACCCACACCAATATTGAATATCCATTCAAAAACGTAAACATCAAAGGCATTTTAATAAATATAAATATAAAAATGTTTGGAAGAATAAAATAAAATTTAAAAAAATAAACTAATCGTGTTTTAGACAGCATCCTCTGGTTGAAAAGTCACCGCACGCCACTGATACATATGTATGTACATATGTACATTTATGTATAATATAATTAGCCAACGATGCTTCACGTTGTTCTGGTAGACTAAAGTTGAAAATAAAACGACAGGCTACCATTAAATAGTATACCAAATATGTAGGTCTTGAAGTGAAAACTATTGATTTGCATCGTGATGGAACTTTATATTGAAGAAAATTTTGGTGTTGAACGATATAGTACATATATACATATGTACTATATCGTTACACAAACTTGTAAGTTCATTTTTGACTAAAGGCAATACATATATTGTCATTCACAATTAATCCGAAATATAAATGATATAAAAATAGCATTAAAAGTGATAACAATATACATAAAGGTCGATTTCATTCTCGCCTGACCAAAATGTAATTCTGGATTTGCGAGTCTTCAAAGTTAGTGTAACGATATGTATGTACGTGTATACCGTATAAATTTGAATAATTTAGCATTAGCAGACAAACGTAGAAAGTGGGGTATAAAAGTCGACTTAATTACGAAGAAAGTAAAAATGATACGACCAAACAACACAACCGGCAAATTGACATGAAAGGAATTAATTCCGATTGAGGTGTTTTTACCGCGTAAACACTCGGTAGACCATAACAAGATAGATATCAAACAGATACCCACTCCATTTTCAAGCAAGTGTCGTTATTCGAAACGAGAAAGTTCATAGGTACATATGTAGATTAATTCATCGCGGCACGTGAGCAAATTTTGACGAAACTACACGTGCAAATTAAATGTCTGATAAAATATAAATTTGATACGCCTCTTGATTTGTATAACATGCCCTGTCTCGCTCGCACTAGCTCGATTGTCACGCTAAAAAGGGAGATGGACAGATTTGTATGCTAGTTGTTGACCCTTACAGCTCGAAGGCTTATGTGTACCTATAGTGCGCTTCAAGTTCGCAGCGCTCGTACGTCTACTTGGAATCGCCTTTAATAGAAATTAATATTTTAATATTTTTTCACACCACACGATCTTTTTTTACAAACCTCTTTTATGTTTCACTTACGATTACAATTCAAGAAAAAATTTGGTCATCAATATAAGTAAATGGATCCTCCGCCATTACGATGGTGCAAAAATATCGCGTTTGAAAACTCTCCCACGAAAAAGTGCCTGACGTTAATCGCCCAAAATGTTCAGTGGCATTGTTCGCCCACTGTGCTCGCCTCGGCGTTTTCTTGGTGAATATCCATTTTCGCCGTCAACTAGCTTTAATTTCTTGACCGCCTATAACTATTTCTTTTTTCACTCTATATTTTATAAAATTATTAATTTAACATTTTTACGGTGAGTAGTGAATTACGTTTATAATGACGCTGAAACTACCCCCCCCCCCCTTCCCTCCTCTCCCGCCAGTTTATTCTCTCATTTAATTGTTATTTCTTTATTTATTATTATTATTAATTCTGTCATTTATTCAGTCAACACATTCATATTAACCAGCAGCGTGGTCTAGTGGTGAGTATTGAATTATTTTGTACTTTATGCCACCTGTTCGATTCCCACTAAGAGTCTCGTTGTTGATCAGACCTTGGTTTGTTGAGGTCAATCGTTTTTTATCAGAATTTGCCAATTTTTATGATTTTCATTGAAACGGTTCCTGTAAAATTGACTTTTCCTTCCCGATTTTCTGTTGCAAACCTTGAGTTATTGTTATATCTCAGGTTTCGTCAGATTTCTCACCATAGATGTCTCTGTGGTTGTTTATCGAATGTAAAAAAAGTAATAAAATGTAATAAAATTCGTATTGTTACATGAAAGTTATTCATCGTTATTAATCGTATTTATACGATGTTTGTAATATCTGACCATAGATGTCGGGTATTGTTTCGATTTACATGTGTATGTATGTAATAATTATTTATTTAGATGTCTCGTTAATTATGAGTTTTCAATGTCTAGTAATAAATTAGCCATAGTGACGACCTGGAGCTAATCTGTAATGTCACTATGGCGAAATTGTAAAAAATAAAAAAATCCAAATTTAAAGTAAAATATTTATTTTAAATTTGCTCGAGAATATGTACCTATTATTTATATACAATTACCCTAATTTTCCGCAAATGCTAAGAACGAAGAAAACATATATAAAGTTTAACTATTTCTTTTGAGGTTTAGCCCCCCCCCCCCTAAAGACTCCTGGCTACAGCCGTGAATTGCATCATCTACACCCCCATCCCCTTTCCACAAAAACTTAAGTGACGTCATAGATTCGATTTTCGCAATCTTCAAATACGTATCAAAAACAATTCAACTTTCTACTTCGAAGCCTCTTTTAATTGGATAAATGTTTAATGAAAATAATCGTCCAAATTTATCAATTCCATTCGACAAAATTCGACTTCAAAAGATATAATTGTTCTGAATGGAACAATAAATTGGGTGATTATTCATCATTCATTTCTAATTAATTATCTTTTAAAAATTAAAAGTTGATTTTATTTCCTACTTTTTTTTCCCGTTGACGTTTTAATGTATGAAGAAATGGAAAGGAATTAATGGGTGATTTTAAAATAAATTGAAATCTTACACTTTTGTACATTGTGCAGTCAAAAAATAATGAGACGCATTGAAAAGTTATGGATGTGGTCTGACAAAATATGAATATAGCAACGAAACTTCTTTGATAAATGGTGAAGTTTTCACATTTGCGCTCTAAGGGTTAAAACTTACTGTGCTGTCCATTGTTGATTCCGCAAATAATTGGCACCACATTGTTGACATTTTGCCCCGTTATCACAAATTGGTCGTCCACACACGTACCATTCCTCGGTGGCTGTAACTTTAAGGGTGGGGATTTATATTTCATACAATTTTATAATATGTAACTGTGAACGGGGGTGAGGGGGGGGGGATTTGCTTGAAAGTTACCTCCATCAACACAAAGCTCAATCTCAACTGCTTGACCTCGAGGCTAGCTTTGTGGATGGTGAGTGTACATGACAATCTATCTTCGGTGGAGCTGGGAAATCCTGGATTTGTAAACGTAGAACAGTTTGAGGATGTCTGCTCGCCACAGGTGTACTGAACTGAAATCGAAAAAAGTTTTAGGAAACCTGATGATTGGATGACTTCCCACTCGTGTACATGTATAAGTTGTTTCACAATGAAACTCTCGCTTTAATACAAAAATGTATGAGACTTAGAAAACATCGATTTTGACCAGAACACTTATATGTATAATTCAACAATCTTATTTATAAAGTAATTTAAATTCATGATTATTATAAGAAAATTTAAATTTATTGGCAGATTTTTTCAATAAAATTAGAGACTCTAGTTGACGCATACCGTAATACTATTAATTTAAAAAAAAAGTAGTCGGAGTCGGTTTTTTTATAACTTCGACTCCTACTCCGACGTTGAAAAAACAGAGAGAGAGAGATGAGAAAAATTAAATATATATACATATGTACATATATACCCAGACAAAAAATACATTTATACATAATCATAAAAAAACAATGGTATTATAATAATAGCAGATAAAGTAAAAATATCAAATGATAAAATTCAAAGTAGGAAATATTTTGCACTTATAGCCAGTACCAATATATGTATAAGAACCAGCCACAAATATGTACATCTCTGAGAGGCCCAAATGAAAGAGAGAAGATCAAAATTCCACTCATACATCACATTCAATTATGAAAATAATTATGAGCGCAGGCTACCAGACAAATAGGTTGAAATAATCTCCGATAACCTACGCTTACCGAGGTGGAATATATAACATTCAGGCTCAGCAGCAACGATTTAATTGTTAAGTCGGATAGCTATTGGAATAGGAGCCATTCGATAAATAACTGTGCGGGCTCATATCTCGGAAACTCTCATATCTCGTAAACGATCACTAACCAACAAAAATCATTACAATATTCGAATTCAATGTGTCAAACTTAGTAGATATTGGTTAGTCTCCGCTCTGATATTTTTTTTTTGTTGCTCAGTGCTATTTAATCTTTCATTGGAAAGTGACAGTATGTACATAGATACAAATCAATCAAAATCCCTACGTCAAATTTTCTCATGATCACAAAGCTTCATATTTTGATACGAGCTAAAGTAAAAATAAAAGCAATTAAAATCAATTAATACCACACACCAAAGCTATCTATATACATATGTAGGTAGACAGCTTAATTACACATCATTACTACTGCATAGATAGATAAATATTGTAGCAAAATCGCACAGACTAAACCATAACTGGACCATTAACCGACTTATCCGTTCTTACGGGAACACATTTGAATAATATACAGATAAAATACATAAGACTCACATTTGCAGCAGACACCGAATCCGTCCGCGCAACTGCCCACTTGTACACCGGAACCGGAAGCGCACTCGATCTCGTGCATACAGACTCCACTGACTCCAGTTCCGGAGACGCACTCCACATTATTGAAATTCACGACTTCGAACAAGTTCAAAAATCTACCCTCAGTCTCCACATCCTTTGAGCTGCCCTTCAAAGTCCTCAAAAGACTGCTCACAGCCTTTACACCCCCGCCGTACAAGTTTGAAACGTTTGACAATACGGGAAGTACGCTTCCATTATCTGACATGCCTTTGATGTCTTTTTTTTCCAGCAAAGGCACTTCGTACATGACTCTGTCACCTTCGGTCCTTGGATCGATTCTGCGCCACGTGTTCAGCGAAATGTTTTTCCTTCGCACTTTGTGAACGTTTCGATTGTGTTTCGGCTTTTGTTCGTCGGCTGGGAAAAAGCGCTCGACGATCGGTTTCCGGAAGGTGTGGTCAACGTTTCCGGTTAAATAATGCCTGTCTGCATCGACGAATGGCGAGCTTTTGTCCGTTAGTGCAATTAAAATCAAAACGTAAAGCACGTGATTCATCATCTGTCTTTTTTTTATCCGCTTCGAACGATCGCTTTGTTTCACTGGAAAATATCACGGGCAAAAACAGTGGGCGAAATTGAACACTGGATTTTTAACATTTCAGCTTTCCATCTGTCGGATAAAGTAAAGGTAAATTATTTTGAATAATATTCAAAGGGACTCACGATTTGAAAGGTTGTTTGTGGCATTCCGAGAATTACAAAAATATGAAATGTATTTATTTTATTTTTACATAGATATATACCAGGAAGGCTTATACAGGAAGATACCAATGCGCCTTCCTGGACAATTAATTACAGAATTAATCCATTGAGACATCTATGGATTTAGATTTTTGGACATAATTTTTACAAATTATACACACAATAAATACAGAAGATTTGTGACAGCAGGAAAGATGATTTTTTGCCAATTTTGAGGAACCGTTTCAACAATGATCCGATAAAATTGGCAAACTCTGATAAATATAAACGATCGATTTGGAGTCACAAATACCCCCAAATCTAACCAGCAGTATGGCGGATCGAACCCACTGATCACTTGGTGCTAAACATACACGCTACCATTAAGCCATACTGCCTTCTAATTTGTTTTACAATAATGTTTTACAGCGTTCAAAGAAATCTGATTTGCCAATATTTTATTTAATGGTTGAATTGGCTCACCAATATTATTGTACAAATTTGGTCAAGGTTATTCTAGGGCAGGATTTCCCAAACTATGTTTTGCGGAACACAAGTGTTCCGCTGAATCTGAATAGGTGTTGCACGACAATATGGAAAGGTTTTATACACTGCAACACATTTAAAGATCTACTTCATATTGAAAGGCGAGTGATGATCAATCTCCACTGATGCTAATGACGTCAAGTGTAGGTACTAGGTGTAGGTAGAGGACCATATTTTCCATAGAGGACATAATAATAGATGGGGTATATTGATGTTACCTGACCGGCTGACATTGTTTTTTGCATAGGCAAGCACTGGTGACTAAAAAAATTCGACAAATTAAAAAAAAATGTTATGGACGAAGCCGTGAAAGTGATAAACTGTAAGATCAAGACTACTGCAATCCAGATTATTTAAAATTTTGTGCAATGTGTAGTGGCCACAAAGCACTTTTATTACGTACTGAAGTGAGATAGCTATCCAGAGGAAAAGCACTCTTAAGAATTAATGAACTTCGAAGTGACTTATTGGTATTGAAGGCACAAAATAATTCAGGACAAAATTTTGTTGAAGTTTTAACAAATACATTCATAGTTGATAAAACTTGCATATCTGGCAGATATTTTTACCAAGTGTAATAAAGTTAATTTATCATTACAAGTAAAAAGTATAACAATTTTAATACTAGAGATAAAATTGTGACAAAAAAAACAATTCTGCAACGAACTCAAAGTTCAGGAACAGGCTCGACGCCACACCAGATATTAAAATGCAACTTAATTACCAATTAGCATATTGTGCCTGATATAATTACACGAAACTATACGCCAAATTTGAAATTTTATATTTACATATGAGACTTACATAAAACTATAAATATTTATATATGAGAGATAATTATAGTGCAAATTTTAAATATAGAGTGAAAAATAAATAGTTATAGGCGTTTAAGCAATTAAGGCGAGCGCAGTGGGCGAACAATGCCACTGAACATTTTGGGCGATTAACGTCAGGCACTTTTTCATGGGAGAATTTTCAAACGCGTCTAAAACGATATTTTTTCACCATCGTAATGAAGGAGGATACATTTACTTATATTGATGACCGAAATTAGCAATATGGCAAAGTATGAAAACGATTGGATTAGAGGCAAATTTTTTTCAGAATTGTAATCGTAAGTGAAACATAAAAGAGGTTTGTAAAAAAGATATGTAATTCAAGGACTCAAAATCATCAAAGTAGACATTAAATTGATTAATTAATTAATTATTCTTATTATTATTATTTATAATTTATTATTATTATGATTTATTTTCATTATTATTTATTATCATTATTATTTATTATTATTATTATTTATATACATATTTATTTATGTATTTTTTTTTTACTATTTTTCAATAATATTGTTTTTATTATCTATATACATATTATTTATATGAGCGATAGGGATTGCACTATTCTCCCTATTGTCCGGAATAAAAGTTATTATTATTATTATTAAACTCATTAAGTGCTTTATTTATTCATATTTTTATGTTTACATTATATTATAGTTTTATATTTAAAAATAATTACTAAATAGTGTGTTTTAATAACATTTCTTTTACTAGTAGAAATTTCCCAACGTAAAAAATAAGCTAAGTGTTCCGTTAAAATTTCCGGGTTTGCAAAGTGTTCCGTTGCAGAAAAAGTTTAAGAAGCCCGTTTTAGGGAATACATAATTAAAAAATGGCTCTTAGCTGCTATAATTATGTATAGTAAATGGTTGTGAAATTAAGGCAGTTTAATATATTTAATCAAAATATAAAGGGATACGTCTCTATTGTATGTATGTTTATTTGTTCTGCAACGGCTCACAATCACCCGTGCTGAAACTTTATTTATTAAACTTTTGTCATTTTCCCCGATGCACAGTGTAGCCGTTTGCAGATCTGCCTGGACATTCAAGATTTTAATATCTTCTGAAAAACTATTAGAATATCATCGGTTTATATTGTTATAGGCGATCCGATGTGTGGAGAGACTTACAAGAACCAAGCATGCTGTGTTTTAACATTGTAAGGATTATTAAATTATTTATTATTTAACTATACAATATTATTACAATATAATTCTATAAAAGATCTTCAATAATAATACTGTAAGTTTTGCTATCCATAACATGACGTTTACAATTACTTTTACCGTCTAAAAATATAAATTTCCATTGATATAAAATATTTACGTATTCCAGAAATCAATTAATAATATCAACAACTAACGTATTTTATATTAAACTTTTATTAATGTAAATATTTTAAAACACGAAACGCGAACTCAATTTCCTGCCAGAAATTTCCAAAAAGTCTTCGTTTTTTAAATTAAACTTTTATCTTTATTTTGTCAATTGCTACACCGATAAACAAATTTTGGCAAAATGATTGAAACGTAGCTTTGCTGATATATTTTTTCTCTCTGAAAACGAATATGACGATATATGTGTATATCAATCGTATAGTTTTTCTTTGCAAAATACAATGAAAACTCAATTATGTGCGGAAGTAAACTACCACTTCCGGTCCATGGCTTTGTCTAATATCTGAACCCTTCTTATAATGCATTAAAAATAAATTCTCAGATTATTATATGCTACAGTTTATAAGATATAACTGTTTTAAAACAAAGTGAGTACATGTCTAGGTGGATCTGAAACGGCCACACTGTGCGATAGTCAACATATTTACCAATATCAAAAACTAATTCAATTTCTTGCTTGAAACTATGAAAATGTTTAAAATACAAAATAATTTCATATTTGACGAGATTCCGTTCCTATTTTTTTTAATATTAGCTGATTTATTTTATTAATAATATTATTATTTGTAATTTTAAACCAAACTATACCTAATTTAATTTTAAATAACCTGAAGAAATTCAACTTACCCCTTTCATAATCCAACTAATCACATTACCCGGTTATTGCTAAAAATCACAATGACATATATACTATGTATTTAACAACTATTACATGTATTACCTACTGTGAGTTTCAAAAGGGCGGTAAAAAGCCGTGTATGGATAACTAGCTGTCATCGCTCCGATATGACACAAGATTCTAATGTAAATTTTAATGAGTTCGTTAATTACGATGATTGTTATAAGCTAACAAATGAAAAGCTTATAACAATCATCGCATTATTATTTTAAAAATATACAAAAACCAAACAATTAAAGACTTTAAACAGTTAGAGATGAAAATTTTTATTTTTGTACAACTTTCTTCTGGATATTTAAATAGTATTCTAAATTGGCAATCCAGCATTTACCTACAATATCAAAAAAAAAATAATAAAAACAACAATTAGGAGACAATGAAAATATACGAGTCATTCACTGATCAGCTGCATGTCCTAAAATAGAAACCCCTTTTCCACATATAATATTAATAATTTTCGTAAATTTCCAGACATTGTTTACGTATTACAATGAACATATGTATGTATATAATCGCTAGAGGCATGAAATAACCTTTACAGGATTAAACCTTATCAAACAAAGCCGCTGCATAGAACATTATCAAACAAAGAGCTCGAATTGAACTACGTCCGTACATATCGTAACTTTTAAATTACTTCTGGGTTTGATATGCAAAGTTTCAACCAATTCTATATTTTTTTTATAATCTCAATTTATTACATTGGATAATAATAATAACATAAAACGTAACGTAGTATAGTAGATAGTTATACGTACGTAATATAATAGATTATCACTATTATATACGGGATTATTTGCAGAAATTGGGAGTTTCCACACTAACATGGCCAGGAAATAGTTCCGATTTGAACTCGATAGAAAGCCTGCTGATGGCCATTAAGTGCCGAATTAATAAATATAACATCACATCTGTACACTCATTAAAAGAAATAATAGAAAAAGTGTGGTACGATGAATTCTCGATTGAAATTCTGAGAGTTTTGATATATTCCATGCCTAGTAGAATAAAAGCTGTGATAAAAGCAAAAGGAGCCGTAACCAAATATTAATTTCTTTTTTATTAATTTGTAAATAGTTTATATGACTGAAATAAAATGAAAAATGTACATTTAAACTGTTATTTTAATCCCAAATATCATTCTTGCGCGACATTGACACACCGTCGTTAAAAACAATCAGCCATAAAACTTTTCTCGCCCCCTTTCTGTTATATAATTTTAACACTTCTCTTCTTTAAATAGTACACTACGATATCATCTACTATTTTAACGACTTTGGGTGTTGGTTTTAAACATTTAAAGCTGAAATTTTACGCATAATCTCCTTGTTCCACTTTTCATTTTCGTGACGTATGTACATAAAATCTCTAACAAACGAATGTATATGTATGCATATACAAACCAGAGCTGGATTTATAGTTGACGGACTATTGGCCAAACGGACACTTGGCCGAATGGATATTTGATCGAATGAAATTAATTGTTTTAATTTATCAAATTTTAATGAGTTCGAGGTTATTTTTGAATAAAGTATCTTTTTTTCAGTGAATTTTGAGTAATTTCGATACATAATCATCCAAATGTCCGTTCGGCCTAACGTCCGTCGGTCAAACATCTGTCGGCCAGGTGTCAATTTGGCCAAAAGTCCTCACACGGAATTTATCCATATGTAAGTTTAGCTTAGAGCATCATATTTTTTGTTAAAATTAAATTATACTATGAAGTTTCCATTAAAAATAAAATATTAAATCATTTATACAACTTTTAAAAATCAAGAATGTAGATTAAGTTCAATTTTTTTTAGACATTTTAAAAAGGGGAATAAGGGAATATTATGATTTCGTTAAATTTTATTTTTAACTTCAAACTCAAATACCGCTTTACACAAAAATGAGCTTCTATTACATACATATATTCTACTAAAAGCTATTCTAAACAAAACTTAAATATTTATTTATTATAACCTCACTAATGCATGTATGTATATATGTATGTACATACATGCATAAATATGAATGTTTATTAATTCGTTTTTTTTTTCATTCAAATCTACAGTTTTCAACTTTGCACTACGAAATTTATCTTCTCGTAATATTGTAACTTTGACTGTTGAAAATTGCTGTTTGAAAATTGATGCGATGCGATTAGAATAAAAACCGATGCGAAATTTTATCAAACTGTCAAATGCTTCATTAAGAGGGCTGGACAGCAGCGCCTTGTCCATACAAACGTACTATACTTCTCCCTACCTCAATTATGGCACTAGAGAAATTATTTTTTAATATGCTATGGATATCCACCATTGGGGTGCATCTATCGTTTTATTTTTTTTGATTAATTATTTTTTAAAGGAGCCAGGAGCCGCCAAAAATCTATAAAATCGCCTCTTTTTTACACCCACGAAAAGAGTCTAGCGTGGTTATTTAACGGTCGATTTAAAAAAAAATACGCCGATAAATGCACAGAAAATATCTTTCTCATACCGATGATGAAATTTTTTTAAAAATTGGTCCAGTTTTGGAGGAGAAAATAGTAGAAAACGAAACCTCGATTTTGTCAATTTAAAACACGTTTTATCTGGTCGAAGCGCAACTGTCGCATTCTCTCAATATATACATACACTCAATATATATATCGAAGAAAGGAACGGTCAGCACAGCAGCAGAACAAAGTAAACCAAAGTTAATTAGTGAAACAAAGTTCTACTTGTCTCATTTTAAATTCATCATCGTTCCATAATTAAATCTGTAGTTTTCAAATGTATCTACCGATTATATAAATGTAACGTTTTTATGAAACTAAAGAAATTTTGGTTTGTTAAGAGGGCTGGACAGCAGCGCCTTGTCCATACAAACGTACTATACTTCTCCCTTCCTCAATTATGGCACTAGAGAAATTATTTTTTAATATGCTATGGATATCCACCATTGGGGTGCATCGTTTTATTTTTTTGATTAATTATTTTTATAGGAGCTAGGAACCGCCAAACATCTATAAAATTGCCTCTTTTTTACACCCACGAAACGAGTCCAGCGTGCTTATTTAACGGTCGATTTAAAAAAAAAATACGCCAATAGATGCACAGAAAGTATCTTTCTCATACCGATGATGATTTTTTTTTTAAAATTGGTCCAGTTTTATTGGAAAAAATAGGAGAATATGAAACCTCGATTTTGTCAATTTAAAATACGTTTTATCTGGTCGAAGCGCAACTGTCGCATTCACTCAATATATATATATATTGATATACATATATTGTCGCGTTCACTCAATATATACATACACTCAATATATATATATATCGAAGAAAGGAACGGTAACAAAATTAAGGTTTCGGGTGTACAGCCCTCTTAACCAAGTAATTTAAAATATATATATAAACTGAGTTTTGATTGACAGTACATATGTACATATGAACATTCGTAGAAGCACTAGGCAGTTTTTGAATACGATTGCACTTACTACAAGATCAACTCGTTTTTTTTATAGCACAAATCTCATTTCACATTTCACCTTTAACTGACACACAGAGCACTTCACAAGTCTCTACCATTTTCCCTAGACTTTTCCACTCGAATGTCGACCCCCTTCAGACGAACGCTCGAACACACCGAGCCGTATTTTAAATGACGTATTTGCCGAGACAAGTGCAGGGTTGAGACTGCGCTCGTCTGGTAAATGCTATCGTGATTTTATGTCAATGTCGTGACAATGCGAGAAGTCTATGGTGCGAAACGCTCCACATAGATATACGACACTTTAACACTTTACGCGAGAGCGAGCTCTCTTTTGCGCGATTTTACGCGCGAGCAAGTCGACAAGTGTCGGTGAAAGGGTCAATTCACGCTTTTCTTATCGGGAAAAATCTAGGGAAAATTCCACGACACGTTCCCGGCCGGTCTTGACCTATTAACCACGGTCCGTCTGATACCCCTCGTTGTTTATTATTATACGTATGTACTTCTGGCCCAGAAGTTCTGGGTAATACGCTCGATCGATCAAACTTTTGCGCAACATTCACTCGTACGTGAGAATTACATATATATATTTTCGATCTTTGAAAATTGACGTGGGTGTATATTATCTTAATTGATCTGTATGAAGTGTTTCGGATCTGGAATCTTTTGTGATGTCTTCGTTGAAACTTTGTATAGGATGGTGCATATTAACTGTTGATGTATTTCGAGTCTCAATTTATTTTCTTAGGATTTTTAGGCATCTCTAGAATGTACGACGTATGTATCTTACTGGAATATCATCTGAAATTTTTCCTCCAAAGCTGGTCATAAAAAAATATAAAATGTTTTGAGAGCGTGGTATCATGATTTCATTTTATTCTTTATTTTTATTTTGTATGGAAAAGAAGAATATATATACATATATAATTCCTTAGAGCACTTATTCATCAATATTATTTTAAAAAGCATTATATTATTCACTACTGATTTGTTAATTTATTTTATTGTTATAATTGTTACACAAAAGAATTACAATAATAATAATAAATTAATGACCAATGTTACCTGACAGGTTGACCCAATGCGTCACACCAGTCTTACAGTTAAACAAGAACAGCAAAAATATATTATTTTGAATAAAAATACCAATAATTTTATTTTACTACCGCCATTTATGTTTAAAACTAAAAACTAGATAAACGTCAGGCACTTTTCAGAAATTCAAATTTCAAACGCGTCTATAACGATTTTTTTTCTCCATCGTAATGGCGGAGAATACATTTACTTATATTGATGACTAAAATGAGCAATATGGCAAAGTATGAAAACGATCGGATAAAAGGCAATTTTTTTCCTGAATTGTAATCGTAAGTGAAGCTTGAAGGCGGTATGTAAAAAATAGCAATCATTCATCTCATTCAAATAGACTCATGTAGAATCTCACTATTATTTTCTATTTCATTACTATAATAAACACTTAAAAATAATTAAATAACTAATAACAATTAAAAATTAATGACCAATGTGATCTAACAGGTTGCCTCAAAGCGTCACACTATTATAAATAAAAAAAATACCACATTTCCTTCTCTTATCACGATTCACAATACGACACTTAAAGTATCAATATTGTTTTCTTTGATTATTATTTTGTCATTGAAATCTTTCCTCTATAAATATCAAATTTCTTAATATTATTTTAATCGAACCTTTATATATGTAGATACATCCAAAGCGACGAGTGTACTAATACACATACAATACAATAATAAAATTAATACAAACATTTTATTCAATGCAAATTCATAAAAACATCATCTACATTATAATAATTGGCGAACCTTAATACGTTGAATAACTTGAGATTTACAAGAGTGGTTGGAAAGAAAATTGGAAAAAAATCCAATTTACAGGAACCGTTTCAATCAGAAAAAATCTGAAAAACTCTGTAAGGAAACAAACGACCTGGAGTCACAAACCAAGGTCTGGCCAACAGCTGCTAGTAGGAATCGAACCGTGACCACTCCGCTCGAAAGCATAATATGCTAACCACTAGTCCACGCTGCTGGTTATGTATGTATATTTATATGCGCCACCGTATACACAAGTTAAATTTAATATTATGTTTAAGATGTAATAATGTCGATTGAATTATATCGGGCTTTTGACACGTGACACGTCTATTATTTCACGAAATTGAGTTATGAATTCCGTTTTGCTCGTATTCAATTATTTGATTATAACTGAAAATAGATATTCAGACCTTTTAGTATTCAAACATATATTTTAAATATAATCCAAAAACCGTAAGTAGAACATTTGTCTTGTTTAAGTTTCCCTACACGTTTGCGCTCAATTTGTATCGAAAATGCTCTCATGACCGGCATGTGTGAACATTTTCATTTACATTAAAATTATTATTTATCATTTATATTTATTATTTTATTTTATATAAGGCCGCAAGGACCATTGAACAATACTAATATAGAACATACATAATAATAATACATAGAACAATAAAACAAAAAAACACAATATTAATATAAGATAAGAAAAGAAAAAATATGGGTTTTAAAACTAATTATGAGTTTAAAATAAAATGCATTTAGCATTTGTATAAATTAGAAAAATTATGATGTAAAAATTTTTTTAAACTATATTTACTAATATTAAAAAAATCAATTTGGCTAAATGCGTTTCCCAGTTTATGAAGTCGGGGTAACGTTGAATTTTTTTTTTTTATAACTAGTGGCATAATTTTTGATGTGGAATAAATAGTTGCATATGTTTAATATTCTTAATAGGTGGATATGTTTAATAACATATGTTGCATATGTTAATAATACATTTTATTTTATGTTTATTTTTTTATTTTTTATTTAATTTACACCAAGAAGGCCCAACAGGTAAGCCCAATGCGCCTTCCTGGCCAAAGACAATTATATAAACATATATGTACATCATCCATATATACACAAATACTTACACGTATACACAAATACACATACATACATACATACACACCTACAAATATATATATATATATATATATATATATATATATATATATATATATATATATATATATATATATATATATATATATATATATATATGTATATGTGTATATATATATATATATATATATATATATATATATATATATATATATATATATATATATATATATATATATATATATATATATATATATATATATATATATATATATATATATATATTTACAATAATTATGCACAGAAATCTGAAATCTATAGATATCACTAAAGACATCTCTAAAATTTCGTATTTATTATATGTATAAAAATTGTTCACAAAAATCTAAAAATAATCCATAGATGTTTCTATGATTATTATTTCTGATTAATTGTTATATAATTAATTGTTATATGCTATATATTCTGATTGTATATGTATTGTTGTATTTCTGATTTCTGATTGTTTATGTATTCTGTATTTCGTTATCGTACACCCGTCGCATTGGCGCGATCTCTAATGACGAGTGTATATTGATTGTAACAATAAAAATAAAAAAATAAAATATACATACATATACATATATACGTATATACACATACAAATACACATACAATACATATGTTTCATAATCGTTTCATAATTCCCATACTTAAGCCCGATAAAAGCTCAAAAAACCCGGCCAATTATCGACCCATTAGCTTACTTTGCACGCTTTCAAAAATTCTGGAAAAAATAATCTACACACGTTTACTTAAAGTCGTAAATAAGAAATTAATAAATGAACAATTTGGATTTCGCACTGGACATTCCACGACCCAACAACTAACAAGACTAACTGAACACGTGACGAAGAACTTTAATATGAAGAGAAGTACCGGAATGGTATGTCTCGACATAGAAAAGGCCTTCGACACGGTTTGGCACGATGGACTCATTCATAAGCTCCTTATTAACAAAATACCAAACTACCTAATTCTCATCATCAAATCGTACTTAACTCGTAGAAAGCTAGTGGTTAGCGTAAATAATGAATTATCGTCTCCAAAAATAATCGCAGCTGGCGTTCCGCAGGGGAGCTTGCTTGGCCCACTCTTGTTCTCCATATATATAAATGACATACCTATTCCAAAAAACTGTCACATAGCCCTATATGCAGATGATACAGCTTGCTTCACAAGTAGCAAAAAACCAGACACTATTCTTAAAAATCTTGAATTTGCAATTAAAACAATGACTGAACACTTCACTAAGTGGAAAATTCAAATTAATCAAACCAAAACAGACGCCATATTCTTTAGTGTTAGAAAACATAAGCCAAGTTCAGATCTGAAAATCCCCTCTGGAGAAAGTCTGAAATGGCAGTCAGTAATAAAATATTTAGGAGTAACGTTTGATAAAAGAATGAGATGGGCACCTCACATTGAGGCAGCGAAATGCAAGGCGATGCGGGGTATATCCTCAATATATCCAATATTTAATCGCCATAGTTCTTTATCAACGCTAAATAAAATAAAATTATATCGCGCGCTCATATTACCATTATTAACCTATGCTTCACCTGTATGGAATAACGCCTCGAATACTAACCTTTCCAAGCTCCAAGTAATACAAAATAAATCCCTTAAAATAATTTATAATACACCCATATATACTAACCTGAAAAAACTGCATGCTATATATAATATTCCGTTTGTTACAGACATTACTAACAAACTAACCAGTAGATTCTATGAAAGAATCACTAATAACCATACTAACACACTTGTGAAGAGTCTCGGTGATTACAACAAAATGTCTATACCCTTCAGGTATAAACACAGATTACCTAAACACAATCTGCTTTAGGTCATCGACTTTAGATAGTCTTTAATTAATATTATGTATTAGATGTATTATGAACATTTATAAGGATTGTAAATAGGTTTTTGAGCTCTTTTTCCTATTATGCTTTAGATTAACATTAGAATAATATAATACTGTAATTACTAACCAAATTAAATTAAAATTGTAAAATAGAAAATGATCAGTAGATCAGTAGCTATTAAAATAGATATAAGATGTATTGTGAACATAATTTCGTAATAATAAAAAGCATTTAAAAATCAAATCAAAAATAATCGAATTTTCTATTTTATACTTATATTCCTCAAATACTTAGATAAAGTATAAGATAGGAAGTGAAGATATTTTTCTTTCGTAGGTAGACAGATAAATTCAGCTTCAGACAAAACTTCAGGTCAATGACCACATATGTACATACATATTACACCTACAGGTATATATATACGAGCTCATAAAGTAAAACTTCCATTATAAAACGCTATCTTCGTTCCGAAAACATAATGGACAGTGAGGCTTGACATAAAAAGTGTACACTATAAAAGCCTACAATACATTATGCTTACAATTGACATTCGCGTAAATTATGCCAGTGAGTCTGTCATGTCGGAGTAGGTAACGAACGCGTTTTATCGCCTCGTTAAATTTTTATCGAGCGCTAAATCCCACTTTTGCGACATTTATCTCGCTCGGAAGTGCCAAATTTTAATAAAGGCCCACGAAAATTCTCGTAAAACACAGCCGAAGCCCTTTCAAAAGTTAGTTAGCGTCGAAACGATAATGCAATACGGTTGCGAATCGTCGAAACGACAATTTTCCGCGGAGAAGAGTCGATGTTTGCAATTTCCCAACACCGAAAGTGAAACCTCGCCTACTTTATTGGATCTCTCCGTTTATCGCATTCAATCTGCTATCTGAACGTGAAGCTCAATTTAACCCGAACCGTTTTGAGAACGATCAAACTTCGTAATGTGGATGTGTAGATTTTCTCGTGGAAATGGTGTCTTAAAATATCATAGGACTTCGAAAAGTAAATATGCAATATTATACTATCGGAAACTATGACTATACTGCGAATTGCCATATTGATACTTTGAATTGCCATGTTATTTAATCATATCAAATATATAATATCGCTATTCTGTGTGGGCTGTGTGTCTGTCTGTATGCGTGTATGTGTTGCTGTGTGTGTGTCTGTGTTAAATAACGCTCGCCGTACTATGTATAAAAGTCGTTTCGATTCGACATTCATATGTACATCACAGCTAAAACAATGCCAACAAAACGTACGCCTATAAATAACAAAAGAAAAAAAACTTCTATATATACTGTTTACTACCAATCTACTGAAAATGTATTTAATTAATTAATTGTTCTATTGTTTCAATGTACAAAGGTAGTTTTTGCCATTTTTACTAACCTCTTCTTAGTTGGGAATCGATTTTGTCGTTTGACGAAGCTTGGGTTCTTATCCGATGGTTTTCAAACTTTGCCTTTTGCTCGGTTTGGTCATCAATATAAGTGGAAATAACGTCCACCACTACGATAGTGAAAAATAATCGAAATAGACACGTAATAGACATCTTAAATCAATAGATGTCTCAATGGATCAATTAATTTTTAATTTCGTGCTCTTCAGCTTCCCGAAACACAGTGATTTATGAAATAAAAATGCTGCATTATTTTTAATTAATTGTGTAGGAAGGTGCATTGGGGTCTTCCTGTCAAACATTCCTACTATATATGTATATATATATATATATATATATATATATATATATATATATATATATATATATATATATATATATATATATATATAAATAAATATGTATATGTATGATTGCCAAACATTAACGAATAAAATTTTTCATTAAATCAGTTATGTAAGTGTTGAATATTCTGAAAAGTATGATTTAAGTAGTGTACAAACTGTCATATTCCAAAACGCAGTTTATATATATTTTAAATTACTTGGTTAACAAACCAAAATTTCTTTAGTATCATAAAAACGTTACATTTATATTATTGGTAGATATATTCGAAAACTACAGATATAATTACGGAACGATGATGAATTTAAAATGAGACACGTAGAACTTTGTTTCACTAATTAGCTTTGGTTCACTTTGTTCTGCTGCTGTGCTGACCGTCACTTGCGTGGTCGATATAAATGACTACCACTCTCGGAGTCTCGATGGTGTTGACAAACTTATGTGATCGAATCGTGATCTATATAAATTATTTTTGTCTCTTGAGTTAGGCACTCCTGTCTTATCTGACTATCCCTTTAAAGGAGTTTTTAATGGACTTGTTACTCACGTATATGAATGTGAGAAAATTAATTTGATCATTGTGGGAACTACATTGATAAGCGAGGTACACAACAATACATACATATATTCCGAGATTAAAATGCCAATGTTGATAAAAAAAAATAGAAAAAAGATAAACGAAAGGTAACCAACAGAGTTTAAAAGGTCACAAATATTGAGATGAGTGAACTAATAAAGAAGTGAGAGCATATTAGACATGACGATAATCAAACACAGAACGTATATGTATGTAATGTTGTATATTACTATACTTTATTTTATATTTAATACGAATATAACGTAACACGAATATTAAATTCCATATAGTGAAAGTTTAACGTAAGCTGGTAAAATATTCCGAACGAGCGGAGCAAAGTATCGAATCAGATGATATGCTTGCATATTTGCACCATTATTGAATAAAATACAACTTGAATCGAATGCAACGAATCGCATAATTCGACGCATCTGCATAGAAAATTATGGATGCACACGAACGAGAGTTTAGAGTGAATTATTTATTGTTGTAGAGCTGTAAGGGAGAACTTCGTTTATTCTATCGGAATTTATATGAAAGTTTCCTTCTGCATGAGAATACTTAACAAGAATACGAACGATGAAGCCTGACGATGTTTAAATTGGATACATATGTACGTATACATATGTATATAGATAGGAGAGGAATTTTCAATCTGTTACGTATAAAGGAGTATTCGCGGATTGAAATTTTTCCGAAATATGCTCCGACGACGAAGTTGATAAATTTTGAAAGTTTCGTGTATTTAATATTGGTCTAAATAAAACTCGTACCATTTTTTTTAAATTGTAAGCCAGAGCACGTGCTGTAACACGTGTTCATAAGAAATCACTTTCATTTCCATCTGCGTTCATTAAGATCGCGTGTACTTCAAAACGCGTGACAATTTTAATAAATAAGTCAAATCAAATTGAATTTAAAATCAATAGTTGTTTTCAATAAATTTAATTTATTACACTTTTCGACAAATGACGACTTTGTATAAATAAAAAATGTTGATTGGCTTGAGATTCGGAGATATGTATATGTGTTTTATAAATCGCGCGATTTTTCTATATCTTGGTGTTGTTAGGTCGATGTCTCAAAATCTGTCAATTTTCTGTTCAAAATGAATATTGGAATCTATAGTCGGGTATTTTATCTTTCATTTCTAGTACTTTTCAGCTTTCAAATCTCTCTAAATAGTCGTCCAGTTCAAATCAAAAGTCAAAAGTACGTATTTTCACTTGTGAATTTTTCCTACTGCTAATACCATTTTATATTAAGTATCTTCTATTGAAACATGTTTATTGGGATAGTGTTCTAGCCACACTATTTTTGTTTTCGTTTAAAAAGATTAATTGGAAGTGTGCTGAATTTTAAATCGGTAAAATTGCGAGATAAAAACTCATACTATTATTTACTCGTATTTACACGAATGTGAATTGAATTAATAGGGATAGTATATTAAATTGTCTTTAAATGAGAATGACATAAAATTCCATTTAGAAAAATGCTATTTCGACTATTCTTGTGGATAAATAACAAAAATTCTATTGATAACTGGCTTACCTCGATAAAATAAACGAATTTTTGTTATTAGTGTAAATAGTGTAGCCAGAACACAATCCCACTACACATCTTTCAATAGAAAATAATCAATATTATGTGTATATATATACATATATATATATATATATATATACATATATATATATATATATATATATATATATATATATATATATATATATATATATATATATATATATATATATATATATATATATATATATATATATATATATATATATATATATATACAAATATTGAAAAGAGCGAAAGGCAATCAAGCTATGGCAGTCAGTTAGGAAAACAATGCGGTTAAAATTATTTGTAGAACCGGAAGCCACAGGAATGATTTTCTCAGCTATTTTTCCCGGAAGGACTGGCCACGTTGGAATTTAATACGTCCGTTTAATACGACTGCACACCCTTATTTATTTTTTATGTCTGGTTTGGTTTCATCGCCCCATGTTATCCCGTTCGTCGCCTTATATACACACATACACACATTTATAATAAATTTTCCGAATTTCCCAAGCATCCCCTCCCATTGCGGCCATTGTGTTGCGGTCGCGATCGTAAATTCTCGCTTTCGATTCGCCTCATAAAATTTTACCATTCAAAATGTGGGGCACGAGGAAAAAAATACACAAATCTTTCTCACCTTTTCGGCCTTTCTAGGAACGTAGTAAATTGACGTAGTAAGGGTGGGTTTCCACGAAGAAATAAATGTGAAAATTGATGGCGTCGATGTGTAAATTAAATATATGCATATAAATGTATGTTGAAGTGTGTGTTTGAATCCCAAATGGTTACCCATCCGTTATAATTTTGGTTAATCAAGATACAAACGAAAGGTTCCCGAAGCACTTAGCCTACATATTTCATTGAGCCGCATTTCGTTAACGAAGATATTTTGCCTAATTGTTATATTCGTTGAAAGGATTGGCTTAATTATATACGCAATATTGATTTAATTTTTGTATTTTATAATAAAACATAATATAAAACACATGCGTGTACATTGTATATAGATTAAATCAACACCCAGCAGTAGAGATCTATTTACCAAACCTATTATAAATCACATCTCACATAAAATACATACATTTATGCAAATTTATAATGCTTTCATTCAGTGTAGTAATAGACGTCTCATAACATATGTAGGTGGATAGATGAATAAACATTTTCCGGGAAAATCCTCCGGTAACGATGTCTCCACGGTCGGCTTGACGCAATTTTCCGCATCTCGCAGAGTGTATTTGCACTTGAATTTTCCACATCCCGAACCACTTTGCGACAGGTGAGACAATTCATTTCACCGCTAAAACTAAATAAACATCAATCTCGAAACGCAGAAGAGAAGAAGGTCACGTTCACGAAAAACTGTCGAGAATTCAAATTTCCCTTACAATTTTAAAACATCAAAAGTGCAAAATAAAGCAGACACAATATTGGTATTCAAATGAAATTTACATTTGAATACTTGAATCTCGGAATTTGCGCTGCGTTGTTGGGAAATTTTCAGCTTTTTAGCTTTTCACCGGAAAATTGGGGGGCGGAATTGGAAATTTCAGTCAAGGCTTCGATGTTCGGCAAACAAAGTGATTTATGTATTATTTATTCGCAAAAAGGTCCTTGCAAACTTGTCTAGACAAGGACTAAAAGCAGAGGGACGATATGAAACAAATGCCTCTCTATATATTACGAAGGGAGTTACATTTTTCTCCTGAAGTAAATTTACGACGTTATACTCAACTATGATCACTCAAAGCATTATTTATTTATCCATAGACGTATCTGTAATGTATTTTGCGGGAAAATATCCAATGCTGTTAGTCATTTTGAATGTTTTGCACGATTGACTAATCGTTCGTTGTAGAGTGATATATATTTTGTTCAATTTCGGAAAGTGAATTGGAGCGGGTAAAATGCCCGGAAAAATGTGGTAAAAATTGAATAGTTATATTGAAATAATACTGACCTAACTATAAGCTATATATCTACATATTTTCAATGATTACTTTGAGAATATCAAAGTATTCTTAGTATGCTGAAGTTAAATTTGACGTGCCGTTAAATTTCGAACACAAAAGCGACTTAAGTATGCGTTCCGTGGGAAATTTCACATCCGGCTTACTGAAAGTCGTTGAAAACTTTTAAAGTACCATTGTTACACTACATATCCGAATTCTTATAGCACAAAGGTGATAATTTCAACAAAACCTAATTGTTCAAAGTTGGATTTTAAAGATTGAAATAAATCGAGCAGTATGAATATACGATGATAATTTTCACAATTCACTTCAGGCAACTGTATTTCGATTGGCTTTTACTCTCTACGCGTCTTTTTTCAATTATAACTTTAAGGATAGTTTAAGAAAGGGGTTGAATTTATGATTTGAAATTAAGAGTTAAACATTTTTACAAATAATTGAGTCAAAAAAAAGAAAAGGAAGATGAACATGACAAGAAATTGAAATGTGAAATCGCCGGTCTCAATAAAATCCTGGAAAGGCAATATCAATGGTATTTCCATATCTTATTGAAGAAGCTGAACTTGAATATAACCAGCATTCCGGAAAAGACAAAGATAAACGTCTAAAATTGAACTAGATTCGTTCCACGAAAGTATGTACATATAACTTAGCAATATATATTTGTGCTAAGCCATTACATCACGATATAAACTCATAAAGCATACAAAAATTCGGATGTCAACAACCCACAATTTTATCTACATATATAGTTGAGGAATAGAAAAGGTATAAAAAACAATATTTGTAATTAAAACATACATATACGTTCACACATACCTGATATGAGTAAATTTTTGATACAAATTGAGCACAAATGAAGGGAAACTTCCACGAGAAAAAAGTTCTACTTGCAGCTGTCAATTTTTTTATAATTAATTACTTAAAAAAATTATAAATATTAAATTTCTAGAAGATAAAAATAATTTAAAACGTCAAAATAAAATAATGAAATACTGCTTTAAAAAAAAATTACTACTTCCGGATTACGAATTCTGACCAAAATCTAATCAAATCTAAGTTATTACATAAATAATAAAAATATTAATTTTCAGCTTGATATGTTCAGGGGTGTGCAAAAAATGTCACAAAGGTCACAACATTATTGGAAAAAATCCCACTTCTGGTTTATTAAATTTAGTGATTGGTTTTATGTCCATCACATTGATACAAGGATTATACTTGAATTTTCTCGTGAAGAGCACACATGTTTAAGGGGTCGAAAAAAATATTGGGAGAAGAATCGAAAAGTAAACTATCACTTCCGGTTGACGGGTGTTGAACAAATTTTATATAACACTTGTTATTATGCCTTCTAGATATGAAATTTTAATATAAACTTCTATATATGAAATTTTATTAAAATACACTGAAAAGTTTCTGAGAATAAATAATAAAACTACGTACTAAGTAAAAGTACTACTTACTGTTGAGATAAATATATTATTGTATAAAACCTATAATTTCTATTACATGTTAAAAAATTTCATTGAATGGTTTGAATCCAAAAACTTAAAAAAAAGACGACACCTTTGTTGAATAAAGGGAGGTACCACTTCCGGTCAATTTAAAAATTTGAAAAAACTTTAGATCGTATCAATAAGCATTTCAGTAAATGATAACAAGTTTCAGTTCGATAGGACTAACAGTGTTCAAAAATTCGCAGACACACACACACACACACACAATTTTTTTAGATCATGACAACGTGATCAGTGATCGATTCTGAATTCGAATCAGTCAAAATCTCGAGTTTGAATTTTCATCTATTGTTACTACACACGTTTGGATATTTTTGGATATTTTGAATATATCATTTTGATATTTTGAATATATGTACATATGTACTGAGCGATTGAGATTTACAAGAATATTATTCAAGTTTCATACAAGCTGTGTACATACATACATACATATGTACATATACGCATGTTTCTGACAATGTAAGCGACAATAGCCACGATCGAATGAAGTTTCAGTAAATCAAGAATAATAAAATTAATATGAGATCTGTAAGTATTCAAGATCGCACTTCTGATTTAAGCCTTTTGTCAATACAAAATCAATTAGTCAGTGACTGTAAATTTGACTGAATCATTAATGTAGTTTGCTAATATGAAGGCGGGTTTTATTTAAATTTTAAGTATGAATAATTAAATTGGTACCACGAATAAATATAATTTTGAATTATATTATAAATTTATGTTTTTTATTTGAATTGTTTTAATTTTGTATAGAGTAATTTTAATACAATAAATAATTTTAATGATAATATTATTCGTTTGATTATGTTTTTTCCATTTATCTATTCATAAAAGGACGTGGGCGCTTACATATTTGATACCTGCCAAAATCATTAGTACGGCTCTGCTTACATATTATGATACATTTAAGTTTTCTTATTGTATTTTCCTCGGAGCTATCTGTTGTTTTCAATAACTTTTATATATACTTGAAACAAATATTCCTTTAATTAAACAATTTCAATATGAAATGCAATATCCTTCTATTATATACTACTTGTATACATTTCTCGTTTATTTTATTTTCATCCAAGGATGAGCTACAATAGATGTACATGTTATTTTGTTTTTATGCGCGTGCTTTCCGTCAGGAATTTTGTATATAAAAATGTTTAAAATCAGCTTTCCAACAGAATGTTTTTATCTTTACATACAGAAAGGGAATAAAACGCATAAGAAAAAGCCAGACGGGTTCCAAATTCCGATCTGGATGTGAGCCAGTGGTAAGTGTAACGTCCTTCGGAAGCTGTGAACCTTAATCACCTATGAAAGCTTCATTTTTCATCTTGACGTATGGAACCTAAGTACGAAAACGAGAAAAAGTCGATGTATTCGTTTTTTTATCGCAGTCTGCGTCGATCATTTTTCAAAACGTTTCTTTCGTGATGTTGCCGCACAGTTGTAAAGATGAGTCCTATTTTTTAATTCAATATATATGTATACATATATACGTATATGTATACATATATATTTACGAGTATATAATTTTGTATATTTAATACATTCTTCTACCCAGAATTCATATGTAATAATGGAGATTTTGAGCGAATAAATATATATAATAAAATATTTAAATGACTCACAGGTGAAGCCTTAATATATAAAATTCGTAAGCCTGTTCAAATGTTAACATTGGATTTGAGTTTATGGTAATTTTTCTTATGAATATTTTCATTTCATTTACACGATTTTTTACAAAGAGTTTCCTCAAAATAACATTAAAATTTTGTGAATTTCAAGGTAAAAGTTTCGTTTAAAATATTATTTATTCCAAAAAACAGTCTTGAATATATCTAAATATATATTATACCTACATACGATTATAACCAGCGGCGTGGAATAGTGGTTAGTTAATTAGTATAATATGCTTTCGAGCAGGCTTCACCTGTGGTGAAGCCTGCTCGAAATTAAGGCTTTAAGGCTTCACCTGTGGTGAAGCCTTAATATATAAAATTCGTAAGCCTGTTCAAATGTTAACATTGGATTTGAGTTTATGGTAATTTTTCTTATGAATATTTTCATTTCATTTACACGATTTTTTACAAAGAGTTTCCTCAAAATAACATTAAAATTTTGTGAATTTCAAGGTAAAAGTTTCGTTTAAAATATTATTTATTCCAAAAAACAGTCTTGAATATATCTAAATATATATTATACCTACATACGATTATAACCAGCGGCGTGGAATAGTGGTTAGTTAATTAGTATAATATGCTTTCGAGCAGAGTGATCACGGGTTCGAGTCCCACTAGAATCCCGCTGCTGGCCAGACCTTGGTTTGTGACTCCAGATCGATCGTTTCTTATCAGAGTTTGCCAATTTTTCATTGAAAATAATATCAAGTTATTCAGCGTCTTGAGGTTCGCCAATTTATTTATAAAATGCTGCTAAAATTTCTCCATATACCTTTGTCTTTGTGGATGTTATATGAATTCTCATTGTATACAATGCGTATTGCATTGATTGATTTGGAGCGATCTGTAAAGAGCGAGTGATCATGTTCTATGAAATAAAATAAAAAATATATGTACCAAAGACCAAAAAGTGCCTATTGTATTATATTCAATTTTGATCATTATTATAGTAATAGATATGAGTATTGTGCAAAAAATACAATAGGAATTTTATGGCTTTTGTTCCAAATAAGAGGCGATATGTTTGTGTATTATTCCATAAATGAAAGTACATAATATATCCTTTTCAACATTTTGATTTTATATTTCACATGTACATATGTATGTAGGTACCTGTAAAAAATAATATTATACATTTATAATATTTATAACATATTAAATTTTAGACCTAAGTGAATACATGTCTTGCGAATTCTAATTATGAAATAATACAACGAAATATAATTCGTTTTAAACTGCTAATATATGCATATTTATTTTATTTTTATTTCAATCGAACGTGTACACTGGCCTTTACAGATCGAGTGTACTTATTCAGTTTATACAATGCGAATTCATACAAACATCCACAGTGACATCTATGGAGAAAATTTTGCAGCATTTTATTATAGAATTTGGAGAACCTCAAGACGCTGAATAACTTGAGATTTGCAAGAGAGATTGGAATGGAATTGCCAATTTACAGGAACCGTTTCAATGATAAACAGAAAAATTGCCAAACTCTGAAAGGAAACGATCGACCTGGAGTTGCAAACCACAGTCTGGCCAACAGCTTCTAGTGGGAATCAAGCCGTGACCACTCCACTTGAAAGCATAATTTTTTTGCGTAAGGGTTGGTGGAGGATCCAAATAAAATGCCAAAGTCGCTTCACAGCATTTATTGACTTATTCAGAAGGTCCACGCGCGGCCAGCGCTCGTTCCAGAATGATCTGATATGGCCTAAATACCTCCTCAAAAAGGTAAGAGCGCTCACTACAGCTTCCCCGATCCGTTTGTTTCTCAATTGTATAGGCACGTAGAGTTTTGAGTGAGTCTCACGCTCTCAAAGTTCTAGGAATTCTACCGACCACTTAGAGTTCCGCTAGGCCAATTCGGGGGTCTCCATTATTAGCCTCCGAATGCACCGGCGTCTAATCTCCATGATGTTCCCACGTTACAATATTTGGAAATATTTACATTAATAAAATTTTAATATAAAATATGTTCGTAAATTGTTCATAGTATTAATTTATTTATGGAATACGTATATATTTTATATTAATGGAATTTTATAAAAGTAATTGTCAACGGCATGTTATGAACAGCAAAACTTAGAGTAATATTATTAAAAACCTTGCACTGAATTGTATTTTAATAATAATATATCGTTAAATAAGAAATAATTTAGCATACTGCCACTGCTCCGTCCAGAATCCCTTGGTATGGCCTAAGTACCTGCTTATAAGCCAGCAGTTTGGCTTAGTGGTAGCGTATTTATTTAGCACCACTGAGGTCAAAGGTTCGAGTCCTCGCCATCTGCTGGTTAGATTTGGGGGTTTTGTGACTCCAAATCGATCGTTTCTCTATCAGAGTTTGCCAATTTTATCTGATTATTGCTGAAACGGTTCCTGAAAATTGGTATTAGATCTATTCCTGTTGTCACAAAATCTTCCTGTGTATAATTTGTAATAATTATACACAGTAATCTGAAATCTATAGATATCTCTATAATTTCGTATTTATTATATGTATAAAAATTGTACACAAAAAAAATCTAAAAATAATCCATAGATGTCTCTATGATTATTATTTCTGATTAATTGTTATACGCTATATATTCTGATTGTATATGTATTACTGTATTTCTGCTTTCTGATTGTTTATGTATTCTGTATTTCGTTAACGTACACCCGTCGCATTGGAGCAAATCTGTAATGACGAGTGTATATTGATTTGTAACAATAAAAATAAAATAAAGGGCAGGTCGCTCAGTGCATCTTCCTCGACACGGGAACTCTAGCGGGAAGTGGCTAGGTGCCGTTACCGACCACTAAGTCCATTTGGGGGGTCTCCATTGTTAGCCGACATCACTTAAGCCTGGAGATAATCCTCGAAAACCAATTATAACGGCAGCTCCTTTCAGCATATGCTACAATATGCTAACTAGTCAATAATATAAAACCATTTCACTGTGAATAATACGAAAAATATTATATTTATACAGCTAAAATTTTCATAATATTTATCTTGTAGCAAATATTGAATTCAAAATCAAATATACTCCTTAAAATTATTTTTGTTTTCACCGCAATGAAATAAACTCTTTGTTTATATTTGTATGTATAAATGTATGTACATATAAATTTATATTTTCCGAGAAAATTTTCGTTTCCAAAAATTAACAACGTGTACACAGGTAAATTATTTCTTGAAAAATGAATAGAAATTGTGAAATGTGAACCGACAACGCGACTTGATCTTTAAAAAGCTTCCCTGAAAGGTTGAAAGCTTCCGATATCTTATCCGAAATTTTCGGATTACTTTCGTATTACCCTATACTTAAATATAACCCCACAGAGGCTTTGTCGTTGCAGATGAGAATTGAAGTTATCCAAAGCTTTGTTCGACCAAAATAATCCTCTTATGCAGTGCCATGTTGCCTTGACACACGTGATTAATTTCCCCGGGGAGGAATTTGTATATTTTCACACAACAATCATAGTATTAAACGAATATATGCATAGTACTTATTTCAAAATAATCAAAATCAGTCGTAAGTAACTAATCAAAATCGGAAATTTAAATTTAAAAATGGAATTTTATTCAATGAATTATTTAATTATTAAATCTTAAACATGTTTAGTAAGAAAAGGGGGTTTTTTTACGTAAGTATTTCATGTGTAAAATGATCTAGGTAAAAAAAAGGCTTTCCATTTTCGTATCGCTCTCCGTAATAACATTTTCATCATATTACAAGCAACATCATACGTGAAAGAAAAGCTTCTATCTCATCCTATTACACTTCTATAGTAAACAAATAATAGAATTTCACGCGAACTCTTTTATTATTCTCGCATGGTTCATCTGTAATATTCTCCGATAATGTAATCAATTATTTTTCACTCTTTCTTTCGCAAATGGAGCATCTTTATTATATTTAGTAATCTTATATACCTACATATATACATAAATACGTACATACATAGTCTTGGTCTGTTCATTATATCTATTGACGTTAAGAGAAGTGTAAAAATGCCCAGTTGAACGAATAATATTATGACATCTGTTACAGAGTTAATTATTTGCTAAATATATGTAGATCAAATATTTATTTATAAATTACATACTTTTTGAAATCTATAAAATCGTCACCGTGTTTTGCATAAACCATTCATAAATTTGCAAATGTCAAAGTAAAGTTACTTTTGACCAAAAATATGTACATGTTGGATTAAAATAAATAATTATTGAAGTTGATGAGTTTCATTAATTAAAAATGTTCTAAATATTCAACCTAAATTATTAATAGAAGAAAATGTTATTAATTTACGAATATAAAGTTGATTTAATCCCCCTATTGATCCAATTAAGCAATTAAAAAAAATAATAATTATAACTAAAAAGGAATTAATTAAATAAGTTATTAAAAGTATTAAGTACGAAAGGAATTATATTTTTAAAATAAAGTTTATTAATTAACAATAAAAAATTTTGATGAATATTAATAATTATGTTTTTGAATTAATAATATATTAAAATAATAAGTGATTAATTTAGATTTATATTTTATGTTAATTAGAAGAGTTATTTTATTAATTTCGAGTTTTAATTAGAGTAGCTTTTTTAACATTATTAGAGCGAAAAGTATTAGGTTATATTCAATTTCGAAAAGGGCCTAATAAATTAGGAGTTTTGGGTTTATTTCAACCTTTTAAAGATGCTATTAAATTATTTAGTAAAGAATTTTTTATTCCTAGAAGATCTAATTATATAGTATATTTAATATTTCCTATTACTAGTTTGTTTATTTCTTTATTTATTTGGTTGGTTTTACAAACTTTAAAATTAATTTTTTTTTTTAAATTAATTAATCTTATTTTATATTCAAATATTTCTCAAATATCAATATTTGTGTATATATTTTACACAATTTTTTTATTAAATTTCTAAATAGTGAGCCAGGTTGGTTTCTATCTTTTATGAATTTAATTTATTTAGTACGAAAGGAATTATATTTTTAAAATAAAGTTTATTAATTAATAATAAATTTTTTTAATGGATATTAATAATTATGTTTATATATATATATATATATATATATATATATATATATATATATATATATATATATATATATATATATATATATATATATATATATATGAATTATTAATCTACCTTCGAGAATTGTTTGTTATTCAGTTTATATAAAAGGCGAGAATTTTTCGACTATAGAAGAATGAAAGCTGGAAACTTTTTGGTAACAACTTTTAGACAAGTCGTGTCCTTGACGATTGGGGATTTTTATTACGAAGATTTTCCACGAATCTTATCCGATTATTTCCGGACTCAACGGCGTGAAAAACTATCCCAAGGACTTTTCCATATACTTACAATAAGTTGCCAAAATATTGGTTTGCTATTTCAACCACGAAATCGTCAACACTCTTATCTATTCCTTGTTATATATATATATATTTTTTTTTTTGATTTTTAAATGCTTTTTATTATTACAAAATTATGTTCACAATACATCTTATATCTATTTTAATAGCTACTGATCTATCGATCATTTTCTATTTTACAATTGCTATTTAATTTTGTTAGTAATCATAGTATTATATTATTCTAAAGTTAATGTACAGCATAATTGGAAAAAAATCTCAAAAACCAATTTACAATTCCGTTATTATATAAATTATACACTCAATATCTGAAAGAAGATTTTTTTCAATTGGTGAATCCTCTAACTTAAACCGTAGATGGTTTTTGAAAATAATGTCTTGTACATAATGTATCCACGTAAAGAAGATTAATATTATATATATACTCATGTAATAGAAAAGGATTGGATTTTATATATTATACTTATCAACAAAATCTGAAACAAGGCTTTGAATCCTACTCAAACTACTTTCATAACATCTCCACAATGTTGCCGTCCATTTTGTGTTACATCATTACACAGAGCACACTAGAAAAACGAATTTAATTTATCAACCTGAAGAATCATCACGTTCGGACCGTTTTGGAAAATTATGCTCCCACATTGTGCTGTATGTGTATGATTTACACAAAATTTACCAGTATCCCTTAATATGTGAATGTCCGCAGGCGGTTATTACGCACAGGGCTCGTCGTATCAGACGATACTGACGGTCGTAAACAAAAACGAGGCAAGGGTAAAAGCTTCCCCTTTTACCGGTGGGAAAAGTGGCCGGAAAATGGTGAAAGAGAGAGAGAGCGTACGACCTCTCCGTCGGGAGTTTTCCGACTCGGACGCGAGATAAATCCACCCCGTCTCGTGGACCGGAAACGATGAAACTTCCCGCGAGGCATTTCACCGGAAAATCCCCTATAATATTTTCTCCTATTAATTATTATGTTTGTTATCCGAGACGAACGCACTAATTATGCCGCCAGTATGAATGCATTAATATATGTATAATAGCACATCTTAAATACCCCTCTTCAAAAAAATCAATTTTCATATATGTAAGTAGCTGAGCCCGGAATGTGTTGCAATGCCACAATAACGCATGCAACAATCCCGTTCCCGTTTCTCGATGTGTTTCGATAAGTAAATGTTTCAGTTTCAAATTAATACTTAATAATTGTTTTGTTTGTTTGTTTTACACTGATAACGCAGATGGCGAACAAAGTTGAAACTATTGAGTTACAATTCATTTTTTTTCCGTTACCGTTCCCGTTTTTGGGCGATTTTTTTACAGAAACCATCTCGGGCATACACATAATAACTCATGTAAGTTTCATCGCAATCGGTTGAATGGTATAGGAACGTGACAGACAGACAGACAGATAGATAGACAGACAGATAGATAGACAGATAGACAGACAGACATTGATTTTTATATACATATATATAGATATATTAAAAATAATAATAATAAAAAAGGAGTCATAGTCGGTTGATTTTTTACATACCTTCTTTACGTTTCATTTCAGGAAAACATTTGTCTCTTATCCGATCGTTTTCATACATTGCCATATTGCTCATTTTGGTCGTCAATATAAGTAAATAAATCCTCCGCCATTACGATAGAGATAAAATATCGCTTAAGACGCGTTTGAAGTTTGCAAATTTGAAATCTGGGTGACGTCTATGTAGTCTTTAGTTTTATACATAGTTGCGGTAGTAAAATAAAATTATTGGTATTTTTATTCAAAATAATAATTTATATATCTTAATATTATATACAAAACTAAAAAAGAGGTTTGTTTTTAAAAAACTTTTTTTTATTTTATCTTTGGTGAATATCATTAGAGTTAAGAACAGTTTTGTTTATTATGAGAGACTTGATACAAATTTCAATACATTTTTGACTCTGACGCAATGCTACGAACTGGAATACTTACATATATTTTAATAATAAAGCGTAATTATTGGTCCATTAAATGGTATAACTTTTATTTTTATGCGAGAGTTAGTTTCAGGTTTAAAGATGTTTTTTCATCTACATACTATCAGGAATGGATATTGTTCTACGCCAAAAAGACACGCATAAAATGAAATCAGTTTTAGATTTAGAAAAAAAACAATACAAACGTACATTGCTTTTTCTCTTATAGTATGTATGTATGTATATATGAGCTTCTTAGTATATATATACATATACGTATATATATATATATATAAATATATATATATATATATATATATATATATATATATATATATATATATATATACATATATATATATATATATATATATATATATATATATATATATATATATATACGAAATTAATATTTTTAATACGCATATGTTAATTTAATTTCGTTTTTAATTATTTATTCTCACTTCGCTTTGATGTTTTGACATCTTGCTGTTGAATCCTGTTTCTGTTCCGTCATTGACATTAAGAATAGGTAACTAAAAGGGGAGGAAATGAAAGCATCAAAATTTACGACAAACTGACTTAACCCTTTTATAGCTTACGACTTAAGTTCTTTATATGGCACCCGTTCACTAAGACTCAAATAAAATCGAAACGACTATAACATAAAGGCCCACGTGCCTATTCAAAGACACATCAATAATAAAATGCAAAGAATCCAACATTGCGTTGAAAAATCGCTCGCCATAAATCATCGCTAGAAACATACTAAAAATATAATCATTTTCTAGTCATATCGTATCCATCATATTGTCACATTTCCCCCCTTCATTCTGTCGTGTGAAAAATTATACAAACACATTCACATTATTTACTCTGGTCCAACAATAGAAGCGCTGAAACTTATATAATACGCGAAAGTTCTTATATTTTCAGGATCGGTATTTACAATTCGACGTAAGGCAAACTCTTATATGAAATTCAGCCATGAATATTTTCACGCAACGTAAACATGTCCTAAAAGGACCTTTTTCCCTTTCGTGACTGTCATTCTGAAATTTCAATACAACTATCGGACGTTATATTAAAAATATCTACAAAATACTACACACTTTCGGAAGTTCATAAAAAATGGTAAATAAAATAAAAAAATCATATCGACAATTTCAATTACATATAAACTACAGTAGGGTTTTATTGTTTCATATTTAAATGTACAGTAATTTATTTATAAATATACTTACTACTTCAAGGATTCTCGGACTGTTTATTAAAGGGTCATTTATACACTGACTGTTCATCAGTGATTGCTCATCACAGAAAATGTTCAAGAAGATGATTGACGAATCATCGTTGACTTGCAAAAATAGACCTCGATGATTATCGCATGTATGAATCGTCATTTGATGAATAATCAATGTATGTAGACATGATGCTCTTACGCAGAGTACCTTGACTTTTGCACGACAAATAAAAGCACCCCTCAATTACCGCGCGGCGACAAAACCGCGAGAGACAAAACCACCCCAGCAAAAAGCGCTTAACGAAAAAACAGAATCCACCAAATTTTCATTAAAATGCATCATTTAACAATACAATCGCACGAATATGCCGTCTTTACGATGGTATGGGAGATTACCTTGATGGTATGGGAGATTACCATGTGGTGCTCACTGTACTTGGAATCTAAATATTTTCTTTTATGTTTGTACCTCCTGGACACGTACCCTCCGCACACATACCCCTGGCCTAAAACCCCCTGGACATTAGCCCCCCGTGCAAATCACCCGAGCCATGGATAATTTTTTTTTTAAAAAAAGTAATAAATAATAAAGTAAAGTATAAGAATAAATTGAGTGTAGTAGTGCATATTGAAGTTCAATTTATATACTGAAGAGTATTCAGAGGTAAGTGGAGTCAGGTCGAGGTACGAGAAAACACGCAGGCAGGTTCCAAGTCTTTATTAGCTGCTCGTCAGGTGGAGGCCAGGATCCGAATGCCACCGTTCGAGAGCGCACCATACTTATAAATAGTCAGCGCTCAGTGCATACACGTATTACACGTGTAGTCATTGGTCGAGGAGTCTGGCGCAGCCATTGGCCGCAACGCCCGACTCCACCATTGGTCGACGTAACCATGGCGTCATCGGTGTACGGGCGTCTCTCTTAATAACTTTACAATACAATATTTAATTTCAATTTATTGTAGTAAATAGAAGAAATATCAATTTAAAAGACTTTTAGCCACCAGTTAGCGTTTGCGTTCTGTGGTATTGAAAGTAAATTTTAATAAAAATTGTAAATGAACGGATTTACGCGCGTCTGATGCAGAGGGCGTGCTACGTCGTTATTCTTCCAAGAGTCGAGTTAGGTGGAAACGTGGACTAACCTTGGGATAGTTATATATGTGTATATAGTCGGGGAGGTTCCTGACTGCAAGTCGTCTGCGTTGATAACAGCTTCCTGGCTCCAGAAGCTGGCTCTGCGGTCGGGTCACAGCAGCGGGAGGGGGGAGGCAGTAGACAAACTCCGTACTGCCTCGTGTGGACACAAGATGGCGATCTCTGGGCGTCCCTGAAGACGCTCGGCGGAGATGCTGGAGGTAGGTCCGTCCCCGATGGTGGCTGGCTGTCGAGAGAGCGCGTCTCGATACTTCTCGAGAGGGGTATGGTGTTTGGCACGGTAAAGTACTGGTGCCAACCTAAATATTACTACCGCTACCAACTGAAGGGACACTCGGGAGAGCGTCGCGTTACAAAGTATATATTATTGTTATATTATTATTATTATATTTTAAATATTTTTAGACAATCCATGGTGGAATTTGTAAAATCGAGAAAAGGAAAAGAAAAAGAGTTTAAAATACAATTTATTTTAGAATTTTGTATATTTTAACTTATTATTATTGATTACTGATTTTTTATTATTGATTATTTATTATTAATAAAGAATCTGATATATTGATTATTAATATCTGTATTTTTCTAGATGAAATAAATTAGCATTGGTACTGACTTTTTATTAAAGATACTGTCAATTTTTGTAAAATATTTTTATCCTTGACGGGGGGGGGGGGGTGTTATTTGCACGTGGGGTTTAATGTCCAGGAGGGGTTTGACCAGGAGTACGTGTCCAGGGGGTAAGTGTCCTAGAACCCAGCTTGTAGGATATAAGAGCATGCGGCCTGATGCGGTACTGAGTTTAAGTTGAAAACGGGAATTCACTAATGGATTATGCTTCAAATATACATACATATATGTATATCAATCAAATCATAGTCGAAATCAAAATTGATATTTTAATTTTTTTATATATTCTGGCGCGACTTTGTCACCGAGTGCTTTTTGCTGGGCGATTTTGTCGCCGCGTGGTTAGGTTATGTTGGGGCGCTTATGTACCGAGCGGTTTTGACTGTACACTTTTACGCAGATCAAAGACTAAAAAAATATTTTCCGGGTTTTAATCTATATATTTACATACTGTTAAATAAAATACATTTGAAAAAAGTTACCCATCCGCAGAAAGTGCTAGAACCAAATTGTAGCATTTAGTGTATAAAAAAATCAAACAATAGACTTACATTCGAATGAAAGAAGATCCATCATCATTCAACGAAGATATATTAATTTGGGTCATACTGTCTAGATAAATGCGGTCGAAATGTACGTTTCATCAATCACTATGAAATTTGCATTCCATTTCCACAATAGAAACCTACATAATAAATTACAATGATTCATTCTTTATGTGTTTATAAAATCGAGGGCATTAATCAGAACAAATTGTCGATTCAATTTTCGGAAAAGTACCATTTTTCAGCACCCGCTTTGTATAAGAGACTGACATATTCATTTGTAAACCTCAAAACCCTATTTGGGCAAATAAAATATTTTAGAATTATTTCAAATCCACGTATATTTAATTATAATGATACAATATAAATGTCGATGTTTTTGCTCAATACTAAACAAAAGCCCACTTTTTTTTTGGAAGGCTTACAATTCAGTATAACGATTAGTCAAAAAATAAGAAATATTTTAACTGGAAAACTATATATACATATGTACTTCACAAAATAACAACGTTCAGACTAATTAGTATCGTGTTTTACTTTGGCCGATTTACATTGTTTAATACGTACATATAATGTATGCGGAAAATTATACGTCAATCGGAAAATTCATTAACTCCTTTCATCAAAGTGGTTGTACTCATATATATTATAATGGATGTGTTATACCTGCCATTAGCTGTCATTTACAAACAACAATGTTAACGCTTATCATACAAAACGAAACACAAATGAATTTCCCACCTCCAGTGAATTTTCCTCCGCACGCCAATTTCGCAGTAATCTTTTCTTAGCGTGAATATTCGTTCACGGAAATCTTTTAGCGAGTAAACTTTCCGTCTCGAATATCGTGTATACATATAATACATACATATATGTATGTATGTACTATACACACATATAAATATGTATGTTCATAAATAATATTTCTGGAGTGGCAAAAGGGCGGACAAAGGAGGCACTCGTTAACAATAGATATTTGAATTGACAGAGCACTTACCTCGCCCTAAAAGTTATAGCCGTAGGGTTTCGTCCAAAAAGGACAATATTAAATTTACCGCTGGGGAAAATCGCCGCGTGGGAAGTTTCGGGTGACCCGGAGAATTTTTAAATAAACTTTTAAATGTAAAATAAACATATCAGAATCACCTTTTGTTGACACGTGTGTAAATCGCCATCCGAGTTGTAATTTTCCAAGTAGGCATGTTTCAGATAAAAATTTGCATACTTCCTTTTTCGATGTCATGAAAATTTTACATCGCTTTGAGATATAAAAATGTTTGGTAACCGTGAAAAGTTGCTCGTTATAGCTCATTATAGGTTACACCAGCGGTTTCCAAGCTTTATGTGACTACGCCTCCCTAAAAAAAAAAATTTTTTTCCGCGCCTCCCTTCATTTTATTTTTTAATAGATATAATAATATAGACACGTTTTAAATAATAAACTTTTATTTAAAAATAATGAACACTACAATAGACAGAATAAAAAAAAGGTTATGCTATAACATAAATTTATACGAACACGTATATTTATTTTTATATTAAATTACTAATTAAACTACATCTAGCACATAAAAATTTAATGCGAAGGGTGTTTTTGTTTATTGGAATTTGGTGTGTTTTTGTTTATTGCCGAAAAGCCCGTTTCGCATAAATAAGACGTTACAAACGGTAGAAGCATTTGCATTGCTTTGCAATACAAAGATTCGTACTCTCCACTAAGATTCATCAAAAATTTAATTATGGTTTCATTTTGAAACTTTCGTTTTAGTGAGCTATCGCTTTTTCTTTTTCGATGGTTGCCAGCTCGAATTCGTCTTCTTCATTGTACATAGTTAAATGGAATGAATGTCTTTGAAATAATTGGAAAAATGCAGCACTAAGCCATCTAAGTGGTCAATAAAAACATTTTTACTTGCTTCAATATTGGCTGTGGCTCAGAAATCTTTGGAAAGTGAAAAAATATCCGACTCATTCTTTTGTAAATTTGATTTCCATAACTTCAACTTTTTAATGAAAGCTTTTACTTTTTCTTTTTAAAAAAGTGGATGTATTTGTGATCCCCGCATTGATTAATTTAAACCGCTCAATTTTCCAAAAATTTTAACCAAATTGGCAAATTTAACAATAAAATTATCGTTCGACCGCAAATGTGCGAGTCATGTTGGTTTTCTTCGAGAAAGATTGCTAATTAAATGTGTATATAAAAATGAAAGAAAAATAAACATTCATGCATTGAATTTTTACTGTTAAGCTACGATATGAAGTTTTATTTATTTGTAGATATTATGGTATGAAAATTATTTTTTTATTACAAAGTTTTGGCGCCTCCCCTGGCAATAGTCCGCGCCTCCCAGCTTGGAAACCGCTGGGTTACACGATTCTTTACAATAAACAAACCTTGTTTTCCAAAAACTAAAAATACTTGAATATTAAAACTAATTTCTGGGTCAACGCAGCATGTGGAGAAAATTTAAACTGATCAAAGCAATCAGAAACTGTAGAAGAAGATTTGAGAAAGATTTGTGTAAAAATTATATAGTTATAGTTATTTATTAAATTATAAATTATAAAATATAAATTATATTTTAATGCCTATAACTTAACAATTTTTATGCTCTATCTTAAATAATTAAAATCTGACAAAACGAGTGGAAAGGGCAGAAAGTCAAACAAACAAAGTTACTGGTAACACTGTTCGACACGAAAAATGGTTCAGAGACGAGATATGACTTTTTTTATAGATCTATGCCCAGTTAACACGAACCTCGTAATAAAAAATGTTGATTGGCTCGAGATTCTCTAGCTCGCAATTTTTTCCGATTTAAAATTCAAGACACTTCCAATCAACCATTTTAAACGAAAACAAAAATAGTTTGGCCAGAACACTATCTCAATGAACATGTTTCAATAGAAAATACTCAAAATAAAATAGTATTAACAGTGAGAAAAAATCCCAAGTGAAAATACGTACGGACTTATGATTTGAATTGCACGACTACTTAGAGAGATTTGAAAGCTGAAAAGTACTACAAATGAAAGATAAAATACCCGACTATAGATTCCAATATTCATTTTGAACAGGAAATTGATAGATTTTGAGACATCGATCTAACAACACCAAGATATAGAAAAATCGCGCGATTTATAAAACACATATACATATCTCCGAATCTCGAGCCAATCAACATTTTTTATTACCAGATTCGTGTTCACTGGGTATAGATCTACAAGAAAAGTACATATTTTGTGTCTGAACCAAAAAAAAAGTCGTAATTTGTCGAACAATGTAATTCGCAGTGGGTGAGCTGTCACCTTCTCCAAAATTTTTGGATTCTTTAACGTGTTTATTATGATTATATTTCACCGTCGATTCAGCGGATCCGATTGAAATCTCTATCTGCGGTCAAACCACACAAAATGGCATATTTTCAAAGCGATCGGAAGAATGTAGGAAAATTTTCAGACCAATTGACGAAGAGTAACTAATAAAAACCTTGTAAACCTCATGAAAAATACTACTACTGGATTCTTTATGAAATACATATGTTCATACATACATACATATGTACCTTCATACATTGGAATCTTATTTTATTAAAATAATATCAAAATTTCAATCAACACAATTAAATGTTACTATTATTATTAATATTTTCATCATAAAAGGTCCTATTTTAACCTTGAATATAGGCTCATTAATATTTTTATTCAATTTTATCATATTTTTATTCAATTTTATTCAACCTCAATAATCTCGTAACTATGTTCATGTGGGTTGTTTCGTTATTATATTTATCTTTGCCCTGGGCGTCCAATTACTCATAAAATATTGCTCACCGATTTTTCAACATTTTTTTTATAAATATCCAATAAGGAAAACAAGCTAACCAAAATTTAGAAAAATACAAAAATTATCCATTCATTTATAAAATAATAATATTTAGTCCAATTTTCAGTAAGAAAAACATTTTTTCTGTTTGACCCAATTCACAAATTTAATCACTTATTTTAATTATATCGAATTTTTTTCTTGGAAAAGTAGAATAGACGTATTACAGACCACCTGTTTTTTTTAAATTTTGATAAACGCAAAATATTATACTTTTCGTTATACAATACCTTTTAAGATAATTATCGAAATGAAGAACAGTGGACTTTTCCAGTTTTAATTAAAAGCGGAAAAGCCACTTTCAATTATAGCGGCTCATATAATATGTACGTTTATTTTGGGCCGAATATGGTTTGTTTTATGCAATATGCAAGAGCAAATGCGAAGTTATACACAAACTTTGAAACATTTCCCACAATTAGATGACAATTTCATACATAGATTTAAATCTTTCTATGTATTTTTTAACATATTTCTGCGTACAATGTTCATTTATTGTAAAAATGTCGCAATGCGAAAACGTTGCGGTGATAATTTTCCGGCACATTTAAAAATGTGTTACGCAAACGGAGGTGTATTTTCATCGTTTTTAAAATAACCGAAATAATCCGGCCGGCGGTGTTATCTTTCGATAAAATTTAACAAGTGGAAAAAGTCTAATAAATTTAATTTAATTGGCAGTTAGTAAATCAGCAGTTTTCGCGCAGAGTCTGCGAATAAAATTTTCCTCCACCTTGTTTATATTATGCCTTTTATACCGAGCTTTCTCGTAATAATCTGCGGTGAAAAGCAGCAAAAATTTAATATTACGTATAAAGCTATCTTAGCCACTGACGAAAATTATTTTCAGCGGCTTTTCCGGGCTCAATCTCACCCTGAAATTACGAAAACTAATCTCCCATTAAATCCACGACATTCTCTTCCGAGAATACATCCAAGAACGCTCTCGGAAAAAATTCAAAACAATTTATATAACATGATATTGAGTTATTGTATCGGACCATATTTGAAATACATACCGCATAAATATAAATACAAATATATTTATATGTTTGTATTTATAGGGCAAGCGATACGTGAAAGGCATTTCATTGTTAGGTGGTACGAGAATTTTTAGAAGGGTCTTTGGTGAATTTTTTGCCCAACAATTGACAGGATGTCACTGAAGCGGGTAGCTTTCAGCCTTTTTAGGCTTAACTTGGCCTGACAAATGCAGATTCGTATTTTTTTATGCCTTCAGCCTTAGCGTATTACTCAAGTTATATAATTAAACTTCAAATTGATTTACATATTGTATTTTCAATAACACGAATATATGTATATTATTTGATTTCGTGTTAACTGGGCATAGATCTATAAGAAAAGTCATATCTCGTCTCTGAACCATTTTTCGTGTCGAATAGTGTTATAGACTAGGGAAAATTCGAAGAAAAATAAATTATAAATTTCTTATCTTATACATATAAGGGTCGTAGTTTACTATGAAATTAATCTGGTCGATCCATTTTATAGGGAAGGGCTCATAGCTTTAAAGTCGCTTTCCAAAATTGGGTCGCGTAGTATTTTTAGTGGGTCACGAGATATTGTTTACACATGCTGGAGATTAATATCGTACTATACAAAACACATTTTGAAATATATATCTTCAAATATAATCGGATACAAGCTAAGAAACCCTAATATATGTGATTAGCCCAAGGCTCTTTATCTTATTCCGTAATCTCTTTGGTTAGTTTTAACATAATCTTCATTATATTAAGCATTCGTTCTCTCCTTTAATACACATCCTATTTAAATGCATGCGTATATTTATAAAAAGTTCACTCCCAAAATATATGTACGTACCTACACATCTTATCTGCGTGTTATTATTTATTGTTTAGTCAGCAGTGTGGCTTAGTGGTTGCGTTGATACTAAGCACCGAATGACCCCAAGTTCTGATCTTGACAGAAAATAATTTAATCTCAGTACAATTTTAAAATTTTGCAGGTAATATTTTTGGATATTTACGACTCGAAGTCGATTCTTTGACATTAGATATGATTTATTTGATTGGTTATATTTGTTCACTAGTGTTGTACCCAATGAAACATTATTGCATGAGATTTGGCATATTAAGTTATTAAATAAAAATAAATAAAAAGAATGTTTCGATCCGCACGTGGACGAACTTTTTCAAATACCTTTTAAATATATTTAATTAAATATTTATATTTAATTGTTTAATATGAAAAAAAAGGTAAAAACTACTTACCTGCCTGCATATAAACAATACAAAACACCAATAGAAAAAAATAATTAATCAATTAATTAAATATATTTTCAATACATGGCGCTAAATGCTCAGAGACTTGGCGGCATCTATAAAGCCTAGAGTAAACATTGGTAGCAAACAGTATATATAGAAGTTTTTTATTTCGTTATTATAATGTACGTTTTGTTGGCAGTGTTTCAGCTGTGACGTACATATGTATGTTGAATCTAAACGACTATTACAGTACGGCGAGCGTTATCTCACACAGACACACAGAATAGCGAAATTATATATATATATATATATATATATATATATATATATATATATATATATATATATATAATATATGCGTTGCGCGATTTTGTCGGCGCCCCTTTAATGTATGTACATATGTATGTACTGTTATGTACCCCGCTTATCACTCTAGTTCCCACAATATCAAATGTACTTTTCACACGCTCATATACGTGAATAACAAAACTATAAAAATTCCTGTAATAGGATATTCAGGTAACACAGGAATGTGCCCAGCCCATAAGATAACAAATCATTTATAAAGATCGCCATTCGATCGCATTAATCAGTCATCACCATCGACTCCGAGAGAGAGACAGTCATCACCATCGACTCCGAGAGAGACAGTCATCAACATCGACTCCACAGTGACGGACAGTCATCACCATCGACTCCGAGAGAGACAGTCATCACCATCGACTCCGAGAGAGACAGTCATCAACATCGACTCCGCAGTGACGGACAGTCATCACCATCGACTCCGAGAGAGACAGTCATCAACATCGACTCCGCAGTGACGGACAGTCATCATCATCGACTCTGAGAGTGACAGTCGTCATCATAAAGACTCCGAGAACGCGTCCGCAAATAACGCGTCAGCATAGCAGCAGAATAAAGTGAACGAAAGTTAAAGTTATAGTGAAATAGTTCTACGTGTCTCCTATTATAAAAATCATAGTTCCATAATCTATCGTTTTTCGAATATATCTATAATATAAGATAAATGTAACATTTTAATAATAATAAAGAAACTTGGTTGGTTAACCAAGTAGTAAATAAAAATTAAATAAATATTTTCCTGGAACGTGACAGTACCTACGAATTGAAAACCAAAATTTAGTCAAACAAAGACTTTTTATTTCACAATGTCTCGAGATAAAGAAAAATATATACAAAAATAAAATGAGATTTCTCCAGAACCACTATTGTTTGTATACAAATTTCATTATAAAGCAGTGGAATAAGAGTTTTCAACCAACTTTCGGTCAAACTTGTATGATAATCAAATACACACTTTGCTATTATATAGAAACTAGTTTTGTACCCGATGAAATATCATCGCATGGGTGTTGGCATATTAAGTTATCTTCTATATCTTACACATATAAAACACTAAAGTTTGTACATATGTATGTTTGTATGTACCTACGTATTTTTCATCAACAGTCGATCGTTTTGACGTCATCGAACAAATAATTCGCTTTTTTCCGATTCATAGGATTCGAAGTTCCCGGGGGCGTAGGCGCCGAGGGCGAAGCCCTAGGGCTTTGCCCTCTAGGGGACGCTGAGGGTGGAGCCCTAGGGATTGCAGACGCTGAGGGCGGAGCCCTAGGGGTCGCAGACGCAAATTGCGGAACCCAGGGGGCGCAGACGGCGAGGGCGGAGCCCTAGGAGGCGCAGGGGTTTACATATAATTTTTTACAAGAGATTTACTATATATGTGTATTTGTTCGTGACAGTCAATTTAATAAAAAAATCAAATGAGTATTCAAATAAATTTATATAAAATAAAACTATTCAAATAAATTTAATAAAATGTTTACTATTAGATTATTCATGTTTAAACGGTTTATATTACAAATACCGAGCGAAGCCGGGTAATAAAGCTAGTACATATATAAAAATGAATGTTTGTCTGTGTGTCTCGAATAGGCTCCTAAACCACTGAGCCGATTACGATGGAACTTTCGGGATTTGTTTTATGCATGTCCGGGAAGACTACTGTGAAAAGAAACTGGATAAAACCTCTTAATAATAATATTCGTAATGACGATTTTACTGACGCAAAATTAAAGCTGTCCCGCATTCAACGCATCACGCCGCGAGTGTGACAATAATCGCGCCACGCCTACCTCGCACTCGAATGTACTGACCATTCAGGGCTGTACCGCAAACACATAGCGGATGGCCCACGTCAACAAATATATCTATACCTATATATATATATGGAATTAAATGTCTGTGGAACGGGAACGGGAATTGCACGCGTTATTGTGGTATTGCAACTTATGCCGGGTTCAGCTAGTTAAATAAATAAAAATAATACAATAAACTTGTCCTGTGTTCGGTCCGCATGTGGTCGAAATTTTTTCAAATGCCTTTGAAATACATATAATTTATATTTAATTGTTTAAGGATACCATTTATAATATAGCCCTATTTCCAGGTAAATTAGGTATTTATCACGACATTATATGCTAATGCCCATCTCATAAAACATTTCGCCCTGCAAATAAAAAGAGTGCCCTTCTATTATAGAGACACAGAAAGCTCGACAGATTCGGTGTTCGTCCAGAAAATCCAATGACAATTGGGTTGCCAGTAATAAATATAAAATTTGACCCTAACAACCTAATCTTAAAGGAATAGGGCGAACCCTAACTTAACCTAACCAATAAATAAATAAGTGTTGTCTGCTAAGATATTACGATGTGTTTGAATAGATATTACGATGTGTGGACCATGAGTAGAGTGGGAATGGACAGGAGTGAGGCGACACTCTATCATTCAACTGTCAAAAGAGGCCAGTGAAAATGTAATTGTATATGATTTCACTGAACTATACCAAGTGAAAATGTTACTGGTTATGATTTAACTATTTGACGTTTGACGTTTAATTTTCCGGGCAAACGCCGATTCTGTCTTGCGAGCTATTTTTGAGATGTTAATTATTTTATGTTGTGAAATATATTTTACAGCCGTGCCAAAAATATTTTGCCATTGTTTACTATAAAAAAATAGTAAAAACTATAATACTTACCTTTACCTATACATCATAAAAACTAAATACCTTTTAAGTATACATATTTAATTTAATATATATTTAATTGTTTAATATGAAAAAAAAGGCGTAAAACCTCCTACCTAAATATAAACAATATGAAACCCAATAGAAAAATTAATTAATTAAATAAATTTTCAAAAGATAAATGCTAAGAGATTTGTCTAGAGAAAACATTGGTAGCAAACAGTATATATAGAAGTTTTTTTCTTTCGTTATTCGTATTATATTCGTAAATTTTGTTGGCAGTGTATTAGCTGTGACATACATATGTCGAATCGAAGCGAACATTATAGTTATCGCAGATATACACACAGAATAGCAATATAATATATGACTCAAGGTTGAAAAGTTTTATAAATTCGTAAACAAGCACCAAATAAAATAATGCTGCCTTCATTTTAAATTTTGATTTCAACATTAACTGTCCAAAAATCAATGTACACAAACTATATATGTATTTTGGGTAGTAATATGTAAATTTTCTGTACCCGGCGATTTTCATCGGAAAAAGTCAATTTTTTTGCAGATTTTAATTTAAAAAACCATGACTGAATGTTGACTTAACGACCTCCCTTTAACATGAAAGGTATATAAAAAATATGAGGTTAAAAGTTTGGCGTTCACGTTTAGAAGAAAGTTACGGGGCCTGCAATACGTGATCGTTTAAAATTTCCATATAAACGTAAGTTTCAAACGTTTCGTTCCGCTTTGATGTCATCCCGTTCGGTCATTTGACTCTTGCCGAATAGCTTATATTAAAATTGACGACTTTTCCTCTGTTAACCAAACGAAGACCCGATTGTTTTGTCTGCAAATATTGTATATAAAATGTATTCCAATCTGTTTTGAGTGTGCAGCTAATTATCTATATGTATAAAATTGAATGTCTATTTGTCTGGCTCGTATAGGCTCCTAAACCACTCAAACGATTACGATGGAACTTTCAGGATTTGTTGTATGCATGTCTGGAAAGCATACTGTGAAAAAAAAAACGGGAAAAAACCTCTTAATAATAATATTAGTAATTACGTTTTTACCGACGCGAAAGTTAGAAACCCCATTGTGTAGTTGGAAATGTGTTCGTTGGTAACCACGTTACCAGTTGGTTTATGACGATATGGCTTTGAAGAGACGTTAGTTGAGCTCCAACCATCACTTGAAATGGGAACGAGAACGGGAACGGGAACGGGAACGGGAATGGGAACGGGAACGGGAATTGCACTCGTTATTGTGGCATTTCAACGCATGCCGGGTTCAGCTTGTAATTTATAAATATATGTTGTGTCACCAAATACAATACATATGTATATATGTGCGTATATGCTTTGTTGAATTGCAAATCGAATCAATTTTAATTCAACTCCTTTATTCGATCCGTATAACTTGTTTTATTCATTTAAATTTATACATTATGCATATAGTTTCTCCGTTGAAATTTAGATCGTTGTTGTAAATTTTGTCCTCTCTCAAAGGACAAATTTTAAACGCAATTCATTATGAAACCAAATTACGTATTCTCTATTTCAAAGTTAAATATGTAGATTCTATAGACTTATACATACATACACCCATACATAAATTCGAAAAGATGATGAACTTTGTTTTCAAGGCGGATATTAAATAATTAAATAATTTCGAATGTCGTGCAAGGGTACAATGACGTCATGCATTACATTATTATCAACATATTTAACCAGCAGAATAGACTAGTGGTTAGTATATAATGCTTTCGAGCAGAGTGGTCACGGGTTAAATTCCCACTAGAAACCTGCTGCTGGCCAGACCTTGGTTTGTGACTCCAAGTCGGGAAAAACCACTAGTTTATTATAAAAACGTAAAAAAAAAGCAATGCGAAAACGTTAACGTAATAATTTTTCGACACATTTAAAAGTGTGTTGCCATCTAAAATGGAAGTTGTAACGTGACGTTCTCCCGAGTGTCCCTTCAGTTGGTAGCGGTAGTAATATTTAGGGTGGCACCAGTGACTTTACCGCGCCAACACCATGCTCCTCTCGAGCGCATCGAGAGCGAGTCTCTCTACCGCCAGCCGTCATCCAGGAAAGATCCCTCCTGTGCACATCTCCACGGGGAGACGGGGCCCAGAGATCCGCCATCTTGCTGAAGAACCGCTGTGAGGTCGAGTGCAGCATCACTCCCTCCCCTGAGATCCAGCACAACGTCCTCTGTATTCCTCACGCCGTTTCCGGAGAAACATCGGCCGTGAGAGGACCCGACCACGAGGAGGCTGTTATCAACGAGACGATTTGCAGTCAGGAACCTCCCCGACTATATAAACTGTATCCCAAGGTTAGTCCAGTTTCCCTATAACCCGACCCTTGGAAGAAGAACGACGTATTCGCCCTCTGGACCTCCCACCGCGAGATCAGATAACGCGCGTAAATCCGTTCGTTACAAAGTGTATTTTCGTCGTTATTAAAATAAGTGAAATAACCTGGTCGTTGTGTAATCTTTCGATAAAATTTAACAATAAATATAAACTAATTGGCAGTTAGTAAATTAGAAGTTTTCTGATGAATATTTTAATTGTTTAAATTTATCGAAAATATCAAATTTTAATGAGGTCAGGGTGATTTCTGAAAAAATGTTTTTGATTTCAGTGATTTTTGAGTAATTTCAATACATAATCGGTCAAATGTCCTTCCGCCTAATGTTTGTTCGGCCAAGCGTCTGTCGGCCTTACGTCCATCAGCCAAGTGTCTAAGCCCGCTTTAAAGGTCAAGGAATTTGACCCTTAAAGCCCTCAACACGAAGCCAAGTGTCTATTCGGTGTCCCCGTCTTCCTATATTCTATGGCCCAGCATCCTGCTACAGACCGCCTTCCATCCAGAATGTACACCTGTGCCATGCCCTTGAAGCGTTGCCTCTATCCTCCCAAAATTGACTTGGTTGATCCCATCGACTGTACAACCAACATGAATCCAATCTGATAAATGTGTCAAACCAACAAACAATGAACAAACCAACTGAAATCAACGCGACGAGGAATTTCGATATAGAGTTGCCGTAGGGGATCGACCGGTGCGCACACGGAGGATGTTATTCGAGTTGGTCCGAGTGCACGTGCATAAACAAATATGAGAATAATGTCTCGCTGGTATCCATTCGACGTATTTTATGAAACTTTCAATTAAACAACTTTTCAAAAATTTCGCACGTTAGTACTGTACTAATAAGCCGCGGAAAACTCGTCGGCAATAAAACCATCTAATATTTCATCTTAAGCACAGCAGGTGTTGGAGGTAGAAGCACTTAGACTTGCACGTTTAAATAAGCTGTTTTCCAACTAGAGTTTCGTTTGTTCATATACATACATATATATATATATATAGGTATAATGAAAATTAATATTGAACTTCAATTTCAGTCCCCGGGGGGCGACTTGTGCGTGAATAATCTGGAACATGTTCGATGGTAGAATTAAATACCTCCCCTTATAGTATACACACACGTATGTATAATAACGGGTGATTCAATAGTTACACGTTTTATTAAATGAAAATCGGAAACCATATCAGCTATGTATGTGGTATCAAAGAAACGGCACCACATTCAATGCAAGTCATCAAACAATCGCTTCATTGCTTTCGAAGTTTCAATTATGCATCGTAGTAGACTGAAAAGCTTCGAAAGCAAAGTGTTGTCATGAAAAATTTTACCGTTTATTTTATCAGTGGTCTTATAGAAATAAAATTTTCATTTGAACACGATTAAACATTTTGATGGTTACTTACAAAACATGTATTTTATTTAAGGAAAACCCTCACCCTTTACATGCTAAGGGTAGATTATAATACACGCATAACCGAAAGCACGCCTTTTCATCTGAATATCCTGTTTATTCCAAACAAGTACGAAAGTGAAAATATCAAATTTCCCCTCGCTTTATATTATTAAAGTGCCTTTAAGGGCTATTTTTTCGAGGAATGTCGCATGTTTAGTCACGTTTTCTATTATATTTTTTTATTTTATTTTACATAAACCCAATACGCCTTCCTAGACAATTAATTACAAACATTACAGCATTTTTTATTACATAAATCGCTGAAGAACATTAAATTAATTAATGAATTAATTCATAGAGACATTTATGGATTAAGACTTGTGCATAATTTTACACATATTGTACGTATGTATGTATATCAAATTCGGATATTATTATTATTTTAATATTTTATTATGTAGGTCATTGTGGCGCATTAGGTTCTTCCTGTAATGCCACAATGGTCAAAAACGTTAAATAAATAAATAATATTTGTGACATGGCGGGTAGGACAGTTTTTGCCAATTCGGGGGAACCGTTTCAACCATAAAATCAGATAAATTGGCATTCTGATAGGAAACGATCGATCTGGGGTCACAATTTATCCGAGTCTGACCAGCAGTATTAAAGATTAGCACGGGATCGAACCCGGTAACCTCTCTGCCTTACTGCTGGCTAGTGCTGCTAGTTTACCAATGATTGGTACAGAATTAAATATAGATTCATACATATATTGATTTTATTTCAACCAAAACAGTGCAATATATGTAGTACAATTAAGACCAGTAGAAAATTTTAATAACCTATGAGTGAAGTAAAAATATATATGTACGAGTGATAATGAAAGCCTATAATGCAAATTGTATATGATATTGTGTGAAAAGGATAAAGTTATAGGCGTTTAAACAATTAAAATCTGACAAGACCGTGATCAAAATTTCAATCGAACTATAAAAATCGATTGAAATTTTCATCGTTGACCAAACCGCGCAAAATGGCCAAGTTTCAAATCGATCGGAAGACTGTTGGAATTTTAGCTCAATCGTTTGCGAAGGCAAACATGAAAGAGCCTTATAAAAAAATAGGTTTAGTAAATAATCGATTTTAAAGTTTTTCAGTCGATTCGTTAAACTACATACTTTAAATGAGTGTATCCGCTTCTTATTGACGCAAATACATAGGTTTCAATTAAAAAGTTCCATTTGCACATTTTGCGTGCAAAATTAAGTATAAATTAGTATCATAGAACGTTTTAACTAATTGGTTTTTCTATTCAGATGAATTTTGCTAAATCTGATCGGCTTTAAATTGCGCTATTTATCAGAATTTACATTCGATACAGCATAGGAATAATCCATTTCAACGTAAGTGTGTACGTGGGTGTATATTTTATTCCCGTTTTCCCAGAGAATACTGCATTTATGGTCTTTCTTTTTTGAAACCACTTGGTTAACTAACCAAGATTTCTTTATTATTTTTAAAGTGTTACATTTATCTTATTGGTAAAATTTAATTATGGAACGGAGAATTTAAATGAAGTACCTACGTAGAACTATTTCACTTTAATTTTGCTTCACTATTTAACATTGTTCTGCTGCTGATGTGTTGACTTCTACTCTCGGAGTCTCGATGGTGAGACTACCACGCTCGGAGTCTTGATGGTGATGACTAACTTAAATTCCAACATTAATGAGTTTATAAACTCTTCTTTAAAACAATGAAGCGTTGAAGACACATGTCGTACAATTTTGGTTAGCTAGTGTTTAAAGTGTGCTATAAATCAATGGTGTTGCTTATTAAATTAGGTGTGCCACAAATCAATGGTGCTACTTATTAAATTAGGTGTGCCACTAATCAATGATGTGTCTTATCCTTACTGGTAAGTCGACTACATTGATAAGCGAGGTATATAACAATACATACGAATAGGCTTATTGTGAAATATTCCAAGCGGATAAAATTCAAAATCTCGTCAGTTTCAAATCCCAAAATTTATATATCATACATTTTACAGCTAGCATTACTCCACGCATATTCAATATTAGCGCACATACATATTTACAAAACGGCTTTCCATATTACGAATGCTTTTATTTGTATAACAAACAAAGCTGAACTTTGAAGCAGAATAACGATGATAATTCGTTTGGATAACGAGTGCTTTTTACGAAAAATAACAAATGTTTTATTTAAATCAACTTTTCCCAGAAACTATCGAAATATTTTTTTTCGGAAAATCTATATACATACATATATCAGTAGCGTACGGTGGGTGAAAATGTTGGGCGTGCTGTATATATATTCTATATGAAAAATTAAAGAAAAATAGTACTATATACTTGGAAAAGTTAATTTAAGTTTGCTTAATTTTTCTACTCCCTGGAAGCAGCCTGGTTCAAGATAATTATTTTTCATAAATCTTACAAGTTCGTAAACAGGTATCTTTGAAAATTCAGAGCACGAATACAGAATAGTAATCTCGTTTTATAATCTAATATAATTGAAAAATGCTGAAAAAAATTGGATGTGATCAACCTATGACTCCATATATGTATTTGAGAAATATAAGAAGGTCACAAAACAAAATTTGATAATTAAACACACATACACGTCCACACATACCAGTTATTAGAGCATTTTCGATACAAATTTACTTACAAAAACTTACGCTTACATAATTGTGTATCAAAATTATTCAAAACTCACACAAAATAGATGCATTATTCAGGAACAGAGTTTGCTAGACGTACCTATTTGAGCGGGACTGTCCCGAATTCAACAGACAAATCCCGAGTCCCACCTTGTCTCTGAAAATTCCGACTTTGTATATGTACAAATATATAAATAACCAGCAGCGTGGTCTAGTGGTGAATGTTGAATTATTTCGTACTTGATGTTACGAGTTCGATTCCCGCTAAGTCTCGTTGTTGGCCAGACCTTGGTTTGTCGAGGTTGATCGTTTTTATCAGAATTTGCCAATTTTTCTGATTTTCATTGAAACGGTTCCTGTAAAAATTGGCGTTTCCTTCCCAATTTTCTATTGCAAACCTTTAGTTATTATTATATTTATTTATTTATTTATTTATTTATTTTTATTTATTTATTTATTTTAAACAGACCATTGTGCCATAACAGGAATTCCTAAAGCGCCACAATGGTCAAAAAATATAACACAAAAAAGAAAAAAAACAAAATAACAATTAACATAAACATAAATACATCCATACATACATAAAAAATAGCATTTATAATAACAGATACAGTAAAAATATCAAATAAAATATAGCATAAGGAATGCCTTGCACCTACAGCCAGTTTCAATAAATATGTAAGAAACAACTACAAATACAAAACATCCCTGTAAGGCCCAAATGGAAGAGAGTTAATCAAAATTTCACTCATAAATCACAATCAATCATGAAAACAATGATGAGCGCAGACTACCAGATAAATGGGTTAGAGTAATTTCCGACAATTTACGCTCACTAAGGTGGAAAATATCACATTCAGTCTCGGCAGCAACGATTTCATTAAGAAGTCGAATAGCTCTTGGAATAGGAGCCATTCGAAAAAGGACTGTGCGGGCAGGAGGTACAGCCAGCAAATGATGATGTCTACCACGCACATAGTGAATAGGGACATAAAGCCCCAACTGCTCCAGCAACAACGGGCATGACGTATTACCACGTAAGAGCAGGAGAACGAAACGAATTAATGAGAAGTTTCTCCGAAGTTCAAGGGAATTATACCCAAGCATGCCCAAAAGGAAAGGAGTGGGGTAGAGATATGGGTAATACCCATATTCTTTCCTATATAGGAAACGAAGAAATGCTTTTTGCACTTTCTCAATCATCAGAGAGTAATTTGCTTCATGCGGATTCCACACAATCGCATTATACTCTAGCTTACTTCTCACAAGCGAATTGAAAAGCAAGCGAGAAGACAAAGAATTGGAGAATAATCTTGCATATCTCAAAACAAATCCAAGTCGACGAAAGGAAACGTCAGCGACTTTTTTGATATGGTTGTGAAAGGTGAGCTGAGGATCAAAAGTGATACCCAAATCGACAATAGATTCCACACGCTTCAACAAGACGGATCTAATGGAATATCCGTGACAATAGAGTGAATGTGCACGTCCATAGCTCATAATTGCACATTTGTTTAAATTAAGTTCAAGGCCTAAACTAGAACTGAACTCCAAGACAGCGTTAATATCAGCTTGAAGGAGAGAGGCTTGCCTCTCATCCTTGACAGCAAAAAATAATTTAACGTCGTCAGCAAACAAGAGACATGATGCATTACATAAAATTCTAGGGAGGTTATTAATAAGAATTGTAAATAGTAATGGGCCTAAAGTGGACCCCTGAGTAACACCAGATCGAGTAAAAAATGAAGGAGATTCATAAAGACCATATCTAACAAATTGCTTCCTATCACTAAGATAAGAAGCAAAGAGTTTAAGAAGACGCGTTGAAAAACCCACTTCAGCTAACCTGATCAAAGAGCGTCATTATTGACTTGATCAAAGGCTTTACGAAAGTCAAAGTAGGCTACATCAACTTGCTGACCAACGTCAACTTTAGACATGATCAAATGTGTGAAGCAGGCGAGATTAGTGGTAGTGGAACGACAGGGTGTAAAACCATGTTGCTCATCACACAGTAATCTTTTAAACTGCGCAAGAATCAAACGGTGAAGGATGATGTCAAAAATTTTGGGAAAATATATATTATATCTTAGGTTTCGTCATATGGCTCAGCATAGATGTCTCTGTGGTTGTTTATCGAATATAAAAATTGGTATTGTTACATGAAAGTTATTCTTCGTTATTTATCGTATTCATACGATGTTTGTAATATCGGACCATAGATGTCAGATATTGTTTAGATTTACATGTATCTATGTAATAATTATGTGGACCAGAAAGGCGCATTTGGGGTTTACATGTTAAGCCTTCCTGGTATATTTGTATATATGTATGTAAAAATATGTCTGTAAAATAAAATAAAAAAAATACGTAAATATAAATGGTAAAATTCAAAAGTAACAAATTTTAATCCATTAAAGTATTGTCCTGAAACCAAACATGAATACCAAATTTTCTTCAATTGCAAAATTCTAAAAATTATTTAATATTATTTGCAATGTTTTTATACAATGACCTTTTATACAAAGATTTCTGTTTATTAAACATATTTTTTTATTATTACTAAAGTATGTTCACAATACGTTTTATATATATTTTAATAGCTACCGATCTACTGATCATTTTCTATTTTACAATTTTAATTTATATTTTTTAGTAATCATAGTATTATATTATTCTAATGTTAATGTACAACATGATAGGAAAAAGAGCTCAAAAACCTATTTACAATTCTTATAATATATCTAATACATAATATTAATTAAAGACTCTCTAAAGTCGACGATCTAAAGCAGATTGTGTTTAGATAATCTATGTTTATACCTGAAGGGTATAGACATTTTTTTGTAATGAAAATGAATGAAATTTACGACCGTAATTAAAATTTCCAACGACTAATTACTTTATTATTTTCAATTTAAAAATAAATCCACTTCGAGTTACGTCGGAGAGAATTAAACATCCAATTCCGGTCACGATAAGGAGAATATAACAAAAAAAGGTCAATTTAACATACACTTGTTAAATATAATATATATGTACATATATGTATATATATATATATATATATATATATATATATATATATATATATATATATATATATATATATATACATATATATATATATATATATATATATATATATATATATATATATATATATATATATATATATATATATATATATACATATATATATATATATATATATATATATATATATATATATATATATATATATATATGGAGTCCGAGTCCGACTGTCACCGTGTCCGCGCGCGTTTCTCTCGCTCTCACTTTGCATTTCGAAATACTCGGACTCCCCACCCATCTATCACTACAAAACTAACCGTCTACTCACTTATTTAACTAATTGCATCCTAGTATAATTTAAGTGTAAAAATAAACAGATGATCGGCCGTTAACAGCGTTTTTTAATATCAGTGATTGCGTAAAATTTTATGTTAATTTTGTGTCAGTTACAAAAGCGTATACGAACGAGATACATCTCCCTACCTGAATACAAAAAAAAAATAAGGGTCCCTGCTCGTCAGCCAAAATTCGGTCCCACAGAAGCAATAAATCTTCCACATAATTGCTTTCAGACAAAAAATTTTAACGAACTTTACTTAATAGAATAATAGCAAACAGAAACGGTGTTTCCCAACTGTCTAATAGTTCTTTTTCATATTTAATTTATATTAAAGTAATTCGTGTAATTTTATATTCTTTACTAAATTTATTATTAAAATATTAAATTGCAAACCGCACTCACACATTTATAAATCCGTTGTCTCCAAAGAGGCGTCTCACGATAAAGATCTGTTGTTAAATGGCATGTAATAACTCATAAGTGATCCAAGTGATACCTAGGATGACTATCAGACAAAGCTGACCACAGAGAAGAGTCTATGGCGGTAAGAACTCACTCCTTGAATGGAAATCTCTCTCAAGTACCGCCTTTTTCTCAACACATCTTGGATAAATGCGAGAAAAATAATATCCAAACCTCCAACAAGGTAAGAGTGACGATGGATGATAGCTTAGCTAATAGAAACCTGTATTTAGCCACGTACAATGTAAGAACGTTATCGAGTGAAGGAAGTGTGCTTGCATTAGAGAATGAATTAGAAAGTATCAAATGGGATTTAGTAGGACTTAGCGAAGTAAGACGAAAACAGGAAAACCAAATAATCCTAAAAAGTGGTAACTGTCTCTACTGGAGAGGGCTACCAAATGGTAGAATAGGAGGAGTAGGGTTTCTTATCAATAAGAGAATAGAAAGAAATATTATAGAAATAAGCGACATATCGGAACGTATATGCTATGTAGTATTAAGAATCTCGAGCAGGTACACTTGTCAAATCTTCCAAGTGTACGCCCCCACATCTAGCCACCCAGACGAGGAAATAGAAGACTTCTACGAAAAACTACAGGGCGCATACGATAATAGCCGCCACCACTTTAAAATAATCATGGGCGACTTTAACGCAAAAATAGGACAAAAGGCAAACACAGAAAGAGCAGTAGGCAATTTTGGTACCGGCCAAAGAAACGACAGAGGCGATCGCCTCATAGAATTCGCAGAACACAACAGGCTCTTTATCACTAATTCATTTTTCAGGAAAAACGCAAACAATAAGTGGACTTGGGAGAGTCCTAAAGGAGACAGGAACGAAATAGATTTCATCCTAACAAATACCCTGCACTCCGTTAAAGACGTTAGTGTTTTAAGTAAAGTAGATAAAGGTAGCGATCACAGATTAGTCCGGGCCAAGATGGCCATTAATATAAATTGCGAACGTAGGAAACTAATAAAAGGATGCAGTAGCTCTCCAGACTTCGCTCAACTAAGGTCTAGGAAAAAGGAATTCGAACTCGAACTTGGAAATAGATACGAGAAATTAAACCCAGAAGCAGACATCGAGGAATTGAACACTGTAATTAGTTCGGTTCTAACCTCAACAGGTAAGAAATTAGGTGGATTCAGGAAACAGATTAAATTAAGCAAAATTTCAGCGGAAACAAAAAACCTAATTAAGCATAAAAGGAGTTTAGATAGGGATAATAATAAGCAAGAATACAATCTAGTAAATAAGGAAATTAAAAAGAGAATAGTTAGGGATGTCAGGGATTTTAACAGCAAGTTAATAGAAAGTACCATTAAGAATAACCGTAGCCTGAAAAAGTGCAAACAGGATCTTTTCTTAGGCAAAAACCAATTGATCGCAATCAGATCAGAGAGCGGAGTAATAATTAGGAATAGAGAAGAAATCATAGACAGAGTTTACACGTTCTATGCAAAACTATACGAGAACGACAACGGCCAATCCCCCGCTCTGGAATCGACAAACGGCCAAAGGGTTCCTGCAGTATTGCCTAGCGAAGTAGAGGCCGCGCTAAAAACTGCAAAGAACGGTAAAACCCCAGGGGAAGATAATATTCCCATTGACTTACTAAAATGTGGCGGCTCCCCCCTAAATAATATCTTAGCTAGGCTTTTCAGCAAATGCATCCAGAACCAAGCTATACCAGAAGGATGGAATAACGCAACTCTCATCTTAATACACAAAAAAGGTGATAAAAGCGATATCAAGAACTACCGACCCATTAGTTTACTTTCAGCGGTCTACAAGCTCTTCACGAAGGTTATTACAGAAAGGCTGAAGAATATCCTCGACGAGAACCAACCTATAGAACAGGCAGGATTTAGGGCAAATTTCAGTACAATGGACCACCTCCAAGTAGTTGGCGAACTAATCGAACGCGCCAACGAATATCAACGGCCATTGTGCCTAGGTTTCGTCGATTATGAGAAAGCCTTCGATACAGTGAGCCACAATGCAGTACTTAACGCTCTACAAACACAGGGAGTACCGGAACCCTATGTGGGGCTGTCAGCTGCAATATATAAGAATGCCACAGCTTCGGTTAAAATTTTTTCAGGTACAGATAGATTTAGCATAAGAAAAGGAGTAAGACAAGGAGATACAATCTCGCCCAAGTTATTCAATGCGGTGCTTGAGGGAGTTTTCAGGAACTTGGAATGGGACAAAGCCGGAGTAAGCATCAACGGTCGCTTCTTGAGTCACCTTCGGTTCGCAGACGATATAGTTTTAATAGCTCGTGATTCAGCTGACCTACTTAACAGACTAACACAGCTGGACAGGGAAAGTAGAAAAGTAGGATTAAAAATTAACGTAGATAAGACCAAACTAATGTTCAATAGGTATTGCATGCCTGATAGCATCCCATTAGATGATAAACCAGTAGAAGTAGTAAATAATTATTTATACTTAGGTCAAATAATTGACATGTCTGGTAATAAAGATGAAGAGATAAAGAGACGTATGAAATTAGGATGGAGTGCATTTGGACGGATGAATGCTGTTTTTAAATCAAAAATGCCACTCTGCCTGAAGAAAAAGATCTTTGATCAATGCGTTTTGCCAGTGATGACGTATGGATGTGAAACTTGGACACTGAACACTAAGATGCTACATAAAATCCAATGCACCCAAAGAAGTATGGAGCGCTGTATGCTTGGCATAACGAGAAAAGACAGAAAGCGGAACACGTGGGTGAGAAGTATGACAAGAGTAGTGGACATAGTGGATAGAGTGAAGAGATTGAAATGGCAATGGGCGGGTCACGTAGCTAGGAGGATGGACGAAAGGTGGACAAAAGAATTGCTTGAATGGTACCCGAGAGAATGCAAAAGGGTAAAAGGAAGACCGCAAGGAAGATGGGTGAACGAAATTAGGAAAATGTGCGGGGTGAGATGGTTGAGTGTTGCGCAAAACAGAGACGGGTGGAAGCGTGTTGGAGAGGCCTTCATCCAGCAGTGGATGGCGAGTGGCTGTAAATGATGATGATGATGATGATATATATATATATATATACATATATATATATATGTATATATATCTATATATATATATATATATATATATATATATATATATATATATATATATATATATATATATATATATATATATATATATATATATATATATATATATATATATATATATAATATAATATGTACAAACGTATGCAATTGTTCTGCCATGAGTGGGAGATTTTGATATGAGGTTAATCCATATTGCAAGGGGATAACAAAGGACTCTGCAAACGTATCTTAAAGCCAGCCGTGGACACGAACCTTTGTCAGGCTCTCTCAAAATTCGCATTCCCTCAAAAGCACTGCCTAAAACAGGACTCAGAGTGGTAACGACGACTTCAAATATTAATTCCAATTCTACTCTACATTCACAAGTGACGGTAAAAGGGTTAAAGCAGTCGACTTAAGTGTCGACTTTGATCTCGTATTTTAATATCGTCGATGTTGGTCATTCGAGACTCCACTCCATTATTATTATTGGCTTCACTGGAAACTGAAGTTAGAGAAAAATGGTCCTCGACAAAGTCGTATTTGCATGACCTGATTTTGTAATGGTTTCATAGCGACGAGTGTATGGAATTGATATGAATAAATTTGAAGAATAACTTCAATTGTTAATCTTTTATAAAAAATCATGTATCAAAGAAAATCCTTTGGGTTAAATCATTGATTGATTTATTGACAAATAAACTTCTAGAAATAAGAACTATGTATCCGTAAAAGATCTTTTCATGTAGATTAATTAATATAATATTACAAATTCACTTCAATTTATAATTAAACAAAAAGTATTTAAAAACAAAATACAATAGCCGTAGTAATTGAATGTGGCATAAGCCCATTTTTCTTAATTTCGAGAAATATATCACAAAACATTAAATATTATAATGTTTTACGTTTAACAACATTAAAAATACTGGTGGCCTGTAATACATTTATTCTGCTTTTCCCAGATTTTTCACATATCGAATCAAAATAAGTGATTAAAAATTTATGAATTAAGTCAAACAGAAATAGCATTTTTGGAACTGAAAATTTTACTTTTGCGGCTTTCATTTATAACGACTCATATGTACAACTAAATTTAATATATTATCGCATTAGAGTTCAATAGTTACTACATTGGTTTATTTTTTTTATAATTATTTAATAACAAATAGCTAATGAGTATTTAACAATTAACAATTTTAAACTAAAACTAATATCTATAATATAACATACGTAAAAAATTAACAATACTATATTAACAAAACTATGCCCTTAAATAATAGTGATCCTAAAATAATATAATATAATTCCAAACATTGCATTTTATTAAACTTATATATGTATATAATTACATCATCTTCCACAGAGGTATCCATTAACACCCCTCAAGAAAGCACCAATGTTATTTACCACCTCTAATGTTTTCAGGAATATTGATTGAATTCAAAAACTTAAAAAAGAGGACCTACATATAAGGGAGGTAACATTTCCAATCAACTTAACAATTTGAAAAAAAATTACGTCGTGTAGATAAAAATTTCAGTAACCGATACTAAGTTTCAATTCGATAAGACTAACGATGTTAAAAAAATACACAGACACTCATACATTTTTTCTAGATCATGAAAACGTGATCAGTGATGAATCAGTCAAAATCTCAAGTTCGAATTTTTGCATGATCACAAAACTTCGTCTATTGTTACTACGTACATAGATAAAGTAAAAATATTATTGTAATTCTAAATAAGATACGACTAATTCGATCAAAAACGTATTAAATATTTTCCAGCAACTAAATCACGAAATAAAATAAAATAAAACCTAAGCATATAATCTGAATTATATATTTTAAATCGTCTAGTTTAAAAGCTAGCAAACTGTGAACACATTTGTAATGAACGAAATGTACATATTTTAAAATTTGTTTAAAATTATTAATTCATTCGGAAAATTTTCGGTATTTGAATTCATTTACTTGGTTGTAAACTAAAATACACAATTTTATATTTCGGCACAGAACTTAATTTATTATAAATGTACACTGAATTAAACAATCAAGAACGTCTGCTGAAAATTACGACCTTCTTCCATCGAAACAGCCTGGCAGGCGTCTGGCAATTTTAAAGCATGAAAATAAACACACTAAACGAACTCTTCAAACACTCGGCATTTTAAATGAACATGCCAAGTGTACGTATATATATGTATACCTATACATATATAAATCTTTAAACACATTTATCAATATAATTGACAGTCAATACTGAGCTGGGTAAGAGGGACGTTCGGTGCGTCATTTATATTAAATTATGTTCCCGGGGACACCAGGTCACATTAGTTTCAATGAATATAACTCATTTGGGCAAAAACCCCATTAGAGTGCTCCCACGTCCTGTGGGAAAGTGTAATAAGGACACGAGCTAACCCCCTTCTCCATTTTCCACCCCCGACATTTTCCACAACGACACTGTATCCTCTCGATATGGGGAAAATGCATTCAGGGAAACAAATTCTCATTTTACCCAGTCCGTAACTCTCTTCGCTGACAAAAAATACATTTTTTACAAACGGGGTCACCATATCCTGGTCATAAGAAAAGAGGACTTTTAAATAAAATACTTACAACCAACCTAAGCGTATTATCTGCTCAAACTTTCCGACCTAAACATACAAACAAAGTCTTAATGATTCATAGATTAATCGCTAAAAATAATTTATGAAACACCCATATGTACTATATATTATACTAACTTGAAAAAACTGCATGTCATATATAATATTCCGTTTGTTTGAGACATTACTAACAAACTAACTAGTAGATTCTATGACAGAAACACTAATAACCATACTAACAAACTTGTGAAGAGTCTCAGTGATTACAACAAAATGTCTATACCCTTCAGGTATAACACACAGATTACCTAAACACAATCTGCTTTAGGTCATCGACTTTATAGAGTATTTTATTAGTATTATGTATTAGATGTACTATGAGCATTTTTAAGAATTGTAAATAAATTTTTGAGCTGTTTTTCCTATTTTGCTGTACATTAACATTAGAATAATATAATACTATGATTACTAACAAAATTTAATTAAAATTGTAAAATAGAAAATGATCAGTAGATCAGTAGCTATTAAAATAGATATACATAGATGTATTGTGAAAATAATTTAGTAATAATAAAAAGCATTTAAAAATCAAAATAAATTGAAAGCTTTAAACAGTCTTTGCATTATATTAATTTTCCACGAATATTGTTATTCGGAGAACGGTATCTATTAGATTTAATTACATTAGCGGTTCGATATATTATTTATAATACGTTGTATTGCGAACATAATTTCGTAATAATAAAAAAGCATTTAAAAATCAAAATCAAATTCGTAGATTAAATTGTACAATCATTTTATACACGATGTTGTAAAGATGTTTGTTTATTTTTCCGCATTTTAAATTAACAATTTTCAATTAAAACCACCACGTTTGGTATGCTCTTTCACGGTACTCCAAAGTTTTCACCAGCATGTGTGGTTTTAAGAACGTTAAAAGTTGTCATACAAAAATATTAATTCAATTCGCACCTCCCCTATCCATTCAAGTAACTCGGTTAGTAATATTACATGTATAAAATACTTACAATGCATTTATATCCCCACAAACTTTATTTACATGTACCTATACATTGCACGTATACCCACTCAGTGAGAAGCAAGCTAGAGTTTAATGCTATTTTGTGGAATCCGTTCCTATATTGATTGAGAAAGTGCAAAAAGCATTTCTTCGATTTCTACATATAAAGCCGTGGCGTACCGTCCATGGATGCTGTGGATGCTGCGCATCCCTTAAAATTTACGTCAAAAATATTTTCACGTCTTTTGTTTTTTGAATTTCTTAGTTTTATTTCGCTTTCATTTATTTTTGATTACGTGATTATGATATATACGATCTTTTGTCTGATCCAAAATTGACATAAACGAGCATCTATGTTGAAAGGGCGTAGCCATCTGCGTGACTGGTGCTCGTTTCCCATCAAGCTTGGATGCTGAAGTTCTCTACAAATCTTTTGCGCATGCGCACAAGTGAGCTGTCACTCTTGCGTATGCGCATGAATACAACTTTTCATTTGGGTATGCTTGGGTATAATACCCTTGAACTTCGGAAAAACTTCTCATTGATACGTTTTACTCTTCAGCTTCTACGTGGAAATATGTCATATCCGTCATTACCGCAACAGTTGGGACTTAATGTCGCTAATAATTATGTGCGTAGACATCATCATTTGATGGTTGTACCTCCTGCCCGCACAGTCTTTTATCGGATAGCTCCTATTCCAAGAGCTATCCGACTTCTCAAATAAATGAATGCTGCTGGGCCTGAATGTGATATTTTCCAACTACACATTTTTCTGGCAGCCTGCGCCCATCATTATTTTCATAATAGAATGTGATGCATAAGTGAATTTTGATCTTCTCTCTTCCATTTGGGCGTCACGGGGATGTTTTGTATTCACAGCTGGATCTTCTACATCATATAAGAGTGTATGCATATATGTATGTGATTATATATAGGTGTGTATGTATGTGTACATTATTCTTATATTTTTTACTAATTTTTATTCTATTTCATTGTAATTTTTATTGTATTTTTTCTCTAGTCTCCTTTTTCGTTATGTAAAATGGTCATTTTTTCAAGACCGTATATATAAATAAATATATAATGTTGCTATTCTATGTGTCTGTCTGAGATAACGCTCGCCATTCTATAATAGTCGTTTCGATTCGACATACATATGTATTTATGTATGTATGTCACAGCTAAAACACATCCAACAAAACGTATATACGAAAACAATAACGAAAGAAAAAAGCTTATATATATGTGTATACTGTTCGCTTCTGATGTTTTCGCTTGGCAGAGAATTTACCGACATATATTGAAATTTCGTTTAATTATTTACTTAATTAATTTTTCTATCGGTGTTTTATATTGTTTATACATTTTTTTCATATTAAGCAATTAAATATAAATTTGTATGTATATGAAGTTTTGTTTTTTATATGTATTATGTATAAATATGTATTTTATTACGTAAATATATTTTTCTCTGTTAATTTTCGATTATTGTGGCACATTAGGGATTCATGTAATGCCGCAAGAGTATATTTAAATAAATATTATAAAATACTAGGACTAGTGGGTCACGAGTTCGAAACAAAAGTTTTATGATTTAATGCTTTACATATTTTCTGCGTGAAATCTAGATTTATTCCCCACATTAAAATGTGTCGATTTTTATGACGAAAAGCAAAATAAAACCTGGAAATACTTAAAAAATCGACCGTGCAAAAATTTACAGTCATAAAACGAGAACATATCCAGGGAAAAACAAAACGTGTGGTTACTCTACTACATACAATACATATGAAAATAGTACATGCAAACCCCTAGTAGAAAAACGTATTTTCCGAGTCGAGCTTATGATTAAAATTGGAGCATTGAAACGGAGGACATACAAATGCGTATTTTCTTTTTTTCTGCGTCGAAAAGCATTTTCAGGGAATTACTCTAATGATTGAATATTTTTTCAGCCTCGCAAGTAATAAAATTCTTTTTCAATTCATCAAATAGCAGATTAGCTTTTCGACGGTAGAAATAAATGTAAAAGCTCCCAATATATTTTGCGAATCATTCTATGTGCCTCTGTTCAAAATTCAATCATATCTAAGTTGTGGGACTCTTCACGTGATGGAAAAGACATATGAGGTATTTAATACATCAATAAAAATGCCAAATAAAATACTATGGAAATTTTATTGATGTGAATAATTCTGTTTAAATATATTTTAAAATATTACCTATTTTCTAAATATTACCTATATTTATAACTAGAGGTAAGACAGGAATCGTGCTTTTTCCAGGAAACAGGGCGTTTTGGGTCTATTTTCCAGGTCAAACTACAAAGCTAGAGAGTATAAAAAAAGGTTCATCATAAAAATGAACAAAGCACGACGAACAATAAACAATGAACGGCGTAAAGTTGGTCCGTTCTTTATTTATAACAAGCAATAAGTGAGTGCCTTTCCAAAGTCTACACACGTAGGACTCCCTGCTGGGATTCATCAGCTTATTTTTCTTCAAAAATGGTACAAAAAACGGTCATAGTCATTAAAAATAAAAATAAAAATTGTAATAAAAAAAAAAGGTCAAAATAAAATAATGGAATATTGTTTTAAAAAAAAAATACTACTTCCGGTTCACGATTTCTGACCAAAGCCTTAGCAGCTCTAATTTAGTACATAAAGTATACAAATATAAATTTTCAGTTCGACGTTGATACGCTTAGGGATGTGGACAGAATCCAGGCGACAAAATTTTTGACCTTTCTAAGAGGAAAAAATCCCACTTCCAGTTTATTAAATTTAGTGATTTTTTTTATTTTCATCACATTGATACAAGAATTGTACTTGAATTTTTTTGTGAAGATCACACATGTTTAAGGGGTCGAAAAAAATAGTGGAAGAAAAATCGAACAAGAGTTAACTGCCACTTCCGGTTGATGGATACTTACTGGTATTAAGCTTAACATGTAGATATGAAATTTCAGTTCAATAAACCAAAAGGTTAAAAAACCTCGATTCTCTAGAGTAAAAGTACTACTTCCGGTTCAAATAAAAATATTTAAAAAATATAAGGTTATAAAAATTATTATTTCTATTACATGTAAAAAAATTTCACTCCCATTCAGTTAGCAGCTAGGAAGATAATTGAATTTATAAACTTAAAAAAAAGAGGACACCTATAAGGGGAGGTAACATTTCCAGTCAACTTAAAAATTTGAAAACAAATTACGTCGTGTCGATAAGAATTTCAGTAACCGATACTAAGTTGCAGTTCGATAGGACTAACGGCGTTTAAAAAATCCCCAAAATACGACACACATATTTTCTAGATCATGAAAACGTGATCAGTAATCGATTCTGAGTTCGAATCAGTCAAAATCTTGAGTTCGAATTTTCGCATGATCACAAAAATTCATCTACTGTTACCACGTATGTACATATATAGATAAAGTAAAAATGTGCATGAGATAGTCCTTTCAAAACGACACATTCGATCTATGTCGTTGATATTGTATGGTAGTATTTATCCTTGCTTGACAGTGATCGATAACACATATGGGATACACCGTTATAGATCACTGTCAAGCAAGGATACAATTTTACCAAAAATGGCCCAAAGGGTCGCTTTGGCATAGATCACTGTCAAGCCAGGATAAATACTACCATGCAATATCAACGACATGGGTCAAATGTGTCGTTTTGAAAGGACTATCTCATGCACGCGTGCCATGAACGTCACATTTTTTTCTATATGTTTAAAACTATCTTAAAAAAACCACGTGCCACGCTCACCGCTGTCTGATTTCGCCCTTAAAGGTAATATAATAATTCAAAACATCCCTGCGAGGCCCAAATGGAAGAGAGAAGATCAAAATTCCACCCATACATCACATCCAATTATAAAAATAATGATGAGCGCAGGCTACCAGACAAATATGTACATAAGTAGGTTAAAATAATATCTGATGAAAATTGCAAATCATCATTTTTTTTTACGAAAAACAAGTTATTTTTATATAAAAACTTGTTTTTTATAAAGACTTTTAATTAATTATAAAAATTATCTATATTGTTGTTGTGTTCTCATGTTTTGCAATCTTCATAATATTCTTCTTCTCGGAATTATCTATCAATATTGTATAAATGTACATATAATGTAGCAAATTCATACCGACATACCTTCAAATGAGAACTCTTTTCACCCCTTTGAAATTTTCCTATTGTGTGCATTCATATTTGTGCTCAAACGCTTTCTATTGTGTTCGCAATATATTTCAAAATATATTATTTGTGCTTGTTAGTCGTTAGAAATTGAAAAATATTGTACAATATAAAAATATTATACATATATGTAAGTAAAAAGAGAAAAAATTCTACAAATTTTGGCAAAATTATTATTGAAATTGAGTATGGAATACGTATTATCTATATATGTACACACTATACATATGTATATGTTTTAATAAATTTAAGTACTCATGTACATGAACTGGAACTGAAACAGGAATCCGGCTTCGGCATTGAAGCAAAAGTCGGGAACTGGAACTGAAACAGGAATCCGGCTTCGGCATTGAAGCAAAAGTCGGGAACCGGAACTGAAACAGGAATCTGGATCCGGAACTGAAACAGGAGTCCGAGTCCGGAATTGAAACAATAATCGGGAACCGGAACTGAAACAGGAATTGGTAACCGGAACTGAAACAGGAATCCAAATCTGAAACTGAAACAGGAATCCAGATACGGAACTGAAACAGGAATCCAGATCCGGAATTGAGTGAATAAAATGTATGTACAAAATTCATAGATGTCTTGTTAATTTCGATTTGTTCGGTGTCTCATAATTTAGTGACTTATGTAATAGAAACCAGTATGTAATAAAGTGTAGCATATGCTAAAAGGAGCCGCCAGAAATAAGTGATTTTGGATAAAATCACCGCACCTTCATTATTCATGGCGTAATGTCACCTCAATATATTACTCTACAATATACAATCATTAGAATTTCATTATTCGCACTGGTGTCGATTTCACAAAGTTCACAATAACGGAAAAGTGCAGTGTGTCAAATGCGACCGCTTCATTACCTAGCGTGCTTTGATTGCGGATGGTCATTGTGCAGTGAAAAATTGTGACAATAATAAAATTGAAGTATGTCAGAGATACTGCAGGGTAAGCTTTTCAAATTTGCGTAATTTTTTTTTTTGGTATTTTTAGCATCAGTGTATGTTTTTGTGATCAGTTTTATTTCCTTTAAAAATAAACTTTTTTTATGAATAATTCAACTTTGCCTTGAGCTATAACTTTGTATGTGTTGTCATTTGTTACCACAAAAGACCACTTGTATCATATTGATCAGTTATCTGAGTGATAGATAAAACTTCATTTGGTGTCGGCATTTGTCGCCTTCTAAAGATATTTTCGATTTACTTCAAAAAATGGCGAAAACGGATTGACTTATAGTTTATACATAAAAAATTACAAAAATCAAGAAAACAAATGAAGAAAAATTATATTTGTAGCCTGTAGAATATTAATTATTTGAATTTAAAATAAATCAAAAATTTTTTTCAGATACAAAACACCGTTTTTTCAAGCAATTTAGAAAAGTAAATTTAAGAAAGTTGATTTTATATTATACTAGTGGTTTTATTAGTGGTTTTTTTTATAACATAAACAGCTTACATATGGCTGTTATAATATTAAAACAGCTTGGTAATATTGGTTTTCGAGGATTATCTCCAGGCTTAAGTACTGTCGGCTAACAATAGAGACCCCCAAATAGACTTAGTGGTCAGTAACGGCATTCGGTCGCTTCCAGCTAGACTCTAGCTACTAGAGTTATCCGAACTGACAGTGCAAGACCGTGGGATTGCATATCTGGTACGTGACTATAACAATAGGAAAACAAACGCGTCGATGAAGATGCAGTGAGCGACCTGCCCTTTATAAGCAGGTACATAGGCGATATGAAGGCGTTCTGGACGGAGCACTGGCAGTGCGTGGATCTCCTTAATCACCCAATAAATGCTGTGAAGCGATTTTGGCCTTTTATTTGGATCTCCACCCACCCCTACGCAACAAAAGTACTATATAATAAAGTCCAGGAAGGCGCATTAGGGTTTGCCTGTCAGGTATACATATTTTGTATATATTGTATAATATGTATGTATATTTGGATATATTGTATAATATGTATGTATATTTGGATATATTGTATAATATGTATGTATATTTGGATATATTGTATAATATGTATGTAAAACATAAAATAAATAATTACTGTTTATAAATTATTTATCTATGTTTATAATTTGACAGGAATGCGCACTGGCGTTAGCCCGTTAGGCTTCCTTGACATATTTAATTTTATATGTATATTTAAAATAAAATACATAAAATATGGTAAAACATTGGTTTTTGAGCTCTTTTTCCTATTATGCTGTACATTAACATTAGAATAATATAATACTATGATTAGTAACCAAATTAAATTAAATTGTAAAATAGAAAATGATCAGTAGATCAGTAGCTATTAAAATAGGTATATGTAAGATGTATTGTGAACATAATTTCATAATAATAAAAAGCATTTAAAAATCAAAATAAATCATAAAATATGGCTGTATAAAAAAGCACACAAATCGTTACAAAATATATTTCACATAATTATAGTAAATTTGGTTATTATAATACAATGAACAAAATAAAAAATAAACTAAATATGAAATAAATTATTCACTCAAATATAATACATACATATTTACATATATCAAATGAAAGCGCGAAGTAACTATGCAACATCTGAAAGCTCGTTATATTTCACAAATAACCACATCAAGCATGCTTGTATTTATTATTATAGTTCATATAAACAACAGAATTAATTAACTAATCCCATCTGTGTGCGTAAACAATAATAAACCTTATTAAAACAGTAAACATATCAGTCGTAATCTATTCGATCGAATTCTGCGAACGGAACTTGTTTATCAGACGAATCTAAATGCCCTTCGTCGCCATTTTACATCAATGTAATGATTCAATTAGGCACAAACTTATGTCGGAAATGGAAATTTATTTGAAATCTACATACGTACATATATATTAGTTATACACATACAAATTATAGATACATTTTTCGTTTTGAAATTAATTTAATTCAGTGTTATTCTGCCGAGTTTTGCATTCAAAGCATACCAATTAGATCACTTTTTAAGGGAAAACGTAAACAGGTTACATCGGGATATTTTTGAAACGAATTAATTGAAGAAAATTAATCAAATAAGCTTTTGATGTAATTTGTCCTCCTCGTCTGTGTAATATAATAATAGTCACCGTGTCGCTAATTGATTTTAGATTTTGCTGCTCGATTTTGCAAAATACATAAATGACGAAATATTTACAGATAATTAACAATTTAGATGAATTCCTTTTTCAGATTTCGGGCGTGTTATATATCCAATACTCAAAAATCAATAAAGAGAAAAATATATTTTGGTACTTTATATAACTTTTACTTTCATTATAAAAGATAATGATGAAAAAAATCCTTGTGTGTAGATTGCTTTGATTCTGAATGGCGAAAAAACTTTTGCAATAACCCTATTCAAAGTTTTATAAACAACCATCGTTCAAAGTCAATCTTTTTCGGCGAAACTTGAATGTTCTATTATAGATAGAATGAAGGTTCGCCTTCTTTTGTTTGTATGCCCTTCATATTATATTAAAACGTATCTACAAAATTGTAATCTCATAAAATACACTCACCGTATATTAAATTTTGCATAATTATCAAGAAAATAAATTAAAACAATCAAAAATATCAAGAAAAGCACGAATAAACAAACATATTTACTGAATTATAATTGTATTTTGAATTGTCTTATCAAAATATTATATGTTCACGGATTATGGAGTTTGTTTGTTTCATCATTTTATGTATATGTATATATTTAAATTCTCATTAAAAAAATATGCTTCTTACATACCTATTATACAGTTCACATGGTTTTCGTGTAAGTGGTAATTTTTTATCTCTTATTAAAAGATTTTATTGAATCATATAAATCAAAAAAATAATTTGAAATGCACCAATGAGCTAAAAATACGAACAGTGCTTTATAAACATACATATATTAATACTTCATATTTTCAAAATATGAAGTTTTAATATATTCATTGAAAACATTAATTAATAAGCTCACATATCAAATTAAAATTAGAATCAAAGAAATCAAAAATGAAGCTTGGTCTAAAAAATTAGAAAAATTGAGCTCAGTTGATGGCTCTCTATGGAAATTAGCTAAAGCGATTCGCAGGACAAAAAACTCGATTCCTCCATTAGATGATGCAGGAATCTCAGTGACGCGTGATTGCGACAAAGCAGAACTATTATCAAAATCCTTCCAAAAACATCACACACTCACACAACATTACAATCACATACCAACGCATAATAAAGTCAACCGGTCCATTAAAATCATCACAAAAACTCCCACTAACAGTACTAAAAATATAAAATTGGTGCATCCGTGTGAAATCCAAAATATAATACGTAATTTAAAAAATAAAAAGGCACCTGGGCGAGATTCAATAGATAACATCATAATCAAACAACTTCCATTTAAAGCTTTAGTCTCACTATCTAAAATATTCAACGCATGTTTACTCACCGGGTATTTCCCAGAATACTGGAAAACAGCCAACGTAATTCCCATACTTAAGCCCGATAAAAGCTCAAAAAACCCGGCCAATTATCGACCCATTAGCTTACTTTGCACGCTTTCAAAAATTCTGGAAAAAATAATCTACACACGTTTACTTAAAGTCGTAAATAAGAAATTAATAAATGAACAATTTGGATTTCGCACTGGACATTCCACGACCCAACAACTAACAAGACTAACTGAACACGTGACGAAGAACTTTAATATGAAGAGAAGTACCGGAATGGTATGTCTCGACATAGAAAAGGCCTTCGACACGGTTTGGCACGATGGACTCATTCATAAGCTCCTTATTAACAAAATACCAAACTACCTAATTCTCATCATCAAATCGTACTTAACTCGTAGAAAGCTAGTGGTTAGCGTAAATAATGAATTATCGTCTCCAAAAATAATCGCAGCTGGCGTTCCGCAGGGGAGCTTGCTTGGCCCACTCTTGTTCTCCATATATATTAATGACATACCTATTCCAAAAAACTGTCACATAGCCCTATATGCAGATGATACAGCTTGCTTCACAAGTAGCAAAAAGCCAGACACTATTCTTAAAAATCTTGAATTTGCAATTAAAACATTGACTGAACACTTCACTAAGTGGAAAATTCAAATTAATCAAACCAAAACAGACGCCATATTCTTTAGTGTTAGAAAACATAAGCCAAGTTCAGATCTGAAAATCCCCTCTGGAGAAAGTCTGAAATGGCAGTCAGTAATAAAATATTTAGGAGTAACGTTTGATAAAAGAATGAGATGGGCACCTCACATTGAGGCAGCGAAATGCAAGGCGATGCGGGGTATATCCTCAATATATCCAATATTTAATCGCCATAGTTCTTTATCAACGCCAAATAAAATAAAATTATATCGCGCGCTCATATTACCATTATTAACCTATGCTTCACCTGTATGGAATAACGCCTCGAATACTAACCTTTCCAAGCTCCAAGTAATACAAAATAAATCCCTTAAAATAATTTATAATACACCCATATATACTAACCTGAAAAAACTGCATGCTATATATAATATTCCGTTTGTTACAGACATTACTAACAAACTAACCAGTAGATTCTATGAAAGAATCACTAATAACCATACTAACACACTTGTGAAGAGTCTCGGTGATTACAACAAAATGTCTATACCCTTCAGGTATAAACACAGATTACCTAAACACAATCTGCTTTAGGTCATCGACTTTAGATAGTCTTTAATTAATATTATGTATTAGATGTATTATGAACATTTATAAGGATTGTAAATAGGTTTTTGAGCTCTTTTTCCTATTATGCTTTAGATTAACATTAGAATAATATAATACTGTAATTACTAACCAAATTAAATTAAAATTGTAAAATAGAAAATGATCAGTAGATCAGTAGCTATTAAAATAGATATAAGATGTATTGTGAACATAATTTCGTAATAATAAAAAGCATTTAAAAATCAAAAATATTTTCAAAATACGAGGCATTCAATACAAACATGAATATTTAACTACGCATTTAAGTAATATATGTCTTTAAAAATACATTTCAGATTTAAAAGTCAAACATTATATAATATATAAAAGTATGAAAAAAAAGTCAAAGCTTTGAAATATCAAATCAACGTTTGTACTCAATCAATGTGGCTTTCGAAAGGGCTAAATCTAAGAGCCCAGTCATTGAGTTGCACGATCTGCTCTATAGACGACCAGTTTTCAACTTAAGACATCAAAATTCGGTACGCTATCTCAAAGTAACTCAAATTAGACGCCGGGCTGATTTCGAATGGGCTCGGAGCTCTAGATTAACAGACTTCCATACAAAAACATCGAGTATGTTTGTCTGGCATACAACTGATATACTATCTAATGGCATTGTAAATAAAACCTTAACCGTTTGCTAAAATAGGTTGAAGAAGCCGGGGTCAAGGTGCCCCCACACAAACTTTCACCCATCCGAGCAACGCTGGGTAATATTTTATTTATTATGTGCATAATATTAAATGAGCACCTTACCTAGCCTAGATATGTATATACATATGTATATGTACGTACTGTCATGTTCCAAAACGCAGTTTATATATTTTTATAAATTACTTGATTAACAAACCAAGATTTCTTTATTATCATAAAAACGTTACTTTATGTTATTGGTAGGTATACATATTCGAAAACTACAGATTTAATTATGGAAAGATGATGAATTTAAAATGAAATACGTAGAACTTTGTTCGCTAATTAACCTTGGTTCACTTTGTTCTGTTGCTGTGCTGACCGTCACTTGCGAGGTCGATATTAACCTTTCCACCGCGTACGACTACTATACATGTCCTAGCGAACATGCTCTCAGCGCGTGAGACACGCATAGATGTCTTGGAAGTTCCAACCTGTATAAGAGACTATTCTATTGTGTTAAAATTTTATAACTTGGTTGAAAATATTACTAAATTTATACTTTACCAAATTCAATAGATGGCAGTAGTCAAAAAAAAATCAATATAGGCTAAAATAATTTATAAAATATTACAACCTATATTTATAGTCGAAAACGCGATAACAAAATCCGCAAAAAAGCAGCCGCCTACAGGGCATGTTCGCTAAATTTGGTGACGCGGGCAAAGGGTTAATGACTACCACTCTCGGAGTCTCGTATGGTCTTCGGAGTCTGGTGATGACTAACGTATGTGATCGAATCGTGATCTATATAAATGATTTTTATCTTTTGGGTTGGGCAAAGTCCGGCATTCTTGTCTTATCTGACTAACCCTTTGCAGGAATTTTAATGGACTTGTTACTCACGTACATATATGAATGTGAGAAATTGAATTTGATTATTATGGAAACTACATTGATAAGCAAGTTACATAACAGTACGTACCTTTGCATTTCTGTATTAGGGATTGGAATTTACTGTCAAAATTCACAAACCGGTAAACGGTAAATTATTTTTTCTACTACTGGTATGCCGGTTTTTACCGGGAAATAAAAAAAATCACGGTTTAGATAACTGTGTGTGGTTACTTTTCCTTGAAATGTAAACCTAGATTGAATCATAAATAATTAAAAATCTCAGGTGAATAACGTTATATAAATATATTAAAGTAATTTCATAATAATAAATCAATTTTATTTTTTATTTTTAACCATTGATATAATATTCATTAATTTAAAGTTTAAACTACTTGATAGTTTCACAGTTCTTTTTCGAATGGCTCCTATTCCAAGAGCTATTGGACTTCTCAATGAAATCGTTGCTGCCGTCCCTGAATGTGATATTTTCCACCTTGGGGAGCGTAGATTATCGGATATTATTTTAACATATTTATCTAGTAACCTGCGCTCATCATTACTTTCTTAATTTTAATGTGATGTATGGGTGGAATCTTAATCTACTCTCTTCCATTTGGGCCTCACTGTGATTTTTTTTTTTTTTATTCATATTTTGCTTTATTTTATTTTACTTTTTCTTTCTCCTTTGTACATTTTTATATACTATTTTAATTTTGTTCAGTGTAAACAAAGAATGGGATTTATGGATTTTATTTTTGGTTTTTACACTTTTGTTATTTTTTTTTCTCTCTGAATGATGTATTGTTTTCCTTTTGATACTTTTTTTTATTATTTTATTTTACCATGTTTTCTGCTTTTGCTTTTTTCCTTTATTTACAGTTTACTTGTTTTTATATCATGTTTTTATGTCTTTATCAAATGTAGGCCATTGTGGCGCATTAGGTTCTTCCTGTAATGCCACAATGGTCCAAAACTATTAATAAATAATAAATAGTTGAAACAACCGTCTGATCGCATTGATTATGATTTAACCAGTCAGTGTTGCCAGTGAATATATCAATTTTTTAATATCGAAAATAAACATATTCCAGACAACCTAATCCACAATACGCCATCGATTTTTAATATATCATATTATGCAATAATATACCTCTATATGTACTAAATTCACGATAAAATAGTTTACGGAGAATACCGGTAAATTTTAAATTTTACCGGTATTTACCGTTGGCGAAATTTTGCTGATTTTCCGGTAAACCGGTATTGCAATCCCTAATGTGTGTAAATCATACATTTATTGAGCCGATAATTAAAAAATTTCAGACTTTTTTGGTAGCATATACGCACATTATATGATTTATGAAAAGATAGCGTATTTGTATATGTTTTCATATATTTTTTTCAACTTAATTTCAAAAATGACGTTATCCGAAAAACTTGTCGAGCAAAAGCTTGACTTGGAATAATAAATTCAGAGGAAAAAATTTCATTTTCCAGCCTCCCAGCAGTGTGTCTGTATTGTGACAATTTTGCTGTAAAATTATTCGCACATGACATATTAATGCGAAGCGCTACGCACAATTTGACAAAATTTTCCACAAAAGCTTCCCTTCTAGCAGTTATGAAAGTCAACATTCAAAAGAGAAATCGAGAATATTATCCCATTTTTTAGCGACGTGACTTTCAAACTTTCTCCATTTCAAAAAATTGTGTAATAATAGTTTTCATATGCAGAAACACCTTGCAAAGTACATACGTGAAGTCGTTAGCTATTCCAAACGAATCATTGATGTACAGTCTGAAAAATTTTCGTTTGATAGAATTTATCTATGTATAAGTTATTATTAGGGATAGCAATTTACCGTCAAATGTCATAAACCGGTAAACAGTAAATGATTTTTCCTACTACCGGTATACCGATATTTACCGGTAAATAAAAAAATGTTTATTTGTGGTTTATATAACTGTATGTGGCTACTTTTTACAAACCTCCTTTACGTTTCACTAACGATTACAAGGGAAAAATTTGCCTCTTATCCGATCGTTTTCATACTTTGCCATATTGCTCATTTTGGTCATCAATATAAGTAAATGGATCCTCCGCCATTACGATAGAGATAAAATATCGTTTAAGACGCGTTTGAAGTTTGCAAATTTGAAATCTGGGTGACGTCTATGTAGTCTTTAGTTTTATACATAGATGGCGGTAGTAAAATAAAATTATTGGTATTTTTATTCAAAATAATAATTTTATTATATATTATATACAAAACTAAAAAAGAGTTGTTTTTCAAAAACGTTAAACTGGATTGAATTTTAAATAATAAATACCGCGTGAATTATGTCATTTAAGTGCATTAAAGTAAATGAGAAATAATAAATAATAATTTTAATTTATTATTTATTTAAAGTTTGGACCATTTGAATGTTTCGATCATAATTGAAACAAACGTTTAATTACGATTTTGTTGGTCTGTGTTGCCAGTGAATTTATTAATTTGAAATTGTTGCATTTTAAATATATTTGAAAATAAACAACCGAATCCACGATACGCCATTTTCATCGATTTTTATTGTAACAATTTGCAATTATATATATATATATATATATATATATATATATATATATATATATATATATATATATATATATATATATATATATATGGATATATATGCACATATGTATGTACATACATACGCATCAAAGTGAACTCTAAATAAATAATATACATATATGTACAAATATCAAATGATTTCTACGAAGTAAGGTTTTATATTATTGAAATCCGATATAATTTTATATAATTTCAATCGAAGTCGTAGGAGTACCTATAAATAAATACCGATTCTCTAGGAACATGTAAATGATGATATTATCGTTTATTAATATTATATAAAGCAATAACTTCAACAATCAATCGTCATTATTAGGAAGCATAATTTTTTGGCCAATTCACCGATGTAAGTGCTTTTGAAACTGGATTTATAACGCTTTTCACTAATTTTCAATTAAGAGTAATGGCTAAATTGGTATGCTTACGTCACTAAAGTACGTACACTAAGACAGACGCGGATGTGTGCACACCCGGTCCACCCCCTACGGCGTGAAAATTCGAATTCACAGCTGGAATTCCCTCACGTATCCATCTTTATGTGTCTGTTCCATAAATTAAGCGGCCTATTTTCGATTTAAATCCTACATATTATATGTTAATTTATTTACAACATCAAATATAAGCAAACATAATCGATCTTTTTACTTTTAAGGTCTGCAACTATTCCTTCATTCTTCCGATCGGTTTGAAAGAAATTTAAATTGCTTCCGCTTATTTTATGGTGAAAAATAATCGTAATAAATACGTTTAAGAATCGAAAAATTTTGAAGGCGATGACATTTCATATCCAGTGGCCTTGTTTATTTGACTTTCCATCCCCCACTCGTTTTGTGAGATTTTAATTGTTTAATTTGAAATTTTAACTTTTTATCAAACAATTTATTGCTAGGTAATAACGGTAATAAAGATAAAATAAAGCCCGAGACGAATATTTAACTTAAATCTGTAAACGAAAACGTAAACTTCGTTCAAGCTTACTTTTCGCATTTGCAAACAATGAACTTTTCCACGCCCTACTGAAACAACAAGAAATCGGGCAACTCTTAATATTCTATTTAAAATTAGTTTCAACTGGATGTGTGCGCATAATTTGGCCGATATTTTGATAAAGTTTTGCCAACATGTCTCTATGAACTTTGCATACATTTGCAAGTCAACTGTCAGAACTAAATACATATGTATATATTATATAACATATGAAACATGACGTTGCCTCGAGCTAAAAGTATGTCAACTTTCAACAGTGTGTAAGTTCTATTTTGAGATATTTTACAAAATATGCTATCATATTTATATTTGGCTACATTTCCTGAAGAGGTAAAGCGTTTCCCCTGCACATACATATATCCATTTTATCGAACCCTAGAGAAAATTTCATACATCGAAAATTCCAATAATTCCCCGAGGAAATCCGTTTTTTAACACAAAAATTTCTACAATGTGGCAAATATTTTGTCATATATACAATTTGATGGTAAATTGAAAATTAATTTATTAAATAAATTATTTACTTTTTAAAGAGTGTTATGTACCTCGCTCATCAATGTAGTTCCCATAATAATCGAATTCACTTTCTCACATTCATATACTTGAGTAACAAGTCTTGTACTCCACACTAAAATCCCTGTAATGGGATATTTAGATAAGACAGGAGTTCCGGACTTCGTCCAACCCAGGAATGCCAGAAACACAAAAGATAAGAAATCACATATATAGATCACGATTCCATCACATAAGTTAGTCATCACATCACTATCAATTTACCGTTTACCGGTATGTGAATTTTGATGGTAAATTCCAATCCCTAATACACAAATACAAAGGTACGTACTGTTATGTAACTTGCTTATCAATGTAGTTTCCACAATAATCAAATTCAATTTCACACATTCATATACGTGAGTAACACGTCCATTGAAATTCCCTTAAATTGTTAGTCAGATAAGACAAGAATGCCGGACTTTGCCCAACCCAAAAGATAAAAATCATTTATATAGATCACGATTCGATCACATATGTTAGTCATCACTAGAGGCAAACCTTTAACAATGCATTTACAACCTTTGAACAATACACGGCCCCCTCAGGCTCCGGTGACTAGTCATCACCATCGAGACTCCGAGAGTGGTAGTCATTAATACCTACCCCACAAGTGACGGTCAACACATCAGCAGCAGAACAAAGTTAAAAAGTTAATTAGTGAAACAAAGTTCTACGTATCTCATTTTAAATTCATCATCGTTCCATAATTAAATCTGCAGTTTTCGAATAAATCTACCTTTATATCTATAAATGTAACGTTTTTATGATAATGGATGAATGCTGCTTTTAAATCAAAAATGCCACTCTGCCTGAATAAAAAGATCTTCGATGAATGCGTTTTGCCAGTGATGACGTATGGATGTAAAACTTGGACACTGAACGCCAAGATGCTACACAAAATCCAATGGATGGAACGCTGTATGCTTGGCATAACGAGGAAAGACAGGAAGCGGAACACGTGTGTGAGAAGAATGACATAGTGAACAGAGTAAAGAGATTAAAATGGCAATGGGCGAGCCATGTGGCTAGAAGAATGGACGAAAGGTGGACAAGTGTTTGAATAGTACTTGAGAGAATGCAAAAGGGTAAAAGGAAGACCGCAGGGAAGATGGGTGGACGAAATTGAGAAGGATAAGTGTTATGATGATAATGATATGTGAGAAGAATGATGATAAAATAAATCTTGGTTTGGTAAAAAAGTAATTTAAAAAAATATATAAACTGCGTTTTGGAACATGAAGAGAGATACGCGTCTGTTTGATTTTTTATTTTATTGAACTGCAAATTACATATATATATTAATGAAAATTGTTTATTAAAATTTAATTTTATTAAAATAAATATACATACATATGAACATACATACATGCATGCATTGATATACAGGTGCATGTAAATGAAAATAAATATTAGAAAATAATTCAATTTTCTTTTCAAAATCTGTCGTACGGGAAATTTTATATTTAAGTACATAAGAGTAAAATTAAAAAAAGAATAAAATCTTCAAGCATATAACCAGAACCTCCTATGTCAAAATCACTATAACGTAATCAGTTAAAATAATTTAAATGATCAATAAACATTCATTTTTCTATCATTAATTTAAATTAGCTTGATAGCTAAAATATATATAAATAAATAAATTAAATAACAATTTTTCGATCAGTAATTAATTAAATAATTGATCAGATAAATAATAATATAAATAACAGTCAAAAACCAAATAAATCATAATTTTTGTCAAAAACCAAATAAATAAACAGTTGGAAACAAGCGCGTCGCCCTTAGATATTAGCAGCCAACACTTATTTATTTAAGGGTCGGTTATGTTAGGTTAAGTTAAGGTTGGCCCTATTCATTTAATATTAGGTTGTTAGGGTCAGTATTTATCAAAAAAAACATATCTTAGCAGCCAACACTTTATTTAAGGGTCAGATTAGGTTAAGTTAGGGCTGGCACTATTCATTTAAGATTAGATTGTTAGGGCGGTATGAATTAATTTAACAGACACGCGAGAACTGAAACAGTGAGACTGAAATTAACCTGGAGCGAGGGGGTTGAAAACAGAAAAGGGGTAAATATTTGTTTATGAACGATTTTCAAGTTGTTATAGCCGGGTCAAACACATATCTGAGAAAAAGTCAGTCCAAGGGATAACTTTATATATATATATATATATATATATATATATATATATATATATATATATACATATGTATATATTTTTATTTTTCTCACATGCCACAATGGTCCAAACTTAAACTTATATATAAGATATGTACGTATGTATTTATGTTAACTAGTGTGTATAAATACAAAAATTATTTTCAAAATATATGGATATAAACATATATAAATATAAAATATATTCAACTAATTTTACAGGTCTATAGTTCGATTTACCTGCAGAGAGAGATATAAGATTTGAAACTAATTTCTTTTCAATTTTAATCACTGTTGTGATTTTTCAAATTATTAAAATTAAATATTCAAGAGAGTCGAATTTTCTAAAGAAAAAGTAATCAAATTTGTAAAAAAAATTGAATTATTTTCTTTAACAAGGATGAAATGTTTGAATGTTTGACGGGCATAGCATCTTGTAAAAAAATAACATTAATAATGAGAAAAATAATAAAACATTTTGACGTCGTTATTTTCCGGAGTTTTAAGCGGTTCGGTCGAACTTTTCCGTATGTTTTATAGTAGTAAATCAGAACTTCTCCGACTTAATATACACGAATAATTATCTTTGGGAAGTAGCACCGTTTCCTCTGAAATCTTATCCCAGAGGGCTATCTTATCCCAGCTCCAAGGGATTTTGTGGGTTCCAGTAAGCTCGGAAAATTGTTATGTCCACGCCAGTATAGTTATATTTCATATGATCATAGCACAGCCTCCAGTCAGCAATAAGCCGTAGCAATCATAATAATTTATACAATATTGGTGGCAAATTTCACTTTGATGCTACTAGGGATAGATTAAACTATGTAAGTCTGATGTTCGTAGGCGTTGAATAATATATCTGGATTATGCATATATGTATATATATATATATATATATATATATATATATATATATATATATATATATATATATATATATATATATATATATATATATATAATCGTTTTTAATCAGAATCCAATTGAAGAGGTTTTATCAAAAATTAAATTTTTTGCTAGGAATTTGCTGACGAATCCATCAAATCATCTAGATTTGATCGTAATAAATCAGTCTTTTGCTACTGTTACTTCTGCAAATTGTAATAAATATTATATGAATATGTATATGAAATTGCCTGTAGCTGCAGAAAATGAACCTTTATAAATTATAAATAATACATTCTCTATGTATAATATATTCTCAATACATACATACATATTGTATTAAATATTTTCTTTTTCTCTATAAAGTTCTCTGTGTATAATAAAATGAATATTAAAAAAACACATCCAATTGTTTAATTTGATTTGCAACATGACGAATTTGATTTGTAAAATGACGAATTTGAAGTTTAAAAACTGTGTAAGGCAAACAAAAAAGAAAAATTACAAAAACATTTTAAAATTAATAAACAATGAAGGTCAATGAAGGTGAAGAAGCAAATCAACCACAGATTTGCTTCTTCACTAAAGGTACCGAAAGAGTCAACAAAAAGATCGGGACAATCATCAATACTATCGTAAAGACGGCATATATGCGCGATTGTACTATTAAATCAAGTGTTGTTATGAAAAATTGGTCTATAGAATACATTTCTAAATCTGGTGAATCGGGCATTAACGTTAAAATTAACTTCGTTTAAAACAGATGTGTCAAGGATACCATTAGCAATCTTGTAAAAAAGTAACAAATCAGAAACCCTTATGCGATGAAACAAACTAGCGATCTTGAAAAAAGAGAGTGTCATTATAAGTTTGACTTGCAAGACTAATCTTATGGGATAAATGGCGCAGAAAAGGCTTTTGAATTGTCTCTAAATGATCTACATATATGGGTTTGGTAATAAGGAGACCATATGACTGAAGCATACTCCATATTACTACGAACCAAACTGTTATAGAGCAATATCAGAGTATGCGGATTCTTAAAGGGCTTCGAAACTCGGCATATAAATCCCAATAACTTATATGAATTAGTGACTATATGGTTAAAATGCTCATTAAATGACAGTTTGCGATCTATTGAATACCCAAATTTCTGGCACAGATTTTCATTATAAGGTCTTCGTTATTAATATTGTGAATTAAGTTAATTTAGATTATGATTTCTGGAAAGTGTCAATGAGAAACATTTTAAATGCAATTGGTGGATTTAAAAAACAAATAAATGTGGCGCTCTAAATTTTTAACGTCTTTGTGTTGATATGGAAATATTGGAGAAAAAAAATTTGAAGCACAAGTGGTCTGGTTGAAAAACCTGGAGAAGGAAGACATGATGATTTTTAATACCTGGAATAGTCTTCCTGTCTCATATGATCAGTTGAAAAGACTAGTGCTTTCTATTATTTCCCTTTTCGGTTCTGCATATGCATGCGAACAATATCAAAAGTAAACTCAGAAGTCGTCTTATTTATGAGAACCTGAAATCGTGCCTAAAATTAAAAACAACAACATATAAACCTAACTTACAACAACTTGCCAAGGAGATGCAAGGCCATTGTTCATATGGTTCCCCGACATAAGGTCCAATTATATAAGATCCAACGATAAAGGTTTCACTAAAGAAGATCCAACCGATAGAATGTCCACCTGATAAGTGATCCAGACGATAAAAAACCCAGATGATAAAACGTCCCACCGAAAATCGTCCAAAACAAAATATAAAACATAAATAAAGTAAAAGAGTAATAATGTTTGATAAAACGCTCCATATTTAAATCGGATATGGAGTCAATTTGACTCGATACTCGATTGAATACTCAGCGAATGAATCGAATTTGAAGTCAAGTGTGGTTAGGGTTGCCAGATGATAATTTGATAAAGGAGGGCAGATGGGTCTAAAAAGGAGGATTTTCTGTAAAAAAGGAGGACATTCAGAAATTAAACGAATTTTTTATATTATTTTGCTTTATTTTAATCATATTTAGCTGAGCTGCCAATTTTGGAAAGAAGTTCTTGGTTTTTTAACAAATTTTATTTATTTATTTTTATTTTACATATATACCAGGAAGGCCTTACAGGTAAATCCCAATGCGCCTTCCTGGCCAATTACAAATACAAATGCAGCATTTTTTTTTTATTATAAGTCGTTGAATTGCGCGACATCTATGAATTGTACATAAATTTTTATTGTACATCCATCAAATTTCAAATAGTGGTGACATAGTAGGTAGGAAGGATTTTTAGCCAATTTTTTTTTTCCGGGAACCGTTTCAACAATGAAATCAGAGAAAATTGGCAAACTCTGATAGGAAACGATCAACCTGGAGCACAAATCCAGGTCTGACCAACAGCATACTCTGAAAAATTCATTTTCATTCAGGGATAAAACCCGGCACCTTCTTGACGGTAAGCAGAAGCTTAACGTCCGAGCTATGCTGCTGGCTGTAAAAATAATTATAAAATCTTCACATGTCATGTTTTTGAAGTTGTATTGAGTAAGAATTAAAGATTTAACTGACTGCGCACTTAGTGTGTTCCTCTCTTTGCTCCACTGAGTATTCATCAGTGAAAAAACTCTTTCCACATTTGCGTTATGTGCGCTTATACAAAAATAAAACTCTCAGTTCAATGTTTTTAACACTTTTGAAGTAGATTGTCCACTGCTCGTGCAACTTCAAATCATAATATGCTTCATCTTCATCTGATTTTGATTGAAGAAATGAAATCAAGTTACAAAATTGATCATGTAGCTTAACATCTTCAATCTCTACACCCTTTTTCGCCTCCCGCCAGTCCCGCCCGATGTTTAGCAAAAAGGAGGACTTACAGTAGGTAAGGGAGGACGGGAGGACAAAACATGGAAAAGGAGGACATTTCCTCCTTTTGGATGCCATCTGGCAACCCTAAGTGTAGTCAACCGGGTTTAAATTGTTTTAATTAATTTCCGAATAAAATAATAATGTTAGATTAAATACTCCGTGATTGTATCGGGTATCGAGTCAGGTGTCATTAATCAGATTCTAATTGTTTAAATTACTTTCCGATTACAAAAAATAATTATGCTTAATTAAATACTCCGTGATTGAATCAGACATCGAGTCAAGTGCTGCCAACCTGATTCAAAAGGTTCAAATTATTTTCCAAATACAACAAACAATAATATTCGATTGAATATTAGCTGAGTGAATCGAATCGTGAGTGATTTTTTATGGCTGGACCTTTAACCGGTTGCACGATTAATCGGTCGGACGTTTTATCATCTGGATCACTTATCAGGTGGACATTCTATCGGGTGGATCTTCTTTCGTGGAATCTTTGTCGTTGGATCCTATATCATTGGACCTTATGTCACGATACGTGTTCATATAAAATGTTTGCCAATCATTGTCATTGTCTAATTTTATGGATACCTTAATTACAATTTAATTTTTATTAATAAATAGAATTATTATTAAGTATTATATCGAGTTTTATTCTGGCTTTTTATTTGTAAAAAAAAACGAAAACCGACTTTTTCTTTTGAGTGGTTTTTTGGAACCCCTACATTAAACGTTAATTTTAGAGTTCCTAAAGACAGACAGTTTCAAGAAAAGTGGATAAACATAAACAGAAACAGATTGGCTACTGACGCTCAATATACTCAATTATAAATAAATGAATAATAAGCAAAAAAAATAAGTTTTTAGTGTAAAAAATTTATTATTTGTATCAATATGTATTTAATTGTAAATAAATCCATATCAAAATAAAAAATGTATTATAAAAACAAATTTTTATTTCTGTAGTGAATATGTGATGACCCTGATTCCAGTCTGTGCTTGTAGTAGTAGTGTAAGCGTATACGTGTAGTTATGGAAAGTGTGCGTATATTAGTTTCTACTTGTACTATTATTGTTACATTTCTCTGTTCATTTATATTTTGTAGTGGAAATATGTATTTTTATATGTATTATATTTTGATATGAAATAGCCAAAGGTCGCGTTCAAACGTTTTCTTCTGGTAAGAAAATATATGTATAATGTACAAGTTTATACTGAAAATTGATATTTTTCCAACGACTTATTTCCAAAATGGATCTCACTTTTATATGACACTTGATGAATTGAATGAAAATATTATTTATAATAATAGAGAGCTTTTCGCTGAATCGAACGTCCAACTGTCACTTTCCATATTGAAGATAAGTGTGAAATAAAGGATACAAAAAGCGTAAAGATAAATGGAAATGTTCGTAAATATTTATTCTAACGACAAAAAGGGTCGTTTTCAAATACATATATGAATGTACATATACATACATACGTTTAGAGTGTTTAAAAATTGATTCAAATAATGCGAAAGACGTGTATCTGTCGCAAACATCATTTATTTCGTAACATTCTCAATGTAATAATAGCAAATTTAACTTACGAGAATAACCACTGGTGAAATTTTAATATGAAATTCATCGTTAAAGTCATATCTGTGAATATATGTAAGTATGATCAAATTGAACGATGAATAATTATTTTTACTCTCGTTTCATATCCCATTCTATTCATCCCCTCACACTTTTTACCTTCAAAAGCTGAACATTTTCAAGGCTTGTGATTTAATATAATACATTTCAATAATGATTATTGAAATACTACTTTCAAACATTCACATATCAATTTTAAATATGTGCTTATTTGAATTGTTAAAATGTACACACGCCTTTCAAAGAATTCTATATTAGAATATTTATTTATTTATTTATTCATATAGCAAACTGCTAATACATATAACACAAAATAACAAAACAACAACAAAAAATTATAAATCATCTTCCAAAAAGGTATCCATTAACAAAAACACCCTTCAAAAAAGCATCAATATGAGAAAATATTTTCTATTATAATACATATATTATATATTATAAAAAATAGAAAAATCATATTTTGACAATTCTATTGATAACTGGCTTACCTCGATAAAATAAACGAATTTTTGCTATTAATCCACAAGAATAGTCGAAATATGATTATTATAAGTGGAATTTTATTTCATTCTCATATAAAGACAATTTAATATATTATCCCTATTAATTCAATTCAAATTCGTTTAAATACGAGTAAATACTAGTATGAGCTTTTAGCTTGCAATTTTACCGATTTAAAATTCAGCACACTTCCAATTAACCCTTTTAAACGAAAACAAAAAATAGTGTGGCCAGAACACTATCCTAATAAACATGTTTCAATAGAAAATACTCAATATAAAATAGTGTTAACAGTGGTAAAAAAATTCCAAGTGAAAATACGTACTTTTGACTTTTGATTTGAACTGGACGACTACTTAGAGAGATTTTAAAGCTGAAAAGTACTAAAAATGAAAGATAAAATACCTGACTATAAATTTCAATATTCATTTTGAACAGGAAATTGACAGATTTTGAGACATCGACATAGATTTAAAACTATATTCTTCTATATCAAAAAAAATGTTTATTTTTATATGTACATACATATAATACAAATGCTATAGTAGAAATGTTCTCGTTTAAATTAAGTAGGATTGTTCCGAGAGTAAAGTATTGGATTTCCTTTCAATTAGGAAATATACAATACAAACATGTCTTAAATTTCCCTCTGAAGATTAGCGACAATAAAATAAATTAGACACCTAAGAGTTTCAGCAAACAGTTGTCGGTTAGGTACACATGCGAATCCCATCGTCCATATAAACAAGTTCTCCGGTCAGAAAACAAACAAACAGTTCGAGAGCCAGTAGAATATGAAGTAGACTAGATTATATATTGTATGTATAAGTACATGTTTTTATCAAAAACATAAAATCAATATTACTTTGAAACACTTATAAATAATGCACGGCATAAATAAAACAACGCATTTGTTAAATGTATTTTATTTTATATATTATATGTACGAAAGTGATTGAAATGAATAAATGATTGAAATTATTGACGGGGACATCTTCCATTACGTAGAAGCCCCAAATCTGTAAAAAAAAATAATACACATAAATATATAATATACCAAAAAAATTACATATTTTATAGATCAGTTCTAAAATATATTTACATATATGTATGTACATATATATCGATTGTATCAGGACTTGAAAACATTCATATATTCTAAATGATCATCTAATAATGTCATTATGCGTAATAGTACGATAGAAATTGGGAATGTTACATATGTCAGTATAAACTGACATTGAAATCTGTATATATCTTAAGCCCTTATTATCTAGCACCTTCTGAAAACCATGTACGGTATATATGTATATGTAATTTTGTGATTTTAAGATGGTAACATTATCTTTTAAACCGGAATTTCTGGCCACGAATGACTTTCAAAAGGTTCTGCCTGGGAATTTTCGATGTTCTGTGTCCCGGGAATTTTTATCTAGATTTCCGGGAAAATGTTTCAACCAAAACGTTCTTTAAATGTTATAAATAACGGCAAATATATACGACGAAACAATTTTGTATGAAACGAATAAATCTTTCTTGTATTGACGATTCCACAGTGAAAAATAAACCACAAAGAAAGACGATTCTACGATAAAAATAATGATCAAACATAAAATAACGTAAATAAAAATAGCCTCGACTTTAAAATGAAATGAAAATATACATACATACATAAAGAAAATACATTATTAAAAAAAATGTTTTCTCCAGTTAATAGAATTTTTAACATTATGTATATTTTATTGTTACAAATCAATATACACTCGCCATTACAGATTTGCTCCAATGCGACGGGTGTACGTTAACGAAATACAGAATACATAAACAATCAGAAATACAGTAATACATACATATACAATCAGAATATATAGCATATAACAATTAATCAGAAATAATAATCATAGACATCTATGGATTATTTTTAGATTTTTTTGTGTACAATTTTTATACAAATAATAAATACGAAATTATAGAGATGTCTATAGAGATATCTATTGATTTCAGATTACTGTGTATAATTATTACAAATTATACACAGGCAGATTTTGTGACGACAGGATTAGATCTAATACCAATTTTCAGGAACCGTTTCAGCAATGATCAGATAAAATTGGCAAACTCTGATAGAGAAACGATCGATTAGGAGTCACAAAACCCAAATCTAACCAGCAGATGGCGAGGACTCGAACCTTTGACCTCAGTGGTGCTAAATATATACGCTACCACTAAGCCAAACTACTGGCTATATGTACGTACATATACGTATGTATCAATGTATGTCCAGGAATCCCAGAAATCCCGATGTCACGGGAATTGAAAGAATCCGGGAAATCAGAAACCCTAGTTCTGACCCCATCCAATCCCCAGCTATGTAAGTTAGATTAGTTAAAACTATATTATTAAATGATAAACAAACACAACGCCTGGCATTTCCTGATATTTTATTTTAATTTGGGAGTCCTTCCATCCCACGCTCCGAGCCTTTGTAAAACTCATTAGATAATATACCCAATTTAAAAGATCCTTAGTTGGAAACTATTGAACAAAAAATTGTCTTCAGAAGATGGATATTAACAGCTATCTACATTTTCCTTTGCAATAAACTGCAATTGACTCCAAAGCCTCAACTTCCCGACCACTGATCTATTGAACACACATGTATGGATATACTTACTTGACAATCCACATTGTCTGGCACAATTGAGTCGACTCATGTTATCGTAATCGACCCTATTGTCACCACATACGGGGTTGTATTCAGGGGTCGTCAAGCATCTCCTCAAGCAATCTGGATTAGGGGTTGCAACACCACCTGCAGTTGTCGTTGCAGGGGCTGCGGTAGTTGTCGTTCTTCTACAACATTTTAAATATTCACATAAAATATAAATTGATGATTTTATATTATAATAATGTCGATAAGGCTTCGCTAAATATAGATATTTGTCTATATCAAAAAGACCTGCACTTTGAGAGAAAATTAATTTTGTTGGAATTCCAGAAATTCTGAGTCCATACTTTTTAATGTCTCAAATTCTATTGATTTAAATATACATATATACGGAATAAAAATATATGATGATACGTATAACTAATTTTATATTTAAAATAATTCAAATCAAATGAAGACTACATTGACAAGCGTTTCAATGTTATTGTTATTTATGATTTTTGATTAGAATATTTCCACATGACATTTTGATTTATCAATTCCACGAGGTTAATGTCAAACAGGTCGCAGTAAAAAAAATCTATATTTTAGAGTCAACTCATTTCAAATCTATGTATATATTTTCGTAATGATAAAAAATCTGCCGTATACATAAATAATGAACATTTGATTCGACGTCTTATTGCGTGATTTTTCTTTGAAGATTTTATTACAATTGTATATGTATGTATATTATACTCTAACAAGTACCGACCAATCAAAATTGGAAAGTCAAAATGATATAAATCTTTTTAGTTAATTGTTATATAAATTATATGTATATAATATATAATTCGTAAAAAAAAATTATTGAATTGAAAACTGTTGAATAAAGTATACATAAAAGAAACTGTTTATTATCTTCCAGACTGTAAAATATATACTAAAAACTTATTGTTATTTAAACGAAGTTATAAGCGTATACGTATGTTTGTATTATATATAAAACAAACTGTTAAAAGTTTGTCGTAAATTAAATGGGCAATCGTTTCATTAATATCAACTTTACCTTAATATAAAATTTATTGCATAAATTATAATACACGGTTGAAAGTTTTGTTAAATATCATATTATATAATATAATATAAGTTTATTATATATATACATATATACATATTACCTTTATTATTAAATTTTCACGTTTCTTTTAAATATAAAGTACATTGTGTCATGAGAATTGTAAGGAAAATGAAAAAATAATGAAGTTGCCAAGAAAATGTTCTCGCAAAATGCAAAAAAAAAGTAATACTTTCACCTAACTTAAGTCGGTTAAGGAAAAATGAAAAACGAGACTTGAAGTCTCTTTCCTCTTCGTTACTCTCTTGTTTTTCTTACATTACCAATTCAGGGCTAGCTCTCGGAATATAAAAATAATTTATTCCAACAATACGTAATTCAATTATGTGTAACATTTATGTATGTATATTGCCAAAACATTACACTAGACACTTATAAACTACTGGTTAATAACTTTAGTTTTAAAATAGTTATGCTGTCACTTTTAAATAAATATACCATGTATTAATAAACGCCATATGTAAATATAAAATAAACGCCAACATTTTCCTCATTATTTTCCTTTAGAATCGTGTTTATCTTATTTATTACTGACCCGAAACATGACCTATATATTTACATATTCACCTACATATAGACTCTTACGCTGATATTACTAAAATTTTGAAATTTGAATAACATTTCAGTAAAAGCAATACTTTCGAGAATTATTATATGATTTTACGTATACATGCCATATATAATATTCCGTTTGTTATAGACATTACTAACAAACTAACCAGTAGATTCTATGACAGAATCACTAATAACCATTACTAACACACTTGTGAAGAGTCTCGGTGATTACTACAAAATGTCTATACTCTTCAGGTATAAGATTACAGAGTCACAGATTACCTAAACACAATCTGCTTTAGATCGTTGACTTTAGAGAGTCTTCAACTAATATTATGTATTAGATGTATTATGATCATTTATAAGAATTGTAAATAGGTTTTTGAGCTATTTTTCCTATTATGCTGTACATTAACATTATAATAATATAATACTGTGATCATTAACAAAATTAAATTAAAATTGTAAAATAGAAAATGGTCAGCAGATCAGTAGCTATTAAATATATATAAGATGTATTGTGAACATAATTTAGTAATAATAAAAAGCATTTCAAAATCAAAAATATGATTTTACAATGTTTGATCTTCTTCTGACCAAAATGATTAAATTACTCCTAATATTGATATGTTATAAATTACCTGTCGTTCGTATTTGGTCGATTGTTATTGGGTCTTTGATTATTGTTGTTTATATTATTATTATTATTGGGTCTATTGGGTCTTGATTGTTCTCCCCAAAAGCCACCACCTCCAAACCTGTTGTCGGTATCGGGAAAGCTTATTCCGTCATCCTGACGACGTTTCCGAATTAAACTTTGACTGGAAAATTCGATTTGAACTACCAGAAAGACTGAAAATTAAAAAAAAAAAAAAAAGTTTAATTATAGCTTATTATATGGAAATATTTTACTTTCTGATCAAATAATTCATATTCGAACTCATCGTCTATTTTTATATATGGTCCTGTATTTTTCGACTTTTTTAATTGATATATTGACAATATCTTATAAAATCAATAAAAAAAAAATTTAAATTAAATTAAATACTGTCACAATATTGTAAAGTATCGATGTTACGTACAACAGACGGCCAATATTAGTGTTGATTTAATCATGTTGTTGGCAATCAAGTTAGCACTGGTTCACTGCCGTTCGGTGACTGGTTGAAAGCTATTTTGCCATTGAAATGTCAATATAAGTATCTGAACCTATCCACACACAACCAGCACACGTTCAATATAAATACACATTCCAATTTAGATATAAAATAAATGTCCAATTCCCAATTCTGACTTCAGTCCCGATTCCCGATTCCTATTTCAATTCTGATTCCCGATTCCGATTTCAACTCCGATTCCTGATTCTGATTTCAACTGCGATCCCCAATCTTGATTCGAGTTCCAATTACCGAACCTGATTTCTATTCCAATTTCAATTCCTATTCCCGATTCCAATTTCAATTCCAAATTCCAATTTAAATTTCAGTTCCAATTCCCGATACAGATTTCAGTTCCGATTCCGATTTCTATACCGATTTCAATTGCGATTCCCAATTCCTATTTCAATTCCAAATTCTGATTTAAATTTCAGTTCCAATTCCCGATTCTAATTTCAATTCCAATTTTCGATTCCGATTTCAGTTCCAATTCCCAGTCTGATTTCAGTTCCAATTTCCGATCCAGATTTCAGTTCCGATTCCGATTTCTATACCAATTTCAATTCTGATTCCCAATTCTTATTTCAATTCCAATTTCAGCTTCTATTTCTATTTCGACTTCAATTTTTATTCTTTATTATTTTTTTAATTGAATAGACCAGATATGGCAGAAACCATGCGATGATATTTCATCGGGCTTATCACTAGTATGTATGTACATACATAAGTATTCAAATTGTTTATTTGTACATACAATATTATGCTAACACTACATTGTGATCGTTTTTACTTTATCTATGTACATAGTAACAATAGACGAAGTTTTGTGATCATGCGAAAATTTGAACTCGAGATTTTAACCGAATTGAACTCGGAATCGATCACTGATCACGTTTTCATGATCTATAAAAAATGTGTGTGTGTGTGTGTATTTTGGAGATTTTTTGAACACCGTTAGTCCTATCGAACTGAAACTTAGTATCGGTTACTGAAATTATTATCGATATGACATAATTTTTTTTCAAATTTTTAAGTCGACCAAAAATAGTACCTCCCCTTATACATACATACATAGGTGTCTCCTTTTTTTTAAGTTTTTGAATTCAATTATCTCCCAAACCGCTAACCGTTACGATGCAACTTTATCGATTACGATGATTCGATTACGATGAAACTTTCAGGATTTATTGTATGCATATCCGGGAAGATTATTGTGAAAAAAAAACGGGAAAAACCTCTTAATAAATAATATTCGTAATTAAGATTTTACCGACGCGAAAGTTTGAAGCGCCATTGTGCAGTCAAGGAAATGTGTTCGTTAGTAACCACGTTACCAGTTGGTTTATGACGACACGGCTTTGAGGATACGTTATTTGATCTCCAAGCATCACTTGAAATGGGAACGAGAACGAGAACGGGAACGGGAACGGGAACAGGAACAGAAACGGTAATTGCATGCCTTATTCTGGCATTGCAACGCATGCCGGGTTCATCTAGTATAATAATACAATTAATACAAGCATTTTATACTATGCGAATTCATACAAACATCATCCACACTATCATCTATGGAGAATTTTTGCAGCATTTTATTATTGAAATTGGCGAACCTTAAGACGCTGAATAACTTGAGATTTTTAAGAGAGATTGGATAGGAGATGCTAATTTACAGGAACCATTTCAAAGAAAATCAGAAAAATTGCCAATCATTGAAAGGAAACGATCGACCTGGAGTCACAAACTAAGGTGTGGCCAACAGCTACTAGTGGGGATCGAACCGTGACCACTCCGCTCGAAAGCATAATATGTTAACCTTTAGTCCACGTTTAAATATATTGAAATTTCCTTGATATATAATAGAAAAATAAAATGACGTTTATAAGTGGAAATAGAGTGGCACTGAAAATTCAATGATCGCATTATTTATTTGTTTTGATGATTTCATTACTTTCATGTTGTTTTTTTTAAGTAAAGTTTGAACCGAAAAACTTCAAACTGAACTTCTATAGATGCTATTAAATACACTTAATTATGCTTTGAAAAGTTTGATCTTCGGATGATTGCCTGTGAACGTTTAGTTGTCACAAGTCAGATACAATAAAGGTTATAAAATAAGTGTTTTTAATTTAGGAAAATTTTCGGCTTCTAAAGTGGGATCGTTCTGTACATATGTAAGTACATATATATGTATACGTCATAAATTAAAAAACAACATTGGTCTTGAACTGCGATAATACATAAAATGGTGGGCTCTCCATCTCTTTAAAATATTTCATTTTGAAAGCGTTTGACGTTTTGAACTTCTTTTGATTTATTTATTCGCGTTCAAATTCTCGCTTTGATCGCCTCGGAAGAATGAAAGAAAAAATTATTGTAAGACCTGACATTTCAGACGAACATTCCTGTCGGCCAGACATCAATTGAATTCTCGTGAAATTGCTCTTCGAAAATTTCTCAAGAATCATATCTCGAAAAAGGGGGGGGGGCATCTTTATTTAAATTAAAAACACCCTTTAATTTGTAACATTTGAATATCATAAAATAATAAATTTCAATATTGAACGTGAACGGTAGGCGTTTAGTGATTTGCGAAAGCGATTGTGAGGTCAACGGATGAACTTAATGACATTGATTCGACAGAGAATGAAAGTTATTTCAAAATGAAAAATGTTTGACGTTATTATTTTTAAATATTCAACACTATCGTATTTCTTAATAATGCAAATTTTAAAATGTCAAAAAAATATATATATAAAAAAGTGAATTTGGACACGGATAAAATTTTAATATACATTTTTTTCCAATGTCAAATTATCAATACAAAGTTTTACATCAAATCTTACAAACATTATTTATTGTGCAATCATAATTTGCTATGACTTTAAAATATTACATTTTCCTTATAAGAATTCCTCAATTTAGTCATTCTAAAATTAAATTTATTTGAGGGTTTAAATAGTGGACTTACATATATAATAGACTAGTGTTGTGCCCGTTGAAATTTCAAAGAGGGGTTTCGGAAACTAATTGAGACATGATTTAAAATAAAAATAGTCTGGATCCGGAACTGAAAAAGGAATCTGGACAAAAAATACGGATCCGGAACTAAAAATTAAATTCGGGACTGGAACTGAAAAAGAAATCCGTAACCGGAACTGAAAAAGAAATTCGGATCTGGAACTGAAAAAGGAATCAGAATCCGGAACTGAAAAAAGGAATCAAAATCTAATTTTTTTGAAATCTCCAGATACATGATGTCGCATTCACCCCCCACTCGACCCGCGATGGCCAATTATATTTCGCTTCATTTTCGCATGGCATTTTGATCAGAAATACAACATTGTTCGTGCGTATAGCGGTCGGTAGAATTTGATTTTTATTTTTTGTTAGTTTTGAGTTCGTGTTTCCTATTGTTGCATAGGGCCGGGCCGCACCGCTCAACTCGCGAACAACTTGGTTGAGGGCGAACAGACCAATGCATGCAGGTAGATGGGACATGCCACACCCGTCAACTTGTTTGACGCACACATTTCCATACATTTTTTAGTGTCGTGCGACTAGTTGGCCGACAAAGTTGCACGGTGCGGCCCGGCCCTAGGGGTGGTTAGACGATCCAAATGAAAGACCAAAGTCACTTCGCAGCAATTATTGACTGATTCAGGAGGTCCACGCGCAGCCAGCGCTCGTTCCAGAATGATCTGATATGGCCTAAGTATTTCCTTAAAAAGGGAAGATAGCTCACTAAAGCTTCCCCGATCCGTTTGTTTCTCAATTGTTTGTTATTCTCAAGTGCTAAAATAATAGCATTTCATATATGCTATTATTTCAGCATTTAGCTCAGATTTTTTTAAATGTCACTTGTACCAGTCTGGTTTTCAGCCCGTCATTTATAAAGGTTTACTTTTCACATAGTGCAATTTGTTCCGAAAAAGTGTGTTTTGCAATTAAGGGAGAATGCACGTACTAAATTAGTTTTCAGAATCAATTCCAATTTTTTACATCAAGCGGAGTAGAATGAAATGAAAAAAAACCAGTCTCTCGACAACACAGAGGAAAATTCTATCTTGTGATAATTATCAAGGGAGTTACGTTTCGTGTAAAAGTGAACAAAGCACCACCAAAAAACATTCCCTTACGTTTCAATAGGACCGTGCAATTTTTTTTCTAACGTGTGAAAAAGTTGAAAGGGGTTTTCACGTTTCATAAAGCACAAGCCAAAAAAATGGTACCATTTCTTTCCCGGTCGGAATATATTCCAGAACGATATTTTATCGAATCAAATATATTTCGGCTCTTGTGAAAATATTCTCACGTATATTTTTTTCATTTCTTATAAAATATTATGATACTTAATTATGTTAAAAAAAAATTTAAATTTAATTAAAATATATAAAAGAGCTTTTTTCCAATTCATTTTGTATTTACTTATTTACGTATTAAAAATAGAAACAAACAGTTTTACGATATTTTTTCAAAATATTGACACCAAAAATGTTTTTACAAATTTATTTCTTTATTCATTTATCCATTATAACCAGCAGCGTGGCCTAGTGGTTAGTATATTATGCTTTCCTGCAGAGTGTCACGGGTTCGATTCCCACTAGAATCTAGTTTTTGAACAGACCTTGGTTTGTAAAATATATATAAATACTGATTACTCTCAGTAATATTGAGAGTAATCAGTATTTAAGATTGCGAAAATGATGATCCATCAAAAATGATTTCTACCTTCAAATACTGTTTGATCTTACTAACCAGGGGCGGCTTAAAGGTGCAGCAGACTAGGCACATGTCTAAGGCGCCATAGACAAGGGGCGCTGCGAGGCTCTCCCATTTTTATTTTTTTGATTATTAAATTGAAAAAATAATTTGGCTTACTTTGAATTTATAAAACATTATATATTCAATTTCATTTTTCTACTCTTAGTAACAAGACTGATTGTAAAATATTATAATTTACGAGGGATGCAGGAAGTTGACCGTCAAATATCAACGACTCACGAATAAAACTTGTAAAACAGCAAACTGTCATCGGTACAAATGGTAATTTTGAATTTTATTTTATATAAAATACCCTTAAAACATATTTATGTATATAAGGGATGGATTTGCTTCACGAAATTAAATATCTGAACCAATCATATTCGAAAAAAGAAATGTCACTATAAAACTATTTTATTCATTGTTGAATATAAATTAATGTCTGAATTTAATCATAGTTATCCGTATTTTATTTTGTTTTATTAATTTTTATAGATAAAACGTGCGTATTTTGAATAAAGATTTTTAATTTAATTTTTTTTATACATATATATTTTTCATTTATTGTTTAAAAATTTAGGGGGGGGGTGCTGAAACCAATCTGCCTAGAGGCGCCATATACCCTCGGGCCGGGCCTGCTACTAACCACTATTTATTGTAATTTAGCTACATACATTTAATTTAGCATATATTTTTGCCAATTAGGGCTAAATCAATAAACGTGCTCGTGAACTCCCCCCTCTCGAGAGCTGTTCGACTCCTTAACTTACTGGCACATTACTTGGACCTCTTCAATGCCAGTTACATATGTTGAGTTAGTGAAACACATCCTAAATAGCACGATATAATTTTTCAATCTTATTTATTTGTTTTTATTTTGTGTACTAATTTCTTACTTAATTTTTATTATTTTTATTATTCTTGATTTGCTTTAACTGCAGTGACGATTTGGGGCAACCTGTCAAGTATCTGTGGTATTGATTTTTTTAAATAAAATAAAATAAAAATACAACAACTTGTAAGTCTAGTCATGATAATATTTCAATATTTGGAGTGATTTTAAATAAATATCGAAATGAAACTGGTTCCATTCACATTTTAATGATAAAAACACGTATGTATGTATACTTAGATTGGGTGCCAGATCTTACATACATACATACATATATAGCGATCTATGTATGTGTTACATTTACTAAATAATTCAAATTATCTAAATTCCCATCTGGATTTCGTAAAACATTTCTTAAAAGCCGAAAATTTCAACTATGTACGTTCGAAGTTTATTGAAATCATCAATCACGTTTTCACGCTTGATTGATGTGCAGGCGCGCTCGAGTTGTTTCGAGTCCTATGGGACAAAAGGTTTTCGGGGAATTTCGATGAGAATTTTCCAACCGGAAGCTGTGTCCTTTTGACGGTTTCAAGTGTGTTTTCCAAACAGTCTTGGAGTATTGCACTATGAAGTAATTAATGCGTTACATCGAAGTGTGAGCGTCATTTCACCATATATTATACATATTATACGTACAAATTCGAAACGTTTTCCCACCGCACTCTATATATTTATAGGTGTAATATTTCCGAATTGAATCGAGACCTCAAATCTTGGGCTTGACAAGAAATCGAAAGCAATTACGAAAGTTAATTTTCGCCTGGCTCACTCTCGCGGCGTCTGTGAGTGCCAATTTTAATCCAATCTCGAGAGCTCTTCCTTGCTTAATTTCATTACGTACACTTGGCAGCGCCAGATCGGATTTTTACACTTTCGGTTTACACTTTCGAAGATATTGAGCTGTTTGAAGCCCATCTGCGAAAATTTGGCGGATTAAGTACCGCGATTAGAGTGCTAGTTAAATCAAAGGAGGGATAATAAAGAATATCCTTTTGAGTGTTTGGGGTAACTTAAATCAATTTTAATACGTCCTGATGAATTGCAAACTAAATCAATAAAGAGGCACGCTTGAAAATATGCTATGAACTAGAAGATTTTTTATTTGATTTATTCAACATATTAAATTAAGTATCAAAAGTAAAATGATGATGACTACATTATTTCATTTAAAATACCCACCTGTCCAATTCAATACAATACAAAAAATTCGGGTGTGACCAAGCCATGACTTTATCTATGTATTTGAGGAATATAAGAAAGTTACAACACAAAATTCGATATTGAACCGTACAGACAGATTATGAAATACTAATAACTATGACAGCGATACAAATTGAGCGCAATTGTATGGACAAGACGAAAGTTCTATTTCCGTTTGTCGGATTTTGTTAATTTTTTTTTTAATATTTAAAATCACTATCTGTGTTATACACATTAAATATCAAGAAAATAAAAATAATTTAAAAGGTCAAAATAAAATAGTGAAATATTGTTTTAAAAAAAATACTATTTACGGCTTACGAATTCTGACCAAAACGTTAGCAGCTCTAAGTTAGTACATAAAGAATACAAATATAAATTTTCAGCTTAATACGTTCAGGGGTGTGGACAGAATCCAGGCGACAACATTTTTGATCTTTCTAAGAGGAAAAAATCCCACTTCCGGTTTATTAAACTTAGTTAATTTTTTTATCACATTAATACAAGAATTATACTTGATTTTTTTCGTGAAGAATACTCATGTTTAAGGGGTGGAAAAAAATAGTGGAAGAAAAATCAAACAAGAGCAAACTGCATACTTCCGGTTGAGGGATGCTTAACAAATTTTATACATAACTTTGTATTATGCTTAAACTTCTAGATATGAAATTTCAGTTCAATAAATCAAAAGGTTTCTGAGAAAAACATAAAAAACCTCGATTCTCTAGATCAAAAGTACTACTTCCGGTTCAGATAAAAATATTTAAAAAATATTAAGTTATAAAAATTATTATTTCTATTGCATGTAAAAAAATTTCAATCCGATTTAGTTAGCGGTTTGGGAGATAATTAAATTCAAAAACTTAAAAAAAAGAGGACACCTATAAGGGGAGGTACCATTTCCAGTCAACTTAAAATTTGAAAAATATTTACGTCATGTCGATAAGAATTTCAGTAACCGATACTAAGTTTCAGTTCGATAGGACTAACGGTGTTCAAAAAATCCCCAAAATACACAGAAAGACAGACACACATTTTTTTCTAGATCATGAAAACGTGATCAGTGATCGATACGATACAGAGTTTGAATCAGTCAAAATCTCGAGTTCGAGTTTTCGCAAAACTTCATCTATTGTTACTACAAGTAAAAAGCAACGCAAAAACATTTAAAATTATTGAAAATCTATATTTTGAGAATGCTCCGAAATTTATAATTTCATTATGAACTAGAAGACTTTGTATTTGATTAATTCAACACATTAAATTAAGCAACAACAGTAAAATGATAATGACCTCATTATTTCATTTGAAATATGGACCTATCTAATTCGATACAATACAAAATAGCAACGCAAAAATATGCAAAACATTGAAGTCATCATTTCTGATTTGATTATTGATTATTTTCGCACTTATATATGTACATATATACAAATGTTGCCTGCATAATGATATAGAATGCATATCAACAGGATTGCTACCAATTATTGTTATAAATAGGATTTTCTATGGCTATTTTTTTGCTTCGAGCTTTGTAATTTGATTATGAACTAGGAGATTTATTCAACACATTAAATTAAGCATCAACAATAAAATGATGATGACTTTATTATTTCATTTAAAATACCTGTATAATTCGATACAATACAAAAGAGCAACGCAAAAACATTTAAAATTACGAAAAATATTGAAGTCATCATTTCTAATTGATTATTGATTATTTTCGCACATATATGTATATATATATATATATACATATATATACAAAATTCCCTGAATAATGATATAAAATGCATAGAAACAGCATTTCGAAAAATTATTGCTATAAATAGGATTTTCTGCGGCTATTTTTTTTTCTTCAAACTTTATAATTTGCTTCGAACTTAATATTGTGAAAATGCTTCGGACTTTATAATTTGATTACGAATTGGAAGACTTTTTATTTGCTTTATTCAACACATTAAATTAAGCATCACGGTAAAATAATGATGACTTCATTATTTCATTTAAAATGTGGACCTATCTAATTCAATACAATACAAAGAAGCAACGTAAAAACATTTACATTGTATATATACATATATACAAATTTACCACTACAATAGAGATTACAATTTTTTTCTAAACTTTTTTAATGAGAAATATGACGAAGGAAATAGTACATATGTATATATATATATACATCTGCGAAATCTATAAATGTATGTTTGAGGAAAACTATTTTATTATTCAATTATAATGCTATTCATCTATGTATTTTCCTGTTTACACATTATAGTGAAAGTAATGATTCCGTTTATAAACGTTTGAACACTTTTCAATATTGTTATTGATATATAGTAAGCCCATGTATGTATAAGTATAAACCTACATACATATATTACACTTTGCTAAGGCTTAAAGAATCGATAACTAAGTAACTAATAATGATAAATAAATACCATATAGTAAATTATAAGTTCCTTTGTATTAAATTGAGATGTAATCTGTGTATACATATTATAAAAAAATGAATATTTTCCTCGTTATAATTGAAATGGTCAGCACATTCGAGTGCGAGGTAGGCGTGGCGCGATGATTGTCACACTCGCTGCGTGATGCGTTGAAGGCGGAAGGATAGCTTAACTTTCGCGTCAGTAAAATCGTAATTAAGAATATTAATATTAAGAGTTTTTTATTTCACAGTAATCTTCCCGGACATGCATACAACAAATCTTGAAAGTTCCATCGTGATCGGTTCAGTGGCTTAGGAGCCTATACGAGACACACACACACAGACATTCAATTGTATATACATACTAGTGAATAGCCCGATGAAATATCATCGCATGGGTATAAAATTATTATATACTCGTATAAAACTAAAAACAAATCCGGAACCGGAACCGTTATTTTCGAAGACTCTCATAGATAGTTTTCATTTCTTTATTTGTAATAATTTTCAATTCTTAAAGTTAACGTTTAGAAAATGTTAATTAAAGTTAACAAAATGTAATATTTTCCGATTATACACAAACGGTCATTGACCTCGTAACGTTGAATATTATTATTACACATAACAAATTACGTGCATATACATATGATGTGTATTTACAACACGCATTCTGGGCGAGGATATGGCGTGCGGCGCGGGCTCGTGAGAACATTGCGTTTGGATCGGAGGGTCCGAGGTTCGATTCCCGGTGCCCGCGGTGAATGAAATCAATTTTTTTCTCGAATATCGTCAAAATATAAATAATTTAAATTTAGATAAAAATAAATATATAAAAAAATGGTTCAAAACCTCGCTAAATGAAATTATTAAAATTACGTACTTGTATACGGCGAGAAGGAATATTTCAATTAATGTTTAAAAAAAAAAGGCGAAATGAAGAATTGGATTTGGCGTGATGTACGTGACCATTAGCTCAATTTAGACCTATATTCAGGCTATTTGGGGTGATCGGTTCGAGTCGCGACAAAGTCGTCTCGTCGAAAAATGAATTTATCGATTCATTCATTATGTTCGGCGAGAGTTAGGACACACACACACACACAGATTACCGTCTTTATATATATGATATACATATATAAATCGATAGATTAGTTGTTTTACCCGGCTTCACTCAGTATTTACAATATAAACAGCTTAAACATGGTGAATCTAATAGTAAATATTCATTTGTTTTTTTATTAAATTTATTTGAATCGAAAAAAATATCGACTCGTCATAGAAATTTTGACATGTTTACGAAGTTCCCAACCAATGTTTCTTACATACAAAGTCTCTTTCGAAATTATATATAAACAGAACCCGGTGGCCGCCGTCCCCCGTCCCCATGTCATCATAGAAACTTTCACAACAGCTCCCAACCAACATTACATATTTTCTTACATACTTACATACAAAGTATCTTTCGAAACTTTATATTAGATAATATGTATATAAAAAACGGACGCGATGTGTGTTTGTGCCAGACCGTGGACACACAACCAATCAAATTGAAGTGTTCGAGGAGACGCGGGGAAGTGGGGGTGGGGTGGAACATCATGCGACGACAGGCCAAGCGACGGGTGAAACATACACACATTCACGAAGACACATACACTCATTCATTCATTTCGAACGGATGAACGGCGCATTAATATGCGTGCGCGCCTATAAACTACCTTACACTATATTTATACATATATAATATACATATAACTTTATTTTAATTCGTGGGCACAACGCTATTATTTTAAATCAACGGGCACAACGCTAGTAGTATATAAAAAGCTCACATTCAAATGTATATAATACTCATAAAATTTTTCCGCTATGGAAATCTATTCAATTTAAAACTACCAAATTCGATACGTAAATTTCGCATACTGTTTTTTTTAGAATTGATTCCGCTTTTCAAAAATACAATCCTGCACCTGTATTAAACTGACAGAATTGCTGCGGGCGTATTTTCCAAATGCAGCAAACACACAAGTTACGAATAAAAATGCCTTTTGATGCAAAACTGTCGATTTATATTTATTTAGTGCGATTCGACATAGATGTTGAATGCGTCCCGCATTGCAGCGTTGCACATGCATTTAAATCGGTCGCTTAGAATGCAACTCGTCGTTTTTAATAATGCACAAATCCTGATTTATATTACAAACATACATATACGGCAGTGTGCGAGATCTTGCTTATGTAAATGAGTCGCCTTGTTTTCAGAATCCATTTGAATTGCAGATTCTTTCTTAGAACGGTTTCTTAATATGTACATACATAATGTACTGTGTATATAAGAAATTTATTTTCTTCAACCTAAGATATGTGATCCATTACTTACATATGCTAAATGCAATTATGGATTTATCGGTAGTTTCCGCTTACGAATTTAGTGGCCAAATTTCAAATCCCTATTAGGAAATTAACTAATCAAAGACATCTACTAAGTATATTAAGGTGAACTTTTTACATGATAAGTTGACGAACTAATGACAGCTATAAATATACTTGACTTTTAAAACAGGGTATACTGAAGAGCAGGCCTGGGCAAACTTTTTGGATGAAGGGCCACATTAGAAATTGAAAATGAGCGGCGGGCCGCAAGTAAAATACTATTTTTAGATATACATACATTATTCATTATCGTTAAAGGAATTAAAACATTTTTTTTTTAAATTTCATACAAAACAACAATTTAATTTTACGAATGAAACTGTTTTACATTTTTTTAACTGTTTTTTTTTTAATTTCAGAAGAAAATTTTGTAGTTAAAATTCTTAAAAATGCTTGTAAATTTTCATCTGTGATGCTTGATTGTAAAGAATTTTTATTGATATTAATGATTGAAAATGTTTGTTTACATATTTAGGTTGATCAAAAAACCACCAACATTTTTTGAGCAAAATCTCTTGTCAAAAAGTTTGTCGAATTTTTCCGTATTTTTTCAAGGGCGTTGTAAAATTTGCAAATTTCTTCATAACGGTGTATGTATGTAATCCCTTAAATCAGCATCCCACTGTAAATATATAATCACCACTTAAATCGTCGATAATTTCACCATAGTCTTCAAATTTATTTTCTGGTATCTTCAGCAATTTCATGGTTGAAAAGTGGTCAACCATGAAATGGTCAGTTTAAATGCATTCAAACTTTTCACCATATCATGGACATATAAATTTTCCCCTTGGAAGACTGTGATGAAAGTGTTTAAATGTGTCACGATGTCCAAAGTAAAACCAAAATCACACACCCAGTCATTATCAGTTAATTTGGGAAAGTCGATAATATTTTTCATTTCATTTTGTATCTCATACTCGCCGAAGTATTTTTTCTATGCTAAGCCATCGAATATGATTATGATAAATAATATGTGTGAAGTCAGATTTAATAACTTGAAGAAAAGCAATGAATTGTCTGTGTTTCAAGCCACTCGATCGTATTAAATTTACAAGTTTAATTTATTTATTTATTATTTATTTTATTCTAAACAGACCATTGTGGCATAACAGGAATTCCTAAAGCGCCACAATGGTCAAAAAATATAACACAAAAAAAAACAAAATAACAATTAAACATAAATTAATACATAACGAAAATAATACTTATAATACAAGATGTCACATGTTCAACTTTTAACACATTTTTGCACAATACTTGTTGATGTATAATACAATGAATTATAATTAAATTGTAATCAGGACAATTTCCGCAAATTTATGCTGGATTTTCTTTAATTTATTTATTTTTATTTTATTTATATATATTTTAGCTATCAAGCTAATTTAAAAATACATCTTAATTATTATACTTAACTCTAAAATTTATAATTAACTTATATGTCCAATATTTTTACCGGTCAAACTTGGTTGTTATTTTTTTAAGCAAATAACAACTTTTTCAAAATTATTAGCTCCTGTTGTTTGATCTTTAAGTGATTCCAATAACAAAAGCCCTTCAATAATTTCAAATTGAGTTACATCCGCGTATGAAAATTAATAACTGTGCGGTATCTTTTCGATCATTACTTTCGTCGAGAGCTATCGAGTACCATGTGATCGATTCTAATATTGATGAGAATAAATTGCTTATTAAAATTTGTATTCTATCTTATGTCAGAAACGATAAAATATTTAACAAATCAACAAAAAATTTTTAGATCAGAAAAAAGTAAACTTTTTTGAATTTTGCTCGCGGGCCACATCAAAATACTCGGCGGGCTGCATGTTGCCCAGGCCTGCTGAAGAGTAATCAAAGGGAAGGGGAGTCAAATCGAGGTACAAGAAAACAATCAGGTAGGTTTCAGATCATTAATAGATCATCTTCTGGCGATAGCCGGGTTCCTAATGAATACTGAGGCCAACCTGCCGGCTTTTATGCAGGTTTGGTCGTTTAGTCGAGCTCGCTTATTGGTCGATGAGCCGAGCTCTCCGATTGGTCGATGAGTCGGGCTCTCTGATTGGACGATAAGTACCGCACGCTGATTGGACAGCGTGTACTAATCGTCTTATCTTTACGCAACAATAATGTCAATGGAAGAACACAGACATCATATACTGTATATTTCATATCACAGCTGTTTGCAGTAGGGAGAAAAATACGTGATTTATATTGGTCAGCTAAGGTGTTCTGATCAATATGAATTAAAACTTTCAAAAGTTTTTGGACCAATAGGAATTCAGATTTGGAGTCGTCTACAAACGTTAAAATATATTCCGAAAAAGTTTAATTTTACATATGTATGTATGTATGTACTTCTTGTATTTATACCAACCCGGTAAACGGATTATTGCGCAAATTGCGATAGCACGCACGACAATAGTTCCCACAATAATCGCGTATACGGAATATCTGGCACTCGAGTTCTCGTTAGTACAATATTTCGCGTGATTGATGGAGTTTTTGGGTGCCAGATGTTCCGTGATCGAGATTTTAGTGACGTGTGCGAGATAAATTTTTGCGCAATAATCACCGAACCATACCAATCATCCTAGAAATTCAGTTTGTTTATTATATTTTTTAAGTTTTCCAGATTACATATTATGTATATGTCTTCTTAAATGAATTACTTGCATAATCAAAACAAATACATTTTAGAGATTTAATATTGCAACCGAATGGACAGATGATTATTTGAAAGATGGTCTGGAATAAACTATGCAAAAAAGTTTTCCAAGTTTCGTCTATATTGGTTTTAAAACCATCTTTGTACATATATAAAAAATCTTTTAATTCTAAATGTCAAATATATACAGAATTAGATAACCTTGTGTATAATTGGTATAGGATTGTAATCTTGAAAATGCTTTCAGTTGAAAACTTGGAAAGCAGGTAAAAGCGAAAGCCTTTTTACGCAACAGAGCATGAAATATGTTTAGTTGTAATTACTTCAATTAAAATCGCATGAAAAATGTGTATTTTACTTACTCTTTCCACGAAAGGTAAAACGACGCAGTATTTTCTTTTCAGAATAAATGTTACTCGTTTTAAAACATTTTCCTATTTAAATATTGCGTTGCCTCAAGGGGTTATTTTTTTCTTGTTTTCATCGCCTTGTAGCTTTCATTCAATTCCTCTTTTCAGTACAATTCATTTTTATAAAAGAAACAAGACATGTATATACATACGATATATGTATAAAAATAATACACCATAAGTTGAAACTCCTTTTAGAATATTATAATATGGAAAAAGCACAAAATTACACATACATACGTGTAATTTTTTTGTATTCCCTCGTTTAGTAGAAAAATTGACAAAAAAATAATTTATTTAAAATACATTGAATCAAAATTGTAAATAAAAATATTAATAATAAATACAGCAATCAATTTCTTTGAGTTTCGATAATAAATAAATATGTCTAAAGGTTATCTGGGTGAAGAGGATAATGATAAAAATGAAAACTAAATATTTGATATTTTTTTATTTATTCATTACAATGCACGTTTATGAAAAGTGACCCATAAATTGTCGACTGACCTCATCAAAAATACATTTGGATCTATTTTGATGGGATTGTTCACCATCTGTGGTGCTAATCGAACTTCGAAATTCCTTATTATGTTAGATATGGAGATCTTCAACTGGCTCGTGGCTAACCGAGTGCCTAAAATAAATATTGTTAATATTTTTAATAAGAAGAGGTTAGTAAATAGATAAGAGGTTAAGAGTTAAGGTTAGTTAATAGTTAAGAGGTTAGTTTTGAAAAACGAAGACTTTAGTGACATCGATATGATTTCATCTCTCATCAATAAACAGTCCTGATGATAAACAGATTCAAACTAAAGTCGAACCACAAAACTGGTCACACACTAAAACTGGTCACGAGAAAACTGGTCACACCCGAAAATTAGTCACGAAAAAACTGGTCACATCCAAAAATTAAAAATTGGTCGAATTTTTGGGTGTGACCGGTTTTCTCGTGACCAGTGTGACGGGTGATCACGTGTGACCGATCTAGAGCGACTGGTTGTCCTGTGACCGGTTCACATTTGACTAGTAGTTCGTTTACCCGTTCGAACATCGGATCGACTATAGTAGCTATGTAGTAGTAATTACCAAGACAAATGCAACAGTTGGATATTTATTTATCAATTGAAGTATTCTTTTTCAAATTTATAATCTACTTTGTATAAAATTTGGAAATAAAAAATCAATCTCACCAACACATATCCTGGGTCCGTCTCCGAAAGCTAAATATGCTCCCTTTTGTATATTCGACTTGCCCTCCTCGGTAAATCTGTCAGGATTGAATTTTTCCGGTTCGGAAAAGTATTTGGGATCCGTGTGAAGAGCATACATGGGTATTATCACTGTCATTCCCACAGGAACTTGGAAAGGTTTCGCCGCTGTGCTTACCGGTGGCAAAGTATACGGCTTAGTACACAGACGTTGCATTATAAGCGCTGGATTATAAAGACGTAGAGTTTCTGTAAAAGCATTTCGTGCAATGAAATTTCTATTCACATTTCATAAGATATAAATTGAGCACATTCTATTCAGATATATGTATTATTAAAGAGTTCCCAATTGAAATGTTACATTTCATAGCAATTTATTATTATACATATATATCGAATGTAAGCATGATAGTATGTCATACATTTTTAAATTGATAATAATTGGATCGATTTTAATGTACCTTGAAATACCATGTCTAAGTATTGCATGTCATATACATTTTCATGGGACAATTTTCCACCGTTCAATTTATATGCTTCGTCGATTTCAGCTCTAAGTTTGGTTTGAACCTCTGGATTTGCTGCTATCTACATATATACAATTGCTATCAGGTTATCAGGCATGCAATAACTATAGTCATACTATTGCAAATAATAATTATTAAAAACATAGAAAAGCCTTGTTAAAATGGAGTGCATTTGGAATGCAGTTGAAATGAATGCGGTGTTGAAATCAAAAATACCACTTTGTCTGAAGAAAAAGATCTTCGATCAATGTGTTTTGCCAGTGATGATGTATGGATGTTAGACATTGAACGCCAAGTTTCTACGCAAATTTTAATGCACTCAAAAGTATGGAACGGTGTATGCTTGGCATTACGAGGAAAGACAGGAAACGGAATGCGTGGGTGAAAAGTATGACAAAGGTTATGGATATAGTGGATAGAGTAAAGAGATTTAAATAGCAAGGGGTGGGCCAGTGGCTAGAAGAATGGACGAAAGATGGACAAAAGAAGTGCTAGAGTGGTACCCGAGAGAATGCAAAAGGGTAAAAGGAAGAACGCAGAGAAGATGGACAATGAAATGGAGATGGATGAGAGTTGCGCAAAAAAAAGACGAATGGAAGCAGTGGATGGTGAATAGCTGTAGATGATGATGATGATATACAATTGTTAGAATAAAAATATATTAATTACATAGTAAATATGTATATCAAATTGTATGCTATTCTAAAATTTATGTCAATTATTTTTATAATGAATGCTTTCTTTTCTAGACATACTCAAAATATGTAAATGTGAAAATTATAACTGGAGATGAGCAATCTGGATGTATTATCATCTAAATCTTACCATCAGCCACATGAATACTAAAAATAACTAAGAATATTCAAATAAAATTTCTATCAAATTTTTAATACCAAACATTTCAATCTTTAGAAATACTTTTTATACACTTTAATAAATTTTTAATTAATCACAACTTTAGATTATGTTATGAATTAAGCCTTACCGCATATAACATAAAGCCAGAAACTCCAGCAGACGTTTCCGTACCATCAAACAAGAATCCAAATATCAACCCGGCAACGTCGAGTGTTGAAAATTCAGTTGCTGTACAAGGTACACATTCAACATTAAATTTTAACACATAAAAAACATAAGCAGTCAGATTTTAGTAATAAATTACCGGCACTGTCCTTTTTATAACCATTCATTAACAAATTATCGAATGGGTTTGTTTTTTGTAGACCCAACTTTTTCCTCTTCTCTACAAGTATCTTCGCCACCTCCATCAATTGATTCTCCACACGTTTGGAGACAAATCTATACAAATATAATTGATTAAATGAAATTCACTACTTTCTCAATGCAATTATAACGTGTCTTGAGCGCATTTTTTATCGTTTTATAGTGTGTATATATTGATTGCAAAGTTACGTTAGTTTTGAGTTGACGTTGGAAGTGAATTCTACTGAAAAATATCTTTGTTTTAAAGTTTAGATTCAAAATTTGCTCTTATTTCCAATGAGTATTACTCTCATGCATACCTCAATCCAAGAAAATTGCCTAACCATGGTGCAACCATGAAAATATATGTTCCGATGCCATCCAAAAATGTTGAAATGAAAAATGATTTAGTTATATTTATAAAAGCATTGTTTGGATCTTCAAATGAATTGGTTTCCATTCCAAAAACAGACGATACAATAATGTCAGTGAAAAGCTTCGACGCTAACTAAAAAAATATAATCATAAAATTCATCATCGACATGTTTATAATACTTAACAATAAAAGATGTTGTTATATCAATTATCACAATCAACAATAGTATATAAGAAAATATTTTTAGTCTCACTGGAATCATACAATCGGATTCTATATATACACATATATGTTGAAAATTATCGAACAAATCTGTAACTTTTAGTTAAAATTGTAAAACAATCACAATGAAAACATACCACTCTAGCTTCGAGCGGTTCGTTTGGATTATTTTCAGTGTGCTTCTTCAAGTATTCAGTCATCACGTCGCATTTAGCATTAATGTCATCATACATTGATTTAACTTTGAGGGCCGTTAAGCCCGAAGTCCAGGCGTGTCGGTTCTTCTTCCACCTTTCTCCAGTTTGACCGAAGACATTCTGAGCCCATATTGGATCGTTTTGTGGATCAACCTGATGACGAACAACGTTGAATTTAAATTTCATACTTAAGATTTTGATTATTTCCATATAGCATTTTCATCTCACTTACTGATTCTATAAGTAACTCTTCAAGAGGTGAAACTTTTCACTCCTTTTACATCAAGCCACAACTTACAATTGTGATATAAAATAAACCATCGTGAGATAAAAACACTGCATGTATAATATATATGTAAATCAAACCTGGAAATCGTTATTGGCAAAACTATTGAAGTCTTTGATTATAATATTCTTGACGAGTTCTGGATCTTTGACTATAATCGCAGGCTCCCTCATTTTGAAATATCCGAAATAGGGCACACTTTGAAACTTACTAAAATGTTTAAGTACCACGTGTGTGGTATTTAAGCAAATGTATGTTTATTTGTATATTATATTTTGAAAATTAAATACATACTGGTAGTAGTCTCTGAATAGAACGCCAAAATGTGTTTTTCCTTGAACCACTTCTTTGATACTTCCGAAAAATAATTGAGGTTGAACAAATGGAATTTTTTTAGTTTGCCAATATTTATACTTCCATACCAAAAAGGTATAAAATACCAATATTACATATATAAATATTAAAAAATACATTATCAATCGTAACACTGTTGCGTATTGCGAATAATACCGAAATACAAACTGATATGGCTAATAATGATTATAGTTATATATCTTATATGTACATACATATACAATATAATACATAGAAAGCAGTATCAACAAATAACAAGATAAGTTACTGATATTCTTTTTATTTGGATAAAAAAAAACAAAAGATTAGTAAGTGAATTGAAGAACTTTCAAGGAAAAAGGATTCTTGAGGTTCGAAGAAGAAGGGTCTTGAGGTTCAAAATAATATAAAGCTTTTAATCAGCCGGACCATTTAATATGTACCTACATATATATCACATATTATAAGTAAGTGTGAAGTGCGTTCACAAATTAAATTATAAGTGTAAGAAAATCTTAGCAGTAACTTAAATGGATTAGTAATTAAAGTAATTAAAAATAAACAAGAATCTATAAATAACGATAAATGTAGATCAGCGATTTCCAAACTGGGAGGTGCAGACTACTACATACAAAAGCAGACACGAAAATTTAGTTTGTAACATAACATAATAAAATAAAATAAGATATACTTATAACGTAACTTTCAAAACATAACATTTTTAACTGGTTACAAGAGAAAATCCACTAATAGTCAAGATACTGACGGTGACACAAGTAGGAATATTAGCGATAGGGAATAAGGAAGTAGAAATGTTAAGAAAATAAAATACTATTTATCGATGGGATTCACAAGTGCTATTATAGATAGCTAGAAAAGACCAATGTATTTGCTCTGTACGAAAGTTTGGACTGTTTAAAAATAGTAATAAATAACACTTTCAGATACGAGATATAACTTTTCTTATAGATCTATGCTCAGTGAACACGAATCTGGTAATAAAAAGTGTTGATTGGCTCGAGATTCGGAGATATACATATGTGTTTTTTAAATCGCGCGATTTTTCTATATGTTGGTGTTATTCGGTCGATTTCTCAAAATCTGTTAATTTCCTGTTCAAAATGAATATTGGAATCTATAGTCGGGTATTTTACCTTTCATTTGTAGTACTATTAAGTTTTCAAATCTCTCTAAGTAGTCGTCCAGTTCAAATCAAAAGTCAAAATTACGTGACTTTTTATTAAAGATACTGTCAATTTAAAAAAATATGTTTATCCTTGACGGGGGGGGGGGTTAATGTCCAGGGGGATTTTGACCGGGGGTATGTGTCCAGGGGGTAAGTATCCTAGAACCCCTGAAACTATGCATTCTGAATACGTTGATAAACCCATAAAATTTAATCACTTTAATTAACAGAAACAAACAAATACATTGCTAGCATCGTACAAAGTTTCTTACAGAATCGCAAAATGTAAAAAATCACATGCAATAGGAAAGACACTAGTTTTGCCAACAGCTATTGATATGGTTGAAATAATGTTCGGCAAAACAGTGGCGACAAATACTGCTTGCTGATAATACAGTTGGAAGAAGAATTTTATTTATATCATTTAAAAATGTATTTGTATTATGAAATAAAGAGGGAGGGGAGGGGGCACTGAGATAAGATTTTTTTCAAAGGGGAGGCCAAGTAGCAATAAATTTGGAAACCACTGATCTACGTAGATATACAAAACAATTCTATTATTAAAACTCCAATTACATAGAATCTACTTAACATTTGGACCTTCTATTTAATATAAAAGTGTCTAAAAACTCGGAATGTAATCCATTTGAAATTATGGTTAACTCAAAACTTTTGACTCGAGAGTCGTGGTATTACTAAACAATAATTCTCTTTCGGTTGTAAAATGCTTTATGATTACATTCACTCATTCTTTCATTTATATTTCTAAAAATTATGCACACATATGTATAAAAATATTTTTAAAACATTAATTAAGTACGTACGTTAATAAACACTATAAAAATATTTTAGCTGAAATGATAACAATTTCTCTTTTATTGATTTATTCCCATTGTGTGTATTTGAGATTGTATTTCTTGGACGCGACTAGCAGGTATTTCCCTCAGAAGAGTTATTAAAAGCCTTTCAAATTGGTCATGATTGTATGATTCTACAAAAATTAGAATTTTTATTTTATTTATTTAATAAACAGAGAGAAACTAACAGCTAAAACCAAGATAATAAAATAAATAGTTAAACATAAGCCAATCAAAAGTTTCTTCAAATAGCATAAAAATGAAAAATGAACTTGCAATGAAGGCCAATAAAAAATAAAAAAAATAACAATACAAAAAGAAAATAGTGACAAATTTGTAAATAATAGTAGAAAGTAATAATAGATTATTACTTTTATAGAATTTGCGTAGGTACCGATTTGGTACATATAAATAAAACTTACTTAGGATAGCAGAGCAGTCGATGTTACCTCGTAGTATCCGTGAAAGAAAAGTTACATCAGCTACGTTGCGTCGATAATACAAGGGAAGGATATGAAGCCTACGACATCGGGATTCGTAATTCATTTCTTTTATATTAAATTTTAATGATATATACCTAAAAAAACGTTTTTGAATAGCTTCAATACGATCAATATAAATAATGTAATGAGGGTTCCAAATTTGGCTGGCATACTCAAGATGGCTTCTAACTAGCGCACAGTATAAAATTTTGATGGTTTTAATTGATCTAAATTCCTTAGAGCATCGGATAATAAAACCTAATGCTTTAGATGCCTTCGCAGCGATTTGATCAACATGCATATATAAAAGCATTCTAGAATCGTGTATCGTGTAAAAGTATCTTATGATAATGAATAATGTATATCTAAAAATAGTATTTTACTTGCGGCCCGCCGCTCATTTTTAATTTCTAATGTGGCCCTTCATCCAAAAATGTTTGCCCAGGCCTGTTCTAGAGTATCTAACCTAGACTCTAGTTTATGTATCTTCTGTGTAAAATCATTTATTAAGGAATGCGCCATCTCCAAAGAATTCTTCAAATCAGATTTCAGCAGTGGCGGACGGTGGGTGTTAATACCGGGTGTGCTGTGTATGCCGTAGGGCGTAGGGTATAAAATTAGCAATTAAAAAAAAATACTCGTTTTGCATTACAAAAATGTTTAATTTATTAGTTATTTATACATAAGTTCAATGCGACGTTTCTGAGACATAAACTTTTCAATCACGTATGCATAGAATGTGTCTTTCTGTTTTAATTCCACCAATAACTTTTTTTCTATTGAAATTAAGCTAAGGCCACATAATCTATCTTGACCTTGCGTACCTCTATAGCAAGTTTTTATTCTTTTCAGCGCCGAAAAAGAACGTTCTGCTGAAGCTGTACTGCTTGGTATCGTTAATATTAATTCTCCCAGCTTAAACACCTCTTTAAAACCAGATTCGAGGTTATTTTTTGTCATGAATTGTATTAATTCATGAACAGGTTTCTCTGAAAATTCAGAGCTGGAATATAGCACGATGAGTTCGTTTTTCAATCGAATATAATCAAACAGTGATCCATAAAAATCTTTTAATTTATTAATTAAAACATTTGGAAAATTTTCTTTATATTCGTCATATTTATCATTACAAAGAAGGTGGAAATATTCTAATTTGGAAAGTGAAGAATATCTACATTCGACTTGTGCGATTATGCTATCAACTATTTTGAAATATAATTGACGAAATGAAGTTTTATCTTCTACTTCTGAATAATTTTTTAATCTTTGTGGCCTACGATCATGATCATCATTTTTTTCATTTAAATAATTATTCCATAACATTTCAAAATTATTATCCCTTTCGTATTTCAGTTGCTGCAAAACATGATTAATTTTTTTACAACAATATAAAACGTCCGAAGATTTAGATTGAAGAATGTTATACAAAACATCAGTTATTCCAAACAGTTTTGAAAAAATTTGAAGAAGTTTAATTGTTTGAAAATCCTCTAAAAAGCCTAAAAACCCTCGTGCTTTTATAACAGTATCTGTGTCCCATAATTCACAATTTTCTATAACATGTCGAAAAAAATCTGTAAATTGACTTCTGTATTGTTGTACTGTGCTACTTAAACGAGATGTAAAATTCCACCTTGTGGGTGCTACAGAGGGAAGTCTTTTTGTCACAAATTCCTGTAAAGCGAATACTCTTTTGGAAGATTTTGAAAAGTATGTAGACAATCCATTTAAAGTTTGAAAAAATGATTTACTTTCTTTAATATCAGAAAGACCTTGCTGCAATACTAAATTCAATACATGAGCATAACAGTGTGTAAAAAGAGCAAAAGGATAAGCATTGAGGACTTTGGATTGCAAACCATTTACGTGTCCACTCATTACACTTGCTCCATCATAAGTCTGTCCAACCAATTTGTCTTGAATTTTAAATTCTTCAACTATGTTCACCACGTGACGGAATAGACCATTAGATGTTTTATCAGCACTAACGTCTGTAAAACTAATAAACCGTTCATGTACATTGCCTTTACATACAAAACGTAAAACTGTTGAGAGCTGTGATTTTGTCATTATATCTGAAGTTTCATCGAGAATAATAGCAACAAAACTTGCTGACTCTACTTCATTTTTTATATGAACTTTAATAACATGAGCGATTGCTTCGATTATGTCATTTTGTATACTTGGAGAAGTACAACGAAAGGTAGTAGCAGTATTTAAATGAGTATCTAAAACAGAATCATATTCTCGAAGAGCATTTAGATATTCAATGTAATTGCCTTTGTTTACGGAATTACATGACTCGTCGTGACCTCGCAGGGACAGTTCTTGTTTTCCTAGATAGATTATTGCGTTAATAATTCGTTTTAAAACATCTCTATTTTTATTTACTTGTTCATTATGTCGACTTATTTCGGCTTTACGTTGACTGTCAATTAATACGTCGATTCGTTGTTTGCCAAACATTTGTATGGAAAGAAATGATTGCGTGTGCCTGCGATCCTTCGTGTTTCTTCAGTGCTGCTGTCAAATGGTTGAGATCAGCAAATCCTTCTTTGTTCCACACATTAATATCTTTGGAGAACAATAAACATGGCCAGCAGAAAAGTTTGGATCGAATTTCACAGCCTGTAATCCATTCGAATTTTTTATAATTTGGAACGCAAAAATGTCTAGTGTAAACTTTTGTTTTTTCTTTATGCAAACTGGATAAATTTGGAAGAGACGGACACGGTTTCCCATATTTAATTATTTTTAATTTTATCTCAAAACTTCTATTTGAAAACGGAATAGTTAAAATGTCTTGAACACTGTTAGCCATTATTAGTTATTAGAGGTATGACTGAGATACGAATGACCATAAAAATACGAATGTGCGAAAAAGTACGAGACCACGTGTCGCATCGCATTGGTCAATTGCCGACTGTTGCGCGGTGCTCTGAAGTCGTAGCACACCGTACGTCTTAATATCGCGAACAAACCTATACAAGCGAATATCCGCCTGCACACTCCAACCAAACCCACCAATTTGCTGCACGGCATAGGTATTCTCTCGTCGCGGCGCACAAACTACATCTAACATCACACAACACGCTGCAGACTGCACACCACACCATACACCACACCATACATTTAGCGCACGCGGTAAATACACCATACACATCAATGCCTGTTTATACAACAACACATTATTTTGTATTAAAATACTACTTTATGTGGTCTTTGGTTTTCACGGGTGTGCGCCGCACACCTAGCACACACCCAATATACGCCACTGGATTTCAGGGGTTTGATGTCATCTGACATTGATCTGAGAAGGGCTAAGTCCATCTTGACGCCTTTTATTTCAGCCAACAGAAGATCCATCGATACTGGGTTTGGGGAGCTCGGCCCTGGGACACTTCCGTAAGGGGCTGGAATAAGGCCCGTCTTGGTCACATTTTGTCTCCTCGGTTCCATTTCGACTGGTTGGTATAGCTCCGCATTTAAAACTCCTCTGTTGATACAATGATTATTTCAAATATATATCTACATATATATATATATATATATATATATATATATATATATATATATATATATATATATATATATATATATATATATATATATATATATATATATATATATACGATCCAAAAGAATTATGTATTATAATTATTCTAATATAATGTGTAAAAGAAAAATTTAAAGAATTTTAGTATAATATCGTCGGTATACTGGCAGAATAAGTTAAGTCAAAAATTGGATATTTTGAATTTGAAATTGGTAAGCCAAACCAAGAATACTTATTTAGGTCACAAAATAGAGAGCCTCAAGCTTTCTGCCATTATGTTTACTGACAATATGTACATACCAGTGGCGTGCGGTGATTTTTCAACCAGAGGATGCTGTCCAAAACATGATCAGTTTATATTTTTAAATTTTATTTTATTCTTCCAAACATTGTCATATTTATATTTACTAAAATTTCTTTGATATGTTTTCGTTTTTGCATGAATATTCAATATTGGTGTGGGTTTTGGGCTCTTAATAATAATCTCTTTTTCATTATATGGTAGAGAAGAAAATGTCCTTTTTAGTACATTTTTAATTAAACAAATGCAATTATTATTAACAACGGCGATAGATCCACTTGCATTGTTACTTTGGCTATTTATATTTAGGCCCATAATAAATAATAATTTAGAACGTAATAAATTACAATAAAATAATAAAAGTAAATAACTTAGGAGGCAACGTACGAAATATCAATTAACGAATCAATCGAAAGTCCATACATAAAAAAGCGAATCAAGTCCATACATGCAAAGGAGATTTTGCTTCCAGAGCAAGTGTCCCGCGAACGAGACGACTGTGGAGTCGTCTCACTCATGCGCATACGCAAGAGTGGCAGCTCACTTGTGCGCATGCGCAAAGGATTTGTAGAGAACTTCAGCATCTATGGCGATACGAGCTTGATGTGAAACAAGCAACGGTCGCGCAAACTGCTACGGCCTTTCAACGGGGATGCTCGTTTATGTCAATTTTGGATCAGACGAAAGATCGTATATATCATAATCACGTAATCAAAAATAAATAAAACTAAGAAATTCAGAAAAAAACGGTATGAAAATATTTTTGACGTAAATTTTAAGGGATGCGCAGCATCCACAGCATCCATAGACGGCACGCCACTGGTACATACATATAATATGTTTTAGCATAATATGACATGCACTTTTTTTTATCAATAAATGATCATAGACCACATTCAATTACGTTTCACCAAGACATACCTATTATTGTTGTTTGCAGATAAATACGATCTCACGCTGCCAATCAGATTTAAAGCAATTGTGGGTATTCCAAATTGATTCCATAATGGAGATGTAGCAGCGTCTCTTAACCATGCTATGAATCAAACAAATCAAAACTAATATTAAATTTACTATTTTAGAAAAAATATATTTATATTATATTTACTACATATGTATGTATATGTACATACATATTTATTTTAAAATACTTGGCCATAGCTGACAGACCCAGGGGGTTTGTTAAATATTTATATAATAAAATAAGATAAAAACAAGAATCAAAATAAAATAATAACAAAAGGAAATTAAATTAAAAGAAGAAAAAAATACAATATGAATAAACTAAAAAAGAAGAACTACAAAAAGTTTATTTTTAAAGAGGTTTGGGTTACTAGAAGTTACTAATTCATATATACGGTCAATTTTTACAATAAAATTTGAGGTCAGTCATTGATCATATATTCTATTCCTGCCCCGAAATATTAAAAAAGACATTATAACATTTACTAACTTCCAAAAAGTATCAGATTTCCGACAGTTGAAGGTGCATCAATAGGTTCTGGTGGACCAAAGAAATTTGAAACGTAATTGTATACAACACGAATACGCCCCGAAATATATTCAAAATACCCATCCATTCTGAGTTTTAAAATAATGAATGTAATTTTGCGATAACCTTTCCTTAAATATCTAGTGATAAAATGATAAATTCTTCTGTTCAGATGGTATCAACAAAGATACGCTCAAATAAACAAATCGGGACATACCCGAAATTATTTTCAACAAGACTAAAAATGAATGAAACAATTAGAAAATACGTCATTAATTTTAAATAATATACATAATAGATATCAAAGAATCATAATAATCCATCAACAACTTTCATCAATAACAAAACAGAAAAGTTTATAGTTAATTGCTCATATATTATAAGAATGTTGTATTTGCAAAATTCTTTTTGTGATTTCATTTATTACTTAGCCCCATCTTGATTTAATAACAACTATCTATTATAAGTAGAGCCCGGATAACCAAGGTGCCGTTTATTGTTCAAATGTTGTAAATGCATTGTTAAAGGTTTGCCGAACCTTTTTTACAAAGCAATTGAACAATAAGCGGCACCTTGGCTATCCGTACTCTAATTATAAGGTGACAGTTCGTACTGATTTTACCAGGATAGAACTGTTTTTTTTGGTATTTTTCCTGGTAAGTCGTGAGACGAAACCAGTGCACTTTATGTGTAATAGAATTTTTTTTATCTAATACATAGATTGATAAAAGTGCAAATTCTTCGACGAAAATGATGTCTCCTGCAAAAATATTGGCAAATTAGTCAAATGCTGTTTCCATTTATCAAGAGCAAATGCACCAGCCGAAGGATTTTTTACTTTGATGAACAATATATGTAGAGTTGGAATCGAACGAAAGGCTGGTGTATGGGCTATGGCTGAGAAAGAGTATGTTACGACTGATTGTGAGAAGGGGATGAAAAGGGGCAGAGATATAACGGTTAGTCGCAGTTGGACCTGTGCTCCGCGCGGTTGGTCGCTAAGCCTCCGCACGTATCATCTTAATAAACAACATGACTGAAAACGCACGTGTTTGGTCTTCACCTCAACCGCCACATCCCAACCGTGGTCCTGAACAGCGTCATCTGTCAGGAATCTCTTCCACATATATGTATAGTCCAGTGATAAAACGAAATTGATTGTTGAAACCCAAATGTTTGCTAATCCCTTTTTTTACCAGTTTGTGTAGAATTTTATAAGAGCATTCAAGAAAATTAATTCATTTTTTTCATAAATAATTCTTAATCCATAATCAATTCTTGATCCTTGATTCTTTAATCTTCGTTTTAATTAAATCTTCATTTTTGTTGATCTGTTCGTATAATATTCGTACGTTTTATTGGAATTGTTGTAACTGTGACGTACATACATATGTCGAATCGAAACGGCAATTATAGTATGACGAGCGTTATCGCACACAGACACACATACAGAATAGCGCCAATATATATACATATGTGGTAGAGAATCCTGGCAGATGACGCTGTTCAGGACCACGGCTGGGATGTGGCGGTTAAGGTGAAGACCAAACACGTGCGTTTTCAGTCATATTCTTTATTAAGATGATACGTGCGGAGGCTTAGCGACCAACCGCGCGGAGCACAGGTCCAACTGCGACTAACCGTTACATCTCTGCCCCTTTCATCCCTTTCTCACAATCAGTCGTTACATACTCTTTCTCAGCCATAGCCCATACATCAGCCTTTCGTTCAATTTCAACCCTACATATATGATGAGCCCGCATATATAAGTATATTTAAAAAAAACTAAATCGATTAAATAAGAAAATCAATGGAAAAGAAGTAAAAATTATTTTGTGGGTACATACGAAGTTTTTAAACATATAAATAAAAAAAATTTCATATGTTATTAAAAAATAATGTATTACAAATTTGTATACAAGCAAATATGAAAATATATAATTTACAAAAATTAAACATAAAAAATATGTACACATTTAGAATTTAAAAATAGTAGGGCAAAAGAAGTTTTCATCGGTGCAGCAGCTGTAAACGTTTCTGACACAACATTTGTTGTATTTCGGATTGTATTTCGATGGCGCAATCCAGAGGAAACTGCTGCAACTGAACTGCTATGTGTTTTCCAAATATCTCAAACTCATTCTCGACGTCTACAGTCTTCGGAGAATAGAACGAACGAGGAGACGCTTGAAACTTGTCTCCGTCTGAGTCGTCTCGTTTTCTTTTTAATTTTGTAATTTTCGTTTTGAATCTTTTTAAATTTTCGTAAATCATATCATCGTACGAGTCTTTAATGTCTTTAATGTTGGTGCACTCTAAACGTTCATCGGGAGAAGGCAGCTCTTGTTTGAAAAACATATTTTTCCCAAAAGATTCTTCAAATCCGGAACTAGTATCGTCATCTGGTTTCTGAAATAGAAAATAATCATATTTTCTTAATTGTATACATACATACATAAGATTAGCTAAATGTTATTTTGCTATCAATATCTGAGATTTCATTGTTTTAATTTAAATGGGCCGCAATCAGTTCAGACCAAAAAATCAAAAATGCTAAATATTTAATCACCAAACTTCTTATGATGAATTTACCACCAGGTTTGCGAATAAAAGGAAAACGATACATTTGTTGGCCTCTTGGATTTTTCAATTGTAAAATAAGACCCCCTGTTATTACTGAATATTGCCACCAATTATTAGTGAACAGAAATACCATTTAGTGCTTAAAATAAATAAGCCAACAACTGTTGCGTTTTCAAAGAGTTGTGCAAATAGTAATTTTCGTCAAATCGGTTATTTGACCCCCTCACTTCCCCGCTACCCCGCGTCTCGAATACTTTATTTTATTTTTTTTATTTTATTTAAATAGGCACACGTACAGAATAAAATATAAAAAGAAAGTTGTATAATGAGACAAAAAATAATAATAAACATAAATAAAAATATAATATTCCATTTACAGTGAGCACCACATGTTGATATAAAAAAGTAAAATTTGAAAAACATCAAGATTTAAAAAAAAAGAAAAGAAACAGATAAAGAAAAAGATACAGATAGAGTAAAAAAGAAAAAGAAAAAGAAAAAGAAAGACTATAAGGGTAAAGAAGCAAATCAACCACATATTATTTTCTTCACCTTTGTCCTAAAAATACTAAAAGAGTCACTAAAGAGGTCAGGACAATCATCTAAGCTATCGTAAATACGGCATATACGAACGATTGCACTATTGAAAGAGGTGTTGCTTTGACAAATTGGTGGATAAAAAAGATTTGTACATCTGGTGAATCGGGCATTAACGTTAAAATTAATCTCACTTAAAACAGATATGTCAAGAATACCATTAGCAATCTTATATAAAATTAACAAATCAGAAACCTTTCTACGCTGAGACAAACTTGCAATATGGAAAAAAGAAAGTCTGTCATTATAAGATGGTAACAGTTTTTTAAGACCAGTCTTATAGGATAAATGGCGCAAAAAACGCTTCTGGATTGTTTCTAAATTCTCAATGTGAGTTTGGTAATAGGGAGACCATATGATTGAGGCATACTCCATATTACTACGAACCAAACTGTAATAGAGTAGAATCAGAGTATGGGGATTCTTAAAGGGCTTCGCAACTCGGCAAATAAATCCCAAGAGTTTATAAGATTTAGTAACAATATGATTAATATGTTCATTAAATGATAGTTTGGAATCTATAAGTATACCTAAGTCTCTGGCACAATTTTTTGCTATAAGATCTACGTTATTAATATTGTCAGTAAAGTCAATTAGGTTACGATTTCTGGAAAGTGTCAATGAGAAGCATTTAGAAATATAGAGATGCATAAGGTTTACATTAAAGTAAGCATTGACACTTCAGTAGGGGGATTAGATCATTAATAAAAATAAGAAACAGAAGTGGTCCAAGGTGAGAACCTTGAGGAACTCCTGAAGGGATTATTCTTTGCTCTGATTGGGCGTGTAAACGCGTCTGCCACACAAATATTCACATATCCACATCGGTCACGTCTCTTTTTATATATATTATTATTATTTACTTTCGTAAACACCAAGAATAGCGTCGCCTGGCAATTGTCGTAAGATCCAACATGGTACCTATGTACATATGTATGTTGATAAATTCTCTGGAATTACCGTCAGTAAGAAACCCTAGAAAGCCATTCCCTACTCGTCAAAAATATTGCCCCCCTAGAAAAAGCTAAAATAACGCCCCAGGCCATACCCATTTTACTAGGGGCGAAATTACACAAGGAAGAACGGCACTTCGTGTGCTTGGCTCCCCGCTGTGGGGGTTCTCTTACATTTCCTCAAATATAGGATACACCGTTATTGATCACCGTCAAGCAAGAATAAATATAAGGATAAAATTTTACGGAAAACACTCCAGGGGGTTATTTTGGGACCATATGTGCTGTGCGTGAAAATAGTCCCATAACACATGAATATGTGCAAGGCATGCCACATATTTGTCGTATGTATCCAAAAAAACAACGTGCCGCGTTTCTTCCTGTGTTATTTCGCTCTATACCGAACATGCAACATTCCATACTTTTTGTGGCAAAAGTGCAGATCCGAGTCAGAATCTGTCAGTGTGTGTACTTGGGTTCGGTGATTATATCCCAAATGTGAATCGCTACCAGGATAACCGCCGCTACGAAAATCACTCGCGCGAATCACCTGTCGCACGGAAATTCGTCACACAGGAAAATTACCGTACAGAAAACTGCCCAAATATTGCCCTAAAAAGCATTTGTTGGGCAATATTTGGGCAGTTTTCTGTACGGAAATTTTAATGTGCGACAGGAAACCGGGCGAGCGATTTTCGTAGCGGTCGTTATCCTTGCAGCGATTCACATTTGGGATGTAACCCGTTTAACGTGTATTTGAAGGTTCGGTGATTACTGGTCACAAAGCACTGGTTACAAAGTCACTAAAATCTCTATAACGGAACACCTGGCAGCCGAAAAGTCCATCATACTAACGAGAGCTCGAGTGCTAAATATTGCGTATTCGCGATTTTCTTGGCAAAAATTGTCTTTAGAGCGATCACAATGTGCGTAATAATCCAATTACTGTATTTGACCTAAGATACAAAATTGCCGCCACGCCAGTTTTTGATTGTTTTTCAATCGTTTGTGGTTCATCAAGAGAACTTCGTGGATCCAAACAGTGTTGTCATCCCAATTTTGGAACAACGGGTTTCCAAATTTTTTTTCAATAAAATTATTTTAAAAATATATATATGTATACATTTTTTTTCGTCCATGACACTATTACATGCAAGTTCATTGAATTTTCAAGATTTTTATTTAGATTAAATAACGGGTTTCCGGAAACTTTTGATTTTTAGCAACGGGTTCCGGGAACCCATGGAAAGCATTATGGTGACACCACTAGATCCAAATGATAGTGAATTGAATACGCATGTGGATGCGAGCGGAACGGAAGCTCACACGACAAATACACACACACAAACTGAACAGCCACTGACTTAGGTCTGCACTTTAGCCCTTTTTTTGTACATTGGGCTTCGGGTAGCATTTTAACCGCTTAGCTGCCCAAAGCGCCTTAAGGCGCAAACAGCCGTATCTATTATACGCTCAGCGCGTAGGCTGGGCGTCTAAGCGGTTAATATTCAATAGCCCCCTTTACACAGTCGTTCTATCGCGCGTTCTCAGGAGCGTACAGGATTGCGTGCGGGTAAGCCTGTGCGCGATACTGTTTTCGCAGTTGTGAACACTAACGTTCTTTCGCGCGCGATTACTCCTACCACTTTTTGTTAAAACGGAAAAAGCGAACGTGTAAAGGCTAACGTGCGTGATAGACCGCGCGAAACTGGCGCGTGTTGGAGTGTGTGCGAAACGCACAGTTTTACTGAAGTAACGCAGTTTTATAGTAATGTTGCGGTGAAAAATGAATAGAAGAAATATCATGGCGCAAGTTATGATGTTCGTTGGTGTTGATTTAATCAAAAAGAAGAAGAAACGATCCATCAAATGAAAATTTTAATAAAATAAAATGAAAAATAAATCAAATACGAATAATTTATCAAGAGATAGATATCAAAAATAAAGCTTTTCTCTTAAGCTTTGAAATTTTTCGGTAAACCAACCGAACCAATTTTTTGACAACAAAATCTCGATTAGCATTAGAAAATCATTTTTCTTTAACGAAGTCAACTATTTTTTTATAAGCTTCCTTTTTCAGATTTTTGTTTTTATATTGGAAAACACTGGTACATTAAAAGTAATTCCACAATCAATTCTTTACTCCACGTGCGTAAGTCCACCATCTTGTAATAAAAGCGCGCCCGAAAGAATTTTCTGTGTAAAGACAACGTCAAGCCACACGATTGCGCGCAGGACTGCTGAGTTTATCGCGCGGTTTATCCCTTCCCGGTCCAAGATCTTTACACGCGCACGATTAGCTGTTTCACGCGCGATAGAACGACTGTGTAAAGGGGGCTATTGTCCAAATCAATGTTCACCGAAAAATATGAATTTTTCCCCTTTCACCGTGGCCGCAAACAGTCGCGTTACGACCGCTACAACTGTCAAACTTTCTTCGTTGTTCGAATGCATGTGATTTTATTTTTTGACATTTCCATTCATAACCAGTGGGCTGTTTGCAAATGGAACTCACCTTTTCGATGACTTGTACGTTGGGGAACATGTTGGTGACTTCTTCGTCGTCGGGTTCGGCGAACAGATTGGTCCTGGTCTTGAACCTCAGGAACCAACCCTTGGAGGCTGTGAAGGGTTCGGTGGTGGCGGTGGTGGTGGTGTCGTCGCCCCTCTCCAGCCTCAGCCGGTGGTAGATGTCCCTGGCTTTGTCCTGGATCGTGGCGGTGGAGAGGGCCACCTGGTGGGCCGTCTGCTCCCGAATCCACAGGGTGAGGAGCCGCTCCACGTCGGCCACCAGCCCCGCCCTGATGACGGTCGCCTGGGGCGGCGTGTCGGCCTGCACGTACTCCTTGATGCGTCTTTTGTCCTTGAGGATGGTCACCACCGTGGTCCTGGGCACGTCGAAGGCTCTGCTGATGGCCGTGGGTGTGGCTCCCAGTTCATGGCGACGCACCATCTCCGCTTTCATCCACAGCGTGATGGAGCGCCGCTGCTTCACTCTGCCTGCCGAGCATCTGTTGGCGACCAGAGGCAGAGGCACCAGAGGGGCTTTCTCCCCCTCGTCCGTCTCCTCCATCTTCCACGACCAACTACTCACTTTGTCACAACTCACTCCCCCCTTTAAGTCTCGAGTGGCGTCGTAACTCGCGATTCGATCGATAGTAAGACGCGTCGCCGGTTCTTGCGAGCGAATATCGCCCTTATTACCTCTCGATTTAAAGGCTGTTTTAGCGTCTTTATCGTCGCCAAACGTCCGATTCGAAGTGACGGTTCTCTCCGTGTTTACGTTCTAACGGAGTGGCTCTTAGCCTTTTTGACATCTGGCACCTCTTCGATTTAAAGGTTCGGTGATTACTAGTCAAATGTGAACCGGTCACAGGACAACTGGTGGTCGCTCTAGATCGGTCACACGTGATCACCCGTCACACTAAAACTGGTCACACCCTAAAATCGGTCAACCAGTTTTCTCGTGACCAGTTTTAGTCGGATGATCACATGTGACCGATCTAGATCGACCGGTCGTCCTGTGACCGGTTCACATAAGACTAGTAGTCCGTTTACCGATTTAAAATAGGGATAATATTTTGGCGGTCATTGGATTATTAGTCACATTGCGATCGCCCAAAAGACCATGAAAATCGTGGATACGGATTATTGGGCATTCGAGTTCTCGTTAGTATGATGGAATTTTCGGCTGCCAGATGTTCCGTTATAGATTTTAGTGACTTTTGAACGAAGCGCTTTGTGACCAACAGTCACCGAACCATTTTTGGCACGGCTGTAAAATAAATTACACGACAAATTTCAAAACGACATTTAAATGTCAAATTAGCGGGTCTACCTCACGGGCCCGAATGTGAAACGCCCGAAAACGCAAATATCGGAAGGCAAAGATCGAAAATCGAAAGATCAAAAAAAAGGGTGCATGGTAAACGGTACACTCACTTGATTTGCGCGAGCAGGATACAACAGGAACAAGAGGAACAGGCTTTTCCTCCCGTATTAATGTGCGCGCGCAGAATACGAGAGGAAAGGCATGTTCCTCTTTTTCCTGATGTATCCTGCTCGCGCCAATTAAGTGAGTATGTACCGTTTACCATGCACCATTTTTTTTTGATCTTTCGACTTAAGATCTTTCGATTTTCGATCTTTGCCTTCCGATATTTGCGTTTTCTGTCATTTAACATTCTGTCTCGTCACGTAGACCCCCATGGAACGTATGTCCGATAAAAACTCTGCTTGTTTATATTACTCGCAAGATGGGCGAGCATCGGTAAAAATTGCACAATACATTCAAAAACACACAATAAACAACATGGGATACATTTTTATAAGAAAAATTGTATTCCGTGCGATGTAGCGTATTTATAGAGACGTACCGCGTAAAATTGACAATAATTATTTATTCGTAAGGGCCCCTCTATTCTTACCACATATCTCTGTAACCGGTAATATTTTCACTGGATAATCGTTATATATTAGCAGCCGACACTTATTTATTTAAGGGTTAGGTTAAGTTATGGTTGGCCCTATTCATTTAAGGGTTCGGTGATCATTGGTCACAAAGCGCTCCCCCCAAGTTCACTAAAATCTCTAACGGAACATCTGGCAGGCGAAAAGTCCATCATACTAACGAAATCTCGAGTGCCAAATATTCCGCATTCGCGGTTTTCATAGCAAAAATTGACTTTGTGACCATCGCAATGTGACTAATAATCTAATTACCTCATTTAAGATTAGGTTGTTAGGGTCGGTATTTATTTTTGTTACCGGCAGCCCATTTGACGTTTGATTTGCCAGGCGAAAACAGAATCTGTCGTGCGAGCTATTTTAGAGAGGGGCATTCTTTTTATTTGCCGGGCCGATAAATGGTACCCTTTAAAATATATAGAGCTCCCAATTTTTCAACCCTTTTCATATAAACCGAACGAAACTTGGGCTTTCACGTAAAAAGTTGTCTGCAGCAGTGGAGTCGGAGTCATTAAAAATCGAGCAACTTCGACATTTAGTGCCAAAACACACTGAGTAGTATGAGACGTCACGTCCTACTGAGTGTTTATTCGACATATGTAAAAATACTGCCAACAAAACGTACGAATATAATACAAACATAATGACAGATCAACAAAAAACATCTTTATATACTGTTTGCTACAAATGTTTCCTCTAGGCTATATGTAAGTCTCGGAGCATTTAGCGCCATCTATTGAAAATTGATTTAATTAATTAATTTTTCTATCGGTGTTTTATATTGTTTATATTTAGGTAGGTAGGCAGTTTTTACCATTTTTTTACTATACATATTAAGCAATTAAATATATTTAAAAAAAATACGACTGCGTGCGGACCAACACATTTATTTTAATTAATAGCTTAATATGCCATAACCCATGTGATGATATTTCATGGGGCACAACACTAGTAAAAATAAATAATAATAAAAACCAATAATTTCATTTATTTATTTAGAAAAAAAATGCGTTTTTTTTTTATAATTCTTCGTTGACTATTCCTTAAAATAATTCAAAAATACAAATTGAAATTCTTCCTCACGTTACAACAATATATGTACGACAAAAAGTGCAATTTTATTTTTAACACATGTAAAAATGTAAAAAAAAATTGAAAATTTGTACAACATGAATAAATCGTTGGCACTCGTAAATGCATCAATTATAGCCACATTAAAAAGAAAAAAAAATACACTACGCTTACTTGATTCAATTTATACACAATACGAAAAATCCACTGTACAAATATTGCATATAAAAATATTTGTCTGAATAGTGATTACATATAAACAAAATATACAACAGTTATAAAAGTTCACAAAATATAATAATATATATAATATTAAAACAGCTCGTCTTACTATACTGATTGTCTCTGTATTAAAAATTCGTGAATTTTCATAATTTAAATCATTAAAAAAATATATAATTTACATTATGTGCAAATATAAAGAGGGGAAAATTCATACTTCAAAATAGGCTAGATTTGATATAAAAATTCATTCAATAAAACTCGATTAATATTTACAAAATTCAATTTAAAAATCTCTATCCTTCTCTAGGTGATTTCTAGGAATAATATCATCACTTCACGTCATACAAAAGAGCAATGTAAAGATTGCCGCGTTCACGTCTTAATAAAAAAAATGAACAAATTGATTCTTGCAATCGTAAATATCATCCGTCGAGACATTATCTATCACAATGCAATAAAAAAATTCATATTTATCCTATTTTGCGTCAAGATTACGCGGAAATTTGCTGAACTTTAGCCAACAGAGCGTCGCACGTTTTCTTAGCGTCTCCGAGCAACATAGCCGTGTTAGGCCTGTAGAAAACGGGATTATCAACAGCGGCATACCCGACACCTAAAGATCTCTTCAAAACAACCACCTAAAAACAACATCAACAAATCAAACACTTGAAAAGATTCACAATACACATTTATTAACTAATTGATGTCTCGGATATGTCATAGATTAGCGGCTAAAGGCTCGTTAATGTACACAATTGCTTACCTGTTGCGCTTGCCATACTTTCAACACGGGCATACCGGCAATCGGAGAGTTGGGATCGTCTTCAGCGGCACTATTGACGGTATCATTAGCGCCTAAAATTAAAAAAAATATTAAAAAACAATAGTAATCATTGAAACATACACTTTATAACTAAAAAAAACACCCACCGATTACAAGTACTAGTTCAGTTTCTGAGAAGTCAGAGTTGATTTCTTCCATTTCAAGAACATCATCATAAGGAACACCAGCCTCAGCGAGAAGAACGTTCAACTGACCAGGCATACGTCCTAATTAGTAAAAAAAAAAAGACAATAAGTACACGTTGAGCTAATTTTAATAACAAAAAATACTTTCACAACGATTATTGATACCTGCAACGGGGTGGATGGCGAATCTGACTTGTTTTCCCATTTTCTTCAACATCGTGACCAATTCAGCAATTGGATATTGAGCCTTAGCAACGCACAGACCATAACCTCAAATCAAAACACCAAATTAATCACGATTCGTATATATTGTATTACAGTTGATGTTAAAACTAAGCCAATACATACCTGGTGTGATGATTATGGACTGCGATTTGTGGATAAGGTCAGCGACAGAGTCAACGTTCAATTCAGTGTGGGTCAAACCTTCGGGACGGGCAGTAGTTCCGGTTGCTGTGATTCCGTATCCACCCAAAATTACATTGGGCAAAGAACGGTTCATCGCCTATAATAATGCGGATGTTAAACAATGTATTAAATCAATAATTAGTAATAGAAATATAATAAGACGGTACCTTGCACATAATGTATGACAAAATGGCACCAGACGATCCGATGAGAGCACCGACTACGGTCATCAATGAGTTGTTTAACATGAATCCTTCAGCACACAGCGCCCATCCAGAGTAACTGTTCAAGACGGTTATGACCACTGGCATATCGGCACCTTTGAAAATAATACGTAGATTTATAAAATAGTATGCTACTTAAAATATGTCACCTATCTAACTTATGGCCATACTTAAATTCTTGGGTACATTCTAGATTATCCCATTTTAAGTACATACGCATATCAAATACCACATTGAAAAATTCGAATGTGACCAACCCATGACTTTATCTTTGTATTCGAGGAATATAAGGTCACAAAACAAAATTCGATAATTAAACATACATACACGTTCACACATACTAGTTATGAGAGCATTTTCATTACAAATGTAGAGAAACTTACCCAAGACAAAAGTTCTACTTCCGGTTGTCGGATTTTGTTCAAAAATTTTTTATTGCTTTTAATGACTATAAATATTTCACACATTAAATAACAAGATAATAACAATAGTTTAAAAGGTCCAAATAAAATAATGAAATATTGTTTTAAAAAAAAATACTATTTCTAGTTTACGAATTCTGACCAAAACCTTATCAGCTCCAAGTTAGTACATAAATAATACAAATAGAAATGTTCAGCTTGATACGTTCAGGGGTGTGGAAAGAATCGTGGTCAAAACATTTTTGACTTTTCTAAGAGGAAAAAATCCCACTTCCGGTTTGTTAAATTTAGTGATTTTTTTTATTTTTATCACATTGATGAAAGAATTATACTTGAATTTTTTCGTGAAGAGGACACATGTCTAAGGGGCCGAAAAAAATAGTGGAAGAAAAATCGAACAAGAATAAACTGCCACTTCCGGTTGACGGATGCTTACAAAATTTTATACAACTTTGTACTAAGCTTAAATTTCTAGATATGAAATTTTAGTTCAATAAACCCAAAGATTTCTGATAAAAACATAAAAAAAACTCGATTCTCTAGAGTAAAAGTACTACTTCCGGTTTAAGAAAAAATATTGAGGTATAAAATTTATCATTTTTATTACATGTGAAAAAATTTCAGTTCTATTTAGTTAGTGGTTTGGGAGATAATTGAATTCAAAAACTTAAAAAAAAAGAGGATACCTATAGGGGAGGTACCATTTCTGTTCAACTTAAAAAATTTACGTCGTATCAATAAAATTTTCAGTGACCGATACTAAGTTTTAGTTCGATAGGACGAACAGTGTTAAAAAAAATCCACTAACACACAGAAACACACACTTTTTTTAATTTCTAGATCATGTTAACATGATCAGTGATCGATTCTGAGTTCGAATCAGTCAAAATCTTGAGTTCGAATTTTCGCATGATCACAAAACTTCATCTATTGTTAATACGTACATACATAAAATAAAAATTTAGAAACGTATGTCTCTTAATGCTGGGATCATGAACTAAAATTCCATTTTTTACACTTATTTGCTGTTGAATAGTATTACCTCCAATGGCAGCAGTCAATGTAACACCCATGATAGAACTAAGTGCGGCAGTCGCTCCCAACAAAGGCAATCCAGGTACTTCAGGCATTGCTAATAAAGCTGCTCCACATCCGAGACTGCTTGCGAGAAGACCGGCATTTAGTGCGTGCCGTCCTGGCAACAACAACGGAGCTGATGACAGAACACCTTGAAGTTTACCGTATGCGACCAAAGAACCACTGTAAACAATCGTAAAGCATTAAATCCACCATCAATACACACACTGAATAAATGAACACGGCATATTAAAGCACCTGAAAGTTACGCCTCCGATGTATGTTCCGAGGAAGAGTGCAGTCTTGATGGCGTTAGCTGCTGGATCCAAAGCCATGGCGGGGAAGTCGTGCATGTACGTAGCTATACACGTCAGTACAGCAGCCATTCCAACGAGACTATGGAATCCGGCGACCAGTTGTGGTAGATCTGTGATTTCTATACGCTTGGCGATGAGAGCTCCGATGCCACCTCCTAATGCAGCTGTGCCTCCCATCTGACAGAGAACTTCGGTGGAAGGACTCAAGATACCCAATGTCGATGCAATACCACCAGAAACACCGATCTACGATTAGAAATTTGGATATTATTGAAAACAGTCGGTAACTAATTCAACCGATACAGCAAACTTGAAAGCCTACCATTCCGAGGTAATTTCCTTTACGAGCTGTACCCTGTGAGCTCAATCCAGCTAAGGCGCCTACACAACACAAGGAAGATGCAAGATATGCCATTTGATGGACTTCAGGATATCCCTAAATTAGACACATCGGTAATAATATATATGCATGTCGTACTATTTTAGATAGAATAGGAAAACTGTATGATACCTGCATCGTCGTTGCCATATAACCACCCAAGAAAGCAGCAGCTGGCAAGGCATACAAAACACCGTATTCTTTTGGATCTCCAGGCCTGTTCGTAAAACGAAAAAAAAACTTTCAATAAATAAAATAAACATTTTTATACAATTTTACAAAGTACACATACCTTTTGAACATATCCAACATTCGTTGAGTGACGAGGAAACCACCGAAGACGTTCACGAATGAAATAAGAGCTGCAGTTGCGGCCAAGCCCTACAAAACAATCCAAACTTTCCATCAGAACCGTTCTTCAAATGACACAAACTGAAAATGCTTAAAATTTTACCTCAATCGTATTAGTCGGAACATAGTTTCCACCCATGAGAAGTAATCCACCAACGGCGGTAATTCCAGAGATAGCATTCGTTACAGACATTAGAGGTGAATGCAAAGCAGGTACGACACCCCAAACAGTGTGATATCCGACAAGTCCTGCATAAAAACAAATATATGTAGGTGTTTTCTACTCCAATGAGGTTGTACATGGTGGTCAGACTAGCTGAAGATGAGAGAATCACTAGTAGCAATGAGAGAACCACTAACCCAAAGTCAAGTATTAAAAACATTGAAATGATTTGGAATTACAAGTGTTGTTTTCCAAGTCGTCAAAGAGGCAACTCCTCAAAGATATTTCATCAATCCAGAGATATTTGGCATATAAGAAATAAAGAACTGTACAGCATCTTTCAAGGATGTGCAGTGGAACGTCTTAAACGGGTCATACAATCACTACAGTAGCTATTCTGTACCCCCTCTGGCTAAACTGTTATAACTTAATAGTGGGGTTGCTTCATTTACAATTACATAACAAATAATCAACACAAACCTGATAATGCGAAAGTGGTGGCCATAGTTGTGAAAGCGGGATTCGGTGACACGATTCCAAGTCCGAGTACAGTAGCCAAACCTTTAAAAACCATTATCATAGTATACCATGTCAAAAACAATGAATTAAAAGCATATGAAATAAAATAACACACCAGAAGTATACAACATGCTATCCTTGAAGGTAACACTGAATGGATCCGGAGGTGGTGGAGCTACTTTAACTGGTTTAGGAGGAGCGGCAGCAACGGCAGCCTTAAGTGGAGGCGGTGCTGGCCACATCATTTTACCATTGTGAAGAATGATACTACCACGAGTAACTTCATCCGACAAATTAATATCAAAATGCTCAGACGAACCTACAAAACAAATTAAAATCAGTGCTGAAATTTCACAACAGGATTATTGAAATTACAAAGTTCATACCCAAACTGAGCAAGAATCCAGATATGTTGTTTCCGTACAGTGTGGATGATTGTGCAGGCATTCTAGATGGGAGATCGGTGAGACCGATATGAGTAACGCCGTGGATTTGAGCAATTTCGCCAGGTTTGGTAGTTTGAACGTTACCTCCGGCTTCTGCAGCGAGATCTACAACTACACTACCGGGTTTCATTCCTTTGATAGCATCCTAAAACACCGAATAAACATCATACTCACATTGTATCGATCAATTTAACAAGCTTGCATACCTCTAGAATCAGCAATGGCGCCGGTTTTCCAGGAATTAAAGCAGTCGTAATGACGACATCAGCTTGTCGAGCCTCCCTGCCTAAAAGTTCCCTTTCTGCTTTCATGAAAGCATCACTCATTTCCTTGCCATAACCACCAGCTCCACCACCGTCTTCCTATAACAGATGCATTTCAATCAAATATCTTCTGACGTCTGTCTTCGATGTTAATAAGTTACAATTTAAAGTAAGCAATTGAATACCTCCATTTCCATGGTTACAAAAGTGGCTCCGAGTGATTCAATCTGCTCTCGGACAGCTGGACGAGTGTCAAAAGCACGTACGGCAGCACCCATGCAACGAGCTTGAGCAGCTGCAGCTAAACCAGCAACACCAGCACCAACGACTAAAGCCCGGCAAGGCGGTACACGTCCTGCAGCCGTCATTTGACCTAATACAGAAATATTGCATGAAAATGTCTAAAGATTGTTTATATATGAAATAGAATCAAGATGAAACATACCTGAAAAGAATCTTGGGAAGTAGTTTGCAGCTTCGATGACCGATCTGTAACCAGCGACGTTAGCCATCGAACTCAACGCGTCCCAAACTTGAGCTCGACTGATTCTAGGAATGCAATCCATAGCTGAAAATATATAAATAAAATTGAAAGTCTATAATGTATTTAAGTTATATTGTTGAGTTTATTTTTATAACATATACATATTTTATTTACCGAATGCATTCATCTGTTTGTCAGCGAGCAACTTGATGAGAGCCTGATTTTGAGCTGGGTATAAAAAGGATATCAACGTGCTCTGATCTCTAAACAGAGCAACTTCCTTGTCGGATGGCTGGCGTACCTTCAATACAATATCTAAAATTCAAAATACATGTTAACCGTTTGCCCGTGGCCGTCTTCTATGGAAGCTTTGGGCGACAAGTCTGTAGCGCGGCTGTCTTCCATAGAATTTCTGAACTTTGCACGGGATTTTGAGGCTTATATGCACCTATTTCAACTGTTTTAAGGTTCAAAATTGGTTGAATATATTACTGAGAGTTGAATGCCATCTATTCAATTTGCTTAAAATGAATATATACCAGTCAAAAATTAGTTTTTTGTGGAACCATATTGAAACCTCGTTTATGTGACGTCACTTCTTCATACAATTAATCCAAAACTACGAGATATAATATGTATTTTATTGTTTAAAATAATACTTTATGTGTTAATTAACATATCTGGTTACTTGAGTAAATATTAAAATCTGTATTTAAGGTCGAAAACTCGATTGCCAAATTCGCGAAAAAAGTTCCGCGTACAGGGCTTGTTCGCTCTATTTATTGCCGCGGGCAAAGGTTTAAGCTACGAAAAAGGCATAATACATACATGAAATATATAGAGGAAATGCATATAAAGACCTGATTGAAACGCTTGAGCGTTGCTGGTAATAGTAGCTCCGGCTTCTTCATACATTTGATTGGGGAATTTGGCCGCTAAACCTGCATTCTCTTCCACGGTCACTTTGAAACCTTTCTTTACAAGATTGCTCACAACTGTCGGTGCTATAGCCACTCTGAATAATACACGTACAATGTAAATATGCATCAAACATACAGCATATATTCAATCGCGTTATATTGTACCGTCTTTCGTTGGTCCATGACTCTTTCGGTACGCCTATTGTTAGTTTCGTATAAGGTATTCCGGAAACCGGTGCCTTGTTTGCGGACGATTGAGACGAATATCTTGAAAGAGTCTTCCTCAACGTCACTCTATGAGCTCCCAATCGGCGAACTCCGCAAATTCCACACATTTTGATCGACGCGAATCTGAAATTGATTAAAAAATTGATCGATCGGTTTGAAAATTTCGGCGACTTCTTTAATGTTTCATGTCATGCATTTTTATATGATAATGATAAGAAAAATAGAGCAAGGTCGTATTTAAGTGAAGGATTTGACTGATCGGTTTCTACACAAATGTCTGATAACATTCACATGTAAGCCTGTGACTTATGTATTTAATATTTAAATTGTAGCAAAGAATTTCAATCTGTTTTCAACAACTACATATATTGTAACATGGGAACATGAGAGGGAGTATCCACTGTCTAAGTGCATTCTTGGGTGAATAATAGAGACCCTAGATTAGGTTAACGGGACTCAGTAAGTGCCCGAACAAAGGATACGCTGGAGTTCTCACAGTAGACCTTTAAGTGCCAAGACAATAGACACATTAATGGATTAGGGAAGCTGTGCTGTGTAACTTGTCCTTTATAAGGAGGTACACACGGTAGATTAGATTATTCTGGAGTGAGCCTCTGTGATCTTTGAATAAATGCTGTGAAGCGACTTTGGCCTTTCATTTAGATCTTGAACTCACCCTTATACAACAATACTTTATAAGTTAAACTGTTGGGTTTTGAAAATTTTATATTATAATATTTTATCTATTTCCTGTGGAGTTGAACATTTTCACGAGTTGCTGTGATATCAACTCGTATACATCGCAAATTTTAGTCTACAATAATTTAATTTAAATTTTGTCAAATATTTTATTTTAATAAATGGAAAATGTGTAATTTTTACCAAATAACTTTATCATCATGTATATAACCAGCAGAATAGACTAGAGGTTAGCATATAATGCTCTAAACAGAGTGGTCACAGGTTAAAATCCCACTGGTTTCTGGCCAGACCTTGGATTTGTGATCCAGGTCGATCATTTCCTATCAGAGTTTGCCAATTTATCTGATTTTCTTTGAAACGGTACCAACAAATTGGCAACCTTATCCATTTTCTTGCAAAATCTCGAGTTTTCAGCAATCTCGAATTTCGCTGAATTGTATAAAATGCTGCAAATTTACAAATTCGACCATAGATGTCTCTGTGGACATGAATTGATATGTATTTATGTACTTTGTATAATACTAATAATATTTGTATCAAATGTACAATGTTTCTGGCCAGGAAGGCGCATTGGGGATATCTGTTAGGGCTTCCTGGTATATATTAAAGATAAAATCAATAAATATAATAGAGCTATTCTGTGTCTGTGTGCGATAACGTTCGCCGTATTATAATAGTTGTTTTGATTCGATATACATATGTATGTATGTACGTCACAGCTAAAACACTGCCAACAAAATGTACGACTATAATAACAAAAGAAAAACTTCTATATATGTATACTGTTTGCCAACAATGTTTCCTCTAGGCAAGTCTCTGAGCATTTAGCGCCATATTTAGTCAATTAATTAATTAATTTTTCTATTGGTGTTTTATATTGTTTATATGTAGATAGATAGGTAATTTTTAGCATTTTTTTTTCATAACAAACAATTAAATATAAATATTAAAATTAAATATATTTAAAATGTAATTCGAAAAAAAAACCGAGTGTTTATTTATTGAAAATTTATTTATTTATTTAATTAATTAATCAATTAATTTTTCTAATGGTATTTTATATTGTTTATATGAATAGGTAGGTACCATTTTTTTATATTAAAAAATTAAATATAAATATATTTTAAAGGTGCTATAAATAGATTTTAAAGAATCACAGGACCGACTCATTTCTTTTAATTTTTTTTATTTAATAACTTGATATACCATAACCCATGCGATAATATTTCATCGGGCATAACACTAGTCTAAATATAAGTATACACAATTAATTTCCGATAATACCAATTGACTGCGATACAATTTTTTTGAGTCGAATGATATTCTCATTGGGAAAAGTCTCTACGTTTTAACTTTGTGACAAACATTTCAAACAAACAGAACATGGCATCGTTCATGAGGTCGATCTGATAAAATAAGACGGGTTCAAAGACCGACGCGCAATCGATAAAAACAACAATTGTGCATTTTCGCAAAGTGTTGCGACTCGATTTGACGGTTCGAATTTGAGCGGCAAAACGATCCATACGAGCGAAAGGGGCGTACCCTTTGTTTACAAACACACGTTTGACATTTTGGCGCGAATTTTTCACGTATGCGATTTCCAAGATCGATGGCGACGTACGCGCGCCATATTTTCGCAGCACACCTACGGAGCTTTCGCCAGTCAGATCTTTGCCGTTGGATTCGTATTGGAATCGCCGAGAACCATTGCCATTCTCAGTGATGATTTCGCGATTCGAATGAAAAGTGCGCGCCACAGATAAGGAAACGAAGAGGCCGGTGTTATTTTGGCAACAGCACGTGCGTTACCTCTAGTGTGTAGTGTCTAGTGTCTAGTAGTCTAGTCGGCAGAGTCGAAGCTCGAGCTGGCGATTGCAGGCAGGCTCGGGCGAGTACAGGTGAGGGTGAATATGAAGGTTCGAATTGAATGACCGGCTCGGCCCGGGTGCTCTTTGATCCTTCTCCCGAAACGAGCCACACACATACACACACGACCTGCACCCGTGCCAGCCCGGGCCCGACTGACTCGCGTGGCCCAAATGGGGTGGTGGGGGTGGACGTGAGCAGCTCGACAGGTGGCGCCTCCAAGCGATTCGAGCGGCCGACTCCTGAAACGTTTTTCCACGCAAGAGCTTTGGCGCGCTTTCAAATTATTCCCACACGCACACCGATTTGCATTTGGCCCTAACACCTTTCATATCATACATATATTCCAATATCCCCGTGACGCGGAGTTCCTTCCAAATTTGTTTTGCTCAAATATACTTGTATAGTTTGAGTGCTAACGTCTTTTCTGTTGAAAGCCCGCCACGCTGAAAATTTCGCCAACATTTCCAACTAGAATTATTTAGAAATCCAATAGAAAGCAGGTATAAAAGTTGTAGCTAATACAAACCAACCTTGGAACACTACGCTAGATTACACTACCGCCGAGGATTTCAAGCTTAGTAAAAGTGTGTTTAGACCAGAGAAATGTTATAATAACACTGTTCGACAAATGACAAATGACGAGATATGACTTTTCTTATAGATCTATGCCCAGTGAACACGAATCTGGTAATAAAAAATGTTGATTAGCCCGAGATTCGAAGATATATGTGTATTTTAAATCGCGCGATTTTTCTATATCTTGGTGTTGTTCGGTCGATGATTCAATATTTGTCAATTTCCTGTTCAAAATGAATATTGGAATCTATAGTCGGGTATTTTATGTATCTTTCATTTGTATTGCTTTTCAGCTTTCAATTCTCTCTAAGTAGTCGTCCAGTTCAAATCAAAAGTCAAAATTACGTGACTTTTTATTAAAGATACTGTCAATTTTAAAAAATATGTTTATCCTTGACGGGGGGGGGGGTTAATGTCCAGGAGGATTTTGACCGGGGGTATGTGTCCAGGGGGTAAGTGTCCTAGAACCCCTGAAACTATGCATTCTGAATACGTTGATAAACCCATAAGATTTAATCACTTTAATTAACAGAAACAAACGTTGAAGAAACAAATAAATACATTGCTAGCATCGTACAAAGTTTCTTACAGAATCGTAAAATGTAAAAAATCACATGCAATAGGAGAGACACTAGTTTTGCCAATAGCTATTGATATGGTTGAAATAATGTTCGGCAAAACAGTGGCGACAAAAAAGTCAAAAGTACGTATTTTCTCTTGGAATTTTTTCCCACTGTTAATACTATTTTATATTGAGTATTTTCAATCGAAACATGTTTATTGAGATACTGTTCTGGCCACACTATTTTTTGTTTTTGTTTAAACGGGTTAAACAATTGGCAGTGTGCTGAATTTTAAATCGGTAAAATTTCGAGCTAAAAGTTCGTATTTACACGAATCTGAATTGAATTAATAGGGATAATATATTAAATTTTCTTTATATGAGAATTAAATAAAATTCCACTTAGAAAAATCATATTTCGACTTTTCTTGTGGATTATTAACAAAAATTCGTTTATTTTATCGAGGTTTGTCAGTTATCAATAAAAGTGGCTTTAGGCGTTTTATTGTTGTCAAATGACGATTGCCCACAGACATTCCTAAATAATTTTAGCATCGGTCATATTTGATGCTAGGTGATCGACGTATGTCCGATAAAAACTTCTCTGTTTGTTTATATTACTCGCAAGATGGGCAAGCATCGTTAAAAATTGCACAATGCATTCAAAAACACACAATAAACAACATGGGATACATTTTTATAAGTAAATTGATCCGATTGTATTCCGTGCGTTGTAGCGTATTTAACAATTATTTATTCGTAAGGGCCCTTCTATTATTATTACGTTTCTCTGGCTTAGACTCACTAATATATCTTGCAACAATATAAAATAAACAATCACTACCTCCGAGGATTTTGAGTTTTGTAAAGGTGTGTTTAGACTCTCTAATATACATATCTTACAACAATATAAAATAAACAAAGAAGCCTATCAATGAATGTATTTTTTGAAAACTAGTTCCATCTCCTTCATTGTTGTTAAAATGTAATGCTCACAATTTAAATGCCGAGTCACAATCTAAAATATTCAGCAGTTAGGAAATTCTGCTATGGTTATTCAGAAATGCCGGTGTAAACCAGTCTTTATAAACATTGACACGGATTACACGACCCATGTTCAATACATTTTTTTAAATGCTACCTAGAAAGGCTTAGCGGGTAGTATTCTTGTTAATTTTTAGATACTCAAAAAACAACGCCTATCGGCTTATTTCAGGCTCATGGACTTGTTGGTAAAACGCCGATCGGCGTTGGTCAGCATTCAAAGGGTTAATGAACAAAATTACATCTACATACATATTTACAGGGCTGCAAATGGAAAGTTACAAACTGAAACTTGACACCGATTGATGAAACCACAAAGTACATATAACTCCAGTTTGCAAAACATTGTCAATATTAATGTCACAACATCTGATACGATTTCATATTCGGAGAAACTTCGCATTAATTCACTTTTATCTCTATCTTCTACTTAGTAATACGACATGTCCGTCGTTGCTAGAACAGTTGCAACTTTATGTCCCTAATAATTATGTGCGTGGTAGATAGACATCACTAACGGATCCGCGGTGGTGGCATGAGATCAATGTCCACTACCCTGGAGGACTACATAATATGATACATATTATAATTAAAATTCGCATTCGGCGTTTAAAAACTCAATTGAAACGCACCTTCTTGGTCCAAAAAGTAACATTATTGAATCATTACCCATTAGGATGTGAGTAGACCACTCTGCCCTTCACGTACAAATTGTTATCATGTGCATAATCAATACAGCTGATCCACAAACTGTACACACTACAAAATTAGACATACATACGTCTATGTATTTTTTAATATGTGTACATATGTATCAATATTGCTTCTAGTTTTTTTTTAATTTTATTTTATGATGTTTTTATTGTACGTATTTAAAGTTGAAAATATTACATGTTTTTTTAAGGACATATTTGTATTTTTGTAATTTAGTTGAAATATTGCTTCACAAATTAACAATATACGTATTATTTTTTGAAAAAAAATACATGATTTCTCGAAACTGCGCCACTATTCAGTGCAATTCAGTGTATTCTTCCGGGAATCGATGCTGGTAATCGGATACATGCACTCTGAAAGCTGCACTTTCCAGACATCTAAACTTTCAAAGATGCTCAAGAAGAACTAAAGCAATAGAATTCCAAATAAAAACGTCAATGGGTATTTGTATGTTATCCAAGGGTGCTTACCCTTTTTACAAGCCTCATATCAGGTTGCTTTCGATTTTTTGTGGAATTCTATTATATTATAAGTATGTAGATGAAGAGTCTCGTTTTTTCTGTCTGCCTTTATGGTGTCGAGACGTGGACCATGAAGGCGGCGGATAGACGGAGAATCGATGCCTTCGAGATGTGGTCCTGGAGACGGCTACTGCGCGTGCCTTGGACCGACAAACGCACGAATGTGTCTATTCTTGAAGAATTGAAAATCAAGGATAGATTGTCAACAATATGCCTGAAACGTATATTGCAGTTCTTCGGCCACATTGCACGAAGAGGTGAGGAGAGCCTGGAGCGGTTGGTTGTGGTTGGTAGCGTCGAAGGCAGAAGAGCCAGAGGCAGATCCCCCGCACGCTGGACTGACCAAGTATCTGCAGCGACGGGCGCTTCCACGGTAGCAAGTCTTCGCCTGGCCGAATTTAGAACTGAATGGAGGCAGCTGGTTGACCGCACATCATAGTCACGATCCTCAGTGATGAGGGAACCGACAGCAATAATTATATTATAGTTCTTCTTGAGAGCCTTTTAAAATTAGGATTTCTTAAAACTGCGCTACTATTCACTGCAATTCAGTGCATTCTTCCGGGAACCATTAATGCTGACTGTTAATGCAAGAATCTTGCATCAACAGTCAGTAGTTAGTCTTGCAGCAAGATACTCCCAATTTTTCTCCTTATATTTAACTATTATTATATGTTTTATGACCAAAGATCCAAATGAATTATTTCAAGCAGGAGATATCGTGACTTGGTCCCTTAAAATTGATTATATTGATATATTTCAATTAACTGAGATGTTCTCAGAACGGTTGGAGAAAAAATTTCTTTCCGTGTTATCAATAGGTAAAAGATTCAGAAGGAAGATAGGTGAGCTCAATTACAAAAGAAAATGATCTAAAACAATCTCTCGTTGGGTAAACAATTGATTCCCTGTTGTTACTTCTGTAATACTTACCCTATTAAGTTTCAACCCATTCTTGCTTTCAATTAAACCTCCACAATTTGCTTTTGCCGTCCATTGTTCTTCTAAACACTGATGACCCTGAAGTGGCTGGAAGATCTGGAGAAACATAATAAAAACATTGAGGTTCCCGACCCAATAATTGTGAACGAGAGGACAGAAGAAAAATAAATTAATAACCGTTTGTGTGTCGTGTAAATGTACTGAAATAGCAACAAGCTGAACAAATAATTGATACGTATTGCAAAATTGAATCGTACCATTCAATTCGTTGGAGAATTAAAATGAAATTATATATCGATTACATTACAATGTTGCTAATTGCAATTTTGTGAAAAATGTGCGCAAACCGGTAACTAATTAAACATATCGATCAATCGCAATATGATGACGCTCTTCAAATATAATATAACATGTCAATTTGATAATCTTTATCGCTGGTTCGATTTATCATTTTGAAAAGTTGTGAAATCTAACGATAAATCTTTGTTTACCTAAAAATGAATTACGGCAGGTATCGGTCAAAGAACTTATGTTAAATAAAAAAATATTTAAGTGTACGTTTTATTCTACATGACAGTATGTATAGGTACATAGGTGGTGGCCATGTGGGCTTATTTTAGCGTAGTTAAGAGGAATTTTTGGCCGTGAACCTTTTTTTATTTGATTTAAAAAAGATGTATACCAGTTAAGAAATTGATATCGTTCTCGCATCTTTTGAAAAGAAATATCTGCAATGAATACTTATGGTATTGTTGCGTAGGGGTGGGTGGAGGATCCAAGTAAAAGGCCAACAGTCGTTTCACAGCATTTATTGATGATTCAGGAGATACACGCACTGACAATGCTCAGTCCAGAATGACAAGATATCGCCTAAGTATCGCCTTATAAGGGATAGATCTCTCAGGACATCTTCGACGTCTAATTTGTTTACCTATTGTTATGGTCACGTACGGATATGTCTTCCCCCGACATTCGCTCCCACGGCACAGGTCAATTCTGCGAAAGGACCAACACCAGCCAACTCGGTCGCCATTGTTTAGCCTACATGCACTTAGCTTGTCGCTAATCCTTAAAACCACTTACACCGGTCTCACGGTCTCTCAGGACGCTACCCGGCCTAATCCGATCGCAATTACTCGGCGGCTCTTTTTAGTATACGTAACAGTATATTAGTACCTGTTATTCCTGTTCATTGAGACTATTTTTGTATGAAATTACTGTTAACTAAATACTTTTTGCTCCAAGCAAGGCATTATTTAGATGCCAGCAGGGATGGTCATTTTATTTAAAAATAAAATACTGTTAAGTGAGTCGAATGGTTAAAAACAGGAAATAATGTTTATTACAGACGGACCAACCGATGTCATTAAATGAAAGTGCAAGCCTAAATATAAAATAAAAGCAGACATAAACCAGATTAAAACTAGTGTTGTAGCCGTTGATTTCAACGGGTGGTTTCGGAAAGGAATTGATACACGAATTAAAATAAAGTTATATGTTTCATATAAATATAATGTAAGGTAATTAATAGGCACGCGCACGTATTAATAGTAAAATTTTGAGTGCGCGCATTACACGCTCACAGATCCAACCCGTTAACCCGTTCAAAATGATTAATGAATGTATGTGTATGTGCGTACGCTCCCGCGCAGCCCATCTGACTATGACGCCACCCGTTCCAAGTCAGGCACGCTCAATATTAGGAGCCCCCCCCTTCCCCGCTATCCAGCTTCCCCACGTCTACTCCACACGATCGATCGTCCCGCCACATCCCTATAGCGGATGCTTAAAATCCAACATTGGTCAGAATGTATCGTCGTTGCTCTAGTTGGTAAAACGTTTTAGTCCACGTGGGCCACTTCACGCTGATTGGTTGTGCGCCTCGTTCGCGGGTATTTATTTTATTAAATATCTCTAGGCACAACATATACTTCTGGCATTCTTAAATTTGTTTTTTATAAATCTCCATACTGGTTGACGCGTCTGCCACATACCCACAAACATACACACATCGCGTCCGTTTTTATATAATGTATATTATATTTACATTGTTGTTAATTTATATTAATACAATACATAGTAGTTTTTTTTTATTTTATTAACATACATATTATGTTTTACAATGAAAACAACTGCATCTATGTATATAAAAAAAACAGGCAAATAGAATAAAAAACCGATAGAATTGTCTTTGGTGTTTAGATATACCGCAAAATTATCTTGGTGTTTAGTATTGTATGGTTATATGTAAAATCATTATGCTGTCGATTAGTAGTGAACGAAAGCACCATTTCGGCACACACAATTCTCGCATATTCAAGCTTAAAAAAGTAAAAGTGGTATGTAAAAATCAATGCGACTACCTACCTTAGACCAATATATCATTCTAAAATTATTACAGATTTTTTTATAATGAAAACTTCTTTCAAAATTTAATGAATTTTGAATAAACATACTTTCTCTTATAAAAACTATCAAAAATGTTATTACTATATGTACAATGCCTAATAAAAATAGCATCATCTTATTTCTATTTTGACTTAAGGTCGAAATCATAATTTTTAAGATCAATGATCATGTCTCTCTATCTGTCATGCAAATCCTTAAAGTGAGACAGACACGTCAAAATTAACTGATGGATTTTAAGAAATCTTGCTTAAGCTATCATTCTGATTTTAAATATGTATATATCGACCTTTTACAATGATATAATTGAGATGACGAAAAACAAATTTCAAAATAATAGTTTCGTCGTGTCAATATGCAGAAGAAACTTCCTACAAAATGTAACAATGAGCTCGGTACACAGAAGCAACAAGTGTCTACATTGAAATGTCAACAGGTAGAATAAAGCAAAAAAAAAAAATAGCCACCGTTTATTTGAAACATGTAACACCATATATTTTCACTACTCACTAAATACTTCTTGCTCGTAAAAATCGACATGGCACATTGTTATAGCTTCTTTTACGTTTTCTATTTACGTAGTGACAATCATGCGAAAATTCAAACTCGAGATTTTGACTGATGCAAACTCAGAATCGATCACTGATCACTAGAGGTAGGACCGGAAGCGTGCTTTTTCCAGGAAACAGGGCGTTTTGGGTCTATTTTCCAGGAAATAGAGCAAACTACAAAGCTAGAGTGCCAAAAAAAAAGGTTCATCATAAAAATGAACAATTCACGGCGAACAATAAACAAAAAACGGCATGCTTCCGGTCCTACCTCAACTGATCACGTTTTCATGATCTAGAAAAAATGTGTCTGTGTATTTTGGGAATTTTTTGAACACCGTTTGTCCTATCGAACTGAAACTAAGTATCAGTTACTGAAATTCTTATCGGTACGACGTAGTTTTTTTTAAAAAATTTTAAGTTGACTGGAAATGGTACCTCCCCTAATAGGTGTCCTCTTTTTTTAAAGTTTTTGATTTCAATTGTCTCCCAAAGGGCTAATTGAAATGGACTAAAATTTTTTTACTTGTTATATAAATTATAAATTTTATACCTCAATATTTTTTTAATATTTTTTCCTAAACCGGAAGTAGTACTTTTACTCTAGAGAATCAAGGTTTTTTATGTTTTTCTCAGAAACCTTTTAGTTTATTTAACTGAAATTTTATATCTAGAAATTTAAGCTTAATATTAAGCTTTGTATAAAATTTGGTAAGTATTCGTCAACCGAAAGTGACAGTTTACTCTTGTTCGATTTTTCTTCCACGATTTTTTTCGACCCTATAAACATGTGTGCTCTTCACGAAAAAATTCAGCAATAATTAATGTATCAATTTGATGAAAATAAAAAAAAATCATTAAATTGAATAAACCGGAAGTGGGATTTTTTCCTCTTAGAAAAGTCAAAAGTGTTGTGACCACGATTATTTCCACACTCCTGAACGTATCAAGCTGAAAATTTATATTTGTATTCTTTATGTACTAACTTAGAGCTGATAAGGTTTTGGTTAGAAGTCGTAAACCGGAAGTAGTATTTTTTTTTAAACAATATTTCATTATTTTATTTTGACCTTTAAAATTATTTTTATTTTCTTGATATTTATTTTGTATAATAATTATAGTGATTTTAAGTAATAAAACAATTGCAAACAAAATCCGACAACCGGAAGTAGAACTTTCGTCTTGTGTAAGTTTACCTACATTTGCGCTCAATTTGGATCTAAAATGCTCTCATAACCGGTATGTGTGAATGTGTATCGATGTTTAATTATCAAATTTTGTTTTCTGACCTTCTTATATTCCTCAAATACATATATAAAGTTATGTGTTGGTCACGTCCGAAATTTTTTACTACCAAACTACATACGTGTATATGTAAATAATTCCTTTTGTATGTTCCAGACTTTATAAAAGCATTTGCCCTCAGTACTAATTTGTGGGAGGGACACAAGTTGAATGTCCTCTCAAAAGGTACATACATACACACGTTGCTTTTAAAACTAACAATGGCAAGACACACCCAACACCGGATACAAAGCTATCGTCAGTGAGTGTAAGATTAACATTCGACACATTAACTACATTAGAAATAACCATTTTTTATTAATAACATTCGGACCGTGGAAATTCACCCATATTTTGCCCCAACTTTATCTGCCTACGTAATGCGGCAGACTAAATTCGCACGTTGATGATAAAATGATATGCAAAACACGACATTCTTCGCCGTTTGAACGAATCATCTGACAGACAGACAGACAGACTTGAACGACTTGACGTCACACCGATCCGTGTTTAGTTTAGTCGGCGATAAGCCGGCCGCCATATTTTAAAATGGACCACAATCTATATGCGAAACGCAAAGCAGGTAGTTCAGATGACTGACGCATTTCGGATGAATTTCCATGATCCAAGATCAGGGGTATTTAAATGCCAGTTCAAAGACGGCTTAACCAATTGGCCTAGGTCAGCTGTTGTTGTGTTGGAAGTCATATTATTCAAATTGGTGTTTTTTGCTACTCCAGAGTTCAGTTGAGTTGGGATCTGTTACACTAGTTTGAACTCACGACTCATATCATATTCACAATGAGTGTTGTTGTAAAAGCAGTCGTGAAAATATAATTGTATTCAAATAACTGCGAAATCAGCTCAATGAACTTCCCAGAACCGGTCGTTCCACAATGATCGGTCTACCCTGATTTTATTTAAAAATAAAACATAAGCAGTAAACTCGATGAAGTGGTATTTAGCTTTGTTCGTTCACTTTGTCAGTTTATTTGTTCAAACAAAATGTATCCACAAACACACATCGGAAGTCTTCACAATCATAACCTAGTGGTTTCATATCAAAGTAAGAGTTTCTGAAGCTGGAAAATTAAAATAAATATTTAGCTCAAACTCTTCTGGATTACTCCACAGACCATTTGATTTATGACGAAAGTTTGTTCTGTAAACTATATATGAATCTATGAACACCCAGAACTTTTCATTTACGGAATAAAAGCAAGCATTTTATTTATATATTATCTTAGCTATCAAGTTAATTTAAAAATACATCTTAACTACTTCACTCTAAAATTTATAATTAACTTATATGTACTGTCCCTCACAGAGGTGTGCACCATTTCATAAAATGAATCCAAATATTAAATATATGACACGCTACGTTTTGTATTTAATAAAACTACGATATTTGTATGGCCAAAAGAAAGTAAAATACGTAATCTTTTTTACATCATCATCTACAGCCACTCACCATCCACTGCTGGATAAAGGCCTCTCCAAAACGCTTCCACTCGTCTCTGTTTTGCGCAGCTCTCATCCATCTCACCTCACACATTTTCCTAATTTCGTCTACTCGTATTCTCTGTGGACTTCCTTTTACATTCTCTCGGGTACCATTCTAGCACTTCTTTTGTCAAACTTTCGTTCATTCTTTTAGCCACATGGCAAGCCAATTGTCATTTCAATATCTTCGCTCTATCCACTACCCTTGTCATACTTCTCACCCACGTATTTCGCTTCCTATATTTCCTCGTTATTTCGAGCATACACCGTTCCATACTTTTTGGGTGCATTTAAGATATTTTTCTTCAGGCAGAGAGGCATTTTTGATTTAAAAACAAAATTCTATCGTCCAAATGCACTTCATCCTAATTTCATACGTTTTTTTTTTCTTCTTCTTTACATAGTACTGGACATGTCTATTATAGATACATACATATGTATATATGCTAGATTATTCTCCAACCCCTTGTCTTCTCGCTTGCTTTTCAACTCGCTTGTTAGAAGTAAGCTAGAGTATAATGCGATTGTGTGGAATCCGCATGAAGCAAACTACTCTCTTATTATCAAAAAAGTGCAAAAAGCATTTCTTCATTTTCTTTATAAGAAAGAGTATGGGTACTACCCATATCTCTATCCTACTCCTTTCCTTTTGTGCATGCTTGGGTATAATTCCCTTGAACTTCGGAGAAACTTCTCGTTAATTCGTTTCGTTCTCCAGCTATTGCGTGGTAATACGTCATGCCCGTTGTTGCTGGAACAGTTGGGACTTTATGTCCCTAATAATTATGTGCGTGGTAGACATCATCATTTGATGGTTGTACCTGCTGCTCGCACAGTTCTTTTTCGAATGGCTCCTATTCCAAGAGCTATTCGACTTCTCAATGAAATCGTTGCTGCCGTCCCTGAATGTGATATTTTCCACCTTGGGGAGCGTAGATTATCGGATGTTATTTTAACATATTTATCTGCTAACTTGTGCTCATCATTACTTTCTTAATTTGAATGTGATGAATGAGTGGAATCTTAATCTACTCTCTTCCATTTGGGCCTCGCTGTGATTTTATTTTTTATTCATATTTTGTTGATTTATTTCTCCTTTGTACATTTTATGTACTATTTTATTTGTATTATTATTTTCCTTTTGTTACTTTTTTCTATTTTTCTGTTTTTTTACTTGTATTATCTTTGTTAAATGTAGGCCATTGTGGCGCATTAGGTTCTTCCTGTAATGCCACAATGGTCCAAAACTATTAATAAATAAATAAATAATAAATAAATAAATATATAACAGGAAAGCCTAACAGATAAACCCCAATGTCTTTGCCTATTACAAATATCGATAAACAATTTATAGGGCATCATCTATGGATAAATTTGCATTTTTTAATATAAATCGCCTTCTATGAATCGCTGAATGATGAAATTTGCAAGTCATTTTATAAATCTCGAACTCGAATGAACTCGTGAACTCGAATTTTGCGAGAAATGGGTCAAGGTTTCCAATTTGTTTCAACGAATAGGAAGCGATTGACCTGGAGTCGATCAAGACCATATCTAAGATCATGCCCACAGCAACCGGTGGGATTGAACCCGTGACCACTTTGTTCGGAAGCATTATATGCTAACCATTAGTCTATGCTGCTGGTTTATTAATAATGACTGATTGCTATTATCCTGTAAATGAAAAGGATGGATTTTAATAAGAATTTGACACTTCCCACTACCCATCAACAAATTCCATGATTCCTAGCGGATCTATCATCACTGAGCTGTGTAGAACCCTTCATTTCTTACATCCACTAGATGCAGTTCTGTCTTGAATATTCTGAAAATGTATTGACAACATCTGACTTGCACGATCTCACATCACCACCAGCATACTCGATCACCAACACGATCGTGGGAACGTGGAAGTCATCTTAACTGTATTTTTTCAACCCACTTGCACAATACAAAACTTTTCTCAACGAAGCCCTTTTATCGATTCGCCGAAATCCGACACATTTTCAGCAAAAATCGTTATCGATTAGAAGTGTCATTGAAATTCGCCCAGGTCGCGATTATCTCGTGCTCGTCGATAACGTCAATAAATTTGACAGATTATAAACGTGTGCTTCAATTGCATTTGACGGTTATCCAAATTATCGTACGATCGATCACATGATACCACTGTCCACTTTATCCGGTTGAATTAATATTAAATTCGTATCTAATCGATGTATAATATTTGTTACAAAGCAGGTTGTGTTACCTAATAAATATGACCTCGATTTTGTTTGACAATGATATCGTCACGTACACCTACTATGTATAAGTAATTAATTTTATGATTTTATTTTACTAAATATAGAACCAAGTTTTGATTGTTATAATGTTTCATATGTAAATTTAGTTTGGGCTTGACAAATACATATGTAGATACCCAGATTATGCACTATTAAGACCTCGTTCGAGGCCGTCGCAATTCCAGGCCTCATTCTACCAAATGATTATGAAATTAATATGCATATGTGCTAGTAATTGCTGTAAAAGATGAATCTCCAGACAATTGATTAAAGTTCAAGGATGATATTATAACTTAAGTTATTTTAAAAAAAATCTACTGTAGATATACATGATACATTAAACCAGTTGCTAAAATTAAAAAGCGCCACAAGAACCGGTTGTTTTACATAAAAAAAACGAGATTGATCTAGTTATGTATTTGTTTCAGTGTACTTATTGTAATAACAGGATATCTTGAAGAATAAAATTGATATGCTTTTAAGAACAAGAATAATTTGACAATTGGAAAAAATCTGTTATGGATTAAGCAATATTTTGTTGGCAAAGACATCAGAAACATGCAAGGAAGCGATTCAGAAAGATGTGAAACAATTTCCAAAAGAGGGATGATGCTCTGAAGCTAAACTCGAGAGTTGGAGGCTAACATTTCAGGATTGAATGGAATTTTGCCCTAGAAAGGAACTAGAAGAGACTGAAGTTAGAAGAATAATAATCGAAAGCGAAACAGTTGAAAAAGCAATGTATATAATTTAAAAAAATGACAATGAGTTGAGACAAAGAGAGCAAAACTTTTCGAATGTTATCTCAGAGAATGAAAAATAAGCAGAAAGTAATAGATGACTTTGAAACGTATCAGCAATGATCAAAATAAGTTTAACGTAGTAATGGCATTTCAATCTGGAGGGTGAAAGGCTAGTGATGCTAATGAGGATTCGTTAAATCCTCGCGGAATTTTAAGCCCGTGACAGTTTTGGCCGCAGCGCGTCAAAAGTCAGCTACACCGTCTCCACTTTCGCGACAATGCAACTATTCCCCTTTTGAAAATAGATCAATTAAATTTCAAACGACGTACGTGACCGACATGTAACAATGATCCGTGCGCGTTTCGTTTCATCTGCGGTTATTTTTATTGACACGACAATAAATTGCGTCCTGCGTGCGCGCGCGCTCAGGTTATTAATACACCTAACAGAAATTTGCTAAATAAAATTGGTCTATTCGAATGGATCATGCGCATTTTCGACCTGTGGGCGAGCCTCGGTCAACTCATACCACTATAAGGGCGCGATCACACAGCGAGGGAGCGGTATGCTGTACGCGGGATATTTTTTTTAGATAGTTTTAAACATACAAAATTGTTTATGCTCCGTCCGAGGGTCGACGAATTGGTATATATCACCGTCAAGTTAGTATAAACAATTCTATAGAATTTCAACGAGACCGCTCCAATCCCGCACGATCCCGCAAGATACGGCGTATCATACGCGGTATAATCGTGTTTTTTTTTAAGTTTAATATAAATTTATATAGTTTAAAACTATCTAAAAAAAATATCCCGCGTACAGCATACAGCTCCCTCGCTGTGTGATCGCGCCCTAATGCATTTTGTTTCTGGGCATTGTAGAAAATAAAGTCGTAAAGTTGGAACACGACACACTTGCCATAAATTCTTTATGACACTAGATGTCAGCGGAATATGTTTATCTTTTAAATGTATTATATCAGTGAGGTTTGTTTGATTTTTGGCAACATTGAATAATTTTCTTGAGCACATTTAAGTTGTGCATTAATTTTCTCCTTTCAAAAAATAAAAAGTTTTTCTTTTCATATTATTTGAATATACAAAGTATCAAAACATTTCGTATTGTTTTTTTAAAAGATTTTGGCCTTTTTGAAGAAGTATTGATTCTTATACCTACATAGATAACGTAAATCGGAAATGAAATTAGCCCAACCTATGTATAAAGCAACAGTTGTAATGTTTTGTGTTATAAAATCTAATATATAATTTCGAAAGAGACTTTGTATATACATATGTAAGTTTTGTGTGGAAGCATCCGTGACGCTATCGGAAAAATCGAATTTTCGATAACGAAGATATCGATATCAATTTCGGTTCCGTGCCCGGAATACTTTTTCAGTTCGGGAACCGGATTCCTGTTTTAGTTCCGGTTCCCGACTCTTGTTTCAATTCCGGATCCGGATTCCTGTTTCAGTTCCGGATCAATTTGTTTTTCAGTTCCGGTTCCGGATTCCTTTTTCAGTTCCGGAATAAAAAACAAATTAATGTTTACTATTGGATTAGCCATGTTTAAGTGGTTTTTATTACAAATACAGTACGAAGCCGGGTAAAACCACTATATAATTTTAATTCAGAAATGGTGGTTCCTTTAAATATGCCATAAATATAATCCTCGCATATGAATCTGAATATTCAAAATGTACATATAAATTTCTGCACACTTTCAAGTGTAATCTTTCAAATATATGTATATTGAATACGAGAAATTTGTTTTTGATACTCCCTACATCCTCAAATCTATTCACATACTTTAATTTAAAAGAAAAGCTTTGTTTGTTCCTTACTTATACAATTCCAAACCATTTAAATAAATTTTGCACAATTACCTTGAAGTGTTCTTAAGAAATTACTGGCTACATGATATAAGAAAAACCCTTTCTTATCTATGAATGTCATCTCCTTGACATACATACATAAGCATATCAAATATATGCATGTATAATAAGAGATACTGCAGTCTATTTTCAAAATAAAACTAAAAAAAAAAAGTAAATATAATAAATTGTAGTCGAGTATTTCAGCTAATGTAATTAAAATTCACATATTATACATAAAATGATTTTTATATACATACTGTTGAAATTATCCAATTAGTGACCGTCATTTTTTATCTATAAACTCAATAATTATGTCACAATACAAAGTGTCACGTTATTTTGTGGAGATAAATCTGTCACGATTTATCTCTCTCGCCTCGTAATGAATTGAGTGAAAGATGAATAGATTTTTCAACAAGTAAATAATTGTCGTAAATTATTCACAGCTCGAAATATTAATATCTCTCTTCCAATACTACATGACACTATTTGAACTCTATATAGTTAATTTTGATACGACGGCCCTAACACCCCAATTAGCGTCCTTGACCTGGCCATGGAAAATTTTACTCTTTTTACATTTTTTTTTACTATTTACATCGTCAAATGCTCCGAATTAGATAAGCAAACACAGTGGCTGTCCAGAAAACGAGAGGCGTAAATTAATTTAAATAACAAGCCTCTTATCGCATAGCCGTGGCTCTGTTTGTCCATAGATTAGTGATACGTTCTCGCTCATGGCGCGAAAAAAAAATGAACTTGGCCATTGTTGCGAATCATGGCAATGTTTACACATAACTATGATGATGACATGAGGAGGAGGTCTAGCACTTATGTATGTATGTACACAATTTCACGTGATGACAATCTACGCGACATCTGTTTCATAGTCACTATCTCTTGACATGATAATGGCCGAACTTGACAATATTTTATCTTTGAATCAGTTGGATTAGTTTCGGTCAGCAACTGCTTATCCAACTGTGTTATACTGATTCGTTTTATATGTGCCACTGCAGAGTAGATACAAAGTATAGTACATATCTAGTATACATATGATAAAATAGAGTATCATGCTGAATGACAGTAATGACATGTAATATGACAGTAATGAATACTAGTAAGACATTAGTCCTATATTTTACATGTATGAACACATGCACTTTGACCGATTCGGATAATGTTCTTTTATGCACACTCGGTCGACTCCCTATGACGTGGGGTCTATCCTTCACAGCAGTTCCCTCAGGCATCACAACTTTACAGAACTCATTCGCAATTGATTAGATATTGTTTCTTGCGTAGTACATATACTCACATACAAGTTTTCAAGATGAAAATCGAATAATTATACTACCTATGTATATCTACATCTATATACAAATACGTGCTGAAAAATTGTACAATTTATATGTATTACAGTCGAAGTGTATTTTCAGCTGTAATATATTCCAACTGGCGTTTTCGAATATAATTCAACTAGTGAATTATATCTCTACAAGCGCGGATACACTTTCAACAATGTGCGCCAGTTGTAATAAGACAGTTCAGTTCGGACAGCTCTGATTTCTTTACGAATGTTTAAGAATTCAATAATGCGTTAATATTTGCTAAATATTACGAATAAAGGTAATGAGTACCGTATTACGATAACTCTAAGAAAGTGTTCAAAACAAAAATGTGACTTTCCAACTCAACTTACTAGTCGAGTGACGATTTCATGAAAACCCAACCAAACTCCATCTTACGTACCAGGTTTTATAGTTGAATTGTATTTTCAGTTGTTATATATTTTGACCAGTTGGAATGTAATTCGCCATATGAATCAACTTACGTGGTTTACGCGGAATATATTCCAACTAGTCAAAATATATTTCAACTGAAAATACACTTCAACTATAACGATAGATGGTACCAGGTTAGATGGAATATATTACAACTGAAAGATACACTTCAACACTGTAACATATGTACCTACAATCATCAACAAATTAAAAAGGTCAAGTTGCTTCAAACGATCTCCAATAAAATGGTTCAAAAGTAGACAAACCAAACATATAAAGACATATTAACTGTTTGATTTCTAATACATCAAAAGGTTAAGCACATACTTTTCTGTAAACAAAATGTTAACTGTTGTTTTTACCCGGCTTCGCTCGGTATTTGTAATATAAAACGCTTAAACATGCCCAATCTAATAGTAAACATTTTATTAAATTTATTTGAATATTCACTTTTTTTTATTAAATTGAACGGATTCTATGAACCAAACAAAAAAAACATACATACAAAGTCTCTTTCGAAATTATATATTAGATGTAGAGAAATGTGAATAAGAACTACAAAGTTCTGGAACAGTCCTGAAAGTTGATTATAATGCAGGGGCATTATATACATATATAAAACGATTTCATTCAATACTACCCTACTTATGTATATATGTACATATGAATATTTCGATAAAAAGTATGCTTATCAGGAATTTAGACACCATTCAATATTTAAATAACTTCTAAAAATATGCACTGGAAACTCCCGATTAAATAAACTAGTCGATTTTTATCGAAATTCGACCTTCTATTAAATGTTTGAATGATCCATCTATAATAATCTATAATTGGGCTCAGATGTTATTTTTATTTTTATGAATTTCCACGCCTGTTATCTGTTGATTTTTCAATAAATAAATAAATATATTACTAAGTCTGCGATAGCATTTGTATTTGATAGCATCAAGTAAAAGATATCTCGGCCAGTGTATAAAAACACTGGCGTTTCTTTCTTCTATGCCGTATATTTCGTATTATGTTTATTCGGAAGATCATATCAATTTTATGTGCATATCAAAAAAAGCAATGAACCTAACAAGAATTACAACTCCACTTAGCATACGGTTGTTGAAAGAAAAATATTTCACACGCATAATAATTCGTTAAATTCGTTCGGTTTGCTTTGCGAGAATAATAACCGAAGAAAACGTGCTAATAAATAACTCTCGATTTTGACTGTTTTTCTAAAGTAGCAAAGGAAAACCTTGAGCTTGATATGATGTCCCTAATCTTGGCATTGGTAAAGTTTGAACTTTGGGTCTTTGGAACTATTTCCGTTTGACATTCCGTCTACTCGCAGATGATGAAAAAACGGCATTCGAACCGATTCAATTTTTTTTTTTGAATATATTTCCACGTTGCTAATTTACATTGTAAATCTACACATAATGTCCAAAATAGGCACGCACGAAACGCAAAGGATAAATGTCAACATGGCGTGAATTTACATCTGTAAAGGAAATTGTGATTGTACTGAAAATTCGACCTTGATATTTGTAAACCAACGAGCATATTGAGTTAAATTTTCACCATTGCATTTCGGGTTTGTGATTCTTGGAAAAAGTAAGTAATCGAAGAACACTTGAGAATAGTTTCTATTTGTTAATACCTTATACTATACCTATATACTCACTTGTGAGAAGCAAGCTAGAGTATAATGCTATTGTATGGAATCTGCATGAAGCAAATTACTTTCTAATGATTGAGAAAATGCAAAAAGCCTTTCTTTGTTTCCTATACAGGAAATAGTATGGGTATTACCCATATCTCTACCCTACTCCTTTCCTTTTGGGCATGCTTGGGTCTAATTCCCTTGAACTTCGAAGAAACTTCTCATTTTGTTCTTCAGCTTCTACGTGGTAATACGTCATGCCCGTCGTTGCTGGAACGGTTGGGACTTATGATTATGTGCGTGGTAGACATCATCATTTGATGGTTGTACCTTATACGCGCACAGTTCTTTATCGAATGGCTCATATTCCAAGATCAATCCAACTTCTCAATGAAATCGTTGCTGCTAATCCTGAATGTGATATTTTCCACCTCAGTGAACGTAGCTTATCGAAGATTATTTCAACTTCCTTGTCTGGTAGGCTGCGCTCATCATTATTTTCATAGTTTAATGTGATGTATGAGTGGAATTTTGATCGTCTCTATTCCATTTTGGCCTCGTAGAGATGTTTTGTATTTGCGGCTGGTCATTAAATATTGATGCTAGCTATACATACCTATGTACATACATATGTGTAAGACATTCCCTACTTTGTATTTTATTATTTGATATTTTTTTCTGTTATATTTTCGACCACGATGGTGAAAAATAATCGTAATAGACACGTTTGAAAATACTCCATCAAGTTTCTCGGTGACGTCTATCGTCCACATTGTCGCATTTGTCCACACTGTTACCATCGTTTTTTTCCTTTTCGCCACCATCTCGCTTTGTCAGATTTTAATTGTTTAAACGCCAATAGCTTTTTCTTTTTTCACTCTATATTTTTAACATTCAAGAACCACAAACTGAAAAGGGAATGTATTTATATTGTAGATATTTATACAAATGGAAAATCGAAATAGTAATGATTTTTTCTTTTATGTGTTTGTACATACATACATATGCATATCTAAAATTTTACTTGATAATAAATTTTTGCTAGAATTAGTATGATTATGTACTATCTTTTTATGGAGCCAAATTTAGATAGACTTCAAACACATACACATATTATTTATATTATAATACATTATGAATACAATGCTCTGAAGTGTTATTGCCGATTATCATTTTAAGTTATTTATTTTTATTTTGATACTAGATAGTTTTATGTTTCATGTTCTATGTATTTGAATAGGATTCAATAGTTCCATTTTGAATATAAAAAAAATCATACTACCAACTAAATGTCACGTAAAATTACATTGTTGAAATATCGTCCCTTTTTTATTCCATAACTATGTACTTTTTTTATTCCATAACTGCTATTTTTACACGAAACGATTCAATCAATTAAAAAAAATCTGAAATGGTCATTTTATCGCCTATTTCGACCGAAATCTTACATAACAGAGCGCGCATACAATATCTAAACCACGTGTGTCCACAATTTCAACGACAAATATTTATTTAATTTATTATTACTACAGTAATTTTTTACGAGCGAAAAGTATTCTCAGAGTCCAAAAGACATTTTTATGCAGTCACGACACGTTGATTTAAATTAGCGAAAAAAAATGTTAAAGATATCTGCAGTGATGACGTCAATAATTTCTATGTGTAACGTCGTTTGGATATATATCAAAAATAAAAATAAATATTAAATAATATTTACCGTTCGCCTATATATAGCTCAATCTACGCAAAGAGACGATCCGATAAATAAACCTTTCGAGTTCGCATAAACAGATCCACTGCTCGCGTTAATGAAAATGCTTTTATTTCTGATAGTAATAAATCGCGATTCGAATTTTGGGCCATGCCAACAACCATAAAGCCAAGGTGAAACTGACTATAATAAACCTGCAACGGTAAAGTGTAACTTTAGTTTTTTAAAAAATCGAATTGTTCCTAACATTGTCGCGAGTTTTAAAGTCATATTAAGACGATAAGACATTATAAATAACCCAAATGTATCTTTAGTTTTTTTTATTGGTCTGCGGTCAGTGGTCACGTCTGGTTATCTACTGTCGTTCCTGCTTTGACTTTCGTATCAGAATCCAATTCAATGAATCCTCTTTTAACCGGTTTTAATGTGCAATGTGACAATGTGTCAATTGCATTGGCAATGACAATGAAAATGAAAATGTTCGTTGCTGCTGCAACGAAACATCTGCTGCAATTCAAATGATTAAATTTGGAAACACAACTAAAAGTTTGAGATCATCAAATCTAACTCCAGTTTTTTTACTTATGAAGGCCTACCCCCCCCTCCACGGGAAAGATGCGCATGGGAAGGATCTTATACTGACCGTTTCTTCTGCGCACCTCTTTCAAGTAGTGGTGACATGCCTTTGTAAATATGTAAAACGATCTCCACAATTCAATATTAGCTGGTTAATTTTGATCTTAATGTACGAGCATAATTAGTTTATTTATAAGTAAAGCAGTACATCGGGAGACAATGAGGAGGATGAAGGTTCAATATACCGTGCCCTTTTCCGGCTACCAAGGGGTTGTAGCGCGTCGTAAATGTTCGTGCAGGGGCACGTGCCTCACTTTGAGGCCATTCTCAGGATGATAACGGCCTCTCTACGTCTTCGTGTATTTTTGTCGTCTAATTGTCTTCTTGCTACCGCGACTTCTTATTTGCACTCTTTACTGTATTGTTCGATGGATGGAACTACTCCACCGACCGCCTTAAATAGACATTAAATTTATTAATTACTTATTCTTATTATTTATTATTACTATTTATTATTTTTTTTTACTTTATTTTTTATTATTATTCAATACTATTGTATTTATTAGATATATAACGACGGTAATCTGTGTGTGTGTGGGTGTGTGGGTGTGTGTGTGTGTCCTAACTCTCGCCGAACATAATGAACGAATCGATAAAAATCGATTAATTCATTTTTCGACGAGACGACTTTGTCGCGACTCGAACCGATCACCCCAAATAGCCTGAATATGGGTCTAATGAGGTAATGGTCTCGGACATCGTGCCAAATCCAATTTTTCATTTCGCCTTTTTTTTTTAAACATTAATTGAAATGTTCCTTCTCGCCATATAAAAATACGTAATTTTAATAATTTCATTTAGCGAGGTTTTGAACCATTTTTTTTTCTTTTCATATAAAACAATTAAATATATATTTTTAATTGAAATTATTGAAATTAATTTATATTTTAGCGATATTTGAAAAATAAAATTAATGCCAAAACGCGGGATCGAGCTGGGGTCCCCGCGTTCAGAACATTCACGCTAACCACTACACTGCCGTCTCGATAGAAAAAATGCTCTAAATTACGTACATAATATTCGATTACCCTTTACAAGTATGGGGAACCAATCATTCGCGTATCTTCGGCTTTCGTCGACAATCGACAATTGACTTCGGCTTTCGTCGACAATCGACAATCGACTTCGGCTTTCGTCGACAATCGACAATCGACTTCGGCTTTCGTCGACAATCGAAAATTTTTTTTTTTTTTCATTATTTTCATATTTTTCATTATTTTCAGTTTTTACAGTTTTTTTCATTTTTCATTTTTTTCAAATTTTTCATCTTTTTCATTGTTTCCATTTTTTTCAGTTTTTTCATTTTTTTCATATTTTTCATTTTTTTCATATTTTTCATTATTTTCATATTTTTCATTTTTTTCATAATTTTCATTTTTTTCTGCCTTTGTCTTTCCGAAACCAGTCAATTCCATATCTTTAACTTTATTTTTATTCGAGTTTCAATTTCTTTTCGAAACCACCCGTTGAAATCAACGGGCCCTACACTAGTTATTTATATGGACGATGACACTATACTTCCTAGAGTCTGGAATAAAAAGAAAAAAATATTATAAGTTGACCAAATATACATGTGTATGTACTAAATTTAAAGTATGCTTTAATGTTTTCAGTGGCTGATTTTCAAGAATATCTGCCTAAATAATCATATTATTGTTGGAAACGAGTTTGTTTATGTTCGGATATTAATTAAATCAGAATTATTCCGATTTAAATCTATGTGGTTAGCACTAACGCAACCACCGAGAGGTTCCCAGGTTCAAAACTTGGGTTGATATCGATTCGATTGACACACAGCCAATCATAGTCAAGTGGTCCAGCGGGGAAGTGAGGGGGGGGTGGAGCGTCACGTAACGTCAGGCCGAGCGATGGGTGACACATACACACACACACACACACACACACACACACACACACACACATATTCATTCATCATTTCAAACGGGTTGGATTGGTGAGCGTGTAATGCGTGCACTTTTTATTACGATTAATATTAAGTGCGTGCGCGCGCCTATAAATTACCTTACATTATACATATATTTACATATAACATATAACTTTATTTGTGTATCAATTCCTCACCACACGTTGAAATCAATGAACCCAACACTAGTTATTCTGTAAATTTTATATCAATGTTTGTAATTGGATAGGAATGTGTATTGGGGTTTACCTGTTAGGCCTTCCTGCTATATATGTACATAATTCCCACATTATATACATATACATGTATATAATTGTGCGTACGTTTTGATAACCTTTATGATTTTGAATTAGCACAGAATGACGATATCATAAAAGTCGATAACGAAACATTTTAGACTTGGCTTAAAAGTCAACCTACACACATTGAGTTTGAGACACTTTTTCATGGCAAACATTGCAAGTTGAGGGGTTGATAACCTTACCGTTTCAAAGTTTGACAAACCGGTCGAAAGTCCAGCTCTGCTCAAAGCAGCAGTGCAAGAATAAAACGATTCGACGATCAAAAATCGATCGATATTAAAACAACAGTCTACCATTCTAAATTTGCAATGTGTGGGCTCAGATTCATCTTACATTCATAATGTGTGACATCATGTACAAAAAAAACGAGTTTTATTTTGATTTATGGTATAGTTTTGTCCATCGACGCTTATCTTTAATTGGTTGTTTATCTTATACAATCATTCGAATAATCTCAATGTTTGCCTATCGACGAATCAATCCAACATTTGAAATACCCAAGTCAATCAATATACCATATCTCACATAAAAATTGATTTATAGCTGCTAAATCCTGACAGATGCTTCAAAAATATACGGTTCGGTGATTATTGGTCACAAAGCGCTCACCCAAAAGTCACTAAAATCTCTATAACGGAACATCTGGCAGCCGAAAAGTCCATCATATAATACTAACGAGAACTCGAGTGCCAAATATTCCGTATTCGCGATTTACATGGCAAAAATTGTCTTTTGGGCGATCGCAATGTGACTAATAATCCAATTACCAAAATATACTTACTGCTTCCTTTGATTGTATTGTATTGTAACCAGCAGCGTAGACTAGTGGTTAGCATAAATGCTTTCGAACATGGCGGTCACGGGTTCGAATCCCACTGGTTGCTGCTAGCCAGACCATGGTTTGTGACTCCTATCAGATTTTAACAATTTATCTGATCTTCATTGAAACGGTTCCAACAGATTGGCAACCTTTACCCATTTCTCGCAATTTCCCGAGTTTTCAGCATCCCAAATTTCACTGATTCATATGAAAACGCTGCAAATTTGTTCATAAATTTCTCGGAAATATTCAGAATCTTGAAATTTGACGATTTATATACAAAAAAATGCTCCAAAAATTTATCCATAGATGTATTTGTGATGCTTTGTTAAATAATTGACCATGTAGGCGCATTGGGGTTTACCTGTCAGGTCTTCCTGGTATATTTATATACATAAATATATATTAAAACTAACTAATAAATAGTATGTTTTATTTATTTTGCATCAATCTGATTTGAAAATTTTAAATACCATAATGTTTATATGGATTTTATTTTAGATTTATGTGGTTATTTTGCAGGTAAGCTACAGGTACGATTGCCCCAAGCCATTGTGTGATTGATTAATATCGAGGACCCTTTTTAAGGATTTATTTAAGGAAGAATTCGGGAATCAGGTTTCTCGTCTACCTGGCTCGAAGTGCTTTTTTGTACGATTTTGAGAGTAACAGCTGTAACTATCTTTTTATGAATTGTGCATTTAAAAATGTAATAAAAATCGCACAGATTCCAGAATCCAGATTGTAATAGAAAGGACATCGCGTGTGATTTTTCTCTGTATCTCGATTCGCACATATCCGGTTGACTGGAGTTCACTGACTCCGTGAAAACAATAAATAACACCAAGTGCATGACTCCTCTTTTAATCGGACTGAATTTAATCTTTAAGTGTCGAATTACGTTTAAAGAATTTCCTTTGAACAATGTGTCCAGTGTTGATATGGCTGTGGAATATATTTTTACAGCGAGCGATAAAGATTTTTATAATTTTTAATGACTTTAACGTACACATTTACATATGTAGCACATTTCTAATGGTATTTCAATCGTATTGAAATTGAAAGTTACATAATAGCATCATTGTACTAAAAGTTTGATTTTATTTATTAATGCGTATAGGGCAGACTTGTATGTGAATTTCAATCACTAGCTAATTATCTTAATCGATTTATTTTTTATATTGCGTGTAATAAATGTTAATTGAAAATTATACCTACAAAAATTTTAATAGTTTATTGCCAAATATTATGTAATTGTAAAAAGGAATGTCTTGATACGTTAGGAAAATATTAAAAAATAAACTTTAATTTGACGAAGTATGTATGTATATAGATACACAACTAATTAATAGAACTGAGTAAATACACAATGCATATAATCCCGAGACAATAGACTAAATAAACTACATTCGTTCAAGAATGAGGAATAAAAACGGGCAAAAAGGATTTAAAAAAAAATGAATCGTATTTCTGGAGGGTGAGAGTTTTTTATTACTTCTGATTGCGAGCCAAAAAAATCCTAGTTACGTCACGTTAGTGCGTAAAGCAATTCAAACAACAGGAAAAACAAAGTCGTTGTAAAATTTTATTAAGAAAATGCCATAGCAACTGACTGGAAATTCAAAGTGGAAAACAATTAAGAATGGCAATTGTATCGCCAATACTAATCAAAAGCAGAATAAAACGTTTCTTTATAACAAATTATCTTTTATATTATCATCATCATCATCTACAGCCGCTCACCATCCACTGCTGAGTGAAGGCCTCTCCAACACGCTTCCATTCGTCTCTGTTTGCGCAACTCTCATCCATCTCACTCCACACATTTTTCTTATTTCGTCTACCCATCTTTCCTGTGGTCTTCCTTTTACCCCTTTGCATTCTCTCGGGTATCATTCTAATACTCATTTTTCCCACCTTTCTTCTATTCTTCTAGCCACGTGTCCCGCCCATTGCCATTTCAATCTCTTCAATCTATCCACTATGTCCCTTACTCTTGTCATACGTCTCACCCACGTATTCCATTTCTTATATTTTCTCTTTATGCCAAGCATACAGCGTTCCATACTTCTTAGATTGCATTGGACTTTATGTAGCATCTTGACGTTTAATGTCCAAGTTTTGCATCCATACGTCATCACTGGCGAAATGCATGCATTTAAAATATTTTTCTTCGGGCAGAGTGACATTTTTAATTTAAAAACAACATTCATTCGTACAAATGCACTCCACCCAAGTTTCATACGTGTCTTTATTTATTTTTCTTTACTACCGGACATGTCAATTATTTGACCTAAATATAAATAATTATTTATTAGTTCTACTATTTTATCATCTAATGAGATGATAAAATAGCTTGCATAACATGCTTGCAATAACTTATTATATTATATATCAGATTAAATGTTATATGAAAATACATAATCACAATCTTATATGAAAATACGGTTCGGTGACTATTGGTCACAAAGTGCTCGCCCAAAAGTCACTAAAATCTCTATAACGGAATATGTGGCTGCCGAAAAGTCCATCATACTAACGTGAACTTGAGTGCCAAATATTCCATATTCGCGATTTTGATGGCAAAAAATGTCTTTTGGGCTATCGCAATGTAACTAATAATCCAATTACCGAAAATACATAATTCAAACAGAACAATTGTTTTTCATTATATTTATATTGGTGTGTGTGTGTGTTTTTTTGCATGTAAAATAGCATTTGGTGAGTCCAGAGTTGATTTTTCGACATTTTAGTGGGTCGCAATGTTTGAAGTAGGCGAGGGATCGCGACGTTAAGGCCAAAGCGATATCGATCGCGTCGATTTGGCGATTGTTGCGATTCGGCTCCCGCCCAAAAACAGACAGTGTGCGGCCGTCGGTCGTTCGAGCAGGTCGTGTTCGATTTCACTCGAACTTCACTTTCGGTCCGAAGTTTTCATCGAAGAACCAACATGTCGTCGGCGCTGAAAAAAGTGGCGTTCGCTTCGGCCAACTTGGGGGCGCGCGCTCGTCAGTATTTTTATTCTTTCACTGTTCCACTTTATTTGAGGTTATGTCTCGTCGCCGACAATTCGACTTTCTGTCTACTTTTCGCGGCTGAAAGTAACGCGCGATTTCACGACCATCATCGTCAACATTGTTTCCCTTTTGCATGCTCTCTCTTCATTCTCTCTTCAAAGGACTGATCGCTGTTTTTATTTTATTCAATACGGAATTTCCCCCCCTACAGATTTTATCGATTTTTATTCACGCTCTGAATGTTTCGATGCGTAACTACAAATATTATTGCGCGTAGATAACCTTGTTATGAAACTACAACATTTTGTATGGAGCAATGTGTGAGTGTTGTACCAGTGGTTGACATGCTAACTCTTCATTTATTTAATGATAATTAATCAATACAAATTAATTGAAATACATACGTTTATTTGACTATTAAAGTTATGCTAGAATGTATGTAATACTAAAATAGATAAAAAAGGGTGCTAGTTTAGTATGCGGTCTACCTTCACGTATCTACTTCAGTATGCGATCTACCTTCACGTTTTTACTTTAATATGCGGTATCACAGTATCAGTTCTCACATATGGCACTGAGACTGAATAATACCAACCCTAACAACCTAATCTTAAATTAATAGGGCCAACCTTAACTTAACCTAACCTATCCTGACCCTTAAATAAATAGGTGTTGGTTGCTAAGATATCTTTTTTTTTAAGTTTTATTTCATCATTATTTTCACAAAAAAAATATATCTTAGCAGCTAACACCTATTTATTTAAGGGTAAGGATAGGTTAGGTTAAGTTAAGGTTGGCCCTATTCATTTAAGATTTGGTTAAGAGATATGTATCGTCGTTTATGTACAAATAAAGTTACAAGTAAAAAAAAATTGTCGATTGCGATTCTAATTTAGACCGCATACTAAAGTAGCACCAAAAAAAGTTTAGTAGTAGATATTTTTAGTATATCAATCGAAATACAGATGAATCGGAAACTAATTCGTCATGATAATGCTAGAGAAAGCTTTCCATTTGATGGGTTTTAGGGCTAAAACAACTGTCAACTATTGGTGCACTCACTTTATATATGTATATATATTTTTTTTATTTACACCAGGAAAGCCTAACAGGTAATTCCAACACTCCTTCCTGGCCTGAAACATTGTATATTTGATAAAAATATTATTAAAATTATACAAAGTAAATATCAATTAATATCCGTAAAGACATCTATGGTCAAATTTGCAGCATTTTAAACAATTCAGTAAATACATATCAATTAACATCCACAGAGACATTTTTTTGTCAAATTTCTAAATTTGCAGCATTTTAGCGAAACTCGAGATTTTGCCAAAAAATGGGTAAGGTCACCATTTGTTGGAACCGTTTCAATGAAAATCAGATAAATTGGCAAACTCTGATGGGAAACGATCGACCCGGAGTCACAAATCCAAGGTCTGGCCAGCAGAAACCAGCGGGAATTGAACCCGTGACCGCTCTGTTCAAAGCATTATATGCTAACCACTAGTCTATTATGCTGGTTATACATATATTACCAGCAGCGTTGACTAGTGGTTAGTATGCGTATTATGCTTTCGAGTGAAGTGGTCACGGATTCGAGTCCCTCTAGAGTGCTGCTGCTGGCTAAACTTTGATTTGTGACTCCAGGTCGATTGTTTCTTCAATTTTTGGGATTTTCATTGAAACACTTCCTGTAAATTGGCATCTCCTTTCCAATCTCTCTTGCAAATCTCAAGTTATTCAGCATCTTGAGGTTCGCCAATTTCTATAATGAAAATGCTGCAAAAGTTTCTCCATAGATGTCACCGTGGATGATGTTTGTTTGTATCTGTAATTGTATTGTATCTGTATTAGTTCTATTAGGAATACGTTTGAAGTGTCTATAATATGTTAAATAAAATAAAAAATACCATAGCTAAGTAATATTTGAACGTATTATTGAGTATTTTGTACGAAACCATTTGATACATAAAAACTTCAATCAACCAAATATGATTGTTTGAACATCTGTTCCACATTAGAATTGCATATCGAACGAAAAATATAATTAAACACGTCACTGCGCATTAAAAATAGTTCTGGGCTGATCTCGGTCAACACTACAATTAATAGCCGTTGCTGATAAAGACTAGTCTTTTCTAATCTACATATTTTGTAGACAATATGAACGTAATCGCGTTAAGGTCACATCAAATTCCACTAATTTATCAGTACATATGTATATTCTAAAACTAACATTTCAGTTGTTGATTCGTGTCACGATCATGCCTTATCACATCAATATGGGTCAAGAATTCACGTACAACCGATAACAACAGATATGATTTTCAGGATTAAGTAATATTTTATAGTGTATTATTGTATGTATTCTGTTAAATTTACAGTCAGCTCCGGCAAAAGGATCGTCGCCGTCAATCCCGTCGTCGAAATGGACGGAGACGAGATGACTCGCATCATTTGGGAGAAAATCAAGGAGAGATTGATCTTCCCATACGTTCAAGTATATAAAATACTATTATAATACTTGATTTCAAAATCGAAATTTCATTACACATCGCTATAATGTGCTATGATTGTAGGTCGACTGCAAATACTACGATCTGGGTCTTCCTTATCGTGACAGCACCGAGGACCAAGTCACCATTGACGCCGCTCATGCCATCTTGAAATACAACGTCGGCATCAAATGCGCTACCATCACACCCGACGAGCAAAGAGTCGAAGGTTTGCACGCTTCGAATTGAAATGTATGAAAGTTTGATCTGAAGTTTACTGATACAACGTTTCGTATGCTAGAATTCAAACTGAAGAAGATGTGGCTGAGTCCGAACGGAACGATCCGTAATATCCTCGGCGGAACTGTCTTCCGTGAGCCCATCCTCTGCAAGTCAATTCCCAAGCTGGTTCCCGGCTGGACCAAACCGATCGTGATCGGCAGGCACGCTCACGGCGATCAGTACAAAGCTCAAGATATGGTCATCACTAAACCCGGCAAGGTAAAGTTCATTGGTTTCAAAATCTTGATCAATATTTCAGGCAAAGATATACATACTTTGTATCTTAAAAAAAATGTTTGTGCATTATTTTCGGTGCATCAAACTGTTCCCTATATAAAATGGCAAAATTTTTCATGTCTTGAAAATCTTCTCAGGTTGAAATCGTTGTGTCTTCCGATGACGGTGCTGTCCAAAAAGTCACACTCTTCCAATTCAAAGGCAGCGGTGTCGTGATGGGAATGTACAACACCGATGACTCGATCAAGTCATTCGCTCATGCCAGTTTCCAAGTAAGTTTACTCAAATATATGCACATATTAAACCAGTACACAGTTGATACTGTTTTATATAACATTTTAACCAATTCTAGGTCGCCCTGCAAAAGAAATGGCCGCTATACCTATCCACTAAGAATACAATCCTCAAGCGGTATGACGGAAGGTTCAAGGACATCTTCCAAGATATATATGAAGAGTACGTACACAAGAATTTCATCGATTGCTCGTCTTAGGTCTATAATAATACTGATGATAAGTTATTAAATATATTTCAGAACCTATAAGAAGGACTTCGAAGCTGCTAAGATCTGGTATGAGCATCGTCTCATCGACGACATGGTGGCTCAAGGTCTCAAGAGCTCCGGTGGCTTCGTATGGGCCTGCAAAAACTACGATGGAGACGTGCAATCAGACGTCGTCGCTCAAGTTAGCATCGCAACCTTATAACATTCTGAATCTATCGAATCGTATTGTACAACATTGTTTTTGTTCACAGGGTTACGGATCTTTGGGTATGATGACATCCGTGTTGATGTGCCCCGATGGACGCACCCTGGAATCAGAAGCCGCCCATGGCACCGTCACCAGACATTACCGAGAACATCAAAAAGGGAAACCGACATCAACGAACCCCGTCGCTTCCATCTACGCATGGACCCGTGGATTGATCCACCGTGCTCGTCTTGACAACACACCAGAGTTAGAACGCTTCTCCACTGCTCTAGAACAGGTAACTATCAAACGAGGAATTCTTGTGTCTTTCCTTTTACAAAACGAAATTTAAATAGATCTTGACTTTGATAAAACTCATGAACATGGCCAGTCTACTGCTCGAGTGTAACTTATAAGTTATTTATGCGTATATAATTGTGATTCCAGGCTTGTGTGGATTGTATCGATAGCGGAAAGGTGACCAAGGATCTGGCTGCGGCCATTCACGGGCTTCCGAATCTGAAGGACGGCATGTATCTTCATACAACAGATTTCCTAGAAGCTATTGCGTCACAACTAGAACACAATCTTTCCAAGAAGTAAATCAAGTGTTGCCATTTTACAACCAAGACTTTACCGTTGACTTTCTCACGAGAGTACAAAAGCACATAAATCCTATTGAAGCACTATTTTTTTATACTGTGAACGTTTAGTAATAATAATCTCACATTTTATGAATGATTTTATAAATAAATGTATCTGTATACTTGTTTATAATAGACAAAAATGTATTTAAACGAATTTTACAACTTTGTATTGTAATTCAATATGAATGAAATATATTTTATATTGTAATAAATAAGATCGTAATGAAATTAATGATTTCTAGTCAATTTGGAGAAGCTTTTCTATCCATTTTGCTTATATATTTTAAACATCAATAAACAAAACTCTACATTAAATCAAACCTTTCACTGCCAATTCGGTACTAATAATTAGAAAAAATTCCTATCTGCACTTATTAGGTCAAATAAATATACACCCAGTATTTCGCTGCTGATATGAGAATAAGATATCAAATTTTCAAGTAGCAATTGATGGAGAATGATAACTAGTTTTTCTTAGGCTAGTAAAATATCGTAGAAGCACCACTAATACCTGATAAGTCCGATGGAAGTCATTGCGATAGACATAAAGGTCTATAAGGCAGGCCTACTTGTAATTTTGTCAGTTGGACTAAGCTTAAAGTTGATTACGTTTCAATCAAACGTCTCCATCCAAAATTGGAGAAAATAGTCTATGTTGTTATGGCTTTAAGGCTATATTCTAATTAGAAAATGAATTAAATAAAAGAAAGTTCCAATTCAATGTCATAGAACATAAAAAAAACATAAGCAATGTAAATGTTGTCTGGGGATCGGTAAAGGTTTCGGATCCGTTTTAGAAGCGAATGAATCATAACAAGATAATATTTTTCATTATAATACGTGCAGTTCGTTAACGAATTAAACAAACTATGCAATATTAACACACACTTATGCCTTGTGCCAAAAGTATTTAAATTTTTTATTTCACAATCGTTGACCACATCGATATTTTTCTAAATAAATGTATAGTAAAATTTAAACAGTGTTTCATTTCATATTTTAGTCTGATTCTGTCTCTTCACTGCCGCTTTCCTCCGACTCGGATCCCTCATCTTCTTCGCCCTCTTCCTCAGAATCGCTTCCCAACCATTCCGGCAACGACGGTTGAGATGACAGCGTTTTCCAACCCTCTAATTTATGCAGATCTACAACGAAAATATTAACCAATCAATAAATTGAACGAACCTATTAAAATTCGATACGAATACAAATCCTCACCCAAACAATACATATCACTCAACGTGAATTGTTTCTCCCCTTTTTCTAAGATTCCACCGTACAGATACAAAGTCGACTTTTGAACGGCAATCATTGCATTCATCCTCGGACACGGACCTTCAACACTAGAGCTACCTTCATTTCCGACAACGTTCGCCGTTCCTTTATCGGCAGATGACTTCGCTCCGGAAAGCGTCATCGTAAAAATACCATCGGAACATACAGTTATAGGATCGTCTACTTTTTCTTCCTCCTCCTCTTCGACTTCCTTATTTTCACCTTCTTTTTGAATTTTCGCAACTTTTTGAGGCTTAAATGTCACATTACGCCAAACTCCATTATCCAATTCCAAACAATGAAGACTATTGAACATTTCACCGGTTAATAACTCTTCAGTTTCTTCCATATCCTTTAAAAAGCAAACTCATAAATTTAATACTACAATATAAACCATAGATATAGAATACATAGATACGCCCTGACGCTCTAAGCCGATCACCCTTTTGGTGCATGCAAACCCAAAGGAAAGTAAAGTGCATGCACACTCTCTCGGAAGGTCGATTGACGTTTTTCGAAAATGCCAACGTATTCAGTGAAATTGTGTTACAATTACTCAAGAAAGCATAAAAAGGCGGATGGCATCACATATCATAAGAAAGAATTAATATATAATGTCTTCAATTATAGTATGTAACGCGACGTTCTCCCGAGTGTCCCTTCAGTTGGTAGCGGTAGTAATATTTAGTTTGGTGCCCGTGGCTTTACCGCGCCAACTACCATGCTCATCTCGAGCGCATCGAGATCGAGTCTCTCACCCGCCATCCACCAACGAAGAAAGATCTCTCCTGTGCACGTCTCCACGGGGAGGTGGGGCCCCGAGATCCGCCATCTTGCTGAAGAACCGCTGTGAGGTCGAGTGCAGCATCACTCCCTTCCCTGAGATCCAGCACAACGTCCCCTGTATTCCTCACGCCGTTTCCGGAGAAACATCAGCCGTGAGAGGACCCGAGGACGAGGAAGCTGTTACCAACGAGACGATTTGCAGTCAGGAGCCTCCCCGACTATATATAAACTGTATCCCAAGGTTAGTTCACGTTTCCCTATAACCCGACCCTTGGAAGAAGAACGACGTATCCGCCCTCCGGATTTCCCACCGCGAGATCAGATAACGCGCGTAAAACCGTTCGTTACAAGTAGTATTTTAACATATAATGAAATATCGGCGCGATGTATGTAGTGTTGTATGCAGTGATTGAACAGCGGTCGACAACCTCTGCCACAGATGTCTCTAAATGTACACGTATATCTTGTTGGCACAGAAGGAAATTCAGAAATCGACATTAAGTTTAAAACTACAAACAATGAACTACATATAAAAGTGTCAGCTTTAAAATTGATCCTTGTGGAAGTTACTAATATTTAAATATTGTAATAGTTAATGATGGTTTTATTATAGTAACATACATTTGTAGTTTAATATAGTGTGTATAGTGTAGGAATCTCGTCACCATCATCAAGACATTTACTGCGACGCAGTATACATTTCCAAAACCTTCTAGAAAGCTCCACCCCTACCAGTCGAGTGGAAACAAACCGGTCGAAGCAAACCTGCAGCCATTAAACTAAAATCAAGCGGAACGGTGCCAAAATGTTCCAGAAAGCTCCACCCCTACCAGTAAAGTGGAACCAAACCGGTCGAAGCACACCGCAGCCATTAAACTACATCGAGCGGAACGGTGCCAATCGTTCCAGAAAATTCTACCCCATCGACAAAAACACATTCCTCGCATACGCATCAACAACAGCTGCAACGAGTCACGTGATGCCCAAAAACACTATAAAAGGAGGTCCAACCCAAACAACACCAGTCGACCCACAGCAGCAAGCGCCGACACACAGCAGCAGACTAGTCGACATCCAGCTTCTGACCTGCCACCATGCTGAACATAGCCGAACTTGCTGAACATAGCCGAACAACGAGCCAGCAACACACTGCCGCATCCAGAGACTTGCTGAACATAGCCGAACAACGAGCCAGCAACACACTGCCGTATCCAGAGACTTGCTGAACATAGCCGAATGCCGAGCCAGCGACACTCTACCATATCCAGAGACCGCTGAACGACATACTTTTACCAACTATTAATCATACTCGTGTATACGTTGTTACATCAAAATAAATACCATATCCAACATATAGCTGTATTTAATACCGAAACACAGACGAACCTGTCTATAACACATGGCGGACTGGTGGTGAAGAACACCTTCACAACTAGATCAGTCCCCATAATAGCTAAATATTTTTTTCTTAATATGACTTTATTAGTTTGGTTTACTGTCACGCGGAGTGTCCAATAAAATAAAGCTATAAATAAAATAAACCTTCAGTGCATGTACGTAGTACATAAACTGGTTGCTGACCACTGCCGACATTTTTTTCACCACTTCCCCGCTAGTTAAACTCCCCGCACCCCTCAGTTAATGGCGACAAGATCTCCAACGAAATTTGTATGTAAAGGCATATCTATGTATTCTATATCTATGATGTATAAACACTATAATATAACAGTACTGAACATACCAGAACTCCTCCAAATACGTAGCATTTATTTCCAGGAGCTAAACATGCTGAAAACGAACTCCTCGGAGGTGTCGGACGTTGAGAACCACCTTTCAAAGAATCCCAACGGTAATTTGTAGGCTGTGTACTATTAGGACCGCTACTGGTAGTCGCGACGAGTCGGAAGAGATCACCGTGTGTGACTCCACGGTCGGCTTTTCCTTCCTTGACTCGACTATAACCTCCGTAGACCACCAACTGAACCGAACAAAGCATCAGAAAAGCGCAAACATACGATAATCTAAGATATATTTATATTACATATGTATATATACCGTGTCTTGACCGGTAGGCATTAAGAGACAAGCGCTGCGAGGACATGGTCCGTTTCCGAGCGTTTCAATTTTCCTCCATATTCTAGTATCAGTGCAAAACACAAAGAGATCATTGTAGTACTTATAATTACGTCCGTTGTCATGGTAGCCTCCGAATACTATCAGCTGTTTACGTAGACTGGTCATTCTGTGACCGGATCTACTCGTAGGACACCCAGGACTTTCTACCTATTAAATTAAAATGTACGATTATATTATATGCATAAAGAACATCACCAGATGATAATTGAAGCAAACCTTTTGCCATTTTTTATCCGACAGACTGTATAACCACAAGTCTTTATAGTGATAGAATTGCATCTCAGTTGGACTTGTATACTCGCCGCCAAATATCCATAGTTCACCTCTGGAACAATCATCATGTTAGTGTCGTAGAATCTTCTACAAGTCACGTTTTGAATATACTTAGTTCTACAGTATGAGGTATCTCACTTATTCGACGATAGAGTAACCGCCTGGTGTGCACTTCTCGGAGGTGGGGCTCCTGGAGCTTTGATAATGCGCCATTCGTTCTTGGCTATGTTGTATACGAATAGATTGTTATACACGTAAGTCTTTTTGCCGTCGTGATACTCTCCGCCGAATAGAATAAGTTCGGATGTGTTTGTAGGATGTGGAAGTAATGTGGCGTTGACTCTCGGTGAAGGAGGAGAGACGGTCGTCTCAACGACGGCGAGACGTTTAGCTTCCTCTCGTTCTATCTTGGCTACGATTTCTTCAATGTCTTCCTGAAAAATCGCATGAAAAATTAATACAAAGAAAATTACTATACATACATGGCAAAGTTAAATCTAGGAATACTTCTCCAATATCGGCTAATTCCTTCTTTCTTTTTGATTCGAGTTTCTTTTCAGTTTTGGTGGCTGTTTTAACGGCACCACTCACTTTTTTCTTCTTATCTTTTTTTCCCATAGTTAGTTCTGAAATATAATATAATAATTGTTGCGATTCAATAACATAACCTCTTACGTATCACTTCAAGAAATCACTTGTCACGTTATTACAAAAACCATACAACAAATATATTAAAATTTGTTAATGAGTGTACATTAGTTTGGATTAGTTAGGCAATAATACCTTAATTATACGAATATGATAAATAACCACGTGCACCTGACAGTTGACGTTTGTTTGACGTTATGAAATTTTGGTCGTAAGAGGTGTATTCATGTGTATGTGAATAATTCGTGTTATGTAGGTAGGGTAAACGGAATACTAGTCACATGTGAACCAGTCACAGGACAACCGGTCGCTCTAGATCAGTCACACGTGATCACCCGTCACACTAAAACTGGTCACGAGAAAACTGGTCACACCCGAAAATTAGTCACGAAAAAACTGGTCACACCCAAAAATTCGACAATTTTAGTGTGACGGGTGATCACGTGTGACCGATCTAGAGCGACCGGTTGTCCAGTGACCGGTTCACATTTGACTAGTAATCACCGAACCGTAGGTAGGTAGAGGAAATGCTTCAGTTGTTGGCTAGGGTATAGTTATTGGTCTTGATTTATATCAATAGGATTATTTATGTATACGTTTGTGGTACGTAGACTGAATATATTGTATTTGTTAACTTTCCGACTAAAAATTTAATGACTCCTGCCCTAGGGCAAATTCCATTTATATGAGTTTATAGCAGTGCTACTTAAACGCTGGTCCGCGGCTCAGTACTGGTTCGTACACTGGTGGTACCTGGTCCGCGGACAAATACGTAATTAAAAAATTAAAACAATAGTTTATGACAACGTTGCATTATCTCATTTATTATATTAATTATATAAAGACAAGCCCTAAATTATTTGGGATACTATGCCAATATATGGACGCTGATTATAGGACGACTATTATTCGATGCGGTGCAAACGATCGACAAGCGCCAGACAGACTGAACCACAGATTAACTGTACGTGTACCTTATGCGTGCGCACTGCTCGCACTTACACTAAGCGAAATCTACCCGAAGTCCCGACATAGCTACCCTGTATACGTTCTGTGCTTCTGATACTTTAGTTCTGAATTTTGCCTTATTAAACTCGCCAGAAAGATCCAACTCAATTTTAATAATTACCATTTTAATAATTGCATCTGTGCACATCGAAAGGTTACTCGTCATCTGATGTTCAATCTATCGTTCGTGAAGTCGAGAATTGCGTTTAAAGCAGCCATCCAGTTAATCTGTGGTTCAGTCTGTCTGGCGCTTGTCGATCGTTTGCACCAAACCCCTATTATTGAAGAGAGTATATCAGCGCAGGGATGAGATCGCTATATTTATAAAACAAAACCAACAAACTATGCCAGAACTATTTCAAAACATCAACTGGATAGCTAGCTTATTTGACAGATATTTTTTACATTTTGAATGACTTTAACGTATCCATGCAAGGAATAATGTCACCGAGAACGATCATGGAGTATTTTCAAACGTGTCTATTACGATTATTTTTCACCATCGTAATGGCGGACTTGATTTCCACATACATACATACATATATTGATGACCAAACCGAGCAAAATTGCAAAATGTTTGAAAACGATCGGAAAAGTGTGAATAAGAACCTAAATTTCGTCAGACGAAAAAATCAAAAGCGAGCTAAGAAGAGGCTAGTAATAAATAAAATAGTATAAGCGAAGTCTTTGTATGTATGTATATCAACAATGGTCCTCTTATTCTTTATTAATTGATAACAGTTTGATATACGTACATATGTATGTACTATTTTTTATTTCAGTATGTGAATTGGTTCTTTTTATTATATTCGTAGAGGCCAGGAAATGGTATATATAAAATTATATTCTATTATTTAAACATCGGAGTAATCAACTTTTATATGTAGGTTCTCAGTATGATCCTCAAATTGAGGTTTAAGCAGGGATTTCATTGAAATAACCGTTGATGCGAAATAATAGGTATTCAATTTTATTGATATAAAAATAATAATACTCGAATTATTTTAAATTTTCATAAATATTTACAATGTTAGGAGAGTAATCGTATCACAGAATTATATACATTTTAACTATGTCATAAAAATCAATCATGTCAAAATGTGTACATTCGATTTTAAAACCAAAACTGATTATAAAACAAAAATTATACTTTCAGTTAATAATAAACACATACGATATTTTTATTTTAATTAATAATTAAATTACATAATTTATATTTTGAATTCTTTTACAACATAATTAATGGAACAATTCAATAAAAAAAATTCCTTTTTGTATACACATATGTACATATGTATCATCAAGGATATAAATTATAGCTAAAAATAATAAATAAGTACATAAGATATTTTCTCCAGCCGATGTAGTTTGACACATTAAAATATTATTAATACAAATGTAAAGAACGCTCTTTTCCTAATTATTAAAATGTATACTTATTTTCTTAACGATCAGCTTTTGGTATTGAGTAAAATAAATACCCCGATATGTCACTTAATCATTGTTTAAACACCATTGCTTCAGTGTATGAATTTGCATTATTTTAAACATTTTCCGAACAAAAATTGTTTCAATGCATTGAAATGCAGTCACTTAGTGGTGTTTTACTCAATTATATAAAATATTGAAGTTGTAATTTAACCGTTGCCCAAAACTGATCGTTAAATAAGAGCCGGGCTACACCGTGCGACTTGCGAGCGACTTGGTTGAGGGCGACCAGACCAATGTTTGCAGTTAGATGGGGCATGCCACACCCGTCAACTTATTTGTCGCTCACATTTCCATACAATTTTTCTGATCGCACGGTGTCCGGGTCTAAAGGAGTACATCAAATTTTAAACACATTATACAATATTAGCATTGATTATAAAAAATTACATTTAAAACAACTCATCGATATTGATTATGTTTTTCACTTAAAAATTAATAGGAAAAATTCTAATACAAGCATAAACTTATAGTTTTTTGCCTAAGATTACATTATTCTTTGTACTATAGAAAAATAGATAACATAATGTTTCTGCGATCTCTTGCATATATGCAATAGCAACAAATTAAAGTTTTTAAAGTTTCAGACGTATTATTATTTCTTGGTCAAAACCATACATATTACTTTATTGTCATACATACATATATATTCAATTAAGTGCTTTTGAGTGATGTGACTACATACATAAAAAAAATATTAACGATTCTTACATGGTAAGATAGTATTCATAACCGTTAAAATTTGACATGGAACAATATAAAAACAATAACATATTACTTATTAAATCTACTTCACACATAGATGACAATATTTAATGAGCATAATAGTTTGAGCCACATTCATATTTTACACAAATATGAAATTTCATGAACGTATAGTATGAACGAATTCATACTGAACCCCAGATCACGAATCATACTCATCGGACATACTTCCGTATGATATACTTTCATCGTCTTTGCATATGGAATTCAATTTATTTTTTTGCAGACAATCTACAGGATTCCTCTCAACGTATGATTTTTCTGCAATGGCGCGAAGCGTTGCGGCCATCGAATCGCCCGTCTCTCTTACCATTGATGACAATTGACTGTAGGGTTTTTGTAACAGCAAATAAGGACAATCGAACTCTACACTCCTGCCTGCATCCATCACCAATATTCTATCTGAATCAATGATGGTGTTTAAGCGGTGAGCTATCGTGAGAACTGTACAGTGTGCGAACTTCTCTCTGATGATGTTTTGTATGAAACTATCAGTCCTATAAATATGCAAATATATATGTTAGTTACATTTAAAATCTACGTGAGTAGTATGTAAGTATATTTTAATGCTTACTGTGGATCCATACTAGCTGTAGCTTCGTCTAGTACGAGAATTTGATTATTTTTTAGTATGGCTCTGGCGAGACAAATCAATTGTCGTTGACCGAGACTGAAATTCAACCCTCCTTCTGATATTTGAAAGTCTAAAGATGGTATTGATTCTTTCAAAGACACCTAGAAAAAAAATCTGATTTAACCAGCCCACGACTTGATCTATGTATTTGAGGAATATAAGAAGTATAAAAAACAAAATTTGTTAATCAAACATACAAACACGTTCACACATACAAATTAAGCGCAAATGTAGGGAAACTTACACAAGGCAAAAGTTCTACTTCCGGTTGTCGGATTTTGTTTGTAATTTTTTTATTACTTAAAATCACTATGATTATTATACACATTAAATATCAAGAAAATAAAAATAATTTAAAAGGTCAAAATAAAATAATGAAATATTGTTTTAAAAAAAAATACTACTTGCGGTTTACGAATTCTGACCAAAAACTTATCAGCTCTAAGTTAGTACGTAAAGAATACAAATATAAATTTTCAGCTTGATACGTTCAGGGGTGTGGAAATAATCATGGTCACAACATTTTTGACTTTTCTTAGAGGAAAAAATCCCACTTCCGATTTGTTAAATTTAGTGATTTTTTTTTTATTTTCATCACATTGATGCAAGAATTATACTTGATTGTTTTTGTGAAGAGCACACATGTTTAAGGGGGCGAAAAAAATAGTGGAAGAAAAATCGAACAAGAGTAAACTGCCACTTCCAGCTGACGAATGCTTACAAATTTTATACATAACTTGGTATTAAGCTTACACTTCTATATATGAAATTTCAGTATAATAAACCAAAAATTTTCTGAGAAAACATTAAAAAACCTCGATTCTCTAGAGCAGTGGCTCTTAACCTTGTTGGAGGTACTGACCCCCACCAGGTTCATATGCGCATTCACCGAACCCTTCTTAATTAGAATCCTTCTTAATTGGCACCCAAATCATATGAGTCGGGTGTGTGTCTTGACCTCCGCCGAACTCCTGAGACTAACTCACCGAACCCCTGGGGTTCGATCGAACCCAGGTTAAGAACCACTGCTCTAGAGTAAAAGTACTACTTACGGTTCAGGTAAAAATATTAAGTTATAAAATGTATAATTTCTATTATACGTAAAAAAATTTCATTCGGTTAGCGGTTTGTGAGATAATTGAATTCAAAAACTTAAAAGAAGAGGACACCTATAAGGGGAAGTACCATTTCCGGTCAACTTAAAAATTTGAAAAAAATTTACGACGTATCGATTAAAATTTCAGTAACCTATACCAAGTTTTAGTTCAATAGGACGAAGGGTGTTCAAAAAAATCCACTGACACACAGGCAAACACATTTTTTCTAGATCATGAAAACGTGATTAGTGATCGATTCTGAGTTCAAATCAGTCAAAATCTCGAGGTCAAATTTTCGCATGATCACAAAACTTCATCTATTGTTACTACGTACATAGATAAAGTAAAAATCATCTATCACACATCTGGGTTAAATGAATGTACTGATAAGTGATATAAATTTATATCTACATACATACATCAGCTAGTGATCTAAGTCTGATTTTCCATACGTTTTCATCTGTGATCAGATTTGAAACATATATTAATACCTAATCTGTATGTACTAACCGTTTCTAAAATACCCCATAAAGTAGCATCGTCGTATTTATTGAACGGATCCAAATTATACCGAACTGATGCAGAAAATAATATAGGCTCTTGTGGTATTATTGATATTTTGCAACGGAGATCCTGAAAATTATAATTGAAATTAAAACACACACTATTAGAAAACTATGACTTACTATATAAATAGATATTATACCTGCAAAGATATTTTACTGGTTTCCACATCATCGATAGCAATATTTCCTCTGACGTTGGCCAATCTAAATAAGGCGGAAATGAGAGATGATTTTCCAGCACCGGTTCTTCCGACGATTCCAACCTGAAATCATCATGATCGTTGTCAGTTCGAATTCGGTAAAGATTGAAGAAGTGTCAATTTGCATATTTACCTTCCAACCATTCTTTATCTGTATATTCAAGTCGTCCAGAACGGGATTCTCTTTTTCACAGTAACTCAAAGACACTTGTTTGAAGGAAATAGACCCAGCTGACGGCCAAAAATCTGGAGTATTCGTTTCTAAACAGCAAAAGAGCACACCATAATCAATGCTACTTTGAAATACGTCGTATTTTATTATCATAATTTAGCTCACCTCCTTTATCCAATCCTTTTTCTTGTTGCAGATCTGTATACTGAAGGATCCTTTCCACACTTGTCAAATGAGATATGACTTCAGTGAGCTGCCTAACACCAAATTGTACCATGGATGCAAGAATCAAAGATTGTGATATGGCCAAACCAACATCACCCGATAGCCATTTTCCTGAAAAGAATACATACATTCAAACAATTTTGGATTTGATATATATACATATGTATATCTATAATCGATTGATTACCATTTCTGTAAAAAATGAAAGAAAATGTAACACAGCATACGAATAATATGCTAGTCAAATCCAACCAAAATCCAAAAGTCGTTCGACTTGCTAAAAACTGGTACCACGAAGCTGTGTGAATATCCTGAAAATATAAATAAAATAATTGCTAAATAATAATATAAAGTCAAATTCGGATGATAATTTTGATTAGCTTCAAGAAAAGGTTCGAAAATAAGGTACAAAGGAAATATTATTTGTGGATAATTTGAGTCAATGTACATATAATGATTGTATATTAAATGTAATATCACTATTCTGTCTATCTGTGTGTGTATCCGAGATAACGCTCACAGTTCTATAACAGTCGTTTCGATTCGATATACAAATGTACATATGTATCTCACAGCTAAAACAATGCGAAAAAAACGTACGAATATAAAATTAAAAAAAAAACTTCCATATATATATATATATATATATATATATATATATATATATATATATATATATATATATATATATATATATATATATATATATATATATATATATATATATATATATATATATATATATATATATATATATATATATATATATGTATACTATTTGCTACCAATTATTCATCTAGGCAAATATACGGCGCTAAGTTTCTGAGCGTTTACCGCCATGTATTGAAAATTTATTTATTTAATTAATTTTTCTATTGGTATTTTATATTGTTTATATGTAGATAGGTAGGTACCATTTTTATATTAAACAATTAAATATAAATATTAAATTAAATATATTTAAAAGGTATATGAAAAAAGTTCGACCACATGCAGTCGAACATAGGACCGACACATTTCTTTTAATTTTTTTTTATTTAATGAATTAATATGCCAACACCCTTGCGATGATATTTCATCGGGTACAATACTAGTGTAGCATATGCTAAAAGGAGCCGCCGTTATAATTGGTTTTCAAGGATAGTCTCCAGGCTTAAGTGCTGTCGGCTAACAATGGAGACCCTCGAAGGGACTTAGGGTCGGTAACGGCACCCAGCTACTTTCCGCTAGAGTTCTCAGAACTGACAGTGCGAGACTGTGGGACTGCATATCTGGTACGTGACTATAACAATAGGTAAACAAACGTATCGAGGAAAATGCACTTTGCAACCTGCCCTTTATAAGCAGGTACTTAGGCCATACCAAGGCATTCTGGACGGAGCACTGGAAGTGCGTGGATCTCCTTAATCACCCAATAAATGCTGTGAAGCGACTTTGGTCTTTTATTTGGATCCTCCACCCACCCCTACGCAACACTAGTAATGATTAAATAAGGAAGTTATTAGTTCTCTTCTACAGCACTTGGCTAAATTTGTTGGGATGGAGAGGAAAAGCAGACAGATTCAATCATTGTTCATACAAACAGATGATTTTTCTGTAGATAGCGCTCTTTTTGAGGACTGTCAAGATCATGAGGAAACCAATACGAGAAAGATAAGATGAGAAAATGACCTGATATGAATCGAATTCCTTGGTTAGTCTCATCTGTGCATTCGAGGATCGTATAGTGGCTATACCTTTTATAGTGGTGCATGCATGTGTAAATACGGGACTTCGAGCTGAAATCAAGCATTAATTTCAGTTTTATTTATAAAATTACATTTATGACTGTTTGAAATACTAAATTTGATAAATCTTACTTATTCCTTCGAGTCTTTTGACGTCTTGTGCCGAACGTAAGTAGACTGTCAGTAAAAAGAAAAAGAGTAGCACCATAACAACGATCGGCACTAATAACCAGGTATTTGTTATGCTTACCATTATCATAGCACTCGTCATGAACATCAATATTTGAATTGCTTCCAACATGTCTTTTGGAAGCATTTCATCAATTGTGCCCAGATCTTTTGAAAATCTATTCAAAATTCTACCTGTGGAGTCAAAAGAAAACATTAAACACATAATTAAATCATTGACACATGAAATGAGAACAAAAATACAGTGAATACGTGTAATTTAAAAAAGATTATATACTTGGTTTGTTCATTTAACTCATATTTGGAATATTAGTCTACTTAAATCGAGGGGCGGCTCATGACTTTAAAAACAGGTGGGGCACGAAGAGTCAAGCCCCACCACTCTTCCTCCTACATATTTATTTTATATCCAAAAAATTAAATTTATATATTTTTAATGACATTGTATGCAAAGAAAATTATTTTTATTAACAAATGATTAACTTCGTTCATTATGTGTTCGGAAAAAGCGAAAATGTTATTATTAAAATATATTTAATGATAAAATTGTTAATTTGTGACCCATGACTTTATCTATGTATTTGAGGAATATAAGAAGTATAAAAAACAAAATTTGTTAATCAAACATACATACACGTTCACACAAACCGGTTATGAGAGCATTTTCGATACAAATTGAGAGCAAACGTAGGGAAACTTACACAAGACAAAAAGTCCACTTTCGGTGGTTGGATTTTGTTCGAAATTTTTTTATTACTTAAAATCACTATAAGTATTATACACATTCAATATCAAGAAAAGAAAAATAATTTAAACGGTCAAAATAAAATAATGAAATCTTATATCACATTGATTTTTTCGTGTTTAAGGGGTTTATACAAATAGTGGAAGAAAAATCGAGCAAGAGTAAACTGCCACTTCCGGTTGATGGATGTTTACCAAATTTTATACATAACTTGGTATTAAGCTTATCGATTACTATAAGAATTTCAGTAATCGATACTAAGTTTCAGTTCGATAGGACTAACGGTGTTAAAAAATCCCCAAAATACAGAAACACGGACACACATAATTTTTTTGTGTGTGTCCAAACACACAAGTGATCGATTCTGAGTTTGAATCAGTCAAAATCTCGAGTTCGAATTTTCGCATGATCACAAAACTTCATCTATTGTTACTACGTACATAAATAAAGTAATATACATAGTTGAAATTTCGAAAAACGTTGACGGTGTCATGTATTTTTCGAATCGTATAGAGCAGAGCATCGCAACGCGAGTGACGTGGCATTTTTAGTACAGCGGGCACCACTTGGCACATAAACACGTGCGAGTGAGATCGCGTGTGAGGGGAGAAAACTGATGTTACTTAACGTTTTATTACCTATGTATGTACGGACTAGCTAGCGACTGCCAATGAAGTAAATATGTATGTATGCACGTAGCTGACAAACTTTACGAGTCGTAAATAATGTGTGCCACGAATATCCAGAGGTTGTATAGCTCTGGTATAGAGAATATAGACGACCGGAGCTGACATATTCTGCCCCAAAGAGAACTTAACGCAGCCAACTAAAAGCGACCTTCTGCATACGGTAATACGGATCTTTTTTCTCTGCTTCGACTAACTGTCTACATTCTACACAGTGCCCGAGTAGCAGGTAAACTGAAGCCGGCGACCACGGGACCACGACAGATAAGTGACTGCCCCGAACTAAATTACAAACCAGTTCTGCTCACAGTGTGGTGAGCGGGATAAATAAACACTTGTGTTTATTTATTCCGTGTCTCTTGAAGAGAAATTAACAAGATGCATTTTTTTTTGGGGCAGTGCCCCGTTTGCCCTTAAAGACGAGCCGCCTCTGCTAAAATCCATTATATTTATGAAGGCCCACCCACTCTTCACGTAAAAGATGAGCATGTATACTGAGCGTTGCTTATGCGGATCTTTTCCGAGGAGTGGGGGTGGGCCTTCGTAAATGTAATGATATCTACCCGCAATCACCATATTTTTATCACATCTAGTAAGTCAACACGTACCTGACGGATTGGTATCATAGAACTGCATTGGAACTCGGAGTATCGTATGAAAGGTAACCTCGTGAAGACTCTGTGATGATTTCATACACATCATGAAGAACAAAATGCATCCAGTTATACTGAGTACGATGCACAGGAGGATGAAAAAAGTGTAAACGTACATGTATTGCATGGACGTCAACGGACCTATCAATTGCCTCAGTGCATCCGTCAGACTCTTTAACTTCAATTCTGGCTTTGGAAGATCAGGATACGTTGAATTTTCGATGAAGCTATCAGTGAAGTTTGAAGCTATACTGGTGTCGTTAAGATCTGTATAATCATACACCTGTATACCGAAGAAGCTTTCCAGGTTGCCATCTGATGCTGTTAAATATATATCTCCGATTGCTTCTGCATTGGTGGTTTCTTGGAAGTATTGATTAGTCCTAAATCATAATCAGTCTTTGTTTAAACAATTCTAATTCCAATATAATATGAAAGTAAGATTGTATACTACCAATATGTGACCCAGTAATCGGTAGAGCTCGCAGACAATTGGCTCAACACAAGCATGCTCGCCATTAGTACCAGGATACACGTGTGCTTCCCAGATTTCCAGTATCTCCAGTAAATGTTCCAACCCATAAGTCCTGAAACCTTCTCTTCACTCACTTGTTCCTGTTCTATGTGCTCTTCTTCGTCGAATTCAGATTTGACTGTTGACTTTGGAAGCAAAAAATTAATACGGTGTTAAAAGTCTTAGATTTTTTCAGACGAATCATTATATAATACTTACAGCGATGGATATTCTTCTGGAAATTTCTCGAATACTGTTCGTAGCTGTTAGGTTATTTTCTTCTGTATCTTGTTGTTGAGGTATTGGCGACTGTGCAGTGATCAATTTGCTGAAATCTTGACCCGAACTTAAAAATTCCTCGTACGTTCCAATATTTTCAATCCTTCCCTAAATTTATAATATTTAAACAAATCAGTTTTAAGTTATGGTTGAATTATTTAAAAAGATATAATGTACATATATAAAAACGGACGCGACGTGTGTGGGTATGTGTGTTTGTGCCAGATCGTCAACACACAGCCAATCAGAGTGAAGTGGTTGCAGAGATGCGGGGAAGCGTGGTAGTGGGGAAGCGGGAGGGGGGGGGGGCGTCATGTGACGTTAGGCTGAGCGACGACAGGCATGTGCGACGTCAGGCCGAGTGACGGCTGACACATACAAACACACACACACACACACACACACATATTCATTCATAATTTAGAACGGGTGAACGTGCATTAATACGCGCGCGCGCCTATAAATTAAAATAAACTATATTTATATATGTATAATATATAACTTTATTTTAATTCGTGTATCAATTCCATCCGAAGTCACTCGATGAAATCAACGGGCATAACACTAGTCAATATTAAAACTTGAATAGTATGTATGTAAGTATGAATCTTAACCCTTTGAGTTTTGATGTATTTTCTGTTGAAAGCCCGCCACGCTGATAATTTCGCCAATATTTCTAACTAGAATTATTTATAAATCCAATAGAAAGCAGGTATAAAAATTGTAGCTAATCCAAACAAACCCTAGATAGCTACCGCTGAGGATTTTATAGTTGTATAGTGGATTATATATGTAGTTTAAACGCAATGCTCACAATCTTAATGCCAAGCCACAATCTAAAATACTCAGCAGTTAGGGATTTCCATCGAGAAATTCTGCTGTGGTTATAAATTCACAAATTCTGGTGTAAACCAGTCTTTATAAACATTGACACGGATTAAACTAACCATTTTCAATTCATTTTTTTTCAATGCTACCTGGAAAGGCTTAGCGGGTAGTATTCTTGTTTTATTTGTACATGCTCAAAATACAACGCCTATTGGTGTTTTTCAGGTCCATGGACTTATTCAGTCAGCATTCAAAATGTTAAGTAAATACACAATAAGATAACTTTTAAAAACTTACAATGAATAATAAACCCGCTGTCCAACAACTGGTCAACATTCAAAGGGTTAATTGAGATGAAATATTTCATTTGACTTCTAGGACTAAATAAGGGTAGGAAAATTTAACTTTAAGGTTTCAACTATATTGCAGGTAATATAAGAAAATGACTAAAATCTCAAAAGGGTGGAAAACAAGGATAGACTGAATTTGATTTTGAATAAAAGCAAGCAGTATTGGAACCGTTTTTAGATCAAAAGATAAGGATAATCTTTTATATAATTTCACTTACATTATCGATAACAACTATGATGTCTACCAACTTGAGATACTGCAACTGATGGGTTGCAAGTATGCAAGTTTTGCCACTTAGATAACGACCGAAGCACTCCTGGAACAGGTAGTTTCCAACAGGTGTATCGAGCCCAGACAAGGGATCATCCAACAAATAAATATCGGCCTAAAATCATATCAACAGTAAAAATAACTATACCCAGTCTTCATTTACTTGATTTTAAACGTGCGAATTTACCTTTCTGTAAACAGCTCGAGCCAAATTGATCCTGGACTTTTGTCCACCGGAGAGAGACACTCCTCTTTCACCGACCAGAGTTTGATCACCTTGGGGCAACTGTTGAAAGTCCTTTTCTAAAGCACAAGCTCGTACAACCTAGTACAAACAATGTGAATATTTAAAAATGTACATTAGCTAATCCAAATCCTGTAATATATTGTACTTACGTCTTTATATTTCCTATATTCATACGGAAGTCCAAATAGGATGTTGTTCTTTATGCTAGCTGCAAAAAGCCAAGGTTCTTGACTGGCGTAAGATACGCTACCATTAACTTGCAAGCTGCCCAATTGAGGAGTCAGTTCTTTCAGGATCAAGTGAAAGAGCGAACTCTGAAAACATAAATAAACCAATTGAAAGTTGAATCTCATTAAAATTTAAATTGAATTTGTCTATGTCAAGTTACCTTTCCTCCTCCTATTGAACCTATTACTGCTACTAATTGTGATTTTTTGATACTCAGCGATATATTTTTAAGAGTGGCTTGATTATGATGGACTTCCCTCAGCCAAGATGCTGTAAGATTTGTAATCTCTATCATCGGCATATCCACACTATCGATACTGCTAGAATACTCCAAAACATTGACTTTTAAATCATCCGTTGAGTCTTCTTTGTGATCTTCATATGCTAGCAACATGTACATATGTAAATGAGAATGTTTCAATATATTTAAGTAAAGGGTTGGTCAAAGGGGGCCGGACAATCTCTTGTGAACCAAATAGGAAAAAAAATAATCGGGATCGACTTAATAATACTCGCGGTGATAGCCGCCCTCCGAATCCAGCCGCCCGCGTGCATTACACTATTTGCACATATGAACGATCCAGCTCTGTTTAACCCTTTGAGTAATGAGTTTGAGTCTTTTCTGTTGAAAGCACACTACGCTGAAACTTTCACCAACAATTCCAACTTGAATTATTTAGAAATTCAATAGAAAGCAGATATAAAAATTGTAGCTAATCCAAACAAACCCTAGATAACTACCACCGAGGATTTCAAGTTTTGTAAAGGTGTGTTTAAACTCTCTAATATATCATGAAACAATATAAAATAAACAAAATAAGTCTATTAATGAATGTATTTTTCCAAAACTAGTTCCATCTTCTTCATTGTTGTTAAAATGTTATGCTCACAATCTAAATGCTAAGCCACAATCTAAAATACTCAGCAGTTAGGGACTTCCATCGGGAAATTCTGCTATGATTATAAATTCAGAAATTCCGGTGTAAACCAGTCTTTAGAAACAGTGACACGGATTACACGACCCGTGTTTAATGCATTTTTTTTTCAATGCTACCTGGAAAGACTTAGCGGGTAGCATTCTTGTTTACTTTGTACATGCTCAAAATACAACAACGCCTATCGGCGTTTTTCAGTTCGATGGACTTCTTGGAAAAACGCCAATCGGCGTTGGTCAGCATTCAAAGGGTTATAGTAAATACACAAAAGATAACTTTTGGAAACTTACAATGATTAATAAACCCGCTGTCCTCTTTAGTAATTCCGGGTTTGGTAAAGAAGTCAACACTTTTCTGCGAATACAAATTGGCTCTCATTTCAGCATCCGAATCCAAAATTGCTATAGGCTTATCTTTCTCTTCCAAAAGCAAGAAGCTTTGTATGCGTTTTATGCTTACGAAACATTCTGCAGCAGAAGTCACAGCACATGGATAGACATATGCCAACATAGTTTGCAACATGTTATAGAATTGTGCCAGAGAATAGACCTTAAAGTGGGTTTATAAAGTTAGTACTGAAATAATTTCGATTGATGTGAGTATATTAATCTAAAAATACTGACAGTGGCAGCGGTGATGGAATGTCCCAAAAGAACATGTCCCAGAAGTGTGATGTATAATGCAAATCTCTCTGTGAATATTAAAAAGCTGGCATTGATCGCTCTCAAATATGACACCTGTTTCAAAAACTTCATTTCATTATTTCTAGCTATGGATACGGCTTTTTCGAATGGTTTCTCCCAAGCGTACATCTTCAATACCTGAAATATAAATAGATGTCACTAGAGGTACGATATAACAGCTACATAGCTTTCAAGCATAAAACCTTACGAACTTACTTCACTTACGTGTTTTACGCATTGTTTTATTCAAAGTATTATGCTAAAATATCACTTACTTGAATCCCACATATGATTTCATCCATAAGTCGAACTCTTTCATCAGTTTTTTGTGCAATTTTCAAACGCAATCTAGCCGACAATTTACTTATGAAACCTGAAACATATGAACAAATGAGCAAAATACATATCGTACAAAAAATAAATGGCATATTTACAATTCACATGTCCATACCTTGCAATGGCAACGTCTGCAAAACTATAGTTAAAACTCCCAAGAGTGCGACGGAACTCACTTTTTGAGAATACAAATAACAACACAATCCAATCTGTATCGGAACAACCCAGATAATATGCAAAAATTTCAACACTGAATCGAATCGATTGACATCGTTGGACATCAGATTGACGACTTGCCCCACAGTTATCTGCGTGAAAGACTCTGAACTCATCCGCAGTATCTGAAGGTATAGAATAGGTTATGTATAGGTATATTCTGTCTGCTAACTATATCATCATCATCTACAGCCATTCACCATCCATTGCTGGATTTAGGACTCTCCAAAACACTTTTCCATTCGTCTCTGTTTTGCGCAACTCTCATCAATCTCACCCCACAAATTTTCATAATTTCGTTTACCTATCTTCCCTGCGGTGTTTTTTTTACCCTTTTGCATTCTCTCGGGTACCATTCCAGCACTTATTTTGTCCAATTTTCGTCCATTATTTTAGCTACGTGGCCCGCCCATTTCCATTTCAATCTCTTCACTCTATCCACTATATCCACTACTCTTATCATACTTCTCACCCGTTTTTCGTCTTTCCTCGTTATGCCAAGCATACAACGCTCCATATTTCTTTGAGTGCATTGGATGTGTAGTAACTTGGCTCTCACCCCACACATTTTTCCAATTTCATCTACCTATATTCCCTGAAGTCTTCTTTTTACCCTTTTGCATTCTCTTGGATACCATTCTAGTACTTATTTTGTCCAATTTTCATCCAATCTTTTAGCTACGTGGCCCGCCCATTTCCATTTCAATCTCTTCACTCTATCCACTATATACACTACTCTTATCATACTTCTCATCCGTTTTTCGTCTTTCCTCGTTATGCCAAGCATACAACGTTCCATATTTCTTTGAGTGCATTGAATGTGTAGTAACTTGGCTCTCACCCCACACATTTTTCCAATTTCATCTACCTATATTCCCTGAAGTCTTCTTTTTACCCTTTTGCATTCTCTTGGATACCATTCTAGTACTTATTTTGTCCAATTTTCATCCAATCTTTTAGCTACGTGGCCCGCCCATTTCCATTTCAATCTCTTCACTCTATCCACTATATCCACTACTCTTATCATACTTCTCATCCGTTTTTCGTCTTTCCTCGTTATGCCAAGCATACAACGTTCCATATTTCTTTGAGTGCATTCTAGCACTTATTTTGTACACCTTTCGTCCATTATTCTGTCCATGTGTGCCACCCATTGCCATTTCAATATTTTCAGTCTATCCATTATATCCACTACTCTCATCATACCTCTCACCCGTTTTTCGTCTTTCCTCGTTATGCCAAGGATACAACGCTCCATACTTCTCTGAGTGCATTGGATGTGTAGCAACTAGGCTATCACCCCACACATTTTCCTAATCTCTTTTACCTATGTATATTCCCTGCGGTCTTCCTTTTCCCTTTTTCATTCTCCCGGGTACCATTCAAGCACTTCTTTTGTCCACCTTTCGTCCATCTTCTAGCCACGTGGCTCACCCATAGCTATTTCAAGATTTTTACTTTATCCACCACCCTTGTCATAATTCTCACCCACGTGTTTTGCTTCCTATCTTTCCCCGTTACGCCGAGCATACAACGTCCCATACTTCTTTGAGTGCATTGGACTTTGGCGTTCAATGTCCAAGTTTCACATTCATACGTCATCACTGACAAAACACATTGATCGAAGATCTTTTACTTCAGGCAAAGTGGCATTTATGATTCGAAAACCGCATTCATTCGTCCGAATGCACTCCATCCTAGTTTCATACGTCTATTTCTTCTTGTTAACTGTATACTATGTGGAATTTAATTTACGAATGCGATATCGTGAATGCGTGAATGCTCACACATCCGACTAGATTCTACATACATGATTTTATAAATCAGTCATACCTTTCTATACATTAGGGAGCAGCAAGCAATGCGTACTCTCATTCCGAGCTGTTGTTGTCTCAAAGTTGCATGATGCTGCAAAAATACACTTCCCAGAGACAAAGCAACCACTCCACCGGCATACAAAGCTGCCGTGGTCTGACCTGATGATGATGATTCAGCCGACGTTATATGATTCAGAAGACTAGCCAGAAGCAGTGGTTGAAAAGACCTGTGGGGATTGAAATATAACGAAAAACCTTGTAAAAAGTGGCTGAAATTACTAAAAATTTAGCGAAAGTAAGATTTTTTTCAACATTAAAATTCACATTAGTATATTCACAGGTGAAGTTATGCTATTGAATTGTGCTAAATATATTCAATTTTGTTCAAATATCGGTATTATATGTTTGTACCATATATTATATTTAAACAATGCGACAGATGCGATGGTTGCAGTATTGTTTATTTTCTTGTTTGGAATTATTGAAAGTTGCTAAGGAAATTATGCTATGTACATAAAACTGTTTTTTTTTTTTCTCTTGAACGTAGATGTTTACAAGTTTTGTTGATTTGATGATTTACATGCATATGTATGTATGTAAATGTATCTAATCTAAACAAATAAATTTACAATTGTACTCTGTAAACAATTTTTAATAGGTGTCGTCCATCAAATGAGTGTCATACAATAGCAGGACAAATTGGCTATTAAAATAGTTTTAAAAAATTAAATAGGACAATTTATATCGTGATAAATATGTAGTAGATAGTAGGTATAAGAAATAGTTTGAAATGAAATTAACTCGGTTAACTAAAATAAAAATTGAAATTGTGTTAAAGCCTTCATTTGTGAAACAATATTATAATATAACATTATTTTTTTCATAGCTCGTATTGCTTTATCAAATAAAACTTCAGTTTTGCTTAATTTAACAATTCTAAACACTTGATAAGACGTTTCTGCTTTATATGGATTTTTTGCAAATAAAATTGGCATTTTTATAAATTAGTAAATATTGCTTATTTAGATTTAAGGGATTTATCAATTTTACCCATTTTTTCCGTACTATTTATGCATTTATTTGGTCTGTTTTTTATTTCACTACGTTTGGTTAAAACATATACATATTTTGACGTTTAAAATTCGCCAAATAATTAATTATAACTAATAATGCGATGAAAAATCACAGTCAATAGCATTAAACACATGACTATTGATTTCAATGCTGAGTTTGAACACAGTAATACTAAATTTTGAGTTAAAGACGGCAAAACCCAAAAAACTGTAAAAATTGCGTATTTTTAAACGTTCAAATCTCATATACGAAATCAAACCAACAAAAATCATTAAAATTGATTAAATCCAATTTGGTAACTCAAAGACGTGATTTTTTTGTTGCTCTAAATAAATGTAAAATATTATAATTTTATTATACGTATATTTAACTGTTATTTGTTCTGAAAGATTTTGATAAGCTTTGATACCAATTTATTTGCATTCATAATAAATTCCTAGCTTCACTTCTGCTTTATCATATTAATTTCATTATATAATAGATAAAAATAACGTTATTATTAAAAAAAATTGCTTTGAACTATTTCAACCTACATATGTATGTATTTACAAAAGATTAATTATTGTTGATAACCTATTTGTTTTTTAATCATTTTTTTACATTGTATATAATTCAAGTAAATTCGTCTAACTTTGCTCGGGTATATGTATATACATATGTACTTTATATTTGAACATTTTGAAATTGGTAGCAAATAGTATACATATATATATATATATATATATATATATATATATATATATATATATATATATATATATATATATATATATATATATATATATATATATATATATATATATATATATATATATATATATATATATATATATATATAACAAACTCGACGATTACGAATTGAAAACTGTAAATTATCAATGAAAAAAATAAACATATAACATTTTTATTTGCAAATGTTGCTCTGGCGTATGAAAGTTTTAAAAAATAAACAGTTTCAAGGGCTTTGAACCCTTCCAAAACCCGTCTACGGTCTACGTTAAAGTATCTTGAGATAGTATACCCATGATATGGAACAAGCCCAATTGAAATATTATAATAAATTTTAATATTTGATAATTTATTTTTTAAATATTCATAAATGCATTTCAATATGATCGGTATTAAATAAATAAAATGAAAAAAAAACTCACTTGCATCCCACGTATTGCAAGAGCACCAAAATTCCGTCGAAGAGATATTGCGGGATGAAGGTTTTGACCAGAGCCCTCAAAAAACTTGGTTTTTTATTTAACTTCTTGCACGACTGCAACTCGAGGAACCAGTTCCTGAATGCAAAAAAAGAAATTAAATTATTAACATGCCTTGAAAATAAATCAATAAAAAAAATCCACGCATACCTAACACAATATCATATCATATGTACATGCAAAGTGACTTATCTTCAAGTTACATAAATATTAACAACATAAGTAAAAACCTTGCAATTATACCACATTCTCAAATTATCAATTTAAATTATACGTTCCAGTATTGCACCAAGCTAAATACTGTTATTTATTGAGTTGTAAATATATTTCGAATTGCAACATATCACATTATTAAAATATTTAAAATTGAAAATGTCATCAGGCTTGCTGTTGAAAATGTCATTGTATCATACCGAGATATATGAAATTGGATTGCGCAATTGTATCAAGAGATGACGCAACTATTTATGTCGGATTTGCAATTTTGAAGGGAAAATTGGTAGGAGTTGGGGGAGGATCGGCCCTTTTGTTCACTGAAACCTTTCGAGGACACTTTTTATTAGAGTTTCGTTAGATATTGTGAGGTGACAAAATATATAATAGCAAACGTGCGTTTTACAGTTGCACCATCAGCCCTGTCGGTACATTTTTGCTTGGATAATTTTGCAAGCGGAAAAAATCGGTTGCCGAAGCCTATGCAAAATCGGTTAAAAACCGCAAAACCAATCTAAAACGCGACCGGTCCGTTACTTTCGCTCGTTCTCGAAATTTGGTGAAATTCAAGGTTGCAATTCAAATTTGACTAGACTTGGTTTGAACTTATAAATCTACATAAATATGTATTGCAGTGGTGCAAAATCACTTTCTAATCTAAAAACCATCAGTTATAGACTGCCAAAGGATCTATAGAAAGACTTCATAGAGTGCAAAGATACATACTTAGCCAGCGGTGACCGAAAAAATTCACTCTCTAAACTTTTTTTTGTGGAATTCTATTGCGTTAGATCCAGTGGTGTAGTCGGGCCAGGTCGCCACCCTGGTACTTCTTTTTGAGCCAGGTCGCCGCCCTGGCACTTTGATTGATATGAAAATTGTTTTATGAGTTAAATTAAAAAAAATATGTTGGCTAATATAAATAACCCCTGAGACGAGAAGAATAAGAGGCGACTTAATCGAAGTCTTTAAAATGATAAATAATCATCATAATTGTTTTATGTCCCAAATCATTACGTTCAATGAAAACACTCATCTTAAACACACTCTCAGACTCCAAAAAGAAAAATCGAATAAATTGATCAGAGATTCCTTCTTTTCAAACAGAGTGATTAAAGTTTGAAATAATCTTCCCAGCAATGTAGTAAATTCTGAAAACCATAATATTGTTACGTATACTAAAATAAAAGGTTAGTAAAAAGCCGCCGGTTAAATGCAATCGGATTAAGCCGAGGCGCATCCCTGATTACGTGCGACCGTTATAATTGCTTTCAAGGATTATCTACAGGCTTAAGTACAAGTCGGCTAAACAATGAATGCGGCTATAGCGGTACTCTGTCGCATTCCCATGGAGTCGCATTCCCAAGTGACACATACCGTGGGTCTGAGTGTCGTGGAAATACATATCCGAGTACGTAACCAGAACAATAGGTAAACAAATCGGAAGTCGAAGATGTCCTGAGAGACCTGCCACTTATAAGGCGGTACTTAGGCGATATCAAGACATTCTGGACTGAGCACTGCCAGTGTGTGTATCTCCTTAATCATCGATAAATGCTGTGAAACGACTTTGGCCTTTTACTTGGATCCTCCACCCACCCCTACGCAACAATATTTTTAAAAACAAGCTAGAAGTCCTTCTTAAACTTTAGGTTAAGAAGATTCGCAGATAGCCGGGAAATCGGTAGTAAATTGAGACAAGAATGGAGTAAGTAGTAGATCATCTCTTCGATGAACTAACCAAGCAATGGAATGTTGTTAAAGTGGAAAGTTTTCTTGGTTATTACATGAGAAAAAACCCTGCGCTACAAACGATTGCAAACCAAGCGGGCGCATACTCATTTTACTGCATGCTCATTTTATACTTTAGTCTCGGCTTTTGCCGTTTTAAACTTGCCAGAAAGATCCAACTCAATTTTAAGAATTGCCAATCATCAATGTACATCTAAATGTCATCTGCGCAACCCCATAAATATCTCGTCTTTCGTACATGCTGAAATTCAATCGAAATGAACATGCAACCGGGTGGTTTGCAATCATTTAGATATGCTCGTTTCAAACACAAAACCTTTAGATCATTAATATTCTAAACAGATAATCTGTTACTATGTTTTCTTTAGATTGGATTGGAATTCTTGCTAACACAAGTCAGGGCGAATCTTCGACTTAATTGGTCGATTCAATAAAGAACGCTTTTTCATATACATATTATTCAACAATAGTAACAAACATATTTTTTACAAGCTTTTTTTCATATATAATTGAAATAAAATATACATAAAAATGATAAACCACATAAGTTTGAAATCGGATATAACTTTTGCAAAATGTATAATGTTAACCACTATAATTATTATGATGACTTTTCAAGAAAAACAAAACATACTTTGAACACACATAATATATCGTTTAATGGTATCAATATACATACAGTCGTGGACATAAAAAATGTCACATGACCGCATATTACATTCAATTTTGGTTTTTTTCCTTGAATTATGTCTCGATTGTTTTCAATTTTTTTTTACCTGATATTTGAAACAAAGCAAGTTTTAAAAGTTCGGCAGTTTTTTTTGGACGCGCAAACATCTCGCAAAAAATGGATAACTCATAGCAGATGTCGATTGTTGTAAAATCAAAAATTATTACGTTATTTGAAGAGGATCTTTCTATACGTGAAATATCTCATCGAATGGGATTTGGAAAGAGCTCTGTTAGTCGATGTTTTGAAAAACTATCAAGAAACTGTTACTCTGGGGAGGAAACCCAGAAATGGAAGAGAACTTGTGACCAGTGTTCGCAAAGATCGTCGTATCAAGCACATGATGCTAGAAAATCCATTCAAATTTCCGCACAGCTTCAAGTATCAAATCATGTGACATTTTCGGAAAAAACATTGAGGAGGCGACTTTCGGATCGTGGGTATCGGCCGGCCACACCGCCCTGCCAAAAAGCCGTTTCTTACGCGTAAAATGCGAAAAAATCATTTAAATTGGGCTAAGAACCATAGGCATTGGACTGTCGATGGTTGGAAAAGAGTTGTATTTTCTGACAAATCGAAGTTCAATTTCTTTGTGCAAGATCGGATGCGCATGGTTCGTCTGAAAGTTGGCGAAAGATACCGCATTTCGGAATGCATTTCTCCGGTCGTTGCGCATTCACCCTATTTAATGGTTTGAGGGTGTATGACCACATATGGTTTAGGATCCCTGACCATTATTTAGTAATTACAACGATCGAGGAAATAACGCAACACTCAAAAATCCGATTTATCAAGAAGATTCTGCACCATGCCATCGCGCTCGAGCCTCGAGTACAATTTCGATATTTATTGTCTAAATCTTTTACTAAATGATTAAAGATATTTTCACATATAAATCACAGAATTTAAGAATCTTTATTAAAATAAAATTAAAAAATTAAAATTAAATTAAGAATCCCAGTTATTTTTAAATTTAAGAATTTAAGAATAACTGGGCATCAAATCACTAGAATGGCCGGGAAACAATCCAGATCTGAATCCGATAGAAAATCAATGGGCTATTTTAAAAAGAAAATTGGCAAAACGACGGACATCGAATATAATTTTGCAAATATCAAATATCAGGATTGCGTAAAAACATAACCGAAACTTGGGTGATATTATGATGGAATGTTTAAATTCACTGTACGAAATCAACGCATATTGACGATTATTCAAAATCGGTATGGTAGTATGAAATATTAAAATATAATAATTATAATATTATCCTTGAGTTGTTTTATTCACAAAAGATCTTTTCAACATCTCACAAGGAATATTAACGTTAGAAATCTAACAACAAAAAAGGTGCAAGTACCGTTAATGACCGCTTCCCATTTCTGCATCCATTCCAATTATATCATGTTAACTATTCCCATTTTTTTTACTTCAATTAAAGTTTACTGATATCACTTTAAACCCCTATTCAAAAATTCTTTTGAAAATTACAATACCAAACAGAATTTAAAAAAAGATCGAGTGCGGCATTTTTTATGTCCACGACGTATGTTTGTATGATTTCAGATCTGACATATCAATTAACATGTTCATACATAAATACATATATTATTAACCAGCAGCGTGGGCTGCTGGTTAGCATATATGCTTTGGAACATGGTGGTCACGGATTCGAGTCCCACTGGTTGCTGCTGGTCAGACCTTGATCTGTGACTATCAGAGTTTGCCAATTTATCTGATTTTCATTGAAAGGGTTCTAACAAATTGGCAACCTTTAGGACGAAATCACACAGGGAAGAACGGCACGTCGTGTGCTTGGCTCCCCGCTGTGGAGGATTACATTATACACTCGCTCCTCAATATACACGCTCCTATATTTATTCAATTGTGGGATACACCGTTATCAATCACTGTCAAGCAAAGATAAATACAAGGATAAAATTTTATCAATAACACTCCAGGGGGGTGATTTTGGGACGGTGTATGCTAGGCATGCAACATTTTTTCGCATGTTTAAAAGTATCTAGGAAAATTCATGTTGCCGCGTTCCTTCCTGTGTGATTTCCCAGTAGGCTGTCAAACATATGGTTCAATATTGGATAATATTCAGGGCCGCTCCTACCATACATATGTACAAATGGGTGCAACGCACAAAGGCGGCCGAAATATAAATATATATAACGAGCAGCGTAGACTAATGGTTAGCATATATGATTTTCAAATGTAGTGGTCAGGGGTTCGAGTCCCACTGGTTGGTGCTGGCCAGACCTTGGTTTGGGACTCCAGGTTGATCGTTTAATATCAGAGTTTGTCAATTTACCTGATTTTCATTGAAACGGTTCAAACAAATTGTCAACCTTTACTCATTTCTCGCAATTTTCGTGTTTTCAGCATCTCGAATTTCGATGATTCGTATAAAAATGATGCAAGTTTGTCCATAAATGTCTCGCAAATTTCGAGTTTCTAAGCATCTCGAAATATGACGATTTATATATAAAAAAATGCTCCGAAAATGTAAGTTTATCCAAATCAAAGTCTGTCAAAATTTATCCACAGATGTCTCTATGATGCTTTCTTAAAATTGTATATCGATGTTTGTAATTGGCCAGGAAGACGCATTGGGGTTTACCTGTTAGGCCTTCTTGGTATATATATATATATATATATATATATATATATATATATATATATATATATATATATATATATATATATATATATATATATATGTATGTACATATGTTTGTAAAATATTATAGTACATCGAAAACTATAATTTTATTTGAAATTTATTCTTGGTACATAAATATGTATATAATAGAAAGCTTTTTCTTTTCCAAGAATTCATTATCACGTCAATGCGAATCGTTGAAGCGGTAATAGTTGTTTTTTTTTATTTTTTCAGAAAGTATAGTATATTATACAATATAAACTGTGTTGAGTTCGAACACTCTTATACAATATATTATATTTAAATTGCGAATGACAAATTTAAAAGTTTTAATTACGGCTACTTGATTTCACATGAAATTTCAATTTGTAATAATTAATTACAGTTTTACAATATTTTTCGTAAAAAGTCCTTTTTTCAAATATATTTTTTGTAATCAAATTTTATATCATAATGTTTATTCAGTTTTTCAAACAGGCTTACTTTTTACAAGCCTCATCTTAGTTTGTTTCCAAAATTTATGTGTCGAAAAATAAAAATAAATAAACAATAATCAAATCATGAAACAATGCAGGGGAACTTGAAAAATCATGTAAAACTATTTTGGTCTATTAAAAATCCACATATGTATTTTAAAAATGGTTCTAGGTCAAAAAACATTAAGTGTTACTAAGTTACATATTTATATATTTACATATGTATATGTATGATTGAGTCAAAAACAATAATTTTTTTTAGATTAGGCACTTTTTTTATTGCTATCCATTCATACGAATGTTTATGTATATGTATTTCATAATCACAATTCGCGGAATGCTTCTCAATTTGCATAGTTCGGAAGGTCAATGTTGGTCATAATTGGCAAGGTTCACTTCAAGGAATTATTTTATTTTTGTTAATTTTAATAATAAATTCAACTTTTATAATGTTGTTAGTTAATTCGGCAATTCTCTTGCCGAATGCGTGTAATAGACAATTTCACGGATTCGGTGTAACATATATACATGAAATAAACGTTTTGGTAGGTACAATACAAATATGAACATTCACTCAAAAAATATTTAGGAATCCAGAACGTTCGACAAAAACCATCCACAATATACAATCTAATATCATTACAGTCCTATGGAAATTGTATGTAAATCAGCCTGAAAACACACTGAGTAGTACAGGACGTCACGTCTTTTGACCGTTTCACAGTGGGGGTTCCCCAAAACGAATTCGGGTGAAGTTGCACATGCAGAGTGCATATGTTTGGGAGCTTGCTCGTGTATTCATATCCATATTCAACCGAGATCAGACAAGTTTCTCCTACATTTCTTCAAACATGGGAATCACCGTTATCAATCACTGTCAAGCAATAATAAAATATCACCGAAAACATTCCAGGGGGTGATTTTTGGAACTGTGTACCATGTATATGGGCTAGGGGTGCTGCATTTTTCTCATGTTTAAAAGTATCTAAAAAAAACCCGTACCACGTACCACTCAGTGTGCTTTCGCCCTTAGTCAAGTTACGCTTTAGTCACATTCAGCTTTTTAGCTTTTTACACACTTGCCGCGTGTGTAAGCAGCTTTTTATTCAAGTGCAAGAGTTGGCGAGAATTATTTTCATTGAGTTTAGCCAAATGTAACTTCACTAAATGACTTGCTGCGTGTAGACTGGCTTTAAAAGTGACCGTATTAAAGGAAAAATGTGCTAAGATTAAGCCAATTATTTAATCATTTAATCAACAGCCAATAAGGGCGAAAACACACTGAGTGGTACGTGCTACGTGATTTTTTTTTAGATAAATTTAAACATACGAAAAAAACGATGCACCCCTAGCCCATATACACGGTACACAGTACCAAAAATCATCCCCTGGAGTGTTTTCGGAGATATTTTATCCTTGCTTGATAACGGTGAATCCCATATTTGAAGAAATGTATGAAAACCTTGTTGGTTGCATATGGATATGTATACACGTGCGACCTCCCAAACATATGCATTCTGCACGTGCAACTACACCTGAATTCGGTTTGAGGAACACTCACTGTTTACGGTCACAGCGGGAAGCTGAAGCAAAAAAAGAAGGACGTGACGTCCCATACCACTCAGTGTGCTTTCGCCCGAATTTATTCAAGTATATTTAATTATTATGTTTTTAAATATGGACCAAAATATTTTTTTGTGTTAATTGAGATCAGTTAATTACCTTATTTCGTTTCCATCGCACCAATTTTAATATTAAATTTATATAAATAGAACCCCCCCCCCCCTTTTTATTATTTAATATTTATTTTTATTTTATTTTCACAAAATATTTCAATAAATAAAAATGTTTTAAAAAATCACTATTGGTTAATATAAAAAAATTAGGTGGGGGGGGGGCGGGATACATAAGTTTTTATTGAATACACTTTTTTTTAGCACTACACCACTGGTTAAATGTGTCATTCACTTAAAAGATACGCCTATACTATTACATATGTGAATATATAAATGTCAATGGAGTCATAACTATGATTTACACTGTAGAATGTCAATCGAATGATTTGAAATATATCTATTTATATAATGTCGAGTCAAGCTTTAGTTTAATATATCAGGAGCTCATTTTGAGACTTAGGAATTACGAAGACTTGACCTGTTAGTTCGTTCAGTTATTTTGTAAATAACATATGCACATACACTGTAGATCAAAATTATAGTCACAAAAATAGTTGTGCTAATAAGAATCTCCTCAGAGCGAGTAATATATAGATAAGAATCGAAATTTAGTTGTTTCTTGTAGTGTAATTTAATTTAACAGTTATTCATACAAGAATTTTAGTACATTGAAACCGAAAAATGTAATTCAAATTTCATGATTCCGAAAGTTTTTAAATGTAACTCAGTGGTACCCAAATTATTCATTAGATGGAGATTTACGAACAGGATTCGTTTTTCATTGAACCCAAAACCGGCTTTATGTTTTGGGTCCAATGACGTACAAGTGATTTAATTTTTTGCACAATTTTCTATTGCGCATCTTACCTTTCGAGCTTGTCTCCTAGCTTCTGGGAGATGTCAGTGTCGAGGGGTTTGCCCATGTCTTCGGCGAGCAGTTCATGGTTGAAACCCCTCTTGAAGAGCGGCCACATCCACAGGAACAGCAGCTTGGAGACGAAGTTGGCATTCTTCCTCGAGTTTTCAGGCAAATTCATAACTATCACACACACAGTTCACAACACACGCAATCCGACGAACCCCCAACTGGTGATGACCACTTCACCAATGGGTAACTTGAGATTCCACGACCTGAAACGCAAATGGCACACCTGAAACAGCCGCTCGGCTACAATGCGGAATATGTCTTCATCCGTGTTTACAAACGGAAGTCAACCACCACCTGGTGTTTGGTTTACTTTACCTGTTTGGTTTGACGATGTGGTCTGTTGATGTCGACGACTGGGCTCACACTGACTGTGGTATGAACAGAAACACTGGCGTTTCGTGGTGACAATATTGTCGGGCAGTGGCGTGCTTCTTTCAGCTGATTTCGACACCCCCTCCTCTTCTAGTAGATTCACTTAACGTCTCTCGTTTCCGCAAAAGTGCATGTAGAACGAGTGAGGTTGCCCGGAAACCCCCATCTCCTTATTGATGTCAGGTCTATTAATCATCGTGTCATTTGCAAATAGCAACTCTTCTTTCCAAACAGAACTACGCATGTTTTCGTGGCTGAAAGTGGACCACGTTGATCCAACTGTGTTAAAAAGCTCACAAGCTATGTACATAATACTTTCTATGCATTTCCATATGCATATACCATAGTGCCATGCAGTAGCGGCTCGTGAGAATTCATAGTGGAGGGGCTGCAGAGATTAATCCTGCTATAATAGCTCATTAACCAAACTGGTGATCGAATGAAAACAAAAATACAATGCATATGTACTATAGTGGGAGGACTGCAGCCCCGCAGCCCATATGCCATGACTAAGGGACGGCTGCCGGTTTCTATTTGGGCAAAAAATGGGTTCACTGTTGTCAATTTCCATTCTCAACCTTTTTTTTGCTCTCTTACTTTATAGGACAATAGTACTTGACAATAGTCAACCCTCTTTCCTGGAAAATGGAAACACCATCGCTGAACTCTAGCCATGACTAGTTCATGCAAACTTTACTTCTACAATGTAATTTTCAACTAATATAACAATCAATACTTCTAGACTTAGCGGTCGGATATGAGTACTATTTTCAGCTTCATAACTGCTCTACCCGAGCAAGATCTCAAAAAAGCCTGTATTATTAGGGCGAAAACACACTGAATGCTACGTGGTTCGTGTTTTTTTAGATACTTTTAAACATGCAGGAAAATGCAGCACTTCTAGCCCATATATGTACATGGCGCACGGTCCCAAAAATCACCCCCTGGATTGTTTTCGGTGATATGTTATCCTTGTATTGATGAATATAAGTGTTAATTGATGAATATAAGTGTTAATTGATGAATATAAGTGTTGAAAGATTCGATACAAGTTGTGCAAGATAGAAGTACATGTGTATTAGGACAGAATTCCGATCTGAATAGCAAAAGGATATTAATAAAATCCGACTAAATTCCGTAAAGAATAGGTTGCTGAAAGACATGCAATTGCATGGAATGGTTTGGAAAATGTGATATAATTTTGGAATATAATAATAAATAACCAAGTGTAATAAATAATATAATAAGTAAATTTTAAATAACCGTCATTGTTTTTGAATATTTCATTTACAGATTCAACTTATGGTGGCGACAACAATTTCATGTAAAATAATATCATATATTATATATCGGTATTCTGTGTGTCTGTGTAAGATAACGCTCGCCTTACTACATATAATAGTCATTTCTATAATAATACGAAAATAATAACAGATCAACAAAAAACTATATACATATAGTGTTAGCTACCAATTTTTTCTCTAGGGAAATAAGTCTCTGGGCATTTAGCGCCATCTATTGAAAATTTATTTAATTAATTCATTAATTTTTCTATTGGTGTTTTATATTATTTATATGTATGTAGCTAGGTAGGTATTTTTACCATTTTTTTTCATATTAAACAATTAAATTTTATGTATTTAAAAGGTATTTGAAAAAATTCGAGCGCCTGCGGATCGAGCACAGGACCGACATATTTCTTTTAATTTTTTTTCATTTAATAACTTAATATGCCATAACCCATGCGATGATATTTCATCGGGCGCAACACTAGTGAGTATATAATAATACAGTATAGATGTAATATGCATATGTACATATAAAGTATTTTAAAATTCAAAAACGTCATTCATTTAATTAAAATTTAAATGTGTCAAAAACCCTTTTGAACCTTTTCTGTCTTCTTAAGTAGTTTTTTTTTCACCAGCTGAGTCAGATATTCAAATGCCTTCCAAAATACAAAATGCATAAGTGCAATTTCTGTTGATTTATTTTAGTTGAATTGATGTACAATATTGATTTTGAATTTGTATATACATAGATATGTATATGAATATAATAAATTAAAAATACAATACAATTTATAACATATACATACAATTGTTTATATAATGTATGCAAAATAAAATACAATTCTTTTCGTTTTTTCGTTTTGATGTCTTCTTTTTTTTTTGCTTTGAATACTATGTATTAAAAATACAGGTAATACTCAAATTCGTGTCTAAACTTTAAATAAACTATATAACGAACGTGTCAAGAAGCATTTATTTTTTCCAAATTCACGCAAACTTGGCAAATAACAATAAACGTGCGCTAATGATGCATATAAGCGATTTTAATCATTACGATGACGCTTCTCAATCAAACTAAACACTATAAATCACCTTTGAAAGAGTAAAGAACCAGTTTCAGAATCCTTGCATCGATTTCAAAGATCTCTAGTTATATTTTTTTTATTTCCATTTTACTGGACACTGTTTCGTGCACGGACTCGTTCGTGTCGCTGCGAATCTCGCAACAATAAATAACCTTAAAAATAAAATAATAACAGAAAAACAACACAACTCGTTCATTCACAACACAAATGTGTAGTAGTGGTACTTTTTATTTCTCCACTTATCATATTTCATAAGCAATGAGTTCGTTGCAAAATAGTATGGAAAAAAATTCGATTCATAAACCTACTGTTATATCTATGTGATGACAAAATTATCCCGTTACGCTCTGTTGGAGTTGACGGTTTCCATTTCGATACGAAAATATTCATCATCAAACTCCCAATATGTTTGTTTAATTATTGATGAGTCGCATTCACTTATATGTGCTTTGTTTGTAATGTTTGCTCGGCGTTCACAAATGTAAACACTCCTTTTGTATATACAGAAAACATGAATGATAATTTCGTCTGTGTCCATACTGAGAAATAATTAGTCGCATAATTTAAAATTAACAGTCGCGTACTGAAACTGGATGATGTATGACTTCCATCACATTTTAATACTGTTCACTTTTCGAATATGAAACTATGTATGCTGTTGTCAAGACAAATCGTTCTCTGAAAACCGCTCTTTCACAGAACTATCGGTCGAAGATGCTGAGATTCAGCTGAAAAAAAAAGTGTTTCAACACAAGTGGAGCGGAAAACCAGCTGTGACAATAATTTAAAGAGTTGTTTACAGTATAATTTATCAAGTAAATATCTGACGTTTAATCGATTCAAATGGATTTATTGATATGTTTGTTCAATAGTCTAAATGTGCTTGCTTGTGTGTGTTTATTAAAATATATTCAAATTCTCAGATAAACATGATACAATATTGCGTATGATGTGTCTGATGATCGTAGGATGATCTTTGGCTATTAATATGATATTCTGATTGTATTATTTTTGTTTAGGCATAATTCTAAGCTTTATACACTCTTACTAGTGTTGTGCCCGATGGAATATCTTCGCATTAGTTATAGCATATCAAGATATTAAATAAAAAATAATTAAAAGAAATATGTCGGTCCTGTGTTTGATCTGCACGCGGTCGTATTTTTTTCAAATGCCTTTTAAATATATTTATATTTAATTGTTTAGTATGAAAAAAAAAGGTAAACACTACCTACCTTCCTACATATGAACAAAATAATACATTAAAAGAAAAATGTATTAAATACATTTTCAATACATGGCGCTAAATGCTCAGAGACTACTTTGCCTAGATGAAACATTGGTAGCAAACAGTATAAATAGAAGTTTTTTGTTGATCTGTTATTATGTTCGTTCTATAATATATTCGTACGTTTTGCTGGCAGTGTTTTAACTGTGACGTACATATGTCAAATCCAAACGACTATTATAGTACGGCGAGCGTTATCTTACACAGACACACACACACAGACAGAATAGCGCTATTATATTACTCTTATACCTATAAATCAGTGGTTCTTAACCTGGGTTCGATCGAACCCCAGGGGTTCGGTGAGTCAGTCTCAGGGGTTTGGCGGAAGTCAAGACACACACCCGAATCATATGATTCAGTTGCCAATTAAGAAGGATTCTAATTAAGAAGGGTTCGGTGAATGCGCATATGAAACTGGTGGGGTTCAGTACCTCCAACGAGGTTAAGAACCACTGCTATAAATACATAAGTATATCAAAGGGTTGCTCATCAAATTACTAGTGGTTTTATCTGGCTTGGCTCGGTATTTGTAATATAAACCACTTAAACATGGCTAATATAGTTGTTAACATTCTTTAAATTTTTACCAATCAGAACTGAAAAAGGTATCCGGATCCGGCACTGACAAAGGAATCTGGAATCGGAATTGAAATCATAAATGGGAATCGGAATCGGAAATGAAATCCGAATCAGAAATCGGAATTGAAATGAGAATCGTAAATCGGAACTGAAATTGGAATGGAAAATCGGATTCTTCCACCCAAACCTTACATACATACATGTACATAGTTACAGACATACAAAGTCTCTTTCGATATTATATATTGAAGAAGATTGAGATAGTTTAATAATTGAAACACGTGTAGTTGCTTATTATTTGCACTTAGCAACTAGCAACCTGGCATCTCCCAAGAAAGTTATTCGATAATGAGCATTGATATATAGAAGAAAAATCTTTACTTTAATGGAAAAATTTGATTTTATCAGTATTTCAAATCTCTATAAATTATTTATTAATAGTAACCTGACTTGATTACTTGTTCGGGCTTTCGTTTTTAAATGTAATAAATTATAACAATCAACATTACCATCAGCTGAATAAAGAAGATATTTTTTTTTGCTTTTTGTACAATCAAGGTTTAAAAAATAATCAGATTTTTCAAATTCTTCATACAGGGTAAAGATCACTTGTATTTTATTTGGAAATTATTTGTTAGTCTCATATATGTACATACATTTTTATTATAATAAAGATCATTTTTTTACTTATTTCCAACGAGACATATTGCATAAGACTTTCAATCTGTATTCAATGAAATGCCATTCAACAACTACCGGCAATTGTTACACTATTTAATTTATGTGAGAAGGTTATTGTTCTAGTAATTTTATTAAATTAACAAATAAAAGAGAAACTTTGCATTATGATTTTATAATCACATATTTATTTTTCATTTTCTTCTTTCAATTCAAAAATTAAATTAAATGAAGCAAAAGTTGTGCAGAATATTTTTTTATTTTTATAATATAATACACAAAATTTCTACACGATATAAATACTCTCATACTTATTTTGTATCAGCTTAAGTCAAAACACATCAAATAATAGATACAGACATTGCATGTAAGCCTCTATATACATATGTACATATGTATGTGTCTATTTAATTACAGTATGTTTCAGTTCGTTTTAAGAATGCATACTAATAAGTCTTCTTTGTACTCATATTTCATTCTTTTCGTCCAATAATTCCACCTGTTCGGCCAACTCCTCCTCTAGGCCAGTGTTCAAAGGTACACCACCCGAGAGTATATAGGCTTGCTTTGATATCTTATGCAGTGATGAAGTCATTTCATAGCCAGTTTCCTGCACCATTTTGTACAGATGTCCATCTGTGTTGTTCAGTAGGATGTAAGGATGGTCAAATTCTACCATTTTACCCGTGTCCATCACGAGGACACGATCTGAGTCCATGATAGTGTTCAGTCGGTGAGCTATTGTCAAAACAGTGCAGTGCTTAAACTTATCTCGAATCGTCTTTTGAATGAAAGCGTCCGTTCTGAAATGACAGAAAGATTCAAATTTCAAACTCTCAATGATACGTAGATTAATTGCTAAAAATAATTTTTAATACACCCATATGTACTAACTTGAAAAAACTGCATGCCATATATAATATTCCGTTTGTTACAGACATTACTAACAAACTAACCAGTAGATTCTATGACAGAATCACTAATAACCATACTAACACACTTGTGAAGAGTCTTGGTGTTTACAACAAAATGTCTATACCCTTCAGGTATAAACACAGATTACCTAAACACAATCTGCTTTAGGTCATCAACTTTATAGAGTCTTTAATTAATATTATGTATTAGATGGATTATGAGCATTTATAAGAATTGTAAATAGATTTTTGAGCTCTTTTTCCAATTATGCTGTACATTAACACTAGAATAATATAATACTATGATTACTAACCAAATTAAATTAAAATTGTAAAATACAAAATGATCAGCAGATCAGTGGCTATTAAAATAGATATAAGATATATTGTAAACATAATTTCGTAATAATAAAAAGCATTTAAAAATCAAAATTAGATTGTAATCGGATAATCGCCTTATACGTAGGTAAAAGACAGGTGAGGGGTGACTTAAAAGTGGTTTAAGGACATATTTTATATAAATGCATATCGAAAAAATGTGTATCAGGTTTAAATAAAGGTCTGATTTTCATAATTGAAGATGTAAATGCTAATAAAAAGAAGAAATTAAGACTTACTGGGGATCAACATTAGCAGTGGCCTCATCCAAAACTAAAATCTTATTATTCCTAAGAATAGCTCTCGCTAAACAGATCAACTGTCGCTGTCCAAGACTAAAGTTTGATCCTCGTTCTGAAACGTGGAAATCTAATGATGGTACAGCATCCTTAAGTTCAACCTAAATAAAAATAGCAATTAAGCAGATAATAATAGCGAATGTTTGTTTTATAATATGATTTCATGTGACGAGTCTTACTGCTTCCAAAGAATGCCATAGGGAAGCATCATCAAATTTGTTAAACGGATCTAAGTTGTACCGAACAGAAGCCGAAAACAACACGGGTTCTTGTGGAATAATCGAAATTCGAGATCGCAGATCCTAAAAAAGAAAGTTTACAAGTAAAGATCTGCTAAAAAAATCTTAGGGTTAGGTAGATAGGGTAACCATATTTTTCGGAATCAAATGAGGACACAAGAGTTGAAAATATTCATAGAATAAATGTAGAACAATTTTACATATAAATACAAGGGGAAATAGATTTTCAATTTCAGGTGTTAATTCCGTACATATATTTATGTATATGCATATGTAGTATAAAAGTACTCAAAAATTCTGAATGAAATAAAATCTAATAATTCTGTAAAATATTTATTGAATAATTTTAAGATTTTTTTATAACAATAAATTTATATGTTAATTGACGCTATGAAGCTATTATTTGATAAAATGACTCACTTTAATTATTTGGGGATTCAGTGAGAAATTTAACGATTTTTCTACAGAAGTTGATAACCCGATAGAAACCAGATAATCATAATACCAAAGATATGAGGATCTGGTTCGTGAAAAGATAAACCAGTATTTGAACAGATTTTAGAAATAGTTTATAAATATAAATATGTATATAACCAGAATTGAATACTGTTCAATTTTAGCAAGAATACCGGGTACTTTCTAAAATGCCTACCATATGTACTTAAAAACACATGTTTCGGGATAATCCGAACATCTGTAATCCTACCTGCAGAGACAGTTTTCCAGTTTCTATTTCATCTACAATAATATTGCCTTCAAGTTTGGCCAATCGAAATAGGGCAGTTATTAAAGATGACTTTCCAGCTCCAGTACGTCCGACTATGCCGACCTGTATTTAATTCAAAAATTTAATTAATTTATTTATATTTGATGTATAATCCATTATTAAATTACCTTCCATCCATTATTAATTATTATATTGAGATCCTTCAAAACAGGTGGATTATCATCAGAGTATTTCAAAAACATATGATCGAACACAACTGTGCCTGTACTCGGCCAAGTCTTCGGAGTGTCTATTTCTATCATGAAAGGTATAATAGCTTAGAGTAAAATAGTATAAATAAGCTGATCAAAACTTTCAATCCTTTATCTTACGTCCTTCGTCTAAACATTTCTCTTCTTCTATTTCAGTGTATTGAAGCACACGCTCAACGCTAGTCATTTGAGAGACAATCTCCCCACTTTGTCGTACTCCAAACTGCAACATGCCACTTAAAATCAAAGACTGTGATATGGCCAATCCTACATTTCCAGAAAGTGAGTCATCTGAAAGAATTAAGTTAGATTTTACAAGCCAATTTAAATGTTTTTAGAACAAGATATATAAAAAAAATCATTGTATCGTACCTGTTTTGGTAATTATGAATGTGTATGAAACTATTGCCAGAAAAATGACACATATTAAATCTAACCAGAATCCTAAAGTTGTACAGCATGCTATGTATTGATACCATGCTGATGTGTGAAGATTCTAAAATAAATTTATTTTATTTATAAAGTGTCAAGTTTTTTTTTTTTTTATATAAATTATAAAATAATAATTGTTAATTAGATTTTACCTGATGTATGTCAAATTCCAAAGCTAAACGTTGTGATGCATTACATGCTCGTATAGTTGTGATTCCGTTCAACGAGGATGTCACATGAGAAAATACGGGACTTCTCGCTGAAATTCAACATGTTTTTAAATATGGCATATTAAACTACTATTCATATCAACTTTTAAAATATAAAAATATTTTACTTATTCCTTCAAGTCTTTTAATATCTTGAGCCGTGTTCAGATACATGATAAATATATTATAGAATAAAACTAATACGAATATGACTGGAATCATCATCCAAACGTTAGTGATACTAACCAACACTAAAATACTACACATAACTAAAAATATTTGCACAGCTTCTATAGTTGCTCTGGGGAGTAATTCATCAACAGCGCCAATGTCTTTCGAAAATCTATTCAAAATCCTACCTGAAATATTATCGAATTTAATAAAAAACATTTGATTTTATAATCACGAATACATTTAAATGTTACCTGAAGGATTCGTGTCGAAGAATCTCATCACACCCCTCGATATCTTGTGAAACATTTGATCATGCAAACCCTTCGACGCATTCATGCACACTTTGAAAAAGAGTAACGATCTCGATATAGTCATTACAATGCACAAAACAATGATGATTGTATATATGTAAAGATATTCCATGGTATTGAAAGGTCCAATCTTTTCATATAGGTCGAAATTGTCCGTTGTACTGCGAACTGAATCTGAAAGAGTATCATTAGTCTTGGCATCTTCTAATTCATCTTTGTAATTTTGTTGATTGGTCCTGAAACATTCATATAATCATTACAAACATTCATATTATAGAATGTACATATGTTACGTTTATGTATTTTATTACAATTACCAATAGGTAACCCAGTAATCAGAAATACTAGCAGATATTTGGCCCAAAATCATCACGAAAACCATGAAGAAGACGAAGAAAATACTTCCACCAGCTCGCCAATAACTAAAATAAACACTAGTACTCATTTTTCCCTTTAGCTGCTCTTCTTCTTCTAGCTCTTCGGCATTTTCATCGTCATTTTCAGACTTGGTTGTTGACTGAAAGACAATGTTAATGAAATAAAACACTTAATACAATTTATAAACAACAATCGTTCACTTACAGCCGTTGACACTTGTGAAACAGCTCGTTTCAATTTAGTTCGTGTGTGAGTCTTATCATCAACATCCACAGTCTTAGTCTCTTGTAATGATGAAAGGAGAGAAGAAAAGTTTGCACCAGACGAGACCAATTGATCGTAAGAACCGGTATTTTCAACACTTCCCTAAATTAACCACAAAATGAATCAGTTTTTATTTATTATTAAAAATTGTACCATTGCGACACATCAGATCTCCCTGATCAATGTTCAATGAGAAGCAAATATAAATGAAATAATAACAATGTAAATTAAATAAAAAAAATACCAATAATTTTATTTTACTACCGCCATCTATGTATAAAATTAGCGACTACGAGACGTCACCGAGATTTAAAATTTTCGATCTTGAAACGCTTCATAAACGATATTTTATCTATATCGTAATGGCGGAGGATCCATTTACTTATATTGATGACCAAAATGAGCAATATGGCAAAGTATGAAAACGATCGGATAAGAGACAAACTTTTTCCTGAATTGTAATCGTAAGTGAAACGTAAAGGAGGTATGTAATAAAAACAATTTGAATGAACCAATGACAATAAATTAGTGCAGCGTTTCTCAACCTCGGTCCACATGGCCCCCTTGGGAAGCCCAGAGCCTTTCAAGAGAGGCACAAATCAAAATTCTACTTTTAGGGAGGCATTACGAGCTCTAGGGGAGGCACAGTCATAATCAAATTATAAAATTTCTATATTAAAATAATATCGAAAGAAGAGCTTAAATGTTTTATTTGTTATCAAGTCCATTTCGAGATCGCCTTTTTCGACAAATATGTATGTGAGGAAAAAGGGGAGGATTTTAAGCATCTTCTATTACACACAGAAGTTCGTGGGTTATCGAAGGGTGATTGTCTTAATCGTGTTGTTATAATTTGGAACAGTATTGTGTCCTTTATGAGTGACAACCAATTTGGGGAAGACATGGTTGGTGCAAAATTCGATATATTTTATTTATTAGATAAACCTATGTAGGAATCTAGCACAACTTGTGCTATTACGAATCAAAATCAGTGATCTCATCATCGATCCTGTACAAACATGCATAACTCAAGGGCAACGACCCCTTCGACCATTCCAGAAGAAAGAGTTCATCTCTCGATCGTAAAACGAACAGTGATGTCATCAGGCAACCGCGACACGATGTCCTGAAAAGTCGTAAACACGTGGCAGTCATTAACGCGTGGCATACGCCCACATTCTCAAACGAACGACGTCCTGACGCTGACCCCATAAAACACACGTGTACCGAGCACGCGCCTCGAAAATAGGTCAAAAACATGTGTCTAAAACACGTGTCCTGGAAACGAAGACAAAGCATTTGCGCGCGGCACGCTCCAGCCCAGAACGTGTATAAAGCAACGCAGCAGCTCACAACACCAGAGTGAACCTCTGGAGTTCAACCAGATCACTTCTCCGAAGCTCGACCTCTTCGTACATACAATAACCATTGTAACAATTGAACAAAAATAAACGATCCTCTTTCAAACTCAACTGAGTTTCCATAGGCCGAGAAACGGTCGAAATCTTTAACCCATCCTATACCTATTTGAAAAAATTAATGTGTTAAATAAACAGTTACAAGGAAAATGTTTTAATCTCATAACGAGTAAAAATGTAATTATTGCTTTTTAATGGAAAGCTCAATCTTTTCAAAATTAATATTGGACGAAGTGAGCTAACACAATTTCCATCATTGGCTACTATTTCTAATGAAATACAAAAGGATATCTTTACATATACATATCTTGAACATTTGAAGCAGCTTCATGAGGATATGCAAGTTAAATTTAATGATATTATAAATCTAAATATTCCAGATTGGGTTATTGATCCATTTAGTGTGAATGCAATTGATATTGATATCGAATTGCAAGAAAGTCTGATAGATCTGCAAAGTAATATGAATGCACGGGTTTGGTGCAAACGATCGACAAGCGCCAGACAGACTGAACAACAGATTAACTGGATGGCTGCTTTAAACGAAATTCTCGACTTCACGAATGATAGATTGCACATTAGGTGACAAAATTCTTTAATAAGGTTTAAATAAGGCAAAATTCGGAACTAAAGTATCAGAAGCACAGAACGTATACAGGGTAGGTATGTCGGGACTTCGGGTAGATTTCGCTTAGTGTAAGTGCGAGCAGTGCGCACGCATAAAGGTCTGTTCATACCTATCCAGCACGACCCGTATCCTGCAGGTGTCATGCAAGTGCGGATAGTATTCTTTGGTACATTCTATATGGATGCGCATGCGCAAATGGAATATGAATACGTCCATATAATGTACCAAAGAATACTATCCGCACTTGCATGACACCTGCAGGATACGGGTCGTGCTGGATAGGTATGAACAGACCTTAAGGTACACGTGTCGTTAATCTGTGGTTCAGTTTGTCTGGCGCTTGTCGATCGTTTGCACCGCATCGGAATGCACAAGTAAGATTTAAACAAAATAAAGATAATTTTTGGATCAGCACTGAAATAGCAAGTATATTTCTATAGCTTTGAGAGAATGCAAGTTTATATTTCACTGCATTTCACCACTTTTTTAGGAGGCACAGAAAAATATTAAACGCAAAGGGGGGCCACGGTCCAATAAAGGTTGAGAAACGCTGAATTAGTGTATAAATGTGGAGGATTAACTTTCACCTACGTCATTACCAATGTATACCAATACTGGCAAACAGTCCAAAAAACTCTTTATGATTATAATCCTACATAAATATGCTGTTATATCATATCAAAATAATATTCGTTAAAATAATCTTACATTTTTCATTATGACTATCATATCAGCACCGTGCAAATAGTGCAATTGGTGAGTAACGAGCACTACAGTTTTCTCTTTCAAATAATGACTTATACACTCATTAAAGAGATGTCGACCCACATGAGCATCCACAGCAGAGAGAGGATCGTCCAGCAAATACACATCAGCCTGAAATATAACACCAATATGATATAGAAGCACTTAGTTCATTATATATAACAAAAAAGAAACAGTTTCAATGATGACTTCTCTGTATATGGCTCGTGCAAGGTTTATTCTAGCTCTCTGACCTCCCGACAGAGACACTCCACGCTCTCCGACCAAAGTTTGATCTCCGCGTGGAAATTGCTGGAAGTCTTTCTCTAAGGCGCACACTCTTACTACCTGAATTCAGATATTAGTTTTATTATATTTATATAATCAGACTGTTTATTATTGAGCTGGTTGTCAGGCTGACCTCTCTGTATCGTTTGTGATTGTATGGCTGGCCGAAGAGTATGTTATTCTTCACCGTAGCTACAAACAGCCACGGCTCTTGTGATGCATATGAAAAATTGCCATTTATTCGAACCGAACCTGTTCTCTGGGTCAGTTCTTTTAAAAGTAATTGTAGTACTGTGCTCTAAAATTAGTATTAAATTGATATATAAATATGTACCTAAGTACATATGTCTTAATTAACATGTCTCAAAATTGATTTGTAACATATGTACTTACATACATACATATGCATGTAATATTGTTTTAAGAAAATAAATTTATTTTTTTATAATTCATGCACATATACTTTTATTTGAATTTACATAAACGCTATCTTTTTAATAAATATTTGATTTGAGATATTTTATTATCATATACCTCTGCGATAGTATAATAAGATTATGTATATAATTTATGACAGCTTTGTCCTAAGTATGTTCGTTGGCAATGGATAATTAAATTTAAACATTAATTATATTATTAATAATCATTGATAAATGTAATTAATATATTCATCCTGGTTTTTCATTTTAATCAAGTTTGTAAATTTTTATCATTTTTCTTACCATTATTTCTAGCTGTATTCTTATATTATTTAACAAAACCAAAAATGTATAGTTTTATTAAATTAAATTAATAACTTACATAAATTTAAATATGCAAGATTAACCTACTTTTCCGGATCCAACAGAACCAATAATCGCACACAATTTTCCTTTCAAAACTTCTATTGTAACATTATTCAAAGAAATTTGTTGATCGGTCCAAGATGCTGTAACATTTTTTATTTCAACTCCATATACATTTCCATCAGACATTGTCAAATCTTCTCTACTGTCAAAGCCTACAAATATCAAAATTTAAGTTATATTGAAGTTGCATATATAAGAATAATCTCAAATTTTAATGAATACAATATATAAATCACAACCTAAGTTTGTTAATCCTGGTTCATTTAAACTTTTAAAAATTTGCTTTCCATGCAGAGATATATCTTTGTCACTTTTGTTATGTTTTGATTTGATAATGTGTTCGGAAACATCTGTGATTGGCAGTGAGACGATTTCCAAATCACTCCTTTCTTCCATCACCAAGAACGCCTGCAGACGTTTAATAGTGACCCAACATTCAGCAGATGATGACATTATATTTGGAAACATTATAGACATGCTAGCTTGGAGTATATTATAAAACTGAGCTAAAGAGAACACCTGAAATAAATTGAATTAAAAGCCTTTTTATCATTTAAAAATGCTACATATATATTATATTTAACTTACAATGGACGAAGTAACCTGATGCCCCAACAAAGAGAAAGCTAGCAATGTTACATAGAGTGTAGCTCTTTCGGTAAACACCATGAAACTCATGTAAATACCACGCAGATATGAGGCTTTGGTTATTGCTGAGATTTCGTAAGCTCGGCTCACCGAGACTATCCGTTCGAATGGCTTCTCCCAAGCATACATTTTTATAACCTGTAATGTTACATTATCTTTAAATAATCTCGTTTTTAGTGCTCGTTATTAAGAACACTACTTAATATAATACATAGTTAAACAAACAAACGTGGATGTAACTCACTTGAATTCCTGATATGATTTCATTCATCAAGCGGACCCTTTCATCAGTCCGTACGGCAATCTTTTTCCTAAGACTTGACGAAAGCTTGCTCATGTAACCTGAAATATCATCCATTTTAAATCACATAATTTAAGATCTAAGATTATATAATTGTTCACAATATATACCTTGTACGGGCAAAGTTTGAAGGGTAATACTGGCGACTCCAATGAGTGCTGCAATGCTCACTTGAGTATAAATCAAATAACAAACCAAAATCACTTGAAACGGCATAATCCAAAAGTAATGCAAGAACAGCAAGACGGAATCGAAACGGATTACATCGTTGGACATAATATTGACTAGTTGACCTGCAGTGGTGCGTCCTAAAGATTTGCTATCTAAACGAAGGACCTGAAAATGCATATTGTTATTAAATACATATATATGTAGGTTTTCCCTTGAGTGATTTATGTCTGTATTTTTTTACCTTTCTATAAATAAGTGAGCAGCATGCTACTCTTAATCTCATCCCTAACTGTTGGGTACGTAAGCTGGAGTGGTGATAGGTGAATATGTTCAGAATTGAAAGTAATATCATCCCGGTTGCATACAAATAAGCCATCTCCGATGTAGTGGTACTATTGGGTGTGAAATAGTCAACTAACCATGCTAGAAATATTGGCTGAAATGGTCTGAAATTGAAAAAATATATTTGTATTTCAATAATATGTAAATATACATATTGTACTAGTGTTGTACCCAATGAAATATCATCGAACAGAGAAATGTAATAATAATAGAAGGGACGACCTTACGAATAAATAATTGTTGTCAATATTACGCGGTACGTCTCTATAAATACGCCACAACACAGGGAATACAATCAGATCAATTTACTTATAAAAATGTATCCCATGTTATTTATTGTGTGTTTTTGAATGGATTGTGCAATTTTTACCGATGCTTGTCCATCTTGCGAGTAATATAAACAAACAGAGAAGTTTTTATCGGACATACATCGAGCACCAAGCATAAAATACGACTGATGCTAAAATTATTTAGGATTGTCTGTGGACAATCGTCACTTGACAACAATATGACGCCTAAAGCCACTTATATTATTATAACATTTCTCTGTCATAGCATGGGTGTTGGCATATTAAGTTATTAAATAAAAATAAATGTGTCGGTTCTGTGTTCGATCTGCAAGCGGTCGAATTGTTATCACATACCTTTTAAATATATTTAATTTAATATTTATATTTAACTGTTTAATATGAAAAAATAATGGTAAAAACTACCTACATACATATAAACAATATAAAACACCAATAGAAAAATTAATTAATTAAATAAATTTTCAATAGATGGTGCTAAATGCTCAGAGACTTGCCTAGAGGAAACATTGGTAGCAAACAGTATATATATATATATATAGTTTTTTTCTTTCAATATTATATTCGTGCATTCTGTTGGCAGTGTTTTAGCTGTGACGTACATACATTGTATGTCGAATCGAAACGACTATTATAGTACAACGAGCGTTATCGCAGATACACAGACACACGGACAGAATAGCGATATCATAAAGATTATTTTTTTTTAAATTCTAATGAATTGTGCTAAGAAATTTAATGAAAAAAATTGATTGAGAATAAAGAGTTCAATTAATTATATTTATATATGTTTTTTTAATCTGGTTATTCTAAGAGCGGGCCTGTATTTGCTGCTACTTTTAATAATAGCCTTAGGTTTGCTTATGAATTATCACGACAACTTCGCTTCATTATACTTTTTAGTTATTAAATACTTTTCCTATTAATGTTTTCATACGCTTTGGTCACAGACACACAGTGGTACGCGGCATATGTTTTTTATATATAGTTTTGCACATGTAAAAAAACGCTAGCACGTCTGATCTGTGCTATGGCCATCCAGCCGATTAACGGCGATTCCCATATTATAAGAAATGTATTATAATATGGGAATGTGAATTAACAATGACATGAGGATACGCCCATCACAGCTGGAGTCTACCTAGAGGTGACGTATGATTCAGTGTGTCTGCGGCTTTATTCATTTTTATTACAACTAACATTAGCCAGCAGCATAGCTCGGTCGTTAAGGTTCTGCTTAGCGTCGAAAGGCGCCGGGTTCGATCCCTGGTTCCGGGCCTCGAATGAAAATGAATTTTTCAGAGTATGCTGTTGATCAGACCTGGATTTGTGACTCCAGGTTGATCGTTTACTATCAGAGTTTGCCAATTTTCTCTGATTTTATTGTTGAAACGGTTCCCGGAAAAAAATTGGCTAAAAATCCTTCCTACCTACTATGTCACCACTATTTGAAGTATGATTGATGTACAATAAAATGTATGTACAATTCATAGATGTCTCGTTAACTTGCGAGTTTTTCAGTGTCTCGCAATTCAACGACTTGTAATAAAAATGCTGCATTTGTAATTGTAATTGTTATTTGTAATTGGCTAGGAAGGCGCATTGGGATTTACCTGTAAGGCCTTCCTGGTATATATGTTTATTATATAACAAATTATGTACATATATAGCACAAATGTCGTTTTAATTACAAAACTAGAGTGTAACTAGCTTACTAGCCTAGTATTATACATATAAGTTCATTTTGATTTTCGTTCGATCATTTTCCTAGTACATATCTATTAATGATATTACCCCATAAGTCCGCATCGTTTCATGATGACCTATCAGTTCTGGACCAATTAACAAGCTATCGAATCGTAATGACCTGATAGTATGTATTTATGGTTCTACTATAATTGCCACAATGCGTCAACAACTCCAAAATATATATTATAATAAAATATAACACGCAAGTGGCGTTCCATGGAAAATTCTCTGTTTTTAATACACAGCCTTACTCATGTGTGCGCGAGCAGGATACAAGATGTACATTTTATATTATATAATAGTTATACAACAACAATAAATTAATTTGTTTTTTTTTTTTGTTTGCTAATATCAGCTAGATTCATTACCTGCAAATCACACCTTGAATGAAGAGCAAAAATCCATCAAGAATGTAGTATGAGATGAAAGTTCGCACCAGGGCCTTTAGAAGAGATGGCTTCTTTCCTGCCGATCTCGCTTTGATAATTTCTTCAAACCATTTCCTAAAATATGTATGTTTGTTATATTTTAACAAAAAAAAAAGAAGAATAAAAATTAAATGAGATCATATTTGACTAAGACCTATTGTTGTTCAGTTTTTAATACGTTCTCAACCACTAGGAATATGGGGGAAATACTACAGTAATTGGCCGTGCGATAGTCGTTGGCCATTTGGGTTAAAATAATACATTGACGCCAATTGACGGTAAATTACTACATACATATATTGCTATCGGTTAGTAGTGAACAGAACCAACAGCGAAAGATAACAAAAATTACAAAATGCTTAAAACTTCATAGTCAAATTTATTTATGATATAGGATCGCGATCTGAGCTAGTTATACGTAAGGATAGGCGCTGGAGTGCTATTTCCCAGGAAAGAGGGGTTGCCTATTGTCAATTTCTATTGTCAACCTTTTTTTTGCTCTCAAGCTTTGTAGGACAATAGAAATTAGAAATAGGCAACCTCCCTTTCCTGGGAAATAGCACGCCAGCGTCTATCATTAGTTATAAGTAGACTCCGGACCCAAAGCGCGCCGTTTATTGTTCAATTGTTGTAAATGCTTTGTTAAAGGTTCACCGAACATTTTTTTTGCACTCTAGCTTTGTAAATAGAGCCAAACCGCCCCGATTCCTGGAAAAAGCACGGTCTGTATCCGTAGTCTAGTTATAAGTAGTCTTCGGCGGTGAAGTTTCCATTTCCCAAGAAAAGGGGTTACTATTGTCAATTACTATTGTCCTACAAAGCTAGAGAGCAAAAAAAGGTTGACAATAGAAATTGATAATCGTGAATCAATTTTTTTGGGCAAAAGCATCCTGTCCGTTGTTCCTTAGTAACGTTAATAAGTAAAGGCGGATATGAAGCGTGCTTTTTCCAGGAATCGGGACGTTTTGGATCTATTTACAAAGGTTCAGCGAACCTTTGCAAAAAAAAAGGTTCAGCGAACCTTTAACAATACACGGCGAACAATTTACAATGAACGCACGCTTCCGGTCCGATCCAGCATTCTTCAACACAATTAATTAAATTAAACTACCCCCCCCTCCCATCCTCCCATCCCAACTTTACAAGACAGATTGTACCTTCATTGATGTCTCCACCTATTAGTAATTATATTAAAATGATAATTATACTAGAGAGTATAGAAATACTTCAATACCCTTCAACATTTAGAAACCTCTTCTTAATTTTTTGTTTTTTTTTTTAAATCAAGGTCAGTAAAACTAACTTTTCTAATTTATTGGCGAGCTCCTCCGATAGATCATCTTTAACTGGTTGACACAAATCCGTGACAGTTAAATCCTTGGAGAGTCCTTTGCGAAAAAGGGGTAGCATCCACAGGAACCATAATTTTGATAGAAAATTAGCTCGTTCTCTAGAATTGGTTTTCCTTCCTGGTTTCGGTGAGTTAGGCTCGGGTGATTGTCTTTCTGATCTGTAGCCGTTGATCTGACCATCGTTTTCATCCATCTTAGCCAAATCTACACACATTAAAAATTAACCGAATGAGTTATAAACAAACAATTATTAGCTTCGACTCTGTCCTTGAATAGATATTCGTTCAAACGTTCCTTTCAAATCTGCAGTACATAGATAGGTATGACATCTCTTAAACATGTCAAACGTTATCGCATTTGCGTGACACTTTGAGACAATTGTACCATATCTTTAAATTAGTTCAATTATTATAAAAACAGACCAGAAAATTTTATGTATGTAAATATTTTATATTTATATATGTACCTATTATGTTTGAAGAATTTTTTTAAAGTAAAATGCTTACATATAGTAGACGATAACTATCCGATTGTTGACCCAATAATATGAAATGTAATATTCGTTATCGATTCATTGAGTCGTAATGGAATTTTATGTGCAATTGCTATTAAATGAGATTTTTTATCATGCTTTTTAAAAGTTTAAAATTGCATTAACAATGTGCGAAATGTGATAAGAAATATTAGATGACCTGGTTGCAATCAATTTTGAAAGATCAAATTTGATTATTTCGAAATACACATGTATTTATGTATTGTTGATTTCATATGAAATAACGACAATTATTTATTTCACTGGCTTATGTATATAAATTAAATTAACAGAATAATAATTATTTTTATGCAAATGCTTAGTCTAATGTACCCCATCATTATAACTATTTATACAGAATAGTACATAATATAGAAAACTATAAATCATTATGAAAAGTGAATAACAGAAAAGCATTATACATACAGTGATGTTCTAGATGTTCAGTGAGTGGAAAATATTTATTTAATTGATTAAATACTATGTAATTAAATATCTCTTTAAAATCATTCTAGTATCAAAATAATAACCTAATTACCTATAAAGGTCTGTTCATACCTATCCAGCACGACCCGAATCCTGCAAGTATCCTGCAAGTACGGACAGTATTCTTTAGCACATTCTATATGGACGCGCATGAATGCGTAAATGCGCATGCGCGAATAGAGTATGAATACGTCCATATAATGCACCAAAGAATACTATCCGCACTTGCATGACACCTGCAGGATACGGGTCGTGCTGGATAGGTATGAACAGACCTTGATAGGTGTAACATAAAAGTATTTTATGTTAAAACTAACAAAATTCGTCAACCGAAAATTATAATATAGATGTATATATGTGTATATAATGTGAATAATCAAAATTAATGAAGTTGGTTAAGTCTTTCGTTAATTTTAAATACTTTGAAATTATTATATAAAGAAAGGTATGATATTTCGATAGATGAATTAAAACTTATTTAAAACCGTATAGCACTGATTAATTTAAATAGCTGGTGATTTGTTTATATAATAAAATAACTATCGATTCTTAATTGATCAAGTCATCAAGACATCGTTTAATAATACAAAAATAAAATACCCAAACGCGGTAGAACAATTTAGAAAATCATGTGCTCGCGTCGACACACCAAAACATACTGGATTGCAGCATAGATTAATGTGTACACACATTTTAGAGCCAGAGGTATATGAACTTGAATACTTACATACATTAGGTTGTTGTTTACGCTTAAAATTACTATAACATATATCCATATATCAGAAAATCGTTTAGTTAAAACTGTTTGAAAACCTTTAATTGTGTTTTAAATATTTAAATATTGGTTTATCAAACGTTCGTTGAAATGCAATAAATAATGGTGTTTTCTTGAAAGTGTATGCTAATTACCGCTTACATTCTATAATTTGTTTTCAAATTGAAGATAAATACGTATAAATGCTTTGAAACTGTAATATCTGAAAAAATATTGAAAATAAAGTTTGAATGCACATCTATATTATTAATGCACACTATAATATAGATATGCACCCTATAATATATGTAGATATGCACCCTATAATATAATATATGTAGATATGCACACCGTAATATAAAGTGTTGTCTATATATAATATGGACAACACTATATTTATTAATGCACAATTTAAGTGTTTCTACTTATCGACATATCGGTAAGTGGATTATTTCGCACATTGCAATCGCGCACACGACATTCGTTGCCACAAAAATTCCGAATACGGAATATCGTGCACTCTAGTTCTCGATAGCATGATAGTGCACGTGTGTGAGGACGAAAACACACTGAGAGGCACGCGGCACGTGTTTCTTTTTTAAATACTTTTGCACATATAAAAAAAAACGCAAGCACGCATAAACATCCCCGAGTAAGGCGACCATATTTCCTCAAAACGGGATGCTCCGCAAAAAATTGTTCCTCTCTGCATATGAAAAAAGTGTTGCACGCCCAAAAATATTATAATTTTTCCCTCAAATAACCATTAATATTGTTGCGTAGAGGTGGGTTGAGGGTACAAATGAAAGGTCAAAGTCGCTTCACAGCATTTATTGAATGATTCAGGAGGTCCACGCGCAACTAGCGCTCGTCCCAGAATAATCCTTGTACCAAGTGTAAGTTGTAAGGTACGTTGCTCACTACAGCTTCCCCGATCCGTTTATTTTTCCATCGTCTAGGTACATACAGTTTTACAGTCTCACGCTCTCAAGCACATGCAGTCTTACGCTCTCGTCCGGATTTTGAGAACTAGTGGGAAGTGCCGTTCGGCCTAATCCAAGGGTCTCCATTGTTCACCCCCGAATGCACTTAACCGGCGGCTCCTCTTCTCCCGTTTTCCCACGTTACAATATTGTCAAGGAATGTTTATATTTTTGAGATTGAATTGATTTAATATAATATAAAACCATGGGAAGTCAATTATAATCTATCCATTTAATGATAGTTACTTTTTTATTCTAAAATATTCACTTAAATCTCAAAAAGGTCGTCAAAATTAAAAGGCTTGTATTTATTTTTGTCAGTATTTAAATCTGAAAGCTCAGTACTTATATTAATCGGCCAGTATCCACCGTTCAGTATACAAGTGGTGAGTTTAAATAATGAAAGGTCAGTATTTATTAAATGGTCAGTATTAAAATGTAAATGGTCAGTATTGTAGCGTATACTAAAAGGAGCCGCCGTTATAATTGGTTTCGAGGATTATCTCCAGGCTTAAGTACAAGTCGGCTTACAATGAGATATCCCCGAATGCACTTAGCGGGGTAGCGGTAGCTCGGTCGCATTCCGGTAGAGTTCTCAGAACCCACAGCGATAGCATGGGACTAACTTCCGTGGCACATCTAGTACGTGACCATAACAATAGGTAAACAAACCGGACGTCGAAGATGCCCTGAGTGACCTATCCGTTATAAGGCGGTACTTAGGCGATATCAAAACATTTTCGACGGAGCACTGGCAGTGCGTGTATCTCCTCAGTCACCAATAAATGCTGTGACACGACTTTGGCCATTTACTTGGATCCTCCACCCACCCCTATGCAACAGTATGAATGATAAATAGTAAGTTTTATTTTGACGAATGGCCAGTATTACTTTTTGATAGGTATCAACACAAAGTTGATACGATCTTGATAGACATTTCCATCCAACATGCATTGCTATTTGTTATGGCGAATGTACGTCAGATTTCTATACTGTCCATTTGTTATTTATACTGAGATTTAATAATATAATATTGATCATTTTATTATAAAATACTGACCGAAAACTGATTTATATACTTACCGAAATTTATTAAAATACTGGCCATTTGTTCCCAAAGGTAATTGGATTATTAGTCACATTGTGGTGGTCACAAAGACAATTTTTGCCATTAAAATCGCGAATACGCAAAATTTGGCACTCAAGGTCTCGTTAGTATGATGGACTTTTCGGCTGCCAGATGTTCCGTTATATAGATTTTAGTGATTTTGTGACCAGTAATCACCGAACCGTTTCCAAATTAAAATGAGCCAAGTAAAAAAAAAATATTTCGCCTGGCAACACCGATATCAAATGTCAAATTTTACTAAAATATGTACCGGCTGTCAAATTGAGTGTTGATAATTTTTGCGCAAAATGAAGTCTTTTTTGGTATTCAATAACATCAACGATCTGGTGTTTTGGAAATGGGATCACCTTTTCGTGAAGCACATCCTTCATCTTGCCAGAGGACAAGGATTGATCAAATCCACAGACCAGGTAGAAATAATAGTCATCGCCCTGAAGTACAATATATTGTTTCATATTATAAAACATAACATCTAAGAAATCTGAACTTTTCAGATTTCAGAAACGGACGCTGGCTTCAGCGGGGAACTGAATCCAGATATCGTGATTCAAATATTTTCACCGATCATAACATCGCAGAGGATAATGAGTTGCCAATTTGGCAATTCATATTCTTCGGTTCAATGCCGAGATGATACCAATATAGTTTTTGATGAGGTACTAATTCATTCATATATATTTATATTAAAAAATAATTAAATCGTAATGTTTGTACACTTCTTATATACATATTTTAATGTATTTGTAGTATGTCGGATATTTATTCGTTCACATCAGCAAAAACAGCGTATGTTGGATGCAAAAGTCACTCGGAACTCTTATCACCATCGTTAAGTACTTCTGCGGTCCTGATGTTTCACTGTATGTTTCTAAACATTGTATACATATATTCTGCTTAGTATTTTCATACAAATATACACCGTCGGTAATTTTGTATTTAGATTAAAACAAGAAAGGCAAAGAGCCGGAGTGTTGATGGCTTTAAATTCCTGGCAACGCTTGATATTCCGAGATCAGGCTGCTCTCGTAGGTGCTTCAGAATCTCTATCGACTGGCACCGAGTCAATGACAGCAACCTTGGCTGCTTTGAAAGCTGCTATCAATGCCTTACCACCACCCACAACACCGACACATGCAGCTATCTATGTCAAAAATAAGCTTTTATCATTGTATTCGACGTAAGTTTTCAATTGGCAAAGGTTTAAACTGTTTTGTTTTATGTTTAAATACTAATTTTATATATTTTAGACGGGGAACAGAAGACTTAATTCCGGCAGATACTATGTTCTTCGGTGTGATGAGCGTCGGAGCTCAAGATAAATGGTCTCGGAAACCTCCCAGTGATTCTGAAAGCCGTTCTTCAAGTCCTGTAGAAGATGACTATGAGGAACAACCTTGTAATTAATCCTTTATCTATATACATATATGTGGTAGAGATTCCTGACAGATGACGCTGTTCAGGACCACGGTTGGGATGTGGTGGTTTAGGTGAAGATCAAAAACGTGCGTTTTCAGTCATGTTGTTTATAAAGACGATACGTGCGGAGGTTTAGCGACCGACCGCGCGGAGCACAGGTCCAACTGCGACTAACCGTTATATCTCTGCCCTTTTTCATCCCCTTCTCACAATCAGTCGTAACATACTCTTTCTCAGCCATAGCCCATACATCAGCCTTTCGTTCAATTCTAACCCTACATACATATATGAAGTATCGATAGATCATGTATTGTACATATTTGTGAACAATTTTGACTGATAAGTATCCGATATCGTTCTCATCTATCTATATATGTATGTATATAAAAATGAATGTCTGTATTGTAAATTGTCTGTACTGTATGTCCAACATTGTAAATTTTTAGTCATTAGTATTATTTATTACTTTCACTAACTAACAATATTAAAATGATTCTATTTAAGACGACGGTGAAAGCATCGGCCAGACATTATCCTGGACCGTTCTCATTGGTGGCACACCCTATGGATTGCATTTGCACCGACTGGCTCGCAATATAACCCTCGTCTTGGGCATCGGAATGAACGGAAACTCAGCTCAGCACGTCGTCACAGCTCTACATGCACTTTCAGCAATCACTCCAACGCTAACCCAGCGAGACCTAGACGCTTTGAAGCAGGCATTCTCTCCATTAGATGTGGCAATGAAAAAGGTAAACGAACGTTACAAAGAAATAAACCATTCAAATTATACAAGTTTCCAATTTTAGGCAATAGATAGTCTCAAGAAGTGCAAGAATCAGGCGGAGTCGCCGCAGCGGAAACTTCAGTCTCAATGGGACGTCATCAAGAAACGGCTATCAGACTTTCTGCGCGAAGGCACCGGCTCGTGGGCGTCTCTGGAAGCGTCCATATCTTCATTAGCCGTCGGACTTCGCACCGCTTTCCATCTGGCCTGCCGCGGTTTCTCTCCTCCAGATCTTGCCATTCAACCAGTAGCTTTGCAAGTGCACACGAAATTATCACCGCTCTATCAATTCTTGCGCGTGAAAGCGATGGGAAACTTCACACTCGGATCATATCCTTTCTATAATCAGCCATAGCTCTGCTCTGGCTAAAATTCATATACATATGATAAATGTACTTTTGAATATTTATTTGTAATTTATACTAGGAAGGCTTGACAGGTAACTCCAATGCACCTTCCTGGTCAGAAATATTTTACATTTGATACTATGTAGTATTATACTGGGTAAATACATATCAATTTGTAAATTTGCAGCATTTTATACAATTCAGTAAAATTCAAGATTGCTGAAAACTCGAGATTTTGCGAGAAAATTGGTGAGGTTGCCAATTTTTTGGAACCGTTTCAATGAAAATCAGATAAATTGGCAAACTTTGATATGAAACGATCGACTTGAAGTCATAAATTCAAGGTCTAGCCAACAGAAACCAGTGGGATTCGAACCCGTGACCACTCTGTTCAAAGCATTAAATGCTAACCACTAGTCTATTCTGCTGGTTATCTATATATATAAAAATCAATGTTTGTCTGTCTGTCACGTATGCGTTCTTATACCATTCAACCGATTGCGATGAAACTTACATGAGTTATTGTGTGCATGCCTGAGATGCATTCTGAAAAAAAAAAACGGAATCGGGAAAACAGGAATGAGTGGCATTGCAACGTAATAATTTCAAATGTGTTCGCGTCGCCACTTGCGTTGTTAGGGTAAAATTAACAAAGCATTGAACAATTTCAAATGTATTGGCCGCCTGCGTTTTTCCAACAAATTATCATTACTGTAATTTTATTTGATTATTAAGTATTAATTTGAAACTGAAACATTCACTTCGAGAACGGGAATCACATGCGTTATTGTGGCATTGCAACGCATGCCGGGTTCAGCTAGTTGTATATAAATTTGTTTCCTTAACTGTAAATTGTTATAAAACTCCGGTGATGAGCAGATACGTCGAAGAGTTTCCGGGGTTGGTTCACTTCCTGCATATAGATCGGTGCTATCATCGTCTCACAGCTCCGGCACTACCGCATTGCAGTGAAATGCTGTCAGCTTCGAAGGTTCTACTGATTATATATTTGATAGTTTGCTCGTCATACGACAGTTAATCCTTAAACATACATATATACTGTGAGACGGAACAACTACCATTGAATATATGTACATATTTTCAGATATGGGCCATGGTGGAAAAGTCAAGGTCGAACCTGCAAGAGGGTCACTTGTCAAGCATGTGGAAGGATGGAGCATTACACTACGCGCATTTGGTGTGGTTCGAGGACTCGTCTGGAGGTCCGCTTAAGCCTCGACCCCTATCTGTGCAGGCATTGAGAGCTCTACCACCACCTAATACGTTACCGGAAGACTATTATCTGTTAGTGCATATGTTACAGTCGAAGTGTATATTCAGTTGTACATAATATATTCCAACTGGCGTTTTAGGTCATTCATATTCGAATACAATTCAACTAGTAAGTTATATCTCTACAAGCGCAAATATACTTTCAACAATGTGCGCCAGTTGTAATATAACAGCCGAGTTCTGACAGCTCTGATGTCTTTACGAATGCTTTAGAATTCAATAATGCGTTAATATTTGCTAGATATTACGAATATCTAGCAAATGAGTATCGTATTACGATTACTCTAAAGGTCTGACCGCACTATGCGTCAACCGAACGATGCGACCCGACACAACAGTGTGCGACAGTATTAGGTAAACCGCACTTGAACGACAGCGATGCGACCTACGTAGTAAATTACGTCAACCATTCGTTCGGTACCTCGGAGCAAAATGGACGAAACCAACGCTATTATAATATCTTTGATATGCGAGAGAGAAGAACAATCGAGAAAAACCAAAAGATTATGGCTACATGCTATTTCAAAGTCACGATATGAAGAAGGAGAATAATTGTCGCAAGGCAACCCCTACTCCACGACACCTTGCGTCAAAATTGGTCGGAAAGTTAACTTTGACGCACGGTGTCGTTCTACGTCATGCGACTATCGCGCAGTGCGTTATGTCTCATACAATTTCATACAAACAATATTTGGTCGCGTACTGTTGTGAAGTGTCGGATCATTCGGTTGTCGCATAGTGCGTTCAGACCTTAAGAATGTGTTCAAAACAAAAATGCAGAGAAATGTTATAATAATAGAAGTGCCTTTACTAATAAATTGCTGTGTGTTAATAATACGCGGTACGTCTCCATACTACGCTACAACGCACGGAATACAATCAGGCTCATCACATATTCACTACAGAAATTAAAGTTTTATTTTGATATAGATTTATTTACAATTTCGAATATATGGTGGTGATGGGCGTTGGTGGCCAATCCGTTTCTTTTCTCGGTTGGCTGCTGATTTTTATCCACTTTTTTGTATTTGTCTGTCCTTGGGAACTCTTAAATTAACGTGTAATGTATATTTTTAACAAAAATATGTATAATATAAAATGAATGATGTTTATATTAATTAAACTTAAATAATCGGTTATTTATATAATTGAGTATTCGGCGCCACTAAGAGAAATGTTTTTACATTTATTTAAAAATAATTTTTACATTTCTCTGGTGCCACCCCTGAAATTTTATGTAGAATGCGGACGATCGCCATGACACTTTTAAAAACTGTCAAACTACGATGTTAATTGAATAATATGTTACTTGAATGATCATTTTACCTATAAAAATGTATCCCATGTTGTTTATTGTGTGTTTTTGAATGCATCGTGCAATTTTTAACGATGCACTTGCCCATCTTGTGAGTAATATAAACAAATAGAGAAGTTTTTTATATCGGACATACGTCGAGCACCAAGCATCAAATACGACTGATGCTAAAATTATTTGAAAAGGTCTGTGGACATTCCTCACTTGACAACAATATGACGCCTAAAGCATTATTCTATTATTATAACATTTCTCTGGAAACATGTGACTTTCCAACTCAATTTATTAGTGACGTTTTCACGACAACTTAACCTCTCCATCTTACCTGGTACCAATTATTATAGTTGAACTGTATTTTCAGTTGTTATATATTTTGAACAGTTGGAATGTAATTCCCAATATGAATCAACTTACGTGGGTTAGACGGAATATATTCCAATTAGTCAAAATATATTACAACTGGAAGATATTGGGATGTTATAAAATAGTAATGGGTCTTGATTGTATTGCTTTACGATTTCAGGAAGTTGACTGAGGCTAGTTTCCCTGGCAATTCTAGGAACATTCGTTGTCTGGAACTCTTCGCTGTGCACATCGGTCTACTACCTGCCGGTACTGCGTTGACTCATGCACGTCGATTGGCCGCTACTATTTGTGATATCAATGCACCTCATCCTGCAAATCTTCTGTAGTTTATTTAAATACACTTTATATATCGATCTTTGTCACAACTCAAAATTTGGAAAAAAGCTTTTTTATACATAAGTATACTTGGTCGGTATTGTAAAATGACTAACAAATTTAAAGCATTTCAAAATGTTTGAAGGTGTCTCTTAAAAAATAACTCATTTTGAGTTGTGAAGCTTGTCGCAAATGAGCGATATGTGGTGTGATATGATATGTGTCAAATTTTTAAATGTCAAAAAATATTTTTTATTTTAACTATTTCAATTTTATTCGGTGCAATTTGTATGCCTAAATACTATACAATTTTATTAGGATCTGAATTTTTAATAAATAATGTATGTATAATATCTTAGAAGAACATTCCATTTTATATATAAATCATGTTGGCTGACATTTTGTTGACTGGCATATTTTGTAAAGTGCAATTTTTTGTACAACCATTATCTTCTATTCAAATTATATGCGATAACATATGTATATCAGAGAAAAAAAGATTTTTCGTTAAAAGATAACAATTTATTAATTTAACATGTACATATGTATGTATGTGGTAGAGAATCCTGACAGATGACGCTGTTCAGGACCACGGTTGGGATGTGACGGTTTAGGTGAAGACCAAACACCTCATGTTGTTTATTAAGTTGAAACGTGCGGAGGTTTAGCGACCAACCGCGCGGAGCACAGGTCCACCTGCGACTAACCATTACATCTCTACCCCTTTTCATCCCCTTCTCACAATCAGTCGTAACATACCCTTTTTCAGCCATAGCCCATACATCAACCTTTGTTTATGAAAATGGTTGGTATTTAACTGACCGATTTTTAACTCTTTGAATGCTTACGTCTTTTCTGTTGAAAGCCCGCCACGCTGAAAATTTCAAACTAGAATTATTTTGAAATCCAATAGAAAGCAGGTATAAAAATTGTAGGTAATCCAAACAAACCCTAGATAACTACCGACGAGGATTTCGGGTTTTGTAAAAGTGTGTTTAGACTCTCTAATATATCTTGCAACAATATATAATAAACAATATATTTTTCCAAAACTAGTTCCATCTTCTTCATAGTTGTTAAAATATAATGCTCACAATCTAAATGCCAAGCCACAATCTAAAATACTCAGCAGTTAGGGATTTCCATCGGGTAATTCTGCTATGGTTATAAATTCAGAAATTCCAGTGTAAACGAGTCTTTATAAACGTTGACAAATGAATGACACGGATTATACGATCCATGTTCAATGTATTTTTTTCAATGCTACCTAGAAAGGCTTAGCGGATAAAATTCTTGTTTACTTTGTACATTCTCAAAATACAACGCCTATTGGCGTTCTTCAGGCCTATGAACTTGTTGGCAAAACGCCGATCGGCGTTGGTCAGCTTTCAAAGGATTAATTGTAAAAATATTTAAACAATTTATTCAAAACAATCGTTCATGCAGTTAATGGGTTTTAGTTGTACGCCTATATAAGAATTTAATTTATTATTTGAGTGCTACATTTTTATATACATACATATGTATAATTTTTTCATTGCATTCAAATTGAATTCGATTTTATTCCATAGTGTATAAGACTGATAAATATTTATTAATTACCTGATTTCGTTATGTAAATATTTATGTTTTCGTTTTATATTTAATCATTATAAAAATTCAATTTGTGTGCCGTTTTGAATTTTTTTTGGTGAATTGTATTATTTTACTCATATTATATTTATTATTGTTAGATGTTTTAAAGCATATCATAGAATTTAAAATTGTATTCAATTTATTATTATTACAACACTTTAGTTATTTCTGTAATCATTTACATATATGTGGAATAAATTACACATACGAATAAACCTATGAATAGTGTTTTATTTTTTTAACATAAAAAAATCGTATAAAAATATCTGTTCAAATTATGCAAAAAAAATGTATTTTTCGATTGAATACAATATTGTCCGTAGTTCATATGAATTAAATTAACTACTTTTTATATTTGTGTAAAAATGTGTCAAAATTATTACAGCCTTGATTAAAAATTTCAAAGCTATTCAACTGGTTACTATTGTACAGATATAATAAATAAAGTACAAAAATTTTGACCAGAATCTCGCGGTACTTTTAGAACTTGATTTCATTGGAGAACCTTTCCTCAGAAATTCTGAGCTCATGCCCTAGCCAGCTTAACGGAAATCTCGCAATATATAATATATACATATTTTAATAGGATATTGTGCTATATTCCTGTAGGCATATATAGCACAACTTGTACTATCCCGAATCGAAGTCGACAATCTCATCTATTTCTTAAAACACATGTGTCACAATTGCATGTTGACCTTGCCCGAAATATATGTTCATACAAGGGCAAAGATACAATTCGACTTGCTCTACATTTTCATTTTATTTTTCATAGACAGGTAAACCCCAATGCGCCTTCCCAGACAATTACAAACATTGCAGCATTTTTTATTAAATAACTCGCTGTATTTTAAGAGGCTGAAAAACACGAAATTAACAATGAATGAATAAATTAATTAATCCATAGAGACATCTATGGATTTAGACTTGTACATACATTTTTACATATTGTACATAAATCAAATTCAGATATTTGTGACATAGTGGGTAGGATGGTTTTTGCCAATTAGATAGAGGAACCGTTTCAACAATGAAATCAGATAAATTGGCAAACGATTGACTTAGTCACAAATATCCAAGTCTGATCAGCAGTTTTAAATATTAGCATGAGATCGAACCTGGTATCCTCTCGGTGCTAAACATAAACGCAACCACTGAGCCATATTGCTGGCTAAACAACAAACATAAACAATCGCGAGCCCAAAGAAACCACCGCAGCTACAGCTACGCACCAAACGTTGAGCCCGTAGGAATTTTTGAGAACATGATTTCGCCAGGAAGCTACAGCCGCCAGTGAGCTTCAGTTCAGCCTGTCTGCGCCTCCAAAGTTGAGCAACTACATATCTCCTTCGCCGTACAATACATACTTCGGCCGTTCGGCCGGTTTAAACTTAAATTTATCAGCATTTTTATAGATCATATTAATAAAAAAAAATTAAGTGTATGCGAATAGTGCAAAATCTTACCTTGTGATAGATGTTGTGTGAGAAATGGGTCTACGTGACGAGACAGAATGTTAAATTACAGAAAACACAAATATCGGAAGGCAAAGATCGAAAATCAAAAGATCTTAAGTCGAAAGATCAAAAAAATATGGTGCAGGGTAAACGGTTCCTATTTACTTAATTTGCGCGAGCAGGATACAACATGAACAAGAGGAACAGGCTTTTCCTCCCATATTAACGTGCGCGCGCAGAATACGGGAGGGAAAGCATGTTCCTCTTGTTCCTGTTGTATCCTGCTCGCGCAAATTAAATGAGTATGTACCGTTGTAGTATGTACATGTATGGTGCATGGTTAACGGTACATACTCATTTAATTTGCGCGAGCAGGATACAACAGGAACAAGAGGAACATGCTTTTCCTCCCGTATTCTGCGCGCGCACGTTAATATGGGAGGAAAAGCCTGTTCCTCTTGTTCATGTTGTATCCTGCTCGCGCAAATTAAGTAAATAGGAACCGTTTACCCTGCACCATTTTTTTTTGATCTTTCGACTTAAGATCTTTCGATTTTCGATCTTTGCCTTCCGATATTTGCGTTTTCTGTAATTTAACATTCTGTCTCGTCACGGAGACCGGTGAGAAATATAGTGTTGAAAATTTTAATCACAATAAAAATTAGCCAGAAAACCAAAAAGGTTTAGTTCTGAACAAAACCAGACGACAACAGAGACTGGACGTTTTCAATTTCATTCATGAAAATATAGTTCTGTTTCCTGTTGATTTTTCAATAAATAAAATAAAAATAAAATAGTGTTTTTACCCCCAATCCCACATCTAGGATATTGTTCTTTTGATGATCAACCAATACTCAACATCTTTGAAGGAATACATCTGACTTTGAATATGACCATGAGATCCAAATTTGATCCCCAGACTTTAACTGTAGATTGGTCGATTGTTCGATTTTCATTTTAACATTATATGATTGCAACTTTTGGCTTTTGTTTGAGAAACATCGTAAGCATAAAATTTGACGGTAAGCTTTTGATGACCCGATCATTTCCAACATGGCTGCGAATCACAACAGTAACGTTAAAAATCCATCTCCAAACAAGAAAGTGAAAAACAATGGGTGCAACAGTACGCTATTTCAGGTATTATTCCTTTCGGTGTGTAACCTGATTTTTCGAGACACCAGTAAGAACCTGACGACAGAAGATCTTCCAGACATAACAACGTCAGATATATCCAATTTGCTCGGAAATGAAATCGAAGAGTATGTTTGTATGGAATAAGTTAGTATGGATCAATCAGTTTTTATACACATTTAAAATGAATGGAATTCTTATAGATATTGGATATCAGAGTTGGAAAATGCCAAAAAGAAAGGTCGGAGGCCCAAACTATTGAAAGTTATCTGTAGAACTTTCATCCTCGGATATATGATTGATGGATTCCTGCTGTTTTTTTCATCAATGACATGCAAGTTTGTATATTTTTATTAATACAATATTCGTCACCATTTAACCAACAATGCAACGTAGCATTGCATTGAATCGTTTGCAAATTGTAATAATTTATACTGGAACGTTTGAATTTACATTTCAATAACAGTGAGCAACAAAAAATCACGTTTTTCACTTACTGGAGCGGAAACTAATCTTTACAAAGTTTGACCCATTAAATTCGAATACGACAATATTTTTTACATGGTTTTTCTCTTAGTTTTACTTCGCCTATCGGTCTGACAATATATCCTAAATTATTCCGATCAGTTTGGTTTGGTCTGTGATATACATTTAAATTGCTTTCGCTATTTCAATGGTGAAAAATAATCGTTATAAACACGTTTAAGAATCCAAAAAATTTGGAAACGATGACAGCTCATTCACCGCCAATGGCCAGTAGCTTTGTTTGTTTGACTTTCCGCCCCCCATTCGTTTTGTCAGATTGTAATTGTTTAAACGCCTATAACTTTATCTTTTTCACACTAAATCTTATAAAATTAGCATTATAAGCTCTCATTATCTCTCATATATTATATATATTTTTACTTAACAAATTTTTTGACTTTATCTCATTCAAGAGATGAGCGTGTAAAAAATGTGCAATTTTTACATATTTTTGGCTTTTGTCTTTAATTCAAAATCTATTATTTCTGTACAAAAATGGAGTGTTGGAATCAATAATCGAAAGTTTTTTTCTGTTTATTGTAATTTTTATTGCTCAAAAAAAAAAAAATATATAGTTTTTAAATATTTTTTTTCGTATTATTATGAGATAATTTCGCTAATTTTTCTCTTTATCACGTTTATAACGATTGGTTTTCAATCTCTATATATATTTTTCATTTTATCTGAACGTTCTAATTGAGGTAGTAAATGATTTTAAATTACACTATGAAATGTTCTAGTGCTAGGGGTGCTCATCGCTAATCGCACATTTTTTTAAACGCTCATATCTCTTAAACTAGAACAAAACTGTTGTCATATTCGAATTCAATGGGTCCAACTTTGTAAGGATTAATTAATTTCCGCTCCAGGAACTATTTTGCTGCTCGGTGTAATTATTTACGCACGGCAAAAACCACTGTTTTTGAAAATTAATAATGGTTTCTCAACTTTATGCTACAAACTTACGTGTATATACATATGTACCTATGTATTAAGAAATAAACATAATTTAGATTTTAAGATTATAAGTGTTAATATTATACTGTTTCAACAAAATGAGGACTATTTTAATGTAAATTCATGTCAGTTGAAGTAAAAGGTTTTTTAAATTTAAAATATGTTACATAATTTTTATTAAAATACCAAATTTTACCTTGAAAGTATGGTAGTGACTAATAATCAACTTAGAAACCATTAGGTAAATCGGATTCGAGCCATCAGCTGATAACTGGTCAAATTCATTCGTTTTCAGCTAGCGAAATTAAAACAGCCTTGTAATTTATATATCTAGAACAGATCTAATCTTATTATGTTTCCATTCAAGAAGAGGCCTATTTTCATCCAGTCATTTTATTTTAAATGTTAGTGGAGCTAAAAACTTAAATAAAAATATATAAATTAACGGTGGCTCGTCAACTGAAATAAACTACTTATTACACCTAAGCTATCGCCATTGATTGAATAATATGTATGTAAACGTTGAATAGTAATATGTAAATTTTCAAAATTTCAGACCTTTTGTACCCGTTATGTTAGCATTGTTCGTGTCAGAATTTGATTCTGACGTAAAGTCCATTGAAAAAGCCAGTTTTTATGCAGCCGGATTAATAATTCTTACATTAATCGGAGTCATCATTAATTTCAACTCCACGCGGCGAACTTTGCAACGAGGCATGAGAATAAGAATCGCATGTTGCTCTTTACTTTATAGAAAGGTACGTTAATGAATATATTGGAATCATTTTACCATTATAATAGCGCGACGTAATGCGACACGGCCAGAGTGATGTGTCGTGTCGCGTCGCGTTGCGCAACATATCCTAATGGGTTCCCGGAAAGATGCACTAAATTGCACTAAAAAGTAGCGCAGTTTCGAGAAGACCTAATTTTCAAAGGCGCTCAAATAGTACTTTTGCAATAGAATTCCACAAAAAAAAGGTTAGCACCCTCGGATAACATTCAAATACCCCTTGATGCATTTTTTGGAATTCTATTGTTTTAGTTCTCCTTGAGCATATTTGAAAGTTTGGATGCCTCGAGAGTGCAACTATCTCGAGTGCATTTTTCCGGTCACAATCCTAATGATCATAACTTTCAGATGTTGCGTTTAAGCTCTTCAGCGCTCAATCAAACTACAGCTGGACAGTTAGTGAATATCATGTCGAATGATGTCAATCGATTCGATTTAGTACTCGTCAGTCTCCATCACCTGTGGATTATGCCCTTCCAGATTTCGCTCATGTGCTATTTGATCTACGTGCAAGTCAACATAGCTGCAGTCATTGGAGTAGTGACAGTGCTCATGCAAACTTTACCTCTACAATGTAATTTTCAAATACATATAATATAAAAATCAATATCTCTAAGCTTAGCGGTCGGATCTGAATACTACATATTATAGTTTCGGCTTCATAACTGCTCTACCAAAGCAAGATCTCAAAAAAATCTATACCATTAAGGCGAACACACTGAGTGGTATGTGCTTTTTTAGATACTTTTAAAGCACCTCTAGCCCATATACACGGAACACAGTCCCAAAAATCACTCCCTGGAGTATTTTCGGTGATATTTATCCTTGGTTGACAGTGATCGATATCGGTGAATCCCATATTTGAAGAAATGTAGGAGAAACTTGTCGGTTGTATATGGATATGCATACATGTGCGACCCCTCAAAAATATGCACTCTGCACGTGCAAGTAAACCCGGATTCGGTTTGGGGAACACCCACTGTTTACGGTCACAGCGGGAAACCTAGGTGACAAATGTCGTCCCATACCACTCAGTGCGTTTTCTCCCTTATACTTGGTCAGTACCACTTCCTAGCTTGCGTTTTATTAATGAATTTTAAGACTTTAACCATTTCATTATCAGTCTGGTACAATAACCAAGCAAACATATGCAATAAGTTCGGTACTCTCTACTTAAACCTCAGTACAGAGAACCCAACAAACATGATTATATGTATGTATATATTTTTCAGTAATTCTTGGCAAATTTTTCACAAAGCTACGTTTGAAGATTGCAGTAAGGACTGACGAACGGGTTCGTTTGATGCATGAAATAATTCGAGGTATTCAGGTACGGAAAACACTATATTTATTGTGCGTGGTATAGTTCTTGGCCTATTCATAGATTTTAATGTTAATAAGAATCTTTTGTAAGATGTGCTTGAGGAACAACTGTCACGAATTTGTTCGATTTTACTAATTATGCTCACCGTTCCTTGATCCACCATAACTCTGTCCATGTAATTTATACTGATTTCCAGAATACCTTTGATAAGCTAAATCATTTCATATTATTGAAGAAAATGTCCGAGTATGGCTTTCTTGGCAGATAGGTGCAGTTTTTCAAATCATATCTATCGTTTGTCGTCTTTAGTACCTCTCGTTCCCGTATCTATGTTGTTGTCTCCGAAGTTCCCCAAGGCTCTAACCTTGAACTCTTGCTCTTTAATTTATTTGTTAATGATATTGGTAGGCACTTGGTCAATTGTCGTTTTTCACTACATGCGGATGATTTAAAGCTCTATTTGAGTATAGATTCTGAACGTTCTTGCGAGCTTTTACAAGAGAATTTAAATGCTCTTCATTGCTTGATCGTTAACTAACCGTTTGCCTCTTAATGTCTCCAAATGTAAAGTAATGTGTTGCTCTAGATCTAGATCTATCCCTGATCGTGCCTTTTCTTATCTTGCTGGTGATTCTGAATTGAACTGGGTTGAATCTACTGTTGATCTTGGGGTTGCTTTTCAGAGTGACCTAAGGTTCTCCAATCACATTGATTCTGTGTGTTGCTCAGCTTCAAGGATACTAGGGGTTTTCGCAATTCCCGATATTTCCACAATCCCACTGTTCTGAGGCTGTTGTACAATGCTCTGGTGAGAAGTATCATGGAGTACGCCTCTGTGATCTGGAGTCCTTCAGCCAAAACTCAATCTATTAAACTTGAACTTATCCAAAGACGCTTTCTCCGCCTTCTTTAAAAAGAGCAAAATGGGATTTACCCATACTATTTTCCTTCAAGATCTGTCTCGGGTATGGTCGGCTACACTTCTTTTGAACACAGGAGGAATGCTGCCTTCATCAAGTTCTTTTTTTCTATATTTAGAGGTTTTATCTCATGCTAGTCTATTCTGATGAAGATTGGCCTTGATGTTTCGGAGAGTTTGATCTGGACCCGCCATCGTCCCTTATTTCATATTCCTCAGGCAAGAACTATGGCATATCTTAATTCTCCCATACCTCGAGGCCTCCGTTTCTTGAATTCACTGGATGCCATTGACATTTGTCATATCTGTTTTCATTCACTGCACCGCTTCCTCGGTTACGGGGGTCACGACCAACTAGAGCAGTTAATAGTTAACAATTTTAATTGTTAACTGTTGACTTGGTTGCTATATTTTTATTTATTGTAAGAATGTTAAATGTCATGTATTTTTTCTTCTGTTCTTAAACTGATTAGCAAACTAGTCACTTTGGAGCAATCTATTAGCGAGTGTGCATGAATAATTGATATAAAATAAATATAAAAAAGATTTTGCCGTCAATTGGTTTTAGTTCGTGTGGCCAATAACTATACCCCGACCAACAACTATTATCGGTGATTTTTCTAACATTTGAATTACATGACAGGTTATCAAAATGTACGCCTGGGAGCAGCCATTTGAAAAGGCAATTGCCCGTGCCCGCGAAACTGAAATGTCTGCTGTCAAAAAGACTGCATACATACGCGGGATTGCCATCAGTGAGATGATTTTCACTGAAAGATCATCGCTGTTCAACACATTACTTGCATATACGCTCATGGGTTACACTATAACCGCATCAACCGTAAGTCAATATTCAATCATTTGATGATTTACATATGTTATTTTATTAAATAATTGTCGTTGATATCTTTCAGGTGTTCTCTCTAGCCCAATTTTTCAATAAAATTCAGGAAGAGCTCGCTTTTCATTTTCCAGCGGCTGTTGCTCAAGCTGCTGAATGCTTGATAACGATTAGGCGTATTGAAGATTTTTTGATGCTTGATGAATTTTGTGACCAAACTAATTATATAGTCAACAATGAAATTGATGTATTCGATGAAAAACAGATGCAAGAAAAGAATGCACATATCAATAGAGGTTCTGTTTTGAAAATACTCATAAAATATAAGTTTTTCATATTTTAAAGTGTAATAAAAAAGTAATACGTATCATATTTTATCTATAGCTTTTGATGCATCAGACGTTTTATCTGAAAGTGAAGTTAGCAATTCTATTGAAATCAAAAATTTGACAGCTGCTTGGACTAAAGAACACAATACATTGTCTGACATAACTTTTTCAGTAAAAAAGGGGAAATTGTATGCAATTGTTGGAGCTGTTGGAGTTGGAAAAGTATTACGAATTTACAAGTTTATATTTTTTATTGAATTTAAATTAAAATGTTCTTTGTATGTTTTTTTAGAGTTCCTTGCTTCAGTTACTTCTAAAAGAAATTCCAATTTTAAGCGGTTCAGTACAAATAAATGGAAGCTTGTCTTATGCCAGTCAAGATCCTTGGCTATTTATTGACACTGTTAGAAATAACATTTTATTCGGACAGGCGTTTAATTCTGAAAAATATAAATCAGTAAGTTTTTTTAAGTTAAAGTAAATAACCACATATATTATAATTAAAATCTGACAAAACGAGTGGGTGGCGGAAAGTCAAACATATAAGGCTACTAGCTAAAAAAACGTCAACGTCTTCAAAATTTTCGCAATCTCAGATCTGTTTAAATTTCTTTCGGTGACCAAACCGCGCAAAAGGGCAAAGTTTCAAACCGATTTGAAGAATGTAGGAATATTGCCTGAATCATTCGCGAAGTGAAACATACATAGAATAGCCTAGTCAAAACGGACGCGATGTATGTTTGTGGGTATGTGCGAGTGCATCGACAAGTATGGAGATTTCAAAAAAACAAATTTTAGGGTAAATGTCGGAATTCTCGTACGCTGCTCAACCGTCCGAAATTATATGCGAACCAGGCAGTATGTGTCGGGGTATTTCATCAGGTAAAAGTCGAGTTAATTCAGGGCACGGCAATACTATTGGCATCGCAAAGAGTAGCCAATCACAGGAAGGAGTGGGTTGACCGAGCCTCGCTTCCGAGCCTAGATGGTCCACCCTGTCGAGAATCCGGCTTTTACCAATTTTAGAATACCAGGAGTATACGTTATGTATGGATGTGTTGTGACGACCGATCGTGTCGAAGAGACGCGGGGAAGAGGGGTAGTAGGGAATTGGGGGGATGTGGAGCGTCTGATATGTGCTCCTGATATTGAGCACCTGACTCGGAACGGGTGACGATAGCGTCAGATGCTCTACACGGGAGCGTACACACATCCACATCCACGAAGACACACACACATATAAATGTATCATTTTGAACCGGTGAACGGGTTGGATCGGCGAGCGTGTAATGCACGCACTCAAAATTTTACTATTAATACGTGCGCGTGCTTATAAATTACCTTACATTCTATTTATATCAAACATATAGCTTTATTTTATTAATTCCTTACCGAAACCACCCGTTGAAATCAACGGGCACAATACTAGTATACTATACATAATGTTTCAAGTTTTGAGTATCCATTTTTTTAATGCCTTTTTTGCCTTTTAAAGGTAGTGAGAATATGCGCTTTATCAGATGATTTTAAGCAGTTTCCTCACGGAGATAAAACTCTTGTTGGAGAAAGAGGCATATCGCTTTCAGGTGGACAAAAAGCAAGAATCAGTCTTGCAAGAACACTCTACAAAGAGGTAAGGATAAGATATTCGTTTAAAAATAGCACTTGTCTATTTGGAAGATTGTGATGTGTGTCAGTTTGAAGACTTGGAGCTAAGTTGTATGCAATTGTGCATAATTTGGAAGGACTTACATACATAGATACTTTTGGGTATCTGCTAACTCACAGTCCAATCTGAGTATCTGACCTATGTACATAGATACATGTTGCAATCTTACCATGAATGTTATTAGTAAAGATTTCATATTTGGTTATTTATACAGGCTGACATATATTTATTGGATGATCCGCTATCAGCAGTTGATTCTGACGTTGGTGCACACATTTTCCAAAAATGTATTAGTGGCTATTTGGAGAACAAAACCAGAATATTAGTTACACACCAGTTGCAATTTCTTGAAAATGCTGACTGTATTATAGTGCTTGAAAATGTATGTAAAACTAAAATGTGTAAAATATCTGATTTATTCAGTATAATTGATTTTTTTTTAATATTAAAGGGTAAAATAAGTAGCATGGGAACTTATGAAGAATTAAAGTCATCCGATAAAAGTTTCAGCAATGTTTTGGCTACTTTTGATGAAGAAGAGGTTGAGGAACAAACGATAATCATTGATGCTAAACATCCAGTAGAAAGAAGAAGTCTGAGAAAAAGGAGAAGTACTGTATGTAAATTTTTACTTTGTTTTACTAACATTTGTAGTACTATTTCGAATCATTTACCAGTATTTCAATAATATTATCACACAAAAACGTATCGTTAGAGCACCAGATATTATACTGTAGGGGTTCTACGACTTGATTGATTTTGGGTCGCCATCCCAAGAGTTTATTTTATTTTTACATAGATATATACCAGGAAGGCCTAACAGGTAAACCCCAATGCGCCTACCTAGACAATTAATTACAAACATTGCAGCATCTATGGATTTAGACTTGTACATAAATTTTTACACATTGTACATAAATCAAATTCAGATATTTGTGACAGCGAGTAGGATGAGTTTTGCCAATTTGATGGAGGAACCGTTTCAACAATGAAATCAAATAAATTGACAAACTCTAAAGGTCTGACCGCACTATGCGTCTGCGACACGGACGGCAGCGTGCGGCCAAATATTGTTTGTATGAAATTGTATGAGATATAACTAGAGGTAGGATAGTCACAGTGCTATCCATTGTTCGGCAAACCTTTAACAATGCATTTACAACCTTTGAACAATACACGGCCCCCTCAGGCTCCGGTGACTAGATATAACGCACTACGCGTCACGCGACAGAGTTGCCTTTTGTATCAACTTTGCCGTGTTGTGTCGTACTGCAGCAGTCGACGGCCGTATAGTGCGGTCAGACCTTAATAGGAAACGATCGACTTAGTCACAAATATCCAAGTCTCACTAGCACTATTAAATATTAGCACGGGATCGAACCCAGTAACCTCTCGGTGATAAACATAAATGCAACCACAGATCTCTATTAATGAGTTGGGACCGATTCGACCATGTTGATGGCTACCACTTTACTTCCTTCCCAAACGTCATATTAAATATCGTGCATTAAACACACCGCATTAAACACACCACATCGTCATTTCATTATTTTCACCCATCAAAATACCAATTAGATATTAGCCAAATGGATACTGGAGCGACGCAGCGTGCATTTCAATTAATCTAAGATTTTTTCACTACAGATTCTCGTAGATATGGACCCGAATGAAAATCAAAACGAAGTAATCGAAGAGACAAAAACTGGTGAGACCATTATTCGTGTGTTTTTACAATATTGGAAAGCTGGAAGATGCAACCACATGATTGTCTTCACGGGCATTATTATGATTCTCGGACAAATTGCCACCGTCATGTGCGATTTCTGGGTGTCTTTCTGGTACGGAATCTTGTTATGTTCGTGTGATAAGCAAGTGTTCGCCGATTATTTTATTTCTTTTGATTTCAGGTCGAGTCAGCACGTTCACAATTCAACGAAGTCGAATTTCGTTTCGTTTTATTCATATTTTGAAATTAATCAACGAAATGATTCTGCTGGAGCAAACTCCAGCTATTTGGATATCTGGGAGGACTATGGACCGTTGAATTCAGTGGAATATCTTTACATATACGGAATCATTTTAATTGCCTGTGTGGTATTGGTCCTTGCACGTTCGTTGATGTTTTTCAAAATGTGTGTTAATTCGTCTAAAGGGCTCCACGACGACATGTTCCATAAGATTTTGAGAACTAAAATGAAATTTTTCAATGACAACTCTTCAGGTGAACTGTTTTGTTTTACTTTTATAAACCTTTATTATGTCAAAAGACCCAATCATTGGGTTTTTATTATTATTGCTTAATATTGTGTCCTAGCACAATGGTGATATGTCGGCAAGACCCAATGATCAGAGCAGTGTTTTAAATATTACAATAAATCAGGTGTACTGGATATACATAAAACTGATATCTAATTGTTGTTCAGTTAACTCTATTTCAGTTTTAGTTTTAAATTCATGCATGATTTAAAATTAAATTTAAAACTTATAAACCTGATAATGTATCATTCTTTAGAAAATTGACTAAATATGAAAGTCGGAACAAAACCTTATTTATAATTCGTATAGAATTTATCACCACTGTGCTCTAAGATTGAATAGCTATGATGTTTTGTTTACAATAGTTTTGAATTTCAACTGTTTTCAGGCAGAATTCTCAATCGTTTTTCAAAAGACATCGGCACCATAGATGAAAGCATACCGCAAGTAACAATACAAGCATTGCAAATTACTCTAGTATTCATCGGTATTTTAGTTTTGGTCATTGTTACTAATCTATGGCTATTGGTACCAGCAATTGTAATACTGATCTTGTTCAGACTGGCCTTGGGTGTATATTTCGCGACCGCTCAAAACATTAAAGTATTAGAAACAACAAGTGAGTCCTTCATTCAAAAGCATGTACAAAAACACTATGGAATTTAATGCCTCTGATTTTTCCAGATATTTGCATAGTGTTTCAGTATATGAAATGAAGTTTAAAATCTGTATTTTTATAAAAACATGAAGTGATTTACAGCTCGCAGTCCTGTTTTTGCACATGTCACGTCGTCGTTGAACGGAATTGTTACCATTAGAGCTTCAAGATCTCAATATAAATTAGTAAAGGAATTCGATTCTAGACAGGTATGTGTATAATTTATTAAAAACTCTATTTCATTGTATTAAAAGACATTTGTTTCTTCGGTTCGGTGATTACTGGTCACAAATTACTCGTCACAAAGTCACTAAAATCTATAACGGAACATCTGGCAGCCGAAAAGTCCATCATACTAACGATAACTATCATAGTAACGAGAACTTGAGTGCCAAATATTGTGTATTTGTGATTTTCATGGCAAAAATTGTCTTTGTGACCACCCCAATGTGACGAATAGTCCAATTACCGTTTCTTCGTATGTTGCCAAAATATATTGGCTATTTGTAATATTGGTCCAAAATTGTCCACGTGCAACGAATATCTTACAATATATAATAGGGCTATTATGTATGTGTGTGTGCCTGCGATAACGCTCGCCGTACTAAAATAGTCGTTTTGATTCGACATATGTATGTATATCACAGTTAAAACATAATACGAACATAATATCAGAACAAGAAAAAACTTCTATATATACTGTTTGCTACCAATGTTTTCTCTAGGGCAATAGTCTCAGAGCATTTAGCGCCATCTATTGAAAATTTAATTAATCAATTAATTTTTCTTTTGGTGTTTTATATTGTTTATATGTATGTAGGTAGGTAGGTACAGTGGTATTTGGTCTAAAAACCCAGCGAAAAGTATTTTTTTACGTTTTTTACCAGAAAACAGCTTTCTGTACTATCGCATGCGAGTTTTTTTACAATTTTAAACAATCTTAAAATTGTTGATAATATTTGGAAATTCCTCAAGTTTCACAGGAGGATATTTTTATAACAGTTACTAGTTTTTTTTCTTCTCAATTTTTGAATAAAAAGCCTTTCGGTACTTCCTCTTATTATATCATGTAGATTCTTTCGAGTCATTAAAATGAGAGAATCCTCAGAAACTGGAATATAAATAAAGAATGAAAATAAGTAGAAAATTGGAATTGCAAAATACGCTTAATTATTATTGATTATTTTCTCAAAGTGCAAATTCGTGCAAACTTTGTTTTACTAGAATAAAAGTAGAGATCCTAGAGTTTCATATCACATAAATTTGAATCGGCTAAAATAAGCACAACACGTTTAGAAACGTTAATTTGTACAAACAAGTAAAGAAAACCTAATTGAAAATAGTAGGGTTTGTTGACAGGTCGAAACATGTAAAATACAATTTTAAAAGTAATGAAACTTAGTTCAATCTAGTTTACATATATTGTTCTTTAAGGCCTTTACTAATTTTTTCCACCAAAAGCACTTTTAGCATAAAAATAATCACAAGGAAAGTTGTTTAACAACAACATGCCACGAAGAAAAACAAGCGTATCACACAAATGACAATTCGACTGCGACTACATTTGGCTAGTGAGCTTAACCCAGGTAAAGACTCTAAAGTGTAACGACATATTTATCTATCCATTTTGGGACCCCAACATAAACTCAATTTGTGAAAACTTGAATTTTTGATTTTTGGCCAGACTTTGAGGCCAAATACCAGTATGTGCATTGGTAAAAAACAGTATATGTAGAAGTTTTTTTTCTTTTGTTATTATATTCGTATACTTTTTGGCAGTGGCTTAGTTGTGATATACATAGTATGTTCAATCGAAACGACTATTATAGTACGGCGTTATCTCAGACAGACACACAGAATAGTGATATTATATACATGGTATTCAAAATGGAGGCAATAACGTGGAGAGGTTATGGTGAATGAAAATGTGGAGGGACAGAGAAGATCTTCAGCTCAATGGATCGAAAAGATTCTTACTCTGTGTTGTTAGGATTGTGTTCAAGAACTTGATACGAGAAATAATTCAAAATTATATCTTACATATTTGCGTAGAAGCGCTTCACTAACCTAACCTATCCTTTAATTTTAACCAAAAATATCATTTATGTTTTTAGGACATCCATACAACAGCATTCAACAGCTACATAGTGTTCAATGCTACAATTGGATATTGGCTGGATATAATATGTCTTGTCTTCTTGACATGCATTTGCTTTGTGTTTGTTTATTCCGATGATGGTGCCAGATATTTTTTTTGATTATTAAGTTCTATTCAATGAAAATTAAATATTGAAATTTTTGTTTATTTAATTTTCAAGATAACGCAACTTCTAGCAACGTTGGCCTCGCCATCTCCCAAACATTGGTACTTTTGGGAATGCTGCAATTTGGGATGCATTTGTTAACTGAAACATTCGTACAGATGACCAGCGTCGAACGAGTTCTTCAATATTCGAATTTGGAAGAGGAAGAAGACACCAACCGAATTGGTAAACATCACTCATTTGGAGAATATGAAATATTACATTACACAAAGTTTCATTAGTTCATTAATATCTATTGAAATTACCATGTTTTTACATATTGGGTAGCATTCGAGCACTTTTTTATTAAATTGATCAAAAGATTTCCTTTCAAACTTTATTTGATGTCTGCCTCCATTTACTTCAGATTATATTCATAATGAAAGATCGAAACGTTTAATATGTTTAATACTTGTCATCGTTTTCAAAAGGTATGAATAAAAGCGTGGAAAATTGGCCCACAAGTGGAAGTATAGAATTCAAAAATGTTTGTTTGAGATACTCTGAAGCTAGTGACCCAGTTTTAAAAAACATCAACTTCGCTATAGAGAGTGGATTCAAAGTATGTATGAATCAACTTTATAATTGCAAGTGCATTTTCTGAAAATGGAATAATAAAATAACATTTCAGGTAGGAATAGTAGGCCGTACAGGTGCTGGAAAGTCATCTCTCATAGCAGCACTATTTCGACTAGCTGAAATCGAAGGCAAAATCGAAATAGACGGAGTTGATACCAAAGATGTTTCTTTAGAAGTGTGCATACAACTTTATCTTACCTTATAAGCTAATATATATTATTCTTTTACATATATAAATTGTAATTTTTTCAGAACGTTCGCTCTAACATATCAATAATACCTCAAAATCCCATACTTTTCTCAAACACTATAAGATATAATTTAGACCCGAACGATAAACATGATGATGAAGCCATTTGGACGGCCATAGAAGATGTGAGTATTACTATTAAATTTTGAAATGTGTAAGAAGAGTGGACAGGCACTGAAAGCAGTATACAAAATAAGTAATCGAGTGGTAGTCAAAGTAATTGCCATCGGTTTTTAGTTATGTAAAAGAAGACTAAACGGTTTAACCTATGTTGAATGCCTTAGTATATACATATGTTATTATTACAGGTAGGGCTTAAAGGTAAAATTCCAACACTAGACTTTAAATTAACTGAAGACGGAAGCAATCTAAGCGTTGGTCAGAAGCAATTGGTTTGTTTAGCACGAGCAATGCTCGGAAACAACAAAATACTAGTCATGGATGAAGCTACGGCGAACGTCGATCCAGAGTTTGTCCTCGTTTACTATATTTCAAATACAAGTTTTAATTTTATTAAGACAGGTCTTTAGTTTAGATGTCTTAATTTTCAGGACCGATTCCTTCATTCAAAAAACAATCAGAACAAAGTTTGCAGACAGTACTGTATTAACTATAGCACACAGACTTAACACGATAATTGATTCAAACAGTGTTCTCGTTATTGATAATGGACAAGCTGTTGAATTTGATCATCCTTATACTTTATTGAGGAATGAAAATAGCTATTTTTATAAAATAGTTCAACAGACTGGGTCCAAAATGTTTGACAATCTATTAAACATTGCAAAGGAAACTTATGATTGTAGAGAAAAAGTGACAGTACACGTTGAAGATGCACCTGATGATTTATTGGAAGATGTGTCTGAAGTTGTGGAATAAATCGTTTTACATATTTTTTTAAATATACTTAATTTATTTTTATGTTACATTCTAATTCTAATGAGTTTGAACACATCGATCATAAGATTTAATTTATACAAATCCGAACCTTATTATTTTGGTTAGTACTTTAAAAAAATATATATTTACATTACGAAGTTATTGATAATAAAACAGGTAGATTTATGCCTTATCCAAAATACAACGGATATGGTAAAAGTCCATCGTTATCGTTTTCTATAAGATAAACAATTTCTTTCACTGTTAAATCGTCACCTATGAGCAATTTCGAAAATTCTAATCCAATCTTGGAGATCCTCTGAACGACATAATTCTTTAAAGTCTGAAAAATCCTCGGAAACAACGCCGTCGCAATATCACTGAACACTTTACTGACGACGTGACTTCCCAAAATGCCAGTAATTTTGATCTAAAACGAAAGAAATGCATTATTGAAACATTATATAATCATTAAACTTCAAGTATATTGTTGTGAATACAAACTTGGAATCCTTCTACGAATGGCTCCAAACCGAAATCTAAGACTTTCACAAACTCTTCTCTCAATGACAACTTTAAAAATATTTCAAGCAAAATTCGATGAACTTTAATTCTGAAATTATACGTATTACTTCACAAATTAGCTAATTTGATTAATAAAATAAAAATTAACGATATTGATTACATACGAAAATTTACCCTTTCCAAATATAGGTATTAAGCGAGAAATCTTTCCTTTTAAATTGTATTTTCCTGAAAGATGTTTACTTTTTTATATATAAAAATATTCATTTCACAACCTAATACAATACAATAACACTTATAGAGCATACCTGATATTTCTAAAGCTGGAAAAGTCATATCCAAATCGGCTTGCACTGGTAATACATGCAATTCTAACTTATCTACGTAAAAATACCTCAATCCAGATATCTTCACGTCTTCCAATAATCCATTTAATCTATAAAAAAGATACATTTACTATGGTTGAATTCTCACAGTAACATCATTAGACAATACCTAAAGTTTGACATGTCGTAGTCGATGCTCACGTTATTTATAACATAAGGATCCAATATTGGAATATTTCTATTGATATTACCAACTGGCATTGTTTTCCTGAGTCTCTCGAACTTTCTGATGATTTTGTCTTCTATTAAAACCACTGGCTTTTCAGTCTCGAGACCTGATGAATTTTTATACAGATAACAATTACTGTTGACTATTAAATACATATATAAATTTATCTTTTGCAAAAATTGAGTTATTTGTAATTTAAGTATGATATTACCAGACAAACAATGAATTTTTTGACGATTGCTTTCATTTAAGTTGAAGATCAGAAATCAAATTAAAATATGAGTTTAAATAGTCAATGGAAAATCATAAGAAATGTGACTTAACGAATTGGATAAGTTAACAACCAAGTAAATATAGTTGAAAAACTTCACTTACTGATGACCAATGATAAACACACTAAACTGGTAAGATTTCTCAAAGAAAACATAATTAACAATGACTTAATAATAGTCAGTTGCACTTTCTTTACGGGCCGCAGCACAAGAATGACTGAAATATGATTCATAACAATCATCGACTTTTCCCATGGAGCAAAAGTGTTCGATATACTAATGCCCCACTTCTATTGTTCATTTCATAAAAAATTAAACGATATTATTTAACAGTTCTGATTGTATTATAAATAAGAAACGCATAATAGTATACAGATCGTCTGCTGATAAGTGTCATATTAAAAAAATAAAACTAAATTCGTTTCAGATGATTTATTTTAACATTTCTTAACATGTAATATTAAAACAGTCTTTGCAATAAATTTACAAAAATATATTTATACATTAAAATACAATGTGCTCGCTTCGAGATAATTTTCGCAATTAGAGATTGCAAAAAAACATAAATCAAAAAACTTAATACCATTTTTATTCGTAACAATGTACATATTAATCTTTTATTTTTTTTTAAATATGTATAAAAATATAACATTAAGTCGCAAAAACAATCGTACTGTATTTGGAATGCAGCAATTATATATTTTTCCATTCGTAGTTGTAAGGCTTATTAAATAATTATAGTAAGTTCACATACTCGTTATATAATATACTATACATTGTTAAATTAATGGTAACGTAATTTTTGCCTTCTTTTATATTTTCATTACATAATACATACACATATATATACACACACAATTTTACAGAACACCAAAAAAAAAAAAAAAAATTGGAAACAGAAACACAACATATCAATGAAACTATCACTATAATTAATAATCTAAAACCCATTTTCTTCATTCGAAAATCAATAATACTGATACGTTCATACATAGAAATAATGCAATTTATGTATATCCATCAGTTTATACAGAAATCATTTTTAATAAGATTACTAAACGGCCGTTTACATATTCTTCAATCATCGATCATCTTCATTTTGTCTTTTTCGATTGTAAACTTTTTCTTTTCGTAACTCTTCTTGGCCAAATCGAACAAAACATCATAATTATCATCGCCGGTTTCCTTGCACATTTTGGAAAATACGCCAGATTTATTCTGCATCAAAATATACGGCTGATCAAACTCAACTATATTCCCATGACTCATAACAAGCACCTAAACGAACAAAGCAATACATTTAACTTATGTAATTTAAACAATATTGTAAACATAAACGACACTCAAAATACAAACCCTATCAGAATCCATAATCGTGTTGAGCCTATGAGCGATGGTAAGCACAGTACATTTGGCAAATTTTTCTCTGATCGTCCTTTGGATCAGACTGTCAGTACTAAAATCACACAACAATCATTAAAAATTCAACACTCATTAAAAATGAAAAATCATCTAAACAATACACACTATGGATCAACATTGGCAGTAGCTTCATCCAACAAAAGGATACGATTATCCCGAAGAATTGCCCTGGCGAGACAGATTAGTTGCCTTTGACCTATACTGAAATTTGATCCACCGTCCATCACTCGACTTTCCAATCCCGCTGGACCGGTGATTGCATCTTTCAATTCAACCTATGCAAAAATAAAAGCAATCACTAAACTCATTCGGGTAAGTTATCCTACAATACTAAATTAAACGATCAATTCTCGTATGTTAGCCAATTTATCTTCAAAATGAGCCTGAAGATTTTGATGAAACAATTATAAAACAAAATACAAACCTCTTTCAGAGCATTCCAAAGAGACGAATCAGGATATTCCTCGAATGGATCCAAGTTTCGACGCAAAGTTCCACTGAACAAGACGGGATCTTGTGGAATAATAGATATTTTCCGTCTGAGATTCTAAAATAGATCCAAATTCAATAATCTGCACATTAAACATGCTTTAAAACAACAAAAATGTCATACTTCAAGAGTAATCTCCTCCGTGTTGACCCCGTCAATTACAATCTCACCAGAATTAAAGGCTAATCTAAACAGTGCCGATATCAAAGAAGACTTTCCAGCTCCAGTTCGCCCAACAATACCAATCTAAAATCAAAAAAAATCATATTTTAAACGGTAAACAGATTATTTCGCAAAAAGCGGTCCCTAAAATCTTGATCACGGAACATCTGGCACTCGAGTTCTCGTAAGTATTTTGCGCGAATAGCTTTCGATTGATGGAGTTTTTGGGTGCCAGATGTTCAGTGGTGATCGAGATTTTATGAACCATTTTAAACAGAAGCATATCAAGGCAATAAATTTGAAATTGAATGTCACAAGTAATTGATACCTTCTCAAATGGAAATATTGAACAATTCAATCCATTCAATACGGGGTCTTCATTTTCATTTTCGGAATATTTCAAGTATAAATCGTTGAGACGTATACTGCCTTCTTCTGGCCAGTTTCGAGGGGGTTCCTTAAGTTTTTTCTGCGCTTCGTATATTGGCGACTTGTATTTTATATCCACGTCATCGGCTCCGATACCCTTAAAATCACCGATTAATTACACTGTTCGACAAATGACGACTTTTTTTTTGGTTCAGAGACGAAATATGACTTTTCTCATAGATTTATGCCTAGTGAACACGAATCTGGTAATAAAAAATGTTGATTGGCTCGAGATTCGGAGATACATATATGTGTTTTTTAAATCGTGCGATTTTTCTATACCTTGGTGTTGTTCGGTCGATATCTAAAAATCTGTCAATTTCCTGTTCAAAATGAATATTGGAATCTATAATCGGGTATTTTATCTTTCATTTGTAGTACTTTTCAGCTTTCAAATCTCTCCAGTTCAAATCAAAAGTCAAAAGTACGTATTTTCACTTGGGATTTTTTCCCACTGTTAATACTATTTTATATTGAGTTTTTTTCTATTGAAACATGTTTATTGGGATAGTGTTCTGGCCACACTATTTTTTGTTTTCGTTTAAAAGGTTTAATTGGAAGTGTGCTGAATTTTAAATCGGTAAAATTGCGAGCTAAAAGCTCGTACTAGTATTTACTCGTATTTACACGAATCTGAATTGAATACAATAACTTAACAATTGACAATACATTAAATTGTCTTTATATGAGAATTAAATAAAATTCCACTTAGAAAAATCATATTTCGACTATTCTTGTGGATTAATAACAAAAAATCTATTGATAACTGCCTTACCTCGATAAAATAATCGAAGATACAGAAAAATCGCGCGATTTAAAAATCATATATATCTCAGAATCTCGAGCCAATCAACATTTTTTATTACCAAATTCGTGTTTACTGGGCATAGATCTATAAGGAAAGCCATATCTCGTCTCTGAATCATTTTTCGTGTCGAACTTTATAGATCGTCATACTTTTTCTGGGGGTAGCTGCGTGTATTCCAGCACTCTCTCCACAGCCATAAGTTGATTGGAAACTTCAGCACTTTGACGGATACCCCATTGCAGCATAAAAGTCAACGTCATAGTTTGCGTGATGGCTAAGCCTACTTTGTCGCCGAGAATGTCTGAAATTGGAACGAAAAAAATGAGAACAATAGCGACGACAGCTATAGATTTTAATCTGAATTTAACTAAAAAACAACCTGTCGTAACAAACAAAAAACTGAAAGTGACGAATGCGACCAACATCAGGCATAGAGTATCGAGCAACAGGCCGAATGCAGAACTAGTGGCGATAAAAACGTACCAAGCAGACGTGTGAGTATCCTGCAAATAAAATTTAAATCATATCATTCTTCCATATTCTAAAAATATATAAGCTAAAATGCTTGTGGAGAATTGAATAGTGTATAATATCCAGGGCCGCGCTTAGGATTTCGGCTGCCTGTATGCAAATTAAATCGGCCGCTGTTTAATTTTATCAGCATTTGTATAAATCATATATTAATTTGGGGTATAAGTGTTGAAATAACAAGGAATTACAAAATAACAGATAATCAGAAAAATGTAAAAATCTTTTAAAACCCTGAAGAAGAGATAAAACCCAAAATGACCAAAACGGAAGTGAGACGAAGGACTCTAGTATGCATTAGAAATTGGCATTTGAACATTAAGGACAAATGATTTTAACAAAATTTTTGTTTTATTTGACATTAGACGATAATATTAAAGTCGCTTATGAATGACGGCCTCTGTTCGGCGCGCTTCCTCGATTAGGTTTTACACCTTAATTCGGATAATTGGCAAGACATCTGCATGAGTGATATCTTAATAGAAAGGAACAAATAAACAGCCATGTTTTTATAAAGGTTGTACCTCTTAAAATAATTTTTGAGATTTTTTTTATATACAAAAAAATATCGGACTTTTCCTACTTGACAAATTTTTGAAAACTTATGGTGCCTATATTATTTTTTTCTGTTCACACAGATGGTTGTATTTATTTTTATTTGATTGAATAAACATTAGACAAACAAAAACATAATAACTGACTAGCATACCTCTTTTAACTTGGGCAGTATTAACAATTAACTGTGAGATTTTGGTGTTTTTACTAAAAATCTTTAAAAATAAAATTAAAAAAAAACCTTAAGACTTTGGACTGAGTTATGTGTGGCTCAAAATGTTGGAAATTATATAAGCTATCAACCCTTCAAGGCTTTGTATCTACCTACCGGATACTCTGTATATATATATTTATATTTCGGCCGCCTTTGTGCGTTGCACACATTAAGTTCATATGTTAGGCGCGGCCTTGAATAATATCCTATATTGAACCATATATTTGACAGCCTACCGGGAAATTCCAGTCTGTTTTAGTTACATAGTATATAAAAGGAAAACATTCAATACCTGATACCGATCAAATTCTTCTTTCACGATAGTCTGAGCACCGTATGCTCTAATTGTAGGAAGTCCATCGAGTGTGGCATTTAAATGGGTAAATACTGGACTGCGGTCTGATGTAAAAGAATCATATTATTAAATATATATAAGCACAAAACATCAGTTATAAAATATTTCAAAACACATACACATTCCCTCCAATCTTTTAATATTCGTAGACGTTCTCAAATAGGCTTTTCTGACCGTTAAAAATACGAGGGCCAATATAATGATCGGTGCCAAGAATATAGGATTTACGACGCAAGCGAGAAAAACAGCACCGAACATTTGAAGAATCATCTGCAAGATCGTTTAAAAAAGATTCAATATACCTGAACGGTAATGTCAAAGCCGAGGTGATGATGACAATAACGATTTACATTACCTGAGACGCGTCCATTATTGCCTTCGGTAACACTTCATCAATAGAACCCATATCTTTTGAGAATCTATTCATTATACGACCCGACGGGTTCACGTTAAAGAATCTCAAAGGTGAACGGATCATACCTGAAACGATTAACAATATACACACTCTCATTCAATATACATAGCTATTCCTATTGTTGCATTTTGAATTTACCTCTGAACATAAAATCGTGCAACTTCTGCGAGGCTCTCATGCACAGCGTGTAGAATGCAAACGATCTAAGGAGAGCCGATATGATTAAAGTCAGACAGATGACTCCGTATATGATCATGCACATATTGCTGGACATCAGATCGTTGTACTCGGGAATATTGTAGTCTTGAGATGCGTCTAATGTATCGTTATCATAGTAGTAATCAGGAGCAGCAAAAGTAATAGTAGTAATGGTAGTAGTAGTAGTAGTAGTGATATTGTCATTTTGCTTATCATAGAAATTTCTCAACTCCTCTTGAGACACCCTAAAAATACAAAAATAATGTTGATTGAGTGTAATCCTTCTCACTGCAAGGGTATTCATTTCAATTTCATTTACCAGAAAGACATCCAATAATCTGCCGCAGAGCTGAGTCCTTGTGCGATAATGAATAGGGAGAAAACAATGAAAACGACAAAGTAATTGGCACCGCTGCTTACGTATCCCAAAGCAACTGATCCTTTCACCACACCTGAACAAATACATACAATATTAAATTAAATATATTTAAAAGGTATTTGAAAAAAATAGAAAGCCTGCGGATTGAACACAGGACCGACACGTTTCTTTTAATTTTTTTTAATTTAATAACTTACATAATGTGCCAACACCCATGCGATGATATTTCAACGGGTGCAACACTAGTCATCATATATATAATAGCGCTATTCTGTGTGTTTATGTGTCTGTGTATCTGTGTGTGATAAGGTGTCACGACAAATCACTCACGGACCTTACACTCAACGACGTTACGCGCACGAAAGTTCACTCACGCGACAACTGGCTCACAGCCATTATACTCACAGATAAATCACGCGTACAAAAACGCTAATTTTTATGCAATAATTATTCCAAAACTCAATTAAACGTATCGTGACTAATTAACACACTATCCTATCGGGGACGCGACAATTGGTGCAAGTCCAAAAGGTTCAACGACAAAATGTACCCGAAAATTAGTACACTGACAAAATGTACCCACGACAAAATGTTCACGCGACAAAATGTCCACGGAAATAATGTTCAAGCGACAAAATGTTCAAAAATCCTAAATCTTCCTATTTTAGTGGAAAAAGTAACTTTTTATTGTATTATATTTATCGATGTATATGGTATCTTGTACTGGTACTTTTTATCGTATACATCGCGGGCGTTATTAAATTAGTATATATGACAGGTGTTCTCAACCGTATCCAATATTTACTTATTTAAATTGAAAAAAAAAAACTTTCTAAGCGTATGAACTGCAGATTACATTGAATTAGTTTTTATGGCAGGACTTCTCAACCGTCTCCAAAATTTTCTTTATTTCAAATGAATAATTTACTGCCTGCCATATAAACTAATTCAATGTAATCTGCAGTTCATACGCTTAGAAAGTTTTTTTTTTCAATTTAAATAAGTAAATATTGGATACGGCTAAGAACCCCTAACATTTAAATTAATTAAATGATATCTTAAAATGATATTCAATGAGTCACAATGACATTCGCTTAAAATTTAATTGTTCAATTTAAATAAGAATATGTTGGTACGGTTGAGAACACCTGAAATTTATACTTATTTAATAACATCCGCGATCTATACGATAAAAAGCACCATATACATCGATAAATATAATACAATAAAAACTTTTTCCATTAAAAATTTAGGATTTTTGAACATTTTGTCAATTGAACATTATTTCCGTGGACATTTTGTCGCGTGAACATTTTTTCGCGGGTACACTTTGTCGCGTGAACATTTTGTCGCGGGTACATTTTGTCAGTGCACTAATTTTCGGGTACATTTTGTCGCTGAACCTTTTGGACTTGCACCAATTGTCGTGTAACCCTCCTATCACAGATAAATAAATAAAATATATACAAACCAGTTTAATCTCAATTTATTCACAAAGTACAGATTGTGAGAATTTTTTAATTCTTCATATTAATAAGGATATTCGTTCAGTTACAATTATTTTTTTTTTAATTTGTACTAATTTAAAATTATTTTATATGTAACATAGCAACGGGACTATATGTATATTATAATATTATCTTCTGTAGTTAGTCACGATACGTTTAAAGGAGTCTTGGAATAATAATTGTGTAAAAAATAACGTTTTTGTATGCTATTTTAATAATTCCGTGAGCGTAATGTCGCGCGAGTGATTTTCCCTTTGAGTGATTTATCTGCGATTGTAATATCCGTGAGTGATTTATCTGTGAGTGTAATGGCTGTCAGCCAGTTGTCGCGTGAGTGATTTGTCGCTGAATTTCGTGCGCGAAACGCCATTGAGTGTAAATTCCGTGAGTGATTTGTCGCGGAACCGTTTGATAATCGAAACGACAATTATAGTACGGCGTTATCTCAGACAAACACACAGAATAGCGATATTATACATATGATAATCAAAATGGAGGCAATAACGTGGAGAGGTTATGGCGAATGAAATTTTTTTCATATTAAGCAATTAAATATTAATATTAAATTAAATATATATTTAAAAGGTATTTGAAAAAAATACGACCGCGTGCGGATCGAACACAGGACCGACATATTTCTTTTTTTTTTTTAATTAATAGCTTTATATGTCATAACTAGAGACACGTATTTCGGGCATTTTGCTATTAATGCTTAATTAATGCTAAATTCGGAATAGATGCTAATAGATGCTAAAATAACAAACAAAAGTGAAATTTGCATAAAATTTATAAAATTAATAGACAATTTAGAAGGGTCTTCCTATCCCTTTGCCCATTTATTATGTGAAGAAATTGAGGGGATAAAACAGAGCTTGCAGTTTACCATAGACGGTATTTTTAGTCGAAACAAATAAACTGCTTTTGGTTACTACTGTAAATAGTAGACAAAAGTGTGGATGCTGAAAAGTATTTTAGTAAATACAATATAATTGTTATGTATAAATATGTACATATATAAATTTTATTAAAATTCATCGAAATTTTTTATTGTTTAAAATTAAACTCTTCATAAAAATAGATGCTAAAATTGAACATTTTTATTGCCCTAAAACGCTAAAATGCAAAATGAAAATGCTAAAATTGACAAAAATAGATGCCCAAAATACGTGTCTCTAGTCATAATCCTAGTACAACACTAGTAATATAATAATACGATAAGATAGTATACAAATGTGATAGTTTTTAATGTAAAACTGTGATTTTCATAGCGGTCAAATAAACAAACATTTGTGTATATACAAAGTATTAAAAAAGAAGATTAGTATACATTTTCAAAAACAAATATTAACAACTTTCCAAAAATAAAATGAAAATTACCTTTAGAACTAGTCTCAGCCGCTGCTTGTTGTGGTTTATCCTCAGCCTTTTCCTTTTCTGAATCGACTCCAATACTGAAATCGGCAATATCCACCACAGACGATGATAATGAGGCACTCTTCAACAAAAATACCCAAACATTACGTAAGACACGCACTGATGTGTTTAATATCAAAAATACCACATTTACATATGTAACTTACTCTTTGCGTCCTTTGAGAAACAATGCTGTTTTTTCTAGAAATTTTTGAACGAGATCTACTATAAGTACGCGGTCTTAGAGTGCTGGTTGCCTCGATTTCAAATGGTTCATCAGAGGATTCTTCCTTAACGGGGACAAGCATACGAGCATAATCAGCAGAACTAGTTGTCACTTCTTGGAACGTTCCTTGCATTTCTATTTTACCCTAAAACAACAACAACAAAAATTGCCTAAACGTCCGCCGACATTGAAAAAAATATATATAAACATTTATGTGCATTTGAAAGCTTACATTTTTTAGAAGAATTATATAGTCAGCATCTTTCAAGTAGTGCAATTGATGCGTCACAAGTACTCTAGTTTTATTTTGCAAGTAGTTACATATGCATTCGTCGAAGAGGTGACGGCCTACATGAGCGTCGACTGCCGACAAAGGATCGTCCAAAAGGTACACTTCGGTTTCTCTATACACTGATCTGGAATCAATCATACCATTTGAAAGTTAGATATAATAACGAGTAGGTACAAAAAAAGATTACAATTCAAATGGTAAACCTGGCCAGGTTGATTCTAGCCTTCTGTCCACCGGAAAGAGACGTTCCCCGTTCACCGACGATAGTTTGATCTCCGAATGGGAATTGTTCAAAGTCTCTGAGCAGTGCGCACACTTTCACGACTTCATTATATCTGAAAATTAAGTCAAAATTGGGTTAGGTAATAGTTGAGTAATTGTATAGTTAACCGAATCAACCAACATTCATTTATTAAGTTCTATATAACTACATATAACTGATATGTTATGGATCTTTTTTGCATAAGTGCGTCATTTGTATGACTATACTTAGAATGACCATATTTATCAGGACTTTTAGGACAGGAAAAAACCCGGTATGTGTAGTGAACGGAAAAAAACAGGACAAAACAAACAATTTTACGAAAACGACGGGACAAAACGTAAAAAACGGGACTGTCCCGGCCAAAACGGGACTGTCCCGGCCAAAACGGGACGTATAGGCGCTCTAACTATACTGGTATAAAATATAAAAAGAAATCGTTATAATGTTAATGTACTAAGATATCTGAACATATAGGTTTTTAATTCCAAATTGACCCTTTTTCATTTCAAATCAGACGTTTTTCATTAACATTAATTTGAAATTAAAATGGGTCAATTTGAAATGAAAAAGGGTCAATTAGGAATGAAAAACCCGTATTAAATAATGTTAACATTGTGTTATATGTAAATAAATGTTGACATAAACAGTTTTTAGTTCCAAAATAACTTTTGTATATGTTTGCGGAAATAAATACGTTTTTTTATATTTAGTTTTACCATTAATCATTAATACCAGTGTTTTTCTTAATGAAAATTTTGCAAATTGTTGGAGAGCTTTTAATGAAGGTCACCAATGGCAAATGTGTGGAGTTGGCATTATATGTATAGTAAACAACTGAAATACAATCACCTATTCTTCTCATAGGGCAGGCCAAACAAAATGTTCTGACGGATTGAAGCACCGAAGACCCATGGCTCTTGGCACGCATAGGAAATTGAAGCATTCACTTCCAAGAAACCAGACAAAGCTGGGAGTTCACCTAAGATCAATTGCAGCAACGAGCTCTAAAAGGAAAAATAGCATATTATAAATTAATTATTAACTCAGAGTTCATACATATATGTAAAATGGTCAAATATGTATCGTATCATACCTTTCCAGAACCGATGGGACCGATGACTCCGATCAATTTTCCCTTTTTGATCTGCATGTCGTTGATTTGTAGCGTCAGATTGAAACTGTCGGCCAGCCATTTCGATTCGACGTTGGTCACTTTGACAACGCAATCGTCTACCTTTTGATATTTGTCTTTTATATCGCCGTTCTTCGAAAACATATCTTTGTCTTTTCCAAAATTTAGCGACAACTCTTGAGGCAGGATTCGCGATTGGGTTTTGACGAATTCGTCCTGCATCAGATACTTCTGGAGACGCTTCATGGCGACCAGCGCTTCAGCGATTTCAGCTATCGCTCGAACAAACATAGCTGACATTGTGTGCGATAATATATTGAGATAAGAAGACACGACGAAGATCTGAATGAAATAAATTTGGCGTTTGTAAAAACACAATTTACGTATAAGTGTAGATAATTGATATTGATTAGAGTAAGTGTATACTTTTGCTGATTGAAGGGGAACTCCCAAGAAGTACATAGCAATTAGCGTACAAAACATAGCGAGTCTATTTGTGATAAGTAAAAATGACATATATACGGCTCGGACGAACGAGGTCTTCTTAATTACTTTAATTTCTAGCCTGAAACAAAAAAATAGATTAAAAAAATCCAGAAACATAAATATATTTACACACCAAGCCCACGAAGTAAGAAAATTCAATAATCTAATATCATATTATATGACTGACTGAACTATAAAATTCTACTCATATATTTGTCACTGTCAAAAACATTTGTCCATTGGACTCGAACAACCAGCTGATTGGTAAATGTATGTCAATATTACATATCGGCGCATATCTAATGATAATTGATAATCAGCTGATGATTTAAGTCTTCTGTTATGAAGGTTTCGTTATTTTATTTCATCTTTAATTCCAATAAACCCCAATGTGTCTTCCTGGCCAGAATCATTGTACATTTGATACAAATATTGTTATTTATTAACAATACTATGTATAACAATACTTATTGTTAAATAAGTATTGTTATACATAGTACAAATATATATATATATATATATATATATATATATATATATATATATATATATATCTATTAATATCCACAGAGACATCTATGGTCAAATTTGTAAATTTTTAGCATTTTATACAATTCAGCGAAATTCGAGATTCTGCGAGAAAATGGGTAAGGTTGCCAATTTGTTGGAACCGTTTCAATGAAAAGCAGGGCAAACTCTCATAGGAAACGATCGAGCTAGAGTCACAAATCTAAGGTCTGGCCAGAAGAAACGAGTGGGATTTGAACCCGTGACCGCTCTGTTCAAAACATTATATGCTAACCACTAGTCTATTCTGCTATTATAATACTAACAGATATAAAAAGCTTGAATGTATTTAATATTTCCGATATATTTTCAGATTTACAGCCATATTAAATATTCTCAATTATCAATAAAACCAATTCACAACTCACTTTCTCGCTAAAGCAATGATAATTTGAAAGGGCTTCTCCCAAGTATACATCTTGATGACTTGTACACCGTAGATAATTTCACCCATGAGACGAACTCTTTCATCAGTCTTCATCGCAGTCTGGAGACGGAACCTAGATGAAAGTTTTCCAGCGTAACCTTGAAAAAACCAAATACAAAGTGTCAAAGAAACATTCACACTTGTTAAACATCAATTAATATCAAGGAAACAATCACTCACTCTGCACTGGCATAACAGTAAAGACAACTATGATCCCAAGCACTCCGGCCACACCGACTTTATCGTACAGGAAGTACAAAGCTATGCAGGCTACGACAGGTCCTATCCACAAATAATGTATAAAAACAGACACGAGATCGAATCTGTTGACGTCATTGGACAGAAGATTGACTACTTTTCCCGGAGCCGACTCTCCGAGTGCCGTCTTCGAAAGGCGCAACGACTGAAATAACAATTCAAATACTATTATACAGTCGATTAATCATATGATGATGGATAGCTTTGAATTCGGCTCACTTTACGGTATATCAGAGAGCATACTGCGATACGAGCTCGCATACCCATATGGAAGCATCCGACCATGTAATGGTTCAGACATATCATTGAACCGCAATTCAATAAGACTATTCCTCCAGCATACCACAGTGCTTGATCTCTGGTTACTGTGGTGTCTGGATGAAAATATTCCAAAAGTTGTCCGAGCACCACCGGATTAGCTAGCCTAAAATTTTTTAAATTACATATGTGATGATGATTGTTAAAAATTTGCATTCAAATTATTGTTGCAAAAATTAATTAGATACAAATTTTGATTAAACTTGAATGTTAAGTGCAACAATTATATACAAATGTAATTATAAAAAATACTGACTTAAGAACTTCATTAATAATACAAAGAACGGCTAAAAAGAGTAGGTCCTTCCAAAACGTCTTAAAAAGTGCTTTAGCGAGACTAGGTTGTTTTTTTATGCCAGATTCATTTTTTTTATTTTCTAAGGCACACCTCTCAATATCTTCTGTGAAGTATCTGAAAATATTAATAAAACAATTAATAACAAACAAATAAATAAACATGAAACTGTTTAATGTATGAAATGATAATACTTTTCAAGAACGTCTCCTAATTTATCAGATTTGTCTTTCTTCAATGCCGTGTAGACATCTTCAATCTCCAGCTCTCTCTTATATCCTTTGCTAAACAGCGGCAATGTCCAACAAAAGAAAAGTGAGGACAATGGATTTGCCTTCTCTTTGGGATTCGGAGCCTGCTCCGTCTTTTCAGTTTCCATTTCTATTTATTTTATATATGCACCGGGGCATAAAAAACGTTTAATATTTATTATTATGTATAAATGCACACCACGACCGTCATAATTTCAATCGATGCAATTTCACAGCCGCAGGTCGATATAGATTATTTTATCGTATTAAAAATATAACTATTTTTATTGTATTAAACTATCAGTCTTAAAAATTTAGTGCAAAAATATATTCTATCTATAAAATAGGTCACGTTTTCAATGTTTCTGTATACGTTCGTTGAATGAAATCTGAAACAAGCAAAAAAAAGTGTAAACAAATAGCATCCATGGTACAAAATTTTGAAAATAAACTGACAGTATTCATTTGTTATAAATTTCATACATTATATTATTATTATAAACTATATAGATCTGATATGGATGTCGTTTTTGAAATGCTGCTGCCACTAAACAATCATTTTTTCGACAAGGGGATCATCATCCATATTTTGTAAATCTATCTGAGTAAAGTAAAGATTTAAAAATTGAATTCAAAGTTGGTAATAGAGTCGTTTGATGACAATATAATTTGAACAAAAGTACATATTTACTCCATATGAAATGAAATATGAATTCAAACCTGGTATAATACGTAATCTTTGGGGTTTGGTGCAAACGATCGACAAGCGCCAGACAGACTGAACCATAGATGAACTGGATGGCTGCTTTAAATGCAATTCTCGACTTCACGAATGATAGATTGCACATCAGATGACGAGTAACCTTTCGATGTGCACAGATGCAATTATTAAAATTGAGTTGGATCTTTCTAGCGAGTTTAATAAGGCAAAATTCGGAACTAATGTATCAGAAGCACAGAACGTATACAGGGTAGGTATGTCGGGACTTCGGGTAGATTTCGCTTAGTGTAAGTGCGAGCAGTGCGTACGCATAAGGTACACGTACAGTTAATCTGTGGTTCAGTCTGTCTGGCGCTTGTCGATCATTTGCACCGCATCGAATCTTTGCCATATTTTTATTTTACATAGATATAAACCAAGAAGGCTTGACAGGAAGACCCCAATGCGCCTTCCTAAACAATTAATTACAAGCATTGCAGCATTTTTACTACATAAGTCGCTGTATTTCAAGAACACGAAATTAACAATTAATTAATCTATAGAGACATCTATGGATTTAGACTTGTACATAAATTTTTACATATTGTACATAAATCAAATTCAGATATGTGACATAGCGGGTAGAACGGTTTTTGCCAATTTGATGGAGGAACCATTTCAACAATGAAATCAGAAAAATTGACAAACACTGATGAGAAACGATCGACTTGGAGTCACATATATCCAAGTCTGACCAGCAGCATTAACGATTAGCACGGAATCAAACCCGGTAACCTCTCGGTGCTAAACATAAACGCAACTGCAGGTTAGATATGATATTAATGAATAATAAAGTTAAATGATAAAGGTGAATAGGTATTTGGAAGTAGGGTATAGCCATTTAATGGTTGATGTAAAACTTGGTAAGTTAACTATGTACCAGTGTCGTGACGTGAAAATCTCTGTTTATAATCGCACAGCCTTGCTTACGTGTGCGCAAGCAGGATACAAGGGGACTCGGTATGAGGTCATAGCATGTAATATTATATATCACCAGTGACATTTAAGACTTTTTAAATGTCACTGGTGATGCTATTGACCAGAAACTGAACTTGAACAATAAATCGTTATCAATTAAACCTTTTGCAAATTACTGCACTTCACATATGTACATATAATATACTGGAAGTAATATATTTATCGTTCTTAGCAACCATCATAATTATGTTAAGTTACGTTTTCACGGCCAGTATTATCTGGCGGTTTTATAACTGATAATAATGGTGATCTATGTATGTTTGTATTTACACATGTACGCAATAAATTAACCGCATTGAGCTAATGAAAAATATTGCTATTAATGCTTCTGCGTAGAGTATTCGTATTCAAAATCTTTGGAATTGGCCTGTTTATATTATATATGTAAATATCTTTTTTTTTTTTTGTTCATAAATGTGCATCTATGATTTTGTGACAACCCCGAGGTACTGGCCGTGAAACCATCGGTTGGCCAGCGCGAGAAGCAAGCACTTCCTTCCCGGCCGTCGAAATAAATAGTTAGGCATTACTAACACGGTCGTTTCACTCGCCCTACCCCTATAATTTCCTAAAGTTAATCAACGTTTTTAATAACTCAAGTATTTAAAAACGTTCTTCTGGCAAAAATGTCCTGGTTTGGTCCTACGTTTGTCACACCTAAAAAACGGGTCTACCTCACGGCACCGAAAGTAAAAAGGTCAAAAAAGCAAATATCGGAAGGCAAAGATCGAAAATCGAAAGATCAAAAAAAAAAATGGTGCATGGTAAACGGTACTATGTATATATAAGTATCAGTGATATGCGGTGAAATTATCTCTCTTTTTGTCATACGGCCTTGTTTAATGTGCGCGCGCAGAATACGGGAGGAAAAGCCTGTTCTTCTTGTATCGTGCTCGCGCAAATTAAGTGAGGATGTACGACGGGGGGAGAGAGAGATTCCCCGCACGCCACTGATATAAATATATACTAACCGTTTTTCATATGTATGCATAATAAACGAATATTTTCGACTTTTTCACGGTCACCCCTAAAAAAATGGTCATCTTTTTATAGTAAAGTTTCGGTCACCATCTTGCGAGTTGGGACCGATTTGGCCATGTTATGTAGTTTGTCGCTGTTTCACTTCCTTCTCGCCCGTCATATTAAACAGTCATGTATACAAACATACATAATATGCATAACCGTAATTTCACTCCTTTGCACCCCCATAAGATAATTGAGAAATTCTCACGGTGTCAGAAAGCCCCACTTGAATTTCAAATAACAACGCTTACAGCCGATAATATACCAATACACTACAGCAGCCAGTATATGTACATTTGAATCGATTGCTTATATCGTGTTCCCTTTTCTGTTGGCAAACAAGTTGTTGGTCGTTGAGAAACAGCAGCGACAAACAAATCGCTAGAGACATGTCTGCCGATCTGCCTGCTGACCGATCTCTCTCAAACACAAGTCAGAAAGACAAATCTCTGGGTCTATGACCACCTCAGCCCTTTGAGTGCTGACGTATTTTCTGTTGAAAGCCCGCCACGCTGAAAATTTCGCCAACATTTCCAACTACAATTATTTAGAAATCCAATAGGAAGCAGGTATAAAAATTGTAGCCAATCCAAACAAACCCTAGATAACTACCTCCGAGGATTTCAAGTTTTGTAAAGGTGTGTTTAGACTCTCTAATATATCTTGCAACAATATAAAATAAACAAAAGAAGCCTATTAATGAATGTATTTTTCCAAAACTAGTTCCATCTTCTTCATTGTTGTTAAAATATAATGCTCACAATCTAAATGCCAAACCACAATTTAAAATACTCAGCAGTTAGGGATTTCCATCGGGTAATTCTGCTATAGTTATAAACTCAGAAATTCCGGTGTAAGCAAGTCTTTATAAACGTTGACAAATGAATGACACGGACTACACGACATGTTCAATGCATTTTTTTTTCAATGCTACTTTTTAAGCCTTAGCAGCATTGAAGTATAATGTATAGAATAGTCATTCCTAACAAAAGTATCGCTTAAAAGCGAGCCATCGAAGAGAGTGACGGAAAGTCAGAAGAGAGACAAAAGAGTGAGGAAAAAAAATCGTGGAAGTGATCGTCCCTTGACGTTCAGGGACGCACGGGCACATACAGATGTTCGGACTTTGTCGAACTAATACTACCACACAATTTCACTAGTAGAGCCTATTTCAAAGAGATCTTACTGCTACAGAGTTTAACAATCAACTGAGCAAAACAGCCGAAATCTCCGTTTGCACGGAGTTTTTGTAGCAACATTTTTGGAAGCTAAGAGCGCTTCTACCCATTCTACTTCAATGCTTAGCAGGTAGCATTCTTGTTTACTTTGTGATCAATATACAACGCCTATCGGCGTTTTGAAGGCCCATGGACTTGTCGGTTCGGTGATTACTGGTCACAAAGCACTCGTCACAAAGTCACTAAAATCTCTATAACGGAACATCTGGCAGCCGAAAAGTCCATCATACTAACGAGAACTTGAGTGCCAAATATTGTGTATTCGCGATTTTCATAGCAAAAATTGTCTTTATGACCACCGCAATGTGACGAATAATCCAATTACCGGACTTGTCAGCAATACGCCGATCGGCGTTGGTCAGCGTTCAAAGGGTTAACTTTGGCACCCAAAAGATAAATAAATCACCAATTAAAAAAAAGACAAATTCTTCCATTCCTACTCTAAATATTCCACGACGACAACCTGGTTGAGTCATTTTAGCGACAATAGAAAAACGGCACGCGAAAATAACAATACCCATTAACCTTCTGATTGAACGGTCAATTGTTTTGATCGACGCAAAGACCATAACATAGCTTCACACGCTACATACATACTTACGTTACATCTTGTAACATCAGCTCGAAGTTCTAAACCGAAACGCGAGCATACGTACATAACCTATTTAAGAATCAATTACGAAGGTCTATAACAGAGTAATTTCATGATGCAACGCCACAATTACCAGTTTTTTACAAGTCACAATTATTACTAATATCATTTTGCGTGTAACAAGTCACATATCTCATTACTCGCAGCACATGTGATGTGACGCTCACTGCATACCAAACAAACTCGACCCACGATAAAACTACGATCTCACCGTCACAAACACCTAAATAAAATCTGCATATTTATGCAGATAAGGTGTTCATTAAGTATTCATATCTCGGTCAAAGCGCATTATGGCCAACTGAATGATTGCGTCATTTTTATTGATTGGAATTGCAATTGAGATGTACACAAATACGAGCCTAATGAACAATCGCATAATGGTGAGAGCACACTCAAAAGTGCGGCACGGGATGCGTACGTGGACTCCAGTTGTGAGAGGCGATGATCTACACACCGATTCATATCGTATTAAGGTGCACGCAGATTATATTATTAAAAAAAAATGATTTAATTTGTAGGTTAAGAAATTTAGTAAGTATAAATAGTAAAATATTGATATATAATTGTATTGTACGGCCTTATACTGTGTATTGCGCTACAGTGCTCAATCGAAGAATTGCAGAAAGTGCAGAATAGAGCAATGCGTGCAATTTTGAATGTAAGGAAACGTAAGAATGTTAGATGAATTGAAATGGTTGGATATAAGAAATAAGCATTAAATTAAGCACTTTAAAATTTGTATATAAGCTAGATAAGAATCTATTACCTAAATATTTTAATTATCATATAGTTAGGAATAGAGTTCAATTTGTGTGTCTTATCTCTCCAAATTATGACAACGGGAAACACAAAGCGTGCATGTGTTGTGTCTTCGGGCAAGCGTTGTGTCTCCGTGCGCGCGTCGTGTCAGCTGTGGTTTCAACACGAAAGGAAATTGAAAAAAATAGGATAAGATTATATTCTACTATGTGTTAATTCTTGGTGAGTATTTTCAAAGATAAACCATGGTTTTACATACATAGTTCAATAGTCTACAAACAAATAAACAGAACTTCCTATTTATCAGCCAGAGACGTCCCATGGGCCGAAAGTAAGGAAACCGAAGTCAAAAATATATCAAAAATAATTGTAAACTGAAATTAGTATACATATTGCATTTGTTTTTTTTTATAAATAATTTTTCATTCAACATTGAACCATCATTCTCATCTAAATATGTAAATGCATCCTAATTACTTTCGTTAAAAATAAGGTATGAAATTTTATTTAAAATAACTATTCATTATACTATTTTTCATTTGAATAATAATCATAGAAGCGGCAGCATTTTGAACTTGGCCTAATGGCGGCACATAGTCTAGGTACGTCACTGTTATCAGCACATATGTACATATCAGTGGCGTGCGCTGAAACTCTCTCCCTTTTTGTCGTGCAGCCTTACTTGATGTGCACGAGCAGGATACAAGAGGAACAGCCTGTTCCTCTTGTATCCTGTTCGTGCACATTAAGTAAGGCTGTACGACAAAAAGAGAGAGAATTTCAGCGCACGCCACTGGTACATATGTATGGATAGAATATGCAGAGAGGGGCGGAAACAATTTGAAAAAAATCAGATGTGACCAACCTATGACTTTACTTAAGTATTTGAGGAATATAAGAAGTAAAAAAAAACAAAACTCGACAATGACGCACATATATGTACATACTGGCTATGACAGCACTTTCGATACAAGTTTGAGCGCTAATGTAGGGAAACTCACACAATACAACAGTTTTACTTCCGGCAGTCGGATTTTATGCATTTTTTTTTTATTAATATCACTATATGTAAATATCATAAGCATTAAATTTCAAGAAGATAGAAATAATTTAAAACGTCAAAATAAAATAATGAAATTATGTTTAAAAAATAATTACTACTATGAATTCTAACCAACACCTTATCAACTTTAAGTTAATATATAAATACAAATATTCAATTTCTCTATTTGTATTTATACCACACCCTTTATAAATACGTACTAGGCATGGCCTAAGTACCTGCTTATAAAAGGCAGGTCACTCAATGCATCTCGACACGTTTGTTTACCTATTATTATAGTCACGTACCAGATATGCAGTCCCACAGTCTCGCACTGTCAGTTCTGAGAACTCTAGCGGGAAGTGGCTGGGTGCCGTTACCGACCATTAAATCCATTCGGGTGGTCTCCATTGTTAGCCGACAGCACTTAAGCCTGGAGATAATCCTCGAAAACCAAATTATAACTCCTTTTAGCATATGCTACAATATCATTTCTATTACATGCAAAATAGTTTCAGTCTGATCCATTGAACGGTTTAGGAGATTATAAAATCCAATAAAAGAGGACACCTATAATGGAGGTCAATTTAAAAATTTAAAACAAAAAATAGTATTTTTAAAATAAACACTGTAATTGAAAAGTAAATATAATATTTACTAATTATATATTTAAACTGCATAGGATAGCATTATTGCCACAAAGTAATTTTTTGAAGATAACGTCACTCAATTGAGCCCGGCACGTTTTTGAAAATTATCATCATTTCATTAACCAACACCATATATTCAAAAACTTAATTTGTGGCATAATGCTAACGTGGCCATATTAATATTATCTTATTAAGTTTTATAATTAAGTGTTCATTTTTAGATTGCTAACCGTTTAATTGTTTCTGTCTCACTCTATAGATCTGACAGTAGTGTCATTTCAATTTCGGAACAACGGGTTTCCGGTAGATATTAAAATTAAAGTAAGTCATAAAACAAACAAACTTATTCAACAGTTACCATCAAAGACACGCGAAATCGGAGAATATGCCAAACTGAGAGATGCACAAAGTTTTCGAATTTGAAAAAAATGAGTTTTTGGCTTCCTTTGGGTATTTCCAGTTCTAGTAAATTAAGCTTATGATATTTTACTCAGAAGGATATCAAGTGCAGTTGTGCAGTTAACATTGAATGGCTAAGGGCAAAACCACACAGGGAAAAACGGCACGTTGTGTGCTTGGCTCCCCGATATGGGGGTTCTCCCATATTTCTTCAAATATGGGATACACCGTTATCGTTCACTGTCAAGCAAGGATGAAATTTTACCAAAAACACTCCAGGGGGTGATTTTGGGACGGTGTGTGCTGGGCGTGCCATGAATATGTGGAAGGCATGCCACTTTTTTTTTGCATGTTTAAAAGTATTTAAAAAAACCACATGCCACGCTCTTTCCTGTGTGATTTCAGTTAATTTTGCTAGTGCATAACGGAAAATAAGGTCCTTCCTTATACATGCTATGTACTCGACTACGAATAAAACGATATTTTCGAAGTTGTTTGAACATTCGTATAATTTTTAAAAAATAACATAAATTTTTGATTTTGAACATCATGTTTCCGGAAACCCACGAAAACCAATAAAATGACACCACTGCATTGTATATAACTGTTTGTAGATAGCATGGGTAGATAGAAAGAGGAAATCAGATGAAAGATTTTATATATTGATGTAAATCAATTGATCAAATCAATCTATTGTTATTTTGATATTGACACTCATGCCGGTACTTTATATAAAATTATCAGTATTTTTCAAATTGGTTTAGCCATGTTTACAATTACATCAAATGCAGTTAGCAAAACACTTAATTGGCCATAGACTGGCCGATAAAGCAACTTAACCTTCAACAGTTTTTTTATTTACAAGGCTCTTCTATATTTCACTTCGCTAATTGGTCTGACAGTATATTATGTTATATCCTACATGCTTCCGATCGTTTTGAAACTTTGCTATTTTGCGAATTTGCCAATACGATGGTGAAAAATAATCGTAATAGACACGTTTGAAAATGCTAAAATTTTGACCATCTTGACGTTCAGTGGTCAGTAGCCTTCTATATTAGCCAGCAGCATAGCTCGGTCGTTAAGCTTCTGCTTAACGTTGAGAGGCGCCGGGTTCGATCCCATGAGCTGATGAGAATTTTTAAGAGTATATCTGTAGTGCTGCTGATTAGACCTGGATATTTGTGACTCCAGGTCGATCGTTTCCTATCAAAGTTTGCCAATTTTCTCTGATTTCATTGTTGAAACGGTTCCCGGTAAAACTGGCTAAATATCCTTCCTACCTACTATGTCACCACTATTTGAGATTGCTTTATGTAAAATAAAATGTATGTACAATTCATGGGTATCTCGTTAATTTGCGAGATTTTCAGTGTCTCGTAATTCAGCGACTTAATAAATAATAATAAAAAATGCTGCAATGTTTGTAATTTGCCTTGAAGGCGCATTGGGGTTACCTATAAGGCCTTCCTGGTATATATGTAAAAAATAAATAAATAAATATTACCCTTTCCGCCACCCTCTCGTTTTGTCAGATTTTATTCAATAATATTTTGATTCCTTGAAAGACCTGCTAAATAGTCTCTCAAACGATTGCATAAATATAAAAGAGGAACTAATAAAAAATGTAACGTGTACAATACATATACATACATAATTACATCGCAACAGAATCACAAAATTCCCCACTCACGCATGTCAACCTAATTAATTATTAGAGACACATATTTTGAACATTTTGCTATTAATGCTTATTTGATGCTAAACTTTGGAATATATTCTAATAAATGCTAAGTTCGTAAAATATGCGAATAGATGCTAAAATAACAAACATCAAAGTGAAATTTGCATAAAATTAATAGACAATTTAAAAGGGTCTTCCTATCCCTTTGCCCATTTATTATGTGATGAAATTGAGGGGATAAAACAGAGCTTGCAGTTTACCATAGATGGTGTTTTTTCTGTCGAAACCAAGCAACTGCTTTTGTCTACTACTGTAAACATAAGAAGACAGTTGGAGCTGTGTATCCAAAAGGCTGCTCAAAAAAGCGTCTTAAAACTAGACTCGCACTCAAGACTAAATGAGACAAATCTATTCCTCCAAACATCGAGTAAACTATTCAATCCATCTGTGGCAGGTACAAAATTTAATATCAATGTTAAAGAAACAGTTTTGTTTTTTAGAAACCTGCCATTGTTTAATGTATAAACAGAGGCTCAATGTTTGGAAGGATATCAGCACTTTTTTTAGATAATACGGGTCTCTACTAATTATAAAACAAAACCCTGATAATACGAAATTTAATTTACGCACGATAATCTGTCATTATGTACGACCACCTGTGAACCAGAGAAATGTTATTCTCTGCTGTGAAAATCATCACATCGTAATAGATTGAGAAGCGCTGATGAGCTCGCCTCGCAATAACAATTTTCAAAAGTATATAATAAATAAAACGCGATGATTGCGAGCCTGTTTTGTAATAACTTTATCCGATAAGCGACACTTTATTACGATGACTTGCATCATTAAATAATGAACGCACACTTACATATGTACACTACAAGATTTGTTCAGTGAAATTCTTCTCGAGAACACACAAGATATCAACATAGTGGAAAAATATCACCTTTCATCATAATAAAGATAGCATTACAAGAAATCAATAAACCACTGTTAAGGAGCCGAATCATTTAAAAATGTTTAGGCAATAAAAATAGCTGCTAATTAGTAACGACAGAGTTCAACAACCGTTAGTTCAATTACTCGCTATCTTAACTGTAACGACTAAGCGATTTGTAATGTTTGGTATCGAATGTAAACTTATATCATCTGAACAATCTAATCGGAAACCAGTTAAAATCGAGTGTGTGTATATAATTGTAAAAATCACCAATTATTTGAACACCGTTTAAATAAATATTTATCACGACTGAAAAGTCAAGTGTCGTATGTACATAAAATAATATAACAGTACTTGAAGAAACGTGTCCTTTTCGTAGGTCAAAAATAAGCGATTTATCTATTAAATATGATCATATAATGGAAAAATAAACAGTTTTTTATTAGTTTATTAACCTATGCAAAAGCAGTCGGCGTTTTACATTGATTTCTGCGTACAAAAACGAGGTGTTGAAAATCGGCGTTTTTTGTACTATATTTTGTAAAATTGTTTGGAAAAGTGATAGTTTTTACAGACAATCTTCTTATAAATTTTATTTTATAACTAGTCTTAGGCGGGCAATCATTGACGTATAATACACATAGATGGGCGTATGATTTTGATCGGAGATCTTGTCTTCACTAACTGAGGGGTGCGGGGGGGTTTAACTAGCGGGGAAGTTGGGTTTTTTTCCCTACGACGCAGCGGTGCCTACCTACCTACTAAGAGAAACTGTGCATGCGCCAAAAGGGAGACCAGTATAAGACGTGAGGGCGGATCTAGTGTATTATACATCAATGCGGGCAATAGATGGTTTTCAAATAACAATAGACTTCTCTATTAGTGTTCAAAGCAAGAGAGCCAAAAAGCATGGTTTTTCTAAGAAATTTACGATAGTGAACCATTTTTTTGTGCGAAAAGCATCCAACGAACGCCAATCTTTGTTTATAACACGGTAGATCAGTTAAAAGAAAAACAGAAAATGTTTTAACCCTTTGGTGCTGACGTCTTTTCTGCTGAAAGCCCGCCACGCTGAAAATTTCGCCAACATTTCCAACTAGAATTATTTAGAAATCTAATAGAAAGCAGGTATAAAAATTGTAGCTACAACAATATAAAATAAACAAAAGAAGTCTACTAATGAATATATTTTTCCAAAACTAGTTCCATCTTCTTCATTGTTGTTAAAATGTAATACTCACAATCTAAATGCCAAGCCGCAATATAAAATACTTAGTAATGAGTATAATTTATAACCTTTATAATTTATAACAGCTATGGTTATAAATTCAGAAACTCCAGTGTAAACGTCTTTATAAACGTTGACAAATGAATGACACCGATTACACGACCCATGTTCAATGCATTTTTTTTTCAATGCTACATGAAACGGCTTAGCGGGTAGTATTCTTGATTACTTGTTTAAAATATAACGCCTATCGGCGTTTTCAAGGCTCATGGACTTGTTGGCAAAACGCCGATCGGCGTTGCTCAGCATTCAAAGGGTTATTAAACCTTAGCAGTCTTTTCGCACAAAAGATGGTTCACTATTGTTAATTTCTTAGAAAAAACGTGATTTTTTGCTCTCTTGCTTTTAGAAACACTAAGGAGCTGTTTATTGTTATTCGAAAAGCATCCTTCCTACGTCGATATTTGCTTATTAGTATATTCCGTATTTTTATAGAGCCGATTTAGTGTTTCATTATTTATAAGAGAGTTGATTATAATTACTAAACAATTAAAATGACAATAATATAAATTACAAGCCTCTGAAATATTGATTGTTTTGTTTTGAAGTTATTTTTTAAAGTATATTGTACTGATCTAGATTCTAGAAGTACTGATCTAGATTTGCAAATATGAAATATTCTAAACTCCAAACTAGAGTTGGTCCACTCTTTACTCCAAACGGCTATTCAAAAAAAGTACACTTTTATACGAAACGTATTCAATAAATACAAAGCATCTGTCTCATACGAAAAAAATACTACCTGGCATGCAAAAGCTTTCCTAAGAACCACTTTCAAAGATAATATACATAATTAAGAATCCATACATCCGCTAAATTCTCAGAAAGTTCCTACTTTTTTTTTTGCTAAACGGTTCTGTTTGAAAAATATCAAAGTTTTGAATTCACTACACACTTCTCAAGCCTGTGAAAAAAACAATATTTAACCATGACAATGCATACAATCAACGAACAAAACCGTTAATTCCAAGACACGAATTTACGATAATTAAGAATGATTACATGACACTTGTGTGGCACAAAATCGACAAGCACCTCATAGCGGTCATTTATCATAATCTCAGCATCACAACAATACATTATGCATAACTCATTATTTGCAAATTATCAATGCAAGACTTGCACATATCGATTGTATTAAATATCAATCAAAAAAATTAAAAGAATTATAAGTCTAAATACGATTTCTCATTATATTTTAATTCGAAACATTGTAGAATTCAACTGGTTCTCCATTTACAGTGTAAATGATACGTGTATAAAACTGAAAATGTCATTGAAAATACCTAAAAAAATAATGTATACATATGTATGTACGTTGTATTGAATATAATGTATGTTTGACGTGTAAACAAATGATGCAATGTAATGTAATGCAATGCGTAATGTAACGTGTAATACACAATTATGTATTATATGAATTTCAAGAATATTATAAATTTATAGCAATAAATGTACATTGAAAGATTAAAAACGCACTATAATTTAAATTACATGCTACATTACACATTTCACATAACAGAGTCTGATAAATGTCATATAATAAATATTTATATAATATAATATACAACAATGTAAAAAAGAGCAAATGATCTGTGTCAAATTGATATTATAATATATACATATATATAAAAACGGACGCGATGTGGGTATGTGGGTATGTGCCAGACCGTCGACACACAGCCAATCAGAGTCAAGTGGTCGAGGAGAGGCGGGTAAGCGTGAGAGTGGGGAAGTGGGGGGAGAGGGTGGAGCGTCATGTGACGTCAGGCCGAGCGACGAAAGGCACGTGCGACGTTAATTCGTGTACCAATTCGCTATATTTTAATTCGTGTATCAATACCTATCTCTGTACATCCTGTCTGTTGATTTTTCAATTAATAAAATAAAATAAAATAAAAAATAAATTCCTTTTCAATACACTAGTAATAATATATATAAAAAAGGACGCGATGTATGTATGTATGTGACGGACGCGTGGAGACACAGCCAATCAGAGTCAAGTGGTCCGCGTGGTTAAATGGTCGAGGAGACGCGGGATAGCGGGGAAGTGGGGGGGGGGGTGTGGAGAGTCTGACATGTGCGACGTCAGACCGAGCGACGGTTGACGTCAGCGACAAAAGCGTACACACATTCACGAAGACACATACACACATTCGTTCATCATTTGGTGAACGGGTTGGATCGGTGAGCGTGTAATGCGCGCACTCAAATTTTCATTATTAATACGTGCGCGCACGCGCCATCAAATTACCTTACACTATATAACATTATTTTAATTCGTGTATCAATTCCTTTCCGAAACCACCCGTTGAAATCAACGGGCACAACACTCGTTAAGTAAGGGTACCATTTATCGGTCCGGCAAATAAAAATAATGCCCCTTTTTAAAATACCTCACACGACAGATACGGTTTTCGCCCGGGAAATCAAACGTCAAAAGGGTTGCCAGTAAGAAAAATGAATACCGACCCTAACAACCTATTCTTAAATAAATAAATAAAGCCAACCCTAACATAACCTAACCTAACCCTTAAATAAATGTGTTCGCTGCTAAGATATTACGATTATCCAGTGAAAATATAACTAGTTATGATTTCACTGAAACGTTAAATTTTATTTTTGTTACTGGCAATCCTTTGACGTTTAATTTGCCGGACGAACGAGATTACTAACAGTGGTATTAACATAGTATTAACAGTGGGAAAAATCCCAAGTGAAAATACGTACTTTTGACTTTTGATTTGAACTGGACGACTACTTAGAGAGATATGAAAACTGAAAAGTACTACAAATGAAAGATAAAATACCCGACTGTAGATTCCAATATTCATTTTGAACAGAAAATTAACAGATTTTGAGAAATCGACCGAACAACACCAAGATATAGAAAAATCGCGCGATTTAAAAAACACATATATCTCCGAATCTCGAGCCAATCAACACTTTTTATTACCAGATTCGTGTTCACTGGGCATAGATCTATAAGAGAAGTCATATCTCGTCCCTGAAACATTTTTCGTGTCGAACAGTGTAATTTGACATAAAATGTCGTTTTGACATTTGTCGTGCATTTTATTTAACAGCCGTGCCAAAAATACTATCCCGTTGAGTAATAAAGTCGAATAGTTTGAAACGGTCGATAAGATATATATTTTTAATATGAATAAACCGATGTAATTTATTTAATTACAACAATCGGGTTGAATGCACTCTGTATGTAGTATGCACGCTAAAATGGCACTCGAAATATAAAACATGCAATTGTTTTTGCATATTTTAATATTGATTTATAATAATTAATAATTAATCTAATTAAAAATACCTACATTTTTATCGCGACAAAAATTGTACGTGCTTAGCACCATGATTTGCATAAAAAAATAAATAGCATTTGTACCATTTTAATGTATTCAATTTATTGGTTTGTTCAAATATCAAACCATCACTTCCAATATTTGACCAAACGGTGTCGAATGAACGACTTTCCACGATCGATTTCCATTTGAAAATGTCGAATAAGATTTTATTACAAACGATGTACTATAATACATTCATGGCGTGGCAGAATACAGAACTACATACAATACATATACAATGCATTACAAGCGGAAAGAGCAAAGAACGTTTTCTATTTAGAATTGTACAAGTTAATTTTGAACTATGAATACACGTGTATGCAAAAACGAACTGTGATGAGGTATCGTGTGCTACAAATAAAAAAATGTCGCAAACAATTAGATTATAATATTATTTTTATTTTATTTTATTTCATAGAACATGATCGCTCCAAAGCGACGAGTTCACTTAAACAGATACAATACAATTAATCAACATACATTAGCATTTTATACAATGCGAATTCAGCATATCTCGGTCGTTAAGCTTCTGCTTAGCGTCGAGAGGCGCCGGGTTCGATCCCTGGCCCGGGCCTCGAATGAAAATGAATTGTTCAGAATATGCTGTTGGTCAGACCTGGATTTGTGACTCCAGGTTGATCGTTTTCTATCAGAGTTTGCCAATTTTCTCTGATTTCATTGTTGAAACGGTTCCCGGAAAAAAATTGGTTAAAAATCCTTCCTACCTACTATGTCACCACTATTTGAAGTATGATTTATGTACAATTCATAGATGTGTCGTTAATTTGCGAGTTTTTCAGTGTCTTGTAATTCAACGACGTAATAAAAATGCTGCATTTGTAATTGTAATTTTACAGGAATCGGTTCAATGAAAATCAGAATAAGAGAGATAATGAGAACCTATAGAGCAAATTTTATAAAATATAGAGTGAATTACAGGCGTTTAAACAATTAAAATCTGATATGGCCAGATCACGGCGAACAGGTTAGAAGACAAGTGACAACGCTTGCTTGACGTTGAATAGACGTCAGGCAAGTCGACGGGCTCGAACTTTTAAACGCGTTGTATACGATATTTTAACTCCAACGTAATGGCAGACGATACATTAACGTATATTGATGAGCAAAATGAGCAATATGGCAAATTATGAAAACGATCGGTTAAGAGTTAAAAAAAAATAAAAAAAGTCGTCTTAATTGTAATAGTAAGTGAAACGTAAAGGAGGTTTGTAAAAAATTGCCAAACTCTAATAAGAAACGATCGACCTGGAGTCACAAACTAAGTTCTGGCCAGCAGCGGTACTCTATTGGGACTGGAACCCGTGACCACTCTGCTCGAAAGCATAATATGCTAACCACTAGTCCACGCCGCTGGACATGGAATTTAATATCTGTTAATTATCATATACATTTGTATACGTATTATATTGTTCATTGCATACTGTACATTGTATATGTATATATTTACTTATTAATTTGCGATTCCGTTTTACTCTTTATCATAGACTTTTTGTTTGTTCAGATAACAAACTCAGATAAATGAAACTGCACACAAACTTTACAATCACTAACAAATGTAGTATATACATGTATGTAAAAATATACAAATAATAATAAAAAAAACCTCGAAAATATTCCATCCTTACTACTAAATATTAAATCATAAAAATATATGTCACAAGGTTAGCTTATCTTAACTTTCAAGTAAATCATTATTTTGAGTGGTTTTATCAAAATCATTTTATCTAGTAAATTATTATCAAATTGTTTCCCATGATTGTCATTTGGTTGAATTATAACTGGACATGGTGTTTTTTTTTTATATATCGCACGCTAAGTTTATGGTCGATTGGCAGAACATATTTATGTATTGGTGAAATATAAATCATTTTTGATTGGAAAAACAATGATCGATAAGAATTATTATTTATTCCTCTGCAGATTGCCTTGGAGAAAATCGTTAATTTTAATGGTCATCGCTGTTATTGAAGGTATAGAATTCGGTTCAGTATAGATTTGTATATGGAGTAATTCACCCTGTAATTGCTTCCAAAGAAGAGTAATTCAGCTGAGAAGTTTAATTTTAATTGGAATCGGTTATGCCAATTAAATTATGCAATAAAAAATAATAATACAATTATAAAACCCGAAGTCGAAATCCGAATCGGAATCGGATAATATGAAAAGTATGTATTTTTACATCGCGTGACGTAAGCAAAAATGTATGTTTAATTTACAAAACACAATACCCACAATTATGTATAATCTAAATAAACCCCGGTCATTGTCCTCGCAAACTTGAATATTATAAATTACATATATATTAAATTTAAAACACCTCATTTGTCAGCCGTCGTGGTGTACTGGTTTAAAGCCCAGTCAAGCAACCGAGACAACGAATTAATTTAATTATTCATTTATTATGTTCGGCTAGCGTTAGGACACACACACACACAGAGAGAGAGAGAGAGATATAGAGAGAGATTACCGTCTTTATTACTCAATTTAATAATGAGTAGGTAATTATTTGGGTTCACGGAAAGATGTACTAAATTGCACTGAATAGTAGCGAAGTTTGCACGAATCCCTGAGAATGTTCAATAGCATATAGGTATATCCTGATAGCATTAAGCTATGCATAAAAGTTTACCATTATAACTAGAGGTAGGACCGGAAGCGTACCGTTCTTTGTTTATTGTTCGCCGTACATTGTTAATTTTTATGATGAACCTGTTTCTTTGCACTCTAGCTTTTTAGTTTGCTCTATTTCCTGGAAAATAGACCCAAAACGCCCTGTTTCCTGGAAAAAGCACGCTTCCGGTCCTACCTCTAATTATAACAAGAGCCATCGAGTGGCGTGCGCGAAATGTGCGACGCACACAGGCGCCACACAAAAGACGAACCCTGTCACTGAACTCGATTTTCTGAATAAAACATGCTTATTTTCATATAGTTTAATTTCGTAAATATTAAAATAAACATTCATCTAATGAATAATTCAGATTGTGTCACCTTTTTCGAATTGGATTATTGTTTTATCCTTTGCTTTCCTCTCAAGTAGCACATAACATTTAAATATTCACAAATTTTTACATTGAAAATTATAATATACAGCATTGTTAAGCACATGCAAACCACTCTATCTAAATTCATATCATTACTGACATTCAATTTCCTAGTTTTGAAACATCTGAGTCTAAATTAACAGGAAAATCAACTGTAAAAACAACCAATCCTCGGGAAAACTGCCAGTCATCTACTATGTAGATAAATATGATTAGCATGTGCAATGTTAAAACGTACATATGTATGTATATCAAATGTTGTATTTAACCCATTGTGTGCTTATGAAAACATATTCCCACACAATTATGATAAATTAATTGCTTGTTATCTAATCTAAACAATGCATTAATGCCGTTAAATAGCCTCGATGACTTATTAGATCGTTTAAGATGGTGGATCTTCGGACTTTTACATACGAAAATCCACAATATATGTAAGTACAGATTAAAAGTGTCCTTATAAGAAAGAATAGTGCACTTTATATGGATTTATGCACATGTAAATATTATTTAAATATAAATATTATAAGATCTTTAAGTTTTGAATGACTTCCAACAGAATGCACACGCTGTTGATTATGTCAATAACCTTAAGCGATAATAATAACTACGAGTGTATCTCCAATGTGGTAATGATTATCCATTGTGGAATAGTTTAATATGACTTAATGCGAGTAATATAATTGTATTTATCTTAATTGGGTCATATGTATTATCAATATCGGAAAATGCTATATGTATGCGTAGAACTTATCAGAAGTAAGAACTGATTTGAACTAAGCCAAGGACATTGGTTTTAACTGGTGGTTAGCATATATGCTTTCGAACATAGTGGTCACGGGTTCGAGTCCCACTGCTGGCCAGACCTTGGTTTGTGACTCCAGGTCGATCGTTTCCTATCAGAGTTTATCAATTTATCTGATTCTCATTGAAACGGTTTCAACAAATAGACAACCTTTACCCATTTTCTCGCAAATCTCGAGTTTTCAGCATCTCGAATTTCACTGATTCGTATAAAATGGTGAAAATTTGTCCATAAATGTCTCGCGAATTTCGATTTCTTCAGCATCTCGAAATCTAACGACTTAAATATAAAATAAAAGAGAAAAAAAATGCTCCGAAAAATGTAAGTTTATCAATAATTTGTCAAAAAATCTATCCATGGATAAATAATATAATGCTTTGTTAAAATTATTCTAAAAATTGGATATCTATGTTTGTAATTGGCCAGGAAGGCGCATTGGAGTTTACCTGTTAGGCCTTCTTGGTATATAAATAAAATAAAATTAGTTTCGTTTAACATGAGCAATTTCTAAATCTCATGAATTTTTAGTACAACTTTGAGGCAATACTGTTGATTTACTGTACACACCTATTAGGCCTTCCTGGTATATATGTATGTGTAAAAATAAAAAAATAAAATAAAAAAAAACACATTAGATTGTAATTGTTCTAAAAAAGTTGTGTCAAAATGTTCTAAAAAATTGTTCTAAAAAATGTCAAAAAAATATATTCATATTTGATAGAATTAGTGGGGAAGAAAAGTTAGAATATATCAGACTATTGAATTTGTACCAAAAAATAATAGTTTAGCGAAAGATTTTCGAAATGACATCGAAAGATCTGTCTCTGTTAAAATCAACGCTATAGCAGATGTCGTAACTAAAGACCCTACGAAAGATAACAAATCTCAGGTCAACGACCTTAACAGACAGACACAGCTTAAAAATTTGCATCGTATACCAATTATGTATATAATATTTCAACTTTTTCAGGAAAAAGTACAAGGATTGATCAAAAAATGGAAGTGAAGAGTTGCGATAATTATCTATTGGATGCATAAAAAAGTAGCAAATGCTATAAAAACTAAACCTGCACGTTTCTGCATGAGTATTTTCTGAGAACAGGTCGTATTTTGAGAAGTCTTTATCGACCAGTTGCATCGTGCACTTGACTTGCATCTTCAAAACTAAAATTCCATGACAGATAAACTTCAAAAAAACCGAAAAGCCTTGTAAAATCATTGTATACATTTATCACGAACACAATGTGCACTCCTTTAGAATCAATCAAACGATACAAGTCCATAGAATAGTACACAAACCAGTTAGTTGCACATATTCGAGATGAAAACAATACAATACAAGTTCAGACAATGATGGAAAAAACCTACAAGGCAATTACTCACACACACACATGTACGTAGAATAGCGAGCAATCAAACTCAGAACGTACTGTTGTGCCATTTTGTGCATTCGTCCCAAAACAATGAGTCACCGTTTAAAGACGATGGGATTTTGATTGAGAGCAACGACCCGCAGAATGCTCATCTCTGGGGAAACAATTTCATTTGTATTGTCACATTTGTGTGGATGGAATACCACGTGTACGCAATTTGTAGGCAAATATGTGATTCAGTGGTTGGCGGTTAACGGGTTCAATGTCGACCGGTCTCTGTCTATTTCGCAATGAAAACATTTATATTTAGGTGTGTGTACTCACGGCTTGAGAAGCGATGGCCTGTTTATTTGTAGAGACAGCTTTTCTGCACGTCCGCTCAATACTAGAACTGCCGCTCGACTGGCGCCAAACATTTCCGCGTAAAAATACAAATGCGTTTGCACTAAAGATATCGAGTTAGTACTAGTGTAGTAGTAGTAGTAGTAGGGCAATGGAAACAATCAGCTGACCGGTTTTGACAGTTCGCGCTCATTCGAATTCGATCAGTGTCGCCAACTTACTTTTTACCAATGTGTTTGTTTCCGTTTTCGGCAGAGGGGAAATACCACAGTCGCTCTATAGTCGAACCAATTACATTTCATTTCAGTTTCGCATTGCGTTTTGGTCAAGAAATACAACATTGTTCGTGCATACATATATAGGGTTATCAGACGTCCCGATTAAAGGTCTGTTCATACCTAGTCAGCACGTACCGACTTCAGCAGGTATCCGGCCGTACGAAAAGTATTCTTTGGTACATTTTGTATGGGTATATTCATACCAACCGTCACGTTTACGCCACGGCAGGCTTACAGCAGTACCCGACATTTCCTGTTCATACCTTACAGCAACATCCGTCAACGTATCGTATCCGTTTTTTTGGCCATCGTGGAAATATACACGCGAATTACGTGCCATGAGTCAGACGCTTTGCTGTTTTGGACCAATTATCGATAGTGACAGTTGACAGCTGTTCAATCTTTCGACATGGTTTTGGCGCAAATATTTAAAAAAAATTTGTCCATCATCCACAAGCTCCTTATACAGTGTCCAAAACTCTCCTTCGGTTTTTCTATTTTTTAACATGGGATGCACATCAAAACGCCTCCGTGCTTTTTTATTGCCTTCTTGAGCTTCTTCTTCCAACAACAACGCGATTATACATAATTTTTCGTTCGATAAACGCCGAAACATTTTTGCTGTCTTGTATTCTGACGCGTAGCTACGAATGCACGTGTATGCATTCATATTGCAAGTACTCGACAATACGACGTAAGCAATATTGTGCCGTATCGTCATGGCCTCTAATGTATAAGTAAGCCGATTTTGCCTTGCACTCAGCCAAATTGCTGTAAACGTGACGTGACCGCGACGTGTAGGTAGATATGAATAGAAATGTAATAAAATGACATATTTGAAACGGAGTCGTGCAGTGCTGAAGCCGTGCAGTGCTGTTAAGTATGAACAGACCTTAATTGGGATTGTCACCAGTTTTGAGTCTCGTGTCCCGGTGTCCCGAACAAACCTCTCGGGATGCCCAAATGTCCCGGAGAAAATGCCCAAATGCCCAAATGTCCCAAATTTACTACCAGAGAAATGTTATATTAATATAAGTGGCTTTAAGGTCTGTTCATACCTATCCAGCACGACCCGAATCCTGCAAGTATCCTGCAAGTACGGACAGTATTCTTTAGTACATTATATATGGACGAGCATGAATGCGCAAATGCGCATGCGCGAATGGAGTATGAATACGTCCATATAATGTATCAAATAATACTATCCGCACTTGCAGGACACCTGCAGGATCGGTCTCCGTGACGAGACAGAATGTTAAATTACAGAAAACGCAAATATCGGAAGGCAAAGATCGAAAATCGAAAGATCTTAAGTCGAAAGATCAAAAAAACTGGTGCATGGTAAACGGTACATACTCACTTAATTTGCGCGAGTAGGATACAACAGGAACAAGAGGAACAGGCTTTTCCTCCCGTATTAATGTGCGCGCGCAGAATACGGGAGGATAAGCATGTTCCTCTTGTTCCTGTTGTATCCTGCTCGCGCAAATTAAGTGAGTATGTACCGTTTACCATGCACCATTTTTTTTTTTTGATCTTTCGACTTAAGATCTTTCGATTTTTGATCTTTGCCTTCCGATATTTGTGTTTTCTGTAATTTAACATTCTGTCTCGTCACGTAGACCTCTGCAGGATACGGGTCGTGCTGGATAGGCATGAACAGACCTTTAGGCGTCATATTGTTGTCAAGTGACGATGGTCCACAGACAATCCTAGATAATTTTAGCATCAGTCGTATTTGATGCTTGGTGCTCGACGTATGTCCGATAAAAACTTCTCTGTTTTTTTTTATATTACTCGCAAGATGGGCAGCATGCATCGGTAAAAAATTTCAGTGTTATTAGTCATATTGCGATCACCCAAAATACAATTTTTGCCATGGAAGTCGCGAATACGGAATATATGGCACTCGAGTTCTCGTTAATTTGATGGACTTTTCGGCTGGCAGATGTTCCGTTATAGAGGTTTTAGTGACTTTTCGGCGAGCGCTTTGTGACCAATATAGTACGGTGACACGACAACTCGTTCACAGATTTTTCGTAAACCGAGGATGCGCTCCAGGCATTACGTATACGGCCATCTCTTTCTCACCCCGTCTGTTCACCAAGATCTCGTTTACTATGCCATTACGTATGCAGCCATCTCTTTCACAGACCATCTGTTATCGGTGAACAGACGGTCTGTGACATATAGACAAACAAATGAAAAAGAAAAGAATAATAACTAAGATATGACTAAATAGGATAATGCATAATTAAATATAAAGTGATATAATATAATTTGATAGAGAATATATAATAGAAATAGAAATGGATCAATCAATCAAGACTCTCCTAATGGCAGTCCTGAATTGATGTAAGGAAATACCGAATAAATCAACCTCATTCATATAATATAATATCTCTATTATGTGTGTCTGCCTGTGTGTGTTTATATTCATATGTATTATAATTATAGCCAGCAGTATGGTTCAAATAAATAAATTTGCAATGTAATTTCTTTTGTCGTAAGAAAGTTTTACTTCTCGTTTGAATCGCCCCTCAAGGCTTTACGTTCTTAGTAAAATGTCCATTTGCCGTGGCCTTGTTGAAGCTAATATTTTATTGGCTTATGATCTGATCCTCGCTTGTTACTAAATCTGAAAGCAACCGCTAAGTGCTGTCTCACTTAGCGGTTGCTTTCAGGTTTGCTGACTTGTTGTTCAAAGAAATATACGCCTATTCATTGAGAATATCCGGATATGCTCATGTAATGCATAATTGTTATATTTGAGAAAAACAATAGTTAAAAAAAACCATAAAAATCCGGATTTCGGTTTTTTTGAAAAATGGTCAAAAAGCCGGTTTTTCGGTTTCGGATTTAGCCGGTTTGGAAGCCCTACATATGTACATACATACGAATAGAACTGTAATCACTGGTGCGTGTGACATTGTGATTCTATAAACAAATATGGCGATAAAACATAAGACAATAAAATAAAATTATTGCAGTTTTCCCGTGTTAATATTATCATTAGGTAACAAATAAATTAATAAATTTGCATTCAACATTAAATGTGACAAATTTGCTTTATGTAACTTTTAAGTAAACTTTTCAATACATATATACATATATAGCGAGCACACATTTATTTATCTTTTATAGTGAATATACATATGTACATATGTATAATTTATAATTATATTATACCTTCATTCACTTTATTGACCTAAGCGAAATGAAAATTTATGAAAATTTTTAGTTAGCTTGTTGCGAACATAAACATCAAAAAGATTTCCCAGTAAATAAAAATACAATTGAAACAGTAGTTAATTGTAGTTTAATATTATACATTATATTTTATATTTCATGTTTTGTCTCAATAATTTTCCTTATTGCTCTTTTTAATAGTTTTCTTATTATTAGTAAAGCTTTTAAATTATATATATGTATGTACATATAATATAGAGCAGTGAAAAGGAAAAAAATACATGACCCAACTCCGAAATTGTCTCATAATAAGACTCAAACTCCAACTACGAATTTAATTAAATTTTTTAATATCCTGACCAGGGGCTTCATTTAGGGGGGGGGGGCTGGGTTGGACAGCCGCCCCCGCTAGATTTGAATGGGACTATCCCCCCCCTAGAAAGTCATTCCTTACTGGTCAAAAATTTTGCCCCCCTCCCCCTAGGAAAAGCTGAAATGACGCCCCTGATCCTAACTCCTTTAAAGTTGAACAGCCCTAGTCATTGACGGAAACACTAATTAGACAAGCACACATTCACATATTTTATTTTTATTTTTACATAGATATATACCAGGAAGGCTTGACAGGAAGACCCCAATGCGCCTTCCTAGACAATTAATTAAAAACAATGCAGCATTTTTATTACATAAATCACTGTATTTCGAGAAGCTGAAGAACACGGCATTAACAATTAATTAATTAAGCCATTGAGACATCTATGGATTTTTTATTTTTTACATACATATATACCAGGAAGGCCTTACAGGTAACCCCAATGCGCTTTCCTGGCCAATTACAAACATTGCAGCATTTTTTATTATACAAGTCGATGAATTACGAGACATTCAAAAACTCGGAAATTAACGAGATATCTATGAATTGTACATAAATTTTATTGTACATCAATCTCAAATAGTGGTGACATAGTAGATAGGAAGGATATTAAGCCAATTTTACCGGGAACCGTTTCAACAATGAAATCAGAGAAAAATTGGCAAACTCCGATTGGGAACGATCGACCTGGAGTCACAAATATCCAGGTCTGACCAGCAGCACTACAGATATACTCAGAAAAATTATTTTCAATCGAGGTCAGCTCATGGGATCGAACCCGGCGCCTCTCGATGCTAAGCAGAAACTTAACGACCGAGCTATGCTGCTGGCTATTAGATTTGTACACATTTTTTTACAAATTGTACATAGATTAAATACGGAAGATTTGTGACAGCAGGTAGGGTGATTTTTTTGCCAATTTTTGAAAGTTTAAGAAACTAGCAAATGAGCATACATAGATATGTTCATACGTATAGAATATTATATATTCGATTATCAATGAGGGCTAGATGATCGTTAAAGATGTGAAGATGATTCGTTATTCAGCTTCGAATGTCGAATTAGGAATGAAATTCGGGCTTGTATGTATGTATGTACATATACCTGACTCGTAAAGACAATTATTTTTAATGCTACTTTACATGAACAACATAAAAAAAAACCTTTTTGGATTACTGAAAAAAGCTTTTAAAAACGACATAATTTTGTATTATGTCAATTCCAACGCATCGTGATTTATTATCATCTTATTATCAAAGGAAAGATAAGGCCGGATAGAGTAATAGAAAATCATTGACGATTTTTTCCCATACGAATACTTTCAACTATCTACAGAGTATTCGCAAAGATGCGAGTACTAGATAATTGTAAACACATTTTGCAATATAATACTACAAACCCCGTTTAAAGCCTTCCAAGAAGTATGCACTTGCTAACATTAGTCACGAACCTGTCATTTTTTATGCAGCAGCATTAAATAGGATATGGTTTAAAATACTGGCACAAATTTAATGTTAAATAGTAAAAAAAATGCACTATAAAAATTATAGAGACAACTCTCGAGAAGAAACACTAGTTGGAACGATTTGGAGATTAAAAACTGTGTAAGGAAGAGTTGCATAAACCTAAAGATAGAAATTGAATTTCGCAAGGACTAACTTGATTTATTCACAGAAATAATCAAAGCATTGATGACGATCAAATAAGGTGTGGAATGTAAAGCTTATGCTGGATGAACACTGCACTGAGCAATGGATTCAAATAAGGGGTCATTTTAATACCTCTCCTGAATGATAATCATACAAATAATCTGCAAAATAAATTTTTCATTGTTTTTATGATTTTTTTTAACGTATTGTTTTTTTTTACATAATCTTATTGTATAAGCTTTTTGAATAAATAAAAAAAATGATGTCAATGTAAAATGAATGTTTTATTAGGATTTTTTCAATTTTTTGATTTATGCCATAATATTAACTTTTTCACACTTTCAAAATTATCGGTAAATTACCGATAAGCCGATAATGATAATGTATTTTACCGATTTACCGGTAATGCCATTTTTCGGTAATTTGCATGCCTTAATACCAACCAAAAAGTAATACTGGCTATTCGTCAAAATAAAACTTACTATTTAACATCAATAGAGACCGCTTATGTTTAAATTCTGACCATTTAATATAAATACTGACCTTTTATTATTTACACCGACCACTTGAATACTGAAGGATGGATACTGGCCGCTTAGAATGCATATTTTCCTGTCAAATACAAGCCTAATTTAATAATTATAATATATGGCATGGACCCTTTCAGGGGTGGAGTTCTTGTTATTAGTCGGGATCGGGCCCTGGTACCCTCCCCCCCTCTTCTTGCTAGGCCTGTTCTCGCGTACAATCCACATTTGGGCAGAGCTAAATTTCTTTCACTCGGTAATAAGGAAAATGAAAGATAAAAAATAAATGGCCAGCAGTATGGCTCGGTGGTTGCGTTCTAAGTATAAGAAATTGACTGAGATTTTGGTGTTTTTACTAAAAATCTTTAAAAATTAAATTAAAAAAAACCGTAAGACTTTGGACTGAGATATGTGTGGCTCAAAATGTTGGAAATTATATAAGCTATCAACCCTTCAAGGCTTTGTATCGAGCTGCTAAACATCCTGTATAATTGAGCTTTTTACCAACGATTTTTTTTCCTTGCTGATGTAGGCAGGGAAGGTATGTTAACCGTATCCCGGCCTAACGAAACACATGTTGTTTGTCAGAAGCTTATTTTTATTGTTAATATATTTTACAGATGTGTAGGCAGGATAGTATGTTGACCGTATCCCGGCTTAACGAAACACATTGTGTTTGTTTGAAACTTCTTTTTATTGTTTGAATAAATTATGGTTTATTATAATTTTGGGTATACAAGTGTATAAGTATGGTTATGTTGATGAAGCGGCTGGATTCTGTGTTCTGGAGCGGTTCTTCCATGTTGGTTGTTGCAGGTTGAGTGAGTCTGGCTGACTGTTGCTGATCGGCTGCTTCTAGCTGACTGGTTGTTGGTGTAGCATGGTCTGCTGCTGTGTGTTGACTGATGTTGACTGACTGTTGAGCCCACTGTGCGGGTTTATATAGTGGTACGCTGTATTCGGCTCGTATGCAAGGAATGCGGCTCGTTCCGTTTGATTTGTTAGGGTGGAACATTCTCGAATATGTGGCGTCATTCCACTCAATTTAGTTTTTATCACCCTTTGTTCGTTCAACGGGTTACAATGTAGTTGCTGTTTGTACAGCTGCACTTTAATGGATGCAGGTGGTCTTCGACGTCGCGTCGTTCCGCTTGATTTTTTAGGACGGAACTCTATTGACTCGAGATGACGTCAATGGTTGAGGGTGGGAAATGTATCCTCCGTCGGAATAGATCTTTCGATTGGGGTGAATCGAGATTACTATAGATGTTTATATATGTAGGTCCAAATGTCCTCTGGATAGGTCGCGTCCTGCAGCTGTGAAGGGGTTGAGCATCTTCGATGGAAGGTCACGCCCTGCACCTGTTCAGTGGTCAGCGTGTATGGGTGTATGGGTCGACTTTTCCTTGGTTAGGGTTGTCAGATGGTATCCAAAAGGAGGACATGTCCTCCTTTTCCATGTTTTGTCCTCCCTTACCTACTGTAAGTCCTCCTTTTTGCTAAACATCGGGCGGGACTGGCGGGAGGCGAAAAAGGGTGTAGAGATTGACGATGTTAAGATACACGATCAATTTTGTAACTTGATTTCATTTCTTAAATCAAAATCAGATGAAGATGAAGCATATTATGATTTAAAGTTGCACGAGCAGTGGACAATCTACTTCAAAAGTGTTAAAAACATTGAATGTTTCTCAGAACTGCTCAAGATCTGCGAGTTTTATTTTTGTATAAGCGCACATAACGCAAATGTGGAAAGAGTTTTTTCACTGATTAATACTCAGTGGAGCAAAGAGAGGAATAGACTAAGTGTGCAGTCAGTTAAATCTTTAATTCTTATTCAATACAACTTCAAAAACATGACATGTTAAGATTTTTATAATTATTTGTTAAAAAACCAAGAACTTCTTTCCAAAATTGGCAGCTCAGCTAAATATGATTAAAATAAAGTAAAATAATATAAAAAATTCGTTTAATTTATGAATGTTCTCCTTTTTTTACAGAAAATCCTCCTTTTTAGACCCATCTGCCCTCCTTTATCAAATTATCATCTGGCAACCCTATCCTTGGTGCGTACGTGTTTACCATGTATTCCCACACTGAAAACTTTATTTCACCAATGGTGCTTCCCCTACGTCAAAAAAAAGCAATCAAAAGAAAATTCACCCACCACTGAAAATATTGTAGCATTGGTAGTTTGTGGAGGTGATAAACGAATGATGAGATTGGCGACAGTGGTTGTGTCGAATCTGACAGTTGTTGTGATGTGACGTATGGAGCGGGCGGAGTTGACGCACGGGGGTGGAGGCTCCGGTGGGGGCTCTCTGCAGCAACAGCAACAACAGCAGCAACAACAGCAACAGCAACAGCAACAGCAGCAGCAACAGCAACAGCAGCAACAGCAGCAGCAGCAGCAGCAGCAGCAGCAACAGCAACAGCAACAGTCTCAGCAACAACCACAACCGCCTTACGTCACGCTTATCCCTGTGGAGTATCCCAGAAGGGCTTACGGCTCACACCAACCAGAATACCAATACAGGTCTGCTATACGCACGCACTCACACTCACACACACACACCTCCATTCATAGTCTGTATGCTCATCGTATGGCTGCAGTGATTACAGATCGCGCGAGGAGTACTATGGAGGACAATCTCAGAACTTGCAACCGGACAACGGAGCGCATTTGTATTCGGTGTCTCAAAGACTGCCGCCGGCGCCGCCTTACAGTCCTTTGGGGCGACACGACGATTGGGGGAGTCAGAGGCAGTTGCCGGCCGACGGAAAGGAGAACAGCTTAGAATCGTTGGAGAAACAAAGCGCTGCTGGTAATCTTTTTATCAAGCCACATTGCTATTCAAGTTGTTTCAGGGGTAAATGGAGTTCATCTAGAAAACCGTCAACATGAAACCACAACCGCCGCAATGAATATAGTCTGAAAAGCCTTTCCATCAGAGAAAGAGACAATTGTGCAACTATTATTATTTTGCACTAGATCAACTGAAATTCAACATGTACAAAAAATAATACTCATAATTTGTTCTCTACTCACGTCTTTATTTTCTTACTGACAATATATCACTTTTGGTCACTTTGAAATGATTTTTTTACCAAAATGGCCAGCAGTATTGCTTAATGGTATCGTGTATGTTTAGTACCAAGTGATCAGTGGGTTCGATCCGCCATACTGCTGGTTAGATTTAGGGGTATTTGTGACTCCAAATCAATCATTTCTTATCAGAATTTGCCAATTTTATCTGATCATTGTTGAAACGGTTGCTCAAAATTGTCAAAAAATCATCTTTCCTGTTGTCACAAATCTTCTGTATTTATTGTGTGTATAATTTGTAAAAATTATGCACAAAATCTAAATCCATAGATGTCTCAATGGATTAATTCTGTAATTAATTAATTAATTAATTGTTATTTCGTGTTATTCAGCTTCTGGAAATACAGTGATTTATTTAATAATAAAATGCTGCATTGTTTGTAATTAATTGTTCAGGAAGGCGCATTGGGATCTTCCTGTCGAGCCTTCCTGGTATATATCTATATAAAAATAAAAATTGTCAATTCGTACATTTTCATATATGTCGCTTGCCTCAAATTTGTTTCAATTCAATATATCTATTTTCAACTGGAAGGATTTTTCCCCACGAGTGTTACTAGTTAAAGCTACTTTCATTGAGTATGAATATATGTAAGTTTAAAATTCAAATGTTTTTCTTATAGGTTCGAATTCGAGTAGTTGCTCAAATCAAGCGAGCAGTTCCAACGGGACGGCTAGCACTGCTCGTTTGGATCCTCCGATCCCGAGCTCGTCTAGCAGTGCGTCATCGGCAGCTTCTCCCCCTCTTTCAGGTGATTGTGACTACAAACGTTGGCTACTTATTTTTTTGGTATGGCTCGTATCGATTATGTGGTTCGTTTGCATCATATTAGCGAAACTAGAATACATTTGAGCTGAATTATTTGGTTTTTGGACTACAAATATAGAAATTATTGCAATAACGAAAGGAAGAAGATGGAATCTGTATGAATTTGTGAAGATAATATGAAACAATATTTGAGAAATGAGAAGCAATGTTTGTGATTTGTTTAATTTTTAATATTTGATTTAACCCTTTGACTGCTACAACAACGATAAATCGTTGTTTTGAAATAGGCGAAGATTGCTACGACGATCGTTGTTGTCGTCATTAATTGTCGTATTTCAATACTTTCTTTGAGTCGCCAGCGCATCAGTGGCACGAAACATTTTTTTTATATACGTATTTATATTTATTTTTCAATCATGCTTTATAAATATTTATCAATTTTTTAAATAAAAGCTCTTCAATTTCGGGTTCATCATCAAAGTAAATTTCGGGTTCGTTGTCAATGTCATATAAGGAGTTATTACTTGTGAATTGATTATTGTCGATAAATTAATTTTCAGAATCAGTAGAGCTGCTGATTTGTCGAGTTCCTCGGCGAGGAGCTATTATTTCGCTTTCATCACTTTCACTGTCCGATATCATTTTGCACAGTTAAAATAAATGGCAAAAAACATTAGAAATCCGCTTTCAATTATATAGGTCACGAGACGTCACGAATTCGTGCAATCAATCAAATGCAACTGAAATGCATACAAAATGTTTATGATACATGTTGAAAAATTATTTGATTATTAGAAACTTCGCATCCTTGTGTGTCTCGCTCACACGTACACAATTAAAACCAAGAAAGAAAGAGAGAAAGACCGCTACCTGTTTCGAATATTTCGCATGTTGTAAGGATTCATCGATGTCTAAAAATAGATTGTTGAAAAAAATAGAGCGTCGGAAAACAATCGTCAAAACTTATTTAGTGTATATATGTAGGTATCTCTTTCGCACGCACGCATGTAAAAGCAAGACAGAAAGAGAGAGCACTGCTTCTTAAAAATGTATATAAAGTATTATAAAAATTACGAGCGTTCGGCGAAGTAAGTATGTAAAAAAAAATATTATATTTATTTTTTTTCAAAATAATTACAAATGTTAGCATTTTTCGCTTGGACATTGAAAAACCTCGTAGCAGCCAAAGGGTTAAAGCATTATAATTAACCTGCTTGATTTATATGACACGACTATTTTTGGAAATTATCCACATTTTAATTTATTATAGATTTATAATTCTTTTTTTAATGAAATTGCTTATCATACATACATATGTATGTATTTTTATTTTTTTTGTAAAAATTGTTATGTAAATTTAATAATATGTATAAAAAGTATTATTATTTAAATGAAACATTTTTCATAGTCAAAATCAGTAATGCAAAACCAAAATCATTTTTTGGTTAGTTTGGTATTACATTGTATATATTTTCAAAACTTTCTTTTTGATGTAGTTTTGGTATTTGAAATTGCAAAAATTAGTTTTGGTTCACAAAATAAATTTATTTCTTTAATATACACAACATTATTATTATTTATTTATTGAAAAATCAACAGACAAAAGATGTAAAAATAAATAATAAATGTAACAAAATGACATCTGAGCCCAATTTTAGATTTTTACAAATTACATAAAATGGTACATAGAGATAAACAAATAAAAAAGAAAATAATAAAAACTTAAATGTGATTAAATAGAACAGTGCATAACTAAATATAAAGTGATATAATATTGGTTAAAGATTATATAATAGAAATATGTAGAAATGGTTCAATCAATCAAAACTCTTCCAATGGATTCCTTAGAATCTTTATTTAAAATTATATGCATTATTAACTATTTTGTAACATCAGACCATTTTTACAATGAAATGTATCAGATTTGATTGTTAATTATAATATTGGTTCAGTCTAATATTAGATTTAAGTCAGTAGAAAGAGAAAAAAATTACAGCGCAATCAAAAAACCAAGATATTTCAACTTGCAAATAATAAATCCCCACTCGTAAGGAAATCTTGAACACTACTCAAGATTTTCCAGAATTCAATACAGAAGGTTCTTCAATGTCGTATTAAATCTAAAACCTATTTTCTGTTCATTTTGTTTGGTAAATTAAATAATCATTTCGTTTTCAGGCAACAATGTAAGTCTGACACCGGTTTGCGTATACCTTATGTCGCGCGTCGCAATCCAAATGGATATGGAAGATCCCGTGGGATGCACCGTTCAATACATGCTGAGGAACATAATCACATGTGAAGAAATGGGCTTCAATCAACCATGCAAGTCACTCGTACCTAGCGTATTTTCAATCTGGATGAGCACTCCTTTATTAGGTACGAATTTATACACATTTATTTTGTTTTAATATTGTTATATATGAAACTTCATCTTATTTTCAGAGCTTCAATTGAAATGTTCACACAAACCGTGGGAGGTGAGACGCTCTTGGAAAGCTCTGATCAAGAAATACAGTCACGGAACTCACAATCAGCAGATGAGGGATGAACCGATTATACGCTTCCAAAGGAATGTTTTTTATCCGAGACATGAGGAGGAGAAGATTAAGTGTGTACTTTATATACATACATACATAGGTGTGATGTGTATGTTGTTTGGTATATATGTATGTTTAATGTTTGTATTGAATTGTAGGGAAGGAAGAATAATAGAACTTTTGTATGAAGAAGCACGCGAACATGTCATTCGCGGTAGATATCCTTGCGGCAGCGCTAGAGCCGTAGCTTTAGGTGCTCTACAAGCTCGTATCCAATTGGGACCATACGATCCGCTCGTACACACTACACATTTTTTCAGGTGGGTTCAGTTCCTGGCAGGCTGGATTTTATTCCATATATAATAATTGCATTTAAGGATATTGATTTATATACGATATTTGTGCTGTTCGGTGGATATTTGTATGGGAGCACGTTGACTACAGTTTCCAACCAATTTGGCTACTCAATATACATGTAGGGTTGGAATTGAACGAAAGGCTGATGTATGGGCTACGGTTGAGAAAGGGTATGTTACATCTGATTGTGTGAAGGGGGTGAAAAGGGGTAGAGGTGTAACGGTTAGTCGCAGTTGAACCTGTGCTCCGTGCGGTTGGTTGCTAAGCCTTTGCACGTATCATCTTAAACAAACAACATGACTGAAAACGCACGTGTTTGGTCTTCACCTAAACCGCCACATCCCAACCGTGGTCCTGAACAGCGTCATCTGTCAGGATTCTATACCACATACATATGTGTGGTAATTATCCCGGAAGATGACGCTGTTCAGGACCACGGTTGGGATGTGGCGGGCGAGATGAAGACCAAACTCGTGCGTTTTCAGTCATTTATTTATTTATTTATTTATTTAATAGTTTTGGACCATTGTGGCATTACAGGAAGAACCTAATGCGCCACAATGGCCTACATTTGAAAAAGATATAAAAACATGATATAAAAACAAGTAAACTGTAAATAAAGGAAAAAAGCAAAAGCAGAAAACATGGTAAAATAAAATAATAAAAAAAAGTAACAAAAGGAAAATAATACATCATTCAGAGAGAAAAAAAATAACAAAAGTGTAAAAATCAAAAATAAAATCCATAAATCCCATTCTTTGTTTACACTGAACAAAATTAAAATAGTATATAAAAATATGCAAAGGAGAAAGAAAAAGTAAAATAAAATAAAACAAAATATAAATAAAAATAAAATCACAGCGAGGCCCAAATGGAAGAGAGTAGATTAAGATTCCACTCATTCGTCACATTCAAATTAAGAAAGTAATGATGAGCGCAGGTTTCCAGATAAATATTTTAAAATAATATCCGATAATCTACGCTCCCCAAGGTGGAAAATATCACATTCAGGGACAGCAGCAACGATTTCATTGAGAAGTCGAATAGCTCTTGGAATAGGAGCCATTCGAAAAAGAACTGTGCGAGCAGCAGGTACAACCATCAAATGATGATGTCTACCACGCACATAATTATTAGGGACATAAAGTCCCAACTGTTCCAGCAACAACGGGCATGACGTATTACCACGCAATAGCTGGAGAACGAAACGAATTAACGAGAAGTTTCTCCGAAGTTCAAGGGAATTATATCCAAGCATGCCCAAAAGGAAAGGAGTAGGATAGAGATATGGGTAGTACCCATACTCTTTCTTATAAAGAAAACGAAGAAATGCTTTTTGCACTTTTTCTATAATAAGAGAGTAGTTTGCTTCATGCGGATTCCACACAATTGCATTATACTCAAGCTTACTTCTAACAAGCGAGTTAAAAAGCAAGCGAGAAGACAAGGGGTTGGAGAATAATCTAGCATATCTCAAGACAAATCCAAGTCGACGAAAGGAAACGTCAGCGATTGTCTTGATGTGGTTGTGAAAGGTGAATTGAGGATCAAAAGTGATACCCAAGTCGACCATTGATTCCACGCGCTTCAACAATACGGATCCAATGGAATATCCGTGACAATAGAGCGCGTCATGTTTATTACGATGATGATACATGCGGTGGTTTGACGACCGACCGCTCGGAGTACAGGTCTAACTGCTACTGACGGTTACATCTCTGTCCCTTTCATCCCTCACCCCACAATCAGTCATAACATACTCTTTCTCAGACATACCCCATACATCAATCTTTCGTTCAATTCCAACCCTACATGTGTATGTAGCAGTGGCGTGCAGTCAAATTATCTCTCTTTTTACTAACTACTAATAAAAACCTTGTAAAATACAGACAAAGACAAAAAGAATTCCTCCCCGCTCATTTGAGACGAGGCTGGCTTTGGATGGGCGCTCGATCTAGCAAAGCCGGTGCCGAGGCTCGTCTTCTGGAACAATTCAGACGAGCACCTGCAGCCGCCCCGCCTCGAAAATTGATGAGGAAGTATCTTGAGCTGTGTTGGCCGTTACCTTTCTACGGGTAGCCGTTTTACTATGTATAATTCAATACACACATTCAATTGTATAGAAATAATCAAAATATTTTCGTCGTATTGCAGAGCGGCTTACTTCCAAGGCCAAGTGGAGCAACCGGTGCGAGGACTGACGAGTCTGATCACCCACGAGGATATTGCAGTACTCGTGGCAATCAACGCCGTCGGAATATACGTCATAGACGAATGCGAATGTGTAAATATCACAGTTTGATTGATTTTTTGGTGCCACTTTAGTATGTGATCTACCTTCACATATCTACTTTAGTATGCGATCCACCTTCACGTTTTTACTTTAATATGCGGTCTCACTGTCTCAGTTCTCGCGTGTGACATTGAGACTGAATAATACCGACTCTAACAACCTAATCTTAAATGAATAGGGCCAACCCTAACTTAACCTAACTTTTTTTTTTTCGCTGCGCTCGAAGTAGGGAATCTTTGGAAGACAGCCTACAGTCCGAACTGCAGGGTAGTGCCGGATTTTTACCCCCAACCTCCACTCTCTGGGACTTCTGTGTATTACTTCAAAGAGTGGGGGTCCATTCATTCATCGTCGTTCATTCTTTGTTTCTCGTCGTTCTTTCTTTCTTTCTTCCATTCATCTCGCTTGCATTCTTCTCTCGTTCGTGCGCCTCCTTCTTGCGCATCATCGTTGACGCGAACGTGTCGATCAAGCTTCCATCTTCTCTATTAGCTTCTTGCCCAGGTTTTCGGGTGAGGTCACTTCGATTTCCTCCATCCGCCCAAGCTGGGCAGCCGAAAAGGGTATGCTCTGCGTCGTCCACTTCGGCTTCCAGTGGTAGCATTTTGTTTCGGCCTCCTTTTTGATCCTGTGGAGGTACTTGCCAAAGCAGCCATGGTCCGTCAGCAGCTGTGTCAAGTGGAAACTGGTATCCCCGTGTTTCCTCTCAACCCAGTCGCCCACGGACGGGATGATCCTGTAGGTTCAGCGTCCCTTACATTCTTCGTCCCACCGCCTCTGCCAGCACCTCATCAGCTTTTGCCGTATCTCCTTCCGCCTGCGTGTCGCTACTTCTCGGGATTCCGATGCATTGCCTCTCGAGCCGTCGAAGAGTTGCTTCCTCTCCTTCGCGAGCAGATCGATCGGGATGATTCCTGCAACTACCAGAACAGCGTTCTCGGAGACAGTCGAGTACGCCGTGGCTACTCGGAGTTGTTTTTTTGTGAAAATATTGATGAAATAAAACTTAAAAACATATCTTAGCAGCCAACACCTATTTATTTAAGGGTCAGGTTAGGTTAAGTTAAGTTAGGGTTGGCTCTATTAATTTAAGATTAGGTTGTTAGGGTCGGTATTTTCTTCCCTGCTCACGATATTTTGATAGTAATGCTTCGACAACGCTACGATACAAATAAAAAAAGTAGTCAACTGCGATTCAAAGGTAGATCGCATGCTAAGGTAGACCGCATACTAAAGTAGCAACGCTTTTTTTAGGTTTTGTATTATATTGCAATGTTATTCTAGACGATGCTGCTCGGCTTGAGGTATGAAGAGTTGTCGTGGGAGTGTGCGAGGCCGTCGAACGAAGCTAACGAGGATTGCCTTCCGTGTTTATTTTTACAATTCATGGTCGTCGAGAATGGATTGCGCGTGACGAAGATATTGCAAGTGTTTTCGAAGCAGGCGCCGTTGATGGAACCGTTGATTGTGCATTTTATCGGTGAGTTTAAGAAGAGGTTGGCGTCTGAAGAGGGGCAGCGAGCCGAATCGCCGCAGCAGTACGACTATCAAAATTCACCAGGTATTGATTTTTGTATGGGTTACTTCATTGATTTGTTTTTGTTTGTGTATTAACCCTTTGGCTGCTACGAGGTTTTTCAATGTCCAAGCGAAAAATGCTAACATTTGTAATTATTTTGAAAAAAAATAAATATAATATTTTTTTTTACATACTTACTTCGCCGAACACTCGTAATTTTTATAATACTTTATATACATTTTTAAGAAGCAGTCGTGAACTCGTGCTCTCTCTTTCTGTCTTGCTTTTACATGCGTGCGTGCGAAAGAGATACCTACATATATACACTAAATAAGTTTTGACGATTGTTTTCCGAGGCTTTATTCTTTTCAATAATCTATTTTTAGATATCGATGTATCCTTACAACATGCGATATATTCGAAACAGGTAGCGGTCTCTCTCTCTTTCTTTCTTGGTTTTAATTGTGTACGTATGAGCGAGACACACAAGGATGCGAAGTTTCTAATAATCAAATAATTTTTCAACATGTATCATAAACATTTTGTATGCATTTCAGTTGCATTTGATTGATTGCATGAATTCATGACGTCTCGTGACCTATATAATTGAAAGCGGATTTCTATTGTTTTTTGCCATTTATTTTAACTCTGCAAAATGATATCGGACAGTGAAAGTGATGAAAGCGAAATAATAGCTCCTCGCCGAGGAACTCGACAAATCAGCAGCTCTACTGATTCTGAAAATGAATTTATCGATAATAATCAATTCCCAAGTAATAACTCCTTATATGACATTGACAACGAACCCGAAATTTACTTTGATGATGAACCCGAAATTGAAGAGCTTTTATTTAAAAAATTGATAAATATTTATAAAGCTTGATTGAAAAATAAATATAAATACGTATATAAAAAAAATGTTTCGTGCCACTGATGCGCTGGTGGCTCAAAGAAAGTATTGAAATACGACAATTAATGACGTCAACAACGATCGTCGTAGCAATCTTCGCCGATTTCAAAACAACGATTTATCGTTGTTGTAGCAGTCAAAGGGTTAATTTTTGTTGTGTTTCAGTCGGAGTCGAAGGCGGTGGAGATATGGATTCTCCGGCTCGCCGGCTGGCCAACAAGACAGCTCGGTTATCTCTGGCGACTTTCGATGAACGAGGAGCCGCTCTCGGTCACGCCGGCTCCTGGCGTCTCGCGTATTAAATCGGATTTTTTAATGCGGAGATTATTATATAAATTTAAATGTCTATCAAAGAACTGATGTTACGATCTGATTTTTAAACATTCCATTAAGTCACTGTCATATCATTTTATTGTCAGTGCTTTTATTTTATATTTTTTATTTAAATTGCGTTCAGAGCGTATGATATTATGTACTTATTGTTGTTTTGTTTTTGACAGAATTTCTCTCATTGACTCGTGTATTATATTTAATATATGATGAATCTCATTTATCAATTCATAACTGTGTTATGAAATAAAATTTAGTATTATATTATATTACCCGAAAGCCATTCTACATATGTCCAATTTTTAATTTTATTATTATGATTGTTTATCTTTGCAGAGACTTAGAGTAGATATTGTACTGGATGTGAAAAATGTGGCCATAACTTGCTGATTATTTTGGGCTTGTAATGTTGCGCAAAAATTCTTGGGCATTTTATGACTAGGGATTCCAAAAGTACGTCATTTACCACTACCGGTATTACCGGAAAAAATTTACCACACCGGTAGTACTGGTATCTATTGATATTAATTTATTTATGGGTACGGTTTATATGTACATTGAGAAAAATACTTTGTATCTTAAAAAAAATGTTTGTGCATTAAAAATTTGCATTATTTTCGGTGCATTAAACAATATCGAATAAAATATTTTGGCATTATAAAGTGACTGACAGTTTTGACTGTTCCGAACTAAACGTTTTGGTTTCCTGTCTGTTTTTCGGGTTAATTTTCAACACTATATCCCGAATTAATATTATTTTTATGCGAATAAAATTAAAGAGGGGCCAATTTAAGTTTGCACACTCCTAGGCATAGCCCTGGATATACATCAAGATCTCTCCCATTCAGTGAACAGAAGAACCTGGACTGGTGTGAGGTTTAGCAGGAAGATCAATATAAATGCAAAAAGCACACAAAATCAACATACTGCTCTACAAACTGTTTCATCTCTGGTTATGAACATTTTTCCCTATATACTTTGACGCTCTGCTATCCGTCGCCATTTTGGAACGCTACTTGTATATTTTTAATCAATATATGTATTCGGAAATAGTCTCAGGTATAAGTATGACATTTTCGGCATACTTTATATTTGATTTTAAATTTTTAATACACTTATTTGCGGCTCCTTTGAATAGCAGGTCAAAAAGGATGTTGAGTGTTGAATCATTATTTGACTTATATTATAACTAACTGGCCAGTACAACGTTTTCTCCTAAATTCGAAACAATTCAACCGACATAAAATTGAAATTAATATATTTAAGTATTATCGGTCCATTTTGTACTATCGAAGGCCGAATTTCATTTCGGTAATACCGGTATTGGAATCCCTAGTTATGATGTAACGATATTTTAATGTATTTTTATGATTCTTCAACTGCTTCTCAATTTTTGTGTTATAAAATACTCATTTTGTTTGACTTATTACGGTATTGGAAAGATTTTTAAGCCAACCAAATGATATTTTTGATTAAAAAGTCTTGTAAAATGCATTCTTTCCAGAAATGTCACAAAATTACGAATTTTCAAAGAAAAAAAAATGGTAAATTACAAATATAAAAAAATTAAATAATCAAACTATATGCCCAAGTATTTTTTATATAGTACACATTTAACAAGTCATATAAAATTAATTATCTGAGTTTTTATTACACCAGTATAGTATATATAGATCAGTTGGACAATCTACTCTATCTCTACGCTTAATCGATTGGCCTAATTTAATCTTAATTACAATACAATACAAATTTTTCAAACCATCATAGTAACCATCTAGTCATTTTTGTTTCATTTATAATTATTACCATATGATTTTTTAAATGGATTTCGAAACAAAATACAAAGTATTTACAATTTTTCACGTTTTTTTATTTATATCAAATTTCCCAAGCATTCAATTACATAAAGATGAACTAAAGAACATTTAAATACAGCAAAAAAAAAACCAAAATACATCACTAACACATTAACATAACATGCTAAATAAATAAATCATAGTCTCAATTCTCCCACTTCCTGGATATATCGATGTATTCGCCATCGGGAGAAATGTATTCATGTGATGGAGGTGTGGAGACAGTTCCCTTGGTTTCGCACGGCACTATGCTCGGATCCAGCTGAAATATTTTAGACATTTTAAATATGCAAACTGAACGAATCCATACTAATGTAATATTATATGTATTATTGGATTGTGTACTTGGATGGCCGCCTCGTATAGTTCTTCAGATTCTCGTTTGAGAGCTTCTAGGGCCCTATTTTGAGACGCCATGATCCTGTCTATTGTCTGCACATTGTTCATAAACTGATTTTTCTTATACCGTGCCCATTCCTTTTGAAGTAAGTCTGTGTATTCGACTTCTTCCGGAGTAATGGCGACTTGAGGCCTGGTGCGCTCCCTTCATTAATAAAAATAAACCATAAATGGTATTAAAATATAGATTGAATAATACGTCAAATAGAATCGGCTTTGAGAGGGTGGGTGTTATTACTTTTGATTTTGTAAATACTCGAGCGGTACTTCATTCTCTTCTAAAGGTTTTAATTGCCTGGTGTTCTTCTCCAATTTCCTGATATGTTTTTCGAGTTTCCTCTTGTAGCGGGCCTCCCTGCTTTTGATAATGTTTTGATCCATCTTTTTCTTTTTCTTCAAGGGCTCGGCGCTGGAATTACATAATAGAGAAAGTGTAAGTATATGTAAAGTATAATATTTAAATTGTTAAGTCGATGAATTCTTTAAATGGTTGGAAGTTTACCATAAGCATGGTGTGGTTTTGAACAGGAGCGGTTTGTATGAAGTGATGGTTCTGATGTTGCTTTGAGTTGGACCGGTGATGGATAATCTGGAACGTCAAAGTGAAATTCGTTAGTTGTGTTTTATTTGAAATGAAAAGTGTAATCGACCAAAATAAATGTCATTGAATATGGTCATTGAACCTGGCAAAAGAGGCTAAAAACGAAAAACGAGACATATCCCTGATTAGGCAGATAACCTCAAAATCAACTGACAGCCGATATCTCTATTGGCCGAAATCGAGTTTTCCATAATTCGAATTTCGAAATTTAAAATTGTACAACTAAATAATGACTTCTCGACCCTTTTAAAATAGCCAAGTAATTTCAATACCTTTTTAATATACATAACGAAGAAAACACATGAATAAAAATAGTATTTTTAGGATTGACTTTTGACAAAATTTTGAATGTGATTCTTGTACTCCAGTGGCGGCTCGTGAGAATTCATAGAGGGGGAGGACCATACCGGTGATCAAATGCAGACAAAAATAGCATGCATATGTACTATACTGGGAGGTCTGCAGCCCTGCAGCCCATATGGACGGCAAAAATAGCTTGCATTTACACTATACTGGGAGGGCTGTAACCCCGCAGCCCATATACGCCACTGTTGTACTCGCATTTGAGTATTTATCAATTCATTCTCATGTCATTCTTGACATTTAAACTATTTCTTTATTTTTCTTAGATTCGTAGAAGCATCGAAAATCCACTCTCGCAGTTTTATAGACACGTGATAAATATTAGAAATACTAGCTATGTATATATTTTATTTTTTACATAGATATATACCAGAAAGGTTTAACAGTTAGACCCCAATGCGCCTTCCTAGATAATTAATTACAAACATTGCAGCATTTTTATTACATAAATCGCTGTATTTCGAGAACACGAAATTAACAAATAAATAATTTTTAAACAAATTAATAAGGTTTGTAATATTAAAAATATTCCTAAAGGTAGAGGATATTTAATTGATAATATTATTAATCTGTTTCTAGTGATTAAAGTTAAAATAATTCATTGAGAAATTTTCAATAAATAGTTTATTAAAAATAATAATTTTGGAGATTATCATAACATCATCTATCTTTATTAGAATCTTAATTTTAGGGATTGTTTATGAATGAAATCAAAATCTTTTAAATTGAAAATTCTAGGATAATAATTTACTTAAAATAATTAACTTGCATTTAATAAATATTGAATTTATATCAATTTATCTTTAATTAGATGTATAATATAAATATATATTTAGATAATGTCAGTATCAAGCTGCTGCTTCAAATCCAAAATGATGAATATTAGAAAGTGGTTAGAGTTGATTCGAATTAAGTTAATTAGTAGGAACGAAGTTCCAATTAATACGTGGAATCCTGTAATCCATGGAATCTTGATAATAGCATTTGTTTTGAAAACTTAAGATAAAATTAAAATCTAATTTTATTAATTTTACTACAAATAATACAATAAAAATAATAAAACTAAATGAATTAATCCATAGAGGCATCTATGGATTTAGACTTGTACATAAATCAAATCAAATATTTGTGACATAGCGGGTAGGATGATTTTTGCCAATTTGACGGAGGAACCGTTTCAACAATAAAATCAAATAAATTGGCAAATTCTGATAAGAAACGATCGACTTGGCGTCACAAATGTTCAAGCCTGACCAGCAGTATTTAAAGATTAGCACGGGATCGAACCCGGTAACCTCCCGGTGCTAAGCATAAACGCAACCACCGAGCCATATTGCTGGCTATCTATGTACATATATACATGTGGGAAAACAATAGGCTTTGTGCTGATGCAACCTTTTTTATTTAAATAAATGAGGTGGCTTTGTTTTAGCAAGATTCGCAATAATATCATATCTCGGATTATTATTTAGTTTTTAGGCTTGGGCAAACTACGGCCTAGTGTCTATTTTTGTGCGGCTCACAAGCTATAGTCGTATTTCTGAAAAAAAATATAACTTTTTAATCATTATCTCAATAACAACTCTTACGATCAAACATTCCATTAATTTTTGTCATTACAGAATGGCAGGTGCGTCATTTCAGCTTTTTACAAAGGGGGAAAAAGTTTTGTTCAGTTTGAGAGTTGCTTTTCTGAGGGAGGGATGCAATACATATGTACATATGTACATATGTTCAAACATTGAAAAATTTTTGATCTGTGGATCAATTATCGGAGTCTCTGGATTGAATATTCGAAAGAAACATTTTTTGTGTTATCTAGGTATATCTATATATGTATATAAAATTGAATGTCTGTCTGTGTGTCTCGTATAGGCTCCTAAACCACTCAACCGATTACGATGGAACTTTCAAGATTTGTTGTATGCATGTCCGGGAAGATTACTGTGAAAAAAATCGCCCAAAAACGGGAATGAGTGTCATTGTAACGCAATAATTTCAAATGTGTTCGCTGCCTGCGTATTTCTGACAAATGGGAACGGGAACGGGAATGCGTTATTGTGGCATTGTTCAGCTGGTATGTACATATATAAATTTGAATGCCTGTTTGTTTGTCTGTCTGTCTCGTATAGGCTCCTAAACCACTCAACCGGTGACGATGGAACTTTCATGATTTGTTGTACGCTTGTGCGGGAAGCTTACTGTGAAAAATACGGTAAAATCTTTTAATAATAGTATTCGTAATTAAGATTTTACCGACGCGAAAGTTTGAAGCATCATTATGTAGTCAAAGAAATGTTTTCGTTGGTAACCATGTTACCAGTTGGTTTATGACGACACGGCTTTGAAGAGACGTTAGTTGAGCTGCAACCAACACTTGAAACGGGAACGGGAATTTCATGCCTTATTCTGGCATTGCAACGCATTCCGGGTTCAGATAGTTTATACTAAAATTGCATTGATAAAACCTCTTTTAACAAACCTCCTTTACGTTTCACTTAAGATTATTACAAACCTCCGTTACGTTTCACTTACGATTACAATTCAGGAAAAAATTTGCCTCTTATCCGATCGTTTTCATACTTTGCCATATTGCTCATTATGGTCATCAATATAAGTAAATGGATCCTCCGCCATTACGATAGAGATAAAATATCGATTAAGACGCGTTTGAAGTTTGCAAGTTCGAAATCTGGGTGAAGTCTATGTAGTCCTTAGTTTTATACATAGATGGCGGTAGTAAAATAAAATTATTTTTTTTTTATTCAAAATAATAATTTATATATCTTAATATTATATACAAAACTAAAAAAGAGGTTTGTTTTTAAAAAAACTTTTTTTTTACAAGCTTTTTTTATACAAATGATCAGACCCACCTTAAAACTACATACGTATATTCGACGACGAAAAGTCCCAAGCGTATAAATATACATATATGATCACGCGTGATCATCATCCTCATCGACAAACGTGCAAGATGGATGTTGGCAAAACGCGAGAACCGACAGCCAGGTTATCCAAACGGTTTGTTCTGCTTATCGTAAACACGGTAGATCATTAATCAGACGTGGGCCAAGAGACAAATGCGTTTTTTGCCATCTCGACCCGAACGAGCTTTGCCACAATGATCGGCCACACCAGGGACGGGACATTCCACTAAATCTGACGCGTCAGGGAGCTTCGGAGACAGTCATTTAATCATCAATAATTTCAAATCTATACTAAAAACATTCATAGATTGAAGGAATCTTTTATTTTACAGGCAAAAGTTGAGTGATTGTTTTTTTTCTTGGTTTATTTTGTGATGACCCTGTTTGAGATTGACGCTCATGGCTTGTTAGCGAGATGTTAAGAAGCATCAATCTGAAATGCAGTATTATTGTTGTATGTTTTCTTCGATGATTCTGAAACTGGTAGGTTTGATTGATCTTGTACGACAAAATTGCTGGGAGGTTCAAACGTGTGCTTATTTTAAATGTTGTATGTAAGTGAGTACGATTACACTGAGCAATAGAAAAAACTCAAGTTTGAGACCTACTAAATTTGAATATGGCAATAGCTTTTGTTGGCTTCATCGTTTGTGAGATATGAGTGTTAAAAATAATGTTAATTTTTTTAAAGATTTTTGACATTTGCAGTATTTAATTCAAAATCTATGTATAATAGAATTGTTCTTCCAAAAATGAGTATTGTAATCAATAGTTGAATGTTTTTCTATTGATTGTAATTTTATATTGCATTAAAATTATATGATTTTTAAAGTCAAAACTATATATTTTTTTTAAACATTCTTTTCCCGTTATATCATGAGCTAATTTGTCATTTTATCATAAGCATTGGTTTTCATTATCAATATTTATTTTATTATATCTGAACGTAACAATTCGAGCGGTAAATGATTTTAAACTACAATATGATATGTTTTATGAGCGTAATTACAATATGAGCGTGAGTGAGTGAGATGGAGTGATGCGCTTTCCATTTTTCATCTCGCTCATGCATCTTACACGTGGTCAAATACGGTTCGGTGATTATTGGTCACAAATCACTCGTCACAAAGTCACTAAAATCATCTGGCTGCCGAAAAGTCCATCATACTAACGATAACTATCATACTAACGAGAACTTGAGTGCCAAGTATTGTGTATTCGTGATTTTCATGGCAAAAATTGTCTTTGTGACCACCGCAATGTGACCAATAATCCAATTAACGTCAAATACAACAGTATTTTATAACTCAATTTAAAATCATTTACCGCTCGAATCAATACTTAGATAAAAAAATCAATCTTTATAAACGTGCCAAAGTGACCACTAGTTCTAAGCCCGCTTTGAAGGTCAAGGAATTTTACCCTTAAAGCCCTCAACATGAGGCCACCCCCCCCCCCCCCCCCCCAACGAATACAGTCTAAGAGACCCTTTCGTCGGAGAACGAGACGGTTGTTCATGAATATCGCACAAGAACAACCGCACATCACTGTTCTAATAAAAAAAACCACAATGTACATAACCAAGTACAAAATAAACAACAACACATGAACACACAAAGCGCGAGTTAAGCGCTGTAGACAACCCTCTACCATTGTACTCATTAATCGCAAATTCGTCACTTCTATGACATTATGACTCCTTCGTTGTCACATGATGTGTAATTAATATAAAGAACAAACGAATAACCAGTAGAGATAAGACACACCTAATTTTATAAGTACACTATTGATTTATGACACACCTAATTAATGAATAGCACTATTGATGTATACCACACCCATGCACTAACTAACCGAGATTGTACGACACGTGTCTTCAACACATTCATTGTTTAAATAAGAGTATACATATAAACTCGATATTATTAGAATTTAAGTTAGTCTGTAATCAGCTCTTGTACTGAATATTAAAATAAATTATTATTTTTATTCAAACCGTTCGTCTGCTGTTCTTTATTCGCGCATGCGTTAGGAAATAATGAATAATTTTATTTGCTAAAAAAAACGTCAGTCAATGGTGATTTGAATCCAGTCTACCAACTTGACAGATTTTAGAGCAGGCCTGCCTCAGTTGTTAATCTATGACTAGAGCCATCTTCCAGCACTGAACCTTTTGTTCTTGGAATTAGTCTCACACGTTGAACAACCCTTCGGGGATGTTTGATTGAGGTGACAGCGGGTGCGCTAATGGCGGCCTCAGACTAATGGCGGCAACGGACACGTCGGCATTTAATCTGCACCCAATATCTAGCCGAGGACTGCGTGGGCTCCCTCCATCATTCAGACCACAGAAATACACCCATAATCAAAAATAGAACAAAAAAACACACACACACACCAAACAATCTTCCAATCTCGCGGACTTAATCTCCAGTTTAGGCGGCTCTCTGTTTAATTAACATCCTCCTTCGATTGATCGGTCGGCCTAATCTGAGAAGATTCAATATGTTGATCCGATCTGTCGTACCGGTTTGTTCGCTTGGGACAAACCGTTGTCGAAGATGCTCCAGGTTCCGAGTGCATATTTGTTGCGGGAATTCCCGAAAGTCGGGCCTGAAAGGAGGCGAGGTCCTGCGTGGAGAATGCCGGTTGTTATGGCCGTTCTAGCACCGGGTACCCAATTAAAATAACTCTTTTTAATTAGGCGATTCGACCCTGTCCACGACACTTGTCCCACAAACCGAAAAACGACCCACAAGCCGATGGTCGGCGACTGTGTGAACGGACACGGTGACCCTCAAAAGGTGCAGCGCGCACACCCACTTCATTCATGTCCAATAAACAGCAGAAATCCAAATGCTACCGATTCTGCACTTTTAAACGTTCCCGTTCCCGGGTGATTAAGGAGATTCCCGTATTGGGTGATCCTTGTTTTAATAGTAGCTATCTAGAGGACTTCAATGTTATTTAAATAATAGACCGGATATTATTTATTTATTTACAGTTTGGACCATTGTAGCATTACAGGAGTTCCTAATGCGCCACAATGATCAAAAATATAACAGAAAAGTTAAATACCTACATATTAATACATGCAATTCATAATGAAAAAGAATAATAGAACTGGTCACATAACATATACATTTTATATTGTTGCGTAGGGGTGGGTGGAGGATCCAAATAAAAGGCCAAAGTCGCTTCACAGCATTTATTGTGTGATTAAGGAGATACACACACTGGTAGTGCTCAGTCCAGAATGTCTTGATATGGCCCAAGTACCTGCTTATAAAGGGCAGGTCGCTCTCTGCATCTTCCTCGACGCGTTTGTCTACCTGCTGTCACAAATCTTCTGTATGTATGTATACTACAATTTGTAAAAATTTATGTACAAGTCTAATAATCCATAGATGTCTCAATGGATTAATTAATTAATTAATTTTGTGTTCTCCAGCTTCTCGAAATATATACAGTGATTTATATGATTAAAAAAGCAAAATTGTTTGTAATTCATTGTCCAGGAAAGCGCATTGGGGTCTTCCTGTCAATCCTTCCTGGTATATATCTTGGTAAAAAATAAAAAAAATAATAACAATGGGAAATACATCCTTTCCATTTTTATATTTGTACTAGCTGAACCCGGCATGCGTTGCAATGCCATAATAAGCCATGCAATTCCCGTTCCCGTTCCCGTTCCCGTTCCCGTTCCCGTTCCCGTTCCCGTTCCCGTTCCCGTTCCGGTTCCCATTTGTCGGAAAAACGCAGGCAGCGAAAATATTTGAAATAATTCAATTGTTTGTTTATTTTACCTAACAACGCAGGTCACGACACGAAAACATTTGAAATTATTGCGTTGCAATGACACTCATTCCCCTTTTTGCAATGACACTCATTCCCCACAATGGAACGGATTTTGCAAATACTGAAAATAAATACCGAAAACGATACGGTGTACTGAAATTTGGCTAAATTTAGAATTCCATCAATATTACGGGATAAGTCTCAATGCATTAGTGTTTATAAAGTATTATTATGTTAAAATTAAAAAAAAAACAAAATAAAATTTTTAAGTTAGATCATAAGTTATTGCCTAAGTACTTTGATGATTATATAATAAGGAATAGAGATAAACATATTTTTTATACTAGAAATAAGGACAAACTAGTTGTAAGTAGAGTAAGAAAAAAAAGACACAAGGTGTGCAAGTTTTTCACAGGGGTGTGCTCATGTATAATATCAGGTCTGCTAAGACCATGGATGCATTCTTGCGAGGTGCGAAGAGACACCTCTGTGACGGACAGTACATATAAGTTATGTAATTATAAATTTTAGAGTTAAGTAATTAAGATGTATTTTTATTACACACCTCCTTTAAGTTTCACATGGCTTTCGTGTCAGTGGTCATTTTTATCTCTTATCCGATCGTTTTCATACTTTGCCATATTGCTCATTTTGGTCATCAATACACGTAAATGTATCGTCTGCCATTACGTTGGAGATAAAATATCGTATACAACGCGTTTTAAACACGCGGAAAGTAAATCTCCCTGACGTTTAGTAAGCGTTCGTCCCGTATCTTCCAACTTGTTCGCCTTGATATGGCGATATAAGATTTTAATTGTTTAAACGCCTATAATTCACTCTATATTTTATGAAATTTGCTCTATTGGTTCTCGTTATCTCTAATATATATGTAAATATTTATAGTTTTAACTCTCATATGTATATATAAATTTCAAATTTTTAAATTAGCTTGATAGCTAAGATTATATAAATAAATAAATGTTGTAATTTTGTCTATATTTTTGCATTATGATATACTGTATTTGTTTGTTGTTTATTATATGTTTTTATCACCTTTTATAATATTTTTCCAGAATTTTTTTCATTTTGATTTTGGACCCGGATCCGTCGGGTTTTGAAAACCCGGGCTTTCAGAAACCCTAGTCGTGTTGCGTCTAACCACTGAATATATACATAGTCTGAAGTAAAGTACATGTATACATATGTATATATGTTGAGGAAGCTTCTAGACAATCGATCAAATCAATCTCATGGGAAACACTTGAGAAGCGCACCACCGACTGAACCGTAGAGTGGACATTCGGTGAATATTTCTTTGAATAAATGCGACCGAAATATTTCGAGTATTTCCCAATTAAAGGATACCACGAACACTCCCGTTCCCATATATATGCGTCAGCTCGCATATACACACACACATAAATCACCAAAACAAATAAACGCATCTAAACTATTATATTAAACGTCCCATTCGACGCTATTAGTCACGCGACATGTTTAAATCGACCATTATAATTACGCTATTGCGAGCTTACGGTCGAATCGTCGCACATTGAAAGGACTTTTTTACTGTTCAAAGCATCCTTACGACCGGAAACTTTAAATTACGTCCTCGAAATATTTAATTTATTTAGTTGGCTCGAGTGTTTTATATCTGTTTTTTTTTTATAATCTCTTTTCAGAACATTGAAGACGGTCGAATTAAATAAATAAATAGTGGTTAAAATAAAAAATAAATACGTTTTTTTTTAGGATGCACACGAATTCGTTTGTTATTATATAGGAATTTGGAATTTGGTCTGTTGATATTTTAATGTTGACTTTTACTTGAGTTTTCGCTTAAGATTTTGCGGTCTGTGGACCGCAATGTTTTAACGATGTAATTTTTATTAAGGTATTTTGAGGAAAATTGTACACATATTAGTCAAATTTATTTATATATTCTCATTGCATTTAATGTGTACAAATATACATACATATAGATAACTGTTATTATTATAACTGACATTTAAACATATGTATGTACATATGTACGTGTACTATAATTTCGTGGGAATTTTTGCCTAATTGCAAATCTGGAAAGTTTTTTTTAATATATAATGGTTTAATTATAATTTAAATAAAACTTAAATAAAATTACAACATTTCCTTGGTGCATTGTTTATTTAAATAAATAATAAAACCAATAGAAAAAAAGATGTCCAAAATTAAATTTCGTTTCTAATTGATTTTAGTTTATTGAAAATTATTGATTCTAAAAGTCTTAGATTACACTAAGCAACAGAAGGTCACGTTTTTTACTTACCGGAGCAAAAACTAATCAATCTTTACTAAGTTTGATTGAATTTGAATTTGAATATGACAATGTTTTTTGTTGGCTTACTCTCGTTTAAAAGATATGAGCGCTTAAAAATTGTACAATTTTTGGCTTTTTCAGTCTTTAATTCAAAATCTAGTATTGCTGTGGCAATGAGTAGTATAGGAATCAATATTCAGATCCTTTTTCTATTGATTTGTTTTTTTTTTGCTTTGAAATATTTAAAATTAATTATTTTTTAACACATTTTTTTCCCGTAATATTATTAACTAATTTCGCTAATTTTTCACATAACCACGTTTATAAGGGTTGCTTTTCAATTTCAATATTTTTTTATTTTATGTGAACGTTGTAATTCGAGCGGTAAATGGTTTTAAATTACAATATGAAATGTTCTAGGCGGGATGCTCATCGCTCGTGAGCAAATACGAGCGAGTGAGATGGAGTGATGCGCTTTCCATTCATCATCTCGCTATTGTATTATACATTGCATTTTTTAAATAAATTTGAGATCATTTACCGCTCGAATAAATACGTTTCGATAGTAAAAAATTAATACTTATAAACCTGGTATAAAGTGGAAAATGAGCGAAAATAGCTCATAATATTACAGGACGAAATGTGTAAAAACAAATATATTTTTGGCATTTAAAATTCGCTAGATAATTAATTATAATTATGTCAAAGCTATAAATATTGATTCTAATACTCATTTTTTGCACAGCAATACTAGATTTTGAATTTAAGCAATACTGTAAACATTGCACATTTTTTTAAATGAGAGCAAGATAAAAAACATCAATGTCACATTCAAATTCAGTTTTGCAGCATTTTTTAAATCAGCAAAGTCAAGAAGCTGAAAACTCGAATTTTGCGAGAAATAGGATAATGCTTCCAATTTATTGAAACCGTTTCAATGAAATCATATAAATTGGCAGACTCTGATAGGAAACAATCAATCTGGAGTCATATATTTAAGGTCTGGTCAGCAGCGTTGGTTGAAGGATTGAACCCATGACCACTCAGTTGAAAACATACGCTAACCATTGATCTATGCTGCTGGTTGTCTACGATATATAAATTTGAAATTATATTTAATAGACGGTAGGTGGCCAAATTGGTGAAAAAATATTTCAAAGATTAAATCAGTAAATTGTCAGACTACACAAATATATAAACAAACCAGAGACCTCTTAGTCGTTAGCATTATACGCTAACCAATGAGCTATGCTGCTAGTTTAAATATTATTTCTTCTATATTACAATTGATTATTTGTCTGCGTGCATGTTGTCACGAATCATGTCCAAATACAGGATGTGAAAAAAATCTACAGTATGCAGAAGAATCCGTTCTTAGTATTAGATTCATTCATTGGAACGATTCGGCTTCCCAATTAGTTTCTTAACGAGACGATTTATCGCTCCAGTTATTAATTAACGATAGATACCTAATTTTAAATTTGTATTTTTTTCATATTAGCAGAATAGACTAGTGGTTAGCATATAATACCTTGAACAAGCGTGGTCACGGGTTCAAATCCCATTGGTTTCTGCTGGTCAGACCTTGGATTTGTGACTCCAGATCGAACGTTTCCTATCAGAGTTTGCCAATTTATCTGATTTTCATTGAAATGGTTCCAACAAATTAGCAACCTTACTCATTTTCCCGCAAATCTCGAGTTTTCAGCAATCTCGGATTTCGATGAATTATATAAAATGGTACAAATTTTCAAATTGGACCATAGATGTCTCTGTGGATGTTAATTGATAAATATTTATGTACTTTGTATAATACTGTTACGTACGCCGTGGATTGAGCGAATTGTACTTAGACCAACGGATATCTGTTATCGGATTAACTAAATGCATGCACTTACTTCCAAAGATTATATCTGGACTCTAAGTGCATTTAGGCTAAACAATGACCGTTATTAGTTATTTCTCAGAATCGGTACGGGAAGACCCAATGTCTTGGAAATACATATCCGAATACGTGACTATACAACAGGTAAACAGATTAGGCGTCCTGAGAGATCTAACCTTTATAAGGCGGTACGTAGGCGATATAATTCATTCTGGACTTAGCAGTGACACTGCGTGTATCTCCTTAATCATCAATAAATGCTGTGAAACGACTGTTGGCCTTTTACTTGGATCCTCCACCCACCGTACGCAACAATACTAATAATACTTGTATCAAATGTACAATGTTTCTGGCCAGGAAGAAACATTGCGGCTACCTGTTAGGCCTTCCTGGTATAAATTAAAGAGTTTTCAACAATCTCGGATTTTGCTGATTTGTATAAAATGCTGCAAATTTACAAATCTGACCATAGATGTCTCTGTGGATATTAATTGATATGTATTTTATATATGTAATAATATTTGTATCAAATGTACAATGTTTCTGGCTAGGAAGGAGCAATAGGGTTACCTTTTAGGCCTTCCTGGTATAAATTAAAGAGTTTTCAGCAATCTCCGATTTCGCTGAATTGTATAAAATGCTACAAATTTACAAATTTGACCATAGATGTCTCTGTGGATATTAATTGATATGTATTTGTGTACTTTGTATAATACTAAAGATATTTGTATCAAATGTACAATGTTTCTGGCCAGGAAGGCGCATTGCGGCTACCTGTTAGGGCTTCCTGGTATAAATTAAAGATAAAATAAAACAACGAGACCTTCATAATAGAGGCCTTAAATCATCAGCTGATTATCAAGTATCATTAGATATGCGCCGATCTGTAATATTGACACACATTTACCAATAAGCTGGTTGTTCGAGTCCAATGGATTAATGTTTTTGACAGTAAAAAATATATGAGTAGACTTTTATAGTTCAGTCAGTCATATAATATAATATTAGATTATTGAATTTTCTTACTTCGTAGGCTTGGTGTGTAGATATATTAATGTTTCTGGATTTTTTATTCTATTTTTTTGTTTCAGGCTAGAAATTAAAGTAATAAGAAGACCTCGTTCGTCCAAGCCGTATATAATGTCATTTTTACTTATCACGAATAGACTCGCTTTGTTTTGTACACTAATTGCTATGTACTTCTTGGGAGTTTCCCTTCAATCGTCAAAAGTATACAGTATACAGTTATTAAAAATAAATAAATATCAAAACCATGGTACGGATCAACATTCGGTCTAAATGTTTCTGCGATAACCCCACGAATTCCGACCTGTCACACACAAGAGGTGGATTTTTTTACAGTATCGAATCGAACCGGTCGTAAATTATAGGGTCAAATGGTGATCGTTTACACCTCTTGCGAATAAATCGCCTGCGAATTTATCCGCTCACGATTTGTGCTGTAACTTGTCGTGTCGTTCGTTTCTCCGAATCGTTTCATTTGTCACCCGAGAATTCGGCGGCATCCGATGCTTTATTCCATTTGCAAAATTAAAAGCGAAACGTCTTCCTGTCGCGGTTTTTCTCTTTATTTTTATATAAACGCATAGTATATATGCTCAACGTCAATCCGTGATAGTCGTCTTCCTCATCGTTGAAGTGTGGTATTTTAATTGTTGTTTTTCTTCTTCGATAGGTGGCCATTCATGGAGAGATTTGTCGGCGTTTAATATACATACATACATACATAAATCTATATGTATAAAATTGAATGTCTGTCTGTCTCATATAGGCTCCTATACCACTCAACCGATTACCATGAAACTTTCAGGATTTGTTGTATGCATGTCCGGGAAGCCTACTGTAAAAAAAAATAATTTCAACGGGAATGAGAACGGGAATTGCATGGCTTATTGTGGCATTGCAACGCATGCCGGGTTCAGCTAGTGCAAATATAAAAATGGAAAAGATGTATTTCCCATTGTTATTATTTTTTTTATTTTTTACATATGTAGATATATACCAGGAAGGATTGACAGGAAGACCCCAATGCGCTTTCCTGGACAATGAATTACAAACAATCTTGCTTTTTTAATCATATAAATCACTGTATATATTTCGAGAAGCTAAATAACACAAAATTAATATTTAATTAATTGAGACATCTATGGATTATTAGACTTGTACATAAATTTTTACAAATTGTAGTATACATACAGAAGATTTGTGACAGCAGGTAGACAAACGCGTCGAGGAAGATGCAGAGAGCGACCTGCCCTTTATAAGCAGGTACTTAGGCCATATCAAGACATTCTGGACTGAGCACTGCCAGTGTGTGTATCTCCTTAATCACACAATAAATGTTGTGAAGCGACTTTGGCCTTTTATTTGGATCCTCCACCCACCCCTACGCAACAATATAAAATGTATATGTTATGTGACCAGTTCTATTATTCTGTTTCATTATGAATTGCATGTATTAATATGTAGGTATTTAACTTTTCTGTTATATTTTTGATTAATGGTCCAAACTGTAAATAAATAAGTAATATCCGGTCTATTATTTAAATAACATTGAAGTCCTCTAGATAGCTACTATTAAAACAAGGATCAACGATTGCATTGTGTGAGAAACAACTACGGCATATAAATTGCTTGTCTGTAGACAAACCTTTACATGATTGTTGTAAAGCGGGTATTAAAGATGAAAAATCATTTAAAAAAAAAATGGGGTTATTTATTATAATTTGGGTTCAAGTGTGCTGTTTTGAATTTGCATAATTTCCTCGAGCTTCCTCGTCGGCGATTAATGGTTCGTCCGCGGTGGATAATTAATGACATCGGTCGCGAAAGGGTTAACGCGCAACCCGTCGAATCGATCGCACTCCTGTACCTTCGAATTTATTATTTTTCTCCGTATGATCATAATCGGCGACTCGTAATTAACGACGGAGGTGGTCTTCGAAATTCATTTCATACTGGAATGTCTTTTCTTGTAAGGCTAATAATATCGTATGTTTATATTTGCATATACATACATAAAAGTTTTGCTTAACAGAATCAAGCCACATGAGTGGCAGCGATATGATTCCTTTTAAAAACTTGATAATTATATGCAGATTATGAAAATCTTGTAATATTAAAAACCATTGTTTAGAGTAGACTTAGGAGTTCCCAAAAACCGCCCGAAAGAAAAAGCCGGTTGTCGGTTTTTTTACATATAAAAAGCCGGTTGGCCGACTGGTTTCAGAAAATTAAGATTTTTTTGAAGCTTTAAATTTTCATATCGAAAAAAGATTGTAAATACATATGTATATATATTTTATTTTAATTTATAAGCAAAAATATAATTGCTTATAAATTAAATTGAGTTATGAACATTGTGAACTTTCATAAGATCATTATTACATATGTATATATTATTACTACAAATGTCATAGATCCTGAAAACACACAAATAATTGAATTATTTAAATCAGCTTCTATCAAGAATAATAATGCGCAGAATCTACAAATTATGAAAAACCCAATTTGCCCAAATTATGAAAGGCCTTGTGTAGGTTATTGAAACTATTTTCAATAATTGGTTTATGACCTGGTCTTCGTCCATTACTATTTATTTATTTTATTTTTTTATTTTACATACATATTTTCACATACATATGTATATACAAATATACCAGGAAGGCTTAACAGGTAAACCCCAAATGCGCCTTCCTGGTCCACATAATTATTACATAGATACATGTAAATCTAAATATCTGACATCTATGGTCAGTATACATATATTATAAACATCGTATTAATACGATAAATAACGATGAATAACTTTCATGTAACAATACGAATTTTATATTCGATAAACAACCACAGAGACATCTATGGTGAGCAATATGGCGAAACCTAAGATATAACAATAACTAAAGGTTCGCAACAGAAAATTGGCAAGGAAACGCCAATTTTACAGGAATCGTTTCAATGAAAATCAGAAAAATTGGCAAATTCTGATAAGAAACGATCGACCTAGACAAATCAAGGTCTGGCCAACAGCGAGACTTAGCGGGGATTCGAACTCGTAACATCAAGTAAGAAATAATTCAACATTCACCACTAGACCACGCTGCTGGTTACTATATCTCAAAGCCACCGCTAAGTGCCATACACATTTTTTTAGATCAAAAATTACAAATTATGGAAAGCCCAATTTGCCCAAATTTTGAAAGGACTTGTGAAACTACTTTCAATAATATTTTATTGGTTTATGACTAGATCTTCGTCCATTACTATGTATATATCAAAGCCACCGCTAAGTGCCATACCTTTTTTTGTTGTACAAAGAAAGTTTGGATCCAATACCCATTTTTTTAGATCTTTCATAGAAATTTGAAATTCATAATTGTTAGTTTTGATGAAAAAGACATTAACTAAAGGAAACCGGATTTCGGTTTTTTGAAAGATGGTTAAAAAAACTGGTTTTTCGGTTTCAGAAGCCCTCGAATAGAAAATATATAACGATTGGAAAAAAAATTTACACTGAATAGGTTTGATATTTGGCAATTATTTAAACGTAAAAACAATACGATTTTTACATAAAATTCAACTTTTTGTTGTTGTTTATGGGCAGAAACAAAATCTTCGTCAAAAGCTCTGGAAAGCTTTGTTTTTACACAGCTTGTTACTGTATAATATAAAGAGTAGATATATAAAAATTGTACACAGATAATTATTACAAGTTTTATTCGTACGACAAATATGTCAATAATTATTCTTGATTGACATTTTGATTTTCAGTATAATTATTTCGGTTCTATGATAAAACCAGGTTTTATCCGGGCAAGTCAAATAAAAAAATTTGTTTATATTGATGGATGTGTTAAGTATTCAAATGGCACAAAAGCGGATGTACTTAAGGAGCTATAGGTAGGAAAAAAGTAAAGAAAATCGAATGAAGGTTGAGTGGAAAATCTGTGGAATACATCGATTGAACAGGATGTTGTGTATGATATTAGTATGTCAGGGATATTCCATACTTATTAGTTATAATTAATTATTTTAAGTTAATGTGACATTCGCTACGTTTGTAAATGGTTTTCCACCGGCTTATCTCAACGTCGGCATTCGTAGAAAAAATGAATTAGTACACGTATATAATTAGTCGATTAAATTGAACTGGAATCGTACATACTAATTTTTATCTAGATATAATTAGGTTGGAAAAGTATCAAACGAACATTTGTAATCGATTAAATGACCGCTCGGTCTCCTATCAATTATACGTTGTCGATTATTCAAATTCACGTGTCCGTACACGATGTCTAATTAATCGATACGCATTTGTTACACATCTCGCATTCGAATCGCTTTATTTATTATTATTAGTAATGAAAAAAATTAATGATTTATAGTCGAAATCGTACGCAAATGAAAATGTTGAACGTACATGTTTGCGATAAGTAGAGAGGTATACGCGCATTTAATTTGTTTACCATTTTTTTCGGGTGACCCGAATCGTAGAACGTATAAATTTGGTAAAGAATGTTTATGTATTATTGTTCATTATAACTAATTTATTTTGTATATATATAAGTCAATTTGTATTTCATTGTGTTTTTACTTGTTGGGTTTGCGTAAATCCCGGTCGTCGATGTCTCTCAACTACCTAAAGAAAAATCGTTATTGCATGCTTTTAATATGTTTTTAAACTTTTCGTAGATTCTTAAAATGTAAATTAAATGTGCATTATGTATGTAAAATATGGAGAAATTTATTTTTGAAAATGCGCTCGGTCGTTCGCAGTCCATAATTAAAAAATGACAAATAAATTGATTGGTTGCCGATCATTTTCGATCGTTTGTATGTTATGGTTTCGCGTTGCACGCGATCGCAACATCCGACTTAAGTATAGAGGGTGGTACGAAAGAGATGCTCTCCGAGGGTCGGCTGTGGGTTAGACAGGGAAAGAGGTTGTGAAGTTTCCAGATTAAAACGACCGTGGTAAGAAGAGGGAGGAAGCTGACCTGCAGCTGTGCCTGAGGCGATCACGCGAGCCTCGAGCCATTTCGCCGACAGGCTTGAACTCTATTCGTTATTACGATTAATAATAATAAAATAAAGAAAGATCGGAAAATCGCATGTGAAAATTTGCATAATTGTTTCAAATCTCATTCAAAACCTTACGAGGCTTTGAACCCTCTACACCGAGTCAATGCTCTTATTTATTCAATCATATACTTATGTATTCGATGTTTAAATGAAATGAAATTTTCAATTTTTTCAAATTAAGGTAGATGTTTTAACTTTTGAAGGATGGAGCGTTGAGTAAGACCCCAGTATTTTGTAATAAAAATACTGCTTTTCTCAATACAAATGGGTTCAATAAATATCTTATTGATCATTTTATACATCAAAATATAAAAGTGTTAGTCCTATAGCATGCTTTTGACTATTTTTGTATTAAAAAATAGCGACAACCATTGACATTCAAACGCACATAGGTAAGGCCAACAGGCGACTGCATGACTCAATAGCCACGCGCCAAAAGCTACGAAAACAATAGCTTATGAAAATAAATCAGTCTCTTAATCTCGCTTTGATTGCTCGATCAACAAGAATATGCAAGTGAACAGTCAAAAACATGACTTATCGCTACCGCCTTTAAATCATACTTTGGAACGTAGAAATGTATAAATGTATTTTTTTACGATGCACCCCTTTTCTAAATCATATAAAATCTATTAAAATAAATTTCTTGTAGTTCATTCTAGGAATACGAGAAATATAGGGTGTATAGCTTTCAAAACCACACTTGCATACCCCACTTCGGTGAGGGAGGGTTAAAGAAACAAAATTATAGGTAACATAGCTTTTATTGATTACATGTAGACCTCGTCTTACGAGCATAGTAAAATCCAATAGATTATGCCTCGTAAGAGTGATTGCAATAAAAAAATTTCAACAAAAGGCTACAATCATTAAGCCATAGAGACAGATTTTTAAATCTTTTTGACATTTATTCAATATCTTTAAAGGAAAAATAGTAAACTATGTATGAAAATGTCACCAGATCTACTGCAAATTGACTATTTTAATGTCAACGTGCTATATTCGATCTTACTATTTTATTTCTGATATTCTTTTTTGAGACAACAGTAACTTGAATGCTCGCAATATCACAATCTTTATCATCTACCGCCACTCACCATCCACTGCTGGATGAAAACCTCTCCAACACGCTTTCAATCGTCTTTGTTTTGCGCAACCCTCATTCATGTCACCCCACACATTTTCCTTATTTCGTCTACCCATCTTCCCAGCAGTCTTTCTTTTACCCTTTTCATACCCCTCTTTATTTCGTCTTCTTGACTACCAGACATGTCTATTATTTGACCTAAATATAAACAATTATGTACTGCTTCTATTAATTTATCATCTAATGAAATTGAACTATTCAATTATTAGTTTGGTCTTAACTTACGTACGTTAATTATTACAAGGCTCTTCTATATTTCACTTCGCTCATTGGTCTGACAATATTACATTCTTCCGATCGGTTTGAAAATTTGCCATTTTGCGCGGTTGGGGCACCGATAGAAATTTATCCTAGATTCTAATAGTTCTATGGTGAAAAATAATCGTAACAAACACGTCTAAGATTGCGAAATTTATGGAGACCTTGACATGTAGTGGTCAGTAGTTAATCCCACTTTCAAATGTACAATTATAAAAATCAGACTATATTTTGACTTATCCGAAAGCAAGTATTGTTACGTGAGAAATTTTTTTTTTTTTAGAGTAAAACGTCAACGTTCGATTTCGCACGCTTCTAAACATCAAAATTAGCCACTTCTTATTCATAGCCCGTCTACAGGATAATTGCAGCAATATAAAATGTAAATTCAGTGCAATTTCATAACGTAATAGCAATTAAATGAACTCTAAATGAGCGTGCGCGTAAAAATGCAAATTCGCATCAGACCAACGTCTCGGCGACATTCGCATTAATTAATTAAGCAGATTTAACCCACACTCTCGGTATAAAAAATAATATTCGGAAACACCGATTCGGCCCAAGGCTTTTGACCCGGGGAAATTATCAAAGCGGACCACAAAGTTGAGGAGAAACGAGCGAAGGCAGCACGAACTGCAATTTTTATTTATGAAAGATGCTGGACTCTGGCGGTAGCTTCGAGTGGAACAAAACATTCCTCGTCAACTCGTCTCGAATGGCCTCTGCTCCTCATCTACGTCACTTCCGACTCTTCAACCCCTCCTTGGGTCGTGTTCGCAGTGTTGCTGCTGTGTGTATGTACATCCCCGATGGGAGGATCTGCTTTCCATAAATCATACGAGCAGGAGATAGCGTCCCGCTGCCGCTACCATTACGTTAATTGGATTCTCGCTGGGAGAGAGGTCGACAAATCACCGAACACGACCATAACCAGAAAACAACACGCTCGCTTGCAAAATTCAAAAGTGTGCTTTGGCTAAATTTACACCGCGCAATTTGTGCTGTGAAATTGAGTATTATACACACTTATGAAGCTACTTACGTACAGAACGATCCAAGACGTATATTTTTCATACTTATATCAAGTATACATTACCAGCATAAGAAATCATTTTGAGATTCAGATTTGATAGAGCTCAAGTTTTAAAAATATATGTAGTCAGCAGCATAGCTCGGTCGTTAAACTTCTGCCTAATACCGGCGCCGGGTTCGATCCTATGAGCTGACCTCGATTGAAAATAATTTTTCTGAGTATATCTGTAGTGCTGCTGGTCAGACCTGGATATTTGTGACTCCAGGTTGATCGTTTCCTATTAGAGTTTGCCAATTTCTCTGATTTCATTGTTGAAACGGTTCCCGATTAAAATTGACTAAAAACCTTCCTGCCTACTATGTTACCACTATTTGAGATTGATTAATGTAAAATTCATAGATGTCTCGTATTTCAGTGACTTGTGTAATTAAAATACTTCATTGTTTGTAATTGTCCATGAATGCGTATTGGGGTTTACCTGTTTTACCTGTAAGGCCTTCCTGTTATAAAATGTAATAAATAAATAAATAAATAAATGTAGACATCAAGTATTTGAGGATTATGTATATGTATTTATAAAAAATATCTTGTATATCATTAGGTTTAAAGATTGAAATTTTCATCAAAGCTAACCTATACTATGACTAAAGACCTTAATGTTTAGAATGTCAAAATTTGACAAATTCAAGCCAAAGCTCTCAATGATAAAGTCAGTTTTTGAGAATTTAAATAGGTACATATATTTTAGATTTGATTCTAAGGATTGACTTTGACCTGAACCCTCATCTACACTATGTATTCCAACGTTAACAAACAGAGCAGAGAACTGATTAAAAATAATGCTATCAAAATATTCCAATAGTGTTCCAAAATATTCTATTTTGATATATTTATTCTTTATTGTTATGAATTTCTACATCTGAGGCCAATTGATTTTTCAAAAAATAAATAAGTCAATATAGTATAATACATATATATGTACCTAAAATACATAGATATACTCGTACATATGTATGTATGAGGTTTATTTTATTATCATTATTAGTATTTTCTTAACTGAGTATTTTCTATTACTTCTTTTCAAATATTTGTCCTTTAACTTCACTTTGGAATAAAAATTTGATCATTTTTGCAATCATTTTAATTCATGTATGTATTTCATGTATGTATAATATTTCTATATATCAATTTTAAAGGTTTCAAAACGCTATACATTTGTTAAATAGTCGATTTCATTTTAGTACATAAAAGTTGATAGTATAATAGCAACTTTATGAATAGCTGTGCTTTCCCAAGATCTCATTACATAAGCCTTTTATCAGATTTTGATTTATGAAAGCGTTTTTTTATTATTATTTAGATTTAGAATATTATGATCGCCATTCGATTCGCACTATTAGCTGCAGGCCAAACCTTGGTTTATGACTCCAAGTCGATTGTTTCCAATCAGAGTTTGCCAATTTTTCTGATTTTCATTGAAACAATTTTTCTGTAAAATTGGCATCTCCTTTCGAATCTCTCTTGCAAATCTTAAATTATTCAGCGTCTTGCGGTTCGCCAATTTGTATAATAAAATGCTGCAAAAATTTCTCCATAGATGTCACTGTGGATGATGTTTGTATGAATTCGCATTGTATAAATGCTTGTATTGTATCTACATACATATATTAGTACATTCGTTGCTTTGGAGCGATCTGTAAAGGCGAGTGTACACGTTCGATTAAAATAAAATAAAATATATAATCAATTATACTCACCAATATCTGTAAAAAGCATTGAAAAACCTCTACAAGTATCCATCTACCGATACAGTTTTCCTCAACATGGTAATCCAAAGTGAAAAGCCGCACTTACGAGATGATTATTTATCAACGGGTGACATTGACGAGTTGATACGACGAACCTACCATTTCGGTATGACGACAATTTGTTACACATAATGATGTAATTGACACAAGTACAAGTCTCCGCGAGCGGTACATTCCACATTGATAATTATATTCGAACGGAACCGATACTTTTTCATTGCATTATATACAAGTTTTAGATTGTTGACAATCTCTCACATGCACGTATTAAGGCGATACGGGGTATATCCTCTATACATCCAATATTTAATCGCCATAGTTCTTTATCATCTCAAAATAAAATAAAATTATATCGCGCGCTCATATTACCATTATTAACCTATGCTTCACCTGTATGGAATAACGCCTCGAATACTAACCTTTCCAAGCTCCAAGTAATACAAAATAAATCCCTAAAAATAATTTATAATACACTCATATATACTAACTTGAAAAAACTGCATGCCATATATAATATTCCGTTTGTTACAGACATTACTAACAAACTAACCAGTAGATTCTATGACAGAATCACTAATAACCATACTAACACTTTGTGAAGAGTCTCGGTGATTACAACAAAATGTCTATACGCTTCAGGTATAACACACAGATTACCTAAACACAATCTGCTTTAGGTCATCGGCTTTAGAGAGTCTTTAATTAATATTATGTATTAGATGTATTATGAGCATTTATAAGAATTATAAATAGGTTTTTGAGCTATTTTTCCTATTATGCTGTAGATTAACATTAGAATAATATAATACTATGATTACTAACCAAATTAAATTAAATTGTAAAATAGAAAATGATCAGTAGCTATTAAAATAGATATAAGATGTATTGTGAACATAATTTCGTAATAATAAAAAGCATTTAAAAATCAAAAACATGCACATATTATATATTATATACGAATTAAATTATATAAATTTCCACGGCTTGTTCGGTAGTACATACATATGTAGGTAATGAGCCGAAATCCGAAGTACTTATCTCGTCAATTCGTGCAATTTGAATGCGCATCATCCGCTCGATGATTCGTTCAAAAGTCGGTCTCTCGGCGATGACTTGTGGTTTTTGTCTAATTAGATCTATCCGTGGCCGAGGCATTGCGGCTCGTTATTTAACGTTTGAATGTTAAGGTAGTGTTAATGGGGGCGGCATTGACAGGCCGAATTATTCCCCTCATTATTGTTGGGGCCCGTCGACGATATCATTATCGTATCGACATTGTCCTTATTATCGGATTTAGAGCGGACGAAAGTCACGTACCCGACGCTCAAGAATCCGACTGTATTTGTGTAATCATTATTTTTTATTATTTGAAATTTCAGTTGCCGAAAAGTTGTGTCCTTACCTCGAACAGTCAGATTATCATTTTTTATTTTATTTTTCCATAGATATGTATATACCAGGAAGCAGTGTAAAATTTCACATAAAATTTTGTATTCCAAATTTTGTGAGCAGACTCTCGTTTTAACACTCGGTGACCACAAGCGTATAGTAATCTGAGCACATTCAAAACTTAAGATCCATACAGTCCATACAAACATATTAGACATTTCCCTTTCTCAATTATGGCACAAGAGAAATTATTTTTTATATGCTATGGATATCCACCATAGGCATGTTTTTGTGGTTTTATTTTTTTGATTAGTTATTTTTTATAGGAGCTAGGAGCCGCCAAACATCTATAAAATCGCCTCTTTTTTAAATCCACGAAAAGAGTCCAGCATGCTTATTTAACGGTTGATTTTTAAAAAAATACGAGCACACCAACATAGAAAATATCTTTCTCATACTGATGATTTTTAAAATTGGTTCAGTTTCGGAGGAGAAAACTGGGGAATACGAAACCTCGATTTTGTCGATTTAAAATAGGTATTATCTGGTCGAGGCGCATTCACTCAATATACATATATGTATTCACTCAATATATATGTATATATTGATATGTAACTGTCGCATTCACTCAATATATATGTATATATTGATATATATTGTCGCATTTACTCAATATACATATAAATCGAAGAAAGGAACGAAAATAAAATGAAGGTTTCGGGTATCCAGCCCTCTTACGGGACGTTTAATGAAATTTATTGGCTTTTTTTTATCTAAAACCATACAAAACTTCGAAAGAAAACATTATTTGAACTATTGAACTATTGAGGATAGATAAAATGGAGGGAACTCAGCTTAAATGAATAGTCATCTCTAAATTCACATGTTAAAGTTTGATAGTTTTTTGACATATGTACATGGTTTTAGCATTGCTAAAAGCAAATGTTGCTGTTGACACTCAAACACGGGCTTTCAAAATCAAAGGTGTTGAAGAGGATGCATTGTGGAAGTTTTTATAAAATATAAAAAAAATACATCATAATTTCATCAAGTAAGAATATTTGTTAATTATTTTTTGATTATTTTATAAATATTTGGACTACCAATATTAGAATAGAACTTTGTAAGGCAAAAAGCGTGGGGGGGGGGGGGTCGTAAAAATTAAACACCGACCTGGTTTCTTTTTAATTTAGAACTACACCACTGCCAGGAAGGCCTAACAGCTAAACCTCAATGCGCCTTCCTAGACAATTAATTACAAACATTGCAGAATTTTTTATTACATAAATCGCTGTATTTCGAGAGGCTGAAGAGCACTAAATTAAAAAGTAATTAATCCATAGAACGAAAGTGCAGAATAGAGATACTGCAGAAAGTAAGCATTGGAAAAATACTGAAGAAGTACATATGTTAGATGAATTGAAATGGTTGGATATTTAGACATAGACTTAAATGAAGCACTTTGAAATGTGTATATAAGCTAGATAATAATCTATTATCCAAATATTTTAATAATTACATAGTTAGGAATAGAGATTTACAAAATTATAAGAAGAGAAATATGAATAAATTAATTATAGGCAGAGTTAACAAAGCAAAACTCTTAAATGACGTTCCTAATAAGACTATAAGACTATATAAGAATAAGACTATAAGACTAAATAAGAATAAGACTATATAAGAATAAGACTATATAAGAATAAGACTATATAAGAATAAGACTATATAAGAATAAGACTATATAGGAATAAGACTATATAAGAATAAGACTATATAAGAATAAGACTATATAAGAATAAGACTATATAAGAATAAGACTATATAAGAATAAGACTATATAAGAATAAGACTATAAGCCTATAAGAATAAGACTAAAAGACTATATAAGAATAAGACTATAAGACTATATAAGAATAAGACTATATACCTAAACATAAATAAGAATAACTTAAGAATAGTGATTAATTTTGACTATAAATTCATTCGATTTAATTTGGCAGCTAGGTTATTCTTGGAACGAAACACTTTGGAAGTGTGAATGTTTATCTAAAAACTAGTGTTATATTTTAAATATATTTTACTATGTAGTTACAGCCCTGAATTTAGTGTTATATATTTTTCCAGTTAATCGACACCCACGTACAAAGTATGATTTATTGTTCGCATATAAATAACAAAAACGGCATACGTACGTTATAATCAATTTACGATTCGAGAAAAAAATATGGATTTTTTGACGCGACAGCATAAATCATAATTTAGAAATGTTAAATTCACAGTTAGACGCTCTTTTTACCTATCAGCTCACATAATCGTACATTCACCAATTATTAAGTAAAACGGTCTATATATTTTTTTTATTTTGTATTCGATGATTTTTTTATGTAAATACTATCGGAATCGATAGTATTTATCGTGCATAATTTATCACTTGTTTTTTTTTCGATCGAAAGTGGCGTTTGCTATTTGACACCTTAACGAGTCTCACTGGGATATTATTCGGTAAAAATCACTCAAGCACCGGAGATGTCGAATTAATTCGACCGGATAAGTGCAGGTGAAATCCGCGTCAATTATTACTAATAAAACTCACCTGTTTATGTGTTTGTTCGTTCGCTTTCTCCCCGTACCTACTCGAGGAAAACCGGAGTGTTATTACGCATTGTCGGAATCGCGTTCCGATGTGTAAAATGTTGTAATTTGATGCAATTATTGACGTGGAAAATTTAACGAGTCTTTCACTTTGAGAAGCCGTGGTATTTAACTCAATCCTATACTTTCTTCTGGTTGGATTTTCGCACTGAAATCCGGACAAAATCCAATCAACTATCCACTTTATGTTTTATTTAGAGCTAAATTATTTTCGAAGCGGTAGTTAGATACGTGTAAAATTTTAGATGTTTTCCTATAATTGTGTATGATTTTATGTATTATATTTGATTTTATGACCAGCTTATTATGTGTACATCAATGATACAATCTTCATGATAAATTACTTTATATCTCCCTTGTAAGGTCTCACCTTGAATTTGCCCCAATTACATATATGGTCACCTTTTTATTTATCCCATATCTATTAATTGTATTGAAAATGTCCAACTAAAATTTATTAATATTCTTATGCTACCGTTTTCCTACATACGCCCATACTACTGTTTCCGATATTTTAACAATCTTTCTGTCAGGCGACGACTCACTGATGCTACTCTATTTTTAAGCTACAAATGGTTTCCTTGATTGTTCTGATTTACTGAGTAAGGATGGTTTCAGGATCCCAGTTAGGTATTCTCGAAACGTTGCACTATTTTCACTTAATCCTTTCAAACCAATTACCTAAAATATTCCTATATACAGCGTGTTTATCGTATGCTTAATAGGGAGCTGAATGAGGTTGATCTATTCGGTATTTCCTTACATCAATTCAGGACTACCATCAGGAGAGGCTTGACTGATTGATCCATTTCTATTTCTATTTCTATTATATATTCTTTGTCTAATTGTATTATATCACTTTATTTTTAATTATGCATTGTCCTATTTGGTTATATTTAATTTTTTATTATTTTCTATCTCATTTGTTTGTCTATGTATATGTACTAGATATATAATGTATCGTGTAAAAATCTATAATTGGGCACATATGTTATTTTGTTATATTTATTATTTGTTTTTATGAATTTCTACATTTGAGGCCTGTTGATTTTTTAATAAATAAATACAGTTAATAAAGAAATAAATCAAAAAGTCTATTTTTTCCTGTTAAAATTCTAGATTGTTCCACAGATCTGAGTTTAACTTTGTATAGTTATAATTTAGCATCTTTTGAAAAATTGGACTAACCATCCTTCGGATTTAATGCCTTTGAAATACGAGGCAGTCACCTAATACCTAAAATTGCAGAAATATAAAAATCGTTCTTCAAATATGTAGGTCGGAAAATTAAAATCAGAAATTCCACTCTGCTTGAAGAAAAAGATCTTCGAACAATGAATTTTGCCAGTGATGATGTATGGATGTGAAACTTAGACATTTAACGCCAAGTTGCTACACAAAATCCAATGCACTCAAAGAAGTATGGAATGATTTGTGACATAACTAGGAAAAACAGGAAACGGAATACGTGGATGAGAAGTATTACAAGGGTAGTGGGTATAGTGAATACAGTGAAGAGATTAAAATGGCAATGGGCCACGTGGGTACAAGACTGGATGAAAGGTGGACAAAAGAAGTGCTAGAACGGTACCCGAGAGTATGTAAAAGGGTAAAAGGAATACCGCAGAGAATATGGGTAGACAAAATTAGGAAAATGTGTGTGTTGAGATGGATGAGTTGCGCAAAACAAAGACGAGTGGAAACTTTTTTTTTCTAATACAATCCCAGTGAAAATCGTATGTAATATAATTGAAATAAAATATACATGTACAAATCTTTAGAATGTGACCTTTGCCCATATTATAAACTCACTGCATTCCCATGTACAAAATATGATTGAATCATTAGTGAATGTTTATATGGCAATACAAGTGTCAAAGTACCAAGCTTACGATTCAATTCTTTGATTACGACTCTAAAAACGGAAACCGCTCCCATACCTTTCAGTTAATCGATCAGGTACAGTTTTGCCCGAGCAGATTAAATCTTAAGTGCTCTTTTATATTAAAAAGAACGCTCGATTGATATGCCTAATTGAAAACACGAATTTGAATTATAAAATCGGGTCAATGCAACCGCGAAGCTTCTAAGATCTCTAAATAAGAATGTGTATATGAAATTTGTACGGTTTGACGCAAAGCTTCGTCTATTGATGACGATAAATTATAACGGTAGTTTGAATATAAAAATATATTTAAATTCACTGCATATCCGAAACTATATCTACTGTAAAGAAAATTCCAAACCTGAGAAAGATTTTATGTGAGACAAATCTTTCGACTTTGATTTTGAGAATCTTTTTTGAAACGAAAACTTATTTTGACAAATGAAATTTTGATTTTTTTAAATATGTGAAACTTAGTATCAAAATTTTATAAAATGGAAAGAATTTTATAAAATTACTAGTGTTGCTACCCGGCTTTACCCATGTTTTTGTGACCAAAAGATTTACTGATCAAAAAATAAAAATACTGGACATTCTGGACAAATAATAAAAATACTGACCATCTATGCATATTAAAGTACTGCCCAAAAATTTATTACTATGTATGAAACAAATTCAATAAAAATACATAAATAATAAATCTAACATTATTGACTGTTAGGAGAAACTTTACGCTTCATGCATATATTCATACTAAACATTTCACACAAAATTATTTACGAGTTAAAAAGTATATAAATCAATCAGTTTATTGAACAAATGTATGTAATGATAAATTTGAAATATTCACAATATTTTCGAGATTCTAATAAACGATTTCTCGAGAAACGAGAATCTCGAATTTTCATAATAAAATATTCTCGAGAAACGAGAATAAAAATTTCTCGAAAATTCTCGAGATTTCTCGATCACAACCTCTACATACACTTTAACACATAAGTACATACCAGCTATGGGAGTATTTTCGAAACAAATTGAGCGCAAATGTAGGGAAACTTACACGAGACAAAAGTTCTACTTCCGGTTGTTGGATTTTATAATTTTTTTTTTTAATACTTAAAATCACTATAATTATTATACACATTAAATATCAAGAAGATTAAAATAATTAAAAAAGGCAGAAATAAAATAATGAAATATTGTTTTGAAAAAAATGACTACTTCCGGTTTAAAAATTCTGACTAAAAACTTATTAACTTTAAGTTAGTATATAAAATATTCGCTTCTGGTTGACGGGTGCTCACCAAACTTTATTTATAACTTAAGCTTTTAAGCTTACACTTTTAGATATGAAATCTCAGTTCAATACGTCGAAAGGCTTCCGAGAAAAAAAAATTATAATTTCTATTACATATAAAAAATTCAGTCTGATCCGTTGAGCAGTTTGGGAGATAATTGAATCCAAAAACTTAAAAAAAATTGGACACCTATAAGGGGAGCTTGCATTTCCGGTCAACTTAAAAATTTACGTCATATCGATAAGAATTTCAGTAACCGATACTAAGTTTCAGTTCGATAGGATTGACGGTGTTCAAAGAATCCCCAAAATACACTGACACACAGACACACAGGCAAACACACATTGTTTCTAGATCATGAAAACGTGATCAGTGATCGATCGAATCAGTCAAAATCCTCAGTTCAAATTTCCACATGATTACAAAACTTCATCTATTGTTACTACGTACATATATAAAGTAAAAAATCGAAACTACTGCTAATTCCAATGATGTTTATAAAGCAAATGTACTAGACGATTGTGACAACACTGAAATAGAACGGCAATTCGGGTATTCTCGTTGTTCTTGTACGTAAAAATACAGCGGCTATTTTTTTTCTGTATTTTGATTATTGATTTAAAAAAAAATTCCGCATTAAAATCGTGCCATCGACATTGCAATAAATAATAATACGACGACTAAATAAATGAATGAACGAAAAGCAAATGGGACGCAGCCGAGAGTATAAAGGGACACGTCGTGAGTCTCTGAATCAATTTCCCACAATTATCGTGTTGTCTCCATTGTGGAGGAAACGAGAGACCGCAGAGATTTATGTTGTTGCCAACAATGAAGCCGATTTATGGATCGTTTAGATAATTTTATTACGTATCTCGAACCGACTTCCCCGAGGTCTTCTTCTGCAGCATCCGATCCGCTGATCGATGTGGGTGATCCCGTATTTTTCCGATCGATTTTTGTTTTTAATTGCCTTCACTTGCACGAAACAACAGGGCAGCGTATTCGATTCTCATATTTAATATATCCTTTGATCATACTTAAACGCTACTAACAGCCTTGAAAATACATACATATAACACAATAAGAAATACATACATTTATGGTACCTTGGACACATACACATACCCCCGGCCAAAAACCCCTGGACATTTACCACCCGTGCAAAACATCCCCGTGGAAATAACCCCCGCCATGGATAAACATTGTTTAAAAGTGGTAGAGTATATTGAATATTATTAACCTATGCTTCACTTGTATGCAATAACGCCTCGAATACTAACTAAGCTCCAAATAATACAAAATAAATCCCTAAAAATAATTTATAACACACCCATATATACTAACTTGCAAAAACTGCATGCCATAAATAATATTCCGTTAGTTATAGACATTACTAACAAACTAACCAGTAGATTCTATGACAGAATCACTAATAACCATACTGACACACTTGTGAAGAGTCTCGATGATTACAACAAAATGTCTATACCATTCAGGTATAACACACAGATTACCTAAACACAATCTGCTTTAGGTCATCGACTTTAGAGAGTCTTTAATTAATATGATGTATTAGATGTATTATGAGGATTTATAAGAATTGTTAATAGGTTTTTGAACTATTTTTCCTATTATGCTATACATTAACATCAGAATAATATAATACTATGATTACTAACAAAAATGAATTCAAATTGTAAGATAGTAAATGATTAGTAGATCAGTAGCTATTAAAATATATATAAGATGTATTGTGAACATAATTTAGTTATAATAAAAAGCAATTAAAAATCAAAAAACATATACAATTGTAAATAAGTTTTTGACCTCTTTTTCCTATTAAGCTGTACATTAACATTAAAATAATATAATACTACATATAATTACTAACAAAAAAAAATGTTAAAAAGAAAATGATCAGCAGACCTGTAGCTGTTAAAATAGACAGACGTATTGTGAACATAATTTAGTACTTATGTATATGTAAAATGTATTTAAAAATCAAAATCAAATGTAACTTACATATATATAAATATGTACATATATTTCCTCTACATTGTATAGCATTCCATTAATTTCAAGGCAATGTCTGCACTATACACATTCCAAACAGTATAAAAATAATTCGCACTCTTCCTTCTCGTATTACGCCTCCTTCTAATAGAACTAGTTTGCAATTTTTAATCACTCAAAGCCAGAATACCTCTGCAGGTAAAAAACGACCAATTTAACCCCTAGCCCGCCCGTGTCGGTTCTCATTTCCCGCTCATCAGCGACTCGAGCGTATCTTAGAGGTGCATACCGACCACAGATCGTTTCTCATTAGAACGCCTATTCCCGGCAATAAATGTACGCATAAAACTTCATCATTAAAAATGTAAGACGAGACAGAGAGATGGAGAGAGAGGAGAAAAAAGACGAGCTGGGAAACCTCGTAAAATGCGAAAGAACATCGCAGTCGGATCAAATCATTATTGTGCAGTAATTGAGCCATTGCCGAACGAGTAATTGGCGGTAAACATTGTGTGTAAACATTCGAAATCGTTTCGAGCATTTTAATTAAGAATTTACGTTTTTATGTGTGGGGTTTTTCATAAAAAATTGTATAGTTTTATTCCACTTCTACATAGTTTGGTGCGTATATTACATTTCACGACTGTAGCATGTTTGGCTGTTTAGATTAAAACTGTATATTTAAATTCAAAGTTATTTGTATTGCGAGTTTTATTTTAAAACAGAGAACGCTTAGGATCTGGTGTCCTTTTTTGTAAGACTGCTGAATTGCCTTATAAATATTTGAAGTTTAAATAGCAGTCTAAAGGTTTAGACTTCATAGTATGTATTTGATTATGATCTGAAAGGTTTGAATTTTTTAACTTTATCATTATGAGTATCAAATTTTATTGAAGTTTTCAATTTAACCCTCCCTCACCGAAGTGGGGTATGAAAGTGCCCCAATTTTTACGTTTCTGGTAATAACTATGTGGTTTTTAAAGCTATACACCCCCTATAATTCTCGTATTTCTAGAATGAACTACAAGAAATTTATTTTAATACATTTTGTATGATTTAGAAAAGGGGTACATCGTAAAATATCACATTTATACATTTCTACGTTCCAAAGTATGATTTAGAGGCGGTAGCGATAAGTCATGTTTTTGACTGTTCACTTGCATATTCTTGTTGATCGATGAATCAATGCGAGAGAAATAGACAGGTATATTTTCGTAAGCTATTGTTTTCGTCGCTTTTGGCGCGTGGCTATTGAGTCATGCAGTCGCCTGTTGGCCTTACCTATGTGCGTTTGAATGTCAATGGTTGTCGCTATTTTTTAATACAAAAATAGTCAAAAGCATGCTATAGGACTAAAACTTTTTTATGTTGATGTATAAAATGATTAATAAGATATATATTGAACCCATTTGTATTGATAAAAGCTGTATTTTGATTTAAAATACTGGGGTCTTACTCGTTCGATCTCGACGCTCCTTTCTTCAAAGGTTAAGGAGTCTAGATTAATTTTTTCTATTTAAAAATGCAGTGGGAATTAATTGGAGAACAATCTTAATGTTTTGAAATACAACTAGAAACCTTTTTAAGACTACATACTTACTTCTTCAAGATCCATTTTTAAATACACAGTTTCACAAAAGAATGTCGGAACTTTGCTAAAAGTTTATGAAAAGCTAGTATTTATGTAGGTATTTTTGAAGGGGGATTTCTTTGTGTTTAAAAACGTTATCCAAATACATATACACGTCCCACACATGGAAAAATACGGCAACTCTGTATAATAGTAATAAAAAATGTACTAATTTCGAATGATGAGATTTTTACTACCCATTAATCGTGAATTATGAGCAATTTTATTGATATTATCTCTACGATTTTCGGTACGGCGCTTTGGTATTATTAAATCCGAATTAAAATACTAGAAATACCAATTCGTCTTTCATATTTAATCCATATTAATAATAAACTTTCATTTTGAAAGCTTCCAGTATTTACATATGTGAATGTGCAATGCAGTCATTTTTAACGATTTTGTAATATTCCGTTATTATAATGTATGTATGTATGTATGTATGTGTACATCGATGACTTAGTGGACAGATATTGTATGTCCATTTTTGAATTTGTATCTTATTTGAATTTTTAGTAATTTATGTGGTATATATAAATTACCTTAAAACGAAAAATCCGAGTTATTCCTGCATCTACAAAATTAAAATTCGATTCAAATTCAAAAAAGGACATATAATATACATATCTGTGCACTAAGCCATCGACATGTTTGTTAAATTAATCTAAACACAAATTTAAAGTCAAAAGTTCCGTTTCTTTAAGGTTTTTTTTTTATCTTTTTTGACCTCGGCGTCTTTATTAATATTATATAATCATTTAACATTTCAATCAGATTGAATTTTTAAAAATGAATTTTAGCTATTCTTTTTGTGTCTTTCCTTTCTTCTTAAAACCAATGTAAGTATATTATATTATTCACATGTAATGTAATTATCTGTAAAAAAAACTATTTTGATAGTAAATAGCTGATGATAAATCTTGGCAACAATTTAAATAGTCAGTTTTTTTCAATAAGCGGTCAATAAGTTATACGAAATTCGAGTGATAATAATGTACTATGTGTATATGTATATAAAATGAACGGTCAGTAAGTCACTGATTATTTTGAGTATGTTTTAATAAACAGACAAGTCAAGCAGTCAGTGACCGATAATATAACACTGATCATATATTTACTGACCAATCATACGAAGCCAATGAGCAAATTATTCCAGGCCGTAGAAAATGGTTTCAATAAAATATAGTCACTTTCAATAGAGCACCAAATATTTTTTAATTTTTAATTTTATTTTACATAAAAAAATAACGACATGCATCAACACGGAAATGCACATAGGTAAGGCCAATAGGCGACTGCATGGCTCAATAGCAACGTGCCAAAAGCGTCTCTATAGCTGTCTCTTTCTCTTGCATTGATTCATCGATCAACACGATTATGCAAGCGAACAGTCAAAAACATGACTTACCACCTTTAAATCATACTTTGGAAAGTAGAAATGTATAAATGTATTTTTTACGATGTACCACTTTTCTAAATCATACAAAATGTATTAAAATAAATTTATTGTAGTTCATTCTAGATATACAAGAAATAAAGGGTGTATAGCTTTAAAAACCATAGTTATTACGAAAAACGTAAAAATTGGGACACTTGCATACTCCACTTCGGCGAGGGGGGGTTAAAGTAAATAAACATTTGCTAATTACATTACCTAATATATAATTTCGAAAGAGACTTTGTATGTAAGGTTTTTTGGGAACATCTAAAACAAATCAATGTTTCTATGACGACGATATCAATATCGTTGAATATTATTTTTTTTCGATTCAAATTTTAAACGAATGTTTACCGTTAGATTGTTTTGCCATGTTTAAGCTGTTTATATTACAAATACCGAGCGAAGCCGGGTAAAACCACTAGTATATTATATGAAATACTGACCATTTAATTCCTCGACATTGATGCATTACATTCGTTGAAATTTTCACAACTTTCCCTTATCCGAAAGTGATGCTTCGACACATTTCCTTTTCGCACGAACTTGCGAGAGCTTTCTCATACGTCCTACATGTTATTAAGTTAATGTACGAAAATTACCATTGTTTTAATCGAAAAAAATCGCCAAAAATTCTAACATGAAGTACGAATCCCGACCATTCGAGCATGTCGAAATTTCCCTTAAAACATTTCGCGGTGAACCGGATAATTCGTGCTTGCGCTTTTTTTCCGAGCTAATTACAGAAGCATTCGGCACATCTGCATATGCCGCAGGTGGTTTTCAACCTTTGGCGGCTGCTTTTCCCCGCCATTTTTCCCTTTTTTTAAATTTCATTCTTACATTATATACATGTATGTACATACTCACTCGGGCATTCTTCACTTTGACGTCCTCTGCGGTCTTTGCTCGGAGTTATTGCCGAGACGTGAAAACCGCAACCGCATCTCGAATTCCCCATTTTCCGCGAGAAAATTGCAACGCTGACTGTACACGAGTGCAGCTCGGATGCGGTTTGCAAATTTCAAGATCGCTAACGTTTTTATTAAAGCATTCGCTTCCACTTTTGTACCTACTTGCATGTGCGTGCTGGCCAAATTGAAACATGAAGCAGTTAAACCGTTTTTTATTCTGCCGTCGACATAAAAATTCAACGGACATTGTAGATCGCGTCATCATTTTTTTTTATCATATGCAAAATTAAAGCATTCTCAGTTTTAAGTCGTTTGTTTTTTTGTACAAAATAACAGTTGTATATATATTTTTTACGTACAAAGTATGATTCAGTACGCGTACAAAGCTTTAAAATTGAGATACAACTATTCATGTATAATGGTAGAAGTTCATGTTAGCTTTAAAGGGCAAAATGAGTACATATATACATACTCAAAGAAGCCACAAATTGAAGGTTTGTGGTTAGTTATGCACCCCGGAGAAATAATAACGTAAATATAATATTTCTTCTTACATAATCTCTTGTAAATTTTCCGAAATTCTAATTGGAATTTAGTCGTTTTCTTCATTTTAGATTTGATCCTCTTATACAGAAAAAATATACACAAAATGTCTATAATTATTATCGCGCTTAATTTAAAATGAATCCTAAGAAATGATTAATGAATTTTAATAAAATAGGTATCGTAACAATTAAATACCTATTAATTTGAACGATCACTTACGCTCTATCTCTGAACATGATTTTCAAGGATATGCTTCAAATAAATCTTAATAATTGTTGGACGTGTATTTTTCCGTATATATTTTTAGAACAAACTCATTCAGTCTATCGTCATATCTACTGATATATTTTGTCATTAGACAATCAGATCAAGCTATGTTCAAAAATGATTGCAGTTAGTGGATTTTCATTGTATATTAACGCCATAATCATACGTTGAAATACTATTACAGATAAATAACTATATTTATGCGCTTATTCACCTTATGAAATTATTATAATAGTTTATATTAAAATGTTGAAAAGTTTTTATATACTTTTATACAACATATGAAATATTTTCATTTACTTATATATGTAGATATGTATATATTATATACATATATGTATATATAAACAATTAAATAGTGGTCTTCAGTGTTATAATTTTGACTCGAGTGAGACTGTTATGTTCTTATTAATATATATAGGAATGTATATATTTTAAACCTTTCCAAGATGATGATAAAGCTAAGGATATATATTATAAAAAGTTAATCTGAACATATTTTAATATTCAAACGAATCCATTACTTTCAAATAACCGGACTAACCAAAGTAACAAGTATGATTTATGGTAGTCAATGTTGATTTAATATGACACATTGTATACAATATGATATTTCGTCAATTTTGGGAAACTATCCTATGTTTAAAGGAGATAAATTTTAAGGAAAGTACGTACGTACTTTTGTATTTTGATTTGAACTGGACGACTACTTAGAGAGATTTGAAAGCTGAAAAGTACTACAAATCAAACATAAAATACCCGACTATAGATTCCAATATTCATTTTAAACAGGAAATTGACAGATTTTGAGACATCGACCGAACAACACCAAGATATAGAAAAATCGCGCGATTTAAAAAACACATATCGCCGAATCTCGAGCCAATCAACATTTTTTATTACCAGATTTGTGTTCACTGGGCATAGATCTATAAGAAAAGTCATATCTTGTCTTTGGACCAAAAAAAAAGTCGTCATTTGTCAAACAGTGTAATTAGTAACCCTAAAATAATAAAATATAATTCCAAACATAGTTTTTTTTATTAAACTTACATACAATATGTATAATTACGTAATTTTCCACAGAGGTATCCATTAACACCCCTCAAGAAAGCACAAATGTTACTCACCACCTCTAATACTCTCAGGAAGGGCATTGTATATTTGAACACCTCTGTGGAAAACACCTCCTGCAGTTTTTGCTTTCTTAACTCTACCCATAATTAATATATTCCTATTTCTAGTTTTATAATTATGTATACATATCTCTATTCCTAACTATATTATTATTAAAATATTTGGGTAATAGACTCTTATCTAGCTTATATACAAATTTTATATAGCTTAATTTAAGACCATTTCTAATATCCAACCATTTCAATTCATCTATCATACTTCTAGCATTATTACGTTTCCTCACATTCAAAATTGCACGCATTGCTCTATTCTGCACTTTGTGCAGTTTATCAATATACACTTCACTAAATAGATTGAGCACTGTAGCGCAATATGTATACAGTATGAGGCCGTACAATACAATTATATATCAATATTTTACTTTTTATACTTAATACATTTCTTAACCTGCAAAGTACACTAACTTTTTACATACCTCCTTTACGTTTCACATGTCTTTCATGTTATTTTGAATATAATCTGCATGCACCTTAAAACTTAATTTACATACAATCCACATGTTTCGATTTATTCAACCTTTTATCCCGTTAATGTTGAATAAATCGCAATCATCATCATGTACAGGATTTAATCATCGGTTGCGTAATTGCAAAGACGTATGTATGTATGTATGTACCTACGTTCCTATCTGCGAGAACACAATTTGCCATCTCTTTCGGGAACAATGGCTCGAAAGATTACTCATCGATGGCAAACTTTCGTGCTGCACTCGATGTCGGCAATTACGAGCAAAGTCAGAAATAAATTGCACCATGCACCGCGGTTTCCTACTTCGGAGGCCCTCTCGCCACCGGCCATAAATCTCTTGGCCATCGAGCAAGGGCTTATTGCCGCCAAACTAATTGCCAACTTCAAAACACGTTCACTGGGGGTCCGCGAGCCACCAATGCACCATCGCTGCAAACCGTATAGTTCAGGGATTCATAACCTTTTTTGTTCTATGGGTATTTAGCCCGGCAGATGAAAGCATGGACCCCAAATCAGTCAAAAAGTCGAATTTTCGCATGATCACAAAAAATAGGTCAATAGTATAATACTGGAATAACACTTTGAGAGAACTAAAAATACATATATATGAGAGATAATAAGAACCTATAAAGCAAATTTTATAAAATATAGAGTGAAAAAGAAAAAGTTATCGGCGTGTAAGAGGGCTGTACACCAGCGCCTTGTCCTTACAAACGTATTACGCTTCTCTCTTCCTCAATAATGGTACTAGAGAAATTATTTTTTTAATATACTATGGATATCCTCTATTGGCATGTTTCCATGGTTTTATTTTTTTGATTAGTTATTTTTTATAGGTGTTAGGAGCCGCCAAACAACTATAAAATTGCCTCTTTTTTACACCCACGAAAAGAGTATAGCGTGTTTATTTAACGGTTGATTTTTAAAAAAATACGACCACACAAACATAGAAAATATCTTTCTCATACCGAGAAAACTGGAGAATACGAAACCTCGACTTTGTCCGTTTAAAATAGATATTATCTGGTCGAGGCGCAACTGTCAGATTCACTCAATATATATATATATATATATATATATATATATATATATATATATATATATATATATATATATATATATATATATATATATATATATATATATATATATATATATATATATATATATATATATATATATATATATATATATATATATATATATATATATATATATATATATATATATATATATATATATATATATATATATATTGATGTACATATATTGTCGCATTCACTCAATATATACATATATCGAAGAAAAGAACGGCAACAAAATTAAAGTTTCGGATATACAGCCCTCTTAATAGTAATCGTAAGTGAAAGTAAGAATAGGTTAGTAAAAATGAACAACGCCCAAAAAGTGCCCACTTGGTGAGCAATGACGTACATAAAGTAAAATTAAATTATATAATATAATATTATTTTATTTTTAACAACTATGGCGTTGTATTTTCCTACGAGTTTTCGTTTTCAGTGCTACAAGTGTTGTTGTTATAAATAAAACTTCTAAAGTTCGTTCTAGGTACCTTTTATAAAGTAAGGATACACTTCTCTAAAGGAACAACATAATTCTCCGTGACTTTTTCAATCGTAGTAAATTTTAAAATCAATGTGTTCATTCTTATTTAGGTCAGATTTTTCACGAATTGAATGTCGGGTTTCAGTTCGAGGTTAGTTGAAATTAAGATAATGAGTTTTATATCTTCAAATCACTGATATCTATAATCAGTGAAGATTTAAGGGACATTTGGATGTCCGTGGACCAATGGTTAAGAAACCCTAGTATATGTACATAGGTCCTTTTCACAGAACGTCCCTGACGATGAAGCCGTTCTAAAGTCCAAATTAATTATACATATGTATATTGGAGTACATCTAAATGTACATATTGTAAAAATTGCGCAGTCTATGTGAATGGATTATAGATATGAAACGTGTAAATAATGTAAAATGATGATGATTAATATGATGCGATTTTAATATTTATGTATGTATAAACATAGATGAATCATGAGTAAAAAACACGGTTGAACTTTTTTTTTTAATTTTTCCCAAAACGTATGGTTTTCCCAAAAAGTGTGGTGTTTCAGTTCCGAATTTTTCTACATACCTACAATTTTATCTATCGTAGAGATCGCTGCCTACGATTTGTATCGTAGCTAGAGCTGTTTCTACACAAATCGTGATTAAAAATCGCCCAACTTTGATTACGTAATTTGTATCAATAAATCATTTGTCAAATGCAACTTTTGCCAATAACTTAAGTTGGAAAAATAATGTAAAAATTGATTTTTTTCGATAAATTTTATAGTCTGTAGTATTATGAGATAGTACCTATAGCAAATTGGGTGGTTTTACATATAGTATATTAAAAACTGCCGATTTATATTATCAATAATAAAATAGCCAATTTTCAAGTATGAAGATCTTGTTCCTCATTTGAACCATATTTTGCACTTATAAAGTATTATAATTTTTTATATTTTCAAGACAAAAAGAGTATCTGTTTCATTGTTATACCAAAAAAAACCTAAACCATCCTGTACATTGTACGATTTTTATTCTCCGATCGCATTGCACAATCGTCAATTAACCGATCACGATTCGATCGAACGTTTAACACGTTCTCTACGAATTTAGAAGACTTTCCATAGCCATACACTTATGTATACATATAACGAGGCTTACATACACAAACTCACGGTCTTGATTGATGATTTAATTACGGGCAGCCGGCACAAAAATGGCTTCTAAACGATAGTAATTAGGCTTATCCACACGCGCATAGGTATGAGCTTCACTCTCGTCGTAGAAAAATTCCACACTTAATTGTTATCCACCTTCTGGGTATACCCAGAACTGTTTCAAACGAGAGTGAGCATTCGAAGAGTCACGCCACCTCTTTCTTAATTTACTCGTGGCATGATCGGTGCTTGTTTTGTTTGAATTTCTAGTTTATTGTACTGTTTATAGTACTTAAGGGCTATCGGCTTACCGGCAGCAAGTTTGAGCCCGTGTCGTGACTAAACGTTCGAGTTCTGCTTGTAATATAAAATAATAATACACGGACGTCTCAGCTCGGTGCGATTTTTCATAGAAAACATTCCACATGTTCGATTTAATATAATATTAAAAAAATATATAGTGAAAAATATGGGTATTGAGTGTGGAATGTTGAACAAGTTCGATTTCTAGTCAAATGCTTTAGTTGTGTACACCGATCACGATTTCGGCTCAAAGCATGACCTTTTACGATGTAGATTAAATTGCAAACAATTAGATCTCATGGCAGACATTCGTCAGAAGTATAACCTCGCTTTTATAGACGAAATTATGTTTGTGTGTGTGTGTGTAATTATGATCAAATTAAGATATAAAACTGCCACGTTGATACGATCAATTTAAAGCTACTGCGTTTAGTAGTACGTATTTTTCAAAGCCTTGGAAGAAGAATACTCTTGAATGTGCTTTTGTTTGGTAGGATCTAATGTATTGTATTAATTGAAATTTAATAATCGTTATATAAAGCAAAATTCTAGTCAAAAGTATGTGCATAAAGAAAAATCTCAATAATTTATTTCTTAGATTTATCTAGAACCATAACTTGTATGTAATGAAAGCTTTCCAACATGCTTTTCTATTTTGAGAACAACTTATCCGTCAAAACGCCTCCAAATTTTCCTAACTTTGTCCTCTCATCTAACTTATACATAGCTACGCTGACCATACGTCGTTTATTAAAGAGGACAGTCTTTTATTTCACTGCTCTGTCCTATGTATTTATTTACATTACAAAATTGCCCTTTTGTCCTTTATTTGTAATATCGCCTATCAATTTTTATTAAAACCTGTATTGATTTCAATGATCAACAAAAAAAATTACGTTTATAATCAATCTTTACTAAGTTTGACCCACTGAATTCGAATATGAGCGTTGAAAAAAATGCCCAAATTTAACAATTTCTTGGCTTTTACAGTCTTTGGCTCAAAATCTAGTATTGTTATGCCAAAAGTGAGTATTGAAATTAATAGCCAGATATATTTCCTATTAATTGTAATTTTTTAATACTTTAAAATACTTATAATTGATTATCTAGCGAATTTTAAAAGTCAAAAATATATTTTTATTCACTTTCTTTTTGCGGTGATGTATTCAGCTAATTTCGCTAATTTTTCACTTTACTTAGTATCGTATGCATATATATACATATATGAAGATTAGTTTTCTATCTCAATATGTTTCTATTTAAACGTACTAATTCGAACGGTTGATGTTTTTTAAATTTCAATAATTTGTAATAAACATGATTTTTTTAAATTCAATATTTTGTATGCTAAGATTTCATAATAAATGTTATTAACTTATAAAGCATTTTCTTTAGTTAAAAAACGATTTTTTATATATTCTTTATTTTCTTCAAAAAAATATGTCACCGTTCTTATATGTATGTATGTATGTAGTCTTCCTCGAATCAGTTTTCATTGTAAATAGGTTTTTGAGCCCTTTTTCCTATTATACATTAGAATAATATAATACTATGATTACTAACATTGTAAAATAGTAAATTAAAATTGTAAAATAGAAAATGATCAGTAGATCAGTAGCTATTAAAATATATATAAAATGTATTGTGAACATGCATTCGTAATAATAAAAAGCATTTAAAAATCAAAATCAAATCGAATCAGTTTTCGTTATTTAATATATGTAGATATTTCGAACTACATATGCACATTTGTATGTCCACTCGAATCTCTTCACACACTCTACTAAGTCAGCTAATCTCTTCAAACTTACATGCTTCATTTCCTTTGGGTCCTTTTTATAGTCTCTTGTACAATTATAGCACGTTTTTCATCCATTATTCTAGTTAAATTGTCATTTTGGTCTCCGATTATATAGAAAATACAACGCTTGATACATACTTCTCCAAGTTAATTGGACTCTTTGTAATGTCCAAAAGACCTATGTAACTTCATGTCTTCGTAATAAATCGATGCGTACGACGCATGTTTTGTTTGACTCATGATTTTATCTATTCCAAGAAATGAGATAAAATCGCAAAATTGTATGACAGCGATGTACATATGTACTATATTTTAAGATATATTTGGTAACGTCTGTGACGTCGATCAATATTTTCATATCTTATCATTTAAGTTCACGTATGCACATATTATAGAATCATACAATGAAATCAATTCTACACTACTACAGATTGTCGAATATAAAAACAGATAATTTAAATCTAGATTTTTTGTATATCATAGAGTCGTGTTGAGGTCAAGGAGCGAGCTTTGCCTGTATAGGTTACGCATGACCGCTACTATAATGGACCACATTAGACAAACACCGGTGAAAGGTAAACGGTGACCTATTGTGGTTATTGGGTGTGGCCATCGATACCCCTTCCAATCGAACTACCTGTTCGAAACACGCCTACAATGCCACAGGTAATTCCAAGCAAACGCTAGAGACAGGTGAAATGCGTAAAGACAAAAGACACCGCTCAAAACACATCATAACAAACCGACACATCCGAATCGATCCAATAACAAAAAAATACCAAGATTGAAATGGATTCTCTAGATACGTTTATACGTACATACAATTACATACGCACTAGCGTTTCTTTATGGGAATGAAAATAGTAGAATCGCTCTACATATGTACCATATATACCATTAAGCCAGCAGTATGGCTTAATGGTAGCGTGTATGTTTAGTACCAAGTGATCAGTGGGTTCGATCCGTCATACTGCTGGTTAGATTTGGGGGTATTTGTGACTCCAAATCGAGCATTTATTATCAGAGTTTGTCAATTTTATCTGATTATTGTTGAAACGGTTCCTCAAAATTGGCAAAAAATTATCTTTCCTGTTGTCACAAATCTTCTGTATTTATTGTGTGTATAATTTGCAAAAATTATGTTCAAAAATCTAAAGCCATAAATGTCTCAATGGATTAATTCTGTAATTAATTAACTAATTAATTGTAATTTCGTGTTCTTCAGTATCTGGAAACACAGTGATTTATGTAATAATAAATTGCTGCATTGTTTGTAATTAATTGTCCAGAAAGGCGCATTGGGATCTTCCTGTCAAGCCTTCCTGGTAATCTATTAGTGCTTCCAATCCCGGAAGATTACTTCAGCACCGGGATTGCGATGCTAGTAATTTCTAATCCCGGGATCCCGGTGCTAGCACCGGGAATCAAATGTATAACAAAAAAAGGAAAAAATTGTTCAATTGCATATTTTTCTATTTCAAAACCGTTCAATTGCATTTTGCAAACTCTCCCGATGTTTCACGCAAAACATACTCCTCATATTGGCGTTCTTGTTTTGAGAGTTTGGCTACATTCTTTAAATTTTAGGTTCGCAATTCGTCCAGTAATTATTCATCGACACAAGAGTGTGGATAAGAACCCAAATATTGTCAGACGAAAAAATCGAAAGCAAGCTGAAAAGAGGCTAGTAAAAAAGAGAGTTACTAAGTTTCAGTTCGATAGGACGAACGGTGTTCAAAAAATCCCCAAAATACACTGACGTACAGACACACATACGGACACTCACACAGACACGTGAAAACGTGATCAGTAATCGATTCTGAGTTCGAATCAGTCAAAATCTGCGACACAATACAGGCCGTTGATACTATTTCGTGGGAACGGCAAGCTGGCGTCAAAACGGGTCAAATAAAACAAATGGACTATGACTGTCATTGCTCATCCCACCATTTTTCATTATATAATGTTGTTTTATGTTTTGATGATATTTGATATTTGATATATAAATGATGTTTAAAAATAAATTTTGCCAGCACCGTAATCCCGGTATTCAGACTAGTTTCAGCACCGGGATTCACGGTACCAGAAAACACCGGGATCCCGGGATTGGAAGCCTTAATATCTATGTAAAAATAAAATAAAATAAAAATATGATATCGTTTTGCATATGTATATATATACATACATTTCCTTTGAGAACATCATTGGAATTGAAAATAATAAAATTTATTACGGTCTATTACGGAACTACATATAACTATGTATATAATATTTCATACATTTTTGCCATTACATATTTTGAAAGTAGACTGTCTATCACCAGGCCAATCTATTACTTTTAGAAAGCTTCATACTCGCTCTATTCAAATATTATTGTCATACGAGAGATAATCTTGGATTTCTAATGATTTCAAATGCGTCATTTATTTGTGTCAAAGTCGTACAAATGTTAATTCCATATAAACATATGCATTGTAATATATTTTACGATTGTGTAAGAGACTTCATATAAAGAATTGTAAATAGGTTTTTGAGCTCTTTTTCCTATTATGCTGTACATTAACATTAGAATAATATAATACTATGATTACTAACAAAATTAAATTAAAATTGTAAAATAGAAAACGATCAGTAGATCAGTAGCTATTAAAATAGATATGAGATGTACATATTGTGTGCATAATTTAGTAATATTCTTATTTGACGCAATACTGCGGAGTGACTGTAAGTCATCAGGTCAACTAATTATTATTTTTATAAAGAATCATATTTACAATATTTAAATATAAAAGCCATATTGCAATGCAAAATTTCAATTCAGATTTATAACAGTTTTAAAAGTGACATATTTTCACGTTACGGCTACTGTTATTATATGCCCTTACGAATAGACTTTTTCAATGTAAAAGTTGCATTTTTTACACTCGAGATCTCGAAGTATAATTATGTATTAAAAAAATTAAAAAAAGCAGAGTATTTTTGTACATTTGCAATTTAACAGTAGTTGTGTTCGTGCGTTGCACATTTTCCCACCGCGCGCGTCTTAATAGCGATATTTTATCGGAAAATTACTATTGCACGTCGCATTTTTTTAATGTTATTTTCGATGATGTGTGTATAAGTAATTACGTCTTGTAAAAAATGTAATAATAATCACATGACCGGCAGGTAATCTTAGCTACTCTTCGAACGCGTCATCCGGTTGTTAAGGCGTCGTAAAACATGCACTTACGTCAACGGTACACAAATAGTTTAATCTACATGCATATAAAATAAGATTAACGTATAAATTTACGTATTCTTGCATCACGTACTTAATAATTGAACAATTTCTCCGTGAACGCTTCCGAGCTTTATTTCCACGGATGAAGTAATTTCGATTCAATTAAACGTATGTAGGTATGCGATTTGAATAATTTCAACATTTTGAATCATTAGCGCAAAGTCTATCATATTCAATTGCAAGCCTACTGGAAAAATTATTCAAATCAACTGTGCATTAAAACAGTAAAGTACATTTGAATATGTTTAAGCACCTACTTAAGTATTATGAGACATTATGAAATGACTCAAACATGTGTTCTAAATCGATTCATTATTTCAGTCATAAATAATAAATTATACTTTACATTCAAATCATGAAACAATCTTTCTGGATTCATTTTCGGTGATCAATCTATATTTTTTGACTTTGTATAGCTATTAAGATATTCACACTTCGACAGAAAATGTCAATCTGCTTTAGATCGTCCAATGTAGAGAGTCTTTAAATAATATTATGTATTAGATGTATTATGAGCATTTATAAAAATTGTAAATAGGTTTTGAGCTCTTTTTCCTATTATGCTGTATATTAACATTAGAATAATATAATACTATGATAACAAACCAAATTAAATTAAAATTTTAAAATAGAAAATGATCAGTAGATCAGTAACTATTAAAATAGATATAAGATGTATTGTGAACATAATTTCGCAATAATAAAAAGCATTTAAAAATCAAAATCAAAAATACTTAGACAGTTCTTTACTAAATTCTTTACTAAATTCTTAATATATCTTAGATATCGTAATAGAAAATATAACATTAATAAAAGAAAGAGAATTTATCCCACACGTTTTTCATTTGATCAAGTTTTTCTGAAAGCTCGTGATTTATAATACATTTTTTATCTGTTTATTCGGCATAGATTATGAATATGAAGGCTATTTAAAAGTAGACATTCTATCGCAGTGAAATATGGAATGATAAATACGTTTTGTTTTTATTTTTGGCAACAAATTAAATGGTCAGCGTTTCAATAAATAGTCTTTTAACTTTTATATAAAAAATAGTATACTTCATACTATAGATAAAAATTATCAACAAACAGAATAGTCCAACAGCCAGTTACCGATAAAATAACTTACTAATCATCTGTTTACTGACCAAATAAAAAAAAAACGACTAAATAAATACAGGCCTTTAATTTTTAATTTGAAAATTTCCTAAGAATCGTGTTAGTTTTTTTATTGAAAACTATTATGTATTTTATGATGTCGTTAATATATGACGATGGATCATATTAAATCTCGGAAAATCATCATCCTTTGTAGTAAATGATAAATAGTTTATCTCCTATGAAACTCTCGAAATAAACCATGTCATATTTAATCTTTTCTATTTTTGAAAAAATATATAATGCGATTAAAGCTTTGACGATTGATTGTATTAAAATTTAGAAACATCCTTTCCAATATATGATAGATAGATCACATATACAAATAATACAGCTAAAATAAATTTTCCTTTTATCTTTTTTTGAAAGCAAGCCAGTCATCAACAGAACGACTTTATTATTATTAGTTCAAGGAATTGATTCGACGTTTGTGTTGCTTTCAAAATCGATAATTAATCAATACACGTTTCTCAACACGACTCTCAAAAACATTTCAAATTACATCTGTTACATAAAGGTAACAGCAACAGAAAAAAATGATACAGAAATGAAAAATCGAGAGCACAAACTAGTATTTACAGATATCTCGGAAAAGATAAAGTAAATGCCGATAATCAGTCACCGATCGTAAGTTCCGAGAATTTGGACCGCCGCGTTTCAAATTCGAAAGCCCTGCAATTTCAAAATAAAAAAAAATCGTTAGGCTCTATATACATATTGATAATAATCTGACGTGTATGCAAATTATTTTGTTTATATTTTTTTGTAATTTTTTTTTTTTTCCTTCAGAGGGACAGTCTCAGTCGTCAGTAGGGGTCACCCTAATAGCTCTCACGTGAGAACCGATACGATTTTAATTGGCCAGCGCTTGTGAAAGTGAGAGGCGTGACCGCATGCGGCACGATCCCGTTCTGGGAGTCTGCTGGCCGAGTATATCTACGTTTTTGACGCGTAATTAAATTATTACCTGTACAAATATGGCGGTCGCCCGGTAGTCTCTCTTCCTAGCCGAGACAAAAGCCTCCGCAGACTCTCTCTCTCTCTCTCAGTCAAATCCGGTCGGCTCGCATTAATCCTATTACGTTTCGAAAGAATCTGTGGGTGGGTCCGAGACCGTGGGAAACCGACTCTGACGGCCACAGGTTACATTTGTCATAAATTTATGACGCATATGTATTCCGTACATGTGTTCATTAAACAATATATCGTTCAGTCGCCGACGTAAATGTCACACGTTACAAGCTTGACCGTATTGTTTGTCCATTGCACTCGTTTTGTGACGTAGAGCGACGTCTATTCGGCAGGCTACATATGAATATTCGTCTGCAGACAAGTCTCCGTCGTAGCTGTTTCTCAGTGACTATGAACTTGTCTGCCAATTGTCCAACATATTGTACCATATGCTAAAAGGAGCCGCCGTTTTAAATGGTTTTCGAGGACTATCTCCAGGCTTAAGTGCAGTCGGCTAACAATGGAGACCCTTTGAATTGACTTAGTGGTCGGTAACGGCATTCGGTCACTTCCCACTAGAGTTCTAGAGTTCTCAGAGTTCTCAGACTTCAGAGTTCCCACTAGAGTTCTAGAGTTCTCAGAGTTCCCACTACTGACAGGGCGAAAGCGTGCAGCGCATACAGCGTTCCATACTTCTTTAAGTGTATTGGATTTTGTGTAACATTTTGACATTCAATGTCCAAGTTTCACATCCATACGTCATTACTAGCAAAACGCATTGATCAAAGATCTTTTTATTCAGGCAGAGTGGCATTTTTTATTTAAAAACAACAGTCATTCGTCCAAATGCACTCCATCCTAATTTCATACGTCTCTTTATCTCTTCATCTTTACTACCACTCATGTCAATTATTTGACCTAAATATAAATAATTATTTAATACTTCTACTGGTTTATCATCTAATGGGATGCTATCAGGCATGCAATAACTATTGAACATTAGTTTGGTCTTATCTACGTTAATTTTTAATCCTACTTTTCTACTTTCCCTGTCCAGCTGTGTTAGTCTATTAAGTAGGTCTCTCTATTTCTTCTTCAAGATCGTATATTGCTTACAAATAATAAAACATGTTGTTGAATGCAGCACGATTAACGATTTGTATTTATAAAAATTATTTGACATAATCACCTTCATTGAGTCCGGAATTTAACGTCAAAGTTATGCAAAAATGTATGAAATTCTTAATGATATACATATCATAAATGAGCGTTAGAAACGAAAATATTGTTAATTCCGATGATGTTCCCAAAAAATATGTGCAAAATAATGGTGGCAATGATGAAATGAATGAATCTTTGTAAATAACCACTGAGGTTGTCTGTTCGAATTTTGGTGTATGCATTACGGATTGATTGTTGTTAGTGTGGGTGTAAATTGTCGATGAAGTAAGTCTCATCTGAGGAACACGATCGTGATGTCTCACTTAGTCGCTTGATATTATATCAATTCCGGCAGATTATTAATAAATATCATATCAGAAGGCGTAATATGAATTGTTGAGGATATGAAATATAAGTTATATTTGTAATTTCAATAAAAATGACAGGTTCAAAATAAATCTGTCGAAGTTCAACTGGCTTGGCAGTACAACATAAGCTTTCAGACTACATCCGTAAAATTTGCATGTTTATGTTTTGATACGTAATCTTGTTCCATTTATACAATAAACTAGTCAAAATTTTATTATAGATTTAATTCAATTTTACCGATTTGAGTTAAATACCCAATATAGTGGTTGTACAGGGTAATGGATATATGTATGTAGTGGATAGAGTGAAGAGATTGAAATGGCAATGGGCGTACCACGTGGTTAGAAGAATGGACAAAAGGTGGACAAAATAAGTGCTAGAATGGTACTCGAGAGAAACCAAAAGGGTAAAAGATGCTACACAATGTTCAATGCACTCAAAGAAGTATGGAATGCTGTATGTTTGGAATAACAAGGAAAGACAGGAAGCGGAATACGTGGGTGAGAAGTATGACAAGGGTAATGGACATAGTGGATAGAATAAAGAGATTAAAATTGTAATGAGCGTACCACGTGGTTAGAAGAATGAATGAAAGGTGGACAAAAGTGCTAGAATGGTACTTGAGAGAATGTAAAATGTTAAAAAGAAGACCGCAAGGAAGATTAATAGACGAAATTAGGAAAATGTGTGGGCTGAGATGGATGGAGAGTTGCGCAAAACAGAGACGAGTGGAAACGTGCTGGAGAGGCCTTCATCCAGCAGTATGTAGATGACGAATGGCCGTAAGCGATTATGATGATATTTGCTATTGAAAAATTGAACAAGATGGTTCTAGTTTTGTTTTAAATTGAATGAAAAAAATCGTCAAACAAATAGTATTATATATGTGGGTACATATATAAACCTTTTCAAACACCAATTAGAATAATTCATTTAAATCAATGGATTTATTCACTTATTTTTTATCGATGTAACCGTAATTATTTTGTTTTTTTTATGTATCAAGTATTTTAATTAATCAAATATTGTTACAGTATTAAAATAAACCGGCAATCGTACAAAATCTAATAATATAACTAAAAATTTAAAATTTGTTTCAAAAGAAATGATAAATTCATATATTTTTTTTATATGAAAGAAAAGTTAACTAACTTGAGATTGTAGAAACACTTTAAGAACTTTCATGCATACTTTTTAATATAAATAAGTTTCTAGAAATAAAATACTTCAATCAGTAGGATTACAATCAAATTGAATCATTAAGATTAGCACAATGCTTTTATGATTATAAATACAATATCAAGACTATATATAAATATATCAAGAAAAGTTTGGCAATAGAAAATTGTTATAGATATCATTGTTTAGAACCACATTTAAATGAGAAGAAAATAAAACATGACATGAGTTATATAAAATTAATCAACAAAAAAAAGGATGAAAGTTTCTTTCGATTACACATGTCTATAAAATTCAAACCTCAGAAAAAAGATCACGATATGAATCCACTTTATATGACTCAACGTTGGATTCTACAAGCTTGTCAGGCACCCAGCCAGTCAAATCACACCTAAAAAGCTCGTAACTGGAGATCAGTATAATCATAACGAGACGACGTTACCTTTCACATTTTATTGTCTTAGACGTTTTATAACCGCCAATTATCATCGGCGAGCCGATCAAACGGACCCTGGTTATATAAAAAGGCGGCTGAATGATATCACAGAGATGATTGAGAGAGTGGCACAGGTGAGACGGTGTGTCAGTGCGGCTAATAACCGCAATTGTAACAGACGCGGGACAATGCCAGTGAGACGCTGTCGACCAATCACAGAAGAGTTGGGCGTGGCCTCGTCGCTTAGCCCCTCCCCTCGTACACGTGTTCGATTCCTCAATCATATAAATATTATTAATATTTTTTAATTAAATAACATTTATTTTCGGCGACTCGGTCAATTGAATGGTTTCAACTCCCGAATTGGGACAACGTTTTCTGGTAGAATTATTTATGAATTAAATTTTATTTTTATTTCGAAATTAGGGGTTGTACCACATTCTGACAGGGGGAGGGTCTGATACCATGCGATGATTTCTAACGAACGAGATTTTTGAGGGTTTTTGATAAAATATGACGTCATAATAATCTATGTATACTGTAGATAACAAAACCCTTTAATGATCCTTATGTACTAAAATTACTTTATTTTTCCTTTGTAAGGTCTCACCTTGAATTTGCCTCAATTATCTGGTCACCTTTTTATTTATCCCATATTAATTGTATTGAGAAAGTTCAACTTAAATTTATTAAATCCTTACGCTACCTTTTTCCTACCTATACCCATTCTACTGTTTCCGACATTTTAAAAATCCTTTCTTTTAACAATCTTTCTGTCAGACGACGACATACTGATGCTATATTCTTCTTTAAGCTCATAAATGGTTTCCTTGATTGTTCTGATTTACTGAATAAGGCTAATTTCAGAATCCCAGTTCGATACTCTAGACGCGTTGCACTCTTTTCACTTGATCCTTTCAATACTAATTCCCAAAAATATTTTTATCTGCAGCGCGTTTATTGTATGTTTAACGGAGAGCTGAATGAGGTTGATCTGTTTGGTATTTCCCTACATCAATTCAGGTCTAACATCAAGAGAATCTTGACTGGTTGATTAATTTTTTCTCCTATTCTATTTTTCCAATATTTCCATTATTTTTATACTTTAGTTTAGTTATGTAATGTGCTATTTAACCATATTATAGCTTTCATTCTTTTCCTTTTCATTTGTTTATTTTGTATTTACCTTTTTCATTTGTTTTATATTTGTAAATTTCAATTTCTTCTTATATTCTATCTTATAACCTTTTCCAAATATTTTAATACTATAGTTTAATTATGCAATGTACTACATATTTTGTCATGCCTTTATTCTTTACTTTTTAATTTGTTTTCCTTATATTTATCTTTTTCATTTTTGTAAAAATCTATTATTGGACTCGGATGTTACATATATTATTTATTTACTTTTTGTTTTTTTTATACCTATCTCTGTACATCCTGTCTGTTGATTTTTCAATTAATAAAATAAAATAAAATAAAAAATAAAATAACAATCAGTGGTGTAGTCGGGCCAGGTCACCGACCTGATACTTCTTTTTGATCCAGGTCACCGCCCTGGCACTTTGATTGATATAAACATTGTTTTTCGAGTATAATTAAAACATATTTTGACTAAAATTTCATATAAAATTTTGTATTCCAAATATGTATTGTGAGCAGACTCTCGTTCCAACACTCGATGAGCACAATCGAATAGTAATCTGAGCACCTTCAAAACTTAAAAGACGTTTAATGAACTTTATTGGATTTTTTATCTAAAACCACCGAAAACTTCGAAAGGAAACATTCTTTAAGCTATTGACCATACGCACTTGAGGTTATATAAAATGAGGGAACTCGGCTTAAATGAATAGTCATCTCTAAATTCACATGTTAAAATACATATATATGTATGTACATAGTTTTAGCATTGCTAAAATCAAATGTTGCTGTTGACTCACAAACACGGGTTTTGCAAAATCAAAGATGTTGAAGGAGGTGCATTATGGAAGTTTTTATAAAATATAAAAAAATACATTATAATTTCAACAAGTAAGAATATTTGTTAATTATTATTTGATTTATTTTTTATAAATATTTCAACTACATACCAATATTAGGATACAACTAATTTTTGTAAGGAAAAAAGCGAGAGGGGGGGGGGTCATACAAATTAAACATCGACCTGGTTCTTATTTATTTAGCACTACACCACTGGATATCTTAATATATATCTGCATATAATATCGCTATTCTGTCTGTGTGTCTGTCTGCCTGTCTGCGATAACGCTCTCCATATTTTAATAGTCGTTTCGATTCGACACACATATGTACGTCACAACTAAACCACTGCCAAAACGTATATTACGTCACAATAATCTACGTATACTATATATATCATCATATACATATAAGTGCAAACAGGATCTTTTCTTAGGCAAAAACCAAATGATCGCAATCAGATCAGAGAGAGTAATAATTAGGAATAGAGAAGAAATCATAGACAGAGTTTACACGTTCTATGCAAAACTATACGAGAACAACAACGGGAAATTCCCCGCTCTGGAATCGACACACGGCCAATGGGTTCCTGCAGTATTGACTAGCGAAGCAGAGGCCGCGCTAAAAACTGCAAAGAACGGTAAAACTCCAGGGGAAGATAATATTCCCATTGACTTACTAAAATGTGGCGGCTCCCCCCTAAATAATATCTTAGCTAGGCTTTTCAGCAAATGCATCCAGAACCAAGCTATACCAGAAGGATGGAATAACGCAACTATCATCTTAATACACAAAAAAGGTGATAAAAGCGATATCAAGAACTACCGACCCATTAGTTTACTTTCAGCGGTCTACAAGCTTTTCACGAAGGTTATTACAGAAAGGCTGAAGAATATCCTCTACGAGAACCAACCTATAGAACAGGCAGGATTTAGGGCAAATTTCAGCACAATGGACCACCTCCAAGTAGTTGGCGAACTAATCGAACGCGCCAACGAATATCAACGGCCATTGTGCCTAGGTTTCATCGATTATGAGAAAGCCTTCGATACAGTGAGCCACAATGCAGTACTTAACGCTCTACAAAAACAGGGAGTACCGGAACCCTATGTGGGGCTGTTAGCTGCAATATATAAGAATGCCACAGCTTCGGTTAAAATTTTTTCAGGTACAGATAAATTTAGCATAGGAAAAGGAGTAAGACAAGGAGATACAATCTCGCCCAAGTTATTCAATGCGGTGCTTGAGGGAGTTTTCAGGAACTTGGAGTGGGACACAGCCGGAGTAAGCATCAACGGTCGTTTCTTGAGTCACCTTCGGTTCGCAGACGATATAGTTTTAATAGCTCGTGATGCAGCTGAACTACTTAACAGACTAACACAGATGGACAGGGAAAGTAGAAAAGTAGGATTAAAAATTAACGTAGATAAGACCAAACTAATGTTCAATAGTTATTGCATGCCTGATAGCATCCCATTAGATGATAAACCAGTAGAAGTAGTAAATAATTATTTATATTTAGGTCAAATAATTGACATGTCTGGTAGTAAAGATGAAGAGATAAAGAGACGTATGAAATTAGGATGGAGTGCATTTGGACGGATGAATGCTGTTTTTAAATCAAAAATGCCACTCTGCCTGAAGAAAAAGATCTTTGATCAATGCGTTTTGCCAGTGATGACGTATGGATGTGAAACTTGGACACTGAACACCAAGATGCTACATAAAATCCAATGCACTCAAAGAAGTATGGAGCGCTGTATACTTGGCATAACGAGGAAAGACAGAAAGCGGAACACATGGGTGAGAAGTATGACAAGAGTAGTGGACATAGTGGATAGAGTGAAGAGATTGAAATGGCAATGGGCGGGTCACGTAGCTGAGAGGATGGACTAAAGGTGGACAAAAGAAGTGCTTGAATGGTACCCGAGAGAATGCAAAAGGGTAAAAGGAAGACCGCAAGGAAGATGGGTGAACGAAATTAGGAAAATGTGCGGGGTGAGATGGATGAGTGTTGCGCAAAACAGAGACGGGTGGAAGCGTGTTGGAGAGGCCTTCATCCAGCAGTGGATGGGGAGGGGCTGTAAATGATGATGATGATGATGATACATATAATATCGCTATTCTGTCTGTGTGTCTGTAACTGTGATAACTAAAGCGCGGCGTTGTTTACATGTAGGTAGGTAGGTAGTTTTTTCTTTTTTTTTCATATTAAACGATTATATATAAATATTAAATTAAATATATTTAAAAGGTATTTGAAAAACATTCGATCGCGTGCAGATCGAACCGACACATTTATTTTATTTATTTTTTATTCAATAGCTTAATATGCCAACACCCATGCGATGATATGTTGATATATGATGAAATAACACCATTGCAATATATAAAACCGCTATTCTGCCTGTGTGTCTGTGTGTGTATCTGAGATAACGCTCGCCATACTATAATATAATAGTCGTTTCGATTCGACATACATATGTACGTCACAACTAACACACTGCCAAAAAAATGTAATTTTTTTTTATTTAATTACTTAATATGTCAACACCGATGCGATGATATTTCATCGGGTACAACATTAGTCGTATATAATAATTGTCTCTCTTTCTCCGCTTGGAATCGTATATCATTGAAAGAGACGCGGCATAGCATGTGCTTTGCGCATGCGCGATGCGATGCGATGTACTCACTCACCATGCACCATCTCTCTTTTTCCCCTTGAAATCGTGGAAAGAGACGCGGCATGTAATAATAACATTTAAAATTTAATTTTTCTTTTAAATTCATATTTTTAATTTATAATTTTTAAATATCGGCCGATCAAATGGAATGCACAAAGACCACTAGTTGTAAATAAAACGCTAATTTCGTTACACGCTTCGTATATAAATATGTATTATATGTATGTAGTTACAGACGTTACACCAACAATGCACATGCCCATATGCCGTCTGTCAACTGACTACACTTATTATTTATATATACATGTGTACGTGTCACAATGACAATGCGCATTTTTTTAAAACGTTGCTCACTCTTTAATATTTAAAAATGGTACATATATCTACAAAAGGGAATTTACAGTTTTGTAACGAAATGAAGGGGGGGGGGGGGGGGGCATGGCTGAAAATTCCAAAATATCTGTGGCTACATTTATAGATAACTAGTTGTTTTACCCGGCTTCGCTCAGTATGTGCTCAATATGTGCTCAACGTGTGCCACGCATGAATAGCACACGTTGGAACACGTCCTTTCAAAACGACACTTTCGACCTACATATGTCGTTTAAATTGTACGGTAGTATTTATCCTTGCTTGACAGTGATATATACCAAAACGATCCTTTGGACCATTTTCGGTAAAATTGTATCCTTGCTTGACAGTGAACGATAACGAATATGGGATACACCGTTTCGAAAGAATGTGTTACAATGTGTGCCAGGCATGCGTGCCATGAACGTCACATCTTTTCTATATGTTTAAAACTATCTAAAATAAAACCACGTGCCACATTCACCGCTGTGTGATTTCGCCCTAATGGTTGTAGGTACCAGGTTATATATACCAGGAAGGCATGACAGGAAGACCCCAATGCGCCTTCCTGGACAATTAATTATAAACAATGCAGCATTTTATAATATTATTACATACATCACTGTATTTCCAGAAGCTGAAGAACACGAAATCACAATTAAGTAATTAATTAATTACAGAATTAGTCCATTGAGACATCTATGGATTTTAGATTAGTACATATTTTTTACAAATTGTACATACAATAAATACAGAATATTTGTGACAACAGGAAAGATGATTTTTTTTTAGGAACCGTTTCAACAATGATCGGATAAAATTGGCCAACTCTGATAAGTAAAGTCCGGACCCTGAGGGGGCTGTATATTGTTCAAATGTTGTAAATGCATTGTTAAAGGTTTGCCGAACCTTTTTTACAAAGGATTTACAACAATTGAACAATAAACAGCACGCTTCCGGTCCCACCTCTACTGATAAGAAACGATTCGCTGTATTTGGAGTTACAAATACAGAGAAATGTTATAACTAGAGGGAGGACCGGAAGCGTGTTTTTTCCAGGAAACAGGGCATTTTGGGTATATTTTCCAGGAAATAGAGCAAACTACAAAGCTAGAGTGCAAAAAAAAATGTTCATCATAAAAATGAACAATGCACGGCGAACAATAAACAAAGAACGGCACGCTTCCGATCCTACCTCTATTTATAATAATAGAATCGCCCTTTCGAACACATTTTTTGTTTCAATAACAAGAGTCCGTTTCCGTAACTACGCAATATAGAATCAGGGTCATCAGACTTTAATTCTGTAGTAATATGTGATGAGTGATTTTATTTTATTTTTATTTTTTTTTTACATATATACCAGGAAGGCCTTACAGGTAAATCCCAATGCGCCTTCCTGGCCAATTACAAATACAAATGCAGCATTTTTATTATAAGTCGTTGAATTGCAAGACACTGAGAAAACTCGCAAATTAACGAGACATCTATGAATTGTACATAAATTTTTATTGTACATCAATCAAATTTCAAATAGTGGCGACATAGTAGGCAGGAAGGATTTTTAGCCAATTTTTTTTTTTCGGGAACCGTTTCAACAATGAAATCAGAGAAAATTGGCAAACTGATAGGAAACGATCAACCTGGAGTCACAAATCCAGGTCTGACCAACAGCATACTCTGAAAAATTCATTTTCATTCAGGGATAGAACCCGGCACCTTCTTGACGGTAAGCAGAAGCTTAACGTCCGAGCTATGCTGCTGGCTAATTCTGCAGTAATATGTGATGACTCATCACATATTACTACAGAATTAAAGTCCTTTTTGATAATTAAATATACGTGTTTTATTTTGATTAAGATTTATTTACAATTTATTTATTAAGGGATATGTATTTGTCTGTCCTTGGGAACTCTTAAATTAACGTGTAATGTTACATTACATGTATATGTAGTTTCAACAAAAATATGTTTAATATAAAATTAACGATGTTTATATTAATTAAACTTAAATAATTGATTATTCGGTGCCACCAAGAAAAATGTTTTTACATTCATTTAAAAATAATTTTTACATTTTCTGGTGCCACTCCTGAAAAAAAAAGTCGAAGGCGAACTGTCAAACTACGATGTTAATTGAATAATATGTTACTTAAATGATCAATTTACTAATAAAAATGTATCCCATGTTGTTTATTGTGTGTTTTTGAATACACTGTGTAATTTTTAACGATGCACCCATCTTCGAGCACCGAGCGTCAAATACGACTGATACTAAAATTATTTAGGATTGTCTGTGGACAGCCGTCACTTGACAACAATATAACACCTAAATCCACTTCTATTAATATTATGTTTCTCTTCACAAATACCCCCAATTCTAACCAGCAGTATAGCGGATCGAAACCACTGATCACTTGGTGCTAAACATACACGCTACCATTAAGCCACACTGCTGGCTAACTCTAAATTCCAACTATTCAAGATAAATTACAACTTGAAAATACACGTCAACTGTAACATACCCACAACAATGGATCTATTTGAACAGTCAAACTTTTAAACCGATCACATAAAAAAGCTGATACAAATACATATGTAGGTATATTATAGTCACGTGCGTGGCACGCGTCATATTCCTGGTCACGTTGTATCCTCCTCACGAGACACCCTCAGGGGTCGCAGTGCGTGAATCACCGCGATGATGATGATGATGATGATGATGAGTAGGACGAGACCGGTGTTGCGGAGGGCGCGTGTCCGTGGCCGCCCCGGGGTAGGTCGTCCTGGTTCCGGCTCTGCACACCTGGACCCCACGAACGGACTCCATAGCCCAGGGCAAGGCTGTTTTATACCACCGTGGATTCCGTTACACCACCATTGACCATTGTGTGCACAACTGCTCCACTCTCGTCAATAAATAAACAAATCTTGGAAGCCATGCATACTACATAGATGTATAATAAACAGGTATTCATATTTCATATTAGAGTCAGGCTTATTTTACATTTTTTCTGAGAATTAAATCGAAAAGCCTTGGCTTTTCATTATAAATGAGTGAGAGATAAGGGGTGAGGGGTAAGGTTTTAATTGAATTTACTTCACACCTTGTGTTACATGCTACGTTACAAACTACAATGCTTATTACGGCACACTTGCTCAGATGATGATTGCATGAAATTGCACACAGTAATAAATTGCACATTAAAAAGGATATTATTATGAAATGTAACAAATATTAGCCAGCAGCATAGTTGGGTCGTTAAGCTTCTGCTTAGCGTCGAGAGGCGCCGGGTTCGATCACATGGACTGACCTCCAGTATATCTGTAGTGCTGCTGGATATTTGTGACTCCAGTTCGATCGTTTCCTATATCAGAGTTTGCCAATTTTCTCTGATTTCATTGTTGAAACGGTTCCCGGTAAAATTGGCTAAATATCCTTCCTACCTACTATGTCACCACTATTTGAGATTGATTAATGTACAATTCATAGATGTCTCGTTAATTTGCGAGTTTTTCAGTGTCTCGTAATTCAGCGACTTGTACAATAATAAAAAAATGCTGCAATGTTTGTAATTGACCAGGAAAGCGCATTGGGGTTACCTGCAAGGCCTTAAAGACTAAATGAGACAAATCTATTCCTAGACAAACATTGAGTAAACTATTCAATCCATCTGTGGCAGGTACAAAATCTGATATTAATGTTAAAGAAACAGTTTCGCTTTTAGAAACCTGCCATTGTTTAATGTATTAACAGAGGCTCAATGTTTGGAAGGATATCAGCACTTTTTTAGACAATTAATAGATATTATAAAAAGTCAATCCTCGCCGGATATATTGCAATTATTGATGGCAACAAAAATTTAATATGAAGAGTTTGGTTGTGCAGCTCTAAAATCTATTTGGTGTCCCGTCAATAGTGTAGATGCCGAAAGGTATTTTAGTAAATACAATTTAATTAATTGTTACCGATCGTCGCACGAATCTCAAAAAATAATCTGTAGAAATATGCCCTATGTTGAGTTTTAATAAATTTTAATTGGTATTATATTTTTATATTCAAATTTTTTGTTTTTGTATTTTTATATTCATGTTTTTTTCATTGTAATTTTAATTCCAAAACATTTTCGATTTTTTCTTTTATTTTTTAATTTTTAAGTTGTCTTTAAATTGTATATATGTACATATGTCAATTTTGGGTCTACGTGACGAGCCAGAATGTTAAATTACAGAAAACACAAATATCGGAAGGCAAAGATCGAAAATTGAAAGATCAAAAAAAAAGGGTGCATGGTAAACGGTACATACTCACGTACATACTCACGTACATACTCACTTAATTTGCGCGAGCAGGGTACAATAGGAACAAGAGGAACAGGATTTTCCTCCCGTATTCTGCGCGCGCACATTAATACGGGAGGAAAAGCCTGTTCCTCTTGTTCCTGTTGTATCCTGCTCGCGCAAATTAAGTGAGTATGTACCGTTTACCATGCACCATTTTTTTTGATCTTTCGACTTAAGATCTTTCGATTTTCGATCTTTGCCTTTCGATATTTGCGTTTTCTGTAATTTAACATTCTGGCTCGTCACGGAGACCGATAAATTTTATTGAAATTCATTGAATTTTTTTATTATTTAAATTTAAACTCTTCATAAAAATAGATGCTAAAATTGAACATTTGTAATGCCCTAAATCGCTAAAATGCAAAATGAAAATGCTAAAATTGACAAAAATAGATGCCCAAAATACGTGTCTCTACTAATGATCCTTCCGCAGGAATTATATTTTATTTATTTTTTTTTTTTTTTTAATTTAATTTACCAAGAAGGCCTAACAGGTAAACCCAATGCGCCTTCCTGGCCAAAGACAATTATATAAACATATATGTACACCATTCAAATATACACAAATACTTCCACGTATACACAAATACACATTCATACATACATAAATATAAAAATACACATATATACATATACATACATACACACCTACACACATATATATATATATATATATATATATATATATATATATATATATATATATATATTCACATATACATACATATACATATATATATATATACATATACACATACACATACAATACATAAATCCATATACATACAAACATTATACATGCATATACACATAAACACATAAATCATTACAATTAGTTATTGAGTTCAATTGACTCATATTAAATAGTTCTGACATAAAAATTAATTCATTAGGAACAAAATTCAAACTCCTAGGATTAAAATCACCCAAGATCATGACTTTCCTGCCAGCCAAAACATTAAAATTATTTTGCAAATTTGAAAAAAATGAATTTATAATTCGGAGGAGATACTAGTTAGTATCTCTACTACTAGTAGTTAGTAGTAGAGATACTAACTACTAGTCTATGCTGCTGGTTGATATAAAAATCAAAGAATAAAAAATTGCCCTGGGTGAGTCTCGAACCTGTGAGCCTCATTTAATAAATTAACTTTATTCTAACAATGCAGTTGATGATAGTGAGCAAGAATATAATATTGTACAAAGTATGTATGTATGTATGTACGTGCGTAAGTTTTATTTGGCGAAACATTCTAAGCGTCACGATCCCAATGATCGATACGTGATTCACGATTACAATGTTTCATTTGATCGTGGCCGCTAGGTCCAAAATTCCGCGACAGGTTCCAGGTAAAAAGCCCGTATCACACGGATGGATGCAACGATCGGTTCATTTCATGTATGGCTGTGTGTGTGTGATGGGTTATGTCTTGTGTGTAGGGTATTCTTTTTATTGCGCAATTTTGATCATGAAGTGTATTGAAGGAAGTGGTCAACACACGCCCCGCACCGCTTATTTCTCTATCACTGTCAAAATTAATGTGTCGAAGTTGCGCTGCATTTTAATATAAAATAATAGCAAATTTATTTCATTAAAACATTTTAATGCGCCGAAGGAAGGATTTTTTTAATCTTATTTATAAAACCGAAACGGCTTTTATAATTCGTTTTCGATTGGCTGTCAAAGACGTTTGTGATTGGTTGGTCGTTAAATAACTTTTTTTTCGATTCAAATACATATAAATATAATAAAAAAAATTCGGGTGTGACCAACCCATGATTTTATCTATGTATTTGAGAAATATAAGAAGGTTACAAAACAAAATTCGATATTGAACCGTACTGACGATTTAAAATACTAATAACTATGATAGCGATACAAATTGAGAGCAAATGTATGGAAACTTGCACAAGACAAAAGTTCTACTTCCGGTTGTCGGATTTTGTTCATATTTTTTTTAATACTTAAAATCACTATCAGTATTATACACATTAAATATTAATAAAATAAAAATAATTTAAAAGGTCAAAATAAAATAATTAAATATTGTTTTAAAAAAAAATACTACTTCCGGCTTACGAATTCTAACCAAAACGTTAGCAGCTCTAAGTTGGTTCATAAAGAATACAAATATAAATTTTCAGCTTAATACGTGAAGGGGTGTAGACAGAATAGTGGCTACAACATTTTTGACCTTTCTAAGAGGAAAAAATCCCACTTCCGGTTTATTAAATTTAGTGATTTTTTTATTTTCATCACATTGATACAAAAATTATACTTGAATTTTTTGGTGAACAGTACACATGATTAAAAGGTCGAACAAAATAGTGGAAGAAAAATCTAACAAGAGTAAACTGCTACTTCAGGTTGAGGGATGCTTACCAAATTTTATACATAATTTGGTATTACGCTTTAACTTCTAGATATGAAATTTCAGTTCATTAAATCAAAAGGTTCAAAAAAACCGGAAGAGTAAAAGTACTACTTCCGGTTCAGATATAAATATTCAAAAAATATGTAGTTATAAATATTATAATTTCTATTACATGTAAAAAAATTCAGTCCGATTCAGATAGCGGTTTGGGAGATAATTGAATTAAAAAAAGGGGACACCTATAAGGGGAGGTACCATATCCGGTCAACACAAAAATTTGAAAAAAAATTTACATCGTGTCGATAAGAATTTCAGTAACCGATACTAAGTTTCAGTTTGATAGGACTAACGGTGTTCAAAAAATCACCAAAACACACACACACACACACACACACACACACACACACACACACACACACACACACACACACACACACACACACACACACACACACACACACACAGACACACACACAGACACACAGAAACTCAAACACACACATTTTTTCTAGATCATGAAAACATGATCAGTGATCGATTCTGAGTTCGAATCAGTCAAAATCTCGAGTTTTTGTATTTTCGCATGATCACAAAACTTCATATATTGTTACTACGTACAAAGTAAATATTATGTGCAAGTATTATATGTAGAATAACATGTACTTTAGTACATACATATATTCAAGATATTAACTAAGCATATTTACTAACCTTACGTAGAACTTATCCACACATTTCTAAGCAATTGAAACAAAAAAAAAACAATAACAACACATCCATTATTTAACGAAATTCGACAAACGGTTTTGCGAATACCTTTAATTTTTTACCTACAACACAGGTAAAAATTTCGTTTTCGTTTGGAGCATGTAATACACACTCACCTTGCGTTTCGGTTCGGTTCCAAATGAGTTTTTTGTTATTGTCGGGGCCGGGCTATGGGGTTAACGTTTGTGTTTTAATTATGTTTATATGGTCCCGTCTAATTAAGCTCGGGCTCTAGAAGCGGCCTTTTATGTTTTTATTGTTCTGCTCGCGGTTTAACCTTTACACCGCGGCTACTAACGAATTACACCTACCCATACAATATACATACATACATACATATACATAACGGAACACTAAAACGCTCAATAACAATCTAGTTTAAAATCAAAACCGACCTTCGAACGAAAATCTCTTTCGGAGACTGGATATACATACATATAAATATTTTATAGTGAAATTGTTATTGTCCGGTACTGAGATAACATTATACATAACAATAGAATTACGAATTCGCATTTAAATTATAATACGCTTCTCTTCTAGGGTTTCTGGACTCGACTCGACCCGGCCGGGTAATGACTTAAAACCCGGATTCGGGATCCGGGCTTCAAAACCCGCCGCATCCGGGTATTTGATTTTTAAATGCTTTTTATTATTACGAAATTATGTTCACAATACATCTTATATCTATTTTAATAGCTACTGATCTACTGATCATTTTCTATTTTACAATTTTAATTTAATTTGGTTAGTAATCATAGTACGTATTATATTATTCTAATGTGAATGTACAGCATAAATGGAAAGCGAGATCAAAAACCTATTTACAATTCTTATAAATGCTCATAATACATCTAATACATAATATTAATTAAAGACTCTCTAAAGTCGATCACCTAAAGCAGATTGTGTTTAGGTAATATGTGTTAGACATTTTGTTGTAATCACCGAGACTCTTCACAAGTTTGTTAGTATGGTTATTAGTGATTCTGTGATAGAATCTACTGATTCGTTTGTTAGTAATGTCTGTAACAAACGGAATATTATTTATGGCATACAGTTTTTTCAAGTTAGTATATATGGGTGTATTATCAATTATTTTTAGGGATTTATTTTGTACTTGGAGCTTGAAAAGGTTAGTATTCGAGGCGTTATTCCATATAGGTAAAGCATAGGTTAATAATGGTAATGTGAGCGCACGATATAATGCATTCGGGAATTTAAAAATTTCGAGTATTAACGTAAAAATTCAAAATGATTTTCAGTCGATACATTGAAAATATCCAAATATGTATGTGTTATTTAAAGATTCTGCGTGTAGATGATTCATATATGACCTTATTTGATCGAGAACTTGATTTTACGTCTTGTGAGTTCTGAGAAAACTGCGAACAATGGAACGGATTTTGCAAATACTGAAAATAAATACCGAAAACGACACGGCGTACTGAAATTTGACAAAATTTAGAATTTCACCCATATACAGTGTGTCTACATATTATTAGAATTTTGCCTTAGACTACTACTCTATGACTGGAATGGAATAAGACCACTACTCTAAGGAGTGCACTAGGATATAGCCAAGGATAATAACCATTCAATGTCATATGAAGATATCCGAGAAACCGTTTTTGGATTCTCTCAATCTTCAATACTCATACATTCTTTATATTCTACTTTGTGTAAGTACAGAAGATAAAATTCCATAAATCAATTCGAATACAATCTAAATAAGAGTTGCTCTTAAAACCGAGTCAAAGTAAAAATGGCAAAATATTTTCGACTAGACATATGTGTATTTAAATATTTTATGATAATAGTAAAGCGAGATAATACGAAACAAAGAACATACGCTGTAAAATGTTAAGAGTTTCAAAATAAATATTTATATATGGCTTAACTTTCTTTTGGCAAGTTCACGCTTTCAAAAGGAAACCTTGTTATAAATGAACAACATACAATTCGTAGACTACAGATAATCAATAATAATTAAATTTAAAAAATAAAACCTTAGAAAATGGATGGTTAAATTATGAGTCAAATTTCTATACACAATTCGTTTATACAAACTTAAAAATTCGTTAATTAACTTGAAAATGTATTCAATGTTACTGTTTCTTTATAGAACATTGTTACATAATTACACAGTATTGAATTCATCGTCCAACAATTCGTTTAACAAAGACAGTTTGTTTCTTTGCTACCAAATAACTAGATAAATGAACATAATGAGTGGCCGCAACATTGGTCTCTTTTAAACGTCATAAAAACAATCAGCTAGTTGCACTTGCATGTATATTGTGATATAAAATCTTAAAAATATAACTTTAGAATTAATGAATTTCAATGAATGAGTCTTATGGGTAGGTCCTCCATATAATGGAAGAAAATTCTAGAATGCTACGTACTAGAGATTCATAAAGAATTTCAAGCACCAACGCACTATGGAAAGGTTTACTAACTCGTAGTAAGAATCTCAGTTGATGTGAATTACATAGTAGTTGGATATGAATTCACTGAAATGTCAGTGTAGTTATGATTCCGCTGAAATATATACATACATACGTCACTTTCGAAGCGTTTCCCACGAGATGTAAAATCAAAATGGGAACTGAAAAAACATATAAAAAATAAATAAGATGAGGCGTTTGCTCGAGCGAGAACTGGCGAATGTTGTGTCGGTACAAGGGACGCAACAGGTTCTCTCTCGAGTCCTGACGAGTCGTTTTTCGACTTTCCGGTGAAATACCCGAGTCTGGCACCTGCGTTTTAAACTCGGTTTAATTTCGTCTTGACCCTTCGTTTCATCTCGTCGAGAGGTAGAGGAGATATACTGGAGGATCTTCAAAATTCCATTATGTTCGCGCGCAACTCTGAGCCGCTTAATTGGCTGCATGCTGCAGAAATTCAAAACTTCTTTTTTTTTATCAACGTAAGGAATGTTTAGGCTATGCCATTTTGCTGTCACGTCGTTGCTTTTTGTCTGTTTGTTTTAATTATGTATGCGAAAGTTGAATCGAAGGCGTTCTCACTGTTATCGCGGCCGGTGAGTAATTGCAATCGGAAAATGAGTCGTTAATTATTTTATAGGGTACGTTTTTGAATGATTCGATTGATTTAATCGTGATTCGATGATTGTTATGTATTCTGAGATGAAATGAGATTTTAGTATGATGCAATAAGAGCGCGGTGGTTCATTGAACGTGGGCTTAAAGTTATTGATCAATTCAAATGCTAATTGGTTAATTTAAAGCGGTCGAATTGCCTCTTTCTTGGATTTCTTGATTTACATACCTAATACTTTTTCTAATTATGGAAGAAGCTCATTCATCTGGCGTGCAAGCTCCACCGTCAACACACTAATCTTAACAATTTCTATGTTTGACTTATTTAATATTAATGCTATACAAGCTAGAGTAATTATTGCAAATTTGTTTTTCGATGATTAATTTTAATGAAAGTTTATGATTATGATTATGAATTTTTATTTTGATGTATTTATTTTGTCTTTTTGTTTTTTGTTATATATTATATTTTTTATATTATTTCATAATTTTTATCATATTATTATTCTTATTATTCTGATATTTTTATTATACTGTTATTTCTATTTTTTTTCTTTTTTTGTTTTCTTTAACTATCTTACTCTATTATCATTTTTGTTTCTTATTTTAAATGTTTGAGCTTTTCTTTTTTTACCTATATGTGAAAATTATTAATGGTTTACTTAACATAATTATATTTTTTTTTACTATCAATCTAATAAACTGTAAACTGTAAATTTTCCAAATAAATAAAATAAAATAAAATAAAATAAAATTATTGAGTGCCTAATTTAAATATTAAGGATATTATAAGAAAATTTTCAAAAATCAATTCAAGAAGTAGAAAGTATAAAGTACATAACAAGTGCGTGTATTCAGAGCAGATTTTTTCCTAACATACGGTAATGTTTAATCTGTGTGAAATTATTTTCTTTGCTATAAAATCGTATAGATATATTTCAGATTAACATACCTGTTCAAGATACATAGTTTAACAAAAAAAACAAGTTAAAGGCGTTCGCGAGAGATTGTAATAGTTCTGCAGGTCCTTCGAAACGAAAAAGTATGAAAATGTCAACATACGAAGATTTGCATGCAACTATGCTCATATGGTTTAATCAAAAACGAGCAGAAGGAATACCAATTAGCGGTCAAATGTGTATGGAAACAGCCAAGTTTTTCCATGAGAAATTAGGATTAGAAGAAAACTTCAATGCTTCTTCTGGCTGGTTGACTAGATTGTTTTTATATTTTGGCAACACTAGCACTTACTGCTAACGGCCATTTATTTGCTTTCACTATAAGCGTTTTTCTTAATAAATAATGAGTATTAAAAACAATGTAGTAAATTCTGAAAACCTTAATATTTTTAAAGCAAGCTAGAAGTCTTTCTAAAACTTGAAGATTTTTGTAATTTTTTTCCAATTTTTTCTATATTTTTGTTTTCTTTTAGTTATTCTGTTACCGTTCCAGATATTTTTATTCACATTTATTTTTTGGTATTTTCTCTTATTTCATATTTTTTTCATGTTTACTTTTTTTTCTTTTATCTTATTATTTTTATGAATATTTTTGTTTTTATTTTATTATTTATATTACGTCAAACTAACAAAAGGTCTATCAGCTTTACCACCTTCCCCCTGCATTGTTAAATAAATGTATACAAAATATTGTGAGCAGAATCTCGTTCTGACACTTGGTGACCACAACCGAAAAGTAATCTGAGTACATTCAAAACTTAAAAGACGTTTTGATGAAAATTATGGCCTTTTTTGATAAACTTGAGGATATATGAAATAAGGGAACTCAGCTTAAATAAATAGTCATCTCTAAATTCACATGTTAAAACTTCTTAGTTTTTTGACATAGGAACATATGGATTTGGCATTGCTAAAAGCAAATGGTGCTGTTAAACATACAAACACGGGTTTGAAAAATGAAAGATGTTGAAGAGGATGTATGAAAGGAAGTTTTTATAAAATATGTATTAAAAAACATCATAATTTTAAGAAGAATATTTGTTTGTTTAATAAGCATTTGATTTTTTTTTATAAATATTTAAAATGCCAATATTAGGATACATATTTTTTAAGTAATGAAAAGAGACAGGGGGGGGGGCGGGTAATAAAAATTAAACACCGCCCTGGTTCTTATTTATTTAGCACTACACCACTGAGTGGGATGCGGTGCATCCGCTCTAAAATCGCCAGACAAATTGAACGACAGATTAACGGACGGCTGCTTTAAATGCAATTCTCGTCTTCTCGAATGATAGATTGCACATCAGATGACGGGTAACCTTTCGATGTGCACAGATGCAATTATTAAAAAGTTCTCCTGCTCTTACGTGGTAATACGTCATGCCCGTTGTTGCTGGAGCAGTTGGGACTTTATGTCCCTAATCACTATATGCGTGGTAGACATCATCATTTGCTGGCTGTACCTCCTGCCCGCACAGTTCTTTTTCGAATGGCTCCTATTCCAAGAGCTATTCGACTTCTTAATAAAATCGTTGCTGCCGAGACTGAATGTGATATTTTCCAGCTTAGTGAGCGTAAATTGTCGGAAATTACTCTAACCCATTTATCTGGTAGTCTGCGCTCATCATTGTTTTCATGATTGATTGTGATTTATGAGTGAAATTTTGATTAACTCTCTTCCATTTGGGCCTTACAGGGATGTTTTGTATTTGTAGTTGTTTCTTACATATTTATTGAAACTGCCTGTAGGTGCAAGGCATTCCTTATGCTATATTTTTTATTTGATATTTTTACTTTATCTGTTATTATTAAATGCTAGTTTTTATGTTTATGTTCAAATGTATAATTGATGAGTATATTATTTTCGTTATGTATTAATTTATGTTTAATTGTTATTTTGTTTTTTTTTGTGTTATATTTTTTGACCATTGTGGCCTGTTATGCCACAATGGTCTGTTTAGAATAAATAAATAAATAAATAAATAAATATTTATAGTTTTAACTCTCATATGTATATATAAATTTCAAATTTGGCGTGTAGCTTCTTGTAGGGTAATACACGATATATATTGATTTTTGGCCAAATATGTCAGATTTGACATTTAGACATTTCCCGGCTAAAAGTGTATCTCTTCACTGGGTTTTATCTGCGAGATAAGTATTCAATAATAAGCTATGTTGTATCTAATTGTTAATATGATTTACAATAGGCTTACATACATTTAGTTTATTACAATAAGCTTATTGTATTTTGTGTTTATGTTTCCCGTCATAATGACGCAATGATGCAACTTTTAAATCACTATGGTCTAATTTTAATTTTGAAATAAATAAACGGGTTTTGAACTGTCACGGCGGCGTCTCACGCAGGACACTTTTCCGAGAAAGCTCTCGCCCCAGGGCGGCGGGGAAGGACTCACCACAGGAGAGGGGACAGAGGAGAGGCGAGCAAGGATACAGAGGAGATGAGAGGGGGATGGGTGGGTGGGGAGGGAAGGGGGGGGGGGTGTAGTGGAGGGGGGCAGCCGGCGGGCGGCGACCGGTCCGATAGAGACAGTCGCCGTGCGCCCGCGGCTCCGTTCAACCGGTTCATTGTGTTCTCGGCGACCGGATAACCCGGTTCGTATTCCCTGTGTCGTGTCGGCGTGTGTCGTGCCTTGTCGCCTGCCGACATTCGCCTAATTGTTCTATTTGTCTCGTCTAATTCGGCCCAATTGGCCGCGACGACAATTAGCCCTAGTTACTCTGCTGCAGAGACGCGCTGCGGTCTGTGTGTATGTGACGGATTATTTCATATTTTCGCGGTTTTTTTTTCGTCGAAAAGTTTTTCGCGGGTGTTTTTTTTTCTGGTATTATTATCATGTGTGGTGGCCGGTGACGATCGGCTCGTTTGTTGGATGACACTGGAATGACTTGATCCTGAGGGAATATGTGCCGGCTCGTTTGGCGGCTGCTAACTCGCAGCATGTCGCATGGACTACAACTGCAGTTCTTCCTGCTGCTGTTGCAATTGCTACAGGTACATTCAATGCATTCAAAATTAATACCAAATACTTCAGGAATATTTTAAGCATTTAACATTTTAAATAAACGTATAAATACACCGAAAAAACAAACTCAATAATATCTACGTACATAAATTGCACAAGCTATTTTCAGTGAGCTATATAAATGTATGTAATTTTACTGACCAAAAATCAAGCTAATTTACTAGCCAATTAAATACAGACCCTCTTTATAGTACACGTGCATATGTAGCATCAGCTTCCCATGTTCAGTTTAAGTGGGCTTTAATACATAGGTTTAACTGCAATAATAAGGGTTGATGTTTTGGTATTATAATTCCAATGTAAATTGGGCTTTTTGTATATTTTTTTTTGTGGTGGTATTGATTATGAATTGATACAGCATGTTTTTAAGGTTATACATAGATTGGTTTCATTCATAGTAGTTTACAAAATATAAAAGTATTTTACGAAATATAAATGGCAAAACAAGCGTGAAAGTTATATAAAAGTATTTGTTTGAATGAGTAGTGATTTTTTAAAACAAATTTAGCATTAGTTTTTTTTTGTTGAATTATATGATTGATTATATATTTTTTATATCTTCATTGTATGTATAAATGTATTATATCATAAAGAAAGTATTAAATTTGTATGTAAATATCTAAACAATTAATTTGTTTATTAAAGCGCCCATTTTTTGCAAATAATTCCGAATTCATATTATTATAAATATAAGTGTACAAATGCAATATTTTTAAGTGTTATATTATAATGAAATGCGTCATAATATAAACAGCATAACTGCAACTCAAAGTTGCATTCAATGACGGAAAAGTGTGTATGAATCTTTAAACCTTTTATACGCTTCAATTGAATTGAATTAATGTTTATATATTATTAAAATCACCATCAAAATATAGAGGAGGATATAAAACAGATTTTCAATAACCGTACAATTTATTCCATCGACCATTCGTACAAAAGCTCCATACAACAAAAAGCGTCTACAGTCCGTGCGTATTCGAACGACGCGAAAGCTCATAAATAATCAATTATATTTTAATGCGTATAGAAGCACTTCTCAAACAGCTCACTATATGTACATGCATATATAAACGAGAGTTGAAATTGAATTAGAATCGAGAGAGTGCAACAGAATGGGAAGGCAATGTGAACGAATGCACTCTCGCGGTAATTTATGCGCCCGTTTAACAATGCGCCCGAGGCAGGTGCAACACTCGTCTTTATTAGTGCAACAACACACCTATGCAACTCAAACCTCCAAACACCGGTACACAGTATATTAATAAAAAATATATATATTCACACGTATTCAATAATAGCTGAGAGTCGGCGATTTTATCGAGTTAAAAATTTTATTAGATTTTTTCAAGTGACTCCTTTGTACTTTAGCTTACTATAGTTTTTTTTATTTATTATTACTTGTATGCTGCGATAGTACTAAGCAAAAGCTGTTCTATAAATTAAATGTGGCAAACTATTAAATAATGTATTTATAATATAACTTTTTCATATGTTGAAAGTGCAAAGGCCTCGAAGTTGTTTCAATGCCGATTTAATTTTTATTTCTTCTATTTGAGACAATATGAAAGTCACTGGAGAGAATCTTTGCTTGATTTCAATATGATAAATGGAATTTTGTTGTTATTTTTTTGCAATTATTAATATTTCATTTCACCGAGCGTTGTTTTTCTATAGTTTAAATTGTCTTTAGAATGTAATACATTTATGTTTCTTTTTGTTATTTCTAAAAATCAACGGAGAAAGCAATAGAGAATATTTTAGCCTACAATTAAAAAAAAAATATATATATACTACATAAGTACTTACAGATAAAGGATAGGATTTTTTTATTTAGATTTTTAAATGATTTTTACTGTTTATAAACTTTTTTCGCCAATACATCTGAGCTATTATAATAGCTACTGATTCAATGATTATTATCTATTTAACGCATTATTTTTCTTGTGATTATTTTAGTATTATCTTACTTTAATGTCAGTGTATACAGCATAATATAAAAAAGCTCAAAAACATTTTTAAAATTCTAAAAGATGGCAAATAGGTATGTTCTATGTTTAAATCGCATATTTTTATACACTCTTATGTTTGTCTGATTTTATAAAATTGGATAATTGATCAAATGTCCACGTCAGAAAGTTTATTAATTCTGTAGTTACATAAATATCAATCAAAGCGTATTCTACGCGACTTCACCGTGTAATATAAAGCTTTTATTTATTTATTTATAAACAATAAAAATGCACCGTTAGAATTATTTTAAGATGCGCTAGCTTTTATTTACATAAATGTAATTAAACTGATATTAAATTTATTTTAGTATAATATAACTTTTCAATGCAAGATACGTACATTCTTCACACTTATTATAAATTCATAAACTAGTTCCCTCTTCTTTCATCAATACATAAAAGACATCAGGAAACCACCAAAATATATAGCACAATCTCCAAATACTACAATGCAAAACGGTAAATTGTCACGTGAGAGCAAAATACACATACAAACATTTTTCATACAAAAAAAAATTCATTGTCTGTATTTAGATAATCCATCGGAGAAATTTTTCCCGCATTATTCGATTACAAAATTTGCCGAAACGGTACAGAAGCAATGCACAAAACGACAACAAACATCATAAAAATAATTCACTTCGACCGTTAAAAGCACTCGACACGCCCACACAATATTACAAATCGACACTGCAATAAAATTATTTCCATACGAGATGCAATCCGCGTTGCATGTGCATTTTGACCGAGCATTATTATGCAACAAGGGCCTTCCGAACCTTCGGTATGCGACCTGCCTCGTCGAAGAGACATATACACATGACTCATGATCATCATTTAGTAGTAAAATTTGCCTATAGACAGATCCGTTGAAGAGAACTCTCATGCCAATTAAAAAAATGAGATCATCACGTGCACCCGAAAAATATAACAGAACGACACACGTAACATAATATATACAGAAAAGTCGAATTAATTCCACTTGTGTGTGTGTGTTTGTGTTCAAATGAGAATTTATATCTCCAATAAGACGTGCTCTAAATTTTCACACGATTGGTTTAAATATTAGGTTAGATAAATGCCTAATCAATTTATGTGTGGCGATTAGCATATATTGAAAATTGGTCGTATCGGTGATAATTTTTAATACGCGATTATGAACGCTGTGTGGATACGAATATGGAAATTGATTTGCATATTATTGCATAATATTTTGTTATAATAGAAACATCATTATATCGTACAGTGCTATTGATTTATCGATTTTTTTATGCGTGCCTACGTATGAATTGTTAACGGTTTATTTATTGAAAACAAAGCTCGTTAAGTATCGCCGTATTTTTAGATTTGAATGTTATTTTTCGTTATAAATGATATGCATTATACGTACATATATTATAGTATTATAAAATGCAGAATGTGAGTAGGTTGAATTAATTATCGCTTGATTGATTGTTGTATCAATGATTTTTTGGTAATTTTATTAAAAACAAAGTAGACGGCTCTTTTGTATTTACATATATATGTATATTTTATCAATAATTATTTATTATGATAGTTGAAATATTCAGATAATATACATATATTATAATGTATAGGTATAGACCGGTTGAAAGATCAGTATTTAATTTTTAAATTGAACAATTCCGCTTGAATTTGAACATATGAATTTTAAACCATGCGAATAAATTGAAAATAAGTTTATAAATTCACATATATGTTTATTTTAATTTTATAAATTCACATATATATGTATGTATGTGTGTTAAAATGAAAAAAAAAGTCATGCTGATTAAATAAACACCTATTTCAATTAAACAATTCCGCTTGAATTTGATCATATGAATTTTAAACCATACGAATACATTGAAAATAAGTTTATAAATTCAAATAATATTTGAATTTTATTGTACATACATATGTATTATATGTATATGAATGCAGTGCTTTACAAATTGTAGCTCATATACACTATTTATGTGTATTAAAATAAATTAAAAAACAACAATGTTCATTTAAAAACAACCATTTCGATTTCATCATTGTAATATTATTATAATGAGTTATTTTATTCATATGAAATATTTTAACCCCTGAAAATGAAAAAAACGTTTATTTGAATTATGGTTTTTCACTAGAGCTCATTTATTTTGTACCGAAAAATAGGATTTCGTTGAAAAAAGTATGAATTAGTTTGTTTTTCGAATAATGATCATTGATTGAAAGTAAATTTTTAAAATTCTTACAAATTCAATTTTTAATCCTCATGCACATACATATGTATGTATACTTGTTTACATATTTTATCAAGAATTTGGCTTTAAAATTACTTAACGATTATTAACATTACAAACCGGAATTAATCAAATTTACTGAATTCAAATCAGAATCAAATTTAATATTTAAATAAAAACAAAAAATATTTCAAATAAAATTCATTTGCTTTTATTTTCACTGCACACTAACGACCGCCATTACCTGCAATGATTTTTCATTGCAACAATTACAATCATCAGGTATGTTTTCATTATAATTCAAATCTTAAACCATCTTTAAATCTCACCAAACATCAGCAGAGATTCATTTATAATCGTCACGCATTTAATTGAACAATCAAAATAAAAATGCTTTGCATTTATCTTATACCTATATAATATAGTAGATACACACACAGCATTCCGATACAAAAGAATATAAACTATAATATAATAAGAGACATTCTAACGTATATTCATTAGTATATGTTCATATGTGCGATTTTAATCGATGTCCAAATTCTTATTCCTTTTTGTGTTCGAAATATTTGACCTTTCCTTTGTTCGCCTGTATTATACATATACCACATATATCTATGTATATGTTTGTGCTATTTTTTTTATTGTTAAAACTCGAATGATATTCCGAAGCCCAACAGAAATTAGTTCTCATACGAAATGTATGCATTTAGAACGTATTCGTAGGAACGTTACACATTCAAAAAACCGGACCAATTTATTTATTTTCATTTTTATTTTTCCTCTCATTTATTTCGATGGCTTTGTATATATGTATATGTATGTGTGTAGTTGTGGTATAGTTTTTGAAACAATATTTATCGTCGATTTTGGTTCGAACGGTGCTATCTATCGCACACACTTTGGCTCGGCGAACGATTCGATAAATAATTCCCGCGGACAGGTCAATTTTCCGGTTTTTGGTGAGCTGTGCACAGCTCGTTTTATGTCCTAGTTTTTTAGAAGATAGATAAATCACAACGGTCACATTTACTCTCCGAATGATATGGACAAATTTAATTTTGGACGCGTGGGTAGGTGCATGGGATAAAACGACGAGGACGTTTCCCCCGTATTGGAGACTGCACGGCTGTTTCGATTTTTTTTTATCTGTGTTCGAATGAATTTTAGAATTAGAATTAGGCCAGTTTTGAAGCTAAAGCTCTAATCTTTCAATATAAAATTTAATTTAATTTTTTTCTTATTACTAGTATTTTTTTTTAATAAAAATCAAAGCAATCTTCAACTGACCGTTTGTATAATACTAGTATGGTATGTATATACATATGTATATTAGGCAATATTGGTAGTTAAATCTTTAAAATACGCATGCTTTTGAATATGTGGGTGGACTGACCTGTTTATATTGACTGATTTTTGATATAATTTTCAGGCTAGTCAATTATGATAAGATCATTTTCGTATCATGTCTAGAAAACAGGTGTGATTTTTAATTTGAAAGATCATTGGTACAAATATTAACTTATTTAAACATGTTTCATAATAGGTTGATAGAAAAAAGTACCTAGTCGTTTACTAGACATATAAAAATTCAACGATTATATTTCACTATCGACTTAGCGGACACAATTGAAATCTCTATCGTGGGCCAAAACCTCGCAAAATGGCAAAGTTTCAAAGCGATCGGAAGAGTTTTAGGAAGGGAACATTTACCGTTGCTAGGGATTGCAAATTACCAGTCAAATTTCATTATCCGGGAAACGGTAAATGATTTTTCCTACTGCCGGTATACCTGTATTTACCGGTAAATGAACAAATAATTAAAAAAAAAAATGTCGTGGATTTAGATAATTGTATGTAGAAACTTCTCGTAAAAATGTTTATCTAGATTGAATCGTTAATAATTAAAAATAAGTCTCGGGTGAATAATGACAAAATATGTAAATGAATTAAAGCGAATTCGTTGTAATAAATGAATTAATTTATTTAATTTTTAACCATTGATATTTGTTTATTTAAAGTTTGGACCATTTGAAAGTTTCGATCATAATTGAAGCTAATGTTTGACTACATTTTTTTACGATTTGGTTAGTCTGTGTTGTCAGTGCAATTATCAATTTGAAATTGCCATATTTAATACTGAAACTAAACAAATTTCAAACAACCTAATCCAAAATACGCCATTTGCATTGATTATTCACACACTATTATGCAATAATATACCTGTTTATTTAATTAATTCGCAATAAAATAGTTTACGGTAAATACCGATAATTTTAAAATTCGCCGGTATTTACCGCTAAACCGTAAACCGGTATTGCAATCCCTAATCGTTGCACAAGTGAAACTAAGAAAAACCTTGAAAAAATAGGTTCGTCCGAGAATACTAAGCAATTTATTTGGCCTTGTCTTTGGTAATGCAATTTAAAAATATATTAAAAAGACTAAACATGCTTAATTATTTTTTTTGATGAATATTTTGTCATTTAAATAATAATTATTATTGTTGATGTTATTATAATTTAAAGTTACCGTTCAGATCCACACTACATATGTATGTACATATATAATACCATGAATATTTCAACTGGTATAATCTTAAATTTGATAAATATTTACATATATGTATTCCGTTTTGAATATTAAAATTGATAAACATTTATTTAACCTCGAGGTTATTGGATGCATAGTTTGTGAGAATTGTGAATTTTATTATTATTTTTTATACAATATAATATTGAAAGTAAAAGTTGTGAATAATCAATATATGTACATATGTGTGTATGAGTATAATTATCATATTTTTACAGTCGATTCGATTCCTATTTCGTGTGCTAATTCTTTCGAAATACAAATATATTTTTTAGATCACTCATTATTTGGTAATAATAAGTTTAATTTATCAGTTCCTCCTACATTTTATTACAAGGTTGTTGATTAAATTAAACGATCTTTGAGAATTTTGGGTCGTTTTGTATTCACTTTACAACCGTTGTGTCCGACTGAAAAATTCAGCCGAAGAATTTCGAGGCGAAAAAAATAATAAATATTTAATTATTTCGGTCGTTTCGACGACGCGCGATGAGTTTTTGAATCGCTATGAATATAAATGGTCATTTGAGCGACTTTTATATACGTATATATTATATGTATATATATAATATCAATAAAAATAATAAAATTTCAGATACGTCAACAGTCATTTAAAGTTTCGGGTTTGTGGGATATAAATATGAATGTCCTCAGAGTTGAATCAATTTTACCCCAGTCGAGGTCGATAATTTCCGATGTTCGTACATCGTATTTGTAGGAATATGAGGCGATGACAAAAAAGGATCAAAACGAATCTATTAAAAGTTGTCAATTAAAGCAGATTTATGGCGGCGTCCGTTCGGTATTTCGCGTTCGGAATTTTCGGAATGACCTAATCTATGCCCGAATTCGATATAAATAAAAAAAAGAGAATAGTTTGTGTGTTTGTACATATATACATACATATGTACGTACGATAAAATACGAAACCGTCACAATGACAAAGATACACTAAATTTTCGAATGGCTTTATAATAAGACGGGTCCGACTTGACACTCGATCGACTTGTGACTCATTTGATAAAAGAAAAAAAAACGCCATAAATTAATCGGTAACAGTATCTATGTATCTGCATGCGTACAAATAACGTGTCACAAATTTTAAGATTTTTTATGTCAAGTCAAAATAAAAAAATTGGACTATGGCGATTTCCGCAACAACGGGTTTCTTACAAAAGATTCTCCCAATATACATATGTAGTTAAAAAAAAGCTTTTTAACCATGCAGAGATGGGTTTTTCGCCGGTACAATTTATCTACATTAGAGTTACTAGTATAGAAGTGTTGTTTTGGGGTTAGCAAAAGAATAGGTGGACATTTAAGATCAACAAACTCAATTAGAGTCCAAACATGTATTAGTTTAAACTTGTTTTGCTGTCTTTAATTGAAAAGCACATTGTTGGCAAGTGAAAGTTTATGTATGGAGACATCTGGCAAAAGCTTTTTGGAAATTTTAAAGTTTCAACGAAGGGGTTTCCGGAAATTCTCGAATGCCAAATCCTTTTACATAATGTGCCTATTGTCGATCTGATTAGCGTAAGTCCTACGAGACTTTACGTCCTTACGAGTTTTAACACTGGACGTAAAATAATTTCTTTATTTTTATTGGATTATTTCTTATTTAACTATATAATATCATTAGTGTTTTTACCCGGCTTCGCTCTGTGTTTGTAATATAAACCGCTTAAACATGGCCAATCTAATATTCAACATTTTATTAAATTTATTTGAATAGTTTTATTTTATTTAAATTTATTTGAATATTCATTTGTTTGTTGTTTATTAAATTGAACCTCATGGAATCTACGAACCAAACAAACAAACATACATACATACAAAGTCTCTTTCGAAATTATATATTAGATCTGTACATTTAGATCTGTAATATTACTGTACGTTTTGATGTCCATAACATGACGTCGACAATTACTTTTATCGTCTAAAAAATATAATTTTCCATTAATATAAAATATATATACGTATTTCATAAATAAATTAATAATATCTACTACTTACATATTTTATATTATAATTTTATTAATGTAAATATTTCAACAAAACACGAAACACGAACTCAAAAAAAAGTCAAATTCTACTGACCGCTATACGCGCGAATAATGTTCTATTTCGCATGTACATTTTCGATTATAAATGTGCGCATTTTGATACGGATTAATGCTAATACATACTAACGGACTTGTTGAACACTTGATAAAGACGGAATAGTATTTTAACGGTTTGTTTTCCTTGTTTTAAAATTTTATTCCGAGTTCGAATCTCGATGGTAAATCTGCAACTTATTAAGTATACTTTTCTTGTACGTCATACTAGTCTATTTATTTTATTAATAGCGTAATTGTTTTCCGGCGTCTAATCTTTATTTGGCATCGTGTTGCCATTATGTTGCATTTATTCGTAATATTTTCTCATGGAGTATATAGAAAGATGTGAGATTACTTTGTTGCTAGGGATGGCGTTATTTTTCTGCACTATTTCGCTAACGTTTATGACAGATTTACAAATGCACCTTAGCAAATTGGATTGTCGCAATAAATTTTAACAATATAATACATATACAATTTCATCGAGATTTACATACAATGATGAAAATATTGACACGTGGTAGTTTTTGATCCACGTGAACCAATTGCATTCACTTGATTGGTTCACGTGGTTGTTTTTATTATTTATTTTTCTCTTAATTCGAATCTGTACATGTATGAGTCTACATATGTATGTATAGCGTTGGTAATTTATTTTGTGCAATGTAAAATCGAATCGTATTGCTTTTTTGGCGCGGCGTGTAATCGTTCGCGTTATTTGGTGTCTCTCGTTTCTCGTAGATTAATCGTTTCTATTAAAACCTTTTACCATAACGGGACCAGTGGCATTATACAGTGTGTGTGTATGTGTGTATGTATTTGTGATTGATGCCCGTATCCCTAACGCCTAAAATTCAATTTAAAATCAACATTTGAGAAAAAAAAATAAAGTAAAAAGCGCTCGGCGTAATTGATTCGGACGAGTCGAGAGCTTTCACGACCCAGTTCAACCCTGCTGTGAATGGACGAGGTATTTTGAACCCTCTTTGTGTAGATATGTACATATATATGTACATGTACTTGTACCTATGTACTTGCCGTATCTTGCCGTATTCTCAAGTATGTGATTCAAATTTTGTCCATACAAAGACTTGGTACTCTCTCAAAATGTGATACAGTACTATAGATATAATGTTTGCTTAATACCTATACATTATAGTGGTCAAAAGTGTTTTTTAACTATATATGTACATAAATGAATGCTTTTGAAAGAATTAAAATGTAATGCTCCTATACGTTTAAAGGAGAAAGCTTTTGATTGTTGACTTATCTGGCGATGTGATATGAATGTGAAAAACTTGTAATTTGTATGTAAGAATGCATCATAGTCTCATGTGTAGGAAAATAAGTATGCATGTTTGGAATGGCAAGAAGCGATCGAAAGTGTGAAAAGGAATAGATATTATGTATTTATGTATGTATGTATGTATATGTAAATGAGTTAAGATGTTAAAAATTGGCATTGCTGTCAGAAGAATTGGTAACAGACAGACTGGAATGCAAAGGAGTGCATTATAGAATGGTATCTAAGATGATGTAGAAGATACCAAATAGTGGATCAAACAATTTATAATTAAGGTCTGGAATTTGGAATTATTAAGGAATTTTGCTCATTGAAAGTTAATATGCATGATTTTTTATATATAGAGAATGGTTCGGTGATTATTCCAAAAAGCAGTCAAGTAAAAAAAGTCAGTAAAATCTCGATCATGGAACATCTGGCACCCATAAACTCCATCAATCGCGAAATATTGTACTAACGAGAATTCGAGTGCCAGATATTCCGTGATTGTGATTTTAGTGACTTGCGCGAGATCGCTTTTTGCGGAATAATCCGTTTACCATAGATAAAGTATTCGAATTGGTTTCTCTTTTTTTAATATTGTATACATATGTACATATATCTAATAGAAATTAAAATAAATCATTCCAGTGAAGTTGTGCAATTTCAATGACCGATATTCAAATTTTTGTATGATATTTTGGGCGTATCAAACCCCGTCTCGAAACCGATAGGTTAAAGTGAAATTGACTCGTAATAAATTTCGCAACAGCAACCGCACCCGAAACCACCACATATATTATTATTAATCGCCGTGATTTATATATTTATTAATTATATATATTTTTTTGACTTTGGGCGACTGGAGAGAGAGAGAGAGAGAGAGAGAGAGAGAGAGAGAGAGAGAGCAAGAACTTGTGGTGAACGTCATTATCGATCAAAGTTTTTTTTTTAATATACATTTATATATATATGTATACATTTTAATTTTCAATTATGCGGTTGTATAAGAGATGTAGTCTCATAATTAAGGCCATCGCTTACCAGAAAACGCTCTTGATAAACCTTCACTTCGACGGGGACTGCTTAGTACTAATTACGTGTACCATTATTTGGGTACAGCACGTGTGCCCGTACGATATATATACATACATATCTGGTGATTCACGTGGTGCTCTTTAATTAGAATTTCTTCTCTCATGATTCTTGATAACGTTGTCTTTAATGAATCGTGATGATGATGACAAATATGTAATGTGTAACAGGGTGGTCTGGTCAGAATTCTGACCTGTCGTCACAATGAACTCTTCTGGGATACCTATGTACATACATACATTTGTACGTGCGTAATAGAAACAAAGTCGAGTTAAATAAAATAAAAAAATGATGAAAGAATAAAAGAGGCTGAATCATTAACTAGCGCGAGTGGCATACTATCGTAATTAACCAGTAGGTATAGATGATGTCTCTTCAATGGCGCTTTGCCGCAAAAGGAAATCCTGCGATGCTGTTTAATTGTTTTCTTCGATCCATTGAAATTGAACTGGACGAGCGCGATTCAATGTCGTCTGTCCGGTTGTCCCACTCTGTCCCTTTCTGTCTGTGTGTATGTGTGTGTGTGTTGCTCGTCTATTAACAAAACTGCATTTATCCCATACAACGATTATTATCACCACAGTGTGTGGTTTTATTATTCATTTTTTTTATTTTTTGTGTAACAATGATTTGAAACGTCTTATGTGTCTCGGTAACTTTTATCTATCGATCGCGAGACTTTCTAACGGGCTAACGTTCAAGGGCAATGATGGAGTCTCGGTATGAAGTCATCATGCGCGGGCAATTATGATTAATCTATTTAATTAATTTATTACGGTCGCGACGAACTCACGATTTCAACGGTGGTCGCACAATGGATGCTGTTGATTTATTAATATAGTCGTTTGAAATAATGTACACATTTATAATGAGATTATGTGACAGTTTGACCAGGGCTGATTATGCGTGTGAACGTGATTATTGATTTTAAATTGTACATACAAACTAGAATTTACTTGGGTGTATGTACTTAATTTGAATTATAACGCTGTTTGAGCCTCAATTAAATGTATTTAATGTCATTTTTTTTATTTTCGGGATTAATTAGCTTTACTTGTACAATGATAAGTTTTCCCTTCCTTAATTGACTCTTCCGATAGTTTTGAAACTTTGCATGTCCGGGAAGCTTACTGTAAAACAAAATCGCCCAAAAACGGGAACGGAAACGGGAAAAACGGGAACGAGTGGCATTGCAACGCAATAATTTCAAATGTGTTCGCTGCCTGCATTTTTCTGACAAATGGGAACGGGAACGAGAACGACAACGACAACGACAACGGGAACGGGAACGGGAATTGCATGCGTTATTGTGGCATTGCAACGCATGCCGGGTTCAGCTTGTGTCTTATAAAATTTGTACCATAGGCTCTCATTATCTCTCATATAAATTTTTACTTCACTAATAGGTTATATAATGAATTTTAAAATGTTTAATATTATAATGTTGGTAATTCGATATGCATGCTATGGCCATCACGCTAACGGTTACTTTTTGACATCTCTCTGCTCAAACCAGTTGATCTTTGTTTTCAACTGTCTGATTTTGACTTTTTGGCTTGATTTTGGACTGATAGCGTCTATTCGGAACTGCCATTGCCATTGTTATTCGTCCGTTTTATTGGCGCACTCGTGCAGATTCACAAGGTGATTTTCGCCGTCCAATTAGAAATACAATACGGTTCATAATGTTCAATATCATGGTGTGTTAAACGAAAACAGGTAGCTACTTTGTCGTTTCGAATTACCGGAGAGGTAGGGCGTGTGACCAGATTATGATCTCGAAAAGCGATTTCGATCTTCCGTAGTACGCGAGACATTGTCCGTCGTTGGTCGTAACGTGACACCGATTAAATTCAACTGACCGATTAAACGACGGGAAAAAAAGCTCCAGGACACTGTGAGAGAGAGATGCACACATATACTGTATTGTATATAATATGTATGTACATACATTGTATTGTAGGTATTCGTGCGAAATGGACGAGGCTTGCGAAAAAGGATACGCGCGGTTCGAATGCGAAGCGACTGATTTGGCGTTGGCGCCATTCATTCGGATCGTTAAAAATACGACAGGGTTTAAATGATAACAACACGAAATCGGATAACAAAAAAAAAGTAACAACGACGAGTAAATGACGTGCGTGTGCGTATTCGAGTCGCGTACGCGTTTCGTTGGCGAAATTTTTGTCGATTTTTTGACATTTCGGTCGAATTATGCCAATTAAAATTCTCGATGAAATCGATACGTGACGAGTGTGAGCAAGCGCGATTATAATTGATTCGAATTAAAAAGTTTTCAATAAATCTGTGTCGATTCACGGCGAGGATATCGACGGTTGGTTGTTGTTATGGTGATTTTTCCTTGATTGAAGTTGAAGAAATCCCCTTAATGATGTTAACGTTGAATGGCGTTGGATTTTTTACAGTATTTATTAAAATGTATTTTTACGATTTATGAGAGGTTTCGTTTCGAATGTAACGATAATCATATGATGAATTTAATGTGTAATTTTTTTTATTGTTTATTATTCAGTCGTTATAATTAAAGGCAATATTATACATATGTACTACTCTGGAAAAGTTTAATATATATGTATTTTATGTGCATATAAATAGTTGGGGATTTTAACATTTGGTTTTTTATATAAGAATGTGTACTTCGTTAAAATTATTTGTTTTTTTATACAGCTTATTTTTTGGGTTATTATTAGTATTATATTTAATTAAATTAAATACGATGACTATTACTATACGTAACTATTTGAATTTTATCTAAAAACTATTGTAAGATTTACATAATGTTTGAACTCTGTACTTTTTAGTTTACGGCTATGGAAAATCATTTTTAATTTATGTTGCATAAGCCTATAAATAGCGTTCGAGTATTTAATGATAATGTTATTAAAACATTAAAATATTATTAGTAAACACATTGAAATATATTAAAGCAAGAGATAATGGGACTGAATCATCGGAAAGTTGAGAATTTCCAACACACGTTTCCTTATGTATTGTTTCTTGATATATTCATGGGGAAATTCAATTTCACCATTTTGTAATTTTTTTGACGTTGTTCTCCTTCCCGTGGCTTATTATTTTTTTACATGAGCATCAAGTAGGTATGTATTTGAAAATAAATGATCAATGTAATAATGATTTTTAATTAATATCCGAGTGTTAACTTTGGTAACGTTTTTAATTATACATTAAAGAATACGTCATAGTCTATTATATAGATAGGTAGATAGCTTTTTGATTTATTGACGTTGAAAATCAATCGTTTTTTTTTTGTTTTTGCGCTCAAACCGGAAGTGGAAACATATATTAGTATCTCATTATGTATATACATATATACAGTGTATCCGCATGCGTACACATAAGTTTGTACGATACCGAAAATAATATACATAGATTCGTATGTAAATTTACTATTAAACGTCTAACGCATCTTACATATAAAAAAATAATTGCGCGTGGATTATAAATGTCGAATTTCACACTTCCTTTCGTGCAATTTGCTCGCGAACTTTCGTTAGACGGGTCGCATATCGAAATCTCTTAACGTTCGATATCTTCTCATTTTATCGATTTGTATATAAATCGTTGCCACCTTGTACTAATCTAAATTTTAACGGCTTGTCGTATTAACGCTCCTCTGGAGATTTCTCTGCCCCATTCTCTATCTCTCTCTCTCTCTCTCTCTCTCTGTCTTGTTGCATTCGTTTATGGTCGCCATTACGAGGTGATGAAGCGAAATTATCCGGTTGGGCGGAGCCGCGTGTTTCATTATCCGATCGGCCATTGTAAAATTTTACGATCCTTTTTATTATTTAATAAGGATAATACGCGCATGGGGCGAGACTACATTGTCGAGTACAAACCGCCCATCACAATGTGAATTGGTTCGATTTAATGCTGGGTGTGTTTTAGGGTTGGCCTCGGATCTGGTTCGAAAGGTTAGGCTGAAGGTTTGGTAGGTCGAAGGTTCGAATCTCGTCTGTATAATGTTGAAATGTGGTCTGATTAGATGTATCAAGAGAATGCTTGTTTTGGAAGTATCTTAGGATTATTGATAGTTTTTTTACTTATTCTATGTACGTAGTAACAATAGATGAAGTTTTGTGATCATGCAAAAATTCAAACTCGAGATTTTGACTGATTCGAACTCAGAATCGATCACTGATCACGTTTTCATGATCTAGAAAAAATGTGTGTGTGTGTGTCTGTGTATTTTGGGGATTTTTTGAACACCTTCATTCCTATCGAACTGAAACTTAGTATCGGTTACTGAAATTCTTATCGATACGACGTAAATTTTTAAATTGACCGGAAATGGTACCTTCCCTTATAGGTGTCCTCTTTTTTTAAGTTTTTGGATTCAGTTATTTTATTTAAATTGAGGTTATCTTTTAAGTGAATGAGTTCTTATTTTATTTTGTTATTTTAATAAGGAAATTATTTGAATTTAAATTTATTTTACATACATATAATAGGAAGGCCTAGCCGGTAAACCCCAATCTTCTTGGCCAATTACAAACATCGATATACAATTTTTAGAATAATTTTAACAAAGCATAGAGACGTCTATGGATAATTTTTTGATAAATTTACATTTTCGGAGTATTTTTTTCTTATAAATTTGCGAGGCATTAATGGATCACTTAATTAGATATTTTTAAAAATATAATTAAGAAATTAAATAAGTGAATCTACACTTTGATGACAAGGTTGTTACGTTCGTTACAGCCAAGGTGATCTATCTACCGGTTGTTTCTATTTTTATTTCGCATTTCTTTCAGCCATAACAGGCTTAGATTAGGGTTCGAACGTAATGACGTTCAATCCGGGAAAATTGGGATTTTCACATGCACGCATGCGCAGATCGCAGGGAGATAGTGGCGCGAATTGCGAATGTGCACTACGCGAATGCACATTTATTTATTCGCCACGAACGTGCACCAACTGCGAATTCTCCCTAATATAAATGCAAATCGACCCGCTTCGAAAGGGGAACGGGTCGCGCAAGAATGCACGACGGATTAATTCCGTATTCTGATGCAAAAGATCTTCATCTGGCGGGGATGCTTCACCAGCTAACAAGCACTCAAACTAACTGCTTCCTAGTTGAATCGCTTCAGATGCAATTTTCTACCTCTTGTAATGTAAACGTGTATATAATCTATACATAGTTGGCAAAGTGTGGACTTGGACTCCTATTGGATGACGATTTTCATTACGAATCTCGCAAATAACTCAAATAACTTTCATTGTTTGATCATAATGAAAGTTTCTAAAAGTAAACGTACACATTCCTCTGTGGAAAATTATATATTCCGTGCTCAAGATTCATATTGTCTATGACTTGTTTTACTGTGAATGCTTGAAAGTTATACCGATCCATTGATTGTTGACTTTTACAATTTGCTAGACAATTCACCTATACGTATTTTAAAGAAGTAAAATTTACCGTCTATAGAAACAACATCTGATTATTGATTTCATTACTAAATTTTGGCACAACAATACTAGATTTTGAATTAATGGCTGCAAAAGCCAAAAGTCTGTAAAAATTGCACATATTATATTTTTAAACGCCAATATCTCTAAAACGAGAGAAAGCCAGCAAAAAATATTGTCATATTCGAATTTAATGGGTCAGATTAATCAGACTCCGCTCCGGTAAGTAAAAAAAGTGCTATTAGTAATTGTGTATTTTTTGTTTAGCTATCTACATGTGTGCCGTTATATTTGAAAGTGGCATAAGTTCACTTTTTTCTTAATTTCGAGAAATTTTTCGCAAAACTTTAAACATAATTGTAATGTGTTTATTCTGCTTTTCCGAGATTCTGGACATATCGAATTTTAATAAGTGATAACAATTTGTGAATATAATTAAACAGAAATAGAGTTTATGGAACTGAAAATTGGACATTCGCCACTTTTAAATATAACGACTCATATATGTACATATATGAAGATTAGCCACTTTCTAGCACTTGGAAATTTATATAAAGCAATTCTATACAACAGTTTTATTTACTTTGATTCAATTGCATACTTGCAATAAAATTTTATTATATAAATACGCGGCGTATAAGAGTAGCATACCAAAGGGGCTATAAAATGAAGTTTAATGTGTTCGACGTTGCAAATATCCTTGCTGAATTACATACATATTTATTTCGTATGTGAACAACTTTTTATACGGTTAGAGGACCGTATGTACGTATGTATGTATGTACATAAGTCGATTTTTCTTCTCCGGTGTGTAAATTGCATTTTATTGCAGACTGCAAAAACATGCAGCTTCTAACCTATTTATCGAAACAACTGATGTGCAATATCGATAGAGGCGCCACGTCGACGTGCCCCGAGGCAGTGTGCGAATGCAACTGTTGCATTTATATTATTTGATCTGTGTGTTTGTATGTATGTAGAAGAAGAAAAATAAATTAATCGCATGCTTGCGAATACGAGGTTGGTGAAATATATTTATATGTAGTGAAAAAAAAATAGTATATCACAGAGTTAAACGGTCGCATTTGCGATTCAAGGCGAGCCGGCGCTACTGGAGCATTCTAATGCAAGGGACTCCTCTCGATTGCACCGTGAGTGCATCCGTGTTATGAATTAATCATCGGCACCATACTGGGACATCTCGGCGAACTTGAAATCTAGTTTAATAATGTAGGGTAAATAATATAAGGCTGGTAAATGTCTCTATCCCCCGATCGCATATTATATTGTTCGGAATTTTGTTATATGTACATATGTACATATGTACATATGTCTTCGGATGAAAAAGTCATGAGACTGAGCTCGTAAATTCATCGAAATGATGATTGTATATGTTTGAGAAATCAATCAAGTATATGTATGGATGTCAAATTGAAAGTTTAGATCGTATTGTATTGTCATGTGTGTAAATTTTAGTGTATATTTGTTGAAGGATTTGCTATTGATCTCAGCAACGTTCAAACTTTTTGGCTTTTTAATAATATGTATATAGACTATTATGGCATTTCCTATACTAGATATTGAGCTATACATATTTATGTACTTTTTTATTATGTACATTCATAAATATATACATAATCTTTTGAAGGTTTTAGACGTATACGTATGTATACATTAGAAATGTAGGATCTTTTTGTAATTTCAAATTGATTCTATCATTGACATGATTTAATTGTAGGTGTATATATATATATATATATATATATATATATATATATATATATATATATATATATATATATATATATATTTATATTCGTGTTATTTAGTATATATAACTCAAATTTACTTTAAATTGGATATAAGTCGGTTCTTCTTCCACTCAAAGTAATGTGCTTGATTCCACGTAGAAAAACTCAAAACATCTTGAAAAAATTGAATAAACCTTTCGACGTTATCGAGAATTGAAACACGGATCTTTCAGTCCGTAAATTCACTATAGACGTGTACTGAATAATGCACACACTGCACTGGGCTCAAGATAAGAATTACATCAAACTTGACTTAAAAGCTCTCCGTTCTGCAGATCCCAACCGAATCCCTTTTTTGTTTTGTTTCTTTCGGTTGATCCTTTTGTTTTAGGTCTCGTAAGTAAAGTGTGGGAAATTTTCCACATCGATTAGCTTGAAATTTAACTTTATGCAGTGGGCACAGATGATATAATCAAGACGTGTTGGATTAACCAATTTGGCATCCAAGAGACCTCAACGAAGTACGTCCGAACTTTATCCCTGTGAGATATTGAATTAGCTCAAAATTTAAATTTACACCATTCGCTCACGTATCGTATGACATATAATTGCATACGGCATTGCATATGTATGCATGTACATATGTATATGTATGCGAAGTGACTTGTACATAAAAGCTCGCTCTAATTGACCTTGATTCACATTAGCAAGTGGCAGCGAGAGAAGACTCGTATATTAGTCTTAATACGCCATGGGAAAATATCCACGACACGGTTCATTAACGATCGTGTGTCAGTTTCTCGAAAACCCCCATAAATTATGCGACAACTCGAACCAGTATGTACGTAATGGTGGCCATTCACGCTTAAATTTGTCTGCAATGTATCTCGTGAGGTCTCAGGTTACGATATTTGTCGTAGTTGGAGACTTGTCGTGGTTGGATAAATGGAAAACTTTATCTGTTGGCCGACAAGTTGCTGTGATTACACATGTAAATTCTATGAGCTTTCACAGTTAGTCAAAAAGTCTAATGGTTCTATTTAAGTTTAAGTTTGGACCGTTGTCCCTAATGCGCCACAATGGTCGAAAAAATACAGAGAGATGAGGAAAATAAAAATGTATACATATGTATGTATATACATACATATATACACAGACAAAATTACATTTATACATAATCATAAACAAAAACAATAGCATTATTATAATAGCAGATAAGTAAACATATCATATAATGAAATACAAAGTAGGGAATGTCTTGCACCTATGGCCAGCACCAATATATAAGAACCAGCCGCAAATACAAAACATCCCTGTGAGACCCAAATGGAAGAGAAAATCAAAATTCCTCATAGTCTGCGCTCATAATGATGAGCGCAGAAATATGAAATATGTTAAAATAATCTACGCTCAATTAGGTGGAAAATATCACATTCAGGCTCAACAGCAATGATTTCATTGAGAAGTCGGATAGCTCTTGGAATAGGAGCCAGTCGATAAAAAACTGTGCGAGCAGGAGGTACAACCATCAAATGATGATGTCTTCTACCATGCACATAATTATTAGGGACATAAAGTCCCAACTGTTCCAGCAACGACGAGCATGACGTATTACCACGTAGAAGCTGGAGAACAAAACCAATTAATGAGAAGTTGCTCCGAAGTTCAAGGGAATTATACCCAAGCATGCCCAAAAGGAAAGGAATTGATGTAATGTACATATGTAGTAGTAATGATGATCATTCACGTGGAGATTCATCTGCCGAAGTGTGTCGCAGTTGGAGACTTGTTTGCCGATTTGTCTGCAGACCAGTCTCTATGTTAACTACTTTTCTCTCAAGAACGAGCTGATACGTTCATCTCTAGCATACAAATATATGTATGTATGTATATGTGAATGGCCACCCTAATGTAACCCCCATATGACCGGCTGTGCGCTCGAGATAAGCGCAATCTTTTGTTGGTACTTGAGAATGCATACATAGTTCACCGTTTGTGTTGAAACGTTTGTCGCAGGTAAATGTTTGTGTTTGTTTGGGAAATTAACGATACATTGTGCATGTATGTGTGTGTTTAATGTGTGGTTGGTGTTGTGTCTTCGTATGGTGTGGGACACGTGTCCGAATTCTGCCACGTGAATGAGACCACAGAGCCCGCATTGTTTCGATGGTGTACAAGTGTAACCGGTCGTGTTTACCCACGCCCACGGGATTCGAACCCGGTGCTCGTTTACACGCCAAGAGTCTGTGGAACATTCTGATTCTTCCATTAGATGGGTATGTAGGTCCTGGTTGTGTGGTTGTGTTGTTATTTTTGATTTTTCTGTTGTTTTTTTTTTTGTCTGTGTGTGGGGGGTTGCATCCGCGCGTGCGCACGCTGCCGTATGAAAACGCACCTGCGTTAGCGCATGCGCTTTACGGCTTTCGTCGAATATCATCCATTTTTGATTGAACTTTGTAATATTGAATATTTATTACAAATTTGTTTCTGTAGTAGGACCCAACCCGCATGTGAAATGCTATAACATTATTGATACTGTTCCTTACCAATAAATCCGTAGGTAAGGTTGTAATCTTCCAAGTATTAGCAGTATGGGTTAGATCTTTTTTACAGAACTGTATAACTAACCAGTGGCGTGGACTAGTGGTTAGCATATTATGCTTACGGGTATAGTAGTCACGGGTTCGAGTCCCGCTAGAGTCTCGCTGCTGGCCAGACATTGGTTTCTTATCAGAGTTTGTTCGGTTCTTGTAAAATTGGCATCTCCTTTCCTATCTCTCTTGCTAATCTCAAGTTATTCAACGACTTGAGGTTCGCCAATTTGTATAATAAAATTCTGCAAAAATTTCTCCATAGATGTCACTGTGGATGATTTTTGTATGAATTCGCATTGTATATAATGCTCGTATCGATTGTATTGTATCTGTATTAGTACACTCGTCACGTGTTCTATGAAATAAATAAAAAATAATATATGTTAATTGATGACGTATTGAATGCTGCATAAAGTCCAATACACTCAAATAGGTATGGAATGCTGCATGATCGGCATAATAAGGATGGATAGGAACGGAATGTGGGTGAGAAGTATTACATGAGTAGTTGATGTAGTGGAAAGAGTTAAGATGTTGAAATGGAAATGTGTAGTTAGAATATGAAGTGCCTTAATGGTTGTCGAGAGGGTGTAAAATGGTGCAATGAAGACCACAGGGAAGATGGGTTGTTGAAATTAGAAAACATTTGTTGGTTGAGATAAATGAGAGTTGTTCAAAACGGAGACGAATGGAAGCATGTTTCAGAGTCTTTCATCTAACATTTATGGTGAGTGGATGTAGATGATGATGATGATGACGAAATGCTAATATTATCGAAGTGTACATATGTACATACTTATATAGAGTTAGCGAGAATGATCGTTCGCATATAATAGACCGACCTGAATTATTTATATGTGTGTAGTATCGAGAAATCGCTTACTTAAATGTCCTTATTAGGCAGTCGATCAATGCGAAGGACAATATGAGAATAGTCACTAGTCAATAAAAATCATTGTAAACAAGAATTACTCAGTGCCGTGTTTTCTTTTACGGTTTTAGAAGTGTTTTTGAAAGTACGTATGTGCTTTCAAATAAAATGTTTTACTTCTTCTAATGTTGTGTGTCTTATTTTGTCTAGTGCGCGCATTCGTCCGGCTACTTTGAACTGCAGATCCTGGAGATGTCCAACCCTCGATCGGCCCTATCAAAGGGCGGGTGCTGCGGAGGCGCCACAGGCCCTTCGTGCTCCATTCCGTGCAGCACCTTCTTCCGTCTGTGCCTCAAGGAGTACCAGAACAACGTCACGGCCGGAGGCTGCTCTTTCGGCAACAAAACGGCCCCAGTTTTGGGCCAGAGCTCCTTCACCCTCTCCGACCCGGACAAGGCCGTCATGCGGTTGCCTTTCACCTTCAGATGGACGGTAAGCCTCAACATTATTGTTATCGAACACTCCAAAAGCACCAAAACGACCCCGTTTCGATCTGGGTGCTCATTCAAACTATTGCAATATGCTTGATCTCTTTACATGTGATACAATGCCTAGTCTAATCTTGTACGTACATCCTTTTGAGATTGGTCGCATGTTTTCTAAGCTCTAGGAGTGCGCCTGTCTAAGTTTGTATTTAGTTGTATTAAGAATTCGCGAAATTTCTGTGGGACCCCAATGACATTCATGTGGGACTCTACCCTACCGCGTTCTACTGTAGGAACTTTATAACGGTAATAACCCCCCGCCCCCATCTTGGATACATAAAAATTCAATTTAAATCAAATTACAAGTTGAGTGAGCTTCGGTTTAACATCCATTAATTACTCTACTTATACATCCCGAACATCACAAGCGACCAGTTTGTCGCCGCGAAATCAATCTGCACATCAATTATTCGGACGCGTTGATTGATCAATTTCAAGCTACATACGAATACACAGCGAAAGCGAATTATCACCAACGTTCGCACATAATTCACTGTCAATTTTTTAAAAGCAATCTCGAATCGCGCATTAGTTCTACACCGTCGATTCCGCTTCCGTTCACGAAACTAAACTAGTCCAAATCACTTCTCCAAAGCCACACTATGAAAGAAAGCCTCGGAGAAAGGTCCGGATGCTGGACATCCCGCGATAATGAGACCGTGGATGTATTATACATATGTACATAGATAGGCGAATTTGCGTTTGATCGCGCTTTGGTAGGAGACGACTCTTCCTTGGTGGTCGTCGGTGGAAAAAATAAGGACCTGTTTGTGCGGTAGGAACCGAGTTCGAACCGGTTCGGTCTCGAATTGCACGGTGAGACGCGACGATGACACGTTTACGACCGTGTACGTCAGTAATGTGAACAAAGCGGACGAAACGCTTAAATTTTTATTATTTATTATGGCCGGCGGCAGGTGCTCTTATTATACGAGCATAAATATGTCATCTGTTCGGATGCAACGATGTGTGCAGTTGCCGCGCGAGTGCAGCATGCTTGCATGTTCATCGATGATGGCTATCCATGTTGGCTCGTTACGTGTTTTTAACTTACATAATGTCAATAATCGATTCTGCTCCTCGGAGGTAAAAGAGCAATGTGTACACATATGTATATAATAATATAAGCAATAGTCTGAAGGGCAATGAGATGAAGTGCGTTTTTTTATTTTGTCTCGTGCACTTCCGATTTGTTGTTCTTTTCAATGTTTCGATGTTCTCATATCGGGTTAATGATGTGACTTGCTGTGCGATTTGCAATTCCTTAGAGGCCTGACTGGTTAAGTATGTTTGTAATTTTACATGTACATTTGTATTATGGTTCATTCACTTTTTTTTTTTGTATCACAAATAAGATAATCTAGCAAATAAACTCAAAATAAATAAATATACGGTCACATATGTATGTATAAATTGATTTTTAATTTTAAATGCTTTTTATTATTATTAAATTATGTTCACAATACATCTTATATATATTTTAATAGCTGCTGATCTACTGATCATTTTCTATTTTACAATTTTAATTTAATTTTTTTAGTAATCATAGTATTATATTATTATCCAAAACTATTAAATAAATAAATTATAATGTTAATGTACGGTATACATAATATTAATTAAAGACTCTAAAGTCGACTATTTAAAGCAGATTGTGTTTAGGTAATCTGTGTTTATACCTGAAAGGTATAGACATTTTGTTGGAATCACCGATACTCTTCACAAATGTGTTAATATGGTTATTAGTGATTCTGTCATAGAATCTACTGGTTAATTTTTTAGAGATGTCTGTAACTAACGGAATATTATTTATGGCATGCAGTTTTTTCAAGTTAGTATAATATGGTTGTGTTATAAATTATTTTTAGGGATTTATTTTGTATTATTTGGAGCTTGGAAAGGTTAGTATTCGAGGCGTTATTCCAAACATGTGAAGCATAGGTTATTAATGGTAATATGTATGAGCGCGTTATGTATAAATAAGCGAACACTTGTCAAAAGAAAACTCGCTTCTGAATTACATCATATCTTGCCAAATTGAAACATTAAATTCAAAGCTTATCGCTATGGAGCCGTACGGGTATTAGCCTAATTGGGCACACACATGTTCATTGATTCAAATATAAATATACCTAAAACATTTGATATATCCATAACGTAGCACATGATACGAAAGTTAAGCCCAGAAGCTGTCATCGATCCGATTTTGGGCGTTGATCCCATCAGTTCCACCCGAGCTGATCTCCAACCGGATTCTTCGGGTCGATAGAGGAGACTTCACGCCTTTTCCCTTCGTATATATGTATAAACATATGTAGTGCACAATGCTGTAGAATTGTCAACGTGGTTAACGGTAACGTTTGTAGCGTGCAGCAGGTTGTTGCAGAAAGTCGCATATATGCGTTCTCGGGTAAAGCGAATCGCCCACGCCAACACCCACGTGCCCGATTCGGTCGATCTTTTCTTCCTTTTGCCTCTTGTTTTGAATATGTACATATGTATATTACTCAAGTGTGTGTGTGTGTGTAGCTTTCGCAGTTTCATTTAGAGCGGAGGTTTCTAGTGGAAAATGCGGCGAAAGTGTTGTTCCGTTCGATCGTTGTAATTTTGCGGCTTTCAGATGAGATTATTTTTGCTGTTTGTTCGATCGACCTTCGAAGGTTTTTTTTTGTGCTGTTGAAAGTATGTATGTATGTATGTAGTTTTGGTTGAATAGGTGTTTTGATTTATTTTCGTGGTGGGTGACATTGACGCTAATCCCCCGAAAGAAAGTGTACATGATTTTTCGATATAAATTGCCGGAAAAAATAAGGTCATTTGTGGTTCAATTTACATTAATTAATATGTCGGATTAAGTGTTCGAGTTATTATATATTTTTTTCGTTAGTGGAATTGTTGATGAAAATTGTCTAATGAAAAGTACATATGTAGAAATGCATGGTGCGTATTTGGTGGAAAACTTGTTTTTTTTTCATTAAAATTTGAGTATTATGATGGTTTTTTCGAATATTATTATAAAAAATGTTGTCCTTTGTTATTATGTTTAGTAAAGTTTTTAAAATAAATAATATATGTAGAGGAAAAATTGCAGTTTCCATTCAATATGTAACTTGCATCATCTATCTATCTACTTTTAAATTTTGGCGCTTTATTTTTTGTAAACGAAGTAGTTTATGAGACTTTTATAAACAGGTTTTTTAATTATTGAAACGTCATAAAGTATGTATGTATTGATGGTTTTATTAAAAGCAAAAAAACAGATATTAATTACAGTAAATTTAATATTTACAAATTAGAATAGTTTGCTCAGTAATTGTTTTAACAATTGTCCGCCTTATAAAATTAGAAAATAATTCACGTGTCACATAATGGCTTTAAAAAATCATGTAATTGAACTATAGAACTTTATATGTCAAATTTCGAACCTACTGTCAAGTTATAGTGACCATTTAATTAAAATATTGACCAATCGATATATGTATACTTGTTTGTAAATCACAATTAGTTGTAACTACTGACAGTTTTTATATATTATTTATCGACCATTTTATTATAATAACTGACCAAAAACAGCTTAAGTTACTGATGAATTAAAAAAAGATCACAATGATAGTGCAATGAAACCTATAATTAATTTCTTTGGCCTTTCATAAATTATCGTTTTTTGCTACCTTATACATTGCTACAATCGAGGAAAACTTTCAAGGATTTATTACGGATCATTCAAAATTGATTTATTTAGCAGATTGATACTATTATTATCATCACAGCACTGAGGAAAAATAACAGATTTTTCTACACAGTAGAAAATAATCACACACATATGTATGCACATATCGAGTTAACCCTTTAGCGTGCTCGCGCTCAATTAATTCCATCCAACAAATGATATATGAAACGAGCGTTATAAATTTAAATTTCTAGATCGACTTTCTCGCAAATACGCACATAAATTTCACCGTTCTAATCACACACTTCCTCTCCAGATTCGATTTTTAAAATATATAAATATAAATATATATACTTTGTACAAGCGCGTGCACGAATATCTACCATATTGAATTATTTATATGGCGATAGGTGTCCGTGTCGTTATTAACGACACATCCGATCCGTTTTGCTCTCTTTTAACACGCTTAGTGCCGGCATCGTTATTCGCTTTTTCAAAATATGTATCATACTTTGTACTATATGTATGTATGTATGTATGTGTGCGAATGAAGAAGTGGCGTTCAACATTCTTCCGACACGTTCAATTATTTCTCCATTATGTATACGCTTTATATAATGGCGTGTCAAACGGTCGTTACGCGGGGCACCGAAACGTTTAACAAGCAGCCGTGGTACAGCTCGAATACGCCATAATTCGATATAACAAATTAAAAGATTAACTATCAATTATATATTTGCGCTGGGATGTTTTGGAAAGCCTTTTTGTTTTTTTTTTTGTGTTAAGATTTATTGTGTGTGGCATTTCTTTTATGACTCGATTTAATCGCGTCGAATTTTAACGTTCAATAAATTTTACAATAGATATGATACAACGCTCTGAGCGATCGATTCCGAGCTGCGGTAGATATATGTATGTAATTGATTGTTTATTGTGAAATGCGCGCGGTTTGTAATCTTTAAATGCTCCGCGTGGGAAATGTTTTATGTGTAATGTATGTATGTATGTGTAGGTATTCCAGTTTCGTGTCTATTAGTGATTATGAAAGTGGTTTAAGCTATGTTAAATTATTTTTTCGGAATGCATCTTAGAATTGGAGCACAATTGCTTTTGCATATCGGTTGTTTGGTGAAGCGGTTCGTGCTATGATACAGGCCACGCTATATGTTATGCTACGTATTACATACATTCGTTACTGTTAAATTGTGGATTCATTTATAAATCAAATTACATTTTTCTTTTTGCTTTATGTGCATGTTATGGAAGAATATTTTGTAGTACATGTTTCGATGCATGTGGCGTTGCATGCTATTGCTTGTTTGTTATCTGTGTTATCACATTACGTGATATATGTAAATATATATTACAGTAATAGTGTAAAGCTTGAATCAGTATGCACTGACTAGTAAGTGTATGCATCATCAAAATCACACAGTAACAGTATACACAGGAGAATGAATGAACACGTTTATTAGTAAATTCATACACTAGCTATCCGCACTGAGTAGATTTTTACGAAATGAATAACAGGTTGACATTCTTAACTGATAACTGATTAAACTAAAAACTGAAAGATTGCGACATTATATCGAAGAATACATTATTAATGACAAAATAAAATGTAACCTAATCTAACCCAACCTAAAATCGTAGGCAATACGGATGTATGTAATTGTAATTGTTGGATTTATTTTACCTTGTTAATTATTGTCTATTTCGTATCAATTCAACAATAAATTAGTTATTTGAACACACCCAGCTATATTCTCGAGCATAAAATTCATTAGAAGAGCAACGTCAAACTTTGGTCAGCTGTCGAACCGCTCAAATTTCATTCATTAGCAGATTTACTAGTGAACAGCAGCAAGTGCAGGAATTTGCGCGTCAGTGTATACTTTGTCTAGTAAGAGTATCTGCGGAATCTTGTGTCGTAAGCTTTTTTAAGCTAAAAACTAAAGCTCTGGTGCACACTTACTAGTCAGTGTTTACTGATTCCAAATTTATGTAGGTATTAAGATGTATTCATACTAGCGCAGCAAGCGCCGAAAACTGCAGTGCGAAAAGTATTATTTGGCTCATTTTGGCGTGGACGCAACAGTAGTAACCGACAAAATTTATTCATACTATACAGCAGTAGATACATGTCACCGTGACGTATCAAGCAAATTGGTTTTCTTTGTCCACTTTGGAAATATTCATGTGACGTCATAGTGGCGTAATAGATACATAAAATATGTTTATTACTTGTTTTTTTATTTATTTTCTTGTTAATATTTGTTTATACATACATATGTATATGCGGAGCGCGATTTTGTGCCGCGCGAGTTAACCAAAGTTACTTTTATTTTAAATTTGAATTTGTTAGATTTCAACTTATCTAGATACATACATATATATACAAGATTGTATGCGATAATTACGGTTACGCTGGTCGTACTAATTTATCGTCTGATTCGCGTTACGGCTTTTATACGACAGCCATAAATAATACAGTGTTCGTGTTACGAAACCCGACCTTCCGATTTGTATAAAAATCGATTAAAAAATATATATATCTACATAGTATGTGAGCATTTTACGGGGTCTTCGAGAGATCGTGAGCTCCATTGTTGTCGAATTATCTCCAAATGAATTATATATTATACGTGTGTAATGTATTCTTTGGATAACGTATGTATGTATATACGGCGCATCCTCGAAACTGGTCTAAATGAATAAAGTCATTAGAGTTGACACGCTCTCGCTATAAATTGGTTTCTCTCTTCTTTTTTTTGTTTTTCTTTTCATCGGTCATTGTCGTCGGGGAGGGAGGGTGCGCTCTGGGGCGTTGCCTTGATTCCCGTCGGATTATTCAGGCCACAGGTAAACGGTTTATAAAAGGTAGGTGTATGTTATTATGATGATGCGGTCGACGGTGATTACAGGTGCGCGGCTACCTAACCTAACCGTTATATTAATTCGTGTGAGTGTTTATGTGCCACATTGTAGTGTAACGCCTTTTTTAACACACCGGGAAAATGTCAAGTCCTTAATACAGATTGGTGTAATACATATTACGGGCTGTAACATGGGCAGTAATACGTGTAACAGACTTGGACGTAGGCGGCGAGACAACAACAATTCACACTTCTTGGAGCTTTTGTCGTGCACGAAAATGATTATTTTGTCACACTGGTGAATCATCATCGTTGATGTATCATCGGTTTTTTAAACGGTGTTCACTTTTTATTAAAGGTTTTATATAAGTTTCACTTCGTTCATAAATAAGGCACCCCTTATCAAACTTTTCCGAACGCTTTGAAACTTTGCCAACTTGCAAGGTTTGGCCCTCAATAGGAATTTCAATTTTTTCCTTGTAAGACGTTGGAGAAATTTAATCGTCATGGACATGTTCAAAGATGTAGAATTTTTCGAGATGTTGACAGCTGGTTCAGCTGGTTTTAGTTGTTTAAATGCCTATAAATTTATCTTTTTCACACTATTTTTTATAAAATTTGCATTATAGGCTCTTATCACCTCTCATGTAGGGTGAAATCACACAGGGAAGGACGGCACGTCCTATGCTTGGCTCCCCGCTGTGGGGGTTCTCCTACATTTCTTCAAATATGAGATACACCGCTCAAGGATAAATAAAAAGATAAAATTTTACCGAAAACACTCCAGGGGGCGATTTTGGGACGATATGTGCTAGGCGTGCCATGAATATGTGCAAGGGATGTCGCATTTTTTTCGCATGTTTAAAAGTATCAAAAAAAAAAACCATGTGCCACATTCCTTCCTGTGTGATTTCGCCCATATGTACATATATTTTTACGTCACTAATAGATCTCGTCTATCTTTGTTTTCAACTCTCTGATTTTGACTTTCTAGGTTGATTTGAACTGAGGGCATCTATTCCGAACTGCGATATTTTACATATTTTATATTATACCAGTTTTTACAAGCCATTTTTTATCAGTGCACCTGGTTACTAGTAATAATATGTATATTTGTCGTACATATCTCATATTACAAATCCAAGCTCGCCTGGTCGATTTGCAAGTCGAGCGAGCGCCCTGCACTTTGCATGGAAACAATAAGCTTTGGCGAAAGCGGAAACCGAGATACAGCAGTACCGGTAGGACACCTCAGAGCTTTCGCGGAAAAATCAGCTGCAGAGATCGAGGAAAGCAGCGTCTGGATGCACCGGGATGCACGCAGCGCATGCAAATCGGTCGCATTATGTTAACAACTAGATCAAAATTAGATATACGCGCGAAGCTCTATACGAAAATAGCACTTATCGCGAGAGTGCGCACGGTACAAAGTCGCTTACAGGATGATTTGCAAGCGGTGCGGGCGATTGTGCGCTCTATTGTAAGGGCGCGCAAGGTCGATATTCGGCTGGCGGGGTGAACTCTTTCTCGTAGCATTGAAGCGAATGAAAATAAAACGATGTAATAAATTAATCTCGATGGTTCGATCTTGGCTCGTTCGTCTTGGAAACGAAATCGAACCGCGAGAGCGGTTGAATTATTTCTTACGACTCTTTTTCAGCGTTTTTATTTATTTATTTGTTTATTTATTGCCGTGTGGCTTTTTTCCTCGAGTGCGAGATAAACTCGCGCGACCCTGAGTCCGTCCTATAAAACGCGACCCTTGTCGTTGTTTATTTTGCGACGGTGAGTTCCGCTGAAAATGCGAGATATCCACGACGTATAATTATATCTGTGCTGTGTTGGTAGTTGCGGCTGCCTGTCGATAGTCTCGCCCCTTTTTATAATGTAATAAAATTACCCCGTCCTCGGTTTAATCTTCTGCCGTGTTTATTACATGCGTAGATGGTATATGGTTTGAGTTTGGTCGTGTCCTTGGAGCTATGGTAATTGCTTGTAATTTATGTTTTGAAATTGTCCAATTATCGTTTTTTGTGCTTTGGAGTTTAATTTAATCGCTTTTCAGCGGTTTTGTAAATTGTACATATTGAGTGTACTAAATCGACAGTATGGACAATCGTACATAATCACATATTACAAATTACATTCTTCCAATGTCTATGGATATACAAATATTTATCCGATTAGAAAATTCAGACTGGCTGAATTTGTGAGAGAGGGATTAAGGAATGCCAATTTATAGGAACCGTCGCAATATCCAAAGGCTAGATTTGAATTTAATGATTCTCCAGATCTTGGCAGCAGCGATAGAGGTACTCGCAGTTATTGAAAAAATCTAGTATTTTTTCGATTGTGGCTGGGATTTGATCCCATAATCTCTCTACTGGTAAAGAATTGCTTAAAGTTAAGTGAAACATTGTTTAAGCCATAGCTAGTGGTCTTAATTATTGCTGTTTGTTTGAGTTAAGTCCTAATTTGGCAGTAGCATAGTGAGAAAGAAGCATGAAATGGGTAGTGGATATATTGGAGAGAGTGAAGAGATTTAAATGGCAATGGGCGGGCCACGTGGCTAGAATTATGGACAGAAGAAGTGCTAGAATGGTACCCGAGAGTATGTAAAAGGGTAAAAGGAATACTAAAAGGAAGACACCTAGACGAAATTAGGAAAATATGTGGGGTGAGGTGGATGTTAGTTGCAGAAAACAGACACGAGTAGAAGAGTGTTAGAGAGGTCTTCATCCAGCAGTAGATGGTGAATGGCTGTAAATGTTGATGATATAATACATAGATACGAAATGTGACATCTAATGGATTTTCGTTGTATCTCAATGATATATGTATAGTACATATACGTTTATATAGTTTATAAAATCTCATAGAAGATTCCCACATTAATTAAGATGTTTTTGATTAAAATAAGCATACGTATATGTATTCATGATTCTCGCAGTTCATTTACAAATTAGAACAAAATGTTGAAAAAAATATTAAGTACAATAAAAATTAACCTAAGTGTTAGGTTATATAGATAGCGCAATTTTATCATAAAAAATTGGCTTATTTGTTAACGAAAAAATATTAACAATTGTAATAGATAGTTAAAAGTTGTGCGAATTATTACATCACTCTTTGGAACCGGTCCAGATAATAATCTTTTTGTGTCTCAGGATTTAAAATATGGCGGCGCTAATTTACCTATCGTTAATTATAACTTAATTTACTTTGTTCGAATATTTATATCGTCGTTTTCGAGACAAGAGCCGAGCGGCAACGAAAGTGTAAAAAGCAAATGAAAAAAAAGTATATACAAACCAAAACTCGTCCGTTCAAACGCCCCATTGCATTGTAGGCGATTTATGCCCAAGCTTGGAAAAAACGAAGATCGAACTCAATTAAAAATTAACGAGATATACTTACACAATATGAAAAAGAGACCAATATGTTTTTCACGTTTCTCATGATTCGACATCAAATCGAGCTCGATGTTAAAAAGCCAGACTTCACCATATCTACCTAGTGCACGTTAAATCTTGACCCGCGGTAAGGTTCATCGTCGAAGACCAGCCATACAAATTAAGTCCCCCTCTTCTCGGTAATTAATCGGTGGATGGGAGATCGTAAAGTCCTCCGACTCGTTTATATAGTTTTTAATGGTGGTTTTTGGTCAGAACGTCGATGATGGCGCTTTCGAGCACCCACGGCGCGTTTGTGGTTTTTTTTTCGCCTCGAAACGCACACAATAAGTGTACGAGTGCATGTGCAATGTGCATTCTTGCATTGGAGCCCGTTTGTTCTCCCCGCGAGACGTTCTGTCGTGTCGGTTGAGCAGCTGCTGCTCTCTTGGGTCATAGGCGAGGTCAAGAGGATTCTCTCGCTCCAGTAATGTAATAATAAACCAGGGTTGCTTAAAATTTTGCATGATTATATCACTCGACTTGTAGAATCGGTTTGGAATAAATGATTCAGGAACTAACAGATATGTATGAAGCTATCTCATTGAGATATGCTAGGTTATTCTCCAACCTTTTGTCTTCTCGCTTGCTTTTTAAGTCGCTTTTGGGAAGCAAGCTATAATGCGGTTGTGTGGAATCCCCATGAAGCAAATTACTTCTCAAATTACGAAGAAACTTCTCATTAATTATTTTTGGGCACAATTTAAACGTCCATTTTATAAAATAAATGACGGATACAGATTGCATTAGAAACTTTGCTTTGATCATTGAAAAAAATATTTGCTACTTAAAAAGCGGATAAAATGTGTATTAAAATGACAGATGAACTGTATCGGCAACATCGCGAATGCCAAAATACGAACCGACAACGACCAACGCTTCTCTCTACTGGATTCCTTCTTTTTTACTCTACGGCTTGTGACCTTCGACACCTACGACCTTTGCTTCGACTCTATGACCTGACATCATCATTCATATTCACACGTAATACGTAAACAAAAGTAAACACTTTTGGCAGTTGACAGTTGTCAATAGCGGAAGACTGCAACATTGCCACTTTTTGTATCTATTCTAATGCTAAAATCTATTTTTTCCAATGATCGTTTCATATTTTTTAATGGTCACTTTACATATAATGCGAAAATATTTTATTCGATATTGTTTAATGCACCGAAAATAATGCACTAACATTTTTCTCAATCTGCAGTTAAATAGCACCCATTATTTTTTTTCTTCAGCCTCTACGTGGTTATACGTAATGCCCGTCGTTCTAGTACCTAGTAATTATGTGCGTGGTAGACATCATCTTTTGATGGTTGTACCTCCTGCTCGCACAGTGCTTTATCGAACGGCTCCTAAAAAATGAGCCCCGAATACAGCACGACCATTTCAGAGTGCTGAAAATTCGCCTAGCACCTGTCGGACAGATTGACATTCGAGATAGCGAGGATAGCCAGTTGCATCAGGCGGCAGGATGCAATACTTCACCGCTGGAAACGGATTGACATGGGATAAACTTTAGTCCAGGATGCGAACCGTACCTCTATCGTTACTATGCATCGCGACTATCGCTAATGATACGAACGCATCCGCTACCAGAATCGATTCTTTTAACCGTCTACCTTTACATACATATGTATATGTATATATATATACATATGTATTACTATGCACTACCTTTGTAATCAACCAGTTCGCTCGAATCAACTGAGACAACGGAACCTTCTCGACAATCATTATTTTCATTATCGCTATTGATGATCCACTTGAGGCAGACGAGTTCCCGGAACTCGTGGCAGATTGGTCGTTTAGCATGAATTGTCGTTCCAAATTGATTGTATGTATGTAGTATGTATATTTTTAGACGTGTAAGCATATGGTTTGTGTAATCCGTCAGTGGACAGAGTTAATTACTTAGAAATTTTGAAACAATAGTAAACGCTTACGATCTGATCAGAAGCAGTAGTATTCAGTTTAATGAAGGCATAAAGTTGGAGATTGAAATTGAACTCTTTTTCATCGTATTTGTTGGATTTCTGTGAAGGTTGCATTTGATTGGTCATTACATGTGCCTCGTATTCAATTTTGATATCATTGTATATTCAAAAGGTGTTTGCGTTGAAGGTTCTGGCCATAATATCGTTAAAATAATATTTTTAGTCGCTGATATATTTATTACTTACTACTTTTACGAATGATAAATCGTCTCGATGAGATGTATTGCATGCATAGTCAATGAATTTGGCGTTACCTTCTCAAGGGGCTTAGAAGAGTTTAATGTGATTTTTAAGGCGAAAACACACTGAATCTAATGGCATGAGCACGTTCTTGGCCTCTCGTGGTGAGAAATCGCATGGGTTCTTTTTTAAGACAAGTTTTTCCTACATTTCTTTAAATATGAGAATCACTGACACACCCTTGTCAATAGAAGGATTTTAGGTCACATCATTTATATTTGGTGGGTGCAAATTTTGCTTAGAACTTTTGGCATTAACCAAAGCAGGCTTCATATACAGGCTTCGGACTTTTAGCTTTAAACTAGCAGCGTGGACTAGTGGTAAGCATAGTATACTTTCGAGCAGAGTTGCCAGGGTTCGATTCCTACTAGTAGCTGCTGGCCAGTCCTTGATTTGTGACTCCAGGGCGATCGTTTCCTATCAGAGTTTGTTTTACCATTTTTTTCTAATTTTCATGGAAAGGTTCCTATAAAATTGGCATCTTCTGTCCAATCTCTCATGCAAATCTTGATAGTTAGAAAAGTTATTCAGCTTCTTGATGTTCGCCAATTTGCATAATGCAAAAATTTATCCATAGATGTTACTGTGGATGATGTTTGTATGAATTCACACTATCGAAAATGCTTGTATTGATCGTATTGTTTCTGTTTCTGTTTAAGTACACTCGCCGCTTTGGAGTGATCTGTAGAGGCGAGTGTACAAGTTCGATTGAAATAAAATAAAAATAAAATGTATCTACGTCATCATTAAATATTAGTAGTGCACAATCGGTAGGCTTAGATCCCAGAACTTTTAGCGCTAAGAAACGAGTCGTGTTAAAGATAGATGAGGTGATCCTCTCATCGACCGCCCGCTGCGACAATAAGTAATAAAATTCGTTACACAAAAACCTCACTCAGCAGTATAGGCGAGTTAAGAAGAGACGACTGGACCGAGAGGATGACGATGCAGTTTTTTTCCTCCGCACTCTCAATGTCAATTTTTTCCGGTTCCGATTCAATGGCGAATTACCACCGAATTAACGCGAATAATTGTCACATTCAAGCGGCATGAGTATTCTTCTTCTGTGCGTTTTTTTTTTCGCATTTTGCGATAAGCATCTTCCGGTTTAAATTAATCAGCGTTCGAAGATGACGTGACGAGCGAACGAGATGACCCGGAGATATGTATGTACATATGTGGTGTGTATGAAGATTGAAGTTCGTTGCCATCGCGTGAACTACGAATTAACACGTTGCATTTAACAATTTGATGGTGTGTTTTTTCGGCTATTAAAAAATTAAAATGTGTTGAAATCGTTTGTCGTGGAAACGAATCGTTGAGTGAGTCGTTCGTTTGGATGAAAAGGTACAAAGTGTGTTTCAATTGGTGTTACATGATTCATTCGGTGTGTGTGTGTGTTTGTGGAATTCTTTGAAATTTTTGATTCATGGGATTTGAATCTGTGTGGGTGAAAAGATAGGTGTGTTAGCTATGGCTTAGATTGTTAAATAAAACCTTAAGGATTGATATTTTATGTTTATGATTCTTCAATACAATTAAAAGGAAAAATATTGGACTAATACTAACTAAGTAGCTCCAGTGAATGCATTGTCATGAGCTAAAAATGAAATGAAGATATGTAACTATCATTAACCAATGGAAACTAATAGTAATTTTATTTATATAAAACGTTATTCTAAATGTTAGGAAATATTGTTAGTCATGTCTTTGTGATTATTGAATATATTATATATTATATTACGTTAGGTGATGGCACATCAATTGCACTGTGCCAAAATTCGCATCGTTCAGATCTCGATTTAAACTCTCAAATGGAATAATGCTCGCCGTAGCAATTTTCCTATTAGTACATTATTCATACAACGAACGGATCATCAATTGATGGGGTCTGCGTCGTTCGAATGGCGAAATGGCGAAATTTGCCAACATTTGTCGTCAACAAAGCGTTCTTTCAAGGATAAAACGCTAACCTTCGCGTCCTTCCATATAAAAATTTGAGGAATTTTCTTTGGAATCGTGCCAACATTATAGAGTAACCAAGTTGATAGGGTGACCATATAATAGAGCCAGATTCGAGCACACTACGAACTAATGTACAATAAAAGAGACGAATGGCAGTGAGTCCTAGATCTGACGAATTACGGATTACGAATACAAGAATTTTTGTTGCCCTATCACAGATATTCCCAATATGGATGTTGATACTATTTTCGAAGACGATTCCCAGATCAGATATAAATAATTCTCTCTGAAGAAGAGAATCATGAAATTTGTACGGATACTCAATAGGAGGACGTGAACGAGAGTAAGAAATTACCCGACACCTTTGGATATTGAAGGGAAGTTTATTGACATTAGCCCATTCAAAAATAAAATTCAAATCCTCTTGCAAATAACGAGCGTCAGGTAAATCAATTATTCTCTTATAAATTTTTAAGTCATCATCATATAATAAAAATTTAGAATGGTGAATAGATGAATGAATATCGTTGATAAATAATAGGAATAATAAAGAGCCGAGATTTGATCCTTGGGGAGTCCTAGAAGTGGCAATATACTCATAAGAAACGCAACTCCCAAACTTAACGAATTGACGTCGATCCTGCAAATAAGAAACAAAAAGTCTAACAAGATTTAGTCTTTCAAGATCCAAGAAGACTTAATTTACTAACTAAAATTTTATGATTCACTTAATCAAACGCCTTCTCAAAATCAGTATATATTACATCCATTTGATTATTACAATCCAAAGAACGGGTCATGTCACTAGAGAAGCATAACAAATTGGTAATAGCTGATCTGGCCGGACGATAGCCATTCTGCTGATCAACAAGTTGTTTGTATCTCATTAGGAAATTTTGATACAGTATAAAATAGACTATGAACATTTATAAGAATTTTAAATACGTTTTTAATGTTATCCTATTATGCTGTATACACTGAAACCACAATATGATCATGCTATAAATACTAATAAGAAAAATAATGTGTAAAATAGAGCATTTTCACTGGATCAGTAGCTATGGTTGAATTGACTTAAGATTTGTATACTTATCGTGAATAAAATTTATGAAGAATAAAAAGCATTTAAATGTTACAAAAATTAGGGAGTTTGTTCTGATCACCAAATCTTTCCATGGACCTCAAGGGATCTCTGATTAAGAACGTCTGGTGTAATTTAAAACGTATCTATGATGCGAAGGAGCACATAAACGCGGCCAGGATGCACCGGTGAGGATGGACGGTCGACGTTTCGTCCTTTTTGTTATTTTGTCGTTGCAATTGAATTGCAAAGTGCACTCGGGATGCCTGCACGTCTTGCAGGTGGCGACTGAGACCGGACGTGCGATACTAAACGTGGGAGAGCAGAACTGCAACTGCAACTGCAAGTGACAACTGTCGCGCCTCGATCAGGTGCATCGGGCGATTTATTGGATATCGAATTGCAACGCCTGCGCTTCGTGCACACCCGCTATTATTAACAATTTTAAATTACTATTGATGGCACATACGTACATATATACACATGTCATCATAATGTTAATTTGAATAATTTTTGACATGAAATTTTCATCTGAAAACCACTACGTTTCTCTATATATAATATGTTTTTTGAAAGTCGATGACTTTGTTTGGGGGTTTTGAGGAGTTAAAAGAAGCCTATAAAGGTTTACCTTGGTTTTTTCGTATCATTTTATTACTACATATAAAAATTTAAACAGTTAGTTTGAACGTTACATGTGTATAATAAATTGTTTATTATACATATTTACTATCACAAGATCAATTTATATGAATTATATGGATTGCACTATCCTTTTTATCGTCTGGAATAAAATGTTAATATTAGAGATATTTGTTTGATCACATGATTAACAAACAGTAGAGAGAAATGGGTGATTTTCTTTTGAAATACATATACATATACTGTTTTATACATAATGCAAATTTATAATAAATATCTTAGCCATTTAGACATGTTTGTTATACATCTGTTTATTTTTCATTGGAATCATTTAAAAATAAGAGGAATAGTAAATGGATTAGATCCTTTTTTAAATTTCTATTCACTTCAAATGTTAAATGTTTTTACGTATTTAAAATAGAACGCTGTTTTTGGTCATGTGAATGATATTTTTTAATTAATAATATGAGATAATACGTTATTATGTGGTAATTTGATCAAAAGTTCATTCAAATTAATTGTGTGCGATTGAAAGCTCGACAGAACGAAGGCCTTGAATTTTGACGAAATCGCAAGCTTTCGAACCATCTACATACATATGTAAGTTTCATAATGATTTTTTTATGCCTTTGTAAAGTCATAATTGATCGCTTAATTGATTCGCTAGCATATGCGATGATAGCTTCGCAGCGAAAGTGCGACATTGATTATACCTGTCGAGATTTTTGCACAAAAGCTCGACACGCCAATTAATTTGATCGATGTCCGAACGCCTTCTGTGAAACTTAATTAGTACCACAACCGTTTTAGATTATTTGTGAATATTAAATTTTACATGGATATTATATATTAGACTTTCTATAGATATATACAGAACACTTTATACGGGTAAATTATGTGTGCCGTGTAGTGCAACCGATGCTGCATTATCCCCTTATTGTTTCGAACTTCGCGTAGGTGTTACACTACTAGCATTCCTCGAGATGGTAGTTTACCTGTTGTTAACATTATAAAGTTAACAAATTGCTCTCGCAAAGCCGACCTGCAAAACCCCTCTCTCCATATAGAGTGAAATAGTTTTCGTCGTGAAGATTCCCACCGATCTCACATACTTACCATCTACGTAATTGGAAATGTTATTATTAAGGTTATCTCGTAATTGGTGCCCTCGTTAGTTTCCTTCGTCACTTTGTAACGACATAATTCATAAATTGTATTATTTAAGTATGTTTGTATGTAGTTGTTGTACAAGTGGTTGGAAAGTGTCACATTTTGCAGTGCGTTTTAAAAGTGGTTTTATTTAATTGTGCGGCATTTTATGATTGCTCGTACGAGTATGTCGTTATGATTTTGTAGTGTGTTGTAAATGAAATGAAAATGAATTGCTTAGAATAGTTGATATTTCTCGGTCGGAAAATGTGTTGTGAATGTGACTTGCTTTTCCCTATAAGTGTTTATGATATCGTTAGACCGAATGTTGGTTTTGTTAGAAATTGCAACTGCAATATATTGATTAATGTGCTGTGCTATTTGGAAATTATATTTAAATTAATTGTATTCAAATATTAGTTTGTTGTATTAATCAATTTATTTTTATTGTTTCAGGTACGTACCTCTATATACATATTCTTCAATAATATGAGAGTTGTTGTAAGTGTTATTTTTTTAGTATTTATTCAAATATCAAGTATGCGTGATGCTTATACATACATACATACAGCAAGGGGTATTTAATTTCATTAATTAAAGGATGTTGTATATTATAATGATTTTTGTCTAGAAAGTTGTTTGATGGTTGCGTTAAAGAATTTTTTACTTCATCGGATTTTTTTCTAGTGAGAAAATTCTCGCATCGGTCTCGAATAAATTGGGTCTTTCCAAACGAAAACAATACATGAGATTCTCTTGACTCGAGTGAATATAAAACGCACGATAAACACAGCTCTAGAAATTATATTTATAAACTGAAAAAAAAGCACAATTAATTACGGATTTGATGGGGAAACTCATTAGTTATTTAATTAACTCGTAAAAAATTGAATTAACGACCCGCTGAATTCTCACGTTTGCCGCGCCTCGTATAAAGCATACTCACTAAACAAACACTAATTGATTCGATGGCAAACAGCAATCACCTGGCATGGCGGGATGATACACTTTATTTATTATTTATGTATGTATGTATGTATGTGGGAAAATCGGAAACTTTTACGATAGCCTTTTGATTTATTGCCGAAGGTGGTTTGTTTTGGAAACTTTCTTCTTTTTCTGCGCCGTATGTATGTATGTGCATATGTTTGTATTGTGCTTAATCTTCTCATCTTCCGATGCGAAGATCGGAGATGCGTTTCCTGTGTCGGCAAGGTAACCATTTGTTGCGACGATAGGTAACCGAGCTATTTGTCAATCATGACAACACCATAACTTTGGATGTCTGTGGATGCACTGAGAAAATTGAAGCGGAATCCACACACGTTGACAGGAAACGGCCTGTGCCATATAATTTTCCGGTCGGAATGGCGGTATTTGCTCGGAAAATTATTATACCTTGTATGTAGGAGGTGCTTTGCACTATTGGAAATGGGATAAGTGAACTGCAAAATGGTGTTTTTGAATGACGGTCGTCGTACGTGGAAAGATTGGTATTTTTACGCACACACATGTGTGTACATATTTTTTTGTTAAAAATAGAAATACTAATTTTATTGGCTGAAAATGGTCCGAATTTTAATGTCAAAAATGGGTTATCAGTATTTTTGGCACATACATATGTATGTATGTACATATGTATAATATAATATACCTATGTATGTATGTATATTTAAGTTCATTTTCTTTTGCAAAAGAAATTTGATTTATTTTAACTATTTAATTGGGTGCACTATTTGTGCATGATTACAAATAATAATTTAGAGTTTACAAATGATTTATAGACATTTTATACTACTTTATATCCGGGATTAAATTTTCGGTAGTTTTTTCTTTACCATGTGGATAATACTATTTCTTTTCAATATTGTTTCGATCATTAAGACTTTATTTCTAAACTAAGCAAATAACAAAAGTAGTGGGTCATGAAAGGAATTGAGATTTTAAATTGTGAAAATCATTTCATATGCCGATTGCTTCTACAAAGTCTCTTTCGAAGTTATATATTACATAGATGTTATTTATTTGTTTGTTTAGCAGTTGTCTGTTATTTACACAGTTTCCTATTCAACTATTAAAAGCGTTAATACCGTATCGTACATGATGTAAATTCCGTATATAATATTTTTTCATACTGTACCTATATTGTGCTCAATCTATTTAGTAGATTGTGTGTTGATAAACTGCAGAAAGTACAGAATATAGAAATGCGTGCAATTTTGAATGTGAGGAAATGTAATAATGTTAGATGAATCGAAATGGTTGGATTTTAGAAATAGTCTTAAATTAAGCACTTTAAAATTTATATATAAGCTGAATAAGAATCTATTACCCGAATATTTTAATAATCATATAGTTAGGGATATAGATATACATAATTATTAAACTAGAAATAGGAATAAATTAATTATAGGTAGAGTTAAGGAAGCAAAAGCTGCAGGAGGTGTTTTCCACAGAGGTGTTCAAATATACAATGCCCTTCCTGAGAGCATTAGAGGTGCTTTAGAGGTAACATTGGTGCTTTCTTGAGGGGTGTTAATGGATACCTCTGTGGAAGATGACGTAATTATATACATATGTAAGTTAAATAAAATGCTATGTTTGGAATTATATTATATTATTTTAGGGTTACTACTAATTCACTGAGCAACAAAAATCACGTTTTTGAGTTACCAGAACAGAGACTAACCAATCTTTACTAAGTTTGACCCCCTGAATTCGAATATGATTTTTGTTGGTTGGGTCTCCTTTACGAGATATAAGCGTTTAAAAAAATGCGCAATTCTTACAGTTTTTTGGCTTTTGCGGTGTTTAATTCAAAATCTAGTATTACTGTGCTCAAAGTTAGTATTTGAATCAATAGTCAGATTTTTTTTCTATTGGTTGTGATTTTTTATTGTTTTAAAATACTTATAATTAATTGATTTTGAATTAAAGACTGCAAAAGCCAAAAAACTATTAAAATTGCGCATTTTTTCAAACGCTCATATCTCGTAAAGGAGACCCAACCAAAAAAAATCATTATCATATTCGAATTCAGTGGGTCCAACTTAGTAATGGTTGGTTAGTCTCCGCTTTGGTATTTTTTTTTGTTGCTCAGTGCTATCGTTTTGTTAATTTTGTCATATTATATGTACATAGTTGTTAGTTTTAGTTTAAAATTGTTAATTGTGAAATAATTCATTAGCAATTTTCAAATATTGTTTTTATATTTTTCGTTCTATAGAATTTGAACCGTTGGCTTTTGACAAAATTGGCGAATTCCAACCGTCTAGGACTATTTGAATGGAAATCGTTCTGTTTTGTATGTAGTTCGACGTTCGCATAGATATACGTGGGCGTGGGACACGCGTTCCTTCAGATGGCATGTAGGAGACGTCGACCCATCGTCGACTGGTCGGTTGTTTGTCGAAATCTGACAGGACTGATCGACACAACACCGACAAAATAGCCCCCAAGAGATGCTTATCGGGCGGAAGATCGATCACACACAATGTGCTATCGCGTCATCCACCACGAAGATGTTTTCCATCATTGCTTCTGGCGCTATCTGCACCATCGTCTGCCTCCTAGTTACTCAACTCGTTCACTTCTATTGCCTTTTTGGTGTGTGTTGTCGGTCGTCATCAGGTCTGCGTCTCTCACAGATCGGGTTCCATTTTACGTGGATGGTACTATTATCGTATAAGATAAAATATGGTTTTTTTTTGTCTGTCAACTAATATGCCATTGTTCTGTTTTGTATCGATGCTTTCGGTCAAGTTTTAGGACGTGCTGTATAGATTAAAATTAACAATTCTTGGAAGGGTGAGATTCAATGCTCGTCCTTTTTAGTGTAGTCATTATAAAAATATGGATTTTCATATCTTTGATGCGGCTAAGTTTGTTATTATTGAAATGTTTCTTCGCCGTTGTAGGATATATTAAAAGTTATGTGTGTATAAATGCTATAAGTGCAATTAATTGGGTGATTTATTACTTGGCAGACTCGTAGCTTCAAACTAGTAGGTATTTACCGTCAAATTTTATAAACCTGTAAATGGTAAAATCTTTTTCCTACTACCGGTATACCGGTATTTACCGTGGATTAAATAACTATACGGTTATTTTTCTTAAAAACGCTAACCTAGATTGAATCGAGAAAAATTTAAAATAAATCTCAGGTGAATAATTTAATATAAATGCATTTAGAGTAAATCGTAAATATAATTTACTCTAAATGCTTGGACCATTTGAAAGCTTCGATCAGAATAAAAACAACCGTCTGATTGCATTTATTACGATTTGATTAGTCTTTGTTGCCAGTGAATTTATCAATTTGAATTTGCCACATTTAATGCTGAAAATAATCAAATCCCAGACAACCTAGTCCATAATACGCCATTTGCATCGATTTTTAATGTAATGTTGTGCAATAATATGCCTGTATATGAATTTAATTAGCTATAAAATAGTTAATGGTAAATACCGATGGCGAAATTTTGCCGATTTACCGGTAAACCGGTATACCGGTATTGCGATCCCTAGGTGGTTGATCCTTTAATATTAAGAAATAATTGATTTAGCTTTAAATTTTTAGTATTTTCCAAGCTTTTCTTAGAATCTTAGTGCTAAAATTGAGTGATTTATTTCACGATTTACTGGCCATCACATATGTACAAAATTAAAATGATTAAAATAAAATAGTATTCGTGCATTTTATGACCGAAAACGTTTATGAGTGTATGTATATGTTAATATTAATCGAAAACGACTGTTGTTTATTATCTTTTAACATATGGAAACGTTGTTAAAGTAAAACGTTATTGTTTAAATTATAATACGAGTAAATTACAGCAGTGTAATCTTACTCCCATACTAATCATCATAATTATAATTAACATTATGTCCGTGTTAGGCGGCTCATTTCCAGTAAAAGAAAATGGTAATTATTCCCATTGATTTTCGCATAAATCTTCCACTTTAATCGAGTAATAAAATTTTAAAAGATGCACCCTCGACGAGCACGAAACTGCATAATAATAAGAACGAATTTAATATTGATACGAGCGGTCAGACTGGATCTTAACCCTCCCTCACCGAAGTGGGGGTGTGCAAGTGCCCCAATTTTTACGTTTTTCGTAATAACTATGTGGTTTTCAAAGCCCTATATTTCTTGCATTCCTAGAATGAACTACATGAAATTTATTTTAATAGATTTTGTATGATTTAGAGAAGGGATACATCGTAAAAAAATACATTGATACATTTCTACGTTCCATTGTATGATTTAAAGGCGGTAGCGATAAGTCATGTTTTTCGTCTGTTCGCTTGCATATTCTTGTTGATCGATGAATCAATACGAGAGAAAGAGACAGCTATATTTTCGTAAGCTATTGTTTGGCGCGTGGCTATTGAGTCATGCAGTCGCCTGTTGGCCTTACCTATGTGCGTTTGCGTGTTGATGCTTGTCGTTATTTTTTAATAAAAAAATAGTCAAAAACATGCTATAGGACTAAAACTTTTTTATTTTGATGTATAAAATGATTAATAAGATATATGTACATATATTGAACCCATTTGTATCGAGAAAAACTGTATTCTGATCAAAAAATAGTGGGGTCTTACTCGACCCCGGTTCGGGACACTCGTTTGATCTCGACGCTCCGTCCTTCAAAGGTTAAGCTCGTCAAAAAGCGCACCTTGTCAAATATTATATGTATATAGTAATCATAGTAAAAAATATGACAAAGGAGAATCGAGCGAACGGTGAGCTTTAATAGCACCTGTCACACCGACAAAACTGAGATACCTTATCTTTCGATATGTAATAGTTGAAAACTTAATGTCGATATCAGTAAATACTGACGGAGTCGATCTCGCTTTTAGATGCGTCCGATAGCGATCGTTTTGTATACAAACTTTGGACCGGTGGGAAGTGTATCTTCGCTTTTGTATTGGTTTTAGATCGATCGGTTGTGACCGTTGGCGACAGGGTGTTTCTGAGATTGGTCTCACGGATTACGTGACCGTTTTATTACCGTCGGTTATAGATATGTTATGATTGTCGTGGAAAAAAGTGCATGGGAAGCTTAATTTGTAATTAAATGGCGATCGTTTCGTACGATGTCGCTTTTTAAAAATGGTCATAGAAACCGCGTCCAGTTTGGCTTTCATTGCTGTTTTTTTTTTCTGGTGTTTTATCTAATTTGAAAATCGATTATCGATGTCGACTTTCTATGCAACTTGGTGTGTCAGTCTGTGTGTATGCAATCTGTGATTTGTGATCGCCAATAAGTTACTGTTTTTTTTTTATTCGTATTTGAAATATTTTACTCAACTGTCAAATTTATCTCGCCGTTTGACTTATCGATCCGAATGGCGATTTGTTTCCGTTTGGTGTTTTAGCTGTTCTAATATTTCATTGGAGAGGGATTGTTTCGAGTGTGTTGGATTCGATCGATTGTGGAATTGTGTCGAATGGAATTGGGCATAATCGGTAGAAAGTTTCCACGGTGAGGAATTGGAGATTTTGATCTTAATGGAAAAGTTGAAATGTTCGTCGCATTTTTTTGTGGGTTTTTTAAATGGAAATCGATCTTATATACATACATCTACGTATTCATTTTAGACTAAAAAATAAACATGTGCATATTAATTTTATGCATACTCCTTAGACTCGTTTAGAAGTTGAACGTGGACTCTACATGCATATGCTCACTGCAAAGTTTTTGCCTTCTTTTTAAGATTTGGTCCAAATTATAATATCTTAAAATATATTATCTACTTTCAGTGGAGTGCCAGTTTTTTACAGATTTAATTAATCTACATATAAGTTCATTCAAAGCTCTCAGTTATCTACAAAGTTTATACTTAGATAGAACTATAGGTGGATAGATGAAAGATAGAATGTCTCAAACCCATTTGGATCAACCCATTGGATTTTTAGCTATATAAATATGATATCTAATAACTTCCATTACTCTTCTGAGATGTCTCATTTCCTAACCAAACTATTAAATATGACGAATTTTAATCTGTTTATGTTCATCATTTTTTTCAACAGAGTCAAAGAATCTCATCAACTGCTCTTATAATTTTTATCTGCCTTCCATCAAACCAAAAATTTACTCCCTAGTATATAATATTTGGCCTGTTGAATACCTGTTGAATACCCGTTGAATACCTGTTGCATACCTGTTGAATACCTGTAGAATACCCGTAGAATACCTGTAGAATACCTGTAGAATACCTGTTCTTCTGACTAAAACTTTTTTAAACGAGATTTTTAATAATTCACTATTCAACCACATTTGTAACCCTTCATCCTATCATAGATGGTATCCAGTCCATGAAATTTTAATTTTTCATTAATTCTGGCTCGGTTTTGTCGGTTCGGTGATTATTCCACAAAAACCGATCTCGCGCACATCACTAAAATCTAGATCACGGAACATCTGACACCCAAATACTCCATCAATTGAAAGCTAACTACGTGAAATATTGTACTAACGAGAACTCGAGTGCCAGATATTCCTATTATCGCGATTTTTGAGGCAACGATTGTCGTGCGCAAGATCGCTTTTTGCGGAATAATCCGTTTACCGGTTTTATCACCGAGTGCTTTTCCTGGTGCAGTTTTGTTGCCGCGCGGTAATGTCGTGGCGATTATTTCGGGGCGCTTTTGTCTGTTGTACCAAAGTCGGGGTACCATCATAGATACCTTTATAAATATGTAAACCACTCTTTCAATTTTAGCTTAAGTTGAAATCAAAGTTAAAAAAAATTACTTATGTTAATTTTTTGCAAAAATAGTCAACGCTAAATAAATAAACAAGCTAAATGATTCTTACCAAATATTGATACTACTTTGACCCTTCTGAAGGTTCATTCTGAGACGGAAAAAAGTGAATTTTCTATACGCATTTTCTAAGTTATATGTATATGTACTAATGACATTTCCACATTGTACATTTGTAGACTCTTGCTGTATAGGCACAAATTGCGGAATATTAGAGCTCACCATATTGGATATCTGAAAATTGTTGAATATTTCGATCTTCTACAGTGGAAAGGAATAGACTACTCTTGATGTATGATTATTGAATATACCCACCCGCCCAGACATTTCACTCGCCGTTTCGCAAACAATGCATAATGTAATGGAAGGTGTGAAGCATTTACATCGAAAATTGAATATGAACACCCGTCTTCACACGATTATTCCTTAGTCTTCCAAAATAGATTCGAAATCTCACGAAGTCGTACCGCATTTACAATACAAAGCACGCGCGCGCTTTACCCGAACGCTCATTACATACAAAGCGCCTCCACATATTTCTAAATATTACTTACGTTTCTTCCTCAAACTGGTCCACACTACCATTGCAGAAACGTTTCCGATAAGTATCTCCCTTCTGCCGAGGTATATTGCGGTTGTTTAGAGTGTCGTATCTGTCGTCTGGGGCCATTCGTTTATGTCGCATTAACGACTCGCGGCGCTATATATTACGGCCGGTAATGGCCCGGATCCGTCCGTTCTATTATTATTATTATCGATCAGATAAAAAGGCGATCGGATCATCTCCGAAATATGTACGGGTCTATGTATGTATGTATGCATATCTAATAAATAAATATACAATTTCGATTCGAACGACCTGACTTTCGACATTCCTCGCGCTGTATGGTGTGCGAAGCGCGCACGGTGGCACGTCTCACTTATCAACTTGTGAAATTTAATATGTTCGTTTAGTGAATTCGGGCTAATTTGTATCGATGCGATATCTTAAGACACACTCGACTTCTGTTCGTCGATGTATAATGTTTCATCATTTTTTATTGCGATAGCTTAAAAATTACAGACGCTCAAAGACGAGTCGGATGAATAAATTGTGTGTGTGTGTGTGTGTGCGCGCGTTTTATGTGATTTTTTTTTGTTTGTTTTAGATTGATTCAATTGATTAGATTAGAGATTGCAATGTATTGGTTGCCGAAAAAGGTTTTTCCAACTCTTGTGTATTAAACTGAGAATTGTCTTTAAAGCAATGATGCAAAATTCAGTATGAAAGTTTATTTAAAATCGACGCGTAGAAGAATTTTAATGTGAATTTAAAGTGAGAGTCTGGCATATAAGGATACTTTTTGCTTGATGTTATTTTTGTTTAAAATTAAAATATCGTTCTGTTAATTGATTGAAATGTGTACAATATAAAGCAATATAAATAAGAAAAAAATATTTCTCCAATCAATAATGAATCCTTACCACTAAGAAAGTAAGATCGTGTTACATAAGATCGCTTGAGGGATTTCAAATATTGAATCGAAAATATTGGTCATGATGGAAATTGTTTTTTGATCATTTTTTAGTGAAATTTGGAAATGCATTTAACAAGGATGTGAAAGATGAGATTACTCGGTGCTTTGAATCCTTTGACAAGGAATTTAAGCGGTACTTCTTTGAGCTTACAAGTGAGGATGCTGCATTGATGCAAAACTTAATTGTAGACAATTTCGGCATTTTTGATTGAGTGCAAAATTAATCTTTAGATATGTGAAACCATTTAGGCTCTTGGTTTTCTTTTTATAAAATAAATTTATTTTTAAAAAGCAAAGCCAAGGAAAAATCTAAATGTTGAGAATGATGCATAGTTGCCTTTTATCAAATTTATAAGATGCCCAGATGCTAATAAAATCATTGTATATTAATCCGAACTATACTCTATTTTGATTTTTAAATGCTTTTCATAAATAATAAATTATGTTCACAATAGATCTTAGGTGTATTTTAATGGCTACTGATCCAGTGATAATTATCAACATTACACAGTTATTGTTCTTGTTAGTATTTATAATATATTTTTTTTATTTCATTGTAAATGTGCATATATGTATGTACAACATAATGGAAAAAAAAGCTCAGAAACTTATTTGCAATTCGTATAAATTTTATGCAAATGTGTTTCCAAGCTATGTATATGGCCAATATACATAAACAGAGGATTTGTTTCTATTTAAAAAAAAAATTGGAAGCCAGCGGATTAGATTATCTTTATAAATTCATATCCGAATGAATTTCATAAAACCGTACAATTCTCACCGTATAATATTTGCATATATATTTTAACACCTTTAACCTTTTCGGTCGATAATGGCAGATCGGCACGGCGATAGCGTTTTGTTCGATCCTCGAGCTAAATCAAAAGCGCAAGAACACTTTTTAATGCTCAAATTAATTATTTTATCGGTCGTAAATTCGGACAAAGTTTCGAACGTTAACGCTAATTTACGGCGTATAAAATTTGACAGCTTATCAGATCGCTATCGTATCAACGGGTGTGACATTCTCGAATAAATTCGCCTCTATCCGGTTGCGATAACAAAAGAAACACCAGACCAGATTGATTTATGCAGGTATTATGTATTGCGTGCGTGTTCTTTTGAAGCGAAACTTCTTCGCTGATGGCTCGTAAACTCGACCGGAAGTAAATATAACGTAACGGAAGGACTAGTAGCACCTATCAAAAAATTAAAATTACCTTAAATTTGTAATCACATATCAATTCCTTCACAAAATTTTCTATTGTAATATCAATCGGCATATAATGCTAGCTTAATATAAAAAAAAGTCGAATACAATGTCTTTTCGAATTTGCTTGGTCTACAAACGTGTCGTTTTTTGTGTTGTGCGAGCGAGACACTTCGGTGTTGCAACGCGTGCGAAAGAGATAGCGATGCGATCGACGCGTTTTCGCGTCAACGGTCTTCTGCGCCTGCTTTTGTATGTACGTAGATAAATATTAAATTTAAGTAACACCCTTCTATCAGGATCGAAATGTAATGATGGGGTTGGGTGCGTGCAATTAGCGCCGTTTGGGAGCCCGGTCACGACCGATACGGAACCGGACCGGTTTTCCGGAACCCATATTGTAATTGTTAACGTCGTTTATTACGTTGTGTGTGTGTGTGAAGCACGACTGCAATTAAGCTGCTGCCGAAGATGTGGAGCATGCTCTTCATTTATTATTATCATTATTATTCTTATGAGAGTTTTCCGATATCACACTAAATCATCTTTTGGTTTATTTATTTTTTTGGTGCTTTACGATGCGAGTTTAAGTTTTAATTTAAATCGCAAGTGTTGTGATTTATCGTTTTGTAGACGTTCAGGGTTGTTCTTTCATAAAAATCCAATCTTAAGGCTTTAAGTTTCTGACTATTGGACACGTACATAGATACATACATATGTATGCGTATGCTACACCCAATTTGTGGAATTGCTTATTTCATGAATTGAACTTTTGGGTTCTAATATTTGGGTGTAATATATGTGTATATCACTATTTGGGTGTAATATATGTAATATATATATAAAGGGCTGCTGAGAGGAATCATGGACCCTGGTAAAAATATTCCGGGCCCTATGATAAACTAAAAAGAATATCTTATAGATATGTATACATATATCAGAAAAATACCTACATATATGTTGGTTGCTATTTTTTAAAATAACAGAATAAGAAAGTATGATTTCTGATACCCAGCTACCCCCCATTCTCTCGTCAGCCCTGTATATATATATACATACATATATGTACATACATATTTTTTTTACATATATATGCCCCCCAATATATCAACCCCAATGCGCTTTCGTAGACAATTAATTGCAGACATTGCAGTATTTTTTATTACATAAATCGCTGTATTTCGAGAGGCTGAAGAACACGAAATTAAAAATTAATTAATTAATTAATTAATCCATAGAGACATCTATGGATATAGACTTGTACATAAAATTTTACATAATTGTACATAAATCAAATTCACATATTTGTGACATAGCGGGTTGGATAGTTTTTGCCAATTTGATGGAAGCACTGTTTCAACGAAATGAAATCAGATAAATTGTCGAACTCTGAAAGGAAACGATTGACTTGGCGTCACAAATATCCAAGTCTGACCAGCAGCATTAAAGATTAGCACGGGACCGAACCCGGTAACCTGTCGGTGCTGAGCGTAAACGCAACCACCGAGCCATACTGCTGGCTAATGTTATGTTACAGTTGAAGTGTATCTTTTAGTTGTAATATATTTTGACTAGTTCGAATATATTTCGTCTAAACCACGTCAGTTGATTCATATGGCGAATTACATTCCAACTGGTCAAAATATATAACAACTGAAAATAAAATTCAACTGTAATAACTGGTACCAGGTAAAATGGAGAGGTTGGACTTTCGTAAAAACGTCACTCGACTAGTAAATTGAGTTGGAAAGTCACAATTTTGTTTTGAACACATTCTTAGAGTTATATGCAGCAGTGCCATACTAATTACCTTAATTCGTAATACCTAGCAAATATTAGAGCATTATTGAATTCTAAAGCACTCGTAAAAACATCAGAGCTGTCATAATGTAACTGTTATATTATAACTGAAAATACGCTTCAACTTTAATATATAGATTTGTCACATAATTATTATATACATACATATAATATACATATGGACATATATATTCTCAGACTATTAACACCGGATCCTTGTTTCTCAAATTTGAGCCGCATGTTTCTGAAACGTCCTGGGCGACCTCGCCTCACGACGCGTTCTCTTTTATTATTTATTCCCCATTCAAATTTCGCAGACCATGTACTCGCGATTATTATTCGCTTATTATGGTGAAAATTCGCCTCTGCAAACAGTGTTCGGTGTGTGTGTGTGTATTTGTTGTGGGTCGGAAACCGCGTCTCGCCAATATGGGGCTGCTTGAGCTGCGGTCGCAGCTTCAGACTCCTGGACTGATTGCTCATTGTTCGCCCATCACGTCGGCCCTAATGGTTATTGGTTTGTTTGCCAATACGCCGTCTCTCACCTTTTCCATGATCCAGCACTTCCTCAACTTTGGGTTGCTGTTTTGTTGTGTCGCCGTGGGAACACCGGTGCCAGTTTTCGCGACAAGGAGATTTGATCTCGTTTAGAGCTGAAAGCAATCCTCACACTAATGTTGAAGGAATGTGAAAAGGACATCATCCTAGTCGGTCAGAGTGCACGTGCGTATGCAAAATATGTGAGTAATGTCTTATCGATATCCATCTATGTCATGTCGTATCTACCCCATTGACGTATCTACCCCAGAAGTTGAAGATCTTTTTGTCCTATTGTAAGTTATATTTTTTTAATTTTTTAGATCATCGTAGTATCTTTATATCTATTGAAGAAAAGTCTATCGGTTTTTTTTAAGTTTGGAAGCACTCATCAGGGATTTGGTACATTGCCTGATTTTAATCGCTGTTCCGTTTACTCGAGCTTACGGGTTTAGATATTTGTAAAATTTAGTATGATGTTCAGGCGTACTGTAAAAGCAGAAGGATTTGAATCAAATGAAGATCAAATTTTGAGAAAATATGGTCTAGAACAAACTGTCATTTGATAGAAGCCACCCACTAAGAAATTATCGAAATCCCCATCTACAAGCTTGTTTCTGTCTCTCAAAATAAAACTTCTGAAGATTTGTCTATTTTTATAACAAATTATTAATCATGAGGTATTTGTAAAGATCATGGAACAATTTTTGCTTAGTTTAAATGCTTGCTCCATTTATTTGTTGAAATTTTACTAGATACAAAGTCCGAATTTGTTGGAGCGATTGGATTTTTCAAATGGAGCTTAATATGTAAGCTTTCTTTAGGTATAAAAATGTGAAAACTCTGCATAATCTGTTTTTTGAGAAATATCACTACAACCGAAAAGTTTGAGGAGCATTTGGTCTGCGTTGGGATGTTCGTTGGTGGTACAAAATATCGCTATACCGTTTCACTTCCATCAGCAAAATGTGTACATAATCGACTTATGTACATACATACATTATTTGATACGAGTTGCTTTCCCTCGCAAGACGTTGATGACTCACTCCAAGCATGTAAAATCATCAAACAACAAAAAGATCACACCCATACAAAGGTGCACAATTCAAAACCCAAGTTTTATTACTTCATTAATGTTTACGTTTGTATTGTGCGATATGTATAATTAATACGCCGCAGTTTTCCGTTAAAATCGATCCACTTTGCGGTTTGAGACAACACAACTTTGTTTGCACAAACTCGCTTAATTTCACGCTATAATCTCGTTTCGAAGGACCCAAGAAGGATGAGCTTTTGCGGCTCGACGCTCCTGCGGCAGTCCTTTGCGGCAAACCGCAGAAGATGCTGCAGCTTCATTAGCTCTGCGGTCTCGCCAGCTCTTTGTCTTTCCGAAAAATAATAAAAAGGAAGAAAAAAAAAGCGAGCTAAAAACCAATCGGTGATGATTCGATCGTTTAACCTCACAGAAATAAAACCCAAACTGGTGCAAGCAGCTTCCACTCCCACAGCGACAAACCGTGTTGTTCGCTTCGGTCGTTTGCGGTTTGCCTCGTCAAAAGTTGCGGTTGAATTTTTGACAAGAAAGAAGTCTCAAAGTTTGCGCAATCGGTGTCGAAATGGTTGAGCTCTTTTGTTGTTGTTGGTTCTTAAGTTCGGCTTACACAGAAGCGACACTCGTGTCAATAAGTCTAAATAAATTATATCGAAAATACGACGACTCACAACTTTCAAAAGTTAGATAGCAACTCGTAAAGTTAGTTAAACTTGGTCGATTCAGTTGATCTCGACTGTTCTTCTATATACATATATACATACATATGTATATTGAAATTTAAAGACCATTTCAGTCCTCTTCTTGAATTAAAACTCCTGTATTAAGTTATTTGTCTCTGATTGCCTTGCACTTTTCTCTAAATATTTTTTGTCCATACGTAGTCTCCTGCTTTGGAAGTCACGGCACGCCACTGGTATGCACATATTACATATATAATACATATGTTAGTTCCAATTCGCTACAATTAAATTAATGAATTAAGTAGTGACATCAATAATAAGATTGCTCTAAATCTAATGGTTGCGCTATAATAATCGGTGATCCACAATTACCAAAACGTTTAACCTATGCTATTACCAAATTACCACGATCCACAATTACCAAAACGTATGCTATTTTTTATTTGAAAAAAAAAAAAACTCTTTAAAGCTTTTATTTAGTTTGATTGCATATACATATTTTTATTTCAGACTGAAAGTTTCATGATTTAAATCTTGATAATAGTCGAAATATTTGACACCACCAAATTCAGTTCCAGTTTCTGTAGACGTAGCTCGTTTCTCGTTGTCGAAACTACGGTATATCTGGGTATGCATAGGTGTGTTTCGGGCTTAAAGTCATCATCGTAATATTTCAGAACCGTAATATTGTATGTAGTTTTGCTCTGGGTCGTGGGTATGTTCGTGTGAGGTTGTGGGGTATCACAATGCGCGAGTCAATTCCCCTTAGACACGGGCCATTTCACGCCTGGCTGACCACCATTGTCAAGTTTTAGGGTCAACGTTGGGTCTGCTCGACCGTTCTAATTAAATTGGTTGTGAGATGACCACACAAAAAACTCCAGACCACCGTCCAAAACGTGAAAAAATGAACCGGAGAATACAACAACGCGCGTTCCATTAACCAAACTCATCGGTATGTGAGTACACAACTACCTCGCTATAATTGAACTTTGTTTGAAATGAGCATAAAAACTAATCTTATTAAATGGCTTGCATGAAAGTGGATGGCACGTGAACTCATCGACTTGACTTTTTATTAATGAAGGTTCTGAATGATCTGCTTCATTATTTGTATCTCAACTTCTATTATAAACAGTAGCTTTATAATACTTTATAGCCTAACTTTATTAATTGCAAGTTCAAACAATACATTTACATAAGTTTAATATGTATTCAATTTATATCCTTATGTCTTCTCTCTTCTTGCTTCATATGTTAGCTTATTTGATTTGATTTTGATTTTTAAATCCTTTTTATTATTACTAAATTATGTTCACAATACGTCTTGTATCTATTTTAATAGTTACTGATCTACTGATCATTTTCTAGTTTACAATTTTAATTTAATTTTGTTAGTAATCATAGTATTATATTATTCTAATGTTATTGTACAGCATAATAGGAAAAAGAGCTCAAAACCTATTTACAATTCTTATAAATGCTCATAATACATCTAATACATAATATTATTTAAAGACTCTCTACAGTGGACGATCTAAAGCAGATTGTGTTTAGGTAAACTGTGTTTATACCTGAAGGCGATATACATTTTGTTAGCTCATTTGATGTTATTGTTCTTGAATTGGATTCAATAAGGTGACAGTTTTATTGTTTTAGATCTTTCTGTGACGTTTTGTTTATATATGTATATTTAGAAATGATTTTTGAACTCGCAAAGTGATTATCTAGCCAAAGTGCCTAATGTGCATGGGTGGAGTGTTTGTGTACTAGTCAACTGTATATGCGGCACTTTTCCTTTGGCAGGTCTGTCGTAAAAACGCATAATAAAATCCATTTGATCTCATCTAATGCTATTTCCAGAGAAGATTGGAGAAGAGTCGTTAACCATACACCCCAGATTATGGAGGTTACGATCCTCAGTTTTGAGGGACTGACTATAAAGAAGATTTAACATTTAGAATCTCTTGTATATACAAGCATCCTTAAATTCCCTTTAAATGAATTACGGACCTCACACAACTTCACGTACTTTTTTGGCAAGAGTTCCTTTCTGGCCTTTCGTTCTCGCAGATTCGTTACGACCCATCGGACACGGCACGTTCATATTTCAGCGACAGACAAAGTTAAAGATCTCAACGAGTTTTTTGTCGATCGTTTTCTGTCTCTTTTTGTAAGGACCAATGAAATAATTCGATTTAGTTAGTCTTTGCGAAAAGTTCGAGGTGGTTCACTTTTGACGATCTAATAACTCTTTTCTTGTGTAATCGAGCTGTTGGATGTTCTGCGTTGCCATAATTGTTTGGCTCCCCAATAATAACAGACTTTCTCGTCTTCCTCACCACTTCGTGGCAATATAATCCACGTGTATACTTACACCAACGATTATACCCGTCGAGTATTATATGGGTGTATCGTAGCGAGGCACGATGTTGCCATAGTATAATATATGTATGTATGTATGCATACCTATCTTCGGCAGCAGCAGCAACAGCATCAACAACACAGACAATGGCCACGAAGGAAAATTAATCTCTCGGTGAATCGGTCTGATATGCTTAATTGTCTGACATCACGAATTGCCGCTCGTCTTGCCGCGTGCACCTCACAGTCCAATCGAAGGGTTCGTAGCCGAAAGGTATGGACGAGCGCTTAGAATGTGAAGTACGAAATTGAACCTATTGAATCGATGGAAAAGTATAGAAAGCGGGCTTATTCTTGACGTTTAATTTAATTGTATTTTAATATGGGTATTGTCTGATTGAAAAGAGCATATTTTGTATTGTAAAGTTGTCTGGAAGTTAATGTGAAAATATCGAATGAAAGTGTCTAAGGATCGTAGTTATGAAGATCAAAGGCTAATTTGAATATATCAAAATATTCATACCATTTTTGTACAGAAGCGCATATATGTATGTATGTTTGTAAAACTTTCAATTTGTAACATTCGTTCCACAACTTGACCATGAACTTTTCAGTTATTAAACTCCTGCTAAGCATTATTTACACAGTTTTATTGGTCATTTTATAAAGCCAGTTTACACATACATACTACGTGTCAAACGAAAATTCCACACTCTGTATTAATCATCTCCGTTCAACCGAAAACGGTTTTGTTAATTAGCGGTCATCACCGCTCAATTATCTCGATGCGAACTTTCCGAGCTCAGCAACTATTAATTTAACTAAACTTGCCCGTTTGCCTCTGGGTGTTGCCGGCTGTCCGCTACCAAATATTTGACACGCTATATCATCATCATCATCATCATCGCTGTGGTCTCCGAAAACCGAACCGTTGGCGCGTTGTCGCGTTCACTTCAAGGAGTTAGGGACGTTCGTTCGCGTCGTAACGAAGTGCATTGATAGCTCAGTTTAGCATGTGGATTGTCCGACACGAGGGTCTGACAGTGGAATGTCGTCCACCGGTCGTCTGGAGATGAACCAACCCGATAAACCCCCTGGAGAACAGGACTGCGAACGTCTTCGAACTTGATAATAAAAAAAATTACAATAAATATAAAACGTCGAGCTTGCGACTGTCTCGTAACGTTACTGGAGCAACAATGTCGACGATTATCTAATAATTATCCGACGAAGAGCAAACACGGTTGTAGCGCGGCACGAGCACGACATTATTATCTCTCGAGCTACTGCTATAATTTCGTGTCAACATTATCGCACAGTTGAAGTGTAAGCTCATTGCCGACGGCACGCTCTCCGCTCGCGCGCCTCTTTACGCAAAAGCTCGATTTTCACCAGATCTAAAGCTTTCCACGCGGCGAATCTAGTTTGAATTCAATATTAAACTATCAATTTGAGATTTGCGCGCGTCGAAATTGAATTCGTTCTGAGTTGAATGCGTGAAATCTACGCGCGTTTAGTCGCCGACGTTCATTCATGTGCGAAAATATCCCGGTTCCGCGTGACGATGGTAATTAAAAATATAGCGGCTAACAGGATATTGCATGATGATAATTTATATCTACGTTTTTTTTTGTTAATTGCACACACACACACACACACACACATGCTGTGATTGCGTTGTAATTCATGAAGTTGTCGTGAATTTATTCGTGGTTTGTTTTTGATTATCTTTTGCTGCGGCGATGTCGCAACTCGAGAAGAACAATGGGGCAGTTGCATTCGCTTCATCATCGGTTAATTTGTGTGGTTAGATTGCGAGAACGATTCCCATGAAACTGCCGGGTAATGTAATCAATGGTTAATTTATCAATTTGCAATTGAATTTGATCGAATTATTACAGTGATGAAATTCAAACTGAATTATTCACTTGATTCTTCCACGATGCGACGGCAACGAGTATTTATAAATACAAGACTGTTGCATTTACCAGTTTCATAAGAATAATACGACAGTAGTTTAAAAAATGATCATTCCTTGGAAGGCCTTCATTCCTGTGCAAAGAGGGCTTCCGCTCAAGCTTCAGATGTGAAAACCTTCAATTATGAATTATGCTCGCTGAGGTATTCTTATCGTATAATGGATATATGTACATATGTAGTTTCATAATGAAAAACTAGTATGAAACATTGTATGGAAACACACTTTTTTATCATCCTGAATCTATTATTTTCTTCCAACCAATGGCATAAGTTGAAGAATTCTAACAAATCAAATAAAAGTCAGAGCAAAGTGTCAACTATCAAAGTTTCGAAAGTTTGATGAAATTACTTGAATCCAGTTGAGAGATTTAAACCACACCATTCTATCATACCACAGAGACAAGATGTTGAAGCATTGATAGTGACGAAAAAAATGCATCTACCAGTTTCAGAAAATGGATACGACAGCAGTTTTTTGAAAAGTGAGCATATCTGCAAAACATTTCTTACTTTTCATTCTTGAGATATAATAGAAACCTTTAACAATACTTATCTTGAACTGAATATTCTCATGTCAATATACTTATACGAGACAGTTTTATTTACTTTGCACTATTTCATATACCCTCCCCTATGCTCAACTATCAGAAACTGGGGATCCCAAAGAAAAGCCAGAACAGTTTCATTAGAAAGTGCTAGCCATTTTTTTTTTGTTTAAATATAGCTTAAATGGTACCCACATGATTTGGTTTCCTTCGAAAATCCTCACCCGAGGCGTTAACCCGTTCACACCTAAACACACCTGGCGATTGAGATGATTTACCGATGATTGTTTGTTTGTTATTCACCAAGCTGCATAAGCGATTTGTCGTCGTTTCTAAAAATGGGCAATCAACATGTCGATTCACCCTTTTTTGTTCTGGTTAAATTTTTTACATGTTTCCGTTCTACAATGTAACGTTACGCTCGTCGGTCAACTGGGTCACCCACACTTATATGATTGTAAACCAGACCCCTCTCGTATATGCAAAGTTGGGTAATTCGTCTCCCGATGGTATCGGTTGCGAAATTACACGCTCGATCTATTTTTAACCCTTTGACATTATTGGAGGCTTTGATTGGAGGTAATCGGTTCTAATGTTAACCTCAATGACTCGTCCATTTTGTATTTTGTTCTGGGTGTGAGGTGAGCTAAATGTTAAACGCTTCTGATTTGAAAGTTTCGTCACACCGTTTCGCAGATGGCTTTGTTTATCGATGTTGTGATTGATTCTTGGGCAATTTGAAATTTGATCGTTTTATTGAGAGATTTATAATGAAGTTGGATATAGGAATTAAAGTTTCCATTCACTTAGATGTTTGTCAGTAGCTATGTAAGTCTGTCGGGGCAATTTCTCAGAGACCTACAACTTATTTATTTATTTTTACGTGCATATATGTACCAGGAAAGCCTAACAGGTAAACCCCAGTGCAGCTTCCTGGCCAATTACGAACATCGGTACACAGTTTTTAGAATGATTTTAGCAAAGAGACATCTATTAACAAATAAACTTAAATTTTTTGGAGCATTTTATTTATTTAAATATAAATCGTCAAATGTCGAGATGCTGAAAAATATTTGCGAGACATTTATGGACAAATTTGCAGCATTTTATACGAATCAGCGAAATTCGAAATGCTGAAAACTCAAAAATTGTGAGAAATGGGTAAAGGTTGCCAATTTGTTGTTACCATTTCGATGAAAATCAGATAAATTGGCAGAAATGATCGACCTGGAGTCACAAACCAAGGTCTGGACAGCAGCAACCAGAGGGACTCAAACCCGTGACCATTATATTCGAAAGCATATATATAAGCACTATTCCATGCTGCTGGTTTATTGAAGAATCAAGTTCGGTTGTTACTATTTTAATTCCTCTTTGTCTTTCAAAATATTATTAAATAATGGTTTCACTTTTGTAGTGTGAAGTATTCCGTAAATTTATTGATGCATGAACTTGAGAATGAGTTGTGAAACGACAAAGTGCAATTTGTTTGTCAATGTGCTTCCAAAATGAGTTTTTGTTCAATAAAAGTTTCTCAGAAACATAGTCTAGCGATTTGTCTCCTATGGTGTCTGCTGTGTAATATCTCTATAAAAATAAAAAATAAAAAATAAAAAAAATATATAAAAATAAAGGTAGGCACAGGAGACTTGTCTGCAATGGCAAATTGGATTCATATGAGACAGAAGGCTATAAATTCCTCTCCCATCACCCATTAAAGGATATTCAATTATAGTCTAAATATAGAATTTCCATTTGTTGAATTCTCATTTAAACTTATGACCTGTGTGACGAATCGGATGGAGTTTTCCCTCTCGAAAGGGTGGTAGGTCTCTTGGTCTCTTTCCCTTCAGTACTTTGAGGCACTTTTATAGTTGGTATATACGTTAAGTTGGTTCTCATCTCGTCTCTGCGATGCGGCCACCAACCTGTGCATACCGGAAAGACAGGTTTTCCTGCGCGCCTCTTCCGACCTATTCATTCGGTACTTACTGCACCCGGCTCTGGTACACATACACCCACACGCACATGTGCATATGTATACCTACCTGTGCGAGATGAGCCCTCAGGCCCATAACTACGATTTAAGTGTCTTCATCACATCCTAAAATGGGCGGGCGAACTCTTAAAAGGGATCCTCAGAGTTTACTTCCGGAAAATCGGTGTCGGACAGTGTTTTTCCAAGCGAGATTTTGATTCTCATTGACTTCCTACTAATTGTTTGTTACAATTTCATTTGTTTATTTAATTTTTACAACATTGCCATTACAACAACTAGCAGAAGCATATAATTCTTTGAACAGAGTGGTCACGGGTTCAAATCCCACTGGTTTCTGCTGGCCAGACTTTGGATCTGTGACTCCACGTCGATCGTTTCCTACCAGAGTTTGCCAATTTATCTCATTTTCATTGAAACGGTTTCAACAAATTGGCAAACTTACCTATTTTCTAGCAAATCTTGAGTTTTCAGCAATCTCAAATTTCGCTGAATTGTATAAAATGCTGGAAATTCACAAATCTGACTATTAATGTATCTGTGAATGTTAATTGATATGTATTTACTGAATTGTTTAAAATGCTGCAAATTTACAAATGTGACCATGGATGTTAATTGATATGTATTTACTTTGTTTAATACTTTTATCAAATGTACAATGTTTCTGGCTAGGAAGGCGCATTAGGGTTACCTGTTAGACCTTCCTGGTATTGATTAAAAATAAATAAAATAACAGGTTGTTTCAAATTGACACTTAAAGCCAAACTCGTACGTATTTATTTACTATACATATGGATATACATTTGGAATTATATTCAATCAGTGGTGAGAAATAGAGAATAGGTAGCCAGTTTTGTGAGGAACTGTTTTTAACAATTAAATCAGATAAATTGCCAATTTCTGATAGGAAACAATCGACTTGGAGTCACACATACCCAAATTCGAAATACTTCAAATGATACAATGTACCTATATAATTAATTCTTGTCAATCTAACCACGGTTTTCAGTCGTTAAGAAGAAGTTTGTTGGAATCAAGTAGAAAACGATCAATTGGGCGATCTATCTTCTAGAGCTCTTTCAAGGGCTAAACATATCATAAAATAATGTATCAGAGGTGTTATTATATCTTTATTAGGTACGATCAAGATCTTTTGTTGACAATTCATTGTATCGTATTTTTTGCTTACTGCAGTTTTTACCAATATGATCTCAAAATTAGATCCAATACATTATTTTATCCAAAAAAGATTACCCATTAATTAGTACCTAGCAAAAGTTGATTGATTTATCTCCATATTTGATATTGTAAAATCGCTATCTACGATGAATTAACTTAGATAGAGCCTTAATGTATTCAAATCATAAATGTAAATCATTGGTAAATGTGTTAGAATTGGAAACTGTAGATTTAAATAGAACATGCATCACTAAACTTTCGATTTTTGAACTTTTAAATAAATCTAATATAAACTCAAACAAAAAAGAAGTGACTCAATAAATACATACAATAACTAAAGTTCACTTACGCCACAAATTCGAGTGGAATAGGATGTTGTCGCTTGCGTCCTTCTAGCACAGACATGTCGCTTGATTGAAATATGTATTCGGAATCGGCGATAACAAGCAATCCATCACCAGAAAGTTTTGCGATTGTGTGAGTCGCAGGACGACTCTACTCTTTGCTCCTTTCCGCCAAGGACGACCGGATAGTTGGCAATTTCTCACAGGTATATTATAAAGTGTATACACACATAGGGTTCTTGGGAACAACGTGCAAACTGCGGCCTTTGCTAATTTACGGCAAATTAATTCCTACGCCCAATATATCGCGACCCAAAGTCGGCTCGAGCCGACTGTAAATTTCGATTACCTTATCTGGAGACGGTAATTTAATATATATTCATTTAAAGAAATAATATTATATGAGAGCTGCGAGACGTTTCTCGGGCAATGCGATCGTTTCGGATGTTGTCCGAACAGTTACGTGTGTACGAAAAAAATTATATATGTGAGATTGTCACGAGCCGTTAATGTGTATGAATTAATACCGGTTACAATTTTAATGGCGATGAATCAATTTTATCGCTTTATAAACGTTCGGTTATTTATTGTTGTGTGTATTCTTACGAAAGTCGAGCAAATATGTACACACGCCTACGTTGTCGGTAATAAAATGTCAAAATCTTTATTTTTATATGTACATATGTATTTAACTATAGTTGTTTGAAAGTGTGGCTTTGATGATGTTGAAAGATGTAAACATTCTTCCGAAGAGTTTAAATTTGCAATTTTATGTGCTATGTTAGTATGTGAATTAATCCTCGATTTTATTCTGTTGTGAAATATAGATAGAGCCTTCTCTTCGACTCGGCATTGGCGTGTTGAGGATTTTAAAACTTGTTGGCTTGATTGTTTAATTTATGTAGATTGTAAAGTTGTCGCAATATTGTTATAATTACAAGGTTTTTATTAGTTTCACTTGGCCAAGTGGTCTGACGAACTTTCTACATTCTTTCGATCCGATCGCTTTGAAACTTTGCCATTTTACGAGGTTTGGCCGCCGATAGAGATTTCAATTGATGGTGAAATATAATCGTAATAAACACGTTTAAAAATCCGAAACTTTTGAGAAGGTGACACCCATACATTGCCAATAGTCTTGTTTGTTTGGCTTTCCGCTCCCCACTCGTTTTGTCAGATTTTAATTGCTTAAGCGCCTATAACTTCATCATTTTCTCACTATATTTAAAGAAGTTTAAATCGATTCTGGAATGTTCGATGGGGAAAAATAATCGCAATAGACACGTTTAAAAATGCAAGCACTTTGGTCTCTCGTTTTGTCAGATTTTAGTGGTATAAACGCCTATAACTTTATCTTTTAAAATATGCATTATAGGCTCTCATTATCTCTCATATACAAATATATTTTTATTTCACTAATGTTATATAATTATAAAACTAAAATATATATTGAATTATTTCAAATTTTGATACAACTTACACAATTACAACTAGTCAAAAATTATCATAATAGAATAAGAATAAAACCTTGAAATGAAACTCAAACTAATTTGAACTTTACGGAGCACATTCACGAAACCTCCACTGTCAAAAATTTTAACTGTAATTTCAAATATACTACTTACGTATATTAAATTATTCCAAATATTGAAACATTTCCGCGGCTTAGATCAGTCAAAAATTGTCACAACAGAATGAATTATACATCCCATTCAGAACGCTTTAACGACTCTCCATCTAAAAGGTCCACTATTTATGTATAATTTATGTATCAGCACGTTACATTACGTACACAAGTAGCTCAGATAAACCGCATAAAATTAGCGAAGCGTAAATAAAGCTCACTTGAATATACATATGTACTTTTGGAATGAATGCTTATCCATCGGTTATGGCCTTATTTTATAGTTGATTTAAGCGAGCGGCCGTTTAGCGTTTAATTAAGGATAACTAATTCGTTAGCGAATTCTCAACAGTAAATTTTCCGGTTTGACACACACATACACAAATACACGTGTGAGAAAAGCACCTGTTTTCTTTTCGGTGAGTGGGCGAGGGATAGAATGTGACACGTGACGGGTTTATTACGTTTACCTAGTTTGCATATTATTTTTTAAGATCGAGCTCATAAATCACTCGATTCGGATTTATTGCCTTTTAAAATGCGATTATTTCGAAATTTCGGCCGCAATTAGAATTTCAGTTCGAATTCCGATGCCGAGTGTTTGTATCGAGTTTCTTTATATGTATGTAAAAAGCCTACGTATGTTTGAACTGGATTTCCTTTGGTTGCCCAATTGGTATTTAATGCTGATTTTATCTGTGTGTTTTATATATTTTTTTTGTTTGTTTCAGGTGAGTACTTGGTTTATAATATTATACAATTCTATAACATCCACATGCTGAATTGATTTTGTAAGTCTATTTTATTTTATTTATTACATACTACTTACTACATATATATCCTAATCATTGTTCCTTATTAACTGACAATTTTTTATCAAATGACTTGAAGTTTTTTCATTGTATTAAATTTAAAAGCAATGATATTGTATATCTGCATACATACATTGAGATTCATATTTTTTTTATAACATTAAAGACTGTGTAAAGATTCAAAGATAACTTACCTGTCCATATTTCATCTAAAAGTCGACGTTTTTAATATTATTTAATAAGAATTTATAATTTCATCATCAAATTTTTGCATAATGTTTAACGGAACTCTGTGTGACATTGAATTTTAGAATTAATCTCAAATTTCGGACGCATAATTTATGCCAAAGCTTTATCTAGAGTAATTCTTTTATAATATTACCGCTCTTATGCAATAGATAACAACATCATTAAAATAATCAAAAATTATCATAACATAAATAATGCAATCACAGAAGTTTTTAAACTTCTGTGCCAATTTGCCATTCATGTACAATTTTGATGTTTTGTTTTGCGTTTAACACTACTTAAAAATACTGGTGGTCTTTAATACGTTTATTCCGTTTTTCCGAGATTCTGGACATATTGAATTAAATAAGTGATAACAATCTGTTAAATTAATCAAACAGACATAGTGTTTTTGGAACTGAAAATTGCCACTTTCAAATATAACGGCTCATATGTATGTACATATATTATACAATTTATTCATTTAAAAGTAATAATTACAGCACTATCTGCAAATTGAGTATACAATACAAAGCGTAAAATGAAATTAAATATTTTAACAATAATAAATTAATTATACATATCACTCGCTTTCCAACGCTAGTTAGAGCCGATGCTATCTAAACTGCGTAAATGCCCACTACCTGTTGCATTGTCTCTCTACGGGGTATATTTTATGTTGCATTACACATACCTACATATATTTAAGACCGGAGAAATGGTATAAATATGTAAAGTTTGGCGATAATTGTGTGTAGGCGACGGTTCGTCGGCCACCTTTCTTTCTCAAGGCGAGTCGCGTGCTGCACCTCGCTGCACCTGCCGATCTATATCGCATTTTCGAAATACGGGTTAATTGCGAAATGGCGAACCGATAAAGTGGTCGGGCTCGAAATGGACCCACCTTTGTGCATTTAATGTACTTGTCCGTTCGCACAATTCGCGCAGTGGGTCTGTGTAGGCATCTGCATTTAAATGCATTCGCTCCATGCAGGTCGTTTCGAGTGTCTATGCACCTCGCTTCAGTTTACGTGAAAGTATGTACATCAATTCCTAGTTTAAATAAATGCACCTGTAAAATTAAAGGAATTTCTGTTTGTTAGAACGACTCCTCATTTCAATCTCATTAACACCCGTGACTGGGAGGAATCTATCCTTGAAAAATCATTATAGAGTAGAATCCTTTCAAGATTTTTATTTTCGTATCATTAATTATGGAGTGCATGTGGACGAATGAATGTTATTTTGAAATCAAAAATGCCAATCTGTCTAAAGAAAAGGATCTTAAATCAATGCGTTTTGCCAGTGATGACGTGTGGATGTGACACTTGGACATTGAACGCCAAGATGCAACACAAAGACCAATGTACTCGAAGAAGTATGGAACGATGTATACTCGGCATAATGAGGAAAGACAGGAAGCGGAAATGAAATGGCAATGGGAGGCCACGTGGCTAGAAGAATGGATGAAAAGTGGACAAAAGAAGTGCTAGAATGGTACCCGAGAGAATGCAAAAGGGTAAACGGAAGACTGCAGGGAAGATGGGAAGACGAAATTAGGAAAATCTGTGGGGTGAGATGGGTGAGAGTTGTGCAAAACAGAGATGAGTGGAAATGTGTTGGAGAGGCTTTCATCTAGCAGTGGATCATGAGCTGTATGTAGATGTTGATGCTGATAAATTTGCGAAATTTAAGAGTGGCTCCTTTAAACCTACGATCAAGGTATCTTAATATTTTTTTAATTGTTTGTAGTCATTTTCTATAAGAATTTATTCTCAAGAAGAGGGGAAATGAAGAAAAATCTTAGCTTGTAATTTAGAATAGCTTTTCTGAAACGAGCTGTACCGAATGTTTTGGGTATTGGTTGCATTCCGTTCCGTTTTATTGTTTGGCACATTGGCGTTGCACAAATGCGAAAGTTGTCTTTCTCGTATTGTGTGCACTTGTTCGTTGACCGATTCACTTGTTGTGAGATTTCTATCTCGCGATTTGAACCGGTTAAATCTCGCTGTGAATGTAATTGGTCGTGCTTTATTGGTGTTGATTCAATTTTTAATACTTATATGCATGTTTGGTTGATTTTGAACTTTAACACGCACGCTCATTAGTGTGGTTCTCGCCTGGCATGGAAATATTTGATTTTGATGGTGTTCCAAGTTTGAAGACATAATTTGTTTCCTGATATTGTAATGTTTATATTTCATATCGATATTTTTGTGTTAAATAAGTATACCTATAAGATTTATAATTCTTTTTTGATTGTGAGAAATGATTTTAGTTTAGATATCAATAGTCAATTTATATCTTGAAAAATAAAGTAATAATAACCCTATTTTCTTGGATTAGGAAGCAATCATACGTAATTACATAATATAATCATTACATTCGCTAATGTTTGCCAATTTGAAGCGAGCTCTCGAGCGCTTTTTTTAACGTCGTAATATTCCAACGTTTTATTAATATAATATCAAAATACAATCAAAAAGTCCGTCCATTAAATTATATCTATTATAAATGAAAAAAAATCCAGATTCGATCAAACGTTTGACGCAACGTCGTCCATCAGCCGCGTACTTACCTGATTTTTTTCGCACAAAACGAAACGCAGATTCGAATCGTAAGCTTTTTATCAGTGACTTGGAAAAAAATTAATGTATCATATCGCATATTTTCAAACCGAGTGCGTTGACGTTCGCACAATATCGTATAATAAATCGTCAAAATAAAAAGTGACGTATCGAAGTTTAAAATCTAAGCAAATTTACGCTTAGACGACATTTTCAACGCGCTCGAAAATAACTTATTTTATAACTAGACGACGTTGCTGTTGATTTCCGTGCTTTTCCAGGCGTTTTCTGGGTGGGTGAAAGTCGGGGAAAAATCTTCAAAGGTGTATGAGACCACTCAGTGTGTTTTCGCCTTTAAAGTAACGAAATAGTAAAAAGTAATTTGAAACAGTTGTACTGTGGACAAATCAACACACACACACGTATAATCATTCGGTGTGATGAATTTAAATTTCACCAAGTAAAATTTAAACGGGTTATTTAATCGAATTAAATTAGTATCGTCGTTGGTATCTTAATAAGTATCGGTCAATTAGCAATCAACGCTCGCCTCGACGATTGCCTATCTCCAAATAAAGGTTTCCTTGATTAATTTGCTGTTACGATCGTCGACTCGTTGCACTCAGAGTCGTTATTATTTATTATCGGATGCAGTTGGCGAAGTGACCACTTCCATACATGTCCTGATGGGTTCGGAACGTCTCCATCAAATTATGAAAATTGTCGAATGGAACGGGCATTCTGTTGGCTTGTAGCGAAAATTGTTTTCGCATTATCTGTCAGACATGTAAAAGTCGTAAATAAATAATTAGGGCCGTAATAGCCGTTTGATGGGAACTTTGACCGATGGTTGTGTGAATGTTTGAAGTTGGAATAGTTGCCTTGTTCAATGCTAATATTTATCAGATTTGAATTTTAATTCGGCTTAAACTTAACTGAATGATTTTATCTAAAACTCGATTTTATTCTTAGAATATTGTTATTTTTTTAAAGTGGATATGCCCTGAGAGAGTGAGCTAGTATATAATTGTGCAAGTTTGATCATTAATCGATTAAATTTAGACTATCATCCTCATCGATCCATCATTGTAATCCTTATGAATATGACTGTACAGAAAAACAGATTGGTTTAAGCTTAACTTGTATTGATTGTGTTAATAACCACCAATGTTCTGTTCATTTCATATGTTGATTTCATTGATTTTTTCAATAAATAAAATCAAAATAAAATAAATAAATATGTTATGCTAAATAAGATTATAATATACCAATCGGTGGTTCTAAGTTGGAAACTAGACATTTTCATATTGGATAAACAAATATTTGTATAGTTAGAAGTCTAGTCGAATTGCTTGACGTTTCTCAGGCGTGTGAAATTTGGAAAAATAGTAACAAATGGAAGTTTTTCAGAGAGTTTTGTATGTTGTCAATGATTTAAGCTGCAGTACCATTAGAAAGTATGTATAGTAAATTTGGTGTTTTTGAAACAATGACTGTAGATTATTAAAAACAAACAAGTATTCGTCTTTATGTAGTAGAAGAAGATAAAAGATGAATCAGAAAATTGTACTCCTTTCAATGGTGAATTTTAACATATAGAACTAAGATCATTTTTATAGTTTGATTGGTTTTTTAATTGTTTATATATTTTTAAATTATATAGCTCTGTATCGTCAACGGATACATTAATATGTAAGCTTATATTAAATTAAATTGTAAAATCTAATTTATAATATCGTACACACATTCATATATACACATATGGTTTCGATTACTTTTTTCCTGATTGAATTATTCATTTACTGCTTTCATACGGGTTTTTATTTGCTTTATTATCGCTGCGATCGAATTGATTGCGCTGTGAGTCCCTATGTTGGTCATACGACATTTTTTCACTTACTTTGTTTCTTAATTAAAAAATATGGCATTAGACGAGACCAAGATTACAATTCTCTCGCCGGAGAGTCCCGACACAGGAAAAAATTCTCGTTTCCATACAAGGAGATCACGCCTCGCCGTTCTCGTCGCGAAATAAACGGCAAAAATCGAGACAAAAAGGAGAAAATTCCCACTCATCGATGATGTCGTTATCGTGTGCGAATAAAATTCAAAAATTGCCACTCAATCAACCGACATTCGAATACAATAAGGAAATATATATATATGTATGTACGAATCAGTTTGTAAATAAGCGATAAATAGCGGCGTTGAAACGGATACAAAGAACACCTTGATTTGAATAATAGTTCGTTTTGTTATTGTGCCAATACTTAACTTGTCTATCAATATGTCAATTTTTTCGCTCGTATCAATGGTTTATATATAACAAAAAAACAAAAACAGTTTAAGTGTTGATATATATCTATTATATCTTTTGTGACTAAAAATTTAAAAAAAAATTAAGTGGCCCTTGCTAAGGTTCTTTTACGGAAATGAATATATCAAAGTTGCTTTTTTACAAAAGGTTCATATATTTTATACATTTGTTCGTTTACAGTTCTCCATTCTAAGCTTTCAAGTATTATAAGCTCTACGTCAAAATTTATTTCGACCAGTGATTACTTATTTTGTTGATTGATTATTTATCACGGTCACGTTTAAGAATCTTTCTAATTGTTTACCGTCCGAGGGTCCCCAGGGAGGTAAAAAGGTCCACTCGACTCTGTATGTAGAGTGGTTTTGCCCTTTACAGGTGCGTTGCAGCCTCCAGGGTCCTCTTGAATACAAAACACAAGTCGACACCATTCCTGCCACCGCTTCTTCACATCTTCTGTCATCGTTAATGCGTCGTTTAAATTCTTTTACGCCCTTTTTTCCCTGTAGCTTACGTCGATCTGACGTCGGTTTTTTACCTAGGCGACAAGACGTCTCCTCGAGATGTAAAAAATACCCCACGGAGTGCTAGCTGACTTTGTCCTTTGTATTCTGCAGGATGCGGCAAAGAATCCTGATGATTTTTAAATCGAATATGTGAACTCTCTCATTGAACAAGCTTAAATTCAATACTAAGCCTGGGGTATTTCTACTACGGTTTTTCCTTTGAATATTTTATATAATATAACTATTAATGCTTACATTTATAACGACTATGCAATTGCTATATTAATGCAATATAATTGAAAGTAACATTCATTATTTACCTGTAAAAATGCAGGTGTCGTTAAAATTGAACTCAACCTCAGCCTAAAATGATACGGCAAAGAATCCTAATGATTTTTAAATCGAACATGTGAATTGAAACTGTCTCATTAAACAAGCTTAAATTAAATATCAAGCCTGAAGTATTTCTACTCTAGTATTAGCTTTCATTTTTTTTGTAATATATCTGCTAATGCCTACAATTTTATCGACTATGCAATTGCTATATTAATGCAATATTATTTAAGGTGACATATATGTATTATTTACCGGTAAAAATGCAGTTGTCGTTGAAATTTAACTCGACCTCAGCGTAAAATGTGTAGGGTTAAAACCCTCCAAGTACGAACGTAGCCATATCGTTAGGTAAGGAGGTAGAAAGTCTTTTAAGATTAATTTAAAATATATAAACTAAGAGTCGTTTGAATTTGATTTGAATTATTATAATAAGTTTAGAATGCTGTACGCTCGGCATAACGAGGAAAGACAGGAAGCGGAATACTTGTATGGAAAGTATGAAAAGGGATAGAGTAAGGAGATTAAAATGACAATTGGTGGGCCATGTGGCTAGACGAATGGATGAAAGGTGGACAAAAGAAGTGCTAGAATAGTACCCGAGAAAATTTAAAAGGGTAAAAGGAAGACCGCAGATAAGATGGGTAGACGAAATTAGGAAAATGTATGTGTGGTGAGATGGATGATAGTTCGCGCAAAACAGAGACGAATGTAAGCGTTTTGGACTTCATCCAGCAGTGGATGGTGAGTGGCTGTAGATAATGATGATGATGATTATAATAAGTAAAAGATTTGATATTGAATTTAAACCCAACCCCATTTTTTTATATTTATGTATATATTAAGTTGTTCATAAATGGTTAAAGCGATTTTATGATTTGACAGTTATTCAAACGAACCATTTTCTGTTCAACCCCTCATCCAATCGCAGATTAGTTTAGATCTACAAAATATGCAATATTCACATTCAATTAACGGAATCGGATCGGATCTTCAGATCGAATCGGATTAGCTTTAATCCGCGGAAATTATCTCGCGCGCACCGGATTCGTTGCAGATGAAATCGCCATCGAAACCATTACCATTCCTACCACATATCACTATTATTATTCATGTATATTATTGTTATTAAAAAGGATAGTATCCTCGTGCGTTGCGATTACACGTCGGATAGCGTTCGAGGCGATTAGTTGCCAGTAATTGAAGTTGCCCTGGCCGAGTGGGTGTGACCCACAGATTGAAACTCGCACTCTCCGAAACAATGAGATAAACACACATATGTGTATAAATACATATATATGTAAGTAAGTGTAAAAATAATCCGGTATACTCTCTGCGTATGGTTGCAGTTTAGATACACGAGCAGATAGTGTGTTTGTGTGTGTGTATGTATAATATTATATGTATTCACGCGAGGAACGCTCTCTTCCCACGTTATTTGACCGTTGTTGGTAATTGTTTGGCAATTTGTAACGCGGTGTTAAGTTTCTGCATTTTTTTGTTTTTTTTTTTGTGACCGCCCGCGTGCTAATTCATATCTTTTGAATCGAACGTATTGGGATGTTGCGTATTTGAAGCTCGACGGTGATGCAAAAATGTACGTAATTGATGATAAAATCGGGAATGAACTTTTGAAAGATTGGTTTGGTATGTTAGTGTAAACTTCAGGTGGTTGAGCTTAACGTGGTTTATAGTTTGATTATGTGTAAGTGACATTTTCAAATGAAACTATAAAAAGTGACTCTATATTTTACGAATGTATTCAAGGAAAATAAAAATGTTGAAAGGTCAGTCAAGTTTGGTTGAATTAAGGTTATAAAAATTATTCATATGAAATTATATCATAAAAGTTGGGAGTCAAACAATACTTACGAAGCTAGGTTAGGTTATAAAAAAAGAAAAGCTTGTTATGTTGAGGATGTCAAAAATTATGATCAAGATTATGTGAGGATATAAAAGTTGAGATTTCAAAAAAATGAGAGTGAAAAAAGTAACTTTTAGCACTGCTTAAGTGAAATGTGATTTGAAGGGTGAAGGGATGGGAAAGTGTGATTTGACACAAGATTCCGATGTACATAAATTTTAATGAGTTCGTTAATAATTAAACTCCTCTGGCTTAATGTTAGAGACATTAGCTTACTTCAATGTTAGTTAACCCCTGTATGTCGGTAAGATATCAAAGCGATTTGAAGAGTGGAAATGGTTCAAAATCAGATCACCATTTTTTGACAGGCAGGAATGTCACTGAACTAACAAGAGTGAAGCTAATAAAAAGCTTGTAAACGTATTCGCGAAGAAAAGGAAAGATTGAAAGAAAGAAGGAAAAGCTGAGGATGTCAAAATTCATAAAAGGATATCCATGTATATTTGAGTAAATACTGCCTGCCATGCGCCAATTGACATGATTAATACTCCATCAAATTCCTTTCGAGGAATCTTCAATATTTCAAAGATGAGTAATCCAATCAAACATTGGTACTTCCTATCATAGAATCGAGCACATTTTTCTCGGAAGCATTTATAACAATTTACACACACACATGATTCAACATGTTCAATTTGCACAGATTAACAACTCCCTCTATCAAATAAATATCCAATTGATTTGATCCAATCTGCACCAATTATCATTTCAATCTCTATCCACTACCCTTTTCATACGTCTCATCCACGTATTCCGTTTCCTGTCTTTGCTCGTTATGCCGAGGATACAGCATTTTAAACTTATTATAATAATTCAAATCAAATTCAAACAACCGTTAGTTTATATATTTTAAATTAATCTTAAAAGACTTTCAACTCTCCTTACCTAATCTAACTTAAGCTGCACATTTTACGCTGAGGTTGAGTTAAGTCGGAGTATTTCATCAGGTAAAAGTCGAGTTAATTCAGGGTACGGCTTCAATACTAAAGTACTCGCAAAGAGCAACCAATGACAGGAAGGAGTGGGTCGACCGAGCCTCGCTTCCGAGCCTAGAGGGTCCGCCCTGTCGAGAATTCCGACTTTTACCATATTTTTTGTTGGTTGTGGATCCAACCCTGCACCGAGTGGCGGGTACCACTTTATGCGATACAGAAGAGCCGTAGCTCAACATGGACTTGCTGGGGTCAACCGTCGTGACTGAAGCTGGGCTGTCTGTTGTTGCGGAAGCCCCTGTCCAGCAGGCAACAATAGATGGCAGCAAGCAGCAGGTCTGGTGTGTGTGTTGTTGTCGTGATGGGAGGGCCAGGCGGCTCGTCGGTTTACCAATGGCGAGGCTGGAGCCTCGATAAATTACCAAGCCGTGGCCACGGAGCCGTGACCGCACGCCTCACCCACTATTCCATCTAAGACCGCCTTCCGTGCTCTTAGATATATCAGATGTCGGACCCAGGCCGCACCTCTTCGACACTCTGCTCTCTCTCTTAGTACTTGGTAGAGGACTCCTCCTTCTCCTCCGGTGTTGTAGGGCTTTGCGCAACGCGTGCCGATCGTGTCCTTTCGCGGTGGGTGTGCCCTCCCTTGCCCGGTCCGAATTGGCTTGTCTTAGATGACGGTGTTACCTTGTATGGTGTGAATCGAGCTTGATCTATCTATATGTCTTTGGTAGGGTACCTACTGCTATACAGGAGATAAGGTGTACTAGTGCTTTCTCATGGGTACCACTTTACAACTTCTCTTAAACATTTCTTTTTATTATATTATAACCATACATTTTGCTTTATGTCTCTCCTCGTCATGCCTTCATTTGAAGTTTCTTCTCACAGACAAATATTTCATACCGATTTCATTCGTATATTATTTCCAGATATGTTTTGGGTAGGGTACTGGTCTACAGGAGATAAATTCAAACTTGTGTATTTGTGCTTTTTTGCACTCTCATGGGTACCTGGGTACTCGAACATTTTTCTTATATTGTATGTACATTTTTTAGTATATTATAATCTTACCTATCATTCATGTAAGTATATTACTTTCTGTATCTCCTCTGTATGTCCTTATTTGAACTTTCTTCTCACAGACAAATATTTCATGCCAATTTCGTTTATTTCTTATTTCCAGACATATTTTGGGTAGGGTACTGCTCTTCTGTAGATAATATTTGATGTTACGCGAACTTGTGTACTTGTGCTCTTTTGCAGTCTCATGGGTACAACTTGACAACTTCTCTTATACATTTATTTTGTTATGTTATAACCATACCTCTCACTTATGTATTTTGCTTTCTGTCTCTCCTCGTTATTCTTTATTTTAGACTTTTTCCCCCAGACAAATATTTCAAACTAATTTCGTTTATTTCTTACATATTTCCAGACATGTTGCCTGTTGGATTTGTAACTTTATTAGAATGTGATTCCTGAGAGTTGATACGTAAAGGAGAATGGAAAATTTAAATGTTATGAGTATTCTATTCGATACTTTGATTGATGTTTAACTGTCACCTTGTATCATAGATTAGGTTCAAAAGGTGATATGAACTTTGACTGATAAGTTTTCCTTTTGTAGTTTACATGGTATTTGATCAATACACCGAGGAATATGGCTTCATTTGAGATATTCAAATAAAAAAAATGGTTTTCGTTCCCCTTGAGGATATTTTTAAGCATCTTGAAAGTGTTGGTAAAGATTACATATGTAAATACATACAATTCGAAAAACATTGAGACATCGTCGAGAAAAAATCTTTTTTTTTATCTACCTTAATCTTACCTTAAGAATACAATCAAACGATGACTGATTTTCTAAATTTTGTAAGCTTGCTTTTACGTATGTCTAAAATGGCTTTTTGGGGCTAGGTCAATTACGCAAAAAGCGTCAAATTCTAAAATACAACCTGGCATAAAATTCACACACCGATAGTAAAAACTACGCAAGCATGACGTAATATCAAAGTGCTACAGCGTGTTCTATCGATTAAGATCTACCAAACTGACACATATGGCTTCAATCAGAGATTGAAAGAAAAAATCGATCATATTAAGCACGCCGATGACAATATTTATTCAACGCTAAGCCAGCGGAGAAAAATTTCGCAAACAGAAAATAAAACCTGTCGTGGCAGCGAAGTCTTTAATACAATACGTATCGAACTTGCATACATAAATGCGTGTATTGTATTGTATGTCAGTTCCCGTATGATAGGTTCAGGCTGTGTATAATACATTCGCGTCTGGCAGGAACAGACGACAGACAGAACGAGAGAGATAGAGGGGAGCGAAATACAATATGATATCTCGGGCAAACGGCGCAATAACATGCGTTCAAACAAGTCCATAAATCGTATCAGCACACTGACAACACCATGGCTACACCATAGCTACACCGTAATAATAATGCGGATTCTGTGTGTGTGTTTCGGATTTCACCGGCGTTGTTTCTGACAAGCGAACAGCGTTCGCGAATGAAAGCCCTCGCGCCAAACATAAACATAAACATATTTCATAACGCATTTATCTCGTGCACTTTAATATTTTACCACCGAGGTTGATTTATAATATACATAACGTAGGAAACTTTAGCGAAAATGCTGAAAAGAAATTCAATATTGTCTGTATTGTGTTGTAACGTATGTTTCCTTGACGAAGTTTTAAACAATTGCTTCGTATGATGTGGTTGAATCGAACATTGACTATTTACATATATAATACAAACGTACTTGCTTAACCCCAATGCGCCTTCCTGGTCAGAAACATCGTACATTAATTGATATAAGTATTATACAAAGTAAATACATATCAATCAACATCAAAAGAGACATTTATGGTCAAATTTGTACATTTGCAGTATTTTATACACTTCAGCAAAATTAAAGATAGCAGAAAACTCGAAATTTGCGAAGAAATAGGTAAGGTTGCCAACGTTCGGTTTAAAATCAGATAAATTGGCAAACTCTGATAAATCCAAGGTCTGGCCAGCCGAAACCAGTTGGATTTGAACCCTTGACCACTTTGTTCAAAGCTCTTCGAAAACGATAAAAAGAAAAAGAAAAATATTTTCGATCAATGTGTTTTGTCAATGATATCGTATGGATGTGAAACTTGGATATTGAACGCCAAGTTGCTACACAAAGTCCAATGCACTCAAATACGCGCGGAATGCTTGGCGTTTTATGCTTGTCATAAGGAGGACAGACGGGAAACGAAATACGTGGGTAAGAAGTACATATGACAAGGCTAGTGGATATAGTGGATAGAGTGAAGAGATTGAAATGGCAATGGGCAGGCCACGTGGCTAGAAGAATGGACGAACGATAGACAAAAGAAGTGCTAGAATGGTACCCCAGAGAATGCAAAAGGCTAAAAGGAAGACTGCAGGGAAGATGGATAGACGAAATTAGGAAAATGTGTGGGGTGAGATGAATGAGAGTTGCGAAAAACAGAGATGAGTGGAACTTTCAGTATTTGTTGTATGCATGTTACTGTGAAAAAAAAACGGAAAAAACCTCTTAATAACAATATTCGTAATTACGATTTTACCGACGCGAAAGTTTGAAGTGCCATTGTGTAGTCAAGGAAATGTGTTCGTTGGTAACCACGTTACCAGTTGGTTTATGACGACACGGCGTTGAAGAGACGTTGTAGAGTTCCAACCACACGGGAACGGGAACAAGAACGGGAACGCAACTGGAACGGGAACGGGAATTGCATGCCTTATTATGGCATTGCAACGCATGCTGGGTTCAGCTAGTATTATTATACTTCCGAGTCTTCATGCCATGTTGACTGCACATGAAATTTATATATTTATATTGCACTTATGTCACTATTATCACAAATGAGCAAAATGTTGGTCTTAGAGAACTGAATATATGTACAATACATAAATTGAAGATTCAGACGTGTGGTGCCATTGTCGTATTGCAGAAATTCATAAATCGCGACACCCAATCTCCCGCAAAATCTGAGAGATATTGAATTCACCAGATCAATATATCTCAGTCCTTCCTGGATCTCTGTTTGAGAGGCTCGTAACGAGCACCACTTACACACTTCACACAATAATTTCCGATGGCGATAAATCTGAATGCGGCCACCGGGTTGTCAAACTGTTGTTTATGGGCCCCCCCGACCCGATCCCGAGTCTGCTCCAGCACGCCTCTTTCTCCTCCTCTTCACAAGACAAGAGATAACTCTTCTCGGAAGACCAGATCTACCCTCCGTCGGTGGACAAAGAGAGCCGCTCTGCTGAGCTACCTTTCCAGACGTGTCGTAAGATTGTTTAACAACTCGATATTAACGGATAGCACATACATAAATCCGTCACCGGCCAAAAGTGACGTGCACTACTTGTACGGTTTAATAAATTTAGTTTGAGCGCTTTGTATGTGTATGGTATGATGTCGTCTCAAATTAAATTGTGGTGTGTGAGGGGACAAAAAGCGTGGTCCGAATATGGTGATACGGGATCCTCAGGTGGTTCGAGAAAAAGAAAACTCGTGGGTGACATCGTGAGAAAATTGCGCAACCGATTTAATAGGAATTCAACCGAAACTGTTTTGAGTTGTACCAGTTTTTTTTTTGGTTCGTTGTAACATGTGTAAAGCTTGTTGAACTGTCGATTTTGATGCATTGGGTTATTTGAGCTGTGCATTTGCTGGGTTATATAGTGTGTTGATTTGGGTATTCTATGTACAACTACTGATACACGTACTATATATTACAAATCATTATACATTTTATTGTATTATAAGGTAGTAATTTTTCCATGTATCCGATTAGTATAAAATAATAATAATACATTTAAATGTATTCAGAACAAATAGGGAGTGTTTAGGTGTAGTGGAGAATGGAAAGAGCCGTACAAGAGGAGAAATTACGATTTATTTGAAATTGATTCTGCTCTTTTATGGCATTAGAGCGTATTGAATTGCTGATTGTTCTTAGACCTGTACCATATGTAGTCCATTGAGTGATACAGTTAATTCACCAACGGGACGGAAATGTCCTATCTGGGCCTCACACTCGCGCGTGCTCCTCTATCTGTCGTTGGCGGAAACTGGGTCGGAACAGGGTTGACGAAATTCCCAAATTATTACCAAAAACGTCGATCGAACATCGTGAAAGTTCGTCCGATTATTCTGCACGATCCACTCGACCATTTTTATATTGAAAAAATATTATTCGTCGTGTTTTGTGTGGGTATGTTAGTACTGGAATGTGGTCGAGGTGTCAGCCCTGGTTCGCTTCGCAGGATGTTGCCGAATATTTGTGAATATGTCCGGTTATCTGTTGCCGCTGCTGGGTTGCCTACACAAAAATAGATTGTACATTTATATAACAGTGACTAACTAGTACAGCTGTGACAACAGTTACATCAATTATTGCGTCCCTCCCCCTTGACACAGGATATTTGCCAATTTGTTGTCGTTGTGTCAAATTCCAGTTTAGGAAGTGTGGATCATTGTATGTTGATAAGATGGTCATGTTGTCTGAGCATTTTTATTTTATTATAATATATAGATAATAAATCCGTTGTGATATTGCTCTGATGATTGAAAAGTGTCTGTATGAAGCTTTGAACATTTTATCTACTGATTTTACTATGATAGTATATTATATTCCGATTTACTCTTTGGTTCTTTGAATGAGAATAATAATAGAGAAATAGTCTTCCAAAGACAGCACATATGTACATATATACATACATGGTAGAAATAAGATGATGAAGCAATTTAGCTTTGAATTATATTAAAATTGCTCTATTTTCCTATTTATGAATATCTGATTACCTAACTGAATAGTAATGAATTTCATATCAGTGTTCCAATTTTTGATTTCCAATCATTTCTAATTTAGATTTATTTCCTATATATTGGGTACTCAAAATAATACCGAGGTGTCTTATTTTTATTATTATTAATATGTACCTACCACAATGAGGTATGGAATGCTGTATGCTTGGCATAACGAGGAAATATAGGAAACGGAATACGTGGGTAAGTATGACAAAAGCAGTGGATATACATAGTAGATAGAATTAACGCATTGAAATGGCAATGAGCGGGCCACGTGGCTAGAATAATGGACGAAAGGTGGACAGAAGAAGTACTAGAACGCTACCCGAGAGAATGCAAAAGGGTAAAAGGAAGACCGTAGGGAAGATAGGTAGACGAAATTAGGAAAATGTGAGGGGTGAGATAGATCACAGTTGTGCAAAACAAAGACGAGTGGAAGCGTGTTGGAAAGGTCTTCATCCAGCAGTGATGGTGAGCGACTGTAAATGAGTATGATGATGATATATGTATACCTATCTATATGTAGTATGTGAGAGAAACGATCAATGTGATCCAGAATAGATTGAGAGGGTAAATTATTGAAACTTATTAAGAATAGGATGAAGATCTTGCTTCGTGTCCAAAAATGCAAGATTAATTATTCTGATTAAGAATTGGGTTGAATGATTCAGATCTTCGCATATAACTGGTACTATTTTGCTTCTGTTATAATGCCAATCTTTTCAAGTATATTCCCCAAATTCAGTAATGAATAATGAGATAAGAGAAAGAGGAAGATTTTCTTCCAATCTTTTTTAAGTCACCCCTAACGGTTTTTTCCTAGCACTCTTTCAAGATGCCCTCAGTTTTCCAGGCCTGAATCTTGGATTTGACAATTTCTTTTAGAGTACAAAATTGAATTAGTATTATTTCATTTATTATTCTGCTAGTGCCATTCTTTTGTACATAAGTACATATGTACTTATTTCGCCAAAACTAATCATTCAAAACAGTTTTCTACCTCTTCATACACCCAGCTTTGCCTATCGATTTGTTTAAATCAATTGAACATGAGTAAGGAAGTCCAGAAAGCTTCATATTCCATTACCATCACCATCAACAAGCTCTAAAAAAATCGACCATAGTAACGATGTGTGAGTTGGTCGTGCCGTCAAAACCACCTCAGGCCACGAATCCTCGGATGGATCCTCAACAGTGGCCAATGCTGACGATGATGCTGATGGTACACACGTGCTGGGCGTACGCCGACTACCACCGACTCTTGAACCAGAGGAATGCTGTCAATTCCACAACAGTGACGACTTTTTTGCCTGACGCTGATCTTTAATTAATTAACAGGGAGTAGCTTCAGAGCCGCATTTCACAAGTACCGATTTTGAGTGCTCGCGAAATAACAATATTTTTAGCGAGGTCGAAAACCCGATCGAGATCGAGATTTGCTCGATTTTTTTTCTCCGCATCTCGGCACGAAATTCGCATGAATTATTCATCAATTTTCCGAAAGCATCGCGCGCCGCCTCTGTCCGTTGCACCCCGTTTTTTTTTACTTTTAATTATTCTGATCGATGCCTTTTATGCGTTTTATGACTTATTAATAGGTTTTGTAATGGCCACTGTGCGATAAACGCCTTAAAACGACACGTCAATTTGTTGAAGTATGTAGCGACGAGTGACACTCTGGTGCGAGTCCCCTAAAAGGACATTCTGGGGATTATTTACTGGTCCATATATAGAGAAAAGTAGTTTGTCGTTTATATAAAGCTGTCCTTACACCTATTAATTGCAATTCATTAAGTTTCAATTGATTTTACACGACTTTCTTAAATGAAAACAACGCGTACTATTCAATCATACGAATATATTCAAATGTATTATTTACACCTAATAAGTCTCTTGTATGATGTATTATAATCATTTTCGATCATATATATAACATTTAAGTATATATGTACTATACTTTCTAATAAATGATATCCTTTTCAACAAAATTCGTACACTTTTATTTCTTTCTTTTTTCTACATTCAGTTTTTTGAGAATCATCCCTGTCCATCTTTCATTGAATCTTCATTATTATATTTTACTTCCTTCATACTTCTCATGAATTTCTGAGTGTGCTGGATTTTATACAGCATTCTTGCATCCAGTGCTAAAATCTTACATTCATACATTATTAATGTAAAAAAAAAACCGATCGAAAACTTTCTTATTAGCGCACATTCGTTTAAAATTATTCAACATGATTTTCATTCGTCTGACTTACTAGATATATATTAATACAAAATAAATTTATAAACAATGAAATCTTTTCCATCTAACTCGTTACAACAGTAGTTGATTTATCATTGATATGAACCAATATAGAGTCAAGTTAAGTTCCATTATAAATTACGCAAGACATTCTGTATAGGAAAAAAATGAAAATTAACCTCGTTCCATCATTCGGGATGCTATTTTCATAATTCGAATCGCAATTCATCCGTGAACAGTAAACGTACTTATTATGACCGCACTTTTTTCTCGTTTTTGATGATTTTTTTATTGCATTTATCGGCGTTCTGGCCGCCGAACAATTAGACGTCGCGCGCATGACGGTCACGAAACCTTTAAAACTCTCACAATGGCCGGCATTCAAAGGGTTTTCCGCTGGGTGGTCTCACACCTTTCCGATCGTACACCGATATAAATAATGAATCGATTTGTGTGAGAGACAAAGTCACGCAATTTCACACGAAAAATCTAAAATGATCAAATTAACCGATCGTTAAATTAACATATTACACGCCCGAGCGTGATCTCACATACATACGTACATAGGTGTAATTTTGAAGTCATCAAAACATGCCACAAACGATCTATAATAGACGAAGCTTGCATTTTGATTCGATTAAGAACGATTGTGAAAAGTATTATCGATGAGTATGTCTCGAAAATGAACTGAATGATGCTACCAAGTCATCTTTTGAAGACAGTATCATTCAGGTGAGATTCACAGAACGTTTTGCATACTTGAAATGAGCCGCTATATTTGAAAGTGGCAAAAGTCCACTTCTATTCATTTCGAGAAATATTTCGCAAATATTAAGTATAATGTTTTGGAAGTCGTCTTAAAAACTTGTCATATCTTACTTTGCAGATGTTACATGGCCTTTAAGCTTGATTAATTTATAAACGTGTTATTATTATAGGGTTATTTGATGGTGAAAGTATATTTTCATCGATTTCAAACTGTCTAAGAATCGAAGGGTAACATTCGACCAAAATTTTAACAAATTTTAGAGATTGTCTCGAGAAAATCTATGGACAATGTTTGACAACGCGTTGAGCTCACCTGAGTAGCATAATGCTTACTTATGAAGTTTGTAGTTTAATTTGGTTAGTGAATTTTCATTCTTAATTTAATGTGTCCGCTTTAAGACTACTATTCGTCTAATTGTTTCCAACCCAGCCTGTATATGGGTGATCGTTTTCACGATTCGCGTTTGCCATTGTCAGCTCGAGTTATACGCGCGACACTTGAGAAGAGGCTCTTTAACGAGGGAACGGATGGACTTTGATGGATCGCCGCCTTTGATAGATCGATAGATCGAATCAGCCGATCGATCGCAATCGATCGATCATCCGAGAACGATTTGGCTCGTTAAGCGATTCGGACATTCCGGATGCTGTCCGCCCATATATCACCGATCGTTTGTTTCAATTACGTACCTGAGATTACATCGCCGCGATAAGATCGTTAGATAGGTATTATAACACCAAACGACGTATATTCGTTAGGAGGACAAACCTAGGATTACCTCTTAATTACTTGACTTAAAGTCAGTCCTCAGTTTTGCTAAAAATGTATGAAATCCTAAAAGTTATCGTAACAAACGAAATTATTATCAATTTTAATCATGTTCACAAGATTGGTCATTGTAAAATTGCTATTCTGGTGTTTTATCTTTTGATTATAGTAGTAAAATTGGCACTTAGTGTGTTAAAAGAATGTGAATGCAAGCGTGAATGTTTGACCGCAAACATTTCGTCGGCTGTAAGCCGCAATGCATGTGAATTAGTCAGTAGATTAACCTAAGGTTATAATTCCATATTGGTTTAATTGAATGACAGTAATCCAAGTCTGACAGTTGACATGTGACAGGTGACGGCAACACACAACACTCTTTCAAATGTTTTTTTTTTTTTGTAAATTATTATTATTATCATCATCACACGAAAGCTTTTAAGCGCGTCCTCCTTTTATTCTCGAACTCTCGCACATCTCGTACCGTGACGATTTTTGTTTATGATGATTTTTTTCTCTTCAGATAAGTGGTCAGTGTTTAAGAATTTTCATTCCGTTTTGCCGAATCGATTACGATGGTCGTGCGATTAAGTTTTTGAACGTTTCGAAATGTGTGCACGCGACGTCGATGTCAAAGTGATACTCTCCTGAAACGAGAAGACATGGTTAATGTTGAGGTAACACGCGCAAACATTCGACCTGTGCCGACAAAGGGTTAAAATCATCGATGAATTGCTTTTGTACTTATCGAAAATTTTCTATAATTATATCGGTACATGAATACATATGTACTTCCAATGAGTGCGGTTTTCTCATATTTTGAAAGTAGAACGCTCGTCGGAATTTAACTTGTCAAGAATTTGACTTTTGTATTCGAAGGCTGATGATTGAATATTATTTAGACATTTAAAAAAAGAATAAGGAGGTTATGATTACAAATATCTACCTACATATGTATGTATATAATACAATATACATATTTTAATTTCATTTAAATCCTTGAAATATTACACCACAATAAAGTTTGTAACTATAAATTTAAATTTCTCAACGACTATGAAATATAACTTTTTTTGATTGTTATCACTAAATGGTAAGACATACATATCATTCAAATAATATAACAGGAACATATTTTTGTATATTTATATTAAATAAATGTGTAAATATATATTTATTTGTTGATAAATATATGCAAGTCTTTCAATGAATGTAAAAATGATTTGATACAAGTACTATTGTACAAAGTAAATACAAATCAATTGACATCCATAGACACATCAATGGTGAAATTTGTAAGATTTTGGAGTCACAAATCCAAGGTCTGGCCAGCAGAAACCAATGGGATTTTAACCCGTGACCATTTTGTTTAAAGTATTATATGCTAACCACTAGTTTATTCTGCAATTAATTATTTCTGAACTTTTTATATATTTTTAATCAAATTATATATGCACTTTTCAATAGCATGTTGTTCCCACGCATGATTTATAAGCATTTGAGCAAATTAAAAAAATATATAACGTTTTAGTTATTCGAATATTTATAAAAAACAATAAATTTATAAAAAAATTTAAATATAAACAAAAAAATCACACTGAAACTTTTGATTTTAATATGCTTCTGATTAACCTTTAATACTTGAAAAATTAGATCATTTCTACGGCACACATCTACAAAAAGCGGAACCGTTAATTAATCAACCAATCAAGGTCGAAAATCAATCATATATTAATTTGAAATTAAAATTTGCGAAAAATTTAATATAAAATAGGCTCGTATCGGCGCGCGCTAATGTGTTGATTAAAATTCCGAGAATTGTTTTGTCATGATTGATTACAGTTATATCTTAATCAAGACTTATGCGAATTTTAGCAGGCGTAGTTGCATACATAATATATTTCAACCTTTTATCGTCGATTCGTTTTATAACAAAACAAAAGTTGACTGAAAAAAAGACTGTTATTCGTCCAAATTTATATATGTACGAGTATAAGTATAGAACGACTCGGCTCGTTAGCCTTCGACGCGCGCGTTTTCCAAACCAAATAATAATATATCGATTCGGTTTCACTTTAATTTGGAATTCTTAGGTTCGGAAAACCCTTTGCGAGCGTATCCTGTAATTATCCTGGCGTATGGTACACCGGCAGGAGGTCGAGAGCGGCACCAGCCACCCGTCGCGATACACCACAAATGTGTTCACATTAATCCTTACAAAATGGTACACATATTATTACTCGCGATGATGCCCCCTCAACAATGCCCATGACCCACCCATCCACAACTAAATTATTGTTTTTAATTTCATTTTTGTTTACCTCCTCCTCTTTTTTTTCGGTTTTTTTCGCCGTTAACTTCTTATTTATTGAGCTTCGACGATCTTTCGATCTTCAGACTATAAATTTAAATTCAAATTTCAAACCTTAGCAAGCGTACAATTCATGCTGATGCTCACCCACAGTGAAATTATTGATTTGAATACTTCGAAAGTATATTATTCCGATAATGCTTTGTGGAGTTCAATTTTTGATCTAAAGAATCTCGGAAGTTAGCGACTGAGGAGTCCTGATTAGACTTCGATTGAAAAAAATCACACTTTGTATGATTTATATATGACTGGCTGAACCCGGCATGCGTTACAATGCCAGAATATGGCATGCAATTCCCGTTTCAAGTGATGGTTGGAGCTCAACTAGTATTATAATTCTGCAAAATGTGGGTTAGATCTTTGTTTACACATATACCTCCATTTGTTCTGTGTATTGATTTTTGATTTTTAAATGCTTTTTATTATTTTTTAATTATTTTCACAATACATTTTATATTTATTTTAATAGCTACTGATCTACTGATCATTTTCTATTTTACAATTTTAATTTAATTTTGTTAGTAATCATAATATTATATTATTCTAATGTTAATGTACAGCATGATAGGAAAAGAGCTCAAAAACCTATTTACAATTCTTATAATACATAATATTAATTAAATACTCTCTAAACTCGACTATCTGTGCCCGTAAAGACACTGTGGTATACTTGTATATTAAAATAAATAAATAAATAAATCTAAAGCCGATTGTGCTAAGGTGATCTGTGTTCATACCTGAAGATTATGGACAGTTTGTTTTAATCACCGAGACTCTTCACAAGTGTTAGTATGGTTATTAGTGATTCTGTCACATAATCTACTGGTTAGTTTGTTTGTAATATCTGTAACTAACGGAATATTATTTATGCAGTCAGTTTTTTCAAGTTAGTATATGGGTGGGTTATAAATTATTTTTAGGGACTTATTTTGTATTATTTGGAGCTTGGAAAGGTTAGTATTCGAGATGTTATTCCATGCAGATGAAGAATTCGAAGAAACTTCAAAGAAAGCCAAATTATTTTTTCAATTTAATAATCAAAAAAAAAGTCGACCATCTAAAGCAGATTGTGTTTATGCCTGAAGGGTATATATGTACATTTTGTTGTAATCACCGAGACTCTTCACAAGTGTGTTAGTATGGTTGTTCTGCGTATAAGTGTCATTATTAAGTCTCTTATAGACAGATTGGTATGTGTGTTACCAGTTGGTGTAGGAATACAGGAAAGCGTTTAGAAATTCGAATAAATTTCCACCGGGAGTAGAACCCAGGTCTCTGGGTCGGCCTGAGCTACAGCCGTGTCCATTTCCTGATCACAATTCCAATTTAGATCCATCAGATTCCGACAAGTCAATAGACGATACGCGGAAAGCTACCTGTGTGGTCTAGCCGAGTATCGAAGCATCGGAGTGATCTCCTGCATTCGTACGACTTGCGGTGTCTCTCACCTGTCCAGCGGCTCTCAAACGGATCGGTATAAATTTCGGTTTCGACCATAGTCGGCTCGTTGGTCGGTTGATTAATAGGCAACGCCTCACCTCACCTTCTCCTATTATTTTAAATTGAAATTCCGTCGCACGCCGCACACACAAATTGTCGGCTCTTCATTACGCCCCCGAGTCGAGTAAGTATTATGTGTACGTACATACCTACCGTTTTCATTCCCACGCGCGTATCATCTTTGGACATTTATAACTAATTAAAATTCAACTGGCTACAAAGATATGTAGGGTATGTAGGGTTTTGTGTGTCGTAGGTATCGTATGCAGACACGGTTCACGCTTTCGTGGCGTGTTAACTTCGGTAGTGTGATGCAAAGTGCGCTTTCGGAATGTTTGATTTCGTTTTGGAACTTGCATACGATGTTGTTTTTATTTTTAATGATATTCCGGCCGTGTTTAAGGGTCGTTAAAATTTTTAGACTGGACATTTATTATCGTGTATGTATTAAAAATAAATAGACCGAAAATCAGTATCATATATCATATATGCAGTATTCGAGTATTTTTATACAGACTATATGTATGTAGAAAGAGATAAATATGTCGATTGGGTATATATTTTCATGGTTGACCTGTACTTGTAATAATATAGAACATTAATAATATACGCAATCAAACAATTTAAGCGATTGTCTCTACATTTAATTTTGGCTGACTTAAATGATTCAATTTAAAAACTAACACTGTTTCATGTGAGTTTTTCAATATTTTGACCAATTTCTGCATTGATAAGATTTTTTTTTCAATCTTTTTCCAAGATTAAGTCTGGGTATTTTTGTACATTTTAATTAAAAGATGCAATTTCTTTTCTCTCGTATCAAACTTATAATACTTTTTTCCTTGTAATGATCAATTAACTTCATTACACTTATATATACCCCATCTCTTTCGTGCGCACGGTGTGAAAAAAGATGGTCCTCCGCCTGTACCTATGTAGATACGTCATAAACATCAGTTGATGTTGATCATCACTTGCCTTTCAATATGAAGTAGATGATCTTTAAATGTGTCGTAGTGTATAAAACCTTTCCAAATTGTCGCGGAACACTGGTGTTCCGTGGAATATAGTTTGGCAAACCCTGATCCAGATTGATACTGAATGTCAATATTTTTTTCAGTTTGGTATTTGATAACTGTGAATGACACTCTTGAATCATTAATCGTATCATATGACTACTTCGATTCGACCATACAAAATGATCTTTCCGAGATCAGGCACAAGATCCTCTCTCATCGGTCAGAATCGATATCCACCGGGCATAAAACGACGCGATCAGACCGCGGAGGGTTAACCGCACCGATCATCGTCAATTTATCACGAGGAATCATCCAGTGTGTATGAATTGCACACGACCGCAGCAACAACAGTCCCGATCGACAATGGCTCGGCCGTCATCAATCTAACCGCTAAGCGGCCCAAGTAGCCTAACGATCCGTTATTGGATTACGGCGCAGCCTTTGTGCGAGCACACCATTTATTTGTTGTAACCGCAATTAATCGTGGGATGATCGTTTAATAGAACGTCGTGTGAAGACGGACCGGACCATTCTCCGGTTTATATTTATATAATATGTACATACTGGTAATGTTGTGGATGATCAATCCGTGCCGGGCGCAATCAACGCGCTCAATGCAAGCTGGAACGTTGCACCGGTTTGATGTTTGAATGATTCGGTAGTGTTAAATCATTAGATAGTAGTAGATTATGTTTATTTATTTATTGAAAAATCAACAGGCATCAGATGTAGAAATTCATAAAACTAAAGAATAAATATAACAAAATAACATCTGAGTGCAATTATAGATTTTTACAAAATACATAATATATCTAGTACATATAGACAAACAAATGAAAAATAAAAGAATAAAAACTAAAATATAACTAAATATGACAATGCATAATTAAACATTAATTGATATAATATAATTGGATAAAGAATATATAATAGAAATATAAATAGAAATGGATCAATCAGTCAAGACTCTCCTGATGGCAGTCCTGAATTGATGTAAGGAAATACCGAATAGACCAACCTCATTCAGCTCCCCGTTAAGCATACGATAAACACGCTGTAGATAGGAATATTTTAGGGAAATGGTTTTGAAAGGATTAAGTGAAAAGATTGCAACGTTTCTAGAACACCTAACTGGGATCCTGAAACCGACCTTACTCGGTAAATCGGAACAATCAAGGAAACCATTTAGGAGCTTAAAAAATATGTAGCAACATTGAGTCGTCGCCTGACAGATAGATAGTTAAAGGATACGATTTTTAAAATATCGGGAACAGTAGTATGGGCGTAGGTATGAAAACGGTAGCGTAAGGATTTAATGAATTTTAGTTGGACTTTTTCAATACAATTACATAATTGATATGGGATAAATAAAAAGGTGACCATATAATTGAGGCAAATTCAAGGTGAGACCTTACAAGGGAAAACTAAAGTAATTTAAGCACATGAGGATCATTAAACGGTTTTGTTAAGCGGAGTAGGAATCTAAGAGATGTATATGCTTTATTAGTAATGAAGGAAAGACGTTCAAAGAAATCGAGTTTATTATTAAGTATTACACCAAGATTCTTTATAGAAGATGATGTATTTAGAATTTAATGATAATGATAGGTGATAGTAGATTTATGTTGCTGAATTGTGACGATAATGTTGTTGTAATCGTATCACAATTCTATCAAATCATACTAAGATGGCTACCTGAGAGAATTATAGCACCGAAAGCGCGCTTTTGATTAGTTCGGCTGCATTTGCTTCAAAAAAATTACCAATACGATTTATAGAGTACACGAATTGAGGTCTATTGTGCAGTTGAGGCGATATTTAAGGTCTCCAGTGAGTCGTAGATCGTGTCCGTATCCCGGGGAGGCCTCCATTACCGCCAGATCCCAGCGTTGTTCTCATCAATCAGCCGACCCATTCCCACAGTGGTGGTGGTGCAATCCGACAATTGCTCCCAACAAATAAACAAACACGCCAACTTATCGCCGGCTAAAGGTGGTCGGGGAGTGTTTGATACTTTGTAGATATCGTATGTTTAAAGTGTTAATAAAATTACTGATGTATCATTGGGTATCGAGCTGACAAAGCGATTATTTATTTCGCTCTCGTTGAAACGTGTATTGGACACGGCGCGAATGGCCCGTGTCCAATTCGAAGTAGTATTCGTAATTGTTGGTCAAGCCGTGAAATAACTTCGACTTTGGATACGTGTGTAGTTATGAATAAATTGGTAGGACTCGAGAAGAAAAAAAGGACGTAACGTTAGATAAAAGTTGGTACATTAAAGTTTAATCTCGATACAATTACACTCGTTAATTCATCTTTGGTACAAAGAGAAATTTAATTAATTTCATTAAGAATCAACTCAGTTTATAGTATTCGTGATATATATGAACGCAATGTTTTCCACCCGAGTGATTATCGGATATTATTATGAACATATTTGTCTGGTAGCTTGCGCTCATCATTATTTTCATAATTTAATGCGATGTATGACTGGAATTTTGATCTTCTCTATTCCATTTCTACCTCACAGGGATGATTTCTCATATATATTATAATTAAATTATAAATTTTATTTTATTATTTTTTTCCTTATGTTCATTTTTATGTACTACCTATATTCTTTTTGTTTGTTTTCTTATGAAGGCCATTGTGGCGCATCGGGTTCTTCATGTAATGCCACAACTGTCCAAAAACTATAAATAAATATGTAACATCTCTTTCATTTGAATTATAAATATTGCTTAATTTGAGGATTAGTTACATAATTGTAGTTCAAATGATTTCGTAAACAATATACACAGATATGTGTGTGAAAAGACATATGAAGCTCGGGCTTGACTTGTGGATGATTGTGAAGAAATTTTTCATATTTTGACATTTGAACCTTCTTTTCCTTCAATTAAAGGATTCATTGATGAAGTTAGTAAGCCAAAGTTTAGATCCAGTGGTTAAGAAAAGCTAAAATCTTAGAAGTAATACAGTACAGATTTTATTGAAGAATATAGACGAAAGCTTCGAAATATGTAAATATCTATGTATGTAGGTTTTAATTTGAACTTCACCAAATTGCGTAAATGTTATTATTATTATAATATGTGATGAAACTTTTTGTTCTAATGTGTATGTGTTAATTGGATATTAGACATCGTTAGGAAGATAAAAAAGGTCTATTCTTCTATATCAACACTAATGAAATAAGCATGACTGTGTTATTTACATAATAGATAAAGTGAAAGAATAAGTGAAATTTTTTAAATCAAATTAATTATGAACATTTATACATAACTGTCTTTAAAATTTTTTGTTAAAATACATAATCTCTTCATTTTATTAAAATATTTAGAAACATAGTCCACCATATATACATATATAAGTAGATATTTATTTTTTTACATGGATATATACCAGTAAGGCTTGACAGGAAGACCCCAATGCGCCTTCCTGGACAATTAATTAGAAACAATGCAGCATTTTACTATTACATAAATCACTGTATTTTCAGTACCTAGCTGAAGAACACGAAATAACAACTAATTAATTAATTACAGAATTAATCCATTAATACGTCTATGGATTTTTAGATTTGAACATAATTTTTACAAATTGTACATACAATAAATACAGAAGATTTGTGACAGCAGGAAAGATAATTTTTTGCCAATTTCAAAGAACCGTTTCAACAATGATCAGATAAAATTGGCAAACTCTGATAAGAAACGATCGATTTGGAGTCACAAATACCCCCAAATCTAACCAGCAGTATAGCGGATCAAACCCACTGATTACTTGGTGCTAAACACACACGCTACCATTAAGCCATACTGCTGGCAATTTATATATAGATGTTGTGAAAAAATATTTAAATACTATGCTTCTATTTTTTTAAATCAAATAAATATACTTCCATGTAGTATAGAAATCATAGGAAAATGGACTGCTCTGCCAGCAATTTGGCTACCATTAAGCCACATTGCTGGCTATGGTATATATGTATATATGGTAGATAAAACTTTTAAAAGCAAACTTATATGTCTTTCGTATGTTAAATTTGTTCTTAAATAAGTTAAATGAGCCAACACTGCAGATCATTGTAATACACGAGCAGTACCGCTGTCACCCGGCTTTTCCTCGACTTTCCACGCCTCGACGGAGATTTTTCCGACTTTTTAAATTCGAAACATACAGTTGAATGTCTTCTCATTTAAGTCTCGGAACAAGCAAACGTCGTTTTAAAAGGTAACAAGCGGGTAAATCGGCGTCGAAAGTAGGTGTCGCGCGATTCCGAATGTCGATTCATTTGTCTGTCGGAGTCAGTTGGCGTCACGACCTCGCCGGCTAATTAGGCGACGCCACCTTTTGCAAAACCGTCGGCGAAAACGGCATCTTGCCACTAAGAGAGAGAGCACTTGCTAAAAGGAAGGACTTGCTGTCGCAGGTTCACCACCGTCTCTCTGATTGTCCCTAATGAGGCCGCTTACACACGCGGATCTGCATTCGCAGCAGTGTCGCATTCGTGCCGCATCGGAGACACCGGTGTCATTCTGAGACACTGTGCACATAAACACAACGGGTCTTAACCCTTTAACCACTGGATTGTATTGTAATTGGGCTGTGCTTGCGAGAAAATATGGCGTTCGTGTTGAATTTTCGGCTGTGGAGCTCATTCGATGGAACTTTTGCTAATATAATACATACATACCTACAATGTTCATTTATTTTTTCCATTACTATAAGATGACTTTTCAATGCTTTTTAAACATATAATATTCCCGTTCCCGTTTCAAGTGATGGTTGGAGATCAAATAATGTATCTTAAAAGCCGTGTCGTCATAAACCAACTGGTAACGTGGTGACCAGCGAGCACATTTCCTTCACTACACAATGGCGCTTCAAACTTTCGCGTTGCTAAAATCGTAATTACTAATATATTTATTAAGAGGTTTTTTTTTCGCGTTTTTTTTTTCATAGTTAGCTTCCCGGACATGCATACAACAAATCCTGAAAGTTCCATCGTAATCGTTTGAGTGGTTTAGAAGCCTTTACGAGACAGATAGACAGACAGATAAACAGACATTCAATTTTATATATATATATATATATATATATATAGATTTGACATTTTTATAATTCATTCTCTCTTTAAAAGTTGTCTACAACTTTGCTGAATAGTTTTAGAATTTGTTATATAATCCGGAAAAGCTCTTCAAATCCAATATTTATCGAATTAAAAATGTTCCGCTGCTGATATAGCTTATATAAGCCAGCAGCATAGCTCGGACGTTAAGCTTCTGCTTACCGTCAAGAAGGTGCCGGGTTCTATCTCTGAATGAAAATGAATTTTTCACAGTATGCTGTTGGTCAGACCTGGATTTGTGACTCCAGGTTGATCGTTTCCTATCAGAGTTTGCCAATTTTCTCTGATTTCATTGTTGAAACGGCTCCCGGAAAAAAAAATTGGCTAAAAATCCTTCCTACCTACTATGTCACCACTATTTGAAAAATTTGATTGATGTACAATAAAAATTTATGTACAATTCATAGATGTCTCGTTAATTTGCGAGTTTTTTCAGTGTCTCGCAATTCAACGACTTATAATAAAAATGCTGTATTTGTATTTGTAATTGGCCAGGAAGGCGCATTGGGATTTACCTGTAAGGCCTTCCTGGTATATATGTATGTAAAATAAAAATAATAAAAATAAAAATAAAAATAATATAAATACATATATCAGCCAGCATATATTATATTAACCAGCAGTATGGTTTGGTGGTTGCGAGAGGTTACCGGGTTCGATCCCGTGCTAATCTTTAATACTGCTGTTCAGACTTGGTTATTTGTGACTCCAAGTCGATCGTTTCCTATCAGTTAGCCAATTTTCTCTGATTTCATTGTTTAAACAGTTCCCGATTAAAATTTGGCTAAAAACCTTCCTACCTACTATGTCACCACTGTTTGAGTATGATTAATGTACAATAGCATTTATGTACAATTCATAGATGTCTTGTTGATTTGCGAGTTTTCAGTGTCTCGTAATTCATCGACTTGTGTAATATAAAAAATGCTGCGTTGTTTGTAATTGGCCAAGAAGGCTCATTGGGGTTTACCTGTAGGGCCTTCCTGGTATGAAATGTAATAAAAATAAAAGAAATAAATCTGATTTCATTGTTGAAACGGTTCCTCCATCAAATTGGCAAAAATCATCCTACCCGCTATGTCACAAATATCTGAATTTGATTTATATATAAAAAATTATGTACAAGTCTAAATCCATAGATGTCTTTATGGATTTGTTCATTAATTAATTAATTCAGTAATTCAGTCTCAGTCTCAGTAATTCAGTTCAAATACAGCGATTTATGTTATAAAAAATGCTGCAATGTTTGTAATTAATTGAATAGGAAGGCGCATTGAAGTTTACCTGTTAGGCCTTCCTGGTGTATATCTATGTAAAAATAAAAATAAATAAATATTGCTAAGGTTTTAAAACAGCTAATTATTACTAATTTGCACATTTTGTACTCAAGTTTACATCAAAGCGTAGTGTAGCCGTAAGATATATGTATGTGAAAGGTATATGAACCCTCAAGTGATGATTTTTTGTTCGATTTTTGGCATATTTTAGTTCAAGGAGTTCCATATTAATTTTTTGCACAGAACAAGTGTATGTTCGGTCGGTGCATCAAATGGAAAAACACCGCCGCGTTATTAATTGATATGTATTTTACGTGTCGTGAACGAGAGTCAGATTCATTATTTCACATTAGTGAACTTCGATGAGTATCTCCCGCCTTATCCATTAATCATCGATGATACGTAAAAAATTAAAGTTAATTTAAAATCAACGCACCCATCGATTACGTCTATCCATCGTAATTTATTTATTTTTTGCGTCGATGTATGCATTAGGTATTCGCGTTTGATTTCGTATTATACATGTAGATAAATACTAATTGCAAGTGGACGGATACGTGTATTTGATTTAACGGGTAGCGACGACTGTACATACACCGTTGAGTAATGATTCTAAACTTTGCGTTTGTAAAGCTCGAAAGCTCGTGTTGAAATACTACCCAATTAGTTAACAAAGCGTTGCGAAACCGAATCTGTTATAGTCTCGGGAAATTGCCTATAGTTGCATCGTATAAATTTACCTCGAGTTATTCGATGGCTTACAACCATATTTTAGCCACATAAATAATGAATCTTCGAGTATAATTTACGGTTACTTATACCTAGGTACATAAATAATTATTATATATAAATAAAAATGTAATTATGTGCATAAACTAGGGAATGTCAAGAAGTTACTCGCGCCAAAAAAAGATTCTCGTAGTTAAAATGTTCTCATGAAGTTAGACAAGGTTACAAAAATATTTACCACGTGATTAAGTTAGGTTAAGTTTCAATTAAACTTAATGCTATAAATGTTGTACTACTCAACAAGGTTATGTATGTATGAAGGTCTGAAGACAAAACTATATCTAGCATACATTTTACAAAAACCATCTAACAATGAAACCATTTTAACAATATTCATTTGAGATCGTTAGGTGTATTTAATAGATACATTTACATACATATGTTCAAAAATGAGTCATCTTCTATATAATTTCGAAAGAGACTTTGTTTGTTTAGTTCGTAGAATCCGTGTCATTCAATTTAATTAAAATACAAATGAATATTCAAATAAATTTAAATAAAATAAAACTAAAGAAATAAATTTAATAAAATTTTTACTATTAGATTGGCCATGTTTAAGCGGTTTATATTACAAATGCCGAGCGAAGCCGGGTCAAAACACTAGTATTTATTAATAAAAACATAAACTTATTGATGCAAATAAAAATTACAAATTATAAAAAACAACAAAGAAGGGAATGTCTTATAAAATAAATAAAACAGAAAGAAAAATAAATATAAACATATGTATGTATATAAAAAAAGAAAAATACATTATTCATAATCATAAAAGACAATAGCAATTATGTATCTTATGTATCTATCTCTAAGGAGTTTTATTGGATCAAATAAGCATCTATAAAAAAACCGTTCCGCAATCAAATTGCAACAAATTCTCCGATTTGTATCAATCACCCTGTGCGAAAATTTAAGCACTTAACCTACGTAATAAATATATCTCGTTATTGCATTTTTTTTTCGGTTTTTTAGTATTTTGCTCGAGATCGTATTAAGATAGGAACGGGCCACGTTTATTAGCAACGGCTCTTGTTTTTCCGATGAAGATCTCTTGGGTCGTGAGCGTGTCTCGCACCTCTCTTCCTGCGTCGTGTGCTCCTGATTTGCCGATAATGATATGCACATGTTAATTCCGACGGCCATTGTGTTTGCAACGTTTCCTAATGCTCTGCACATGAGACTGGACCGTTCGACAACGCTCATCGATACGCCACTCTCTCTCACGCCTCGGTTCACATACCCACGTGTACAAGTCGCACCTACCCTGAAAACATGAAAATTTTACAACACATACATTAAGGAAGGATTTATGCATGATTTCTATTTGGCACGACAAATCAAATCGGAAAATTTTCATATAAAACACACCCCCAAAAATTGTATATACAATTTTTCAAGTGAATCAAGTTTTTCCCAATGCCTAATCCATTATTTGTATTTACTTATAATAATGTGATGGTAGATATAATTCACTGTTCAATCCTCGACAGTTTTTATATAGAGGTATGCCTATTTGCGAAGGTATACATGCATATGTAGATATTAGTGGTGTTTTTTTTTGATTTTTAAATTTCTTTTATTATTACTAAATTATGTTCACAATACATCTCATATGTATTTTAATAGCTACTGATCTACTGATCATTTTCTATTTTACAATTTTAATTTAATTTTGTTAGTATTCATAGTATTATATTATTCTAATGTTAATGTACAGGATAATAGGAAAATGAGCTCAAAAACCTATTTACAATTCTTATAAATGCTCATAATACATCTAATACAAAATATTAATTGAAAATTCTCTAAAGTTGACAAATTGGCAACAATCATCCTACCCACTGTTTATAGGTTTTTGAGCTGTTTTTCCTATTATGCTGTAGATTAACATTAGAATAATATAATACTATGATTACTAACCAAATTAAATTAAATTGTAAAATAGAAAATGATCAGTAGATCAGTAGCTATTAAAATAGATATAAGATGTATTGTGAACATAATTTCGTAATAATAAAAAGCATTTAAAAAGTAAAAAAAAACCCTACCCGCCGTCACAAATATCTGAATTTATATACAAGTCTAAGTCCATTGATATCTTTATGGATTCGTTCATTAATTAATTAATTGTTAATTTCGTGATCTCCAGCCACTCGAAATACAACAATTTATGTAATAAAAAATGTTGCAATTTTTGCAATTAATTTTCTAGGAAGGCGCATTGGGATTTATCTGTTAGTACTTGCTGGTATATATCTATGTAAAAAAAATAAAAATAAAAAATAAAATTATGGAATAGACGCTTTATAACAATAATAATAAGTTTAAATTGCTATTTAAAGTCGATTTACATTATTTCTTCAAATTTAAGTTAAATTATTTATCTAATATATAATTTCGAAAGACACTTTGTAACTATTTATGTATGTAAGGTTTGTCGATAACATCGAAAGCAAATCAAAGTTCCTATGATATGGTTTCGATTGGATATATATTTTTTTCGATTCAAATAAATTCAATAAAAAAACAAATGAATATTTACTATGAGATTCACCATGTTTAAGCTGTTTATATTACAAATACTGACCGTATTCGGGCAAAAACACTAGTGTATAATATAAAATACTTAGGTATATAAGTACTTTCTCAAGTTTAAGTGTGCTATTTTGAAATTTCACTTCTGAAGTGTATACTAGATCAGCTATAGTGGTCTGTTTATAAGACGAGCGTGCACATCAATCCGAGCCGAGCGAGTCTGTCCGCCCGTCCGTCCATCCATCTTGCAGTTTTGACGCGGACGAGAGCGACTTGTCGAGCTTCTCAAACTGTCGCGGGTCAATGGGGGTCTTTTTCACTCACATTGGTGTAACGATGTATAGTAGGGACTGGGGCTCTTTCTCCGGCACGACAACAAAGGTCGAGCTCCCCAGAGCTAATAACTCGCCCTTACCAGCGAGAGATAAGCAGCACATTACAGAGGTAACGAGTCGCGTATTAAATTGCTTGTCGTAACTAAGTAGACGTGCAATTTATATCAATGCACCGATGCAACTACCTATGCACTTTTCGTACGTGACGCTCGTTTCGTATTTAATTCCCGCGAGATCCTTCATCTGCGCTCGTGAGAGGTTGGTCTGCCCTGCTGGGCTATCCTCTCAATCGGCTGTGGTTGTGTGGAGAGTGGAGAGCTCTTGGACGGTTTAGGAATTCTAATATATTGTATGGTTTCTTCGGTGGAAGCCTTTGAATGAATGAAAATCGGAGTAATATCCGATTACTTAAACAAGGAAGTTCAATATGTGAAATCATATTAAAATGTTTATCAAGAAAGTGGCAGGGTTCAAAGTAGCATAGCAATACTATTTTTATGTTGAAATGTCATCGTACATGGAAAATATTAAAAAATTAAAACTGATATTTTTCTACCTTTTATCTCTGCATAGTCTTATTTTAAGTTGATTTTTTACATTCAACATATTATTCATAAATAAATAAATACAATAGGAAAACAAAACTTCAAACAAGTAAAAAACTTATGGTTTGGAATGTATACTCATCCAAGTAGATATTATATGTAGATACACATATACCTAGCAGATGTTCAGAAATATTTGATAAAACCTTCTATAAAATCGGAAAATGTTTTTAAATTAAGGTCAGGGCTTAGTATTAAGACCTCTCTTACTACTTATCTAAGTAAACATGTATAAAAAAACACGCGTAAAACTAATGTTTAGTCCACAAAACGAATCCCATAATGACTATAGTATGAAAAATTACACTTTTTAATCCGATTTATTTTTATAATAGTTCAATATCCAATATATTAATAAATATAAGTCATTTCATTAGTTTTTATTTTATATACTGAAAAAGTATTCTTGATTAAAGATGTATTTATTTTATGTATAGTAATCCCAATACATAATACATAGAGTTGGCGATTTTATCGTGAACTACAGAATTGCTGTTTAATATAGGTAATATAACCCACAAACACACACCTGAGCTCCACAATACCCTATATTATCAGATTCATTAAGCCAATGTAACATCACTACAATAACAACAACTGCGGGGGAAAAAAAGCTCACGAGATCTCATTGAGCGGGTTTTGCGCTTACTTGCGCGTCGAACTCTCGCAAACAAGCCCGCTCTTTCAAATCTTTCATCTTGAATTTTGCTTATAAAATGCAGTGGCTGATTGCCGCCTCCTTCACAACACAACACCACTATTTGCCGAGTGAGGGAAGCGTGACCGAGGCGAACAACACGAGTGTTAAAGGTGGCGTGAGCGTGTAATAAGGGTTGAGAGCGAGTCGTGGCCTCGCCGATCTTCAACCGCTCATCCGCCATTACACGGACACATCTGATCGACCGTTCGAAAATGCTCTCATTCGAATAGCACAGGTGCTGCACATAACCATATAAGACCATCCTTCACACGACAGCAAAACCCTAATTTGTGTGTGGGAGAGCTTCGCGAATTGTCAATTAATATAGTCGGGTTGTTCCGCGTTCCACGCTTTAATAGACCCTTCGTTTTAATTGAAGGGTGCGCAATAAAATACCGCTCGGCCGGCGGCACGAATTCAATATATTAAATGTGATTAACAATTACACTAATGTGTGCTCGCCGCGGAGCAAAGGCGCATTTGCAAACGTTGATAATGATTTATTAAACGGCCGTTGATGATCGGAGTGTTTTAATGCGATTGCGCTTCGCTGATTCAAAACGTTCGCTCGTATGGCCTTTGTAATTATCTGAAATATTACAATCAATGCAGGAATCGAACATCAGTCTATGCATATGCTATATTTTAGTAGGCAAATGCTGTACTTGTATGCTAAGTTTGGTAACAGTAATCAAATTGGCAAACTATGATATTATCAGATGAATATATGTATGTACATTTGTAGAGGAATCAAACATAATCATAAACGGTTTTAAGCACTCGATATTGCCGATTGTAAAATGAAATGAAATGATGACAAAAATGATTATTCCTTTACATAATAAATAAAGCCAAATCATGTTGTCATTATAATACACGGAAATGCATTAAATGAAGCTTTTTATGCGACACCTTTTAATTAAAAAAAATGATTAGGTATAGATATATCAAGTTTTTCTTCACAAAGCTGTCTAATGTGCGACCTTGCAGTTTGTTTATTTAGATTTAGCACACTTTGAACAGTATGATATGCATATTGAAATTCGATACTTGATCCAATAGTATCTATACATATTTTTTTTAATACTCTCATAATTCGTGTATCGCATACCTTAATTTAGAACCGTATTCCTAGCGAAACAGATAAAATACGTGCATTCTTTTCAATCAAATGGTTATTTCGCAATTAATAACACCACTGCTAATTCGAAAATTAAAATTTATTACATCACCTGCAATGAATTTATGATAGGTACATTTATTCAGTCGAATTCGCTCAACACCAGCTAACCCCTCAAATGCAGACGGCCAATAAGAAAAAGAATAAAGTAGGAGAGCATTCGTCTATGGACAGACATTCGGACGACTTTTAAAATACGCTTTTATCGCATTACGGCGCAGAAGAGGTCATCAATCAACGGCGCGACCAATAAAAACGACTCACGAATCGAATTCTAGATGAAAACGCGCGTCGTACAGAGAGACAGGTGTAAACTGGTTTTAGATAAGCGGAGTGAGTGACTCTCTGTACGGCCGCGTATATAATGTATATTATACTATATAATGTATATTATACTATATATATATATATATATATATATATATATATATATATATATATATATATATATATATATATATATATATATATATATATATATATATATATATATATATGTAGGTACATACTGTAAAATCTGTCGTGTTGTACGGAGGTCCGATTGACAGACGTCCAATTGCGTCATCTTCGGAGACGACCGGACTACCCATTGTGCGTGGGCTGTGATGACTTTGGCTTGTCGCCTCTTCGCTCGGTCGAATTACAGGTGTCACAATCGAATGATTGTATCATCGTGGTGATAATTTCCCGGGATTTGTAGCAAATATGGTGACTAAACGGGAACCAAAGGTGACAGTCTCTAATGAATGTCATATTTCTATGTAGTCAGTAGTCAGTAGGTACTACTGACTTTAGGTAAATGTGTAGTTTGAATTAAATATCGGTAACCTCATTTTCAGGGCGCTGTTAATTAGAGTTATAAATTTTATTGGCCTGTTAATATAAGATAATTTTGAATTTTTAGTGACTTTAAAGGTGACACCTTTTTCATGTAGCGGCTACCGTTAATACACCTCTGGAATACATATGTAAATATGTACATGTTAGAATCTATTGATTAGTGCTTTGATCAATTTTTAATCCTTAATACAAAATTCATAAGAAAATATTTCAAAAAGTAGATATATCCTAATTATTTTAAATTAAATAGACTATCTTGCATACTTACATATTATACATCATCATTTACAGCCACTCACCATCCACTGCTGTATGATGAAGGCCTCTCTAACAAGCTTCCACTCTCTGTTTTGTATACTTGTATACCTTGTGGTCTTCTTTTTACCCTTTTGCATTCTCTCGGGTACCGTTTTAGTACCTCTTTTTTAAACCCTTCCATTTTTTAAATCCCGTCCATTCTAGCCACGTGGCCCACCCATTGACATTTCAATGTCTTTACTCTATCCACTATATCCACTACCCTTGTCATACTTGACACCCACGTATTCCGCTTCCTGTTTATCCTCGTTATGCCGAGCATACAGCATTCCATACTTCTTTGAGTAAATTGGACTTTGAGTAGCAACTTAGGGTTCAATGTCCAAGTTTCACATCCATACGTCATCACTGGCAAACGGATTGATCGATGGTCTTTTTCTTCAGGCAGATTGGAATTTTTGATTTAAAAAAAAACATTCATTCGTCCAAATACACTCCATCTTTATTTCATACGTCTCTTTATTTGTTCTTCCTTACTACCGGAAATGTCTATTATTGGACTAAATATAAATATAAATAATTATTTACTCCTACTATTATACATATCAAGTGTTAATATGTTAACTCGTTTATGAAACCTACATTTGAATATGATTTTCAGTTATAAATAACACTGAAGAATCAGGTCACAAACAAAGCCGGTTTCCACATTGGATTCGGTACAATTATCATCCATTTTCTGCATCCAAAGTCACAGTTGTCGTCGTGTCGGAGTGAAATAACAATAAAAATAAAAAGAAAAAACATTCGTTCTGTCGTATTGCGTTTCAAAGGGGCTTTCGCGGCGTGGCGTTTAACGTCCCGATGGACACGTGTTATCGGCGATTGTCAAACGTTTCGAAGGGCTGCACCTCCTTCACGGCAATGTCACGGATCAGTTCTGCCGACCACTTTCATGCTAAATCGGCTCGACGGCCACCGAGGCACGATCTCTGGATTCGCACCGAGATTTCAACGGAAAACCTAAACTTCGGTACTCGGTTGTGGAGCTTTATCGACGCTTTTAATTGAGCCTCGCACACCTACATACCTCATTGTGGTCACGATAAGGGTCATTTGTGGGAATCTAAGTTTGAGAACGGATCGAAGATGGCGGACATCATCCCGCGGAACGAATCGCCATCTTCACGCTCTTCTGCAAAACGCTACGAAAAGCAATTTCAAACATCATAAAAGCTCTGCAACTACGATTCCGATGTGTTCCGGAAAAAGAATATCAAAGATCGCGAGAATTAAGACGTTAAATTCGGACATAAAGACAATTATCCCATGACGATGTGTTTCAACTGAACATATGTACATACATATAATACAATGTTCGAAAGGTTCGTTTCAAATTGTATCAAATTTGCGACGATTATTTCGAATTTATTCTCTCGGCATTCCCACATCCAAGTCGTTTAAAACGTGTGCAATTAAGTGGGTTTGTCGACAGATTAAGGCTCGATTTTCATCTGTTAAAATTGTCGGTTATGAGAACCGCTACCACTGGCACTGTCGTATTTTTCGTTTTAATTCAACGAAATAAACAGCGCTCGTTTTTATTATTTTTCAACAATAAATAAAGATTTAAACACACAGAAGGTGAGACAAAAATTATATTTAAACGATATAAAAAATATCATAGTAATTTTATACGTTCCGAATCACAGTTTTTATTACATATACATAAGTAAGTCGGAAAATTGCTTTTTCAAATTAAAATAATTATGTTGTTATTTTTGAACGGTTAAAATTCATATAAAAATTTACTATAGTAGATAATTTCATTACTTCAATATTGATGTAAAAATAAAAATAAAACCCTTCCAATTACCTATAGATATATATTATTTTTGTTTTTTTTTGTAATTGAAACTAACATATGATGGTTTGAAATTAATTTTTATTAAAATGATTATCTTCCTGTAATATATCGACTCTTTTTTTATTTATTGATAATTATATGTATGTTCAATTTCGATCATCTCTTTGGTGAATGTGCACCATTAGAATGCACCTGTTGTACGACCATTTCATTTTGGAAATAATGAAGCAAAAAAATAGTGATAAATAATTCATCAAAGTGAGTTTTATTTTATAAAATCGTAGACAATTATTCTGTAAACGTACAAAGAACATTTAAATAGGAATCGTTAGATAGATTATCTCGAATGTACATATGTAAGAACGCATTTAATTGACGTCATCTCTCATGCACACAAATCATTCAAAAACCCATCACGTTTGCCATTTTGACAAGGCCAGAATGTGTGTACACACTCCGAGACTATAATTTCAATGTGATACAAAATGTGCGAATCTTTGAACTTGAACCTCAACATCAAGCCGAGAGTGAGTGCACCGTGGTCATTTACCACACACACACATACACACACAGACGATATATTCATCCTTCAGAACGGTTTATATGATTAGAAAATGACCGTTTTGTGATGCGCCGGTAATAGTCGGCGAGGTACAAGTCAGAGGTCGATTAGGCAACGATTTGCGGTGAGAAGAAACTAACGAGTCGTTAATCCGGGACTTGAATTTTCCGGGGTCCGAAGAAACCGCAAGGTCCGTGGTAACTGGGGGATTATTTTCCCGCTTATTCGAGCTCGTTGTTATATAGTGTACGGTGGCTGTAATACATTCCTCTGGTTGACAGCAACTCTTCTCCAGATTGACGTTCGGTTTCCTGCTCTTCGTCCGCGGACACGTATCGGCGCTTCTTGATCTTGTTACACACGAGTGTTCTAGCCGATGAATGTTTATGCATCTTGTCGATGCAATCCCACGTTTTAAGGACTATATGTATGTATGTATATATGTAGGTGCTCGTTTTTTGCTCAGTTCGAAACGTCATTATAAAGAGATGGTGTGTTGGGTACGATTTTAACGAATATGCATTCGTTAAAGTTTTCCGTGTAATGTGTAGCTTCGTTTGAGTAAAGTGGAATTATAGCATACATAGATCAGTGGTAGCTTGTAATGTTTTAAATTGTGTGGTCACGGGTTCAACTCCCGCCTTTGCTGCTGGCCAGACCTTGGACATATGACTCCAAGGTCGATAGTTTCCTATCAGAGTTTGCCGATTTATCTGATTTCATTGAAACGGTTCCAAAAATTGGCGACCCTGTCCTATTTCTCGCAAAATTCGAGCTTACAGCGTGTCAAATTTTCCCATTTATAGAATACTATCTGTATTACCCGGCTTCGCTCGGTATTTGTAATATAATCCGTTTAAACATGACTAATCTAATAGTAAACATTTTATTAAATTTATTTGAATTTTATTAAATTATTTTATATAAATTTATTTTAATACTCATTTGTTTTTTTTTATTAAATTGACTGTCACGAACAAACTAACATATATAGTAAGTCTCTTATAAAAAATTATATGTACGCCCCCGGCGTCTGCGCCCCCGACGTATGCGCCCCCGACGTATGCGCCCCCTAGGGGGTGTACTGCAAATTTGTCAATAGATGTATCTATAATTGTTAATAGATGTTTGTAATTGATCTTGAATAATACTTACAATACTTATGTACAATATTTGACCATAGATATCGTGTAAAATGAAATAAATATATGTCATCTACAGCTCTTCATCATCCACTGCTGGATGAAGGCCTCTCCAATACGCTTCCACTCGTCTCTGTTTTGCGCAACTCTCATCCATCTCACTCCACACATTTTCCTCATTTCATCTACCCATTTTCCCTGCGGTCTTTATTTTAGCAAGGATGTATATCTGTAGATATAATTAAATTTCTATCCCTAGCTTGGATGATTTTTTATAATAATTTGGCTGTATAAAAAGTGATATTTTTGTAAGAATTTCGATTCTATTTGCAGCTGGACTTATATTCATTTTGAACTAAATAAATATATGTATGTATGTATGTATGTAAGTTCAAAAATTCAAGTTATAAATAAGTGATTAGGTAATTTTTCATCCGACTTAAAGCTGTCTGTACGACGTTTTTTTAATAAATAAATGCATTAAAACTTTCCATATCTATCTGTTGTTTTAATAATGTATTACTTTAACTGACATAGAAACGTATTTATTAAAAATTTATTGCATAGTAATAATAATGTAAAACAAATTATTTTTATTTAAAATACCCAAATCAAACTCATTATAATAACAGCATATATTATATTTTCAACAGAAAAAAATTCATTTAAAATTGTAATAAAACGAAATACTTATTATATATGCAATTCACGTCTCATTTGGGCTATCCACTCATCGAGAAACAAGGGCTTTGTTTTTGAAGGCTCGTCTGACGTTTGAATCGATTACAATGACGACTCCCTTTAAGACTAAAACTACAAAAAATAAATTTCAACGCCTAAAAAATAATACTAATCAATTTTATTTCATTTTTGTTACAGGTGAGTACACACATAGCTTCCAAACAGTTCGACGAATCGCCACAGTGAGTACATTACAAATTTTCAATTTGAATTTTGGGAAATTTGCATTCGAGCAAGTACCCAGACAACATGTCTTCGTCTCGGCCCTTATCGGCCCTAACGAGATGCTCCAGAGGCGGCTCTTCTGATGGCCCCTCGTCTTCGGATTCCGATCCTCGAGTGTTGCTCTGGTATCCGTCGTCGAGTTAATAAGTTCTGGCCGGGACAGATCTTCCAACACGATATCGTAACTCGCTTTTTCCGACTCGAATGAAACCCGTATCGGTCGCGATAAATCACCGATTTAAATACGACCACACTTCTTATATACATATGTACTTTTTTTCGTTCATTTTGGGTAACACCCTTCATCCTTCCTGTTTGTCGAGGCTGTGGATGTGCCATTTATGTCTGAATTGGGTATTTGGAGATCGATCGTTAGTGGCAGGCATGTTTGCTTCAATTTTGTTTTTCAAATGTTCGTGTATACAATTTGTTGGAGTTTTCTCTAAAATTTCATATGTAAACATATCGCGAGAAGTCTGAGTTCAAATTTAGATCAAATATATCTACATTTTGAATTTGTATCGAATTTTAAGTATAAGATGGAATGATTCAGGTTTTTCCTTTCAAGGCAGTTTTTGTGGAATATATAAATTACCTTGAAAGGAAAAACCTGAATTATTCCAGCATCTATTAACTTAAATTACAAATTCAATAATGGACAAACAATATCTGTGCACCAAGCCATCCATATAGTCAAAATGATATTATTTATAGGCATATAGTTTGGATATTTATATAGCATTTCATTAATTAAATTAAATTTATATAGACTTTTATAAAACACTATATGTACATATATCATTTTGTTGATTTTTATTCACTTTCAAGATGCGTTTCTACACTTTTTAACCTTACGTCTCTTGACTAAAGATAGCATTTAACAGTGTTCGATACTTTCTAAATAAATTGGATAGGATTTATTACGAAATATATTCAATGCTTCTTGAATGTGTATCAAAAAATCCTGATAAAAACATTCAATGATACATTTTATGTAGTTTTTATTGCACAGTTTGATTTCTAGATCAAATAAAGTCAAATTGATCTTCATTAGCTTATTTGCACATTATACATATAAATGACTTTCAAATTTTACTTCATCGCCTTTTTGTATTCTATTGTAGATAAAATTTAATATTTAATATTATTATATTTGATACATTCTAAGCTTTCGAAAATACCTTAAATTTATTTTAAATAAAATTTTATAAAGATGTAAATAAATTCCATTCATCTTTAAATATGTGGAACTGAACTTCAATTCCCAAATTTACAGTTTAGATAAAATTTCTTATTATTTAGGTCAATATAGTTGATCTATAAAATGTGTATAATAATCCAATATGGAAATGTATCAAACAAGAATCTTATTTTACGTAAAACAGTTCAAACACTTCTTCACTACCAAATTTTCGTCCAAATCTCCAACACCCAAAACCGGAATATATACCATTATGTATAGAGAGATATCATCTCATCATCTTATGTGTTTTATAGTCGGCCGATTTCACAGCTCAATTCCTAGTATGACGCAATACATATACATATAAAAGTACGATACATTTTATCTACGAGATTAGCCAGATCCGTCAGTCGGCTTCGCTCTAGCCGTCGGTAGTGGGTCGATCGGGCCGTAAAATGTGGTCCTCTGGAGCATGTTTGTTCACGTGTAATTGATTGGCAACGACCCACGTGACCTCCGTGGTAATTTATTGTTGCTGGAGATTGAGCTGCCACACGCACACGAAAATTCAGTTAGCCGCTTAGCGAGTGTCACGACGTAACCCGACCGCGACCCCCCGATTTCACAACACTGATACACTTCTATACTGTGAAAATACTCCTGGATGTATGGCACAATCTGTACATGTTTACGGCAAGGGTTTTATGCCCATTTACGAGGGATTCTATTGGGTTTTTCCTGTTTGTTTATAATGGGCGTTTTGTGTGTTGTATATCTACTGATGTACAAACTTTCTACTGCTCGTTGCACAATCGAGCTTTTTGTTTGTATTCATTATATTGGTCAATGAAATGCTAATGTTGTAAATTTTTTTCAAAATTTTAAATCAACCGGAAATGATACTTCCCTTTGATTTTCCTCTAGACTTTTTTTTATCTCATAAACCGTTCAATAGATTGAGCTGAAACTTTTATTGTATTTCAACTTACATACTTCATATGTTGATAATGAAATTCTTCTGAGATTTTGAAACAAAGCTGTTGATGTATTTATGCACCCACGAGTACATATGGTGTTGCTTTATTGTTCGCTTGTCCGGAGTATATTAGAGTTTGGATCTGTAATTTGGAGTCCCACTGAAATTAAATTCTCTCTATTGATAGAAAGAGCTTTGACTCACTATCTTCGAGAAGAATTATTGCCATTTCGAAATATTCCTTTGGAGTATTAAAGGGAAGAATGGACAACCCTTCGATTTTATTGGAATTAAAATTTTCGGCGTCTAAGTGTGGTAGAGCTTTGCGTCATCTTTTACTTTTCCAACCTATTCCTGCGAAAACGTCTGCTTTCAATAACTCGTCTCTTTTAAAAAGGCTTTCCGGTTCCTTAATGTGATAGATGAACATTTGGATCTGTTCAATTGTCATGTTGATGAGCTGGTCAATTTCATGAGATTCAACACAAGTCTATTTGAAAGGAGATGAATGATTGGTAATTTTTATTGTTCTTTACTTTTTTTGTAATACTGGTGTGACACTTTAGGGCAACCTGTCAGGTCAAATTGGTCATATTATTGTTATTATTATTATAGTAATAAATTAAAAAATAAATATATTTCGAAAAAGTTCTGTGTATGTAATTGAAAAGTACAAAATTTTGAATGTGATTAGTTCTTGTTCTAGATTGTTCCATCAATGAGGTTCAAATAAACGAAAAACCGGAAATAGTAGATATTTATTAGTGTTTTTTTTTAAATATATAATGGACCTTGAAGCTTTGCAGTTATTATGCAATCTTTAAGTATAGACTTTAGAGTTGCACTTAACATTGAAATACGCATTAAAGTGAAATATTTTATATTTCTCAATATTGAAATTTTATTTTCCTACCGAATTTTTAATATAAAAAAGTATATATATATAGACTCCTTATATATGTATGTATATGTATAGCATATCCCGTATTTATGCACATTTAAGGGAATTATTGTCCATTCAAATTTAATGTCGATTGTATGACAAATTACATACTTTTATGTTACGGTTTAGATGCTTCCTTTCAAATGTTCAAAGCTATTATAAATTACAGTGTCAGATATTTTCTACGATACATATATTCTCATAATTAAAGAAAGTCGTGTGACCACATCGAAAATTGATTTTTAAGCGACGGTTCTCCAAATAAATTCGCTCCAATTCCACCAAAAGATTGTTACGAACGAACAATCGTGACAGACCATCACGCGGAAAATTCCAAGAACTATCGATTATCAGAATCGCCACAAATTTGAAACTCGGTGGACGGGGAAAAAAGCACACAACAAACTAACCTAACCTGCAATTAACCAGGTGAACGTTTCGAAACGGTATCTATTTTTTTATTTATATACCTATACACACACCTACATTAATATTTTTAGTCGAATCGTTATACATTATACGACGTGGTGGCTCGTTGTTCCGATCCGCGATCTTATCTCGGTTTAAAGTTCATAACCATAAAATTTAATTAGCCTCTCTCGAACCCCGGGAACGATGGAAGACTTATCCATGGGAATGGTGGAAGCATTTTTCCGATTTCAACTTAACAACTTTGGGGTTAAACGTTTCACTTTCGCGTTGACCTCTTCTTCTCCGCGTGTTACCACACTTTTATTTGCATGTAAACGATTCGATTTGTACGAAAAAGGATCGGACATTCACGAGCTATTTTGCAAGCGCAGGAAATGGCCGCGGTTTCGAACTAGTTTTCTGGTTCGGAGTGCTAAAATGACTTCAATTCCGAGTGCAAAAGTCTACCCAAATCTAACCAGCAGTATGGCGGATCGAACCACTGATCACTTGGTGCTAAACATACACGCTACCATTGAGCCATACTGCTGGCTTATTATATATAGATGTTGTGAAAAAATATTGAAATACTATGTTTCTATTTTTAAAAATCAAATAAATATACATACTTCAATGAATGTAGTATAGAAATCTTAGGGAAAAGTTAGCTCGAAAATTTGACTGCTCTGACAACACAGAATACTTTTGATTCTCGTTCTAAACGTCACATCACACGTTCGTTCCGATTGTCCGAATTCGATTCGCGTGTTATTACACGCGTTTGCGTGTGATTGATCCTCGTGTGCGATCGCACGCGAACAAAAGGCGTGTAACGCTCGTTAATTGTCTGAACTGTTTGCACACAACAACAACAACAACAACAACAACAACTACACAGCGTCCATCTCAGACAATGGACGAAGAGCACCATATCTGCAGCCACCTCGTCTTGACCTCTCTCACATGCTCGGAAAAGCGATCATGCGAAACGCAACATGACGTTTGTTTATACAAGTATTTAAAACACTTGTTACATTGCGTTCTCTGTCGCTGAAAAGTGACTCGGATGAATCGTGTCTGTCGTATTAATTTGACTTGACAGTTTCCTTATCGCCGCGATGGCATCCTATCGGCAAAAATTGCAGTCCTCATCAATCATCTCCGGTTCAAAATAAACGACGCGGTTCAATTTGCATAAATAAAATGCATAACAGTCTATTAATCCTTATTATGAAGTTGGGGCAAAAAATTTCGAGCGCATTGTGTTTGCTTCGATTCAATTGTGCAGTTCACCTTGTGAATTGGATTTTCGCATTTTTATTTGTATTGTTATTGTTAACCATTTAATTTTTTGTTTTTCTGTATACTTATGTATAGTATTCTTATAGAAATGCTTTTATTGTGCTTGAGAGGTCAGTTTTAAATTATGTTTTGACGTTTAAATTACGATTCATCGTTTTTTTTTTATACAAAAATCCTTCTTGAAATCAGAAGTAAACAACCAAAGTCTAGAAAACGCACTATTAATAGCAAAATTTTTTAATGATACAATTAATTTGAGACGGAGACGTATATGTAGCTCTTATATGTATGTATATATAAGTTTTAATTAGGGACTGCAATTTACCGTCAAATTTCATAAACCGGTAAACTGTAATTTCCTTCTACCGGTATACTGGTATTTACCGGTAAATGAAAAAAAAAACTTTTTTATTGATTAGATAACTGTGGTTACTTTTACTACATAAAAACGTTAACTTACATATATATATATTGATTAGTAAATAATTAAAAATAAATTGCGGGTGAATGATTTCATATACCTATAAATAAATTTTATTATTTATTATTTCCCAATCACGTTTATTTATTTAAAGTTTGGACTACGTGAAAGTTTTGATCATAATTACAACAACCGTCTGATAGCATTTATTACGAATTGGTTGGTCTGTGTTGTCAGTGAATTCATCGATTTGAAATTGCCACATTTAATACCAAAAATAAACAAATTCCAGACAATCTAATCCACAATACGCATCGATTTTTAATGTAGTATTATACCTGTATATGTATGTACTTAATTCGCGATAATATAGTCAACGGTAAATACCGGTACTGATTTTTTTAAATTACCGGTATTAACCGATGGCGAAATTTTAAAGATTTACTGGTATACCGGTATTGCAATCCCTAATTCTAGTAAAATCGTTTTTTTTTCTTAATAAAATAATGTATTTATACTTTTAAAGGAATAATGATACAGAATATGTTACACATCATATCATATGTTACACATTATATCATCATATCATATCACTTGACAAATTGTTAGATTACTTTTCAATTTCATGACAAAAATTAATTGATTTTACTATTCAAATCTGCTTATGATGCTTAGTACTAAAGTAAATATTTGATAAATTTGCTTGTCAGACACTAAGCTGTTATATTATTAAAATCTATCAACAGATTTTACTCAAAATAATCGCACATTTATTTAATGTTGCAAGCATACGATATACGAATTGAATTTATATGTAATTATTTTATTAAGGATATATAAATATAATTTATAATTTGTAATTATTATTACAATCCCCTATTATATAGCATATTATTTTTATGATTGTGTTAAATGTGTTTATATATGGTTTATTTTTGTCATGTCTAATTTCTTTGGTTATTATTTTGTTTCTTTTCTGTTAGGAATTCCTGTAATGCTACAATGGTTCAAACTTTAAATAAAACAAAATTAATAAATAAAGCATGTATTATCACATTTAAAAGCAGATCGATATGTATATGAAAGTAACTCTGAACGATTGCGCTATGAATTTTTCGCTCCGATCAAAGAGAATCAAAAATTGACACAATTCGAAAAATGTCCATCGGCTTTTTAACAGTCAAATCACGAATCACGTGTCTCGGATATTTTACTGGAGAGAAAGTGGACCAGTTTTTTACCCCCCAAATTCTATCGATATATAAATGTACATATAATAAAAGGAAAATACGCGATATTGAGAGAGAGACCACAGACGCAGATCGGTAATTGCCGAAACGTGATAACGTGAAGTTGTGATTATAAACGAGCACATGTAACCTTACCATTTGATTATATACACGCATACATTACTAATTTCGTTTTCACGTTTACGATTATTATTTGTGTCGGTATTTATAAGTATAACACACACACACAAAACAATTATTATCGTCGTTATTTATGTCACCGAGTTTCGCAATAAAACGGCTGGATACAATTTCGCCGGCGAACTTCGCCGCCTAATTTATGATCGCAATAAAATGTTAATGAATACTCATGTAGTGCATATATGTGTACTTATACACGAGTTGGGTCGAAAGTCGTGGAACACGAACGGGTCTAAATTCAAATGCTGCGAACGATTCGTCTGAATGAAAGATTTCGTCGTAATGCCACTCCACCTGCCCCAGTCTTTTTTGGTCGATTTCGAATGCGGGTTTTCGTGTTGTCTCGGATCGCTCCTAGAATACTAATGCTGAAAAATCTTCATTTTTATACGGGTGTGTGCGTTTGTGTGCGGTTGGGATGTTCACGTGTAACATATTGAGTGATTCTTCGACGTGAAAAGATTGATGAACTCTGCAATGCGATAAAAACACTAACTCCTTCTCTGTCTCTGCTCGGTTGTTATGCTTCACTTTGGTGTAAATGCGGCATTACATTTGAGGCTAATTCCAATTGACAGTGGCCTATTGTATGTACATATGTATGGCATGGTTTGAATGTTTTTCGTTCTTGTTCGTTACAAATTGCAAGATGTAAACTAATAACTTACATATGTATGTTGTTTGCAATCGTTATACATCTATCTGTGAAAGCTTATTATTTTTCTAATAAATATATATGTAAATATGTAACTCTATAATAATAGGCAATCACAGTATGTAATTAGCCTGTAAAATAACTAAACTTATTATTGGTTTGGATTTGAAACCTACATATGTACATATATAAAGACACTTTCCACAACCAATACAAAACTTTATCACGATTTGATTAAGGAAACGATTTAAATAGGTTTTTGAGCTCTTTTACCTATTATGTTGTACATTAACATTAGAATAATATAATACTATGATTACTGACAAAATTAAATTAAAATTGTAAAATAGAAAATGACCAGTAGATCAATAGCTTTTAAAATTGATATAAGATGTAACTTTTACAAAAATATTGTGATAATACTGCACTATTTACATATACATATACTATACAAGTATTTTTTTTAAAACGGATAAGTCGAGCAGTGAGTGACCGATAATATAACACTTATCATCTTTTTACTGACCAAATCAAACTAAGTTAATACAGGCCGATAGTAATTGCATTCTTCGTAGCTATTTAATGTAAATTCTATATGGTATTATATAATACATGCTTCTAAACAGTCCTCAAATAATAACTCATCTAAATTTGTATACTTGTGTAATTTGTAATTTATAATATACCCATTTATCTATATGTAAGTGTAGTTATTAGATTAAATTTTAACTAACCTAACCTATCCTACGTTCAAATAAGTTATCAGGTTATCGCCTGGTGATGATTTCAGCTGCCTATATTTTATAACAACTATCAAAATTAGTACAAACACCTGTCCGCAACTCATAAGCTAATAAAATTCATATTTAAACTGACCTAATCCATAGACATATATTTTTTTTATAATATTCCCTTATATCTTATATAAATCTATGACATACTGTCATAAATTTAAAAATTCCCTATTATTCCTTAAATTAATTCAAATACATATGTATATACAAATACGTTTATACGAGTAAATTCTCCTTATCTTCCACTTCATATGCTACACAAAAAGGCTCTCATCGTTTTTATTACTGCTATCTTTTAATCAGCTCGTATCAATTAGGCGTTATGTGTGCTATTCAAATGTGTGACGTCACAGCATTCCGTTTCATTCAAAAGTCTAATCTCTCTCTACAAAAACTAATACAATTCTAAACGGACTGAGCTTTCGTTTTAAGAAGCGTTTAGTAGGCACACATTATACTACTGGCACGATAATTCTCGTAAAACGAAGTGCAATTATGCATTTAGCCTATTTTTCCGAGCTCTGGGGAGACGGGCTAATTGCGTTTTTACCTGAAGCACCTTCCGAAGATGATTCGAGGTCGTCAACCTCATTTCTGAGAATGTTCGGTGGCTGCTCCATGTTTTTTTAATAGGTTCATTCACCAATTCGCGCCATTAAAGTGTCATTACCGAGAGCGCTTAACGCACACCGAAAACTGCCATATTGCGAATTTCAATTTAAATTTTACACCCAGTAATAAAACATTAAGATAAGAGGAGACAGTGTTTATTTTTATACGGCTTATTCAGCCTGGTGTTTCTCTACTCGTACAAGTCGAATCTTACCGTTGAATTTTGGTCCACTTCTACCGGGCCGATTTTATTGAATTATTTTACATTACAAGTGGATATAAGTGAATATGTCGTCATTTATAATAGCCAAGACGACGAAAATGAAGCTTCATAAATATGTATAACTTAAAAAGTATTTTAAACTTTAAAAGTATTTTAAAAGTATTATAAAAAATAAAAGTATTATAAAAAATAACTTAAAAGTATTATAACTTTAAAAGTATTTTATTATGTAAGGTTTTTGAAGGGTGTATTTCCAAAGTTTGATACCGGTTGTGGTAGCGATCACGGCCCACTCAAATTGCATGTTATTTTTTAACCCGACTGACTGACTGGTTAAAAACCTTTCTATTAGAGTAATAAGAAAAACACGCCCGCCTCTGTTTTTTGTTCGATCGGTGCAATCCAGTGGCGGCGATGTACATATTTATTTTTAGTTAGATGTTAAATAATGATGCGTTTAATTGAAAACGGCTTGCGCTTTCGCGTTTTGTTAGAATGGGTGTCGATCTTGTGCTTGTTATATTTTTTATTTTATTTTTACATAGATATATACCAGGAAGGCCTGACAGGTAGACCCCAATTCGCCTTCTAAGACAATTAATTACAAATATTACAGTATTTTCATTACATAAATCACTGTATTCCGATAGGCTTAATAACATGAAACTAACAATTAATTAATTAATTAATCCATTGAGACATCTATGGATTTAAACTTGTACGTCAATTTTTACATGTTTTACATAAATCAAATTCAGATATTTGTGACAGCGGGTAGGATGATTTTTGCCAATTTGAGGAACCGTTTCGACAATGAAAATCAGATAAATTAGCAAACTCTGATAAAAAAAACGATCGAGTTGGAATCACAAATATCCAAGTATAAACAGCAGTATTAAAGATTAGCACTGGATCGAACCCAGTAATCTCTCGGTGCTAAACATAAATGTCACCACCTAACCATACTGCTGGCTAATTTGTTTCAATTTATTGTAAGCTTAATCAAGCGGTTGTGATTATGTCAAGTTTGAACTTCTTAAGATTTTTTGTGATTCTAAGAAATTGTGTTTAAATTTTATATAATAAATGGATACTATTTTTTATTTAATTTTTCTACGTCACTGAAATACGATATTCTGCGTTTTTTCGGTTTGGGTCTCGTAATTGATAGATCGGTTTAAACCTCGCTCGACCCGACTTAACTCCTTGGATCCGCATTTAACTCCCAAACTGCATCCGCCGAGTTCATTGAGAACACTTCTTCGAAAACCGCAAAATCAAACCAACCTCCTCAAACACACATACAATAACAATCGAAAAGATTGAGAAGAACCAAACGGACCGCTCCATGATTAGATTACTTTTTCATTGTGATAAAAAATTAAATTAATTTAAATGAAAATGTGTCGTATCATTTTCGAAGATATGTTATTACTTATTACATTAGAGGCCATTGTCAGCGCATTCTTTGAGGCCTTGTTATTTCGTTATTTATTTCACATGTCGTTATTGGTATCCTTTATAGTCGAATCCGAGCGTGTCTAACGCGCGGTACGTGCGCTAAATTAGCCTTTTTAAATTGAAACACAGAATCTTCCTATCTATTTTTATCGCGCCATGTCGGGAAATGTCGTCGGCGGGAAAATCTGGCCTTTGATTTTTCACGTTTTGGGTTCAAAGCACCCGTTTGAAAAGGCGGGTGGATACAAAAATGAAAAAGACCCGGTTCGATGACAATGTTTTTTTTCGTTACGGAGGCGGTGTGGTCAAAAAGCTCGTGTCGCAGACAATTATATCGTTTCGTTCCTACGAGCGATCGTGTTTGGTAGGAAAAAAGGCGTTAACACTCGACAAATCTCTTGGAAGCTCTTCACGGAACGAATACCTCCCACGACAGTCACGTACTTGCCAGGCGCTTGATTCAGGCCTTTTCAATTTATGGTTATCAAATTACAGATATTTTTATGTATAATATATGTATACAGAATCATCATTTAACATCTCTGTCAAATATGTATGTACTGTGTGTTAATTTGATGGACTCAAATGTATGGAATGTTGGCTGAAATGCTCGCACAACTATTAAAATAATGCAACTTTCTCAAAAAAATTGTATTTGCACTCAAATTGTACACAATTAGTGTATCGTAAAAATTACGACTAAGTTAAAACTGTAGTTTTGCATTAACATTTATCTTTATATAGTAGAATTTGTGATGAAGCGTGTGTTTTGTTATTTACATAAATATCTACGTTATAGTACGAGTTAGATTTGACAATTTTATTTACATAGGACTTTGAAGCTGAGCGATGGATTGTACAACTCATTGAGTTGATTTGTCGCTCGTTGATTTTATCCATACATAATACGATCATCCAACAAGCCATTAGTATTTTTAATGATCGTTTTGTATCAGAAATTAGTTGAACAATCGCTTGTAATTTGAATTGAAAAGTAGTGGATTCAAGGATTATTAATCAATTTTAGATTTAATTAGAAATTCTTTCGTATGTGACATCATATTATTTTTTTATATATAAAAATGTTGATATCGTGTATGCCAAATATACGATATATGGTTGATTTTGAATGATCCGAGTACTTGAAGAAGTAGCCTCTTGTTGAGAGCTTTTAATTTAAGGGTCAACTTCACTAGTCCTTAAAACGGCTTAAATTATGTCATAAAATTTTCTCATTTCAATATATTTACCACTATATATGTATATTAAAACATGTATTTAAAGCTAGCAAATTTTCGAATGTAAAATATCTAATAGTAAGGTTTCAAATATTTGAATAGAGTTTTAAAAAGCTCAAAATATTATTAAAAATTTAACAAAATCCTAATTTAATACATCGAATGTGGTGTTAGTCAAAAAAATGAAATATATTCCAATTCACAGATTGGAGACCTCTATCATTTCGAATATTTTAATCAAGACGTTTCTAATGACTTTGTGTGACATTATCGTATCGATATAATTCAGGGTCTTTTTCTAGGCTTGCAGCCCCCGATTTGATGACCTCTGCCCCATTGTCAATTATTATACAAACCGTGAAATCGATCCAATGAGTGTTCGGAGGCTACGAAGCGTTCCCCGTAAATTTTATTACGATTCCTCTTTATACTTTCATCATCCGTTACAGGTGTTGCTGACACTCCGTGACGCAACAGATTCTTCTTTTGCCAGAAGTCTCTACTTCTTTTCATCATTTTTTGATGCGTGGTCATGGTCACAATTTCGACAGAACGCTCTTATTATAATTTCCCAATCATTTCGAATCTGTCTGATAATCACAAGCTGCAGAAACGTGGATTGACTCATTATAAATGTTATCTAAAGTATGGGGAAGGGTGTTAAGAATACAGTTGGCTTCTTAGCTGAAGTGGTATTTTTTTCATTACAAATTAATTGAAGACGTAACGGAAGTCGGGAACGGTTCGGATGAAGATCTTATCCGGTGCTAATCAAGTTTAAAACGACTCGAAAATATTGTTACTGCGTCAAATCAATAGCATGACATTCTTGATTATGAAATTCGTGCAAGACTGTCTCATCGTCGATTGTCAATTGTCAAAGTCTTCGATTTGCACGGTGGAAATCTTGCACGCTCGTGCTCAACGAACTTTCACAGTTTCGTTCGTTTTAATCATTAATTATGATAATACAATTAAAATTTTTGAACTAAAAAGTATTGAGAAGTTATTATTCTGTATGTAATGTTTGTGTACAGTTTGATTGAATTTTGCAAAGAAGTTTATATATAAATTTTGCAGGAAGTCGTGAGCATCACGCCTTGTTCTAGATTTTCCGATAGGCAATGATTCGTTTCAATCGTAGAAATAATAGAGGCAAAAAATCCGATTCTTTTTACAGAAATTGACTCACGAACGAGAGCTTTTACGCTTCATTTGAGTTGTTGAAAGCTCGTCGTCGAGCTTATTAAATCGATTCCGTACAAAAACGATCGGTCCACGTGCATTTGGACACTGTTATTACGCGACACGGTTCATCTTCTCGATTGCGATTTCGTATTGAAATTTTTCACATAAAAAATTTATGGAAATTGGAGAAAAAGTCTGTTTTTAAATTGAATTGCGATCGATCGATTTAATGGGTAATTTATTCTGTTTATTTCTTTAGTCAAGTTTTGCGTTTTTTCTCTCGACTTGTATCATATTGGTTAACAAATGGATTTGACTTAAATACTGTGAACATTCTCAATATCGACTTTTAAATAAAAAATATATAAAAGTACACTATATTGTAATTTATAATTGATTTCACCACTCTTTATCCAAATATTATACATGTAGAATTTGTCCCGGTTTTGCTGACTATATAAAAATATAATATATATAAATAATTTTCTTATTCCACTATTATATATATATACATACGTATTACATGAACGTCCCTCGGTATTTTCAATTATTAATTTACAGTCTATTTTTAAATAAAAATGATAGTTTTTATCTTAAAACATGCTCCCGAAAATTGTACAAAAATGAAACTTACGAATTTGCATTTGTATATGTATAATAATCTTGGGAAATATTTGAAGCTTTGTTTTAACTAAAATTTGTATCGGTATACTATAGGTATATCTTTCAAATTGTGATTCGCACTTAGACCTTAAATAAAATATCAATTCATGGTTTCATACAACTGGTAGATACAAGATATAAAATTTCCATACTTAATGAAATCATTCGTGTTCTATAACCAAATATTATTTAGATGTCAAATCTAATGAAGTTTTTTTAAATACAACTAATATCGATACTGAGTAATTACATAGAAGAATGTTGATTCTACATTTCCAAAGAGAAAAAATCATACTTTAACACTTACAATTTAAAATGTATACGTTGGAATGCCAATAAAATCAAATATCTCCTACAAAATGAGGGTCACTCCAATATATTATACGTAGATAATCTAAAAGAAAAACTGCTCACCGAATACTCAAGAATCAGTCACATCACATAGAGCCAACATTCAACAGACCCAAAATGCATTTTTCAATTCAAACAAAACCATAAAAAAACGACTAAAATATTCGAACGCGTCTCATCCAAATACGACCGAAAAAAAATCAAACGACATCCATAAATCAAAATAACGCGAATCGACTCTTCATTCTCACGGCATAGTATTTTCGTATCACATACCAACATCCTGAGGCACATACGACATTAGATGAACGTTCAGATTTCAGGACGACATTCCTGAAAAGAGGGACCACGAAATTGGCATTAACCGCTCGCGGAGATCGACCATCGATATATTACACACACACCTATATACATAGGGGTATTATTGCAGAAGGAGTGCATGCAAAATGCGAACGGGGGCCCTCCGAGGATGGTGTGTTGTGGGGACCCTCTAATGAACGGTCATTAATCACGTTATCTGGCTTCGACATCCATCAGATCGGCGAGGGGCCCACCGCGCTTCTCTCACATACATGTCAATGAAGAACCGACCCTACAACATACATTGCATATACGCCCATTACCTATATGTTATACCTGTGAAGGTGTGTACTCGTCGGGGTGCATATTTAAATCGTAAATGTTGTCCTTTGATTGGGATGTTTGGTTTGGGTTTGCGCAGTTTTTTTCGCGCGTTCGAGTCTCCAAGTATTTTTAAGTATAAAAATAATTCAGTATTTAGAATTGCATTATAAGCATACAATTCTTAATTTTTAATGTTTTTTGGTTAATTATAGTAAATATATAATTAAATAAATTGAAAAAATATTGTGTTCGTATATGAATCACATTTATTTGTTAATTATTTCTGTCTCTATCAATTCAGATTTATCTCACATATTTGTATAAATACTTTTTGCGATTTTTATAATTGAATCATAAGCTTATTATCCTTGCCTATCAACGTTGTTAATTTATTGTAGCAAAAATTGATTTAACCAATTGGAAAAATATTTTTTTGTGATTCATATATTTTAGTTTTATACCATCATTTAGATATCTATGTACTTTTATATGTACATAATTTATCAATTCATATTTATGTAAATATTTTTTATGTATTCTTAAAATTACGCTTTAAGCATATAATACTCACTTTTCAATGTTTAATTAGTTTAATTAGTCGAAAATATTTTTTTAAGATAGAATCACTTTGCATATGAACATTATGCTTATTTTTCATATCATTTTAAATCATACTTATTTTTTACAATTCCCATATCTATTATAATTCATAATTTATTAATATAAATAAAAAAATACATTTTTTTCTAATAATCCGATGTAGCTTTCAAACATACATATGTATGTCATTGCAACATTTCTTATTTTTTTCGATCATTTTAGAACTTTTAAATTAAATTTATCTTCTTCATACTTTTTAATCTTCTCAATTTAATCTGGTAATTAATTAAACATTTCATTATTTTAATGACATAAATCTTTGTCATTTATTGAACTGAACTCGGTATTGCTATACTTTTTAAGAAACGCTTTATTTTTGCATACATACGTCAATGTATGCATAAGCTTCTAATAATAATAAAATAATGCATTAAAATGCGCCGAATTATAGTATTCAGCCTCTAAAGACATGATTTATTAACATTTTTAGCATATAGAAAGTAGACCAATCAAGTAAAGGACCAATAAAATCGAACTTTCACTTAAATGACCTCAAATATATCAATATATACCGATACGTATTGCCATTATTAAAAATACCCAACTCATGCGATATTTTTACAAACCAACCTGTGCATACCGTAATTAAATCACTGAACATTGACCGGTCCTAAGAGCGAAAAAAAAAAACTTTATTAGATTGAGGATTAGTAACGGAACTTGTTACCGAAAATTTAATACGACCCTCCCGTTATAAATTCGCCTCTAATCTGGCCAAACACACGCCAGTCAATATTCAAAGCAGACTCGAACTTATCTCAGAATGTGTTCGCATTATACGATCCCCGTTCGATAGTTTCTCAATCAAAATCCACAGACGTGTCCTGACCAAAACGGGCCTCTTGCACGCACGCATTAGTCCCAGCCTCGCTAATAAAGGCCCTGGATATGCATCTCCACACATATACATACATATGTATATATATTTTTTGCGTATTGGTTACAAATCACCCATCATTAGCCGTCGTTTCCAGAGCGAACGTTCTTATACTCGACGACCATCAATTAGTCTCGTTATCTGACCGCCATACACAACCGAGCAGTAGTAGCAGTATGTAGTACCGTTTTCGGTATCTGCAATCACCGGGTGTTTCGATAAATCCGTGGAAATTCACCTCCTACACTCTCCTCCATTTGTTTCTATAATTTATTTTCATTTCGAGTCGCAGAGTTCGAATTTATAGCGAGCTGGACCAGATACGTCAACGGACCTGTGTGTGTGGAAAGATCATCGCCACCGAAAAACCTGTTAGTCAGGAAACATAAAAATATTTATACCACACCAAATTGTCGGCACAATGTCTTCTGTTTCTGTGTTTCTTCTAAATACTCGCGTTACGATTTAGATTACGGAAAATGTTAACTTTATTTACGGGGTCCATTAAAAACACGCAGAAGCGTCAACCGATGCGTTAGGAACGTTTCCCGCTTAACAAATCAGCGATGACGCGTCGAGTGTGCCGTTGATTTTCCAATGTGGCATTTTGTATGATAGAGCCAACCCTCATAACTAATATTTTGAAATCCACATCGTATTATACTATGTAAATTTAAAAAAAAAGTTAAATATGTATATGTAGGTGTTTTTATATTAGGTATCTATTGTCTGTGTTACGGTGAAAGCATATTTCATGTGAAAATATGTATATTTGCACAAATTCAAACAGAGAAAATGTATCAAACAATGAATTTACAACGTTTGACTGTATAAATTTAACCCTAACAACCCAATCTTAAATTAATATGACTAACCCTTACTTAACCTAACCTATGCTAACCCTACATAATACTAACCCTAACAATTTAATATTAAATGAATAAAACCAACCCTGAAAATGTAACTGGTTATGATTTCACTGAAACGTCACTGAAAATATATTTTCACTTGAAATATAATTACCCTGTGAACGATAATGAATTTAAAATGATATACGTAGAACTTAGTTTCACTAATTTACTTTGATTCACTTTGTTCTGCTACTGTATTGACCGTCACTTGCGGGGTCGATATTAATGACTACCACTTTCGGAGTCTCGATGGTGATGACTAGAGGTAGGATAGTCACAGTGCTATCCATTGTTCGGCAAACCTTTAACAATGCATTTACAACCTTTGAACAATACACGGCCCCCTCAGGCTCCGGTGACTAGTGATGACTAAAGGGCGGATATGAAGCGTGCTTTTTCCAGGAATCAGGGCGCTTTGAGTCTATTTAAAAATCTAGAGTGCAAAAAAAAGGTTCTTCATAAAATTGAACAATTAACAATGAACGGCACGCTTCCGGTCCTATCTCTAGTGATGACTAACTTATATGATCGAGTCGTGATCTATATAAATGATTTTTATCTTTTGGGTGTGGCAAAGTCCGGCACTCCTGTCTTATCTGACTATCCCTTTAGAGGAATTTCAATCGACTTGTATATTAATGTGTGAAAGTGAATTTGATTATTATGGGAACTACATTAGTAAGCGAGGTACATAACAGTATATATGTATATACATATGAGAATTGAGAAAATGAGCCAATTTGTATCTAATATAGTAGATATTTATTCAATAAATAACCAGGATTTGAACTGCAGACCTTTCACTCCGCAAGCAAACACTCAAAAGTCCGATCCACGGCCGTCGATTCGATATTAATCACACCGTGAACAATTTGAGGAGCGCTGTTGCCCTGCATAACGGTACGGAAGATGAGTCGTGATCGAAAATAATTAGAGTCTACTACCATTCGTAGGACGATGGCCAAATATATCAAACGGGCGAACAATTATCCTGGAATCTGGACTAACTCTCAGAGACGACCCGTTTTGACCTTTCGGCTCGTTCCGAGGCACGTCTCTCTGTCCAACGTTTAATTTATCTATTTATGCGAGCGTATCTTACGCTTTCGTTGTTACTCATTTCGTGGTAATTATTCGCCGATGTTTATTATTATGCCACGGTGCGGCATAAATGTGGGCGATTTTTTTTTTCGGTGTTTTTAGATCGGTTTAACTTTGATATTTATACTATTGCCAAATACATAAATATACCGTATAAATAGTACTGATACAATATTATTACATTTTAATATAAAGATTTTTATTTATTAATAATAAGTGTTATTATAGTGGATACTAGACTTGAACGCGCACGATTTTATGCACGATACTTATGCCATATATGGACTCTCTTAAAATCAAATAAAATCTATATTTACATCTGCTTTTATATATATATATATATATATATATATATATATATATATATATATATATATATATATATATATATATATATATATATATATATATATATATATATATATATATATATATATATATATGTACATATATATTTAAGTCGACGATCTATAGCAGATTGTATTTAGGCAATCTGTGTTTATACCTGAATGGTACAGACATTTAGTTGTAATCAGTAATCACCGAGACTCTTCACAAGTGTGTTAGTATGGTTATTAGTGATTCTGTCATTGTATCTACTGGTTAGTTTGTTAGTAATGTCTGTAACTAACGGAATATTATTTATGGCATGCAGTTTTTTCAAGTTAGAATATATGGGTGTATTATAAATTATTTTGTATTATTTGGAGCTTGGAAAGGTTAGTATTAGAGGCGGTATTCCATACAGGTGAAGCATGGGTTAATAATGGTAATATGAGAGCGCGATATTATTTTATTTTATTTTGAGTTGATAAAGAACTATGACGATTAAATATTGGATATATTGAGGATATACCTCGCATCGCCTTGCATCTCGCTGCCTCAATGTGAGGTGCCCATCTCATTATTTTATCGAACGTTACTCCTAAATATTTTATTACTGATTACCATTTCAGACATTCTCCAGAGGGGATTTCGTAGTAATTATATTTTCACTGTAACGTATTCGTATGTTAGATTTCTATATCAGAATAGATCCCCAAGTCCGGCTTGTGATATACACGATATACAAAGTGAGATATGGATCTTTGACGCGTGCAATAAAAGCACATAAATACCGAGGCGTGATTGCACCATATAAGTGTCATCATTATGGTAATCGAGACTACCGTATTACAAGAAATCAGCACCGGTAGCCGCGGCCGGTCGGCAGGAGGGTGTGGTCGTGATGGCCCCAGGACCTGAAAAGCACCTGGTCTGGACCAGAGAATGAAGACGACGACGTGGCCACCGCACGTCCATGTCCTCGGGACATTGTCGGTTACCAGTTGCGCGATTACCAAGACGATACCGCTTTATGGATACGTTATATTATTATATGTGCATGGAAAATGGCTCCGAGCGCTCAATTAATCCCGTCGATAAGCACGCGCTATGTAAACGAGATCGAATTATGATAAATAAGTATTAATTATGACGGCGATTACTTAGTTGCTCTTCTGTTGGATATACCTGTTTTGTTTGTGGACGTGTTGGATGGCTCTCTCTTTCTCTCTTTGTATAGCTTGTACGGTCGATTTGTATTGACTTTGATTTGGAATTTGTGTTTGATTGATTGAAGATGAACTTAAAAAGAGTTGAATGTGAAAATGAATTTCAGTGGTTCTATAGTACGAAACTCATGTGTTTCATTCAGTATTTTCAGTATTTTTTCTCAGTATTTTCGATTATATATTGAATGATTCGTTAAACTATTCTGAAGACTCTCAAAGTTAAGGTTGTTGTGAACGATATGAGGTTAAGTTTAATAAATGCTGAGTTTCAAATTTTGAAGATGGTTCAGATTCGAGTACAATTATTTAATTGATCATTGAGCAATGTTTATATATTGTGAGAAATCAACGGCTTTTTACTATTGAATTTTTAGTTTTTTCCATACTTATTAAATGTCTTAAGATTCAAAGAAGTTTTAGAAAGCGTATATTGAACTATGTATTCTTAATTATTTTTCTTTGTATGTAGCGCTTTTCAACCTTTTTTCATCTCAAAGCTCATTGAATTTGTTGCTAAAAATGGTAGAGCAAATCATCAGCTTCCAAAAGCTTTTTTTTTATAAAAAAAACTACACACTACAAAAGGGAAACTTACTTATGCAAAACCTACATATGTATAATAAACAAGATAAGATAAAGCTAAGAAACTTATTAGGTTAGGTTAGGTTAGGTTTTTCAACCTTTTTTCATCTCGAAGATCATCGAATAAGTTGCTAAAATGATAGAACAAATCATCAGCTTCCAAAAGATTTTTTTTTATAAAAACATTGACAGACACTAAATACTACAGAAGCGAAACTTACTTGTGCAAAACCTACATATCGGAAACCAGATAAGATTAAGCTAAAAAACCTACTATGTTAGGTTGGGTTTGTTTCTAAAAAGGGTGTAAAATATAAAAGCTTTATTTCTAAAATTGACATTCATCATCAAGCTGAAAAACATTATTATTATTATCTTGAGATTTTAATGCCATATTTAAGATTGTTTCAAATATTTGTATTTATTATATAAATAATATTATAATTGATTTGATTGCTAACAAGATAATCTTAAACCCATCTACTTTTTTGCAGATTTCTATTTTGAAATGTGTGCGTATATAAATATTATCTTAGTACTGATTTCACTCATCGACAGTTTTCTTGTTAGAACTTTCCCACTTGTTTGCTCGAATACAACATTTCCACGAATTTTCGCTATATTTGGCACCGCTTCTTCGACCAAGTGTTAAAACTTAACACAAACATATGCTAATTTTATTTCTATACACATACATATATGATTTTTTTAATACATTTGTACACATACACACACACACAACTGGAAAAAATCTCGTTATAACGAATGAGCCCGTGCCGACCATCAATAACGGCTCGACGTTATTATTAATATATTATTCAATATTATTTCCGACACGTAAAAGTCTCGTACAAATAAATGTACACGAAGGAATATTTGTTCTCAGATAATAAATGAAATATTATTTACACATTGACCGTGCGTGCCGCTCGGCCAGGTGCTTTCAACCTCGTACCAGATTTATCCCTACACAGATCCGTATATACGCACTCATTAACTACATATGTTTGCATATTTTAATATACTTACATGAACATTGTAAACATTACACATAACCAAACTATATAGGAAAGCATCGTGCTACAAAGTCATATTTGAAGATGAGTGAACTCATCTCGTTTTCCTCAGCATAATCTCAGAAATTTATCAGATTTCCTTTTAGATGTTATCCTTCCATTATGTACTACATAGATTGCTTGAAGAACATATACTTTCACCTTATAGTAGCCCCACAGAAATAAATCGCACTGTGATAAATCAGCCAAGCATGGAAACCATGCAATATCCTCCAAACGAGATTCTATAAGTTGCGATAAAATTTTTCAAATGTCTTGTATGGAAATTTTTAACAATTTGAATCTTCTCAGTTCTTTCACATCCTGTTAGAATCAAGCCATTTTAAAAATTCAAATATTACGCTAAAAATGTTTGTGGACTATGTCTGACATTTTAAGATTTGCGGGATGACTATCAGATCTCATCTGTGTGTTAATAATTACTGTGATTTAATTCTATACATTATATTATGTATATGGGATGTTTTAATAAGAAGTGTTGATTTAGTTTTTTGAATAAGATTTGATAAAATTAAAACTGTATAAAAGATTTTTTATACCGTTATGCGAGTGGAAGAATTTTGTTTAGTCTCTCTATAAACAAGCTTTTAATCACTTTTTCACAAATATACGGCTCTATTTTATTGCGATAACGCTCACCGTACTAAAATAGTCGTTTAGATTCGACATACATATGTATATACGTCACAGCTAAAACAATGCCAACAAAACGTACGAATATAATAACAAAAGAAAAAAACTATATATACTGATTGCTACCTATGTATGTTTCTTCTAGGCTAATAATTAATTTACCACTATCTATTAAAAAAAAATTAATTATTAAAAAATTAATGTTTAGCACCAAGTGATCAGTGGGTTCGATCCCCCATACTGCTGGTTAGATTAGGGGGTATTTGTGACTCCAAATCGATCGTTTCTTATCAGAGTTTGCCTATTTTATCTGATCATTGTTGCAAAGGTTCCTCAAAATTGGCAAAAAATCATCTTTCCTGTTGTCACAAATCTTCTGTATTTATCGTGTGTATAATTTGTAAAAATTATGTACAGAATCTAAATCCATAGATGTCTCAATGGATTAGATCTGAAAATACAGTGATTTATGTAATAATAAAATGCTGCATTATTTAAAATTAATTGTCCAGGAAGGCGCATTGGGGTCTTCCTGTCAAGCCTTCCTGATATATGTATATCTATGTAAAACAAAATAAATAAAATATTAGATTCGCGATGTTTAAGCTGTTTATATTACAAATACTGAGCGAAGCCGAGTAAAACCACTAGTTAAATATATTTAAAAGGTGTTTGGAAAAAATTCGACCGCGCGCGGATCCAACACAGGACCAACACATTTCTTTTATTTTTGTTTTTAATTTAATAACTTAATATGCCAACACCCATTCGATGATATGTCATCGGGTACAACACTAGTATAAATATAATAATATATATACCTATGTATATAATATCATGTGTATCAATATTTAATGTTTGCTTCATTAGCGCATCACTTAAGCCGCGTTCACACACAATGCCAAATATTTGGACCCAAACGACAGTAAAAAAATTGAAAAAAGTTCAAGATCAAACCCAAATCCAGATAAGGCGACACGTCCGCGCTTCCCAAACATTTAATCGAACCGCAGCATCTTTCTCTCAATTGATATCGCGTTCGATACCGAGCTTCGCATACATACGTCTGTCCGTCTGTCCGATCGCGTGACGCCTTCCCAAGGGTTCGAATCAGGTTCCCGAGGACCGGTTCTGCAATATCTTAATCATCCCGACATTTATTGGCCCCCTCGCCCGAAACTCTGGTTAATTAAAACCGCTTCGTTACGTTTATCTCAGGGCCGAGATTATGGACCCCGGTTCGCATTCGCGCGGCGAAAAATCCGATACGCGCTCGATTTCGCGACACTCGTAAAAATTAAAAAAATAAATAAAATGTGAAATGTGTACGTGTAATAAATAAAAGGAAGTAAAGGGGATTCTGCGAGGTACAGATATCGGCACTCCTGGGGCGAATTTCTGCGATAAAATTATGCGCGCTAATGCGTTCTTGAATACGTTAAAAATCTGACCTTTAATGATTTTTTTTTTAAATAAAGATATGAAATATTGGTAATGAAATAAATTTCTTAATTGAAAACATCAATTGTATGAGAAGATTTGTATGAAATTAATAGTTTAAGTCAAATACATGTGTAATATAATTCGTATACTTATACCTAGTGATATTTAAGCATTCATTTATAACGTGTATTTAAATTTAGTTCCAAATTAAAACTATATATATAGTAGGTATACAGCTTTTTATTGCGTGAAAATTTATAAAAAATAAATAAATAGAATCGTTTATGAGAAAAGTATGAACCCGAAGCTCGAAGTATTTACCTCGAAACTGACAAATAAAAGTAAATCTTCCGGTAAGAAATAGTATCATTTAAAAATATGCCTTTTTGAAATTCTTTTCATTTTATTAAAAATACATAGTGTCAGCTCCGTTCTGAAGGTAAATAAAATCAATAATTTCATAAATAATTTGCATTATAAAATAATCAAATTAATAAGTGCATAAAATAATCAACGTAAATATGCATCTCATACATTAGATGATTGCATAAGTTCATGCCCGTTTTCCCGTATAAAAAATGTATGAAAATCGGGCATGAACTTATGCATTCATTTTAAATTTATCAATCCGAAAAGGGATTATTCATAAAAACCCAAATTTTTATTAATCAAAAAAACAATTCACACATATATAAATGATATTTGGATATAAAAAATATATAGTATTTATATGAACATTTTTATGAACGTTTAAAATACATTTTGCGATAATATTTCTCTTTAAAAAATGTTAAAAATCGGGAATGAACTTATGCAATCATTCAATACAACCGCAAAATGCATTATTAACTTTCATATAAATGTTTTATAAATACTATATGTTTATATTTTTTATATCCAACTGTCACTTATATATGTGTGAGAAATTCTTTTTTTTAATTTCGATTAATAAAAACATGGGTTTTTATTAATAATCCCTTTTCGGATTGATATATTTTAAAATGATATATGATACTTTTAATTATAATAAAATCTAAACTTCTCAAAATGGTGAGAACTATTCCATTGCACTTACACAAATAAATTGTGTTAACGACATAAACATTAAATAAATAATTTGCATAAGAATTTCGAATTGATCCGTGAGATCTCCGATGATGTTTACAATTTTACAAAATTAAATATTTAAGACTCGTATACAGACGCTCGATGGGAAAAAGCTCACTGCCATCGAGTATTGTAATTAATTTTTGTCTTTCTTCGGATTCGGGTCACGTCTGGCCGTTTCCAGGTAATATTCTCACCGTTTGACGAAAATTTGATTTGTTTGCCAACAACAGCACTCGTCCATTTTTAACATTTACCCGGCAAATATCTTTGCACTTCAAAAGCGAACCGTATTCCAACGGCCAATGTTGACACAGTACACCGGCAATGCCAATATTTGAATGCCCCCTTCAATACCATTTTCAATTCGAAATTGAAAACGATTACAAATGACCACATACATACATATACAATGTGTATACATTTTTTTCGGCTTAACTATAGTATAATATAATCAGTCCACTTGTTCTCGCGATGACACTTGTCCGACCCCTAATTTATACGTTTCATTTTGAGGTCTGTTACGATGGGGATTTGGGGGGTTGAATACCCCAGGGGGAGCCTCACACCCCACACTGCGTTAATTTTTATGCGAATCTCCCCTTCGGGGTGTATTGTTTAAATAAAACTGGGGTAATGTGCGGTTCTCGACCGTCGTTTCGATCGTATTGTTTGCCTCGAAGCTCTCGGTATGTGCCCAATTTTTTTTAATTTAATTCAAAATGTTTGAGAAGTGCTGGTGTGATTTTTTTGCATGCATAACAGAGTGTGATCCCACTTGTACATAAGGCCAATAGTCTCACGGGCATTGTGTCATTATTGTCTGACCCAACTGTTACGTAAGTTCTGTTTAAATGCATATATGTATATACATACTATGGCAGTTTTCGAGCTTTTGATGGCTTATGTCGTTGACTAGTGTGATCGATCAAACGCTGATGTTACACTTGATTGGGTACTGAAGTATATATACAAACTGGAATTGGATTATGAGGATTTGAACTCAACTGTATTTACAGTGCTATTTGCTTTTCGTATTAAACTGTGTTTATTCAATCTGCTTTCATATTTGAGTGCATGGATGGGTGTTGTTTTCTCCATCACTCAACATTTTTACTATCACTTCTTTTACATATTTCAGGTATTAATTCCTAGCGCATGTACGCTTAGCGATAACAGTTTGATGACAAATGACTTTCATCTTCATCCTCTTTTAGATGTGATCATTATCTTTACTAAGTTTCGCCAATTTATTTAAAATTCTTCTTGGACAGCTCAGTAATCATTTCCGTTTTAAAACAACCGACTACTTCAGATGCTTCTGAAGTAGTCGCTTGGAATATGTTCTGGTTCTAATCTCTAGAACCAATAACTTAACAACAACAACAATATCCCAGACAATTTATCAATGATAAGCGACAATAATTCAATACCGAATAACTTTAAATTTGAATCACTTCTCAAAGAAATATCAACTAATAAGATCTTTATCATAAAGTTATAACAATTGACTTTCTCAAATCTTTTTAGAACACTTTATTAATCGTTTCCTTACTAAGAAGTCATCTTTCACTCATCCCCAGAACTTTTTCAATGACGAGCACTGAGAATTTTTCACCATTACTACCCCTTTGCGTGAAAGAATATTCATATACACCATACTGCCAGAACTAACCAAAATTTGCATGATATCACACGAAGCATCTCATTTTTAAGTAAATTTTAGACGAAATTCTTCAAATTTTCAACAAAGCAACTTATTGTACAAATCTAGTTATATTATATAGTGTTCTAGCTCATACAGAACAATCGCTCTGTATATAAGTACCCAGTGTTTGTTCCACGTGTCCAATCACAGGGGACTCCGCCCCGGTCTGGCCCCCCTCTCACCTTCCATCATCACGACTTTGCCATAAAACTAGACTATCTACCTCACCTAGCACATTACACACCTATACACGGACTTGCCATATCTTACCATAGTCCAAGAGAGTCTAGTGCACGTACCGATCACTCCAACACTGTCACTTTTGCATTCAATTCCATACGTATTGAAATCGTGTGAGCTTCCATTTATTAATTGCACCTGACCACGAAGAATCACTCACGATTCGATGGAGAGGGTCGTCGGACAATAGTGACCCTCATTTATTTGTCTAGTTCTCTCCTACCACCGTTTTATTTTTTCCACTCACTATCTACATACATATCTATCTGCATCTGTGTTCGCTCATTAATCTTTTTCATGCACGTAATTTATGCAAACGTATGCTGGAGATGATGTGGCACATTAGGCGATATTATCTATGTTCCAATCGGCTAACATAAACGCAAACACGCGGCTTACAAATTTCAATATTAAGTATCAAAAATTATGTGTCTTGCACATATCGATGATTTACTATATTGCACGTCTTATGATCTCGAGGGCCTGATGAAGATGCTCGATAGTGTCAAGATGGACATGTCGGATTCCACCGTGGTCTGACGAGGAATGACACGGCGATTTCGTTGGGCTATTCGATCCTTTGTTCTAAACGTTCATCTGCTAATGCCGGCTCGATTCGAATCGTGATTATAAATTTCAAAAAAAAATCCGAACTGTTTAAAAACATCCTACAGTTGTTTGTATACATGTATATATTGTGTAATGTGTGTGTGTGTGTGCTTGGGAAAATTGCACGTGCGTAATTATCGTTGTTTAAACGTATCTATCATCATTATCATTATGCAACTCTGTTGCGTAGAGCTTTCAATTAGACTCAGTGCGTTCAAATTAAAAGGGGAGATAGAAATCTATGTTTTTTTTATTTTGTTATTTAAAAAAATCTACCCTATAGCAATAAGGCACAAACTTTTTTCAACGTTCGCTGGCCGCAAAGTGTGCAATTTTAATGTATGAATAATTTTTGTATCTAAAACCCATTTTATTATATCCAAGCAAATTTATTTTGGGAATGACAGGGTTAGTCAGTTTTGAATCTCGTCGTTGTATTTTATTATTACGACACGTGTTCCTTGTTCTTTGTGGAAATATTTATAATCTACCAATTCTTAGCGAATTCACTTTATATGCACCAGCAAATTATTTTAGAATTCACAAACGTGTTCTATTTTCGTCAATTATAGCGAAAACTAACATTATTTTAAATACTTTTATATGCACAGCCATAAGGCTTTTTAACCATTTAGCTGATAAGACGGACATTGACATATTTAATGTTACTTTTTGTCGGTTTATAGGATCCATTCAGAATATTGCATTTCCTTAATGTTTACTATCTATTCTGATATTGTTAATTTTATATTATAAGATTTCATTATATGTATGTTTTTATTATGTAATTTACTTAAATGGGTCTTTACCTGTATAAATAAATAAATAAAAATTATCTCGTACATATTGTTTTTTGATCCAATGGATCCCTTTTTGAGTTTTGGTCAACAGCTAAAGATGATTTCATACTAAAAAAAGGCATTAAATTTTATTCATTCGAATATATTCGCATATAGCGTGCGTTTGAACGTTTTTTACGACATCGAATGCTTGAGATTCCGATCCGTATATTATTTAACGATTTGTTAAAACGAGTTCAAAGTGTTGAGCTCGCAGTCGTGAGGTTAAACGTAGTAGGTACCTAACTACATATGTATGTACGTAGAAGAAAGAAGAAAAAAAAAGAAAAGATGAAAAGTAACGATGCCGTTAACGCGTTAACATAACGCCGGTGCACCGAATCAATTGATAAGAAGCTTTCGGACAATGATGGATCGTTACCTGTAAAAGAATACCATATTTCCTTCGGTTCGATAATGGATTTGTGCGACCTCGACTGTACAGGCGGTCGAAAAAATGTTAAACTTCTCAGAGTCGGATTCGAAATATGTCAAAGATTGACATCTGGGTGTGTTGTGTACGTTCAGATAATTATTCAAGATGGACCCCTTCTAGATTAGATGCTTTAAAAAGCTCGTATATTGTATGGTTGTAATCGCGTTTTCCACTCAACTGCACTAATTCGTATTAATAGGGATTAAAGTGATATCAGTTATATGTGAAGGGATTGAATCGTCGAATGTGTTTTGTATTTTTTTTTTAATAATAATTAATATGTAATGTAACGTTTGACCTTTGCTAATTTGAGCGTTAAGTATGTTTTACAAGTTTTTTTTATTGATTTTATACGAAATCAATTAAATAATCTTACATGTATATTTACATACGTAAGCAGGAAATGTTAATTTTAATTAATTGCTTGTTGAAATAATACATAAAATTGATTGTTGGTGTGTTTGTGTTTTTTGTCCTTATAATATAATATTATATGTACATTCCGTATTTGATTTGATCAATAGTAAATCCTATTTAAGTTATCTATACACAGATATATTTTATTTTATTATCTCTAATGTATTTTACTACAGTCATTTCCCGTTTGCTTTTTTTATAATGAACATCGTCAATTTGGAGTTTATATGTAACTGTCTCATCAGTTATTATATCAGACGAGACAGTTGATTTAATTTAGCTTACATATTTGTCTGGGAGCCTGCGCTCATCATTACTTTCCTAATTGAATGTGATTTATTAGTGGAATTTTGATCTTATCTCTTCCATTTGGGCCTCACAGTGATATTTTGTATTTGCAGCTGGTTCTTATATGTACATATATTGGTACTTGCTGTATATACAAAACATCCCCTACTTTGTATTTTATTATTTGATATTTTTATTTTATCAGCTATTATTATAATGCTTTAGTCTTTTATGTATGTAGGTATATATTTTTATTTTCTCATCTCTATGTATTTTTTCGACCATTGTGGCGCATTAGGGACTCCTATAATACCACAATGGCCCAAACTTAAACTTAAATAAATAAGTTCATACATGCATGCCGATAAATAATTATCCAGATATTTTCAATTTGCAATTAGCATTGAGAAAAATCGAATACATTTTTCGATTACGCCTTGATTTAAAATCTACATACCACCTCCTCTCAACCGGAAAACAAATACTTTACTAACAACATAAGATGTACCTTATCTTATTTATGTCTTATAAATTATAAGACTTAAAAATTAAACTCTTATACTGATCAAAAGCTATTTTTACCATAATTATGCTTTTTAGAGTTCCAGGATTTTATGTTTTGTCACTTAATTTAGAGCAGACTAATTATTCAATGCGCAGTGCATTTAGTAATTCACTCTATTAATGTCACTGTATGCTTGCCAGGCAGCAAAAAGTCTTGATCTTAAACAAATTATTGGCAATACCTTTAATCCTGAGGATCACTACCTCCATTGGTATTCCAATAAGGAATGTGGATGCTCCAGAATATCTGTCTCCAAAACTTTCTGCGCCAAGTGACAATTACATACATACATAGGTTATGATTTGGCCAAAATACTTCAATAGTAGGCCACGAATATAACTTTATTTCATGTATAAGTGAATTGAAAGCGTATGTGAGATAGTATAAAAACTTGTAGTATTAAATTGATATGAGATGAGAGTAATATAAGTAACTGTTATTATTGATTAACTATTTAGTCTTGTGAGTTTGAAATATGTGTTTGGATAGCTATCTGTCATCGCTTCAATCTGACACACGATTCTAAACTCTTCTAGTTCATGTCGGAGACATTAGCTTACTTAAATATTAGCTAACCGCCGTATTTTGGTATCAAAGCGACCTAAAGAGTGGAAGTGGTTCAAAATCAGATCACAATTTTTTGACAGGCAGGAATGTCGCTGAACTAACATAGTGAAACTATAAATATAAAATAAAATCTAAGTAACCTTTAGGTATTCAAATCCTGTTCTTTAGTTAGTGCGATTAGTTAATACGAGTCATGATATTTGCAGCATTGAATCAGCAAGCAATAAGAGCCTGGGAAACCTTGCTTTCATGCATTATTACAAAACGCCTATTGATAAATGTGACCTTAAATGATTTATCGCATTTTATTAATAATAACAGCCGTGGACCATTGTAAAGCAGCCACATAAATTAACACGGAACGATTTGCGCCGACATATAAACGCCGGTAGGCCTCGCGCAGCGCTCTCCGCTAAGCGAGACACGTACGTGTTAATCGAGATAGTATCTGTATGAAGGCGGAAAAATCGACTTAATGTTTCAATGTGGCGTGAGAACTGAGCGTTTCTCCAGTAGGAAAATTGGTTCTGGGCCGAGCCGGTTTGTGCACGAGCCCAGTGTGCATACTTAGCGCAACTTCACGTCATTCAACTATCAATCTTGCACGTTATGCAAAAATATGTAGACGTTAACAGTGAGAGAACTCTAATAAATCACTCTTTCGCGTTGCTCTGACGTATGTATGCATTTTATGCGTACGTAAACCGTCGGAACTTTAATAGAGTTGCTTCAAAGTGGAAAGTTTTAGAAGCGCTGGGCTACTTGGATGACAAAGTCGTGCCAATTTTGTCGTGATGGAAAATACACAATTCGTTTTCAATTGAATGAATCGTCCGCAATCTCAACACGGCGAATTCGATCGCTAAATAGCTTAATTCAATCGAACTGTTTTTGTTTCCATATTCTAGGTGGTTTGACCTCTTTATTCAATTTGCCAAACGCTCTACATTCCGTATGATAGGATCATCATCATTTGCAATTTCGTCATCATACACTCGTAGATGATTGCCTCTGGAATACGCTTCAATTCTGAGATTACTTCCTCCACACATCATTTGTAGGCAATCTCTTGGGTACCATTCGGGTAATTCTCTCATACGTACATGTGTATTTTTTCAATTCTTTTGCCATTTCAATATCTTCATTTGTTCTTCTGCTAAAAAAACTTCCATACTTGTAATTTACATATACATATTTTTGTGAATTAACAATTAAGAGTAGTGGGTATGCAACGTTTCATAACACTTTCAACAACATAAATCAAATTCACTCTTCCGTACATAAAAAAAAATCTTTTCTGTTTGCTAGATTATCACCTTTCGAATTCCAAAACATGCCCTAAAATACCACATGTAACATATTAGCAAGATAGGACTTGGACTATTTTACACTCTCTTCACATTTATCTTTCTTTTAGTCGTTTCAAACCACTATCTTAGCTAATCAATAGTATTCAATCATGTGTTTCGCATTATGTCTCTCTTTATTTGACCAAACATACAAAATTCCACACTTATCTCAGTACTTTGGACTTTATGCAAAAATTTGGCATGCAATGTCTAAGTTTAGCAACCACATGTCATTGCTAGAAAAACACATTGATCAAAAACTTTTTAAATGAAACTACTTGTCACAGTAATACAAGTTTTAAATACGTCGAGAGAGAAAAATAATGAATCGCGTCGCCTTATTTAGAAACCAAAAATTATAGAAGTAGGAAAACGTTCCTGCTCTTTCTTCATACATATGTACATACATACAATGTATAATATCTAACCAGCAACGTGGACTAGTGGTTGGCATATATGCTTTCGAACAGTGGTCACGGTTTGATTCTCACTAGTAGCTACTGGCCAAACCTTGTTTTGTGTTTGGAAGAATAAAATAAAATTTAAAAAATAAACTGATCGTGTTTTGGACAGCATCTTCTGGTTGAAAAGTCAGCGCACGCCACTGATATGTATAAGTATTAAATTATTAAGGGTTTTAAAACAATGTATTATTTTAAAAAGTTCATTTAAAATCACGCGTTTGTTTGTTTTAATAATAAAACATTCATAACAACGTATAAATATACTATTTTCCAACAAAACGATTCATCTCACGCCTACTTTTACGATAATTTGCTAATTAAACAATAACCATAATACGCACTCACCGAGCACAGTTATTAAACGAACAAACGATCCATAAAACGAACCTCGATAATTAAATCCTCCAGAGATTTTATGCGTCTCGCAAATCCATGCGAACAATTAAATATGTAAGAGCATCCTCAACGAACGAGAAACAAACCGAATAAATACAAGAAACAAAAAAACAACGACTAAACTCGATAGTATCACGCCATATTGACCCGCTAATTGCACAGGCTACTCGCGCCGAAAACAAAATCAAAAAGTCGAAATCATTCGTCGAAAAAAAACAAAAATGTTGACCCCACCGCCACAAAAGGATGATGAATAGACCAAGGAGTCGTCGAGATCTCGTATGATCTCGTCGCTGCACCTCGGCTCAATTATTGGTGCCCCTTTGTGGGCAACCGTCGGAGCCAATGCTGTGTAATTTTACTGCTGGGGAATTATGTTTGATTGCTATATACCCAGTTATTACGGATACGTTTAATTCTAAGAAATTGATAGATACACCACCACCTATCCGTCTCTTCTACCTGCTCTTCGTCCTCCTGATTTTTCTCCTCCGCTGCGTAGCATGACTCTCACAAAACTTCTGTTGTCGGTGCCTACTTACTTGTCTCAAATTGGATCGTATACGTGCGGTTTCTGCTATCGTTTTGTTAAAAAAATATGTTAAAATTTTAACCGCGTTTAATTTTTAAGGTAGCGTGGTTTGTAACGAGCAATGTGTGAAATCTTTTGGGTCTGAATGAAGGTAGCAGAATTTACTTTAAATTTTTATTTAAAATTATTCCAAATATATGTAGAATTGAGCTCCTGTTCTGTATTTTATATATATTGTAGTACTAATAAATGGCCTATATGTATATATTGTAGTAGTAATAAATGGGTAGTTAGAACAATTAACATTTAAAGTTGCACAATCTTTTTTAGTTTTCTTAACTCGGCTATTATTAATGTTAAATATTTAGCTCTTAGTCTTCTTTTTGAAACTGCACACTTACTTTTTCAATAAATTGTGGTCGGTGAGAGTAATCGACATTTAGAAGTAAAACTTCGCTATGCACAATCCACTACATACACATCGAAGCGAGAGGTGGAGAGGGTTTGTTTGTTTGACTTTCCGCCCCTCACTCGTATTGTCAGATTTTAATTGTTTTAACAGCTATAACTTTATCAATTTCTCACTTTATCTTATAATATAAGCATTATAGACTCTCATTATCTCTCATATATAGTTTTACTTTACTAAAGGTTGATCCATTGATCATCGAGCTTCTAGAACGCATATATCATATTAACATGTATGTACATACTATGCCTATATGCTGTCAAGTGTTTGTAATTTCTTCGCCACACTTTACACCCACACTTTCGAATGAATCCAAAGACCTACTGACCGAAAATCTCGTATGCATTTTTGTACACATACGACATGCATTATATTCAATTTGAAGCCTGCATATTACATAACATATTCATCGCCATCAGCAATTCGCCGGGCCGGTCATAAATTAATATATACATATGTATATAAATCTCTCGTCGAACCGATCGATTACATTGTTTTAACGGCGTTTAGTTTCATCGCTGACACGACATCCATCATCATCATCAGCGTCGTCGTTCGGAGGTGTTTACACAATAATTGTCGTATAGAAGAGGAGGAGGAGGAGGAGGAGGCGCCTCGGTATGCGAACCGGCCCCGGTAATTACGGCAATTTGACCAATTACCCCGAAGCCGAGAGTTTAACTTTATCGAAGGTATTCAGAGCTTCGACGGCAGACGACGACTATTAACGACGCACGACCCTCTCTTATCTCAACAAGAAGTCCACACTAGCCAGCTAATTAAGATGTTTCGCTCGAATCGGAAATTCGTTTTGATTTTCCCAACCGACCAACGGTGAAACCAGTCGGAAACCTTCTCTATACCCGCGTCTTTCACTTGTATGTTCAATGAAGCACTTTCTTAATGTAATCAGATTCGAACGATGCGTACATAGTTTTCAAAGCAGTCCTAGAAACCATTGACTTTATATGATATCGCGCTTTTGTTCGCTTTGCCACATCTTCAAAACTTTTCCCTTACAGTTATGTATGTAGCTGTCTTTTGATTCGATGCATTATAATAATGGCGACCCGACAAAACCGCGCGGGACAAAATCGCTTGGAGGAAACCGCGCAACGCATATATAAACAAATATAGTAAGCAAGGAAATAATTACATTATAAAATATAGAGTGAAAAAAGAAAAAGTTATAGGCGTATAAACAATTAAAATCTGACATGGCCAGATGGCGGTGAAAAGTAAGAAGAGGCTCAAAACACGCTCGATAAACGTCAGGAAGAAATACGAGGAAGTATTTTCAAACGTGTCTAATACGATATTTTTTCACCATCGTAATGGCGGATGACACTTCCACTTATATTGATGACCAAACCGAGTAAAATGGCAAAGTATAAAAGCGATCGAATAAGAGCCAAATGTTTTCTTGACTAGTGATCGTAAGTGAATGTACGAAGAGGTTAGTAAAAAATAAGTAATATTAATATTAAAAACAGGTCTAATTTTAAATAAAAATCCGATAGAACGCAGTAATGATGAAATAAGAATAGTTTATTTATTTTGAAAGTACACATTTCTTATTCATATTTTTTCCTATAGAGTAAAGAAAGAAATGCTTTTTGCACTTTTTCTATCAACGGAGAGTGATTTGCTTCATGCAATTTCCACACAATAGCATTATACTCGTCGAAAATACCCAAGTTTGACCATCAGCAGTATAGATTATACTCGGTACTTAGTATCAACACAACCACCGAGCCACGCTGCTGGCATAATCTTATTGCATCCTAAATTATACATTAGAAAATTTTGGAAAAGCTAAGAGACTGGATTCGAAAAGCTATGTACATACAAAAGCGCTTAAGCAACGCCGGGCATGTATGCTTGTCCACCATTCATATCCGCAGTTTTCAAAATAAAACAACCAATTATGTTTTGGAACATACAAAAACATCTGGGAAATGCTGGACAAGTGTGTTTATGTTAATGTTTTTAATGTAAAACTGCCAATTTTGGTATCATACTCGTATACCCTGCGTGTGGTTGAAAAATGCCCGAGCACTTGTGCTTTGTAATGAAGGCTTTATCCCGAACTTTCGCCTGCTCGAGTAACGCCATATGAAACTTGGAATCGCCCGGCGTTGCCAGGCAACTAGTATAAGTATAATAATTATGAAAATACACTTCAAACATTTTATAAATCTCTTATGAACTTTCTCATTGGACAAAATTGGCGAGATCGTTTTCCGCAGCGCGTCTCGTAGTTAATGGAACGAGACCATCGAGAGTGGCGGGCCGTCAGATCGAATGGATTGCGATTCGCAAGAGACTCTGTCGACCTCTGGCTCCAGAGGCCACCTTATCGTCGGATTCGATCTTGAAAATGTTTGAGCGCTGTTTTTGTACACCCGCTCCGTATTTATTACGGCAAAGCTTCGTATCGCTGTTCCCGTGTAAAGTCGTGTTCTCCGCGGTCTCAAGACCTGGTTCCTAGGACCTAAAACACTTCAATATATCGATTTATCCATTTAGCAGTACTAGTAAATAAAAATATAGTATAGGCTTTATTTTTCAACATATGTATGTTCCATTTAAGCTAAAAACACCCTTCCATGCCGTATCTCCACCTTTCTATACCCTTGCGATATAAATCTAATTACTTTCACATATTTCTCACCCTTGTTCACAAGACTGCTTAAACATACGCTAATATGTACGAAAATAATTTAAGGTGGTTTTCATTTAATATATTATCATCTATTCAGCCATTTTCCATCCACTGCTGGATGAAGACCGCTCCAACACGCTTCCATTAGTCTCTGTTTTGCGCAACTATCATCCATCTCATCACACACATTTTCCTAATTTCGTCTACCCATCTTCCCAGCGATCTTCCTTTTACCCTTTTTCATTATCTCGGATGCCATTCTAGCGCTTCTTGTGTCCACCATTTAGCACTTATTTTGTCCATTCTTTCAGCCAAGTGGCCCGCCCATTGCCATTTCAGTCTTTTCACTTCCTGTTTACACTAAACGTGTATTCCTTTTTCTGTCTTTCCTCGTTATTTCAAGCATAAAACGTTCCATACTTTTTATATATACATACATATATTGTATTCATATATAAACACCAGTACGTTTGTTAGCGCCTCAGTTAGAGGGCTTCCAGCTTCGAGAATAAGATTCAATCGACCCGAGATTGAATCCCTTCAGTCAGTGGTTTTGTTAGTTAATATTAACACTTTGCCTGCTAAACATTTTGATATTTAATATTCTGTTAATAAATTAACCAAAGCTAATTCCAAACTGAATTACGTAAGTATCACTATCACAACGGTGGGTACCCGATAAGCCAAGTCTCAAAAGTTTTACGCTCGCATCAATTAATTATAAAATAGCACTCTATGAAACTTTCGTATAGATTTTTGAATGTACGTAACTATTTAGAACGTGAGACTTTCGAATCGATTCAATTTTCAATGCGATTAGATTAATCTGCATCGTGTCAATAATGCCCAACATTTTTTTATAAATATAATATATATCTAGCAGCGTTTAAATATTTGGACGAAGTTTACACAATAGATGTTTTACGATAACTGCTTTTGAATGCAAATTCTTTCATTCTAAGATTCGAGTGTTTTGATTAAATTCAGAACCGGCTCAAAGTGTTCGAAGAATTTATTGGGCGTTCGATTCGATTCCTTCCACAAAATTCAGATTAAATTTTTCCAAATCAATTTTAATCAGAAACACATAAAGTGAATGTTTAGCGTTCTAATTATGAATCGATATAAAAACCTACTTTTGGCTTAAAATAAACATATACCTATCGAATCGACACGCTTAATGTTCATAAATTCGGTTTTCAGATAATAATCAAGCCAACTTTGACACATTTAACTCATTTTCATTCCTCTATGTTAGAATTTTACGATTTTAGATGTACATAATATATGTATGTATATAAATATGCAATAACATGTACGTATGTGTGTATGGATTTATTAATAAAAAAAAGTGGTCGAAGCCTATCAACCTTATAACATACGAAAGTCAAGACCATACATTAAAAATTGAATATATATTGCATTGTCCATCCATATAATACGACCCGCATTAACACATTAAATCCCGCCGTCCTTTTTAATATCGTTTTATCATTACCGATATTATTTTATCATTATTTAGTACCGCTATAATTTCATTCGTGAGAAGGTGTCGTAATTTGCACCCGGACCGAAGATAGGGTTATGGGAGCGATTTTTTTTTAAATATTATTATTATTTACTCTTTCGAACACACAGCGATTCCGAATGTGTGTTTCGCGTGCTCTCGTGTCGGCTGAGTGGCACACGTGACAGCCTCGTCACTCACGCCGCACATACGAGAGACTTCGAATCCGAATCGTGACTCGGAAAATGTTCCGGAATTCACGAAGCGATGCACATGGCAACCCTAAAAACGTTCTAAATAAAACATTCCAAATTCTAATGCAAATAAAAACCAATCGAAAAACCGTACGAGAGATTTCGCAGCGCTTGCAAATAGTACAACTTGTAAGCCGCTCTCCGGATTATACAGAGGAAATTCAAATATTTTATATTTCAACTATAGTCTTTATATTTCAACATAAACTATTAAAAATAAATAATATTAATAATAAATAAAAATATTAATAAATAATAATAATAAGAAAGTTAATTTATTTTGGTCGGCGAGCGTAAATAAGAAAACGCAGCAGCAAAAAATTCGACAATATTTCATCCATAGTTCACCAGTATAGAGGCTAGTATGATACATAAGGACATAAATAATTGTCTCTTTACCTCTATACTGGAGTGGTAATACCGTCTTGCTAGCATATTTACTCTTACACATACATATGTTTCATTTAAGTCAAAAATGATTTTTCGTGCGGTATTCCTATCATTAAAACCTCCTGTTATAGAGATAGGTCTTTTTTTAATTCTAACCGTTTCACGTAATGACTTCATCACACTTCGCAATGAAAGCTTTTTAGATTTAGCTTATCTTTTACAATGATTTCATTGGTTTAAAAGTATAATTTGCACTGCAGGTACTTTAAACGACATTTAATGCTGGGAGTGGAGAGCTTTCTCCCCACTCAATAATGGTTCTACGAATCAATCTGTGGACTACCTTCTACAGGAAGTACAATAGATTCAATCGATCCTAAATTGGAACCCTCCAATTGCGAATCTATCCATTGTAGTTGAACACGATTACACCACACATCGCATTGAAAGCTTGTTTAGGTTTAATTTATATATTAGAATGATCTAAATGGTATATTTGTCATTTTAGTCTTAAGTCATTTGCACTGTCATTCGATGCAAATACGCAAAGATACTTCGCTAATACCACGATGACGTTTGATGCCGGAATTGGGGAGCTTTTTCTCGACTTAATAATGATACGCGTAAGTCGGAAGGTGTCCTTCTTCGAAAAGAAGATTCAATCGAACCTACATAGATTGAAACGCTTCACTCTCCAGAATTTAACCATCAATTTTGCACGATAAATTCAGCACTGAATGAAAAACTTATAAATTCTGCTAATCTCAACAGCATGGGTCCTTTCTTCAAAGACTCAAGTTGACATTCAACTGCGACTGTTATCTTTGGTGATCCTTCATCTCTCACTAAAACCATTGATCAATTCATAACGTATGGTCTTTGATTGTGTGACAACTTTTATACATATATAACTAAATGTAGCATTTTGTTTACGAATAGTACCCACTTTTCATGAACTTTTTGAACGTCCTGCATATACATATGTACATGCTTGGGTCACAAGTTCACGGTGAATATCTAGCTGGATGCTTCTTCTGTCGGTATCTTCTCTTCGGTCTTTGGCTGGTCATCGTGCAGACATATCTGGCCAAGCATTCGAGTCATTCTCCAGTGCTAAACAATGGTCTTGCGTAATCGACTTGGACTCACTAACACCAAACATGATTTACAATGCGGCTTCGCTTCTTATTAAATGCAGTTTAGCGTTGGATAACGGTGAATCAAATATTTATCGGTTCAACTCTGCTGTTTTATATATACATACATCCATTCAATGTATCTCATTTGACTTGAGTTGGGTATAAAGGATCCAATTTGATCTAGAATTTTGACCATCGAAACTTCATCAATGCTTAGAACAGTACAATACAGCAGTTTAACATAATACGATTCAATTTCATACTTTGCTTTTCCATTATGAGCAATGATTCAAGGAGTTGCTAGTGTCAGTAATATTTTTGGATTGTAAAAAATCTCATAGATATCAAAGGCGACATAAACGAAGTATCTCAACTTCAGTATCGCTTAAAAGATGTAACTTGGTAGATCACATCGTTGAATTATATATGTAATACAAATCCACTTCTCGATTTGATCGAAATACTTACTTACATGCATACATGCATTATATAATTCAATTGTATGCCAATAAATGAATAAACGATAGATATAAATGCGACTATAAAACAATAAATTTTCATAGCTTTCTTATTACGATTATCAATTACCTTTCTTATTGACGATTATTTTACTATCGAATGATGTAACTGTAAAGTCGATTGCTTGAATGTTTACCATCGAACATCATAGCAATTTAATAGCGAACGACATAAAGGTGTGGTCGAACAGAATCGAACGTCAGTTAACTACCAAAAATCGACAGATATCGACCAGTCGGTAGAAGTTAAAAAAAAAAAAAACACCACATAAATAAATCAAACGCACAAATTCTCAATCGGTGCGCGTTTAACTGTAGCCGTTTAGTAATTTATCGAAACGCGCGTTAAAAAGCTACGCTTACCGACCGCCTTTATAATTCCGCCTATTAATACGTCAAGATATCAAATTGACCTTATTAATCACTGGCCAAGTATATATGTACATATATGTATAGTAGTAGTAGGCAGGCAAGCGGATGGAAAAAATGATCTCAGCATCCGATAAAGCAAGTGTCGTCGCCAGCGAAACTATCTCGGCGAAAAATTCATTCATAAATCTCTTTTTACCGTTCGGATGTGTTGCGGCGCAAACTGATCTCGTTTCAACGACTCAAATTTAAATTATTGAGAGTTCAGATATGGCCCGAGGATAACCCGAGGCTTTATGGATGAGCGGAATGCTGGAGACATTTTTATTTAATGTTCAAATGATTCTATTACCTACTGTGTATTGTATGTATATGTATATCATTTTAATGATTCATCGGGTTTTGTACACTATTACTAAAATTTTGGCTTGGGAGACGCCTGGTGTTTTTACTTTATCTATAACCAACAGCATAGATTAGTAGTTAGCATGTAATGCTATAGACAAGTGGTCACAGGTTCAATCATAGCCCGGTGCTGCTGGATATGTCACTCCAGGTAGATCGTTTCATATCAGAGTTTGTCAATTTATCGGATTATCATTGAAATGGTTCCAACAAATTGGCAACCTTGACCCTTTTCTGGCAAATTTTAATTTGTTTTAGCATCTCGACTTCGCTAATTTGTAAAAAGAAAATGCAAAATTGTCAAATTTTTCCATAGCTGTCTCCATGACGCTCTCTAAAAATTACTCCATACATTTTTTATCGATGTTTATAATTAAGCCTTCCTGATATAATAATAAAAACATGAAGTATCAATAGATGAAGTATGTATGTACTGTGATCGGAAGAAAATTCGTCCTCGAGATTGTGACTGGTTGGTTTTTTGCAAATAGTTCAACAAAAGAGATGTAATTTTGGATGTTAGCATATATTAAATGGTTACTAAGAAGCAGTGGCAAAAGGTGACAACTTTTAAGATTACAAAGCTATCATACATATGTTGATATATTATGTATATATAGATCGTGCGTTCAAACCCCGACCAGAATTGAATGTCCTCTATCTATCTCTCACAAATATGTACAACTATTTAATGCGAATTTTCTGATTGTACCCTAAATTTAATCCTAGATGGGACTTGAAATGAATCGGAGTATTTTGGGGGATATTTTTCCAGCTTTCGTCTGCCCCAGCAACGCCAGGCATCAAATCCGGCTATTGCCTGTTTAGTATTAAAATCCATAACTACCGAATCTAACCTCCGATTAGAATAACTTCCCACGCAATTGTCGCCTGTTTTGTTAACAAACAGTCATCGTGCTACATGTGTACAGTTGGGTTCGAATTTAAAATCACAATACCTTTTTGATAGCGATCAGATCAAGAGCAGAGTCTCTTTCTCTCGCCGATCGTTTCTCATTTCGAGATGCGATCGGTTACCATCGTCTTAGCTAATAAACCGGTGCATCTGCCACGGGAGTGATATCTGGCACCATCATCTTCCCATTTGTGTCCGAGAGGCTATTATGACTCGGCTGTGATGGACACGAATACATTTCGTTTTTGTTGTTTTTGTTCTTTGTTGTTCGCCAACAATGTCCCGTGACCCCAAACACGCCAAGCCAAAGCTCTAAGATCAAATTTGAATAACGACACTTGCTAAAACTTAGACAGTACAGTCTTAACTTATAGGGTATGTGCTTGAATGTACATATTATATACTCTCCGAAAATTTTACCTCTTTTATTTCTATGTATTCATTGTATTTATATCTAAGTTCAAACCTATACGATTAATATGAGGAAAACCTGACGAGGAAAACTTCTCGATTACGAAGTCGTAGTGACTCATGTTTCAGCACTGAAAATTTTGATTTGTTCTATTAGTCAAAACTTTACTGTAAGAATATGGTACTTTGGATTTGTAATTGTAACTACCATCAAATTGGACAAATCTCTTATAACTTAAGTAAGTACTTAAGTATTATTTATAAGTACTTTTCTGACATGTTTATAATAATATGTATGTAATACTTTTATCACTGCCCGGCGTCATTCTGGTGGTTGAAAATTAAACAATCTTTTCATAACCAATCTACTTACTGTCTAAGTCAGAATACAATGAGATATATATGTACGTAAGATCTTACAAATTTGGGTGTCTTCAGTCGAAAGATGTGCATTTGCATACATACAAACATTAAACTTTATACATTAAATTGATACTTCTAAAGCACTTTTACCTCTTTATGCTAAGACAAACTTCACCAAGTAGATTTTGCAGACCAAATCATAAGACTATTAGACTCTGAAATAAAGTTCGTTTTAACTACAATTCAATATGCTTTCGACTGTGTGGTCATGGTTTATATTCCTGTCTTTGTTACCGGCCAGACTTTGGATACGTGACTACAAGGTCGATCGTTTCCTTTCAGAGTTTGCCAATTTATCTGATATCATTGGAAACGGTTCCAACAAATTGGCAATCCTGTCTTATTTCTCACAAAATTCGAGCTTACAGCATTTCATAATTTGTTGATATTTAAAAATGCTGCAAAAATTAGTCCATACATGTCTCTATGATGTTTGATGATCGATGTTTGTAATTGGCCTTTAATATTACTAATGTATAATTATTAGCAGCAGGTAAATAAAAATACCTGCTGCTAATAAGCTGCTTCTTAAAAATGACCAAATAATAAATATACATTTTTTTATTTACAGAAATCCTTCACACTGATCCTGCAAGCTTTCGATGACTTCAATTCAACAGATCCAGGTGAGCTTTATTTATATAAACCGACGTTAATTTATATACCCCGGTGCGAATCTCCCTTTCTGATCGTGATTTCGATCTCTCTTTATCGACTTTTGCCAACTCGTTCACATCCCCCGAAAGGATATGTTTGCATTTTTACGACCTTCATCGCCGTGTTCACTGATTTTATGCATTTATTTATCGTATTTGAAAGTTACAGAGCCAACGACGCTAAACCATATTAATGCACGTGCTTCGAGAACTTGTTCCGAGGAGCATACAAATTTTCGCACTTGCTTCAACGAAACCTGCAAATGAGTCAAACGCCGAATTCACGCCGTAATATAAATCAGCGGCGAAGAGTTGAACGACCCAAATGTTATTTTAAAATCTTCACCCAGATTATAGAGATCAATTAATGAGATTCGCGCGGTGTTTTTTCGGTGATTTTTGAAAGTCTCGCCTAAGCTCTGATATATTTCGTATAAAAAAATCAATTCTCCATTCACCTGTCAAATGCGCTGTGGGAACTGATCTCGTGCGTAAGTTATATTTTGGCGTTTAAATTTCTCCTGACAGCACAATATTAACATGTTGCTTTAAACCAGTGGTCGGTCAGTTAAATGTAAGTGACCCGTAGGAAAAAAATCGCTGACCCACTCATTAGCTTGAGAAGAAAATTTTTACTATAAATAAGTCTACTTTGAACTCAATCTATATATGCAAACGTTTGTTGCTAATACACTACCCGTAAAGTGATTCATATTTAAATCTAATCTTTAATTTTCTTGTTTATTTTCAGTTGAAGACCACTTGATAGAGCAGGCGTCCTATTCAGGGCTCATAGTTCCATCTTCCACGTGGCACACGCTAGAGTGGCACGGAGAGACGGCACGTGTCGCTTATAGAGTGCGTGTCCGCTGTCAGGCCAATTATTACAATGCCACGTGTACGAAATTGTGCAGACCAAGAAACGACTCGTTCGGACATTATAGTTGTGGAGCCGACGGCGACAAGCAATGCCTGCCAGGATGGAGTGGAACCACCTGTGACAAGCGTAAGTTACCCTCCAATAATACCCTGTCAAAGATGTTACGCTTAAAGCTACCTGACTGCTGTCTTTTAAATGCGGTATTTATGAATGTTTTATGACGTCACATTTTACCATTCCTTGCGATGTTGATATATTTCAATAGTGCAAGGTCAATTTGAATCCGATTTCTCGTTGGAATCAATGTAAAAGTAGTATTAACCATTCAGAGTAAAACAATACATATGTATAAAAAAATTTATTTATTTGATTTATTATTATATTAAATACATTATAAATTGATAAAGAATAAAAATAACAAATCAATGACCAATGTAACCTGACAGTTTGCCTCAATGCCTCACACCAGTCTTACAAATTAGCGATCATTCATCTCATTCAAATAGACTCGGGTTGAATCTCATGAAACTGACCAGTTCATCAACATGACAATCAAACAGGTCCAAATGCTCATCTACCACATTAAGGAACGAGATGGCCCTTACAAGAGACGAGTTATTGAAAGCGGACGTTTTCGCAGCAATAGGTTGGAAAAGTCGACGATGACGCAAAGCTCGACCGCATTCAGGCGCCCAAAATTTAAGCTCCGATAAAATCGAACGTTTGTCAATAATTCCTTTTAATACTCCAAAGAAGTATTTGGAAATGTCAATAATTCTTCTCGAAGATAGTGAGTCAAAGCCTAGGACACCTAGGACAATAAATAGGGGTAATATTTATATTTCCTCATGTAAAGGTATCGAAGAAACTTTTTTGAACTCTTTCTATCAAGAGAGAGAATTTAATTTCAGTGAGACTTCAAATTATAGACCCAAACTCTAATATTCTCCGGACAAGCGAACAATAAAGCAACACCATAATACTTGGATTTTGGCAGTAGTGAGCATTGCGCAAAACAAATCCAAGCATTTTATCTGTACACGAGTCGAAATAAGCATATATCTGTAATATGAGTCGAAAATTTGAAGTCACTCCACAGTTGAGTCGGCTCTCGATAACTGATAGTTTCGAAGACTGTAAGATAACTCAATAGGGGACAGAGACCTTGAAAAGGAAATAACATGGCTTTGTCAAGCTGAGCGGTAGATTATTATAAATAGACCATTCAGATAGCAATTTTAAGTCATCCTGCAATTCTTCACAGTCGGAATGACAACTGATTGTTCTAAAAATCTTCAAGTCATCTGCAAAAAGGAGAAATCCAGAGTGATTGATAGACTTACCAATATTATTAACAAGCAAAAGGAACAACAATGAACCTAGGTTATTTACTTGATATTTTTGGTTACCGACCTTCAAACTCTAACAAAATGACAAATGTAGTGACCTTTTAAAAGAACCACCCGTGAATAACCCACACCAGTTTCCTCCGTCAAAGACATACCAAACACGGTAAAGTTCACATCAGCATGCAAAGACTTAATCTGAGAATCTTTGCTCGTGTGCACATTTGAGTATTCTCTGCAGAAACATATGCACGACAGATTAGATCGAGGCACTCGCTTGTATAGATCACCAATCACCACCACACGACACGACATGATCTCTCTACAGGACCAGAGACAGGGGGAGGGCATGACGACCTTCCAACCCCGATACCACCCGAGAGCGAGATGGAAATCTTCTTCCAATCTGCCCGTTGTATCTCCACGAATATTGAATGATTCCCGCCCCTCTAATGAGCTTGATTTACAGCCGGTGTTCGGTGGCTGGAAATATTCACCTTGGTGTTGAATTAATTCCGCGTTTGTCCAAAGGGCGAGAGTCGTGACCGTGCTTGGCGCGACTCATTACTCGATCCCGATACGGCACATTCGGCTTGTCCGGTTTTGGTCTTCCGCATTTAACATTGGTGGAATCTGCCCGGCGTCGTAGAAAAATCTCGCAGAAGGAGGTTTCCGTTTGAATGTATTGTTAAGAGTACTCCTAGGAGAAGCTTTGTTTCACAGCACATAGCTCTTCAAGTACAAGACTTATCTTCCAACTTTTAACCGAACTGGACTACATCTGAATTGTAAAGAAAACATATTATAGAACTCCTTCTTACTCTAGTTACCACTATTCTCAAGTATATTCTCATTCCTGGAGAGATTCCTAAACGTACATATGTACCTATGTATCTTGTCTTATTTCTATCGATCTACCTTTGCTCAAATTTAAATGCTTTATATCTGGATCAAAACCAAAGACCTATGTATGAAAGTGTCTCAAGATTCTTCAAAAAACATTTGAAACATGTGAGTTATACATTCTGCAACATTCCAAGATATCCTCATAACGTATCAATGCTATATTGTCATGTCACGAAATTCTTCATCACAAGAAAAGGCGGTTCCTGTAAGTGCAATTCACCAAAGTCTAAAATTTGCTATTATTTTCCTCCGGAATGGATCGAGATTAGAAATTCTACTTCTAAATCAAACCTCATCTTATATGTACATATACATATTTATTTTCAACTTTTCACATATTTCTTTTAAACTTTTTTGGATCCTTTTCAACAATCCTTTTTGATATAAATTTAAACATATCACTATTTCAGGCTCTTAATTCTGAAATATAGTATCCAATATTAAATTAAAACCCGCTTTAAAAGTTAAAGAATTCGACCCTTAAAGCCATCAACATGAGACCACCATCCCCCCAAACGAATGCAGTCTGATAGACCCTTTCGTCGGAGAACGAAACGGCTGTCCAGCAATATTGCACAAGAACAACCGCACATCACTACTCTATCCAAACCAATATAATCAGAGCAACTATAAACAATATATGTATGTAAATGTTGATCCAAATGTCTATATAATCAAAACACATGCACAAAAGGTATACACCATCGACGCATACCCTTGTCATTTTGAAACGCGAACCCATTCCGAAGTTAATCTCATTGTAGTACACCATTGTTATGCATACAATGAACTTATCGCGATCGGTTCTTGATTATAATATAACAACAGCATAAACGATACGAGCCGAGCTGAGTAGAGCGTTGTTGCGGATCGTCCATTAATCAGTCCGTGTCCTTTTGCGGCCGCCTCAACTTACCACGGCGTTTTGTTTACGAGGAGGCGGTAATTGCCTGTCATGTGGAGCTGCCACTGACACAGCGCCGCCTTCGACAACAACCACCATCATCAACTCCCACAAATACTACCAACGACTCTCCAGATCTATCTGATACGTGTGGATACTTCCGCGATAAATCTAACATCAAATAACCCCGCTTTCTTCCTCGGGGTTGGACGATATGAAATCTAGTGTCTCGAGTCTCATATAGTCACGTGATGAATGTTGTTTTTACTCGATTTTGGTATTTTCTGTCAAAATCTTCTACATGTACTTAGTTATACTTAGTTAAGAAGATATTGTGTCTGTGTTAGTGTTAAGTTGTATAGACCTTACAGTTACAGTATAAATAACGATGCATTTAATTTGATTTTTCAGAGGTTTGCAAGCCGGGATGCCATCCGGTCCACGGCAAGTGCGACAGACCCGGAGAATGCGAGTGAGTACCCACGTCACAGTACGATTCAATTAAATAATAGCTGTATAAATTGAAACGTGTACGGGACCGTTTACACTTCAGAAGTGTAAAATGCAATGGAACGTCGACTCATGTTCCGAGTGGACAATTGTGGAGATGCTTTCGATACGTGCACGTACGTATGCGCACGACCGAAACGTTTAAACGTCCCTCCACTCTATGGAGAGTGTTGTTCCTCGGACAAAAGGAATTAATTACGGCCGGGGTTAAATATACGTGCACTCGAATGCCACGGCTTAATTGAATGTTTAGTGCGGAATTATGCTGGCTATTCCTGTGCATCTCCCGAGAGGAAAGACTTTGTGCAATGCGCGCCGTGTGCACTGTCACCGAGACGTGCAATGCAAATCTATTGACATTATGCAAACTGTGGCATACATTGTTGGCATATCAAATCTGCATTTAATCGGCGTACGCCTTTGTCTACCCTGTTTTCTTTTACGTGTGTCCTACATGTGCTCTCAGCAACAGTGGTCGGTTTCTGAGAATGGGTTTGAATGCTACCCGCTCGTTGATGTTTCTTGTGAAACTTTATGTGAGCTTTTCTTTCTATGAATTGTATGAAAAAATACTATCAAATAAATATACAGTAATATAAGTGTTTTATATAATGACGAATATTTTGTTCTTTTGGAAATAAAATTTAACTTGTACTTTAATTTTTTTTAAATGTAATCATCGTAACTTTTTTCATCAAGATTGGAAACATGACTCTATCCTTTCATATGCTGATCTGTTTATCTTAGTAGATTTTTTTTATTTCTGCATATCTTAACATTTGCAAACTTTTATCAAATTTAAAACTCGGTTGTTGTTAAATTTTTAATCTCGAAATTTCATCCAAAAAATAGTTATTTGTACAAAGCTTTATCCAATTTACGTCTTACGTAAAATCTCTATCCACGAAATAAATCATTTTTTATTAATTATAACAACAGCTCATCACAAAATGCAATAATTCATAGATATCTATTTCACTCAAACACATACTTTAATTCGATACACCGCAGAATCTGTCACAAAATTATTAATATATTATTTTAATAGTACTGTAAACAAACCAGTTACAAGAGAAAACACGTATCACATCCATACACGCATTAAGCAGTACCTAATAGCAATCATGATAATTTTCGACGACGGAAATACGCGTCCTCATTGAATATAAATTGGTCGTTTTCGACACGCTTGTGTGAATTTAAGTTCGTGTATCCGGCATAATTACAAAGAAAAATCTATCACTTATTGAACGTAACATTTTGAAGTCCTATCGACTTGGATTTTGGTACAAATGCGAATATTCCAAAATTGGTACGTTCATTAAGTAGCGTTATAGCGGCGCCAGATGAAACGCTTAATTTTCGCATTAATTTCAAGGCAAATAAAATATTCCTCATGGCTCGTAAAACTCGAATGCATTGTCGATTAAAATTTTATTAACTCATTCAATAACCGTGGAATTAAACTGTAATATTAACCGCGCAATATGACCATCTTTATCGCGCGTACACTAATTGAAACGAAACACATTTTATTATACACATAAGATGCTAATTTTCATGTTTGGTTAGAAAATTTACCCGTTTAATTACAATGTAGCAACGAGAAAGCATTGCAATCATATAAATACGTTCACTTATGCTAATTCCAATGTTAAATCAACCCTAAAGACGCCAACTCTTCGAGTGACTGCATCGTTATTTATTTATTTTAAACGTCCAACATTAATATCGTGTAATAAATTATCGCACATTCGAATAAATTAACGTAATATCTTAGATTAAACATGATCGATCGTTTGTAAATGAGTTTTTTTTTTTGGGTATTTACTCTGTGTGATTCATAATCAATTAGAAGCCAAGCTGTGTATTATATTTCATTATAGTCTTTCATTTATAATTCCGATTTTGCCTCCATGGCCGCTTTCGTTTTAGACGACTCGATTAAGCTCGGCCAATTTCCCAGATAATTTAATATCGTCGTCGAGAGGCTGTCCTACCGACTGGTTCTCGACCGTCAATATCGGCAATGTATCTATGGAAAGTATTAATTAATTGCAAAATATTACGAGGCTATCTGATCCGCGTGTAGTGACTTCATGCTCGGAATACCAAATGTAATCCGTGAGAAGTCGTTTACGTTTATAAAATCGACATTACAGGCGTGCGTTCTCAACAATGTGGTTCGAGAAACGCTTTTGATTATTCAACAATGAAAATAGCAACGATTTGTATTATTTTCGAGTTTAAATTCCTCGCAAGTCCTTCACTCGAGTTGAAATTTTAATTAAAAAATGATTTGCTTGGCGCTTATCATTCAGATGTTTATAGGTTATAAAATTTCAAATGGAATATATTTAATTATATTTTTGTTGAAAATTCAACTGAAAGCGGCTTCAGATGAACGTTCCAGATATTGAGGATGCAATTATCTCGTAAAAGCTCCCCGTTGGGACAATCCTTTTCTGAGAATGTTCATGTTAATTTATTCTACATAAACATTTTTATGGATTGAAATAAATATTTTTAAAGATTTTTCTTCTCAAAACATGATATTTATTTGAATGCGTTGAATCGCAAAAATATAACCTCCCACACAATAAGCCAAAATTTTCAGTTTTTTTTTTAAAACGTGTACATATGTATGTATGTATATTCTATTGAATATTGAAATGATTGATACAACAATATTGCTTAGCACATACATATGTATATATTTAAACGACTTTTTTCAAATCGATTTACCGTTACATAAAATGCATAACATCACAGAATGCAAATAAACACGTAGATTTTATCATATAATTTCATATACTTACAAATCCCATGCATTAATAGATTTTCACATGACTCTACCACTCAAACTAAATCGCATGATTGATTTACTTGTTTTGACATTATTACAATTGCCAAATTTTGCACGTACATATCAAAGACCACTAACTTGCATGGCAAGCGATTTCAACCCGAAGTCCCTGTTTTCTTGCATCGTTTATAAACTTGCAATATCGAGCCAAGTCAAGCCGATTGACCCATACACGGTCTACTTGCAATAATACTAATACTACATAACATACAACTTACACCTCAACTGGTCTTCAACCTGCCTGCAACATTTTTTTACCCAAAAACGAAGCCTCAATTTCCAACTCTACTTTACTGTACTTCCTTACTAACCTTACTTGCATTCAGTAAAACATATAGAAACAACAAACATTCAAGTTTAATTGAGTATGATAAACTTCATACATTTATTGAAATAGTTGCATATTTAGTAGCAAATTGTTTATGACATACACATTCTTATCTCTTACATATATGTATACAACTATTTCCTTGGTCATCTATATTTATGTACATATGTAGCTATATTGTATGTACCTACATATGTACATATATATAATACTGTGTAGTACCTATTAGGCAATTTGCTGATTGTACTTTGATCATTTCTTACATCTCGTACACATGAAAATACACTAAAAAAAGTCATCTACCATTAAGCAAACACTCATTATTAAATACAAAAATTCTCACGAATATTTTAATTAGTCACACGAGAATTTGCATACGTTATGCATGTGTGTGTTGTGTATGCGATCGACCGATAAGCTTTGACGAAATTCTTTTCTGACCCGAACACTAATTGAATGCTGTTGTTGTCTCTGAGTTCAGCAACTCTGACATCGTCGGGGCAGATCCTCTCCGTGGCTACACCACAGTGGTAGGAGAGACAGAGAGAGACCCTGCTTTATACGAATGTGAAGCACGTAGCACGTGGAAACACGACTTGACCAATAAACCATGGGTCCGATATACCCACTTACGTGCGTCACTTGCGAACGGCGCCTATATAAAACACAACTAATGGCCTCACCTGCCGATGAATTTATACAATATAATACACAAGGAGAGAGGCGAAAGCTCCGATTGTATATTTGCGAGCTTTCTACTCGCTTCGTGCGATCGTATGACGAAAAAGCGTCGACATGTCAAATGTATGTACCTACAAACATAAGTATGCGACGATTCGAAGAAATGGTTATAATATATTCTTTACCGGTTTTTTGTGACATCCGTTGTACGCGTTTGCCTTTTTTCTCACTTTTTATCAATACCCTGTTGCAGTTTATATACAGGCTGTGCGCTTTTCGATTTAAGACGGTGTTAAAATGGTGCACAAAGTGTTAAAGCGAAACGTGATTGACATTTTGAAAAGAGTGACAGATGTTAATTGAATTTTCTTGGCAAGCATTTTTGTATATAAATTGATCGATTTCGTAAAGGTGCATTTTGATCGTTAATTTATGTGTAATTTTAGCTTTCTCTTGTTTATATAACATGATATTTCTGTACTTCATATGTGTAAATGTCACGGATAAACAACAGAATCTGTATTTTATAATCGTTAAGTATTTATTGAATCAGTACAGACTTTATAATAATTAATCACCATCGACTTGATTTGACTTGGTAGTAAGTACACCACGCAAGTCAATTTGGTATGTAAATTGAAAGCTACAGATTAACTCACCCTAACTTTCACTCGAGTTTCCAAGCAAGTTCAGTATTATACATATATAATAATTGTCAAAATTAAACGTTATTTTTATAATCAATTCAGTAGTGGGGGGTATAACTCAAGCGAGTAAAACGTTTTTGTTTTCATCATCTTTTTTAGTGACAATTTTATATAAGTTGTAATGCTGTATGTTTCTGTTTTTAAATAAAACTGAATCATCAAGCATTGCATAGAAGAGTTATTTATTTGCTTATTTCAAATACAATACTAAATAGAAAAGAAGAGCTAAATAAATGAAACACTGGATTAATAAAGTAGAATAATACCCGAAGAATCGATTAAATCAAGGAGAGTTGCTAATTAAAAAAAAAATCGAATCAAAATTTGTGATAAAAATGTATTAGCGCAGTCAGAGGAGATGAAGTGTTTGGAGATTTATTAAATTACATACAAAAAATGTAATATATCTAAGGAGCTTTCTTTTACAAATGCGCCGCCAAGGAGTACACGAGTTAAAAAATGGTTGGGGACCGCTCTTCTACAAGATCCTGATACTATTATAGTACTAAATTAAGATGAAATCGTAAATTTCTAACAGAAATTTTAATATTATCAACATAAATATTTTTCAAGTGGGTTTAAAACATTAAAAAATCATATTAACTCTACTTAATGGATCCGAATACATATTTATCATGCATCTTTGATGCATTTTTTAAATAATGGAATACTCAAATTCTCCAAATCCCAATTTGAATAACACAAAACTTCCCACGCGAGCGCTCATAACAACAATGTCATTCCGAGTTGTATCGATCGTTTATTTTTTTCAATATCCAATACCGGCACGTTCCACTTTTGACATATGTATTTATGTAGATGTAATACAATGCTATTTTAATTGATTTTTTTCCCATTTTATTCTAGATGTCGACCTGGATGGAAAGGAGAGTTCTGTGACCAGTGCATGCCATATCCTGGCTGCAAACGCGGCTACTGCAACGGCTCATCCTGGCAATGCATCTGTGATACTAATTGGGGAGGAATCCTCTGCGATCAAGGTAAAATTCACTGCAATCATTAAATTTAACATACAATGGACGACCTTGACTTTATTCTGATTAAAAAAAAGATACATACGAAAAAAATTAAGTATTACGCCAAGCCCACGTTCTCGGCATAATTTATTTCCACAGACCGTGTGATATATCGACGTTCGATTTGCTCGTTTGATATTTAAACAGTTTCCGGTATGTATCTGTATAATATACACTACAAGTCTTCTATCTGTATAATGGCGCAAGTTTTTAATATCAATCGTCCTATTTATTATTATTATTATAGTTCCATACAAATGGACGTCGCCTATACTCCTGCTCCCGCAATCGATTAATCCAATAGTGAAATAATGCGTTTATGTAACGTTAAAAAAATATTTATGTACGACCAAACGGATGGTGTTTCAAATCAATAATCAAATTCAATCTGATCTGTTACGATTTCCTGTGATTAATTGAAATTTCGTGATCGCTCGTACACCCTGTACGTACATATATACGTATTGAGATCGACCGGCATTGAACTAATTAATTCGTTCATTTATCCGTATCGTATATTTATATTTGTCTTATTTTATAATGTATATAATATTAACTCTATTTTATTTAAATATTAACAAAAAAAAATAAGTTTTTTATAAATAAATGTAGGAATGATTTTTAAACGAGCCGTAATTGTGGTTGGTCAAACTGCAAGGGATAAAGTATGAGTGTGGTATGCATGGGAAAGACCGGATGCGTGTTGTTATGGTCACTTGTTGGAGGACAAGCCCGAAGAGCGTGTACAATAAATAGTTCTGACTTAATCTGCGCGTTTCACTTGGAATCCTTCACATCCGGATCCTATATTTGGGGGCTTTGTCCGGGATGCCTGAAGACATTTCGAGTGACAGCCGGAAGCGGTCAGACGACGACGCGGAGTTTTGACAGTTGAGGTTAGGACGCGCGGTACGAGCATGAAGGCGAAGCCCGTGACGTCGGTGACGTCACGTCAGCGAACACGCCACACGACAATGATGATATCCACGACGAGAAAGACGACGCCAGTGGCAACGACGACGAGGGAGATACCACAGTTCAATTTCCGAGATCTGGAGGTTGATTTCGGTCTGCCGAAATATAACGGCAGAAATAGCCCTATTGCAGTGTGGATTGAGCGCCTCGAAGAAAACGCGCAAATCCTCGGCTGGACGGAGACACAACAGTTGGTGTATGGGCGGATGCTGTGTGAAGGAACTGCCAAGAACTTCTTGGACTCGGAAACGGGCATAATCACGTGGGCGATATTAAAAGAACGATTGACCAGAGAGTTTGGCCATCAGTTGAATAGTGCGGACGTGCACAGAGAACTGAGGTTAGAGAAAAAGGGAAAAGCAGAAGACAGTTTAAGCTATATCTACCGGATGAAGGGGATTGCAGCCAAGTGTAGTTTTATTGAGGAAGAGGCGATTATCGCGTACATAATTGGTGGACTTGGGTTTGATAAGTACGAAAAATTGATTCTGAGCTGGGCTGGATCTATTAAGGAGCTGAAGACGCGAATTACGCAGTGCGAGAAAATTAGAGAGGACGACGAACCCAGGGTGACGGGGCCCGTGAGAAACCGTGAAAACCGAGAAAGACTGAGTTCACGATGCTACAATTGTAGTGGACGTGGTCACTTAGCAGCCGACTGTAGGTTTAAGACGAGAGGAACTCGTTGTTTCAATTGTAACGAGTTTGGGCACATATCAGCTCAATGTAACAGCACCAAAACAAAGACTGTCTTGACAATACAAGAAGAAATAAGAGAACCAGTCAGTATTCCAATACAAGAAGAAATAAGAGAACCAGTCAGTATTCCAATACAAGAAGAAATAAGAGAACCAGTCAGTATTCCAACACAAGAGGACGAGGCGAACATGGCCGATGGAGATGTAAACATGGCCGATGTAAGTGTGAACAGTGATGGTTTGCACAGAAAAAGACCTTTGCAGCAACGGGCTTCACGAGAGATGTCTGCTCAAAGAAAACTCATTGTTTCCAATGATGAAGAGGACGATGCGAACATGGCTGATGGAGGTGTGAACCTGGCTGATGGAAGTATGGACGGTGATGGTTTGCAAAGAGGAAGACTTTGGGACTACGGAGACATACCGTCTTCAAATACAGATCAACCACCCGATGATCAATTTAGAAAAGGATCTAAGGATTATAGTCATTTGAAGAATTCTGAAGATGAGAATAAAGAAGAGGAGAAACATAAAGACAAAGAGAAAGATATGGCTAAATCACAAGAAGGATTAAGAGACCCAGTCAAAATTTCAACACCGAAGGACACTGTATTCACTTTCAAGCTCAGTCGTAGTCGGATTGATGTTAATTCAATGGAAAAGAAAATAGAACCATGGATTGAGAAAAGACTTACTGGATGTATCAGTGAGCTAGAACCAATATGTGTTGACTTCATTTATGGTAAATTACTAGCAGAATATCTGTGGGGTGACGGCAGATTCCTCGGACAGTCACAGAGAATCGCCGAGGGCATTGGATAGAATTTAAGTTGCACCGATGGAAGTGAAGTGTGCGTTTGTGAATTAGAGAATAAGTGAAATACCTGGAGGGTTTTTAGTTAAGCCTTACTTGTAATTTGATGATTGAAAAGTGTAATGTTTTATTGCTTATTCTAGTATTTTTTGGGAAGTGCTTGGTACATTGAATCATGTTTTAATGTGGTTACATGCTTAGAAGAATATAAGATAACTGTATTGAAATGTAATTCTAGTAATGTTTTAAAATGTGATTGTTTCTGGTGTAAAGATTTAACCTGTCATTGTAAAGGTATTGATTTTAATGTTTTATTGCTAATTCTAGTAATGTTATAAAATGTGATATTTCCGATGTAAAGATTTAACCTGTCATTGTAAAGGTATTGATTTTAATGTTTTATTGCTAATTCTAGTAATGTTATAAAATGTGATATTTCCGATGTAAAGATTTAACCTGTCATTGTAAAGGTATTGATTTTAATGTTTTATTGCTAATTCTAGTAATGTTTTAAAATGTGATTGTTTCTGGTGTAAAGATTTAACCTGTCATTGTAAAGGTATTGATTTTAATGTTTTATTGCTAATTCTAGTAATGTTTTAAAATGTGATTGTTTCCGGGGTAAAAATTTAACTTGTCATTGTAAAGGTTGTGATACCTTTCTGTTTTGTATTGCTTGTAATAATTTTACATAGTAATTGTGATACCTTTCTGTTTTGTATTGCTTGAAATAATTTTAAATTGTAATTGTGATGATTTATGTGTAACTTTATTGAAGATTGAATTGTGTTGAAATGAAAAATTGATTTGTAGTGAAATGTGTAACGATTAATTTGTTATAATTGTAATTGTTATGTAAATTGTAAAATGATTGATGTATAAGTGTATTGAAATGTAGTTGTGATGATGATTGTAATTGTGATGTAAATTGTAATTGTGACAATTGAAAGCATGTTTAGAAGAATATAAGATGATTTTATGGAATGGAAGATGAAACATTGTTGAGGATGATAGAGGAAATGTTTTAAAAGAATGTGAGATGAAACATTGTTGAGGATGATAGAGGAAATGTTTTAAAAGAATGTAAGATGATATATTGTATAGAGTAGAAGATGAAATGTAAAAGAATGTGAGATGAAATGCTGTAAAAATATAAAAGACAGAATGTCATCCGAGGGCGAATGACAGTCAGGAATGACCGAAATGTAGGAATGATTTTTAAACGAGCCGTAATTGTGGTTGGTCAAACTGCAAGGGATAAAGTATGAGTGTGGTATGCATGGGAAAGACCGGATGCGTGTTGTTATGGTCACTTGTTGGAGGACAAGCCCGAAGAGCGTGTACAATAAATAGTTCTGACTTAATCTGCGCGTTTCACTTGGAATCCTTCACATCCGGATCCTATATACATATCTAAAAATGTGTCTTTTGACTACATATAATAGCTTAACCCTCCCTCATCGAAGTGAAGCAAGAGCCCCAATTTTTACGTTTTTCGTAATAACTATGTGGTTTTCAAAGTTATACTCCTTATATTTATTTCATTCCTAGAATGAACTACAAGAAATTTATTTTAATAGATTTTGTATGATTTAGAAAAGGCGTACATCGTAAAAAAATACATTTATACATTTCTACGTTCCAAAGTTTTTTGACTGTTCGCTTGCATATTCTTGTTGATCGATGAATCAATGCGAGAGAAAGAGACAGCTATATTTTCGTAAGCTATTGTTTTCGTCGCTTTTGGTGCATGGCTATTGAGTTATGCAGTCGCCTGTTGCCTTTACCTATGCACGTTTGCATGTCGATGTTTGTCGTTATTTCTTAATACAAAAATAGTCAAAAACATGCTATTGGACTAAAACTTTTTAATGTTGATATATGAAATGATTAATAAGATATATATTGAAACCATTTGTATTGAGAAAAGCTGTACTTTGATTAAAAAATACTCGACCCCGGTTCGGGACATTCGTTCGATCTCGACGCTCCGTCCTTCAAAGGTTAAGGCAGTTTTAGTCTTAATTGATAATGACATATCTATGTATGTACAAATAAAGCAGGGTTTCCTAATTTTATTCCCTGGGTAGAGCTGGTCGATTTAGGCCTCTACATTTATGTACATAATGTAAGCCTGTGAGTTTGATTAATATGAACCAATCATACAAAAAAGTCTATATGAAAGTATATGTAGGTATGTAATGGTTGAACTTTTAATGCCTCAATATACATAATTAGTACGCTTCTGCGTGATGATGTCACAACTCATATTAGAAATCATTCAGCATAAGATCCGAGCAATAAAACATATCTTTTATCCGGCAAATCGACATGATTTAATCAATTCGGCGTCGGATTGGAATCGACAACAGAAGCCAGTTTTTTTCTCCATACACACAAATGTGTACCTATATTTTTTTATTATTACTATTTTTTTTTCATTTTGCAATCATCCACAGACTCTCTCAGCATGGTGCAATAAATCGTTGTACTATCGTGACGGGAAATATAAATTAAAATATTTTTACTTGTTTAATTAAGTTTTTATGTTCGGTAATATATTTTACGCTCGGAACGCGTTCAATTTTTCCAATTCATATCCATCCCAATACACGAAAGACGTTTCACATCGATTTTTTTCAATGTTGAGCGCGTGTTTAGGATCGATCTAAAAATTAGCCATTGTAGATTAATGTAGGCGTGAACTTTTTAATGGGAGAAATCCGACATAAATATAAAGATAATGGCCCAGTTAACCCCCCCGATCGAAAGTAATTAACGTAAACTTTTCAAAAATACGAAACGACACTCGCTTAATCTATATAATGGGTCTTTTTACTTATCGCCACATTATGCGATTCCAATTCAATTTGGTTCTTTTTAATAAATCCACTTTTTTTCGAACAACGCTAATCTCCCCGGCGTATTCAACAGCTACCGCTTCTATTGATGTATCCCCTGCTATGTATTAAATAACAATTGCCTATTTTTATTTATTTTTTTGTAACCCTCTTTATTCATTGCGATAGTATAGACGTTGCCGCAATATAAAAAGTGGTTTCCCACAGGAATATATTGTCCTTAAACGAACCCTAAATGCAACTCTCGCATTAACCAATATGTCGCAATTTTATACCTATTTAAAAATAAACACTGAGATAAATCATAATATGATCATATTTTTTCAATGCATTCGTTCAAGTAATGCGTTAATTGTTTGTTAGAAATTTTTTAGAACGCTTTTGAAAGCCAAAACACTTTTATAGTGATTAAAAACATACAAAATTGAATGCTTAGATTTAAGCAGTGAAAAAATGTCATTTTGATTTCTAAAAATATTAATAATATATATTTTTAAATCAAGTGCAATTGTTTGATTTTGAAGGGCTCCATTATTAAATAAAAAAACATGATTTCGTTATCAAACTTCTCGCTTTCTTTATAAATAGCCTTACGTATCAAAAAATGCGCTACATTCGAAAATCTTGTGCAAAATTTTAAATCCAATTAATATTACTTTAAATTACACAAATACATGTTTATTTAATTTTCTTTCAAGTAATATTAATATCTGTTTTTCTTATACACAAAATTGGAATCATTTTTTTAATACTTAATTATAGAATCACTTGACTACTATGTATGTACATTTAACTGAAAAAACCAAACATATGCATTAGTTTGCATTAAAAAATAGCTTATAAAATATATATTTTTTACATTTACATCTGTATTTCTGTCATTCATTTAGAATCAACTATCGCTAATAATATTTAAATAGTGTAGCTTTACAATGAAACACAAAATACAATATTTAATTGAATGTGAAGTAAACTTTTATAAATATAATATATGAGTCTGAAGGGTAATAAATTATTTTTTTTAATTTGAAATCCATATAATTTAAGGCAAAAAATCCAAACTTTATAATAGGAGATACGATCAATTCTATATGTATATATGTACATACATATGTATGTACCTACAATCACTTTCAGAGTGCTTTAATTTATAATACCAAACATTGTAAATACACATTCTTCCAAGGCTTATCGGCATTCTATTTGAGGATTGCACATGTTCAATTTCACGCAGTTTCGCTTGTCAAAACTTTAAAATTTACGACTTGGAAAACGTCCCGCTCGTTCATATATAATGTAATATAATATTATAGACATCCACGACCGCATTCAACAGTGCGGTGGTAATGAGATTAATGGCCCTCGAGGGCTTAGGTGATAACTCGAGGTCGTATCATCGACACGAGGGTATGTATCTAACCCCTAACCCCCTATCATATGGTGGAGTGTCGCCCGCCCTTGTCGTCAATGCCCGACAATAGCGCCGAAATTAACCGTCCAACCAAATGTGTGCAATGTTTTTTTTAAGTGTGTCTGGATATTTTAATCATAAAACGGCTTTTATGTATTATTATTATTATATCGAACGATCGAGAACGATTTCGAAATCGTATTAAATCTTAGGTATTGCGCAATACTTGTACGCAATCAATCCTTTCTGTATGGGAATTCGTCGAATTAAAGTATGGATTGTAAATTTGATGGAATTTATCTATATTATATTATAGTATTAGCATAATATACTTTCGCTTTCAACTTCAGCTTATTTACATCTAATATTAAATTTCGAAAGAGACTGTATGAATGTATGTAAGTTTTTCGTTCGTAGAATCCATGACGTTATCGAAACAATCAAATTTTCTATGACGATGATATGGATATTGATTTCGATTCCTTTTTTCAGTTCTGGTTCCGGATTCCTGTTCCAGTTCTGGATTCCCTTTTCAGTTTCGGATTCCTGTTCCAGTTCCAGATACGGATTCCTGTTTCAGTTCTGGATCTGAATTCCTTTTTCAGTTCCGGGTCCGGATTCCTGTTTCAGTTCCGGATCCGAATTACTTTTTCAGGTCCGGTTTCCGAACCCTGTTTCATTTCCGGATCGGGATTCTTATTTCAGTTCTAATTCCATTTTAAGTTCCGATTCTCGGTTCCAATTTCAGTTCCGATTCCTTTATATATAAAAAAAATGTCGTTAAATAAATGTAATAAAAAGACAAATAAATATTTACTATTAGATTAGCCATGTTTAAGCGGTTTATATTACAAATACCGAGCGAAGCCGGTTAAAACCACTAGTATTTAATATATACCAATATCCAATTTCAAAATTATAGGAAATACGTAGATCAAAATTGTATAAAAATATTAAAATCGCTTTTAATATAATCACACTAGCATTTTGTTGCGGCGAAAACTGAAGAGGTTGCGTATAATTGTCTACGTGGAAAAAATAGCGACAGCATTTGGAACATCCCCTAAAAATAGTAATAGGGCATCTGTCGTGCCAAAAAATACATTCGAGTGCCACTTGCACAAATGTCCGTATCCTGAATACAATGCACATCCGAAATTATTTATTGCTGTGCCATTTTTTAGTCGTTACATAGGCGCTCTCGTTCCGAATAGAATCGATTATACGATCGTATATGTAATATATTTAATAATAAATTTCGACAAGCTTCCCCATGTAGGTATGTAGATTACGTATGTACCATTTTAATTAGTATATTGCAATACATCAATCAATCGCATTCGTTTGAAGGTGATATAAAAAAAAGATCGCTTTATAAACTGCACCTGTACAAATTGAATTTAACTATAGCAACACTTTCATAACTGTCTGGTTCTAATTGACCCTCACGTGCGTGGAATTGGATTAAGAATTTAACTATTTTCGATTCGAATTTACGATTGATATTTATGGGAATTCGCTTTCGATAGGTGCGGCAAAGAGACGGGCGCTTGTAAAAATTATGTAATTTTTTCCACATTAAAATTAAGTGAATTATAAAAAACATCAGATTAGGCAAATAAAACGCCGCTTTATTTTTTATGAACGGATTTTTTAGATAACCTCTTCATTTTCATTTATAATATGTATACGAGTGTTCGTCAAGTGAGCTGTTTTTGAGCGTAGTTTATATTTTGGGTGTGAACCTTTTTTTGACTAATTAAAATATAAAAAGGGTTATTTATGACATTAAATTTATTTATTTACGATTCAGTTTGGACCATTGTGGCATTACAGGAATCCTTAATACGCCACAATGGGCAAAAAAATACAGTGAGAAGAGAAAAATAAATATTTATACATATATATACATACATATGTATGTATATACATAGACAAAAAACACATTTACACATAATCATAATAAAACAATAGCATTATAATAACAGCAGATAAAGTAAAAATATCAAATAATAAAATACAAAGAAGGGAATGTCTCGCACCTATAGCCAGCACCAATTTATAAGAACCAACCCCAAATATAAAACATCCCTGCGAGGCCCAGATGGAAGAGAGATGATCAAAATTCTACTCATACATCTCATTCAATTATGAAAATAATGATGAGCTCAGACTAAAAGACAAATCGGTTAAAATAATCTCCGATAACCTACCCTTACTGAAGTGGAAAATATCACATTCATGCTCAGCAGCGATGATTTATATACGTATATATAACGATATCATTTATGTACATACATATAAAAATGAATATGTCAGCAATTAACAGCTACAGCTTTCTGGACTTCTTTCTGGATAGGAGGTCTGGAACAAAAAGCTCCAATGTAAAAATGCCCGGGCAACTACATATTTTTGATTTTTAAATGCTTTTTATTATTACTAAATTATGTTCACAATACATATATCTTATATCTATTTTAATAGCTACTGATTTACTAATAATTTTCTATTTTAAAAATTTAATTTAATTTTGTTAGTAATCATATGTAGTATTATATTATTCTAATATTAATGTACAGCATGATAGGAAAAAGAGGTCAAAAACCTATTTGGGCAACTACATATGTATGTATGCTTCAATATGTAATATCACTGCATATTTACTACGTAGTAAATTTTTGAAAATCGTCGAGGCTCTCTCATACAAACATGAGCCCACCTGAGCAACGCCAGGTAATAAATCTCGTTCAAAAATTGAGTTGAAAACAAATAACTTTTATCTGCATTCGAAAGAAAAGTTGACGGGGACCGTTTTGAATAATTTTTCGATGGCATTTGCCGCAAATTTTTATCGCTTACTTTCGCGTGTCGCAATCGTTTGTAAAACGGCTACGTTTCCATTGAAATGCTGAAAAATATTTGCACGAAACAAACACCTTTTCTTTCGCCTGTTAAATTCTCACCGGTCGGTCGTGCAACCATTGTTGTGTGCTTTTGAAAATCGGCGTCACCTGTCAAAAAGCAAATAGCCCGCGTTTGCACACGGCATAAAGGTTAAATCTTTTCGTGTTATTTTTAGAAAGGAAAAGGCGAATAATCTGGATCGATCTTAAGGTTCCGGATGCGACTTGCGCAATCGGATTTAATGGCGTAACTGCGAGGCGAGCCATCGTGTTCGATTTGATTGAACGCCGTTGCACAACGGCGCCATTGTTGTTGTTGTTGTTGTTGTTGTTATTGGTCGTCTTCTGTTGAGGATGGACCGTGCGAAAATATACCATTTTGCAGAATCGTTGGCACGGGACGACACGTCTGGATTTGAATCGGAAATTTGGCGCTTCCGAGAATGACAATTTTACACGGTGGCTTCTAATCGTTATTCAGTGCTTGTCAAAATGTGCACTACATTTGCATTGACGGAAACAATACCATACATATGTCATACTGCAGTTTCTGTTTTTTCGCCAATCGGTCTGACGTACTTCTTTGCCATTTAGCGAGGTTTGGCCGCCGACAGAGATTTCAAATTTTCCGCTAAATCGATGATGAAATATAATCGTAATAAACACGTTTAACCTTTGAAGGACGAAGCGTCTAGATCGAACGAGTGTCCCGAACCGGGGTCGAGTAAGACCCCAGTATATTTTAATCAAAGTACAGCTTTTCTCAATACAAATGGTTTCAATATTTATATCTTATTTATCATTTTATACATCAATATTAAAAAAGTTCTAGTCCTATAGCATGTTTTTGACTATTTTTGTATTAAAAAATAACGACAAGCATCGACATGCAAACGCACATAGGTAAGGCCAACAGGCGACTGCATGAATCAATAGCCACGCGCCAAAAGCGACGAAAACAAAAGCTGATGAAAATATATCTGTTTCTTTCTCTCGTATTGATTCATCGATCAACAAGAATATGCAAGCGAGCAGTCAAAAACATGACTTATCGCTACCGCCTTTAAATCATACTTTGGAACGTAGAAATGTATAAATGTGTTTTTTTACTATGTACCCCTTTTCTAAATCATACAAAATCTATTAAAATAAATTACCTGTAGTTCATTTAGGAATAAAAGAAATATAGGGTGTATAGTATACATATATAATAAAAAATATAGGTACACATTTGTGTGTATGGAGAAAAAAAACTGGCTTCTGTTGTCGATTCCAATCCGACGCTGAATAGATTAAATCATGTCGATTTGCAGGATAAAAGATATGTTTTATTGCTTGGATCTTATGCTGAATGATTTATAATATGAATTGTGACATCATCACGCAGAAGCGTACTAATTATGTATATTGGGAGATTAAAAGTTCAATCATTACATACCTACATATACTTTCATATAGACTTTTTTGTATTATTGGTTCATATTAATCAAACTCACAGGCTTACGTTATATACATAAATGTAGAGACATAAATCAACCAGCTCTACCCAGGGAATAAAATTTATCGCGTCATTATCAATAAATACTAAAACTGCCTTAACCTTTGAAGGACAAAGCGTCGAGATCGAACGAGTGTCCCGAACCGGGTCGAGTAAGACCCCAGACTAAATCTATTAAAATAAATTTATTGTAGTTCATTTTAGGAATACAAGAAATATAGGGCGTATAGCTGTGAAAACCATATAGTTATTACGAAAAACGTAAAAATTGGGCCACTTGCATACCCCACTTCGGTGAGGGAGGGTTAAGAATCATCCCATATAAAACTTTAACAATACATCCGATGATATTTCATCGGGCTGATCACTAGTGTGTATATTATATGATATGTAATGAATTCGTAGACAATCTCGATTAGTCATATTATTATAACGTGTTTCGTTTTTTTAAACGAACTAAAAAAAAAAATTACATACACGTACGTAGGTGTATGAATTTATTTTTCGATAGAAAATTTATTATTACATTTGAGCTTTTGTGGTGTACTTGGCCAGTGCATGTTTTGGGTGTTCGTGATCAGAATAACAGACAGACAGCGAATCGATCGTGATTCTATTGTCTCGGACAATAAACTGTGTTTTTTTCTGTTGTTGTTTAATCTTCGATTCGTTTTCATTATTATTATCAGTCTTCTAACGATTTTTTCAACCTGTCGCCGGCCATTTATCCCCGGCGGGAACTTCTTCGGACTGAGTAATTGTATGTGAATAATTTAATTATCCAATTACCGTCGAAAACCGCACAATAAGCTATAAAACACGTTCGACACGTCGCTTTTGTGTTTATTCTTACGACGTGCCAACGTGGGATACCCATCGACGTATTCAAATCACTCTATTCACACGGTAAATTATATCATTACAGCGACAAAAAATATGCATATGTACATGTTTACGATGGGTATCGATTCAAATGAATTCTCTCAAAACTGCACGACAATCATACAAAATACCCACAAATTGAATTTTGACACTTTACAGTCCGTTCACACGCTATCGCGAGATAACAAAACTTAGCGTTCAATCCGTTGACGCGTTTACGCGCAATTAAACATGACGTAACTTTAACTAAAACAAGCTCGATCACAAAACTTCATCTATTGTTACTACGTACGTAGATAAAGTCAAAACATATAATGTGCGTGCAATAATAGTTGAGGCTTTCGTTTAGAGATGAAACTATGTATATGTGTTCAACTTCCGAAAATATTCATAATTTTTACTTCAACATATTACATATGCTCTGTTTAAGTCTTATAACTTCTTTTTACAAGCATTTTATTACGTAAAACGTGATACAAAAATATATCAGCGGACTGAAACAGTTCGCACAGTCGTGAATTATATATGCGTCAGAGGCCAGTAAGCGTTGTGCACCCAACATGATACAAATATGAGTCAGCGGCCGTCATAGTGTTAATATCAATGCAACTACCAAGCCACGCTGCTGGAATTGAACTTATTAGCTAACATAAGGTATTGTTTCCAACATGAATCAATAACGAACTCATTAAAATTTACATCTGAATCTTGTGTCAGATCGAATCGATGACAGCTGTCTATCCATACGCGGCTTTCTACCGCCCCTTTACAACTCACTAGTTTAAAACTTGATCAATGGTAAAAGCTACTTTTTTCACTCTCATATATTTATTTATTTTTTTACAATTTCGCCACAGTGACATTACAGATTAGCTCCAGGTCGTCACTATGGCTAATTTATTACAAAACATTGAAAATTCATAATTAACGAGACATTTAAATACATAATTATTACATATATACACATGTAAATCGAAACAATACCTGACATCTATGGTCAGATATTACAAACATCGTATAAATACGATTAATAACTTTTTTAATGTAACAATACGAATTTTTAAATTCGATAAACAACCACAGAGACATTTATGGTGAGAAATCTGATGAAACCTGAGATATAACAATAACTCAAGGTTTGCAACAGAAAATTGGGAAGGAAAAGTCAATTTTACAGGAAACGTTTCGATGAAAATCAGAAAAATTGGCAAATTCTGATAAGAAACAATATAAAAATAGATATAAAAAACTTGCGACTGTTGACTATACGTCTTAGATATTAATGTGTAAATTTATTGTTTCAGATCTCAATTATTGTGGCACGCACGAGCCGTGCCATAATAGTGGCACTTGCGAAAATACTGCACCGGATCAATATCGATGTTCGTGCGCTGAAGGATTTTCAGGGGTGAATTGCGAAGTGGTTGAGAACCCCTGTGCTCCTGCACCCTGTCAACATGGCGGACGATGTAGAAGAACCCCTACTGGTTTTTTTTGCGAGTGTACAGCTGGATGGGCTGGAGATACCTGTGATAACAGTAAGTCAATTTTATTTATTACCAAGTCAACCATTACTCAGATCCGTATATGTACATAAAGCATATTGCATAACAAGACAAAGTAAACTTAACATTTTTGTATGGAAGCCCTTCAATTTAGGGCTCCGAGCCCAGTACATGCATTTTAACATGTTTGACTCAATTTTCTTTAAATAAGCACATTCAAAACAATTCAATAGAAAAATAAACCAAACAAAAGTGCTTTCATTCCAATAGACTTTATTTGTATTACATTATATGCGATCTTAATCAAAATAACGGTAATAAAACACACACAGGTATGACTAGTTCTTGACAATGTTTTCATAACGAACCACTCGTCTAGTAAACAAACATCATCATCAGGTTATTGAGATCGTATAAATTATACCGTAATATGAAATTACGTCAAAACATTCCTAATTTGCCGACGACATCGACAACTACCTGTCGCAGCATCACAAAGTGTCAATATGAATTGGGAGGTCTCGAAACACGATTACCTCATTAAAATTCCATGCATTATATGTATGTATGTATACACACAATTAAATAAAATCAATACATAAAAGACGACGAAAAAGTGAATAAAATCGACTCGGTGTACTAAAGGTGGTCATTCACGTAGAAATTAGAAATTTGTCTGCAGCGAGTCTCTGGCAATTCTTCTACCGTAGTAGTTTATCGCAGACTTGTACGAATCGTTTTTATTGGATAAGGATTTTGTTCACAACACAATTCAATCTATTGGATGGTCAACCTACCCACAATTGTCTGATTATGATTTCAATTTATACATGGTACATATGCAAGCATCTACAGGCTTGACATTGATATTTTTTTCTAGATTTGTCTTTCGTAGGGTCAATCAATCAAGCGTATCTTTTGACTAGTGGTTAGCATATAATTATTTGAACAGAGTGTTCATGGGTTCAAATCCCACTGGTTTCTGCTGGCCAAACCTTGGATTTGTGACTCCAGATCGTTCGTTTCCTATCAGAGTTTACCAATTTATCTGATTTTCATTGAAACGGCTCCAGAAATTGGCAACCTTACCCATTTTCTCGCAAAGCTCGAGCTTTCAGTAATCTCGAATTTCGCTGAATTGTATAAAATGCTGCAAATTTACAAATATGACCATTGATGTATCTGTGAATGTTAATTGTTATGTATTTACTGAATGTCGATGAATTGTTTAAGAATGCTGCAAATTTACAAATTCGACCATAGATGTGTCTGTGGGATTTAATTGATATGTATTTACTTTATATAATACTTGTATCAAATGTACAATGTTTCTGGCCAATGGGGTTACCTGTTAGGCATTCCTGGTATGGATTAAAAATAAATAAATATTATGCTTTCGAGCAGAGTTGTCACGGTTCGATTTCCACTTGTAGCTGCTGGCCAGACCTTGGTTTGTGACTCCAAGTCGATCGTTTCCTATCAGAGTTTGCCAATTTTTCTGATTTTCACTGATGATTCCAGTAAATTGGCATATTTACAATCTCTCTTGTAAATCTCAAGCAATGTATGAATTCGCATTGTATAAATGCTTGTATTAATTGTATCTGTATTAGTACATTCGTCGCTTTGGTGATTCGTATCTGTACATATATAAATAGAGGAAAAGATCGACCTTGGTCGATCGTTTCACATATCCAAGGTCTGGCCAGCATCACAGCCAGGAATTGAACCCGTGACCACACAATTGAAGGCATTACACGCTATGCTGCTGTATCTATTATAGCTCCGAAAGGCATCACAGACAGACATGACATGATAGAGTTGTATGTACGTAGGTGAATGGCCACCTTTAGCAGAAGGGACAAACTCGTCCCAATATTTATAATGTGAAGATGCGCTTTGTTGTGTTTTTTATTATTTCTAACCCGTCGCGACCACTCGTGTTGTTTTTCTTACCTCTTCACGACCTCACTCGATTCTTTTCTAATCGATGTCGGTCCACCTGATGAGTGGGTCCGGGCAAACACGAGAATTTTTACGTGGCTCGAAAAAATACCACCGGCCAATCTCCACTCAGAGGTCCAACCGAGCAAACAAATTCTTCCGAAAATCGAGCAAACAAACGGCAAGCGGCAAACGCGCCGGGCGCGTGTGGACTAAGCACACAAATACCCACACTTTCTAAAAAAAAATTCTAACTGCCATCTAAATGTGCCCAAATTCACGTCAGACCCTATTCCGAGCACCCACCAATATTTCAAATAAATTTCCCAATGAAATGTTCGAAATAACTGGCATATTCGTAAATGTTTTGGAAACGCTCGCTCGCGTTGGGCAATGTGCTGCTAGGGATAAGCAAACACTGCTCAACATACATATTATTCATAAAAAAATATATCTACATTATTTTTTTAAGGAATACCTTGCTAAAATAACATTTTTAAAATACGCGCACTTTGGACGATCTTCCAAGTCGTAAATTTACATAGTTTGAGACAAGTGAGCGGCCTTCACAAACTGTTTTATTATTATTTCAATCTAATTATTTTCATTCGAAATAGTTAATTTATTCGAATTATAAGCGATAACATATTTTTTCCCATATATGTATTTGTAGGCTAAATATTGTTACAAACACCTGCTATTCATCGATAATGTTTTCCGATCGAACTTTCTTATCTAATTGGAATCAATATGTGTAATATTGAGTTTAAATTTAATATATATATATACATATAATATATTACATACATTCATAGATTACAATCTATAATATTGCAAAATGTGTGTAATTTTGTTTGATATCTAAAGCTTTTTATTATGCTAAGCGTGTATGAAAATTAATATCAGCTATTTTTGAGCTTTCGCTCTTTAATATTAAATCAACTTACAACAAAAAGCAATAAACAACTTACATAAAATAATTGGTGATTCACAATTGAAATTTTAAATTATACAATAACAGAACTATGTAACCGAAACGAGTATGTTTTGATATTAATTAGAAACCAATATTCCAATATTATTTCATCTCTTCGATTTTTTGCTTAATTTATTCATTAAAACGAAAATGAACTCACAAGATGTTTATGAGTTCAAAATAATCACAGATTTCAAATAAATGTGATTTTGCCTGGTAGAACTAAGCCACGAAAGTTTTTTTTGTTAAACACACACGTATTCAATATTTTGTCTATATATGTATGTGTATATATGAAGGTACAATCTAATCAATTATTTATTTTATTTAATTATTTATACATAAATAAGCTCATCAAATACATATTTATCAGAGGTTTTCATTGTTGCAGTCATCAGACAACTTTGCCCAATAGAACTAACCCACAAAGTTTTTTTGTAAAACGCAAACTCATTGAATGCTTTTTTTATACAATAGTTTATTTTATTTTATTTTTATTATACTAATACACAAATAAGCACACACAACACACCAGAGTAATTCATAGTCATGATTTTCAGATACATACATAGTTACATATGCCCAATATAACTAACCCACATTATTTTTAACGAAATGCAACTTCTCGGCCACTTTTTTGTAGAACAGAAAAACAATGTAATAAAATATTATTGAGTTGCTTTCATATTGTATAAAAATAAATTATGATTCCAAAAATAGCTACAAAATATAACCAGCAGCGTGGACTAGTGGGTAGCATAGTATGCGTTCGAACGGAGTGGTCACGGTTCGGATCCCACTAGTAGCTGTTGGCCAGACTTTGATTTGTGACTTCAGGTCGCTCGTTTCCTTTCAGAATTTGCCAATTTTTCTGATTTTCATTGGAATGGTCCTGTAAATTGGCATCTCCTTTCCAATCTCTCTTGCAAATCTCAAGGTATTCAGCATCTTGAGGTTCGCCAATTTCTTTAATAAAATGCGGCAAATATTTCTCCATAGATGTCACTGTGGATGATGAATTGTATAAATGCTTTTTGTTGGGGAAATATGGAGTTGATTGAAATGTCTCTTTCTCTCTTTGTAATCCTCTATTATTGAACGATATATAACTTTCCTGAATTGCCCGATGAGGTGAACTGCCGATGGTTTGATTCGATCTGCACGTCAAGAGATCCGCTCCTTACCAGTGGATAAGCGTGTCCAATAAAATATTCGTGAGCAATTCCCCTCATTGAGCATTACAATGAGTGGTGGGGGAACGTAAATCCTAACAGACATAAACACGAGTCTGTCCACTTGTATTGATTTTATTGATCGTATTGTATCTGCATTAGTACACTCGTCGCTTTGGAGCGATCTGTAAAGGCGACTGTACATGTTTGATTGAAATAAAATAAAATAAAATATATGTATGTAGAGTACTCAATTGACATATATATATATATATATATATATATATACACTTTCAACCCATTCAATGACTCGAAGATGATTTTTTTCCACATCAACCAATTATAACATTGAAACTTTTCAATATACGAGTACATACATATTTAGTATACAATCGAAACGGAATTAAATTGTCGTTTCCCATGCGAGGAATCCCTCTTTCCTTCTGTACGAACGTCTCGAGGAAGAGGGCCTAGTGGTTTTTTAGAGCGGTCCCAGTGCTAGAGGTCCGGTTAAGTGACTTTTGTTTTGTTTGAAAACATCTCGAAGAATAAACAAGCGATCTCTCGACGAGCGTACGCTGCTTTTACCTGCAAGAAAACTATCTGCCGGGATTGCATTCGTCGTATTCATTCATTGAATTCAATCGATTTCGTCGAAACGTGTCGGCAATTCAAAACGACCCATGAAACGACTCGCCGATTCCAATATCATCATTCGCTTATAAACACATTCGATTCTTACTTTGAAGTGAATCGATTTTACATCTATTCATTAGAACATTTAACACAACACATTTACTTACATTCATACATATATACTAGTTGCCTGGCGTTTTCACTAGGAGCTGCCCGGCGTTTCTCAGGCGGATAGAAGTAAAAAAAGCCTTTTTCCAAAAGTTGAGGATAGCGAATCAACACACTACGGTATTGAATTCAGGCACAGATCCTTTGGTGTACCAAAATTTATGGTTCTAAGTTGAAAATGATTTTATATAGGAGTAATTATATCAAAGGCTACGAGACCTTTCAAATTCTGCTAAGGAATTACATCAAATTTTATGATCTTTAATCGAAAACTGGCTACAAATCCTGGACATATATATATATATATATATATATATATATATATATATATATATATATATATATATATATATATATATATATATATATATATATATATATATCTACATATATGCATATAAAATTGAATGTCTGTTTGTCTGTCTGTCTCGTATAGGCTCCTAAACCACTCAACTGATTACGATGGAACTTTGTTGTATGCATATCCGGGAAGCTTACTGTGAAAAAAACGGGAAAAACCACTTAATAATAATATTCGTAATTACGATTTTACCGACGCGAAAGTTTGAAGCGCCATTGTGTAGTCAAGGAAATGTGTTCGTTGGTAACCACGTTACCAGTTGGTTTATCATGACACGGCTTTGAAGAGACACGAGTTGAGCTCCAACCATCACTTGAAACGGGAACGGGAACGGGAACACAACGGGAACGGGAATGGGAACGGGAATTACATACGTTATTGTGGCATTGCAACGCATGTTGGGTTCAGCTAGTAATATATAAATTCACACAAACAAACATTAATTTGTGTTGACAAATATATTATATATAGAGTTGTATCATTCTGTGTATTAACTTCAATTAACACTTCACCGACTGGCGGCGTAAATTTGCATCCCGTACGCGTTAAACGTTAAATACCGAGGACGCAAATTTACGCATTATTTGTGAGTAGATTTCACTAACAAAAAACTGCCAGAGAAGAAATGAATTTTGTATTTAAACGTAGAACTATCTTGAAATTTCTAGCGAAAATGAAAATATCAGACTGTGCTGCTTTAAAAGGTCTCTTACGTCATACAAAATTTCACACATATGTATGTACATATTTGAAGCAATTTCACGAACTGACTCTAAATCGCCGAGTAAATTTTTTATTATCGTTGAAAAGTTCTATTCAACGATATAAGTATAATTTGCATGCTAGAAATAATTTCGGGTTTTTACGTGCTAATATGTACCTTCATAAATATACTCAGTTTTACGTCTAAATTTCGCCTTATAATAAGCTTTTTCTTGTGTTTATTTTAAATATTAATTCAATCGTATGATTTCTTTAATATAATAACAACGTTTATTATTTTTTTAATCTAATCATAAACGTCAAATGTGACTTTCTCCCGCGATTAATTTCACACTCCAACTTTGGACAAATTTCAATTAACACGTCACGTTGAATGTGTTGCATTATGTTTTTATTATATGTATAAAGTGCTAAGTGAATAATATTATATATATATCGTTCGATTAAAAAAATGTTTTTAAACGCTCTCGTTTATATGGCTTAATTAAATTTTAAAATGTCAAAAGTTTGACATTGACGAAAATTACTTTCGTTTATGCAAGCGCTTTTTTTGATATCCAAGTCTTTATGCAGTATATAATAATTATTTTTTTTAGCTATTTACAGTTATATAATATGTATATTGTTTAAATTTTCGATGCGTTCAACTTTATTTATTACACAGAGTGATTCAAAAGTCGTAGTCTTATTTTTATTTTATTTTACACAGGTAAAACCCATTTCAGTACATCTTATAATATAAACAATAATAACAAAAGAAAACAGTATCAACAGATAAAAGTGATAGATACAATAATATGAAGAACATGTACATACAATCGCCTTTACAGATCGCTCCAAAGCGACCAGTGTACTTATCTAAATACAATACAATCAATCAATACAAGCCATGTACATAAACATTTTATACAATGCGAATTCATACAAACATCCACAGTGACATATATGGAGAAATTTTTGCCGCATTTTATTAAAGAAATTGGCGAACCTCAAGATGCTGAATACCTTGAGATTTGCAAGAGAGATAGGAAAAATCAGAAAAATTAGCTAACTCTGATAAGAAACGATTGACCTGGAATCACAAACCATGGTCTGGCCAGCAGCGGTACTCTATTGGGACTCGAACCCGTGACCACTCTGCTCGAAAGTATATTAAGCTAATCGCTAGTCCAAGCCGCTAGTTGTCATATATAACAAAAAACATGAAAATGAAAAAATAGTAAAAAATAATATATGTACATAGGTAGATAAGATAAAATATTAAATCACTTAATGTGTAATTACACATTGTCCTATTTAGTCATATTTTAGTTTTTATTATTTTCTTTTTCATTTGTTTGTCTATATGTACTAGATATATGTATTTTGTAATAATCTATAATTGGGCTCAGATGTTATTTTGTTATATTTATTCTTTATTTTTGTGAATTTCTACATCTGAGGCCTGTTGATTTTTCAATAAATAAATAAAATAAGAAGACACTTATAAAAATAAGGAAAAACAATATTCTGAATAGATCTAATAAACTGACCAAGAGTCACACTAAATATGTCAATGTCATCAGCTATGTGGTTAAATAGCCCCATGGCTGTGCATATCGGAGAATAGAAAAGAATGCTAGATTTCGTTTACGTACTCTAAAATAATTTTTAGGTTCATAAAAAGTTAATTCACTGAGAATCGGTGAATTATAAACAGTTCCACAAAGGACAAAGAACACGTAATCATTATGAATATTTCTAAATAATATATAAACATATTTAGTTTTTAGTTTCAAACGCAATTCACTAAACCGTCCGTAAAGAAGTCTCGCTTCAAACATTTCCATCGTCAAATTAGAATACAAACTCATGTGTATGTAAGACCGGTAGTGTATACTCGTAGGTGCATAATATGAGTTTAATTCTCAATGAATAATACAGGCCTCGGCTAATGATATTCTTCGACCGATTTAATCTGAATTTAAGCGCCTGTTTTCAGGACACTAAGTGTCGTCTGAAATAAATTTGTAATTCGTATTAGTTGTCAAGCTGGAACAAGAGCACTTGCCGCCTCTCTCTCTCTCGCTAACGGAACATACTACACGACATTTGTCGCCTAACAGTCCAGATAACTAATGTCTGCGAAACGCGATGAATTTATTCATTAGACATGGCTTTAATGCGCACGTCTTGCGGCCAACTCGGCGGCCGAGCGAAATTAACCGATAAAATTCAAATTTCACCATTATACGCTAAACGCGTGGAAGCATGTGATTCGATATTATAATGTTGATTGAATATCGTGCAGGTTGGTTCGCAAATTGTGATACAAGTTTTACAGTTAGGCATAATAGTTATTGGACTCGGATGTTACACATATTATTTATTTACTATTTGTTGTTTTATACATATCTATGTACATCCTGTCTGTTGATTTTTCAATTAATAAAATAAAATAAAATAATAGTTTTAGCTATGGATAAAGGTCCAAGCCGCATGATAAATATTTTGGTGACTGTTGACTTTATTTATCAGTCATTAAAATTTTATTTAAAACCGACGAAGTTGTGTTAAATTACGTTGCTCAATTAGTTCCACATTTGCAAGTGTTTGTTTTTATAATTTGTTGGGCAATTTATCGCTTGTACATATTCGTGGTGACAAACAAGTAATTTTAATTTTTAAATTGTTTTTATTATTACGAAATTATGTTCACAATACATCTTATATCTATTTTAATAGCTACCGATCTACTGATCATTTCCTATTTTACAATTTTAATTTAATTATGTTAGTAATCATAGTATTATATTATTCTAATGTTAATGTACAGCATAATAGGAAAAAGAGCTCAAAAACCTATTTATTTACAATTCTTATAAATGCTCATTATACATCTAATACATAATATGAATTAAAGACTCTCTTAAGTCGATGACCTAAAGCAGATTGTGTTTAGGTCATCTGTGTGTTATACCTGAAGGGTATAGACATTTTGTTGATTCACCGAGACTTAGATCTTAACAAGTGTGTTAGTGTGGTTATTAGTGATTCTGTCATATAATCTACTGGTTAGTTTGTTAGTAATGTCTGTAACAAACGGAATATTATTTATGGCATGCAGTTTTTTCAAGTTAGTATATAGTATATGGTTGTATTATAAATTATTTTTAGAATAAAAATGTATGTAGGTATAATGAATGTATGATGAATCGACGAGCACTTGGCCGGTCCACGTTTACACTCGTTCGCGAAACATTCTCGTGCAATTTTTTCGCTTCGTCCTTTCAACACTCGTCCTCCCTTCGCCGCCACACATTCCTCGTTGCATTCTCTCAAATTGAATGAATTATTTAAAAGCGCATTGTTGCGTTCGGTCGGTTTTAATGAACGCGCAATCTCGCCTCGGCTTTAATTTAGCGAGATTCTCGCACGACGACTTTGAGGCCCTCCTCCTCTACACATCGCGATCGGGTTCGCCTTTAATTGCTTTTATCCATACTGGGTTATTACATGTTAAAGGCGAAGACACTGTTTATGCAGAACATGAGCGATACGTACCGCGGAAGCTGGCCGCTCTTGTACCCAGTAATATTATGTGTCCGTCGATATGGAGGTTTGTTCTTGTAGATTGCTAACAATACATCGTTTAACGGCGTGCTTGCTTCTTCTTCTTCAAATGAAGATACAATTGATTGTTGCTGTTGTTGCTATGACCGCTCGTGCCGACGTTTGTAATTGTCCATTTTGTATAGTAATGGCTTGTGGAAGCGTTTATACCAATGTAATGTACGTACTGTCAAATTGATCTATGTGAATACTGCATCAGTTCGAAAGGTCGATTCTTGGATTATTGATCATTTTTAATTGAATATACGAATTAGATATAAATATACATTGTATGTATATTACTGAACTACTTTTAAAGCTTTACCACCGTAACTTTTAATTCATGCCATACATTCACTTAACAAAGAAAAGTTTTAAACGTAAGTTTACTCTACCATTTTTATTAATAAAAAAAAAATCGTTTATTTCATCGAGGTAAGCCAGTTATCAATAGAATTTTTGTTATTAATCCACAAGAATAGTCGAAATATGATTTTTCTAAGTGGAATTTTATTTAATTCTCATATAAAGACAATTTAATATATTATCCCTATTAATTCGATTCAGATTCATGTAAATACTAGTACGAGCTTTTAGCTCGAAATTTTACCGATTTAAAATTCAGCACACTTTCAATTAACCCTTTTAAACGAAAACAAAAAATAGTGTGGCCAGAAAACTATCCCAATAAACATATTTCAATATAAAATTGTATTGAAATATGTAACAGTGGGAAAAAAACCCAAATGAAAATACGTACTTTTGGCTTTTGATTTGAACTGGACGACTACTTAGAGAGATTTGAAAGCTGAAAAGTACTACAAATGAAAGATAAAATACCCGAATATAGATTCCAATATTCATTTTGAACAAAAAATTGACAGATTTTGAGACATCGACCGAACAACACCAAGATATAGAAAAATCGCGCGATTTAAAAAACACATATATCTCCGAATCTCGAGCCAATCAACATTTTATATTACCAGATTCGCGTTCACTGGGCATAGATCTATAAGAAAAGTCATATCTCGTCTCTGAACCAAAAAAAAAGTAATTGTAAAATTGTAATTGGTAACCATTTTCTCAACATGAATCACTCCTAACACGTCAAATTTTCACTCAACCTTTCCTCAATTCCAATACCTTCATATATCCGTGTACTTTCAACTGGAAAATGCGTACTGCAATTTTACAGACACCACGGCGATCCTCACCCGACACTGTTTACTATGCATTGGAAACCGGCTCGGTTCTTTCCCGGCTATGAAAAATTGAAAAACATCGTGATCGTTTAATATTGCATACATTTTCTAGGATTGTCCGCGTTGTATCTTCCCCTTACCCAGAAGTGATTTATATTCCGTGTGCTCGTTTCGCTGTTTTACGAGGTTTTTGCAGTAACCGTGTGCGCGCAATCTTTGCACATAATGTACGTACAACGAGTATACGAGGTCGTAAACCTCTCCCGGTACACGAACAATATCTATGTAGATTTAATAGGTGAAATAAACTGATTTAACGAGTGCAATGTGGTCACTTATTAAGGGGAAAAAATAGGCATTGATTCGGTTTGAAGTATCGTAATGGTACTAAGCGTATATGATTAATTCCGTGTTGTTCTCGGGTTCTTGTATATGATGTCAATTTAACAGTGCGGCTCGTAAATTTCATGATACAAGAGTTGCTTTACGTATATTAAGATCACCTGAAAAGTTGTTGACGTTATCCCGCCGATCTCTGGGTTGTGTGTTTCGCGTTTCCCACAATCTATGCGTTTCTGGTTCAGCCGTTCTCAAAACGTGGCACGCGAATGCATTTTCCCTTGTGTAGACGTGTTCTGGAAGCCTTTGAATATTTGAAAACGATGCACTAAAACTGTTCAAAGTCAAACCGCCGAGAGGTCAAAAAATAACTATCAAAAAGTTTTTGCCTATTATTTTCCCATTTTAGTTCATGGCGATACTTTTCTATCCAAATATATCTTCTCTATTCAAATATGAAATTAATTACGTATGTTTGTTTGGCTTTGAATCATTTCATTATGCATAATGGCACAATAGAACTTCATATCACAAATTTCGAACCAACTGCTTGACACTTTAATTAAAATACTGACCAATCATTACTTATAACTAGCCGTTTGTTTAATAATCTTTTATTTTATTTACTTACCATTTATCATAATAAGTGACCTAAATCGTTGACCAAATGAATATTATAATATTGAAACATCTGATACAATCAGAAAACTTAAACAAAAACGATCTGAATAATAACCAAATAGTACCCAGAATACATACATTCTCGACTTGAACCCACAACTTTAGTACGTTTAGGTTATAAATTAAACAATTCAAATCTTATGGATAGTGTCCATTTATTTTTGGCACGAAATTCTTCAGCATCGTGTTGTATTCCAACGATGAGGACACTCGATCACGCGCTCGCCCCAACATCTTTCCAAGACCGAGATGCATCTACTAAGTGCATCTAGAACGCATCCGGATGCATCCGAGAGTTTCCACGGCGAAACACGAAATTACATATTTATGCAGTCGGCCGGTGCATAACTCCTGCGCTGGACTCCTTACAAGAGAACGCACGTCAAAATGGACACTCCCACCTGTCCTTGCCGACTGCAAAGCAAATAATTCAACTGTCCTCGAAAAGGATAAGAACGAAACGGAACTTTTCGATAGTTCAAAATGTCAAGATTTACCTACTACCTATGCTAGAATACACCATTCTAAATACACTCGAGTATTGAAATTCTTCACAATGCAACATAAATCATTCGTAAAAGCCATCGGTCTGTCTTTGGATGTGGTAAAAATCATTGCAATTGAAATCGTGCCAACTTTGATTGAAGATCGTCGTTTTGATTGAAATATAGTCATCGTTAAATTTGGATTATATTTAAACGTAAAATGTGACCTCAAAGGTCGTGAAATATAAAATAGAAAATAATCTTCTTTGTCCTCAATATATGTGATTCGTATTTGAATGTGACTTAAACGACTTCAGAGCATATTTTAGGAAAATCAGGATGTTCCAGTACATTTTTCCATAAATACTAACAACAATTTTATTCAACCGGAATATTCGTTTATATTTAAATTGAAAACTTAAAAATTTGCAATAAAAACACGGTTCTCATTAATTTTTTGAGATAAGAAACGGCCCACAAACTTCATAATGTGTTCGTTAAAATAATCAATCAAATCAATTACATTGTTTAGATCTACATTTTATACATATATGTAAAGAATTACTAGCAGTAGTTTCACATATGACAATATTGCCTATCATATCCATGATTCAATTTGTAAACATGATCATTTAGATGCGTCACTCTTTCTTAAACTTCGCCTTTATATCATTACATACTTACACGACTCGAGGCTTTAAGTAATATATTTATTTACGTTAATTTAAGCCGGGACCATAATTTTGATTGAAATTCTAATCATCGTTGCATTACTTCAAGAATACATATTATATTTTATTTTATTGTCACAAATCAATACACACTCGCCATTACAGATTTGCTCCAATGCGACGGGTGTACGTTAACGAAATACAGAATACATAAACAATCAGAAATCAGAAATACAGTAATACATACATAAACAATCAGAATATATAGCATATAACAATTAATCAGAAATAATAATCATAGTGACATCTATGGATTATTTTTAGATTTTTTTTTGTATACAATTTTTATACATACAATAAATACGAAATTATAGAGATGTCGATAGAGATATCTATAGATTTTCAGATTACTGTGTATAATTATTAAAAATTATACACAGGCAGATTTTGTGACAACAGGATTAGATCTAATACCAATTTTCAGGAACCGTTTCAGCAATGATCAGATAAAATTGGCAAACTCTGATAGAGAAACGATCGATTTGGAGTCACAAAACCCCCAAATCTAACCAGCAGTGGCGAGGACTCGAACCTTTGACCTCAGTGATGCTAAATATATACGCTACCACTAAGCCAAACTGCTGGCTATATACATTTAATTCAAATAAAGATATTCTTCTAAGACTGTTATTTAAGGCAGAATTATAATTTAGATTGAAATCTGAAACATAATTGTATATCCGAAACATGAAATCTGAAAATTTCAAAAAACACTTTTTTTTAACATCAATATGTACATAGTTCTAAATCTATACACCATGGTGTACCTACATATACCATTATTATTTGCATGGACATTATTTGATGTGTCAATATTGCAATTTTTAGCCGCAATTTTCGCGCACGACTTTCACAACGTTGAGAAATTACCACAGTTGTGACACAATTATTTAATATTATATAAATAACATCACACGTTCGCGTTGCGTATACTGCGAGCTCTTAATAGCGATACTGTTCTTAAAAGAGCATAAATCAAACGAGCTCGCAAAAGCCCCCAAAGGCAACGGAGGCATAAATCTCGCATTATACAGATAGTTGCGCGCATGAGGTTCAAATTTTATTAACGAATTTATTGTTTAACATAATAAATTGATTTCGTCATAAACAATAGCCGCAACGTTACAATAAATAAATCGTATGCATATGTATGTATGTATTTTTTAATTATCACGCCTATATAAAATATAATAATCTAATTTAGCGCTGTATGGATTAATTGCGCGGATATGGCGAACGTGAGATTTAATCGGTTTTATTATTGTATACAATTTTTTTTGTAATCGGTATCGTAAAGGGCGTTTGTAAATAATATAGCTGATTTAAGGCCATTTCAAATCTATTATAAAGACCTTGGCTGTGGTATATATGTATGTATTCGATTAAAGGACGATCTGTATCAATACCGAAATATTAATGCAAAAAATATGCTAATAAATATACGACCTTCCTAATACCATATGATATTTTTACAATGCCTTATCTTTTATTATGTTTCTAATGACTATTGGATAAATATTTTTTTATATATATAAATATATACAGCTTATGTCTACGTATATAATGTTAGGTTCATATTTTGATCTTCAAATTATATAAAAGGTTTCTTATGTAAAGTATTATAACTTTTAAACAAGATTATCAACATGCAGTGTGGATTAGTGGTTAACATATTATGCTTTCGAGCAGAGTGGTCACGGTTGGATTCCACTAGTATCGGCTGGTCAAGTTTAGGTTTGTGATGACAGGTCGATCGTTTCCTATCAGAGTTTGTAAATTTTTCTGATTTTCATTGAAACCGTTCCTGTAAATTGGCATCTTCTTTCTAATCTCTCTTGCAAATCTCAAGTTATTCAGCGACTTGAGGTTTGCCATTTTGTATAATAAAATGATGCAAAAATTTCTCCATAGATGTTACAGTGTATGATGAATTAGCATTGTAAAAATACTTGTTGTTGGGGAATTATGTGGAGTTGATTGAAATGTCACTCTTCTCTTTTTGCAATCCTTACTTAATTACCCAATGAGGTGAACTGCAGACGGCTCTATGTTTCCTCGATGATTCGAGCTGCACGTCAAGAGGTCCGCTCCTTACCAGCGGATAAGCGTGTCTAATAAAATTTTCGTGAGCGATTCCCCTTATTGAGCATTACAATGAATGGTGAGGGAACGCATATCCTCATAGACATAAACACGAGTCTGTTCACTTTTATTGATTGTATTTATCGTATTGTGTCTACATTAGTACACTCGTTGCTTTGGAGCGATCTGTAAAGGCGACTGTACATGTTCGATTAACATAAAAATAAAACATATTAAAGATTCTGGCTTTACTTTTAACTATTTATATCTAAATCGATTAATGTTTATGATACTTATCATTATACTTCGGCTAAAGCCAATTGCTTTCGGCCCAAAAAAAGTGTCACTATTGTTAATTTCTTAGAAAAACCATCCTTTTTTACTCTCTTGCTTTGAACACTAATTAAACGGTCTATTGCTATTCAATTACTCTCCCTTTACTTATCATTTTAACAAAACGATGAAAAACTGCATTTTATGTACATTATCCTGCTCAAAATCGAGTAGAAATCGTTTCATTAACGAAGGCCCACCCCCACTCCACATAAAAGATGCGCATACCGAAAACGACTATGAATCAATGCTTCTGCGCACCTTTTCCAAGAAGTGGGTATGCGTCTTTGTAAATGGGATAAAGTTCAAATCAAATACGTTCCTATCTAATCAAATTGAATCTTTTAAAAGTATCAAAAACATTATAATTTACCGGATGATTATTCTCTATTCTGAGCAACACTGAACCATCCACCCTTCCTTGCATACTTTTCACACCCTATTCGGTACCATTTGCCTCAAATGGTTCATTTAATGAACCTCTTTTGTTCATATTTCTAGCCACATGTCCCACAACCATGTACATTATATCAACTACCCTATTCATATATCATATTTCTGAATGCATTGAACTTTACGCAACATTCGCATCCATGCGTCATTACTAACGAATGCGAATTCTCAATGCAAACAGTACTCCAACACTATTCTTCCTTATTTCCAGGTGTATATTGATAACTTGTCTTGTGTACCTCACACTATAAGGATATTTTCATTTGAAACGGTAGGCAACTTTGAAAGTTTGAGTTGCATAGAATTCTACGATACGAGCTTTCTCAGACGCGGATGCTTTGCGGTCAATGTTTCAACGGCAATATCCCAATGTCTTGTAAACTGTTAAGGTTGTGTGATGTATGCGGTTATTAATGTCGGAATCGAACACGAACTTCTCGCACTATAAGTGATACCGCCTACCTTCCTCATATTGATCAAACGAACACTACTGAAGATTCCTGTGTACCCACTTCTAATGGAAGTGCTAACTTACTCGAGCGTACATTATAATGACTGGAACATCTCGGCCATACCTTTGTAGGGATTTCGGTGTGAAATTATAAACAAAATCCAAAAAAAAAAAGCGTCGGAATCCTTACTGGATGTACAAGAATAATATGGGCGGTCACGGTGTATTTGAATAGCAGCTCGCAGGTAGCCAAACCAATTATCAATTACAAACAATGACCACGCACAAATCATCAGACCACAATGGCCGATTTCGGCTTCTGAAGCTGAAATATTCTCGGTTTTTTTTTTGTTGTCTTCAAATTAATAAGGAGACGTCTGCGTCAAAGTGAGCATTGCTCACCAACTGCGTATATTTGTAGCGATTGATATTTTTTTCTTTTATTTACTTCAAAGGAATAAACGCTCTTATTATATATTACATACGTTGTAAAATCGCTTCATTCAATCACACGACAATAGATGGCTTTATCTACGTTATATGCTTCTTTGTTTCTACTTAATACTCAATTCAATGAATTATGGTAAATATTCTTAAAACTTAACATTAAGATGTTTCAAAATAGCATTACTTTAACTCAACTGCTGAATGGACTTTTAAAGGCAACAATGAATACAAAACTGTCAATATTCATGTTTATTTTGTTTCGATTTATAATGTATTATTCAAAAAGACAGTACAACATCCAGTTAAACTAATAATAGATGATTTTAAGTACATACATATACAATAAAAATGAACCGTCAAAATTTTTCTGATTTTATCCAGAAGAATAGACTAGTGGCTAGTTTATAATGTTTTGAAGAAAGTGGTCACGGGTTCAAATCCTACTAGTTTCTATTGGCCAGACCTTGGATTTGTGACTCTAGGTCGATCGTTTCCTATCAGAGTTTTCCAATTTATCTGATTTTCAATGAAACGGTTCCAACAAATTGGCAACCTTACCCATTTTCTAGCCAATCTCGAGTTTTCACCAATTTAGAATTTGGCTGAATTGTATGAACTGCTATAAATTTACAAATTTGACTATATATGATATGTATTTACTTTGTGGAATACTAATAATTCTTGTATCAATTGTACAATGTTTCTGACCAGGAAGGCGCATTGGGGTTACCTGTTAGGCCTTCCTGGTATAAATTAAAAATAAATAAATCTAGCTAAAAGTCGCTGGATCTTACTATAATTTTTTTAGCTTTCCCGTGATGTATTTTCTTCATTATTACCCTTTACTTTATTACGAAGATTCAAGAGATATGTCATTTCTAATCAATAGTTTGGCAAAAAAAAGATTTATAAAACCAATTTGCATATCAAGATAATTCCATACAAAATGAGACAAAACCCTCAAACAATCGGTCTTAAATTAAATGTATTTTCCACGGATGAAAGTTGACAGTCCCTGTTTTGGGTGCCCGTTGAAGGGCATCTGCTTTGCGTACACACATAGGTGTTAAATCGTCATCAAATTACGTCTTTCGCCTCGTTACATACGACGCGAGTCGGACTTGGGCCTTTTTTCCATTGAATTTTGACACAAAGACAACCGACGAGCGGTCGAGGGAATTTTTAACCCTTTCGTCCGATGATTAATCGCTCGACGAAGCTCGAAGACCATTTTATTGATTAATTTCCTTTACGATAATGCATTTCGGCGCGGTCGTCGCTCGTAAATCCTACATAGCATTATTAATTGATTTTCAGTGTCGTGAATGCACTTCAGCATGCATGCTAATTAATTTCGCAGATTAATTCACCAACGCTAAATTTATGCGCTACGCTTAAAACAGCGGTTCCCGGCCTTTTCTACCTCACGTATCTCTTCGCAGTCCATTTACATATATTACATTGTCCATATTAAAAAAAAACTATTTAAATATTATTTATTTTCAAATTTTATATTAATTTATTTATTTCGAAATCGTCAGGTGATTGACACAGACTTTGTTAGATTAATTGATGCTTCGAATTATAAAAAAAATATATGATTTATTTACGATACATTGACAATAATTTCTTGATTTATAGTCTGGGCTATATGCTAGTTTATATATTATTTTATTTTTACATACATACATTATATGTGCCATTAAAGGAATTACTACAAGGCAACATGTATGTTTAGATTATTTTTTTGTCATAAGTACTAACAATATTTCAAGCATAACAGTACGTACAATACAATAGAGACATATGTATATGGACAATCCATAAATTCTTCGATACACAGCAAGTTTGCGATAAATACATTATATAGGTAGCTTTTATAAGATTTAAAAAATTCTACATACTCATAACTCTAATTTGTAGGATACTACAGGGGAGGATACCGATTTATTGGATCCGTCACAACAATTAAGCTAGAAAATTTGAAAAATTCTAACAGAAAACGGTAGATTTTTGTGTTTTAATAACTTAAAGACCTCGCCAGTAGCATATTTGGCCGAGACTTGAACCTACATATGACCTACATATGTACATACATACATATCTACTGGTTTGCAATAGCTCTACCAGTGCACTTATTTTTTACTAAATGAGGAATGAATTGAATAAATTCACCCCATAAATGAGTTTTCTCAAAGTTGAAACTCGTCTCATTGCAATGTTTAGCCCAGAAATGGGAGGGATGATTATTTGGGCAAAATCGTTAGACCAGTTTTTGAGAAAAAGTTACGCATTGTTCATACTTTTATATAGGTACATATTTACATGCATACAAGATTTAAATATAGGATATAGGATTTTGCTAAAATGAGTCATTCATTAAATGGTTCATCATTTTCTTAAATTTATTATTATTTTTGACATAAAATGATTACTTATAGGAAACTGTCCTTTGGCAAAAGGTACGAAATCAATCAATGATTCTTGGCAAGTTTCAATCATCGCTGTTATTTGACTTGTTCGTATTTTTTCCCATACTGGTTGTTACAACTTTTTCAACATTAACGACTCTTCATTTGGGAATCATTGATTTAAGACAATTCACGTTTGCCAACAATTGGTTTAAAGATGTCTGTATAATAAAATTTGCACTGTCATAAAATGATAGGGTCATCTGGTTTCGTGGTATTTTTTTTATTTTTGGGGTAGGTTGTACCTACATGTGTGAAGGACCGATGATCCTTGAGAGGCACTCGTGAGAATCCCAAATCATCGGAAATAATTTGTATCTATCGCTTTATATGGGCGTCAAATTATATTTGATACAAATTATACACTGAAACGTTACGCTCGTTACCCAGACAGTTCTCGATAAATGACGCAAGTCGTTTTTCACATCCTCGACTTTTCGAGCGTCATCCTCTTGACCGCGTGACTGTTCCGAAACAATCCCACCGATTTCCTATTGCATAGATTCTTGGGAAACAACTGTGACAAGTGCTGGACCAACCCATCGAAAATTGCACGTGTGATTACACAAAAATCAGTTTCCTAACAAAAAGAACTCCAGAACCCATTAACAAGAACGTACGCTGAATTTACATGTCCTCCGACACTTATACCAAAGTCTTCTTCACTAACATTTTTAAAATGTTGGCATAAGAAGCGTCGACATTCAATATTGGATACTTTGAAGTAAAGTAACGCTACTAGTTATTAGCCGTCACGACCCAATCCTCGGCCAAAAAGATATACACAACTTGAAATGTCGATTACTATTATTACCCACTTCCTACTGCAATCTAGCTAGTTTAAAAAATGAAACCTAAAAGATAAAACTTTGATATCTAAAGCAATCTTATTCTCTATTCGTTTCTCCGCTTTGTAAATATACCGTTCTCAATTTAAATCGACCAAATTTGCTATACATTTTTGGAAAGACTTGGAAGATTTGAAGTACCATACAAGTTTGTTTGCTCGCTTTTTAATTCTATAGTTTTCAATTTAGAACCACTAATGATGTTTTGAAAGGGTTTACATTGTCTTAACTTCATATACAGTGGCGGACTGGCCATACAAGCGAACATGCCCGATGGCATGTGGGCCCCACTATCTGTTAGAAAATATGGGCCCTCAGTAAAATTAAATAACTTTTTAACTATTTCACGTGTGTAAAAATGTATAAGATATTGCAACTTTAGGACCTAAAGTTTGGGTATTTCAACAAAACAAATTTCTTACGATATACACAAATAACTAATACCTGCTTTAACAGCCCAAGGATCGGTTAACTTTTTTTTATTAGGCTTGAAATGTAAGTTTCAACATTTGCGTGGGCCCTTTTGCCGGGCCTATTCCAACCTCAAGATTATGTATATACCAATACCTATGTAACAACTAACTACTGAAATAAAAATGGGAATAAACAAATTTTCGTGAATAATATAAACTGAATTGCTTAAAACAATTTTGATAGGATGATTCATCATAAACCAGCGATTTAAAGTTACTTCATACTTTCAAAATAATATTTGATTATACTTCGATGATATAGTAAGATTTAAATACACAATTTTAAACAGTTTCCGAATATAAAATCTATTCCTAATCTAGACACATCCATGTAAATAGAAATATAGGATAGGGGCCCCCTCCCCAAAATCCCGATTTTCGATTAACATTAATTGATAATATTATGCATTTTTTTCAGGGACGTAATTTGGGGGGGCCATAGGGGGGCACTCGCCTAAATTAAGGAATAGTGTGAATTTAGAAAATATTATGAATTTAATGATTAATGAGATACTATGGATCTATGAATGCTACGTGTATTTCTTATGTGTTACTTTTGGGTAACTAATAAAATAATCGCTGCTATGTGCTTTGAAAAAAAAAAAAAACAAAACTTTATCTAATGTTATTACGTACATATGTACATAGATAAAGTGACAAGACAGTCGGTAGAAATTAAGTTAGTTGATAGTTTTTTGGAGAATCAGTTTGATGGTCGATTAATGTTGACTATGTAAAGATTTGTGGAAAAAATTTTCGCCTGCGGCGCTTTTTTCTCTTCTTACATAATATTTTTTTATAATTACTTTTTCAAAAATAAGCTTATTTTTTTCATATTTTATAACTCAATAAGGTAAAAAATATTTTCCATTTTTATTCCGATATAAAAAAGATTTTTTAAAAAAAAATTCAATTTGACTAATCTTTGCCTGCCCTGCCCCCCAAAGAAAAAGCTGAAATGACGTCCCTGATTGTTTTCTACCGAAAGTAAAAGCCGCTTTTATGCCGCATTCTTTTATGATGCATTATATTTACCTAGGACAAGGGTTAAAACGAAATATACAATATAATTTATGGATCTATTTTGCTTTTGCCATTTTTCTTGTACCTAAATTTGTTTATTCCCAATTTTGAAAAAAAAAAAATTTCCCTTGATTATTAGCGTGATGGAAAGAAGAAAATTTTGTTATATGGGGGGGGGGGGGACAAATTATTTTAACCCTGGGTGGGGCCCCCTTTGACTCCTGGCATGCACTGATTTCAGTCCCAGTCCGCCACTGTTCATATATGCACCTATCTTTGTGTCCTTTCTCTCGTATTGTGTTTATTTGTCTGGCTATTATAGTCATACATCAGCCGTGTGTTTTCTATTCTCCTCATTCCACATGTTATTAGACAGTATAATTCATCGATTATCATTCTTATTTCAGATATTGACGAATGTGCATCGGCGCCATGTCAAAATGGTGGAACCTGCGTGGATCAGATCAACGGCTTTCGATGTTCTTGTCCTCCGGCATGGAAAGGAGAGCTTTGCCAATTAGGTAACTACAAACACATCCACATACATACATTTAAATATTTCGCACCGACGACACGATAACGGCAATTTAACGACCTGGAAACGATCCTCCGGTTCCGCTCACGTAAAATACGACTCGGCATCTCCTCAACAACCACCACATCCGAATACGGCAATAACTATTGCATATTCGATGAGGTGATGACAACGGCGACTGTTGGTGGCCGCGAAAAAACTGAAATTTCATACATAAAACTCGTATATTATAAAGCGACAATAAAACTGGCAAAAGGCGCTCATAAAGTGAAACCTTCGAACGTGTTATCATCAGTCAATCGAAACGTCACGCGACTGATCAACTTGTAAATGTGACGAAAAGTCGCCGACTGAAACCGGAATTTATTATATTTTTTCAGACGTGGACGAGTGTGCTTCAGAGCCTTGCATCAATGCAGGTTCTTGCGTGAATGTGGCTGGAAGTTACCATTGCCGTTGCAAAGGAGGATGGACTGGTCAGCATTGTGATGTAAATATCAATGATTGCATCGGTCAGTGTCAGCATGGTGCAACTTGCATAGACCTAGTCGATAATTATCACTGTGCTTGCCAACCTGGATACACAGGTCTGTATTTTTTTTTTATTTAAGATCGATAATATCTATTGTAAAATGATTATTGTTCTAAAAATTGGTTTTTCTTTAGGAAAAGACTGCGATGTGGACATTGACGACTGTGCTTCGAATCCTTGCGTGAATGGTGGAGAGTGTGTCGACCAAGTCAACACTTATCGCTGCATATGTCCTGTTGGATATACTGGATATCAGTGTGAAGTAAGTCGTATTTTTTTTATTTCAACTTTAATCTTGAATATATTCTGAAGGTGTTTCAAATCATCAAGCATTCGTTTTAGTTAAGATATTCATTTCTTGGTAGTATCATTTATGCCATAATGCCATATCAGGTTCAATATTCATAACAAACGACAATGCTTGCAACGATTGGCTAATTCAAACTACATAGTTGAACCATCACAATAGTTAAGTTAGATAAATTGGAAAATTCTGTTAATAAGAGACGGCCGTTCTGGATTCAATAACAATCCAGATCTTGTTAGCAGACGTACTCGTTGTCATTTAGAAAATCGAATACATTTTTCGATCCCGGCCGTTATTTGAACCAACAACCTTCCCACCTGCAAACAATTGCTTAACGCCGAAGAATCATAATTATATACTTATAGAATTACGCTTTTATTCCTAAAACCGAGGGTTACCAAATTACGGCCAACGGATCAGAAAGTGACCTGCGGTAACTTCTTGTCTGACTGAATCTCAAATGACAAGAATAAAACCATCTGAAATGTTAAAAAAAAAAAGTGAAATCTGACAACTCGGTTCTCCTAGTATTTATATTTAGTAATCGGTAAAAAAAATTGACTCGTTTTTATTAGATAAATTTATAATAAATCATTTCCTCAACTGATTAAACGACTAGCATTGAGCAACAAAAAATTACTGGAGCGGAGACTTATCAATCGTTAATAAACTTGACCCATTGAATTCAAATACGACAATGTTTTTTGTTGGTTTCTTCTCGTTTATGAGATATGAGCGTTTAAAAAAATGCGCAATTTTTCCAGATTTTTAATGTGTAATGTGTAAAAAAATATATCTACATATATCTATTTAAAGTCAAACTTTTGAAATTCGCTAGATAATTAATTATACGTATTTTAAAGCAATAAAAAATCAAAATCTATAAAGAAAATATCTTATTATTGATTCCATACTCAATTTTGGCAGATCAATACTGGATTTTGAGTTAAAACCTACAAAAACCAAAAATCATTGTTAGTAGGTTAAACTTAAATAAAGATTGCTTAGTCTCCACTCTGGTAAGTAAAAAATCGTGATTTTTTTGTTGCTCCGCGTAATCAGTCTTTAAAAGAGATTCGAGCGATAAATCGTCTCGATAAGTTGTATAACTAACTTAAAAGACTGTCGGAATTCTTCAATATTATAAATCTTATATGAATCTATTTATTGATCTCAAAATTATATGTAGGTACCTAACCTACATGTATAAAATTATATATATATATATAATCCTACGAGTTCCTTATTTCTAATCATTGTTTCCAATAACCAGTATTATATTAATACTAATCGAAAGCCACATATTTAGGTAGGTATAGGTACAACTAAGAATTGTTTTTTTCAATCTTTTGATGAGTTGCGCTCGAGAAGGACCTACCTCTACCATCTGAAGGTCCTTCTTCGTAGACGTTGCAAAAATCACGACGTCGAAATTGCGCCTTAACGATCGAATAAATCGCTAATGATTTATGCGAAGCAGCTTCATTCGAGAGCAACGAGAACTACCTCCACCACCACCACCACCACTAACTAGGGGCCGACGAGCTCGTTTCGCAAACGAAAATACTATTCTCGTTACGAGGTCTTGTGGGAATTGGAAGTCGATTTGCAGACCCCTGGCAAAGCAGCCATGACCTATTATATTTACGACCGTTGGGGCAATCGCCATTAGAACCGATTATCCGCAATTAAGTCGGGCTAGGTGGGCCCACCCATCGGTCGCTATTGGATGTCCGACCCCGTGATTTACAATCGCTGAATTCTGCACATAGGCGCGGCCATTTTGCACCGTTCCGAAACCGAAACGAATCGTTACCGAGCACGATCTCGTTATTTGATTCTTAGCGGATATCGGACCCTCCCCCTCATATTAAACTACCCATCCAAATGTTTGCATATACATATGTACATACATTCATGTGCACTGTAACCGTCTCGAAAAGTGTCCTTCTCTAGTTGACTCCATATGGCGTGAAAATCCACCCCTCAAAGTTAGATTTCCTTCATGTTCTGGTCCAGATGTTTGTACCTTAAATTGTAGTATAAACTTTTTTAGATCATCAAATAAAATCTCACTATATAAAGACGAATACTTTTAAATAAATAAGTCAAAGCTTTTTTAACTCTTTGAATACTGACCAATGCCAATCGGCGTTTTGCCAACAAGTCCATAGGCCTGAAAAACGCCGATAGGCGTTGTATTTTGAGCATGTACAAAGTAAACAAGAATACTACCTGCTAAGCCTTTCCAGTTAGCATTGAAAACAAATGCATTGGTCTTGTAATCCGTGTCATTCATTTGCCAACGCTTATAAAGACTGGTTTACAACTGAATTTCTGAATTTATAACTATAGCAGAATTTCTCGATAGAAATCCTTAGCTGCTGAGTATTTAAGATCGTGGCTTGGCATTTAGATTGTGAGCATTATAGTTTAACAGCAATGAAGAAGATGTAAATAGTTTTGGAAAATACATTCATTAATAGACTTCTTTTGCTTATTTTATATTGTTGCAAGATATAAAATACACCTTTACAAAACTCGAAATCCTCAGTGGTAGTTATCTTTGTTTGGATTAGCTGCAATTTGTATACCTGCTTTCTATTGGATTTCAAAATAATTCTAGTTGGAAATGTTGGCGAAATTTTCAGCGTGGCGGACTTTCAACAGAAAAGACGTTAGCACTCAAAGGGTTAATCATGCCTTATGAATGAACTTTTCAATTTATACACTCAAAACTTCAACTGTAATAACTGAATAGGTCTTTGTCGAGCTTTTCCCCTCATGTTGCGCCAAATTTTATGCATATTTGACAGCCCATTCCGAAAGCTTCCTAAGATTACCCAGCCGTATCCTCTTCAAGCATTACACTCATCATTATTCACATTTACCGATGTAAACTTCGAAAGCGCGTGTCAGTCGGCGTACGAGCTCACCAAAGCGTTTCGCTCGTTCGACAAGTGCATTAATCCAATATGATTGTTGGACAATTGGTCTTTATCGGAGTGGAGATCAGAATTTGGGCTCCAATGGTGAGTCCGCGAACAATCGGAACGACTGCGGCGGTCCCCTTGTTCCCATCCGCCAACAGTTTACACTCGTACCAAACAAACCGGTGCACAGTGGTCAGTCATCCTCCACATGGAGCTTCGGCCACATATGATAGTATTTTTTTCTACATTTTCCTCTAGTGTGGGGAGTTATCACTGTGCAAGGGCAAGCTGCGGAAAATGTAAGACCTATGTATAATATGAATGTACATACATAGGCTTCGACTTCAGCGTGTTCGCCTTCGGTTATAGGCGACTGGCTCTCAACAATGAGTGGTAGAAGTGGTTAGTAGTAGTAGGGGGAATGGCAGATGGGCAGTGCAGATAGCGGCATGCGATCCGGCCGACTTTATAATTGGACGATGGCGGCCAATACGATATTGAGATGGTCGAAGAGCGATAGCAGTCGACGAGGAGGAGGAGGATCATAATTAGCAGATCATGAAGCCGTTATTTGTCAATGGCCATCTCGCACAACGGCAATAGTACAAGTCGCCTCAGGGTGACTTCGACGCGCGAGGTAGAACGAAACCCACCCACTTTTGCCATTTTTTTCTATATATTTTTTAACAGCTTAAATATCAATTTAATCTTACATTGATGATAGAATTTACATTTATTGCGTACTCACTATAATTTAGGTCTAAAAAATATTATGATTTATTTGTAAAAGTGACTTAAATCGACGTTTAAAGTGAAGGGGTTCGAACGCGTGTATACCTACGTGCATATGTATGGCAGTTCAATTTAAAGAATTTCTGTTTCATCATCTCAAAATCTACAATAATATATATCTACATACGTATGTACATACGTGTGCATTTGAGTTGTCGGTATTATGAAGGATGCTATGAATTTAAAATATAATATTTTTATAATACCATATACCTACATATGTACATACCTATTATGTATGTATCAAAACTGGGATTCATTTTACGATCAAAGGTTCATAGGTGATTTCAACAGTTGTCTTTTCTATATGTTATTATTTAGGTTATAAGAACGCTTTTAATTAGATAAAAAATATTTGTAATATACAGTTTTAAGCTGCCACTAGGCTATCAATGAGATATTATGGGTGTATCAGTTTTTCATCATTAAAAATATATTAGGATGCTGGATCAGTAATTCTTTAGTGTCTAAATTAAATATTTATTAGTTCCAAATAATATATACATTCATAAAAAATACATTACATACATACAAATTCTATCTGCGGAAGATCTAAATTTAAAAATATCCATAGATATCTCGTTATTGACTTCTACATACATATAATGATTTGTACCCTTAACCTTTCGACCTCAAACCACACGCTCTACCGACTGATCTATTGCTAAATATTATATATTTAAATACATGCAAAAATAAGTGCATCTGAATTTATGGTATTTCAAGTCTTGGGAGTCGGCCTACTTCCCACTGTGTCTAACTGTAGATTGACATTCGCCGATTGATTGAATATCCGCGTGCTTTCGGTTCGAATGAGTGAGTATCGGGTTTGTATTAACTATGCATAAGTTATTGCTGGTAATTGCATACACACGGTTATTGAATATATTTATGATCGTTTGCTGATAATTTTATCACAAAATATTTGCAAAATCGTAAACCTAGGCTGATATACAACGGCCTGACATTCCACATCTTATCGGCAAAATTTAATGTGTGTATGTAATATAATTTTAAAGTCGACATTCGTATGTTGAAAACTTATTTTATATTATATTCTTTGATAATTGAATCAGTTAATAAGCTTTGACATACAAAAAATTATACCAAACTATTAAAAATTAAATTTACCAGCCCACAAAATGCCAACATGTAGATAAATATTGTAGATAAAACGTTATCATTACACTATACATGTGTTGGTTAATTAACGTCTTTGTACCTTCCAGGAAAAGACGGTTAGGTCAAAATTAATCCGGTTTTATGTATTATAGATCTAATTTAGTGATTCTTTTTAATGTTTTAGATGAGTTATTTTTATTCTGCTTTAATTTACGATACTAATTAAATTAGTTAAAATTGTATGTAAGGCTTTACATCAATGGTATCTATCATGTGTATCTATACGTATTTATATATGTAGATACATATGATAGCTGGCTCGGTGTATTGCGTTTATGTTTAGCATCAAGATGCTACCGGGTTCTATCCCATGCTAATCAGATCAGACTTGGATATTTGTGACTCCAAGTCGATCGTTTCTTATTAGAGTTTGCCAATTTATCTGATTTCATTGTTGAAATGGTTCTTCCATCAAATTGGCAAAAACTATTCTACCCGCTAAGTCAAAAATATTTGAATTTGATTTATGTACAATATGTAAAAAATTATGTACAAGTCTAAATCCATAGACGTCTCTATGGATTAATTAATTACTAATTTCATTCTTCAGCCTCTCGAAATACAATTAATTGTATAGGAAGGCCTATTGAGGTTTACCTGTTAGGTCTTCCTGTCATATGAAAAGATAAAAAATAAATATAAAAAAATATCTTCAGTTCTCAACATTGTCCACACTTATCTTTATCACCGACTTTTCTTTGGAAAAAATCTAGATTTCTTGATCTATAGATTTTTTTTTCTGTCCTTCAAAAAGCCATTAAAGGATTCATTTCGCATTCAGTAATTAGTCAGATTTTAGTACATTGGGAGATAAGGTATAATTGTCGACTAATTGATACGTCCTGGGTCGTTGAGCAACTTCGGCATCAGTCAGCATGTGTTGTCTGGACAGATTATCTGGACCGACAGCCGCCGACAACACCAGATAAATCTGGTCTCTGGATCGATCCGACGAAGATAGTGTTGGCCGAAGCTCGTTACCGCTCATTGTGCTCGTAATTCTTCAGGCAGACACCACCATATAATGGCTGTTAACACGGTGCACCATCGCTATCGAACCATCATCATAAACGGCGCACACCCTATTAACAACATCCATATCTATTATCAATAGAACGATACTTTTAATTTATCCGATTAGACTATACTTACAAACATACAGATTAGTCGAGGTTGAAATCTTAGTTGTTTTTCTTGTTTTAAAAATCAGTAATCATTTCGCTTCTCTGGACAGTGATGGTCTTTTAAAGCACTGCCAAATCAAACCTAATCTTTATCCCAGAAGTTTATTGATTAAATTTTTCCATCAGATCAGTCGTCTCTTATCAAAATTTCCTAATATTATCTGTTCAAATAATTCAATACAAATTTGTGTCACCAGATATGAACTGCAATCTTACACTTTCTTTTTAAATATGATAAAATTTAAAAGAAGGTACGCTTTCTCATTCTCATCCAACATTAGATCAGACTTCCATATTCTTAATTAAACATTTTTAAGAAGCAATCTTAGGTTATTTCTGAAACCTTCTTCCACTAAAGCCCCAGCTTTTTATCTCAATCTCAATTCATTTAGCTCGATTGCTCATGTTTAACAGTTGATAGATAGATATGTTTTCACATTCAAAGTTAGAGTGTTTTTGTAATTATTCATAGTTTATCATTACGATGATCTCATTTAGTCCCTAGCCTCTTATCGTTGCATAATACAACATAACTTTCATATCAGTACATGGATTTGATGATAAAATCAGAGAAACACAATCACGATTTTCCATGAATTATCATATGTATCTACAAAAATGTCTACTAAATATTAATTTTATAGACAAAATCAAATATTTTAAACATATTTAATCCATGTAATTGTTTGTGTATCAATATACAATATTTATGTACGTAAAAAAATTTTTTTCGTACTCTAACTATAAGATTATATGAAATGAACTTGTTTTTTTTTCAAATTCTTATTTTTTATGGTTAATTTCAATTGTCGAAAAAAATAATTAATGCATTTTAAACTGAATTATATGCACTTTCATTTAGAGTGTTAAGATGTTACTAACTTTGAACTAGTTAGAAAGTAGAAAGCTTCGTAATGTGAAAACGGCTGTCGCGGCCACCCCGCAAAGCATAACTGCACCCACGTTGGAAAATCGATTTTCCCACAGATTCGTTTCCTAGACACGGGTGATAAATAACAATATCACACAGTACAAATTACACCGTTTTATTATACGTACGCTCGTGTCTGATTTTCGAAAAAAATAATAACAGTTAGTCAAATGTTGTACAATTTCGATTGCCGTGATTACACTTCTGGTGATATTATTTATTGGCGGTTAATTTGGGGTTTGCGCACCTCGCCTCGTCCGATTCGTTCCCACTCTCAACCCACCGACTCAAACTTGAAATTTCCGAGAAAAACCTCTTATTGACACTTTGAAGAAGCGTTTGGCATTAATTTCGCATCCGAGAGAAATTTACGCGAATGATAAATCCACCGATAAAAGTTGAAAAGTTGTGAACGAATCGTTTATCATACATATCCGCGCGATAATTGGTGGATGCGAAGACGAATTTTGTGTTTCCACTTTTTTATTTATTTATTTTTTGCTCTTCCGAGGTCGTATACATACATGTGTATTTATCTCGCACGAGATGCGGATAACGCGCTAAATATTGCCAATGCATTTTTTTTTCGGTTTTCGGTTAAAAGTCGGTTATGTTTTCTAGCGCAATCGTATCTCTCGAACGTGACGAGAATCTAGACTTTCTCAATCAGATCATTATAAGTATACTTTACGAGCACTTTGGAAAGCCTCTTGGGAAACGTTGGGCTGTTTAGATGGTAGGCAGTATCCCATTTCATAATAAATTTGAAAAATATATATACAATTAGCGATATATAATACATACATATACGAATTTATGATTTCAAACAGCCCTTTGAACTCGAAAACTTCGACAACTTATAGACGTATTGGATTAGTCTGACCAATATAAGTACATATACGCATCATACCATCAAAGTGCATCTTAATATAATAAGGAATATATTTAACGACTTCTTCATCGTAAAAAATGAAAGCATATGTATACATATGTACATATGAAAATACTTTAAATTCAATTTGTTTTTGATTTTATACCCTATATGTAGATAAAAATTGCGATAGAAAGGCAATGAAAAATCACTTTAAAATTACCCTCGCCCAAGACACTTCATTGTGTGGAAAGTTTTTAACATTTTTTGTGCTAGAGGACGTTCCTTTTATAAAGGCCCACCCCCACTCCTCGGAAAAGATGCGCAAAGACAACGATCAGTACAAAATTCTAGCATGCGCATCTTTTCCGTGGAGTGGGCAAGGTCTTTATAAATGGAACGAACCCTTAAGTAAAATATATATGTAATTTTTTAAATCTACCATTAATGTCACTGGCAAAATATGTAAAAATAAATAAATAATAACTTTCACATTACTATAAGACTATTGTTGTGCCCGATATAATATCATCGCATGGGCTAGGGCATATTAAGCTAATTAAAAAAAATTATAAAACTACCTACGAAAAAAAAATAGTAAAAACTACCTACATATATATGTATGTATAAACAATAGAAAAATTAATTAACAAATTAAATCAATTTTCAATAGATGCCGCTAAATGCTCAGAGACTTGCCTAGAGGAAACATTGGTAGCAAACAATATACATATATATACATACATATATGTAGAAGTTTTTTATTTTGTTATTATATTCGTACATTTTGTTGGCATTGTTTTAGCTATAACGTATATATGTACATATTTAAATCGAAACAACTATTAGAAATATTACGGCTAGCGTTATCGCATCTATACAGATACACACACACACACAGAATAGCGATATTATATATCTATATGATGATAATTTTTTGCGCATGCGCTCTATGGCTTTCGCCAATTGTCAACCGGCTTTAATAAAAGTCCATTCATGCTGTTGCAATATTGCACCTGCTAGTGGTTTATTAAAAAAACTCAATATTTTTCAGTGTTATTAACGAATAAAGCAAATCAAAATGGAGCTGCAGTCCGTTGACGACACACACACATCACAACTGTAACTTAATTTTTTATATATTTTTTCAGGACGATCGAGACCACTGCACCCCGAACCCTTGCGAGAACAGAGCCAGGTGCTTCAACACCGAGGGCAACTACTACTGCCACTGTCCGACAGGTTGGAGGGGCCGAAACTGCTCAGAACCCAAAGCCTTGTGCGATTCTCCCCCTTGCGACGGTAAGCCTCAAATCATAACATTACCTCTTTTGGCTACCCACCGAATGGTTAATATCATACGCCCGAAAATATTTACCCAGCAGGTGGCATTCTAATCTGACCGGGTACGAAACAAAAAGACACAAGTCACACACACAAACATTCACTCACTCACTCACCATCTGATCAAGAACCACATGCTGGTTGCAATCCCGCGACCCTACCGTTGTCCGATGCATATTTTTCAACTGCAAATTGACGTTTTGCAAATCGCGGCAAGAGACGTGACTCACGCACTCGTTAAAAATCGGTTTTTGAGAAGCACTGCTGGGTTTGCGGCGAGCAATGAAACCAGTTCGCTCGTGCTGCTCAATAAATCACTGTACTTTGACCAAAATTGATCGGAAATGTAATAAAACTTCGATATAATCTATACTTTTTATATACATATACATATAGTCAGTGCTTTTACAAGGTTACCTTTAACTGCAACACACACTTTCGCTATTGATCAATGTGATCCAATGTCCCCTCTTCATGTTGGGCCAACTCTGTGACTAAAAGTTTGCACACAAAAAGGTGGCACCACTGTACTATTAGCCTAATATCAAAAAGGGGCATTACATACAAAATAATTACACTATTTGCTTCCATTCGTATGTTATGTAGGTGAAAAGTTAAACTATCTAGACTTTTTTATATGTATTTAATTCCTCATTACATCTTTGTAACATCCTAAAAAAGACGCTCAAGGAATCCTCAAAAGCAGCGTAGGCAGCTCTTTCGTGAAAAATACCACTATGATATGTAGATATGTATGTTTGCAAATAGACACTGTAAGTGTAATGCTATATTACACTACGCACCATGTATCATAGCTTTGTAACACCCTACAAAAGATGCTCAAGGAATCCTCAAAAGCAGCGTAGGCAGCTCTTTCGTGAAAAATACCACTATGCTATGTAGATATGTATGTTTGCAAATAGACACTGTAAGTGTAATGCTATATTACACTACGTACCATGTATCATAGCTTTGTAACAACCCACGAAAGACGCCCAAGGAATCCTCAAAAGCAACGTTGGCAGCTCTTTCGTAAAAAATCCCACTAAAATATATAGATATGTATGTATGAAAATATACACAATAAGTTTAATGCTATATTACACTATGTAATATGTACATATCATAGCTTTGTAAGCCCCCACAAAAGACGCTCAAGGAATCCTTAAAAGCAGCATAGGCAGCTCTTTCGTGAAAAATCCCACTATGCTATATATATATATATATATATATATATATATATATATATATATATATATATATATATATATATATATATATATATATATATATATATATATATATATATATATATATATATATATATATATATTATAGATATGTATGTATGCAAATAGACACTGTGTGTATATGTAATGCTATATTACACTACGTACCATATATCATAGCTTTGTAACACCCCACGAAAGACGCCCAAGGATCCACCCTCAGAAAAAAAATTCGCCTTTATTTTGTATGGCCTAATTTTTTTGTATTCTAAGCCCGCTTTAAAGGTCAAAGAATTTGACCCTTAAAGCCCTCAACATGAGGCCACCCCCCCCCCCCCCAACGAATACAGTCTAAGAGACCCTTTCGTCGGAGAACGAGACGGTTGTTTATGAATATGGCACAAGAACAACCGCACATCAATGTTCTAATAAAAAAAACCACACTGTACATAACCAAGTACAAAATAAACAACAACGCATGAACACATAAAGCGCGCATGCGTTAGAGCCGGGCCGCACCGCTCAACTCGCGAACAACTTGGCTGAGGGCGATCAGACCAATGCATGCAGGTAGATGGGACATGCCACACCCTTCAACTTGTTTGTCGCACACATTTCCATACATTCCATACTAGTCGGCCTACAAAGTTGCACGGTCCCTTAGGAAATATTATCTGAAATGTGCCGTGCGAATGCACGTACACCTCAAGTAAACATATGTATAGCTTTTGGCGCTCTAATTTTAAATTTGCCTTTGACGTATCGAGCCCTAAATTATTCGGCCGACCCAGCCCCCCCGCCCTAAAACCGGCACTGAATATATGTATATGTATGTGGATACATTGTACGTGTAATATCTTATTACACGACGTAACATGTAACATTGCTTTGTAACATCCTACAAAAGAGGATCAAGGAGTCCTCAGAAGCGACATAGGCAGCTGCGATCTATCGTGATGCATCGAATCTGGATCGCTTCTCTTTCGTGAGCTATCTCTCCACTACAGTACATACTCGTACATATTTATTTCTTATTTTTAATGTTTATTTTTATGGCCGGGGTCACGCCGCACCGCTTCTTGCGAGCACGGCTTGCACATACACCCAAATACACATACACACAGATTGAACTTTAGACGTCATGCTGCGAACGAAATAACCGGGAATAAATAACCCGTCAGGCCGACGAGCCACCACCACCACCACGGTCGGCCTCCTGCGATAACTCACCGAACCAACTTCTCCTTCTATATTATTACCCGGCCTTTTTATTCACTTTTCCATATCGGAAGAATCCTCGAAGAACCTCCCGACTCCTGAAAGTTTCATCTATTCAATGAATCTCTTTCGATTTCAGACGGTGAAGCTTGCGCTGGTGGATGCGGTGAGCATGGTAGATGCGCCTTGCGCCCCAATGGCGGCTTTCACTGCTCCTGCGATCCAGGATTCACTGGAAAATACTGTCATGAAAGTAAGTTTTACACTGCATAGCTAATGTGACCATTTATTTTTGTCCTCAAAACGGGATATCTACCAATTTTTACGTAATAGTATGTGTATTCAAGAAAACGCGTATTTTTTCATAGTTTTTATTTATTAATAAAAATAACAGGAATGTTGATGAAGAAAAGAAAAGAACAGGAATGAATAATATACATAAATATAAAAAAATTATGTTGTTTTAAATTTTTCTGATGAACAAATTTTCTTAAGTATTGCTGGGTTTGCTTTTAAATAAGAATGAAATTCTTGACAGGATTTCTTAAAATTGATTTTAATTAACAACATCGCTTTAAGAACTGAGACTTGCAATTGCGTTTTTTCGGTCATCCACAACTTGTTCATCTGTGAAAAGACTCTTTTTACGGGTGCATTAGTTCCGGGCAGGCATAAAATGTATTCAATAATTATACGACATATATATAATAATTCAATAAATATACTCTCTTTTTGAAGACGGTACATTTCGACGTCCCGAAGCTGTGCTTGGGGACAACGGGACAGGCTACCTAAAAACGGGACGTATGGTCACTTTATGCATAGCCCAATATTTACATTAGCGGGAGGGGGGGTGGGGGTATACAAGTTCAAGATATTTGATATTCGAGTTTGAAAGAAAAAAATCGTGACGAAAAATAATAACCATTTTAACATTCATTATATAACCTATTAGTGAAGTAAAAACATATATGAGAGATAATGAGAGCCTATAATGCAAATTTTACAAGATATAGCTTGAAAAAGATAAAGTTATAGGCGTTTAACCCTTTGAATGCTGACCGACGCCATGGGCCCAAAACACGCCGATAGGTGTTGTATTTTTAGCATGTTCAAAGTAAACTAGAATACTACCCGCTAAGCCTTTCCATTGAAAAAAAATTAATTGAACATGGGTCATGTAATCCGTGTCAATGTTTATAAAGACTGGTTTAAACCGGAAATTCTGAATTTATAACCATAGCAAAATTTCCCGATGGAAATCCCTAACTGCTGAGTATTTTACATTGTTGCTTGGCATTTAGACTGTGAGCATTACATTTTAATAGACTTCTTTGTTTAATTTATATTGTTGCAAGATATATTAGACAGTCTAAACACATCTTTACAAAACTCGAAATCCTCGAAGCTAGTTATCTAGGGTTTGTTTGGATTACCTACAATTTTTATACCCGCTTCCTATTGGATTTCCAAATAATTCTAGTTGGAAATGTTGGCGAAATTTTCAGCGTCACGGGCTTTCGACAGAAAAAACGTCAGCACTCAAAGGGTTAAACAATTAAAATCTCATAAAACGAGTTGGGGGCGAAAAGTTAAACAAACAAGGCTACTGGCCACGAAATGTCATCGTCTCCAAAATTTTTGGATTCTTAAACGTGTTTATTACGATTATTTTTCACCATCAAACTAGCGGAAGCGATTTATATTTCTATCGGTGATCAAACCGCACAAAATGGCAAAGTTTCAAACCGATCGGAAGAATGTAGGAATATTGCCTGGCCGATTAGCGAAGTGACACTAAGAATAGCATTGTATAAAAAAAATGGCGAAGAGTAGACTAAAATAAATTAAATAATTAAAATTCATATTTTACATTAATGGAGACTTTTTTCAAAGGGATTAAGGGATAAAAACACTATATTATCACTGGGAAGTATTTACTGCTATTTGAAATGCCAGTAAGATTCACCGGAAGAAAAAAAATTAAAAACGTAGCTTTATATATTATAGAATAAGACTGTAATTTCATGCAAATCCGAAGCATTGTTGTTTTATTTATGTGTGATTGTTTAATTTTAGATATTAACGATTGCAAATACAATCCGTGTCAAAATGGTGGCACGTGCGTCGACAAGGTGAACTCGTTTCAATGCATATGCCGGGAAGGATGGCAAGGAGATTTGTGCAATATAAGTAAGTTAAACTTTTTATTCGTTTCATGTGTTATTTATTTTATTTACACTCTCTGATATATGTATTTATATTCGTTTTATTTACAGACGTTGACGAATGTATACCGAATCCTTGCCGTAACAATGGTACTTGCTCCGATGGAATTGCAGATTTCTCTTGCATTTGCCGGGATGGATGGAAAGGTACTATTGAATAATACTAATATAAGAATAATATTAGATTTAATTACAATTTTGTAAGCTAATCATTTTCTATACAATTGTTTCAGGTAAGACTTGCAATTTGAAGGATTCACATTGCGACTATGCCACGTGTAAAAATGGAGGTACTTGTCAAGATTTAGGAAGTACTTTTGCATGCCGTTGTTCGGCACAATGGGGAGGAACAGCTTGTCAAATTGCTAAAACTCCAGCTTGCAGGTTTTTACTCGTCTTAAAAGTGCTCAAATCCAATGCAAAAATGAAACAAAGCAAAACTAATAGTCATTTTGTATTTGTAATTTCAGTTCAAATCCTTGTGTCAACGGAGCCACTTGTGTCAACACCGGAGACTACTTCACTTGCATCTGCAAAGAAGGCTTTGAAGGTACTCATTGTGAGAGTGATATCAATGAGTGTATCTCACAGGTAGTTTATTTTTATACAGAAAGAATAACACTAACGTTCTTTAACTTTAATTAAATTTTTTAATAATTCAGATTTTTTTTCAGCCCTGTTACAATGGAGGCACTTGTATAGATGGTGACAATTGGTTTCAATGTGCTTGCGCTCCTGGGTTTTCAGGACCTGACTGTAGAATCAACGTCAACGAGTGTGCATCGTCTCCGTGCGGACGCGGTGCAACTTGCATTGACCGCATCGGCTACTATCAATGCATTTGTCCCCCAGGTCGTGAAGGTCCTACTTGTGACCAAGGTAAATTGAAACATTTTTCAACTGAAAACCAATAAATTGTATCGAACCGTTGATTAATTTTAAAATATTTCAGTTGTTAGAGCAGACAATTGGTCAAGTTTGGCTGAGGAAGCACCCGGTGAAGGAAAAGCTTGCCTCTGGCGTGGTCAGTACTATGATTTGAATGCCACATGGCAATGGCAATGCAACGTTTGTGCTTGTGTAGGAGGAAGAGCGGTTTGTACCAGAGTCTGGTGCGGCCTTCCAGATTGCATGGCCACTCAAGTCAGAAACTGTCTTCCAAATCAGGTATATTTCAGTTTTGTATTATTGTAATGTATGCAGTTCTTCCGATGACACATTATATTTTATGCATTCTGCAGGTGTGCGTTCCGGTGGGTGAGAATTCTTGTTTGAGAGGACCTTGTGAACCCATGGGAGAATGCAGAGCAGTTGAAGGACGAAGTGTTGCTCCACCTCCGCTGCCGGCCCCTACAAATTGTTGGCCAAATCAGGTACTTATTCTATTAATCAAACTTTTATTGCAATTTTATCATGAAAAGTAACGATTTTTATGTAATTTCAATAAGTAGAGTTTTTAAAACTTATTTATGGAATTAAATTATATTTATAAAACTAAATTTAGTGTTAAAATTGTTATTTATATGGGATCCATGAATGTGTGCGGGAGGATATTCAAAGTCAAAGTCTTTATACAACTCGTTTAATGTGTTCGCTTCGGGCTCGACCATTGCTCGAGTAACCGAGTCCTACCAACTTAAAATATTCTCATTCATACCAACCTACATTTATATATTTATTTTTATTTGTCTTTAGGCGACTCTATCTAATAAATGCATCAGAATATCATTGATGGTAGCTTCAGCAGCTTTGAGCAGTGGAAGTAGTGCTGAAAGTGTATGCAAAGCTCTACGTACTCTCCTAGCAACTGCTCACGTTCGATATTTGACAATGAATGACCCACCATCTCCACCAGCTCTCGTACTTCTATGCGATCTGAAACGAAAAACCAACGACACTATAGAAGTCACTCTGGTAAGTTTTGAACCAATTTTGAATGCAATATAATAAATTCTATTCGTATACTAATTTTAATATCAATTTTCAGTCTACGTTGTCCGAAGATGATGATCAAGCCATAGCCGAGGGCGCTCGCATTCTAGGAGATCACATCACTCGGAAACAGAGCAACTTATCCATCCTAGCCGCAGTAGTTGAAGTCAAAGTTGAAACTACTGTAGTAAGCGAAGGAAACGGAAGTGGTTATTTGGTGGCTTTGGTTTGTGTGGCAGTCGCCGGTATCGCCGGAGCCGGTGGTGGAATATTATATTGCATGCAGCAAAGACGTCGTGCCAGGTCTCTCAGCAACATGCCCCTGCCGACTTCTGGCGATCCTTGTCATCGCCATCATGACGATGAAAAGTCGAACAATCTTCAAAATGAAGAAAACTTCAGAAGGTACATATTATAAATCAATGTCAGTACATATTAAAAATCAACTCAATCTTTTCAAACTAAAATTATTTTTCAGATATGCCAATCCATTGAAGGAAGACACAGTTAGCAATTCATTGAATGGGAGTGTCGGCTGTCTCAAGTCAGGCATAGCAGGTCCTCAGGTGTCCACGGACGTCGGCAAACAGCAAAGACCGCTCTCCGAAGCGGGCGTGTCTAACGAAGGCCTCGTCCTTTCGAGTCCGTCCGGAGTCAGAGCTCATGCACACAGAGGTTCACAAATCTTGCTGTACAAAGCTCAGAATCCCGACATACGAAACAATACAGCCGGTGTCTTCGATGACGTCACGGCTCACAAAGACTTTGGCAAAAGAGTGATCAACATGAACGTATTACCGAGCGGCAGCAGTAATAGTGGAAACAATGCACACTCTCCCACTGAAGTTCTCACAGTTTTAGTATGAAAACAAATTGTGTAAATATTATATATATAACGAATGATTCATAATTATTGTACAATTAAATGATTTTTTTATATTTTTTTACATTGTCAATAAATATGTTTTTAGTAAATCTAAACGGTAGTTAGTGCATGAATGGTTTGAGCGTACTTACATATATAGAGTAGGTGGAAACAATTAGACTATTAATGTCTTCAAAATAAACACTTTGATTGAAAAGAAAATGTTCACTGGCAAACCTAGTGGTATAGAATTATGCCACAAAGTCATCTTTTACAGATAATGTCACTCTGGTAAGCTCAGTATGATTGTTAAATAGTTGCAAATGATGATTTACATATATTTTACAATGTGTTGAGATTTTCTTGATGCCCACTAGATCTCATCTGTGTGATATTATCTTAAAAAACGACTTTGCGGCGTAATATTGTACCTACTATATAATTTGGTTTTAATTTATATTAACTTCTCGATTAAAATATTTATTTTCAAGATACTTATCGTCTAATTATTACTGCCCACGCTGTATTATACAAAATCAGTTGTTTTTTTTTGTATTATGTGCTCTCAAATCACAGTAGTTAATAAGTTTAACTTTTAAAAGCGTACTACGAGCGTGTGATACTATGTTTACGGTATAGAATTTATTATTACTTAAAAAACTCATGCATATATTATATAAAATTATGAAAATCATGACTGTATATAGTTAATTGTAATATTAGTGAAGCCTTCAGCTGCAGTAAATTATGTTATACAATGTGAATAAGGCTGTTCCTGGAATAACCGATACAAAAATAGTCTTAAGTTAATTTATAACAATCGTTAAAATGTAAAATCACATAACTTATTTGTCAAAACAGTTTCTAAATATAATTAACGGATTATGTATAAGCATAGTTACTATTGTGTAAGTAAATTCATATTTTGCACATAAAATATTGTAAGTGCCACGCATTTATTTTGAAGACATTGTATGTTAATACTGCAACTTAATTTTTTTGTTATTTCTGTTTTTTTTTTTTATAAATTTTTGTTATTTCTTTTAAATTCCTTCTAAAATAAATTTTATTCTTGAAAAAAAAAATACTTTTAATAATTTATTTCTTATAATTATCTTAATAAAATGTTATATTTTCTGCAAATAATAAAATGGTTTATGAATAAATTCTAAATTGTGTGAAATTGAAATTTGTGTTTGTTGTGTAGTTTTGAGTGCGCGTGTGGCTGATATTTTTTATATATACAAATACATATATATACATATATCTTGCCAAGAAACCGAATCGTATTATTAGATCGTATCGAATTATGATCCATGTAAATATGTAAATAGTCGAGATTGTGAATTTTTCTATTATATATACATAAATATATGAAAAAAAATTGTACTTTTTTATGAACAGAGGAAATAAAATGCCCTATTGCCAATAATGATTGTTATTTTAAATATACCAGCTGATATTGAAATATATTATATATGCGTAAGGAAAAAAATGTTTATTACCACCTATCGACATTCCGGGAGAAGCTCGTAAACATCAGATCACTCTGTACTGGAATCATCACAGTGTGGATCTTCGAATTCTAGTGAGTAATTAACAGGCTTCTTTCTGATGATAGGACTTTGAATGATCTCATGTATACGAGCTTTATAAGACAAAATGTTAAATCTGTATTAAGTACTTACACATCAGTATATCATGAAAAATATACTGTATTTATATTTCAAAATAAATTCTATTATTTTTATATTTTGTTTTATTTTTATTGAAAAATCTATACTCGAACATTACACGAAGAAAATAATATAAAATAATACAATGAATATTAAAAAGGTTATTCCGAAGCGAGCATTCGGGTATTTTGATGAAAATTATGATGGAATATGTTTAAAATACATCCCAGTCTTGAATAGTGACATATTATTACATCCCTATTACAAATTTCCTCCTGTAAAAGATCCTGAAATTATAAGTAAAGCTTTTATTTATCTATCAAATATTTTATTTTTATTTTATCTTTAATTTATACCAGGAAGGCCTTACAGGTAACCCCAATGCACCTTCCTGGCCAGAAACATTCTACATTTGATACAAATATTATTAGTATTATACAAATACATATCAATTAACATCCACAGAGACATCTATGGTCAAATTTGTAAACTTTCAGCATTTTAAACAATTCAGTAAATACATATCAATTAACAACCACAGAGACATCTATGGTCAAATTTGTAAATTTGCAGCATTTTAAACAAATCAGCGCAATTAGAGATTGCTAAAAACTCTAGATTATGCGAGAAAATAGGAAAAGTTGCCAATTTTTTGGAACCGTTTCAATGAAAATCAGATAAATTGGCAAACTCTGATAGTGAAAGATCGACCTGGAGTCACAAATCCAAGGTCTGGCCAGCAGAAACCAGTGAGATTTTAACCCCTGACCACTCTGTTCAAAGTATTATATGCTAACCACTAATCAATTCTGCTGGTTGCTATATGCTTTTACTATTAATGCCAGTTTTCTACTTGAAATGATCCACGAAATATTATTATAAATAAAATTCAACATTTGCAATGACTTGAAGTGCCTTGATAAATTAAATAGATCATAAACATTATTGACTTCGTAGAACCAGCCGTCGAACAGTCCGAAGAAGAGTTTTATAGAAGTGTCTGCTCTAAATTGAAAGTAAATACAATTAATCTATTCATAGATCAATTACCAAGTGATGAAATCAATTTGAAGGTATAATTGAGTGCAATTTTAATTGCAATGTGAATTACAGTCTAATGAAAGTTAATTTAATTGTTTAGTACTACGGACTGAATTCCAAGCATATAGAAACAATATGTCGCACGTTAATGAGGAATAATAATATCAAAAAGTTGGACCTTTCATACAATTTCTTGTCAGAAGCGTCTTGTATTAGCCTTGCAGCTCTTTTGGCTAGCAATCAAACTATTGAATGCCTAAATTTAACTAATTGCAGGTAACAAGGTAATGACGATACATATTTTGGTTTCATACGATATGATTTGTTTATAAATGTGTTATTAGAATACAATGCGAAGGCGCAAAACAACTAGCCGAAGGCCTCAAGTCGAATACAACATTGAGAATACTGTTTTTATCATGTAATTTTATAAAAGATGATGGGCTAAAAGCTATTTTTTCTCCGGAAATAACTGCACCTTTAGAAAAGTTAGTAAAAAACGTATACAAAATGGTATCGTTTCATGTTTTTAATACTTCCTCAATTATTTAAGGTGTATTCTGAAGCGAAATGATCTGCACGTGCCGTCGGAGTTGATATCTTATTTGTCACAAAGCTATGTGACTTTGAAAGAAATTGATTTGTCTTGGAACGTCATCGATGTTACAAATGGTATTTGCAAATCTTGAAATGAAAGTGTTTGATACAATGATTGATAATTTACCACTCATGCAAATTATAGGAATTCGACCTTTGCTTAGGAACTTGAAAAGTAATGAATCAGTGGAAGTATTGAATTTATCTTGGAATGCATTAGAAAAAGTTGCAATTGCGTTCAAATTCTTTTTTCAAGTAAATGAAACGTTGCGATATTTGGACCTCAGCTATAACAGGTGAATGATTTTAAAGATATAAATCGGTTTATTATATTATATAATATGATATTATGAGTGTACTAGTGTTGTACCCGATGAAATATAATCGCATGGGTATTGGCAGTATTTTAGCTGTGACGCACATATGTATGTCGAATCAAAACTACTGTTGCGTAGGGGTGGGTGGAGAATCCAAGTAAAAGGCCAAAGTCGTGTAGGCGGGGTACGATGTGTTGACCGTATCCCGGCCTAACGAAACACTGTTGTGTGGTTCAAAGATGGGGTCACCAATGTAGGCGGGGTAGCGATGTGTTGACAGCGCTGTTGGATGATCAGAAGGTTGCGTAGATCACGTCGGATTAGTACCAATGTAGGCGGGTTACATGTGTGTTGACCGTATCCCGGCCTAACGAAACACTGTTGTGCTAGTTTTATAAAGTTTTATTGTTTGCCTATGGTTGTACAAAGGTATGGTATTTGTGGGCAAAAGTATGTCGTTCAGCGGTCTCTGGATATGGTAGAGTGTCGCTGGCTCAGCATTCAGCTATGTACGGAAGGTCTCTGGATACGGCAGTGTGTTGCTGGCTCGTCCGGCTGGTTGATCTTCCAAGTCCGCGTAGTGTAGTGGTGGCTGGTCAGGAGCTGTATGTTGACTGGTCTGCTGCTGTGTGTCGACGCTTGCTGCTCTGGGTCGACTGGTCTGGTGCTGTGTGTCGACGCTTGCTGTTGTGGGTCGACTGGCGTTGTTTGGGTTGTACCTCCTTTTATAGTGTTTTTGGAATGCTTGGTGGAAGTGGTTATTGACGCGTACGAGAGGAATTTTGTTTTCGTCGAGGCGTCGAATTTTCTGGAATGCTTGATGGAAGTGGTTATTGACGCGTACGAGAGGAATTTTGTTTTCGTCGAGGCGTCGAATTTTCTGGAATGCTTGGCGCCTTTCCGCTCGATGTATTTTAATGGTGGCGGCGTGTTTCGACCGGTTTTGGTTCCACTCGACTGGTAGGGGCGTTCCGCCTGAGTTTAATATAATGACTGCAGGTGCATGTCTTCTGGGTTTCGGGAATGTAGTTTGTTGTTGCGGAATATTCTCGAAGGTTTCGATGACGATGACGACGACGAGATTCCTACATGGCTCTCCGGTGAGTGTTAGCGATGTGTGTGATTTTGTGGGAATCTTGATGTGTTGGAGTCTGTTGACTCGATGGCGTCGTTGTTTGTCCGGTTGTGCTGGAGAAAGTTGTCTCAACAGCGGGTCTTGTGTTGCATGCCGGTCCAAGTCTTGTTCTCTACCAGGTTGCTTATTTTGGGCGAGCTGCGTTGGTAGTGAAGGTTTGCAATGGCTTGGATGGTGCTGTTGTGCAGGCTGCTGTGTTCTGCGTGGAGTCATTCGCGTGACTGTTTTGCTGGTTGTGCTGGAGTTAGTTGTCTCGGCAGCGGGTCTTGCGTGAAGAACGTTGGTTGACGAAGTGCGTTGAGTGCTGGTCTTCGTTGGTTGTGCTGGAGTTAGTTGTCTCGGCAGCGGGTCTTGCGTGAAGAACGTTGTTTGACGAAGTGCGTTGAGTGCTGGTCTTCGTTGGTTGTGCTGGAGTTAGTTGTCTCGACAGCGGATCTTGCGTGAAGAACGTTGGTTGACGAAGTGCGTTGAGTGCTGGTCTTCGTTGGTTGTGCTGGAGTTAGTTGTCTCGACAGCGGATCTTGCGTGAAGAACGTTGGTTGACGAAGTGCGTTGAGTGCTGGTCTTCGTTGGTTGTGCTGGAGTTGGTTGTCTCGACAGCGGATCTTGCGTGAAGAATGTTGGTTGACGAAGTGCGTTGAGTGCTGGTCTTCGTTGGTTGTGCTGGAGTTAGTTGTCTCGACAGCGGATCTTGCGTGAAGATCGTTGGTTGACGAAGTGCGTTGAGTGCTGGTCTTCGTTGGTTGTGCTGGAGTTAGTTGTCTCGACAGCGGAATTTGTGTGGAGACTGTTGGTTAGCGAAGTGCGTTGAGTGCTGGTCTTCGTTGGTTGTGCTGGAGTCGGTTGTCTCGACAGCGGGTCTCGTTTTGCGTACCAGTCCGAGTTGTTCTTTTCTACCATGTTGCTTATTCTGTCTAGGCTACGTTGATAGTGAAGGTTGGTGGTCTGGACGATGTTGTTGTGCAGGCGTTGTGCTGATTGTGCTGGAGTTAGTTGTCTCGACAGCGGCTGTGTTGTGTTGGAGCTAGTTGGCTCAGTGGCGATTTGTTTCGCCGGTTGTGCTGGAGTGTGTTGACTCAACAGCGGGTTGTGTTGGTAGCTGGTCCATATGTACTTTCACACCATGTTACTGTTGCTTTGTAGGCTGCGCTGTGGGCTGCTATGTAGGCTGCGATGTGGGCTGCTATGTAGGCTGCGATGTGGGCTGCTATGTAGGCTGCGATGTGGGCTGCTATGTAGGCTGCGCTGTTGACTGCTGTCGTGGCGGCTGTTGGTTGTTGTGGAGGCTGCACTGTGGGCTGCCGTGTTGACTGCGCTGTTGACTGCTATGAAGGCTGCGTAGTTCAAAGATGGGGTCACCAATGTAGGCGGGGTACGATGTGTTGACCGTATCCCGGCCTAACGAAACACTGTTGTGTGGTTCAAAGATGGGGTCACCAATGTAGGCGGGGTAGCGATGTGTTGACAGCGCTGTTGGATGATCAGAAGGTTGCGTAGATCACGTCGGATTAGTACCAATGTAGGCGGGTTACATGTGTGTTGACCGTATCCCGGCCTAACGAAACACTGTTGTGCTAGTTTTATAAAGTTTTATTGTTTGCCTATGGTTGTACAAAGGTATGGTATTTGTGGGCAAAAGTATGTCGTTCAGCGGTCTCTGGATATGGTAGAGTGTCGCTGGCTCAGCATTCAGCTATGTACGGAAGGTCTCTGGATACGGCAGTGTGTTGCTGGCTCGTCCGGCTGGTTGATCTTCCAAGTCCGCGTAGTGTAGTGGTGGCTGGTCAGGAGCTGTATGTTGACTGGTCTGCTGCTGTGTGTCGACGCTTGCTGCTCTGGGTCGACTGGTCTGGTGCTGTGTGTCGACGCTTGCTGTTGTGGGTCGACTGGCGTTGTTTGGGTTGTACCTCCTTTTATAGTGTTTTTGGAATGCTTGGTGGAAGTGGTTATTGACGCGTACGAGAGGAATTTTGTTTTCGTCGAGGCGTCGAATTTTCTGGAATGCTTGGCGCCTTTCCGCTCGATGTATTTTAATGGTGGCGGCGTGTTTCGACCGGTTTTGGTTCCACTCGACTGGTAGGGGCGTTCCGCCTGAGTTTAATATAATGACTGCAGGTGCATGTCTTCTGGGTTTCGGGAATGTAGTTTGTTGTTGCGGAATATTCTCGAAGGTTTCGATGACGATGACGACGACGAGATTCCTACATGGCTCTCCGGTGAGTGTTAGCGATGTGTGTGATTTTGTGGGAATCTTGATGTGTTGGAGTCTGTTGACTCGATGGCGTCGTTGTTTGTCCGGTTGTGCTGGAGAAAGTTGTCTCAACAGCGGGTCTTGTGTTGCATGCCGGTCCAAGTCTTGTTCTCTACCAGGTTGCTTATTTTGGGCGAGCTGCGTTGGTAGTGAAGGTTTGCAATGGCTTGGATGGTGCTGTTGTGCAGGCTGCTGTGTTCTGCGTGGAGTCATTCGCGTGACTGTTTTGCTGGTTGTGCTGGAGTTAGTTGTCTCGGCAGCGGGTCAGGTGCATGTCTTCTGGGTTTCGGGAATGTAGTTTGTTGTTGCGGAATATTCTCGAAGGTTTCGATGACGATGACGACGACGAGATTCCTACAGTCGTGTCACAACATTTATTGGTGATTAAGGAGATACACGCACTGGCAGTGCTCCGTCCAGAATGTCTTGATATCGCCTAAGTACCGCCTTTATAACGGGTCGGTCGCTCAAGGCATCTTCACGTCTGGTTTGCTTGCCATTTGTTATGGTCACGTACCAGATGTCCCACGCTACCGCTGTGGATTCTGAGAACTCTACCGGAATGAGACCGCTACCCCCACTAAGTGCATTCGGGGGGAGATAATCTTCGAAACCAATTATAACGGTCACACAGTCTCTGGGATGCTACTCGGCCTAATCCGATTGCGCTTACTCGGCCTAATCCGAGTGTACGTAACACTACTATTATACATAGTACGGCGAGCGTTATCTTACACAGACACATAATAGCGATATTATATTTAACCAGCAGTATGGACTAGTGGTTGGCATATCTTGCTATGGTCATACTGCTGGCCAGACCTTCGTTTGTGACCAGGTTGATCGTTTCCTATCAGAGTTTACCAATTCTTCTGATTTTCATTGAAACGGTAAATGCAAAATTGACTTCCCCCCCCTCCATTTGTCTCGTAATATCTTGAGTTATTCTATTATATCTCAAGGTTCACCGGGTTTCTCTCCATACATGTCTCTGTGGATGATCGTATAAACATTCGTATTGTTGTATAAATGTTTATTGATCGTATTGTATACGATATTTGCAATGGTAAACGGACTACTAGTCATATGTGAACTAGTCAGAGGACAACCGGTCGCTCTAGATTGGTCACACATGATCACCCGTCACACTAAAACTGGTCACGAAAAAATGGTCACACCCTAAAACTGGTCACACCCTAAAATCGGTCACGAGAAAACTGGTTGACCGATTTTAGGGTGTGACCAGTTTTCTCGTGACCAATTTTAGGGTGTGACCAGTTTTAGTGTGACGGGTGATCACGTGTGACCGATCTAGAGCGACCGGTTGTCCTGTGACCGGTTCACATTTGACTAGTAATCACCGAACCGTTTGCAATATTTGACCATACAAGTCATATGTTATTTCGAATTATGTATGTATTTATATATAATTTGGTGTTTCTTTTTCTGTTTAGTACACTTGTCGCATTGTAGCGATATGTAATGACGAGGGTACATACATTGATTGAATTAATAAAATAAAATAAAAATGATTGTTCCAGATTACGAGATCATGATGTGTCGATAATATCGTCGTGTTTCAACATTTTAAAATCGTTGGAAACCATAAAAATTGGAAACAATCCTGTAAGTATGGATGGAGCGTTGATAGTGATAAATAATTTTCAAAACAAAGCTGACGTTTTGAAAACATTGAACATGGAAAATATTTGTGTTACGCCTGAATTTGTAAATGTAAATTGTTTTGTGAATGGATGGATGTACGTATTTGTAGTAAAGTAGTTGATAATTTATTGGAAATATGTATGTATGTATGTAGGTCGCAAGGAATGTGATGGTAGAAGAAGATGATGTTGAAATAATATATGGAAACGTTATTGGTGATTATACGATAATCGGTCCCAATTTTCGAGAATTGTTGATCAAAAGAGCAAGATATCTATCAAAAAAGTCGAAGAATAAAAATAAAAGAGATTTTGCGTAATTTTAAAATTGCATATATTTCATTTTAATATATTATTGGTTATTTGTTATTAAAACTTCATTATGTTTATAGAAAATTTGCAATTAAATTAGACGAAGCTTTTCCGGGTCCTCCCGAAAATCAAGAATTCATTAAATACGTAAAGAAGAAACGAATTATAAATAAAAACAAAGTTTTGATCCAAGAAATAGTCGATGCGTTTCCATCTAGGAAAAAAAATCACACTGATGTCATAGGTTTACACATTTATTTGAAACTATTATATACATATGCTCGTTCAAAGTTAAAATTTGTATTATAAATTTCATTCAACTAATCTGTCTTTAGAAATGTCGAAATTTGCAAAAACAATGTGGCCAGAAGTTGTTGAACAGCTTATAGAAGCTGAAAAAGCAAAAGCTGCGCGGGCTCTGTTAAAAAAACAAAAAAGAAAGAAGAAAATTCGGAAGCCTAGAAAACCTAAACTATAAATATATTCAAAATGTTAAAAACCGATTCAAAAACAGAGATCTGGAGCGGAGCGTGGAGCGGGAACGCGGAGCAGTGGAGCAACGAGTTTTTGCGGGGAGCAGGAGAGGAGCTGGAGCACAACAAAGATTTGTTGTGCTCCACTGCTCCCATATTTTTTTATTACCAGAATCTCATTCAAAATTTAAAAATTAAATTAATGCGTTTTATAAATTTATTATCAAATTTATGATAAATTCAATATTTGGTGATTTTAAGCCGTGATGTAATTTGACATATGGCGCACCACCTAGTTTAGTTATATTATTTGTATTTAATATGTACGCATTTTTTCACACTATATATTAAATATTTTGTTTTACATACTTTTTTTCACTTATTATTGTTTGCTATATATTCTTTCTTTTTTAATTTTCCATCATAATCAAATTATATTCTTGATTATTTTCTCTATTTTTACTACCATGGCACTTTGGAATATCCTGCTATGTAACATGTAGTTTAGTTACATTATTATTATTTAATATGTATGCATGTTTTTTTATGATTCCTGTTATTCCTATTATGTATGCATGTAATTCCTGTTCCCGTTTTTCCCGTTCCCGAGCTAAAGTCGTGGTAACCTGACTTACTACCAGTGGCGGCTTGTCCATATGGGCTGCAGGGCTGCAGTCCTTCCAATACAGTACAAATGCATGCTATTTTTGTCGTCTACAAGGGCTGCGGGCTGCAGACCTCCCAGTACAGTACATATTCAAGCTAGTTTTGTTTTCATTCGATCACTGGTTTGGTTAACGAGCTACTACAGCCGGAATAATCTCTGCAGCCCCCCACTATGAAATCTCACGAGCCGCTACTGCTTACTACCTACCTAAACTCTACGTTACACTGCCCCCTTCTAAAAAGCCATAATCCCATCGATTACAATTACACCGGGGCCCGAATTTTCTCTGTACGGCCCTGTGCGTACCTAATTATCATAGGCCTAAGCTCGCGGAGCAACTAAAAAAAGTGGTTGGTAAACGTAATAATTCTATCGGTAAATGTCTTTTAAATTTTAATAATGTGTACGATTGTTTAAAATTCTAAATATTGATCAGGTACAGCCACTGACAGCAGCGAGCAGTCCGAGTGGTCCCGCGTTTAGGCTTTAACCAGAGAAATGTTATAATAATAGAAGGGCCCTTACGAATAAATAAATTGTATCAATATTACGCGGTACGTCTCGTACAACTACATTACATATATACTTCGTACAGCAATGAACAGGAAATGTCGGGTACAGCAGTACCCGACATTTCGAATTCATACCTTACAGCAACATCCGTCAACGTATCGTATCCGTCTTTTTGGCCATCGTGGAGATATACACGCGAATTACGTGCCATGAGTCTGCCGCTTTGCTGTTTTGGACCAATTATCGATAGTGACAGTTGACAGCTGTTCAATCTTTCGACATGGTTTTGGCGCTGACAATGACTTTTTGACAATGCTTCCTTAAATTTTGTAGATTTTTTGGTGATTTGTGTTTTTATTTTATCCAGTATTTTTTCAAATCGGTATCGGTTCATACGGAAATATTTAAAAAAAATTTGTCCATCATCCACAAGCTCCTTATACAGTGTCCAAAACTCTCCTTCGGTTTTTCTATTTTTTAACATGGGATGCACATCATAACGCCTCCGTGCTTTTTTATTGCCTTCTTGAGCTTCTTCTTCCAACAACAACGCGATTATACATAATTTTTCGTTCGATAAACGCCGAAACATTTTTTCCTGACTTGTATTCTGACGCGTAGCTACGAATGCACGTGTATGCATTCGTATTGTAAGTACTCGACAATACGACGTAAGCAATATTGCGCCGTATCGTCATGGCTTGTAATGTATAAGTAAGCCGATTTTGCCTTGCACTCGGCCAAAGTGCTGTAAACGTGACGTGACCACGACGGGTCTACGTGACGAGCCGGAATGTTAAATTACAGAAAACACAAATATCGGAAGGCAAAGATCGAAAATCGAAAGATCAAAAAAAAGGGTGCATGGTAAACGGTACATACTCACGTACGTACTCACTTAATTTGCGCGAGCAGGGTACAACAGGAACAAGAGGAACAGGCTTTTCCTCCCGTATTCTGGGCGCGCACATTAATACGGGAGGAAAAGCCTGTTCCTCTTGTTCTTGTTGTATCCTGCTCGCGCAAATTAAGTGAGTATGTACCGTTTACCATGCACCCTTTTTTGATCTTTCGACTTAAGATCTTTCGATTTTCGATCTTTGCCTTCCGATATTTGCGTTTTCTGTAATTTAACATTCCGGCTCGTCACGGAGACCGGACCACGACGTGTAGGTAGATATGAATAGAAATGTAATAAAATGACATATTTGAAACGGAGTCGTGCAGTGCTGTTAAGTATGAACAGACGTGCAGTGCTGTTAAGTATGAATCGAGCAATAAACATTTTCTTCCAAACTCAACTGAGTTTCCATAGGCCGGGAAACGATCGAAACCTTTAACCCGCCCTATAACCACCAATTTTAAATTTTTGGGTGTGACCAGTTTTCTCGTGATCAATTTTTTAGTGTGACCAATTTCAGCGTGACGGGTGACGACGTGTGACCAATCTAAAGCGACCGGTTATCCTGTTACCGGTTCACATTTGACTAGTAATCACCGAACCGTTTTTATCGTTTTATCGGACTTTGTACGTCGAGCACCAAGCATCAAATACGACTGATGCTAAAATTATTTAGAAATGTCTGTGGACAATCGTCGCTTGACAACAATATAACGCCTAAAGCCACTTCTATTATTATAATATTTCTCTGGCTTTAACCAAAAACATCCATTTTATTATACAAAGTCGATTTAGAACATAGTATTTTGAGCTGGAATTTAGAAACGCTATTCGAAATTCGTATAATCGAGAGCGTTCACGGATGCGCAGCTCGGCGTTTGCGAACGCAAGTGCGTTCGCGATCTGCGCGCGTTAATCGCTACGAGTGTGTAGTGTGCAGAGAGTGGTGGAGTGGTGTGAGTGGTGTGTGTGGTTGTGGTTGTGGTTGTGGAGTGTTGAGTGTGCGGAGTGCGGTGGGGGGTGTGCGGGGACTTTGCGGGAGGCGACCGCTCCCGCCCTCCACTCCACTCCACTCCCTGCGAGCTGTTTTCGCCCTTATCGCCAGCGCGCCAACGACTATTGTGCCAGACCACACCACACCACACCACACCACACCACACCACACCAAACCATATCACTCGCTTCTCACCCGATTCGCATCGCACCACACCTACACCTACACTCAACACTCAACACTCAACACTCAACCATCGATCTACTGTCGACGGTGAAAGCTACACCTGACTTTCTGACTCCGACTCCGACTCCGACTCCGATCTCGACCAGAGAATGCGACTCTGACGACGACTCCCGAAGCCTTGGAACACCAGGTCTGAACGACCCTTCTTCGAACATCCCCTCCCCCCACCCCCTCCCTCACCCGCTCATCTGTCAAAATCCGTCACAAAACAAAAGAATATCGCATTTTGTGTTCATCTCGTTTTATTTACGTTTATTCATTTGTTTTGTAACCGTTTTGCTAATGACAATTGACGCTTGGAATGTCTGTTCATTGCTTTTCATAATGTTGATGTTTACTCAATGTTTACTCTTCTCTAGCTTTATATTAATTAGGAACACTCCATACTCGCATGTTCCACTATAAATTTTGATGCAGTGACGATATTTAGAAATTTCCGCGAAAATAATTTTTTTATAGGTTAGGTCAGCATAAGCATTTTTTTTTTTACCTATTCTGTATTCACTTTCATGTCAAAAAGTTAAACTGGAATCAGACACCAAATTTATTATTTTCCTTTTGAACGTACATATGTAGAATTATGCTAATTCGATCATTTTTCTAGATTATGCACTTATTGCAAAATACTGCCACCTCAATATTTATCGATATTAAACGGTCAATGTACCTTTAAAATAAATCAAAATTGATATATGTATTCTAAAATTTTTTCGATGACTTTTCGAAACTGCAATTTATACTAACAATTGAACAAAATGTTTGTTTCGGCTTAACAAGAGACATTTCAGAGGCTAAGGATATTCAAAAATAGACAACATCATCATAAATTTCTTAAATGAGGCTAAAATATTTAGGCTAAAATATAACCTTTCCTTGAAAGGAACGAAGATCCAAATCAGGGTTAAAAATGAAAATATCCACGCTCAAGGTCAGCAACAGAAGATTCAGATATGGCTGGAACCTAATGTGACCTTTTTTAACAATGAAATGCTTTGTATTTTTAATTTATTTACTATTAAATATTGTATGTATACGTGAATATCATTGTTTGTTACATTGTAATCAAATCTAATCGATTTTACATAGATATAATTGCATAGTTGAAATATTTGTTCAGAATGAATCGTGAAATATTTAAGAATGAGTAAAAATATCAAGAAAGGCTTATGTGATATTATGTATTATCTCTAGATATCGTTATTTTGGACTAATGTTTTGTATCGGTTTGATTTCAGATTGGAGAGTTGGTAGTTGGCTTTCGACGAAATTGCGAAACGACGATCGATAAATGAATACCGTAAAATTTGGAGATACCTGAGTCGATAGCCGTTGGGGTTGGCACAATGTTCAGGGGCAGACATAGTCCTGAACTGTACCACCACATTCACCTGCACAGTCATAAATGCTCCAATTCTAGTGACACCAGTTCGGCGTACAGCGGCAGCGACACAATGACGTCCGTGCACAGCTCCCTCGACATGGACGGCGAAGTCGACCTATCCGGTCTGCTGGAGTCCATCGTCGACTCGGACGAAGAGGAGGACTTCGAGGAGACGGACAGTCTCACGGTGAGGGACGCCGTTCGAGACTGCCTCGAAAAAGATCCTTCCGAGAGGAACGAAGACGACCTGGAAACCTTGTTAGAATTCACCCAGCCTCTGAAGGCGTTCACGAACATGACTCTAACCGTTCGACGAGCTCTCTGCTCCGTCATGGTGTTCGCCGTCGTCGAGAAAGCTGGCACTATAGTGATGAACGACGGCGAGGAACACGACTCTTGGTCCGTTCTCATCAATGGACACGTCGAAATCAAACACCCAAGCGGAGAGATTGAAAATTTACGCGTCGGAGACAGCTTCGGCATGTCGGAGGCGACGTTGGAGAAGCTGCACCATCGAGGCATCATGACGACCAGATGCGACGATTGCCAATTCGTCTGCATCACGCAGATAGACTACTACCGTATCTTGCAGCAGGGCGTGGAGAATACGAGGCGGCACGAAGAAGGCGGCCATCTCGTCATGATCACGGAGCTGCGGAACGAAGCCAATCAAGGACACGTCGTCATACGGGGGACGCCCGATCATCTCATGCTCCAATTGATCGAGACGAATCCTTGTGATCCGACTTACGTTGATGATTTTCTTTTAACTCATCGGACTTTTATTTATAATCCTTTAATCGTCGCTAACCAATTGTTGTGCTGGTTCGATGAACCCGCCTGGCGGGATAATGTAACGAGTGTCGTCATCGCTTGGGTCAACAATCACTTTACAGACTTCGAAATGGATCCGTCTATGATGGACTTCTTGGAGAACTTTGAATCGTGTCTCGAACGGGAGAAAATGGAGATGCAGTTGAGGTTGTTGAACATCACGTGCACTGCCAAGGCGCGGACGAGAAGTGTCACTCTGTCTAGGTCTTCTAGGGACGAACCGTTGAACTTTGCAATTTTCGGCGGGTACGAGAGAGGCTTCGGTATTTTTATTCTTAAGGTAGATAAGCAAACGAAGGCGGAAGAAGTCGGATTGAAAAGGGGCGATCAGATTTTGGACGTCAACGGCCAAGCGTTTAGACACGTCAGTCATGCGAAGGCTATAGAAATAATAACGGGGTCGACTCATCTTTGCCTGACGGTGAAGAGTAACCTTTTAACGTTTAAACAAATGCTCCTTTTACCTGAAAATTCCCCACGACAGCGCGGTTATAAAGTGTCGGACATGGTTCGCTGGCCCGATCCGCGAACTCGCTTCTCCACTGTCGAACTTTTAGCCGACGATTCCGTCAACTACTCGAATACGTTTCAGTCGCCTAATAAAAAACCACCACCTATAAAGAAAGATTCTCAAAAAGGCTTTATGACTCTCGGCCCCAAAAGACGCTTACAGAAAGCTTTAATGAAAATGAACATTTTACCAAAAAATATTATATCTGACGGTATTCACACCGACGACAGTTGTATATCGAGCACGGACTCGTTAAGCAAAAACAGCAACTCTTTTTACAATTCGCACAGCAACCCCGACCTCATATCCATCTGTTACGACGAGCTACAATCGTCCGATTATCCCGAGCACGTTCTGAAAGTATACAAAGCCGATCAGACGTGTAAACATTTACTCGTACACAAAGAGACGACTGCGCACGAAGTCGTCATGTTGACGCTGCAGGAATTCGGCATTACAGATCCCAGTTCGCATTTTTCGCTTTGCGAAGTTTCAGTATCGGAAGGCGGCATAATCAAACAACACACGCTGCCTGACCAATTGCAGAATCTAGCCGAACGTATCGGACTCAGTTCGCGATATTATTTAAAAACTAACGGCGTTACGGAGACGTTGGTACCCGATGAGATGGCGCCGGAACTGCTGCGAGAGAGCATTGTTCATTTTCTACAACTCAACGCCGTCGAAGTTGCAGTTCAACTCACGCTGCAAGACTTTAGCATTTTCCGGCAGATCGAAAGCACCGAGTACATCGACGATTTGTTTAAATTGAAGAGTCGATACGGTATGCCGATGTTGTTACAATTCGCCGAGCTCGTCAACAAGGAAATGTTTTGGGTCGTGACGGAAGTCGTCAAAGAGCAAAACATTGTCCGACGGTCGAAAATAATCAAACAGTTCATAAAAGTCGCACGGCAGTGTAAGGAATGTAAAAATTTCAACTCGATGTTTGCTATCATTTCCGGACTCGGACACGGTGCAGTGTCGAGGCTGCGACTAACATGGGAAAAACTCCCGACTAAATATCAAAAGCTGTTCTCCGACTTGCAGGAACTGATGGATCCCTCGCGGAACATGTCAAAGTATCGGCAGTTGGTTCAGCTGGAGCAGGGCCGGTGTCCCGTCATTCCGTTCTATCCCGTTGTCAAGAAAGACCTCACATTCATACACGACGGCAACGATTCCGAAGTGGAAAATCTAGTTAATTTCGAAAAGTTGCGTATGATCGCCAAAGAAGTGCGATCGCTGACCAACATGTGCAATTCTACGAACGACATCAAATCTTTATTAGACCAGGCCGACTTTAAACAGATACCGCCAGGGTTGGGCCAGCCGGGACAGGTCACCGTCAAGCGACGGAAAAAGTCCACAGCGGCGCCGAATCCGAAGAAAATGTTCGAGGAGGCTCAAATGGTAAGGCGGGTGAAGGCGTACTTGAACAAGATGCAGGTGGAGACGGACGAGGAGCGGTTGCATGCGCTGTCGGCCGAATGCGAAGGCAGCGGACTGGCTCCGGGGCCCCAGCGCAAGAGACACCCTTCACCGTCGCTGTCGACGACGAGCAGCACCAGTTCGGCCAGCGAAGGTAAGAAAGGATTCGGCGGGAACAAGTTCGGAGCCGCCTCTCCTCAAGCCGTGCGGAAACTGCTGGCTCTGTCGGAGCCGGCCAAGACCCGACCGCACCAGCCGAGAGCACCTCCGCCTCCTGGCCCGTCGCCGTGCGCTCACCGCCGCGTCGGTTCCACCAGCAGCTCCGGCTCGAGCTGCTATCACCACGGAGGCAGAGCCGTCCACGAACGCTCGCACTCGGACACCCCAACTCCTCTACCTTCCGTCGACCTGTCCGCCGAGAGCAGCAGTGTCACGTCTCTGGTGAATCTACCCTTGCGAAAAACTGGTTCAGTGACTTCCAGTGACAGTGGGCATAGTTCGTGCGCCCCCGGATACGTAAGGGTGCCACCCCCCCAGTCGGTGCTGTCTCATCGGTTGCCTCCGCCGTACAACCTGGCCGCTCAGCTGGCGCGGAGCGACCGCTTCAGCCGAGCGCACAGCCACGAGGGGGTGACGAGGCCGTACGACGTCACGTATTACCACGGACCGCCCGAGGACGACGACGAGGAGCAGCAAGTGTCGGCCGTTTGAAAGGGTGTGCACAATTTACATATACATATACACGTGTATGTGCAACGATATTGTTAATTCGCGATTATTACTATATGATACTGTAAATTTATATTATTTGTCATGTATAGTTATGCATTGATGTATACTTAAAAAATGTTTTTTTTTTTTTTTATATAAATATTATGTAATAATTTTGAACAATGCAGAATCACGAGGGTGTACGAGAACATATGGCGTTTTATCACTCGGAAAAAAATTATCAATTGCGCCGGACGGCGATCGAGCACCCCGGCTAAAAACCAAGAAAGATTGACATTTTATCGGACCCACTGATCACCAGTATGATAATGACTACCTATGGCGGGGGACAGATCTGAAGTAGAGAGATATATTTTTCGACTCGGATGATCTGGACTTTTATATATTATACATATACTTATTTATACCTAGTTGTATTTAATATTAAAATATCAGGAAAACTGAGCTTTGCTCGGTAAAGAGTTGTACGTAATCCTTGAACCGAATTTCATGGTCTGTGGCTTTCGTCCTGCTCGCTCATAACCCTGCTTGCGTGCGTGCGAGCAGGATGCAAGTCTCTGGTCTCAAGCGGGGCTATAGTTTGAGACCGGGTTCATTGGAAATTTTACGCCAGAAATAGGGGAAATGAAAAGTTTCGTGTGTAGTTTTCGAGAGTTGACAAATATATACAATTTACAAGATTAGCTCGTTTAATAATATATATAGGATAATGGCCAATTTTTAATATAGTATATTTCTATCTCGAAAACCGGACCAAATAGAAAATTTCAATCATTTCGTGATCAGCGGGTCCAAGATGTATGGTTTTATGTAGTTGTAAGTGCGAAAATTTGCCGTCCAGTGTCACATCAGGTACCGTTCCGATATAACCTTATTTTAGGCTGAAAGGGCTGACGCATCATTTATCAATAATTTTTAATACTGAAAAAAGTGCTTCTGGAAACCCAATGGTTTATATTGGTAACAATTCGAACATCCATTTTATAAAATAAAAATGTGCATTTAAAAACATTTTAATACATTAAAAAAAGTTTCTGTTCAGATTGCATTAAAAACTTTGCTTTGAACATTGAAAAAAATATTTGCTACTTAAAAAGCGGATAAAATGTGCATTAAAATGACAACATCGCGATTACCAAAATACGAACTGACAACGACCAACGCTTCTCTCTACTGGATTCCTTCTTTTTTTAATTACTCTTCGGCTTGCGAAACCTACGACTCGATGACCTGACATCATCATTCACACAAAAGTTGACACTTTTGACAGTTGACAATTATTGTCAATAGCGGAAGACTGCAACGTTGCAACTTTTTGTATCTTCTAATGCTAAAATCTATTATTTAATTGTCACTTTATAGTGCCAAAATATTTTATTCGATGCACAATACGAGATTGTATAATGCACCGAAAATAATGCCAAATTTTAATGCACAAAACATTTATTTTAAGATACAAAGTATTTTTCTCAATGTACAGTTAAATCGCACCTGTCTATATTTATGTGATGATGACTCAATAGTTTTGTATTATAGATAATCGTGCTTGCGCACCATGAAATGAGGCTTATCGGAATCGGTACCAGATATATTTGTATATAAAATTAAATTTTTTATATGTATAAACATTCCATTACATTATCTCAGATTTTATGTGCGAAAAAAATCACTACTTGTATTGAAAAAATGTTCTTCTCGTTTGTTTTAAGGTAGCGTCAAAGATTTTATAAAATTTTCGAAACTCGCGCATTTTCAGTGTCCTAACGGCCATACGTTAAGTTACCCCATAAGAAACGTGCGAAGAATTCCAAAGATTTTTTAGAAACTTAGTAATGTGAAAATTATCTTTAAATGTATTCTGTTGTTACCCTGTGAACTTTCCAGTCGACGGCTGGTGTGTATAGTTTGTAGCTTTTAACTCGTAATGGCACGGTTATAACTTATGTTTGCACATTTTAAACAATGCATACTACATTTATATACAAAAAAACGGTACAATCTTTTTGTCTATTATGTTTAAAAAACCGGATTATTGTTTTTTTTTTTTATATAAATAATGATATATATATATATAATAATTAAATTATTATCTAATATGATGATGTAAATAAGAATTTAATAATTTATAAATGTATAAATATCTGACTCATAGAATATAAAATTTGAAGAGTTTTCAAGATCGCATTATGACGAGCGGTCGAAGAAGAGGCAAGAAAACGGTATTATGTTTCAGTTCAAATGTAAACTCTCTTACAATTAGTTATATTTTGAGACATTGTATATTATTATGATAATTATTTAAATTAATAAGAATCTCTATTGAAAATGACAAAGTTTTTAGACGTAAGTTTTATTCCAATGCACATATTTATCCATATATATATATATATATATATATATATATATATATATATATATATATATATATATATATATATATATATATATATGAATACAATCGCATCACACATTCTCAGACTGTAATAATGATTTTTATATTGTCTATACAAAATGAATGTTTAGAATCCATTATAAAAATATTTATTGAAATAAAATTTCTATCTGCAATCCTCCGTCGTCGTACTTTTCAATCGTATCCACATTTTATCATACATCAAGTTTGAATTGCTCGAGGAATTCCTCCTCGAGCGGATGCAAAACTCTGGCCGGTATCACTAGGCTGTGCAACGGCGGGCCCAAATCCGTCTCGCACATTTGCCTCATCGTGCAGGCGGCTATTTTCTGCGTCTCCGCGCCGACTCTGGCCAAGCCGACGACCAACGAGTCCACCGTCAGATCTGAAACTATAATTTTGAAACAATAAAATTATAAATTTACACAATATATACTAATGGGGCATTTTTTATTTATTATCACCTGTATTTTCAGTCCTATTTTGTATAATTTCTATTAATTGCTGGCATGCTTGACTCGTCGACATAAATCTCGGCTCCATATATACTTTGACTTTCTTCGTCAAGCTCTCCTCAGTGGGTTCTTTAACTTTGATATCTTGATTTTGATTTTTAAATGCTTTTTATTATTACGAAATTATGTTCACAATACATCTTATATCTATTTTAATAGCTACTGATCTACTGATCATTTTCTATTTTACAATTTTAATTTAATTTGGTTAGTAATCACAGTATTATATTATTCTAATGTTAATCTAAAGCATAATAGGAAAAAGAGCTCAAAAACCTATTTACAATCCTTATAAATGTTCATAATACATCTAATACATAATATTAATTAAAGACTATCTAAAGTCGATGACCTAAAGCAGATTGTGTTTAGGTAATCTGTGTTTATACCTGAAGGGTATAGACATTTTGTTGTAATCACCGAGACTCTTCACAAGTGTGTTAGTATGGTTATTAGTGATTCTTTCATAGAATCTACTGGTTAGTTTGTTAGTAATGTCTGTAACAAAACGGAATATTATATATAGCATGCAGTTTTTTCAGGTTAGTATATATGGGTGTATTATAAATTATTTTAAGGGATTTATTTTGTATTACTTGGAGCTTGGAAAGGTTAGTATTCGAGGCGTTATTCCATACAGGTGAAGCATAGGTTAATAATGGTAATATGAGCGCGCGATATAATTTTATTTTATTTAGCGTTGATAAAGAACTATGGCGATTAAATATTGGATATATTGAGGATATACCCCGCATCGCCTTGCATTTCGCTGCCTCAATGTGAGGTGCCCATCTCATTCTTTTATCAAACGTTACTCCTAAATATTTTATTACTGACTGCCATTTCAGACTTTCTCCAGAGGGGATTTTCAGATCTGAACTTGGCTTATGTTTTCTAACTTTGATATCTGAAATTTGGAATAGCAATAGAAACAGTTAATTTTCAACAATAACTGGGTTTACTGGACCGTGTCTTGACACAAACTGACTGTGAAAGAGCTCGTCGAAAGGTTTTGATTACTTTTCGGTCCCCTTATTATACTATTGATTATACAGCGAAGGTTCAGTATCTTTTCAGTGTGTATTTGATGTAAGATTCAAAATGGCCGCCGCGCCAGTTTTTGTTCGTTTTTCACTCGTTTGTGGTTCACCGAGAGAACTTTGTGGATCCAAATGATAGTGAATTGCATACGCAAAATGTTGAGAATATGGATGCGAGCGAAACGGAAGCTCAAACATCAAATACACACATTGACCCGGCGCTGAACCTTTACCGATTAGACTAAAGTCTATAATTTGAATACCTAAAAGGCATAGTGTATGTAAGCCTCTTGTATAGTTGCCTAGAATTTTATCAAAGAAACTATCGGGCTTCCAATTATCGGTCCAGAACGGAATTGATATAGTTTCTCCAAAAGAGTATAACTGCAATCCACAGCATCCTACGGCGTTTATAATAGAAGCATTTTGAATCACCTGCAATGAGATTGGTTAAGTATTTAAATGAGAGTTGAAATTGTCAATTAGAATTTACCTTGTATGGGATGTTCTTTTGCTTGGCTCTTAATAGTATATCGGTATGGGTAGTGGCTCCGAGCGGGTCTCCGACTACTAGTAGTGCAACATCTTGATCTTTGCTACCGTTGAGTAATTCGTCAGTGCCACTTTCGCAAAGTTCTCGGTCGGCGACGATGATCTCCCTTCCGTAGAACTCCTCCTGGAATGGTTGTTATTGTTTATTTGGTGTGAAGTGAGGTTATGTACGTGGAGCGGTGCGGTGTGTGACGTTTGTTTACTAGGGCTTTGTGTCCGACGGTGAGTTGGGAAGTGTAGGCTTCCAAGTATACTTTGTGGCAACCCTTAACGGCTTCCAGGCCTCGCACTGTGATGTCGCGCGCGTCTCCCAACCCTAGACCTACCAGGAATAACATCACGTCTGTTTCAAATCACTTCAGACACACGTCAAGTTTGACAGTTGTGCGATTGCATGCTACCAACTGTGTCATTATTTTTTTATGCTATACAACTGTCATTGTTTAGTAGAATTTTTAAGCTATAATATAAAGGTAAACGGACTACTAGTCATATGTGAACCAGTCACAGGACAACCGGTCGCTCTAGATCGGTCACACGTGATCACTCGTCACACTAAAACTAGTCACGAGAAAACTGGTCACACCCGAAAATTGGTCACGAAAAAACTGGTCACACCCAAAAATTCGACCAATTTTTAATTTTTGGGTTTGACCAGTTTTTTCGTGACCAATTTTCGGGTGTGACCAGTTTTAGTGTGATGGGTGATCACGTGTGACCGATCTAGAGCGACCGATTGTCCTGTGACCGGTTCACACTTGACTAGTAATCACCGAACCAATATAAAAATCTTATAATGTTTCCGAAAGCTCCCGTTCACTAATAACTTATAGCAGCTATTCTCGCGCACCTCCGTTGGCACGTGGGGGATTGTTTAAATGTTCGCGAAAAATAATTAATAACGGTTGAAAAATACACAATTTATGTACCGTTTACCATGCACCCTTTTTTGATCTTTCGACTTAAGATCTTTCGATTTTCGATCTTTGCCTTCTGATATTTGCGTTTTCTGTAATTTAACATTCGTCACGGAGACCGGACCACGACGTGTAGGTAGATATGAATAGAAATGTAATAAAATGACATATTTGAAACGGAGTCGTGCAGTGCCGAAGTCGTGCAGTGCTGTTAAGTATGAACCGACCTATAATCGAGCAATAAACATTTTCTTCCAAACTCAACTGAGTTTCCATAGTCCGGGAAACGATCGAAACCTTTAACCCGCCCTATAACCACCAATTTTAAATTTTTGGGTGTGACCAGTTTTCTCGTGATCAATTTTTTAGTGTGACCAGTTTCAGCGTGATGAGTGACGACGTGTGACCAATCTAAAGCGACCGGTTATCCTGTTACCGGTTCACATTTGACTAGTAATCACCGAACCGTTTTTATCGTTTTATCGGACTTTGTACGTCGAGCACCAAGCATCAAATACGACTGATGCTAAAATTATTTAGAAATGTCTGTGGACAATCGTCGCTTGACAACAATATGTGGGTCTCGGGGGAACAGGGTAGTTCCTCCCCCACGAGTTAGGGCCGAATGGTCGAATGACAGCTCGACTGCCGTAACCATGGCGACCGGTGTTGCCACCCTCTTCTATGGGGTTGCCATTTGCGAATTGCATTTTCTTGGGGGGTTCTCTCTGCTCTCTCTGGGGGCTCTCCGCTGCTTTCCATGTATGCCGGCTTTATGCGGTCTACCGTTACGGTGACATTGGAATCCTTAATTCTCAGTGTGAAGAACTTCGGTCCCCTCTTCAACACCCTGTATGGACCATCGTATGGAGGCTGTAACGGACCCTTGGCAGCATCGTGTCTCAGGAACACCTGATCACTGGTGTGCAGGTCTTTGAAGATAAAGGTTGATCTTGTTCCATGGCGCCGCGGTGGACTGGGTCTCAACCTCGCCATTTGGGACCGCAATCTCTCTGCTAGTTCCGCTGTGTTGGGTCCTCCGTTTCGTTGTGGAGCCAGAAACTCTCCCGGTAGCCGTAGCGGTTGACCATATACCAGTTCTGCTGACGTGGCATTAAGGTCTTCCTTCCATGCCGATCGGATTCCCAGTAACACTGTCGGTAGGGCTTCCGTCCACCCTTCGTCTTGGTGGCACATGATCGCGGCTTTAAGCTGCCTGTGGAACCTCTCTACCATCCCATTTGCTGCAGGGTGGTATGCGGTTGTCCTTATGTGTGTCGATCCCGTCAACCTATTCAGTTCCTTGAATAGAGTGCTCTCGAATTGTCGTCCTTGATCGGTAGTTATTCGTAGGGGGCATCCGAATCTTGCAATCCAACCACTGACGAATTTTTTTGCAACCGTTTCTGCCGTGATATCTTCCATAGGGATAGCTTCTGGCCAGCGAGTAAACCTGTCAACGCATGTCAATAAATACTTGTAACCGGCGGACTGTGGTAAGGGACCAACTATGTCTAAGTGAATGTGGTCAAATCGATTTTCCGGTGGCTGGAACTCTCCCACAGGTGCAATGACGTGCCTTGTTATTTTCGATTTCTGGCAAAATATGCACTCTTGGGCCCATCTTCTGCATTCCTTCTTCATACCCGTCCAGAAATATCGTTGGGTCACTAATTTAGCTGATGCTTTTACCCCTGGGTGCGCCAATTGATGGATTAGTTCGAACGCCTGTTTCCTAAATTTCGCTGGCAAGTACGGCCGTTGCGTTTCTGAAGATACATCACAATAGATGGTCGTCTCTTCGCCTGGAATAGGTATCTTGGCAAACTGCTTGTCGGGATCTCGTAGCAGTTGTGACAGTTCTGTGTCATCCTCCTGCGCTCGTGCTATTGCTTGAAAGTCCATCCCGGAAATTGCTTCTATTCTTGACAGTGCATCCGCTACCACGTTTTCTTCTCCCGATACATGTCGAACATCTGTTGTGAACTGGCCTACAAAGTCTATGTGCCTAAACTGTCTTGGCGAACATTTCTCTGGCTTCTGTTGGAACATGTATATAATAGGCTTGTGGTCAGTGAAAATAGTAAAAAATTTTCCTTCTACCATATGGCGGAAATGCCGGACTGCACTGTATATTGCCAACAACTCCCGGTCGTAAGTGCTGTATCTCCTTTCTGTTCCTGACAATTTCCTTGTGAAGAATGCCAACGGCTCCCACCCTTCGGGCATCTTCTGCTGTAGGACTGCTCCGAGTGCTACATCTGATGCGTCCGTCACCAATGCCAAGTCTGCCCCTGGTTTTGGGTGGCTGAGGAGGGCTGCGTCTGATAAGCTATCCTTGCACTTTCCGAATGCTTCTTCCAACGCGTTGGTCCATGCAATCTTTGCCTTGTCTTTCTTTTTAGATCCTTTTAGCAACTCGTTGAGGGGCGCCTGCAATTTTGCAGCACCCGGAACAAAACGCCGATAGAAGTTTATCATCCCCAAAAACTGCCTTAATTGTTCGATTGTAGCTGGTCGGGGAAATCTTTTCACCGCAGCTACTTTGTCTGCTTGGGGTTTGGTTCCATTTTCTGACACCTCGTATCCTAGAAATCTTACAGTTTTTGCTCCGAAAACGCACTTTGCTGTGTTGACTAAAACGCCATATTCTTGAAACCGTGAAAAAAGTTTTCGTAAGTGGTTAATATGTTCTTCTTCGTTTTCTGACGCTACCAGCACGTCGTCAATATATACGTAGCAGAAATCCAATCCCCTTAGGACTTTGTCCATAAACCGCTGGAAGGTCTGTGCCGCGTTTCTGAGTCCGAAGGACATAAACGGGAATTCAAATAACCCAAACGGGGTAGAAATTGCTGTTTTTTTTATGTCTTCATTGTGTACAGGGATTTGGTGGTATGCGCGCACGAGATCAATTGTAGAAAATAACTTCTTGCCATATAAGGTACTGGCGAAATCTTCTATATGCGGTACTGGATACCTATCTGGTATAGTGCGGGCATTCAACGCTCTGTAGTCCCCGCATGGTCTCCATTCTCCGTCGTGCTTAGGTACTAGGTGTAATGCTGATGACCAACTACTGTCTGATGGTCGAGCGATTCCTTCGTTCAACATGGTCTTGAAAGTCTCTTTTGCGATCTGCAACTTCTCCGGTGCGAGGCGGCGCGGCTTGCAACTTGCTGTGGTCCTTCAGTGGTTCTGATATAATGCACAGTATGATGTTTCATTGTTCTGTTTTTATTTCCTGTCGGCCGCGTTATCTCTGGAAACTCTGTTAGTAGATGGTGAAATGTTGATGTGCCACAAATTGCTTTCACCTGCTCTACTTTTGCTGTTCCTATTGCTCGGCCCCTCACTGAAACAGTTGTGAGATTATCCATCAGTTTCGCATTTTTCAAATCAATCAAAAGACAAAAATGTTTGATGAAATCAGCGCCAATAATAGGCCTTGATACGTCGGCTATTACAAATCTCCATTTGTATACCCGACGTAGTCCCAAGTCTACGTCTACCTCCTTCCAACCGTACGTTTTTATCGTAGATCCGTTCGCGGCGAATAGAAGGTATGATGTCGCTATTTTGCGACCCGGCAATATTGACTTCGGAAGGACACACAGGTCAGAACCGGTGTCGACTAGGAACCGTAGTTTACTGACCTTGTCTGTTACGTATAGGCGGCAAGAAGTGGGGCTGGGGCTGCTTTCCGCCATTAGCGCCTGCCCTGGAAGTTTTCCGCCTGGTTAAACCTGCGCGGTGGCGTGTTCCTGCGGCCTCGGGGACTCTGTTGTCGTGGTTGCCAGCGTCGGCTCCTCGCTGGGGAGTGTGATGGCCTTGATTCTTTCCGATTCGTCTCGTTCGTTTGTAGTAGCCGTCCCATCATCGTAGTCAGGTCATCTACCTTTTGATTTAATGTTTGGAACTCTCCCCGTGTCACATACTCATCATCGGTTTGCCGCCTCTTCTCTCTGCGGTCTGTCATCGCTGCCACGTGGGGGCTGCTGTCGTACCACCTGTCTGCCTTCCTGGCCAGCTTATCCAAATCGGTTTCGTCGCTCATTGCCAGTTGCAAGCTTAGTCCCTCTGGCAGCCTGCTCTCCCACGTGGTTCTCAGCAGATCCTCCGACATTTCCTGGGCCGCCAATATCCGGAGGTCTCTCAGGAACTGTGATGGCTTCCTGTCGCCAATTTCCTCGCATTCGAGGAGTCTGCGATGTCTCTGTCGTTGGCCGACTCCTAACCTCTCCAAAATTTCCTTCTTCAGGAAGGTATATCGCTTGAGTTTCGGGGGGGCCACGTGGATGTCCCAAATCTCCGTCATCACCTCGCGAGGCAAACACGCGATTGTTCTGCAGTATCGCGTGTTTTCGCTAGTGATTCTGGCGGCTTCGAAGCTCGCCTCCATCTGTGCGAACCATATTTGGGGGTTCTCGGCCCAAAAGGGGGGAAAGGGGGGCACGGGCGCCCCCAAAAAGTCAAGATTTACCGTGCTTTGGTTGCGGTCGCTGTTCTCCGCGTTTTCCTCCATGTTGTTCTGCACATTGTTCTCCCCGCCTGCTTCGCCGTCGGACATCGTGTTTCCACAATTGTCGGGAATAATAGGGGGGATGGGGGTGCGCGCTGTCTATCACGTCGGGGTCACCACTGTGGGTCTCGGGGGAACAGGGTAGTTCCTCCCCCACGAGTTAGGGCCGAATGGTCGAATGACAGCTCGACTGCCGTAACCATGGCGACCGGTGTTGCCACCCTCTTCTATGGGGTCGCCACAAATATAACGCCTAAAGCCACTTCTATTATTGTAATATTTCTCTGGCTTTAACCAAAAACATCCATTTTATTATACATTTACAAGTCGATTTAGAACAAAGTATTTTACACAAAATTGCTCTTTAAAGACAATAGAGAAACCGGAGGGCATATTGAAGATCCAGAAACGGGACCATATATATTGAAATCCGAAGTGGAACATGCTATAAAACTAGCAAAGAGTCGGAAAGCTACTGGACCGGATCTGATTCCTGCCGAATTTCTCAAGTTATTGGACGACGATAACATAGAAAATCTAACAAAACTCTATAATAAAATATATTTATCAGGCGAAGTACCTAGCGATTGGTTACAATCCATATTTATCCCGTTGCCCAAAAAGAGTAACGCGAGGACGTGTAGCGACTTCAGAATAATTGGCCTAATGAGTCACACATTGAAGATCCTACTAAAGATAATACAGTGCAGAATTTACTCACGGTGTGAAGAGGCGATTAGCAGAGAGCAGTTTGGGTTCAGACAAGGCTTGGGTACCCGAGAGGCCCTTTTCTGTATGAAAACACTACTCCAAAGATGCAGAGAAGTCCGTAAACCTGTGTACATCTGCTTTATAGACTTTGAAAAGGCCTTTGACCGTGTCCAACACGCTCGCCTGATGGAAACATTAAAAAATATTGGCCTGGATGACAGAGATGTCAGATTGCTACGAAATATTTATTGGAATCAGACTGCAGTAGTACGTGTCGATGATCAATTCACTGATGAGATTCCTATAGAACGGGGCGTCAGGCAAGGATGCATCCTATCACCTACTCTTTTTAACACCTACACCGAATCCATCTTCCACGATGCTCTCCAAGAGGCGGAGGGCATCAAGGTGGGCGGCGAGACGATCACCAATATAAGATATGCTGATGACACGGCACTAGTCGCTGAAAATTTAGCAGACCTGCAAAGATCTCTAGACCGTGTACATCAAGAAAGCAATCGAAGAGGTCTGCGCATAAATCTAAAGAAAACAAAATTTATGATAGTAGATAGAATGCAAACAGACACCGGGAATCTAACCTTGGATGGAGAGGTGATAGAAAGAGTAAAAAGATTCAAATACCTGGGTACCTGGCTGAATGAAGAGATGGACCCAGATGAAGATCTAAAAATCCGCATCGAGATGGCTAGAACAGCATTTGTAAAAATGAAGGCGGCCCTTACAAACAAGCATCTCAATCTTCATACGCGGTTGAGATTCGCGAAGAGCTACGTCTGGACAGTATTACTACACGGATGTGAGACGTGGACTCTGAAAACCAAGATGATCAGCCGCATTGAAGCTTTTGAGATGTGGGTCTATAGGCGTATGCTGAAGATTCCGTGGACCAAAAAGATATCAAACGAAGCTGTCCTCGGCATGATGGGGAGAGGCAGGGAACTTGTTTCTGTCATCAAGCGGAGAAAGATGGAGTACCTCGGACACATGATACGGGGTCCAAAATACGAATTTCTCCGTTTGATAACCATGGGGAAAATAGAAGGAAAAAAATGGATTGGCAGGAAAAAGTTATCTTGGCTTCGAAACATGCGCATGTGGACCGATATGAGCGCCGAAGAGCTGTTCCGAGCCGCTGAAGACCGATGCGGATATATTCAAATAATCGACGAGGTGGTCGCCAACGTCCGGATGCGGACAAGGCATTAACAAGAAGAAGATTTTGAGCTGGAATTTAGAAACGCTATTCGAAATTCGTATAATCGAGAGCGTTCACGGATGCGCAGCTCGGCGTTTGCGAAAGCAAGTGCGTTCGCAAACCTTCACTACCATTGTAACGACCGCAACAGTAACACGGTGTGAAAGTACATATGGACCAGCTACTAACACAACCCGCTGTTGAGTCAACCCACTCCAGCACAACCGGCGAAACAAATCGCCACTGAGCCAACTAACTCCAACACAACACAGCCGCTGTCGAGACAACTAACTCCAGCACAACCAGCAAAACGCCTGCACAACAACACCGTCCAGACCACCAACCTTGACTATCAACGTAGCCTAGACAGAATAAGCAACATGGTAGAAAAGAACAACTCGGACTGGTACGCAACACGAGATCCGCTGTCGAGACAACCAACTCCAGCACAACCAACGAAGACCAGCACTCAACGCACTTCGTCAACCAACGTTCTTCACGCAAGACCCGCCGCCGAGACAACTAACTCCAGCACAACCAGCAAAACAGTCACGCGAATGACTCCACGCAGAACACAGCAGCCTGCACAACAGCACCATCCAAGCTATCACAAACCTTCACTACCAACGCAGCTCGCCCAAAATAAGCAACCTGGTAGAGAACAAGACTTGGACCGGCATGCAACTTGTGTTGAGACAACTATCTCCAGCACAACCGGACAAACAACGACGCCATCGAGTCAACAGACTCCAACACATCAAGATTCCCACAAAATCACACACATCGCTAACACTCACCGGAGAGCCATGTAGGAATCTCGTCATCGTCATCGACATCGAAACATTCGAGAATATTCCACAACAACAAACCACATTCCTCGCAGAACTCACCACACAACACGTGCACTTCTTGGAATCAATCGCCAGTTCCTTCGAGAATGATCCACCCTTCACACTCGAGCGGAACGAAACCCAGACGACGCACACCTGCAGTCATTATATTAAACTCAAGCGGAACGCCCCTACCAGTCGAGTGGAACCAAAACGGTCGAAACACGCCGCCACCATTAAACTACATCGAGCGGAACGGCGCCAATCATTCCAGAAAATTCTACGCCTCGACAAAAGTGCATTCCTCGTTTACGCATCAACAACCACTTCCATCAATCATTCCAGAAAATTCTACGCCTCGACAAAAGCAAATTCCTCTCTTACGCATCAACAGGGACACGGACAATTGGGCGCCCAGGACGATTGGTCGACCAGTGTTACTCGCCACTGCGACAACTGGACGACGAGACTGGCGGACACTGCGTCAATTGGGCCCTGCGTCAATTGGGCGCCCATCGCACTGGGCGATCGTCGACTGGGCGATGGCGACTGGGCGACCTGGGCGCGTGGGCGACCGCCGACGCGGCCCGCTGGTGAAGTGGTCGCCAAGCTTACGTAAACTCTGCGTTTTGCAAGGAACGACCGCGAACGGAGCGTTATAGGAATTTCCGATGCACTGACAAATATTCTACCTACATACATATGCTTTATACCGCTTTATTTTTCGTTTCAGTTTTACCAATTTTTCGTAACAACACGAATCATACTATTAATTTTTTTCGCTATATTATATTACATTTGCTGGAATTTTATATTAAACGTACTTTTATAAATACATGTGTAGCACCTTTTCACAAAAAATAATTGTAAGATGACAAATCATATGTACCTACATATTCTCCAAAATAATATAAAAGAAAAATGATCGATTGAATCTTTCGCGCAGTGCTTTTAGTTTTTTTTCAAATGGACACACTTATTTTTCTTTTAAATGTTATATTTCAGTTTTATCAATTGGATAAATTCACACTCTATTCTCAATTTTCTCAACACTGTATTACATAATAACAAAATATTTTCTAATAGCGATTCTCAAAGTTTTCAAGATTATATTTTTTTTCAATGATGAAATACGTTTACGAAAAAAAAGCGCATACTTAAATACGTTCGCGGAGCTCGAATAATTTTTTTCGGCTTTTCCCATAATTAAATTATTACATCGTTTACGATTCGCAGAGGCAATTCTCGAAAAAAATAGCTTTTTAAAGTAATTTTAAACATCTCCCGTTCTATGGTTATTGTTGAAAATTACATTGAGCCACAAAAAATCACGTTTTTTAGTTACCAGAGCGGAGACTAACCAATCTTTACTAACTTTGACCCACTAAATTCGAATATGATATTGATTTTTGCTGGTTGGTGATCGTTTACGAGATATGAGCGTTTAAAAAAATGCGCGATTTTTACAGTTTTTTGGCTTTTGCGGTCTTTAACTCAAAACCTAGTATTGCTGTGCTCAAAGTGAGTATTGGAATCAATAGTCAGATGTTTTTCCTATTGATTGTGATATGGCATTTCTTTAAAATACTTATAATTAATTGTCTAGCAAATTTTAAAAGTCAAAAATATATTTTTTTTACGGATTTTTTCTCCGTGCTATTTTGCATTTATTTGGCAATTTTTTTATTTCACCTCGTTTATAAGGATTGGTTTTCTATTTCTATATTTTTTATTTTTATCTAAACGTACTAACTCGAGCGGTAATTGCAATTTAAATGCTTTCGTTTTTGTTGCTCAGTGTTATTATAGTCACATTAAAATCTATATGATAGTTTATAGTAATTAAGGCTCATTTCGTTTATCAATAATTTAATAAGGTATATTTTTACTAATTAATATCTTTCACTTTTGTAAATTCGAAACATACATACATATGTATAACGAATTATGTTTACATCTATAACTGTCATCCAGCGCTCATCTGTTCATCTAATATATAATTTCTTTAATAATATTTTATGCGTATAAAATATTACAAAGACCTTACAAGAAATTATATATTTTCAAATATTTGGACCGAATGAACGAACTAATTCAAAACGTTTTTTTTTTTACTATGAGTGGCAGTTTTATTGCCTAAAGATAAATAATACCGCGCCCCATAGGCTAGGCTACAGATGCTCTGCAAGTCAAAATAATAAAAAAATAAAATCTGATAAAACAGTTCTCAAAACGACTTTTGACAACTGTTTCTCGAACTACTTTTTTTCTTGATTGTTTTACATGACATGTTATACATACATATGTAAGGTTTTTCAACGGGTTTTTGCGGTATCAAAAATTCATGGCCCTCAAATTTGGTTTAAAATAATGCAATGACGTAAATGATTTTATACCCTTTATCCTTTTATTAAATTCAAATTATTCTGAAATGGTTTTCATCCTTTTTTCAAAACCTCTCCGATAAAATAAACGTTTTTTATTCCAAAAAAAATGGCAAAGTTTCAAAGCGATCGGAAAAGTTTTAGGAGGTTTGTCCAAAACTAAGATAAACCTTGTAATTTTCAAATGTTATAATTAGCATGGAAATAATTTTTTCAATGTATGTATGTGTTGTATGAATGCATATACATACATACATATGTACATATGTTATTTTGAAAATTTTCAATTTAATATTTATTTTCATTATTCATCAATGAAAAGTAAATCAAAAAACTTTATTGATACTATGATTTGATGAATATACTAAATACTGGCGATTCTAGAATTGATTTAATGTTGAGAGTTACAAATTTTACACGTTTTGGATTTTCGTAAGATTAAAAATAAGCACCAATCACACGGTTGATCCCATATTTTATCGAGATACGAGAATGTCGAATTTTCATAATAAAATATTCTCGAGAAATGAGAATCTCGAAATTTTACAATAAAATATTCTCGAGAAACGAGAATCAAAATTTCTCGAGAAATCTCGAGACAAGATTTCTCGTTCACAACCTCTAGTTCTATGGTTATTGTTGAAAATTATGCTTTTTAAATAATTATTTAATAACGAGTCCATAATGTTATGATGCGTTTAGGTACATATGTATGTATGTACATATATCAAAAACTACGTACATAGATAAAGTAAAAATTAGCCGTAAGAATTAAAAATATAGACATTTTCGTCATATTATAATTTTATATGATAGTTTATAGTAATTTATAGTATTTAAGGCTCATTTCGTTTATCAATAATTTAATATATTACTATGTAGGTAAATATCTATTGCTTTTGTAAATTAGAAACATACATACATACATACATATATATATATATATATATATATATATATATATATATATATATATATATAACGAATTATGTTTACATCTATGTATAACTGTCATCCAGCGCTCATCTGTTCAACTAATATATAATTTCTTTAATAATATTTTTTCAAGCCTATTTCACCCTTTTGCAAATGAAATTCACCCTTTTTGCAAATGAAATTCATCCTTTTGCAAATGAAATTAGTACTTTTGCAAATGAAAATTAACCCTTTTTCAAATGAAATTCGTCCTTTTCAAAAATCGTATTAAAAAAAAAAGAAACCGAATTAAACAAAATGTGCTTTTTATGTATTATAGTTTAAACTTATATTTATATTTGTACATACCATAGATATTTATTTAGAAGGTGCAAATACTATTTTTATTTTTTTATTTTCAATTTTTCAATTTTCATTCTGTTAATCTGAATCAATTTTCATTGTGTTAAGTGAATTTCATTAGCAAAAGGGTGAAATAGGCTTGCAAAAACTGTATATAAGTATTTTTATTTTTATTTTTGAACATTAAATTTGTACGAATATCAACACAAATTAAAAATCATGCGGTTCAAAGTCACCATGCACATTTTATTTATATTTACTTTATCTATGTATGTACGTAGTATAGATTAAGTTTTGTATAATTTGTGTTCGCATTCCGTTACGGATCCCTTCGACAAAAAAAAGGGTAGGTACCTGGGTCCAGAGAAGTGTTATACAATAGAAGTGCCCTTTTGAACAAATATCCCGTGTCAACCGCGTTCACAGTACCATAATTAGTATTAGTTGTCTCTGTCACGCTCGTAAGCGTGTCCGCGCGCGAGAAAGAGTCAGAACATCGTGTCTACACGCCAGCTTTTAATTAACAAACCTTTTTTCACGACTGGAATTAGGGTCATCACAAATTCACTACAGAAATAAAAGTCCTTTTTATTTATAGTTTATTTATTTTTTGATAATAGTATATACATGTTTATATATTTATTTACAATTAAATATTGATACAAATAATAAAAAAAAGATTAATTCACCTTTTATATAACACCGAAATACAATACACAGAAAATAATAATTAAAGCTTACCTCCGATATTGGAATTGCATATTTTTTTAACCTGACACATTTCGATAAAGTTAAAACATCTTCAGCTCTAAAATGGTTTGAGCATATAATGGTGTTGGGCGTTGGTAGCCAATCGGTTGCTCTTCTCCATTTGCGGATTATGTTTACCCACTTTTCTCGTAATTGGCTGTCCTTAGGAACTCTAAAATTAGCGTGTAATGTATATTTTCAACTAAAATATGTATATTATAAAATGAACGATGTTTACATTAATTAAACTTATTGAGTTGGTGACTTATTAATTAAAACTTATTAATTAAATTTATTGAGTGAATTGGTTATGAATATAATTGAGTATTCGGTGCTACCCAGAGAAATGTTTTTACATTTATTTTAAAATTATTTTTACATTTCTCTGGTGCACCCCTGATATTTTGTATGCAATCGCCGGCGGTCGCAAGACACAACATGCAACTTGTCAAATTACGATGTTAATTGAATAATATGTTACTTAAATGATCAACTTACCTATGAAAATGTATTCCATGTTGTTTGTTGTGTGTATTTGAATGCATTGTGCAACTTTTAATGATGCACTTCCCCATCTTGCCAGTAATATGAACAATGTTTATCAGAGATATGACCAGCCCCATACACGGAACACGACTGCGGCGGAAAAAAATTAAGTGTGGCTACAGCCACGCTTCAACTGTCGACACTTTTGATGCCTTGGGGCACTTCTATTGTATAACACTTCTCTGCCTGGGTCAGATTCATTCTCGCTAGTTTTTCGGAACAATAGACTGACCATTTTAGACTCGAAATATCTCCTACAATAGAAAGTTATAAAAAACTCCTGAATGCTAGACAATAACACGTTTTGTATATACATATATCTATATGTAGTATTTTTCTTTGATATTCAATGATGAAATTCAAATAGAAGAAATATCGCATGATTTTTAATTTGTGTCGATATTCGTACAAATTTACGTAAAAAATATTCGTACAAATTTAATGTTCAAAAATAAAAATAAAAATACTTATATAATAGCGCGAATTGCATCGGCTTTCGATGATCTTAAAAAATATGGGATCAACCGTGTGATTGGTGCTTATTTTTAATCTTACGAAAATCCAAAACGTGTAAAATTTGTAACTCTCAACATTAAATCAATTCTAGAATCGCCAATATTTAGTATATTCATCAAATCATAGTATTAATAAAGTTTTTTGATTTACTTTTCATTGATGAATAATGAAAATAAATATTAAATTGAAAATTTTCAAAATAACATATGTACATATGTATGTACATTCATACAACACACACATACATACATTGAAAAAATTATTTCCATGCTAATTATAACATTTGAAAATTACAAGGTTTATCTTAGTTTTGGACAAACCTCCTAAAACTTTTCCGATCGCTTTGAAACTTTGCCATTTTTTTTGGAATAAAAAACGTTTATTTTATCGGAGAGGTTTTGAAAAAAGGATGAAAACCATTTCAGAATAATTTGAATTTAATAAAAGGATAAAGGGTATAAAATCATTTACGTCATTGCATTATTTTAAACCAAATTTGAGGGCCATGAATTTATGATACCGCAAAAACCCGTTGAAAAACCTTACATATGTATGTATAACATGTCATGTAAAACAATCAAGAAAAAAAGTAGTTCGAGAAACAGTTGTCAAAAGTCGTTTTGAGAACCCTTTTATCAAAATGACTTGCAGAGCATCTGTAGCCTAGCCTATGAGACGCGGTATTATTTATCTTTAGGCAATAAAACTGCCACTCATAGTAAAAAAAAACGTTTTGAATGAGTTCGTTCATTCGGTCCAAATATTTGAAAATATATAATTTCTTGTAAGGTCTTTGTAATATTTTATACGCATAAAATATTATTAAAGAAATTATACATTAGATGAACAGATGAGCGCTGGATGACAGTTATAGATGTAAACATAATTCGTTATACATATGTATGTATGTTTCGAATTTACAAAAGCGAAAGATATTAATTAGTAAAAATATACCTTATTAAATTATTGATAAACGAAATGAGCCTTAATTACTATAAACTATCATATAGATTTTAATGTGACTATAATAACACTGAGCAACAAAAACGAAAGCATTTAAATTGCAATTACCGCTCGAGTTAGTACGTTTAGATAAAAATAAAAAATATTGAAATAGAAAACCAATCCTTATAAACGAGGTGAAATAAAAAAATTGCCAAATAAATGCAAAATAGCACGGAGAAAAAATCCGTAAAAAAAATATTTTTTTGACTTTTAAAATTCGCTAGACAATTAATTATAAGTATTTTAAAGCAATGCAATATCACAATCAATAGGAAAAACATCTGACTATTGATTCCAATACTCACTTTGAGCACAGCAATACTAGGTTTTGAGTTAAAGACCGCAAAAGCCAAAAAACTGTAAAAATCGCGCATTTTTTTAAACGCTCATATCTCGTAAACGATCACCAACCAGCAAAAATCAATATCATATTCGAATTTAGTGGGTCAAAGTTAGTAAAGATTGGTTAGTCTCCGCTCTGGTAACTAAAAAACGTGATTTTTTGTGGCTCAATGTAATTTTCAACAATAACCATAGAACGGGAGATGTTTAAAATTACTTTAAAAAGCTATTTTTTTCGAGAATTGCCTCTGCGAATCGTAAACGATGTAATAATTTAATTATGGGAAAAGCCGAAAAAAATTATTCGAGCTCCGCGAACGAATTTAAGTATGCGCTTTTTTTTCGTAAACGTATTTCATCATTGAAAAAAAATATAATCTTGAAAACTTTGAGAATCGCTATTAGAAAATATTTTGTTATTATGTAATACAGTGTTGAGAAAATTGAGAATAGAGTGTGAATTTATCCAATTGATAAAACTGAAATATAACATTTAAAAGAAAAATAAGTGTGTCCATTTGAAAAAAAACTAAAAGCACTGCGCGAAAGATTCAATCGATCATTTTTCTTTTATATTATTTTGGAGAATATGTAGGTACATATGATTTGTCATCTTACAATTATTTTTTGTGAAAAGGTGCTACACATGTATTTATAAAAGTACGTTTAATATAAAATTCCAGCAAATGTAATATAATATAGCGAAAAAAATTAATAGTATGATTCGTGTTGTTACGAAAAATTGGTAAAACTGAAACGAAAAATAAAGCGGTATAAAGCATATGTATGTAGGTAGAATATTTGTCAGTGCATCGGAAATTCCTATAACGCTCCGTTCGCGGTCGTTCCTTGCAAAACGCAGAGTTTACGTAAGCTTGGCGACCACTTCACCAGCGGGCCGCGTCGGCGGTCGCCCACGCGCCCAGGTCGCCCAGTCGCCATCGCCCAGTCGACGATCGCCCAGTGCGATGGGCGCCCAATTGACGCAGGGCCCAATTGACGCAGTGTCCGCCAGTCTCGTCGTCCAATTGTCGCAGTGGCGAGTAACACTGGTCGACCAATCGTCCTGGGCGCCCAATTGTCCGTGTCCCTGTTGATGCGTAAGAGAGGAATTTGCTTTTGTCGAGGCGTAGAATTTTCTGGAATGATTGATGGAAGTGGTTGTTGATGCGTAAACGAGGAATGCACTTTTGTCGAGGCGTAGAATTTTCTGGAATGATTGGCGCCGTTCCGCTCGATGTAGTTTAATGGTGGCGGCGTGTTTCGACCGTTTTGGTTCCACTCGACTGGTAGGGGCGTTCCGCTTGAGTTTAATATAATGACTGCAGGTGTGCGTCGTCTGGGTTTCGTTCCGCTCGAGTGTGAAGGGTGGATCATTCTCGAAGGAACTGGCGATTGATTCCAAGAAGTGCACGTGTTGTGTGGTGAGTTCTGCGAGGAATGTGGTTTGTTGTTGTGGAATATTCTCGAATGTTTCGATGTCGATGACGATGACGAGATTCCTACATGGCTCTCCGGTGAGTGTTAGCGATGTGTGTGATTTTGTGGGAATCTTGATGTGTTGGAGTCTGTTGACTCGATGGCGTCGTTGTTTGTCCGGTTGTGCTGGAGATAGTTGTCTCAACACAAGTTGCATGCCGGTCCAAGTCTTGTTCTCTACCAGGTTGCTTATTTTGGGCGAGCTGCGTTGGTAGTGAAGGTTTGTGATAGCTTGGATGGTGCTGTTGTGCAGGCTGCTGTGTTCTGCGTGGAGTCATTCGCGTGACTGTTTTGCTGGTTGTGCTGGAGTTAGTTGTCTCGGCGGCGGGTCTTGCGTGAAGAACGTTGGTTGACGAAGTGCGTTGAGTGCTGGTCTTCGTTGGTTGTGCTGGAGTTGGTTGTCTCGACAGCGGATCTCGTGTTGCGTACCAGTCCGAGTTGTTCTTTTCTACCATGTTGCTTATTCTGTCTAGGCTACGTTGATAGTCAAGGTTGGTGGTCTGGACGGTGTTGTTGTGCAGGCGTTTTGCTGGTTGTGCTGGAGTTAGTTGTCTCGACAGCGGCTGTGTTGTGTTGGAGTTAGTTGGCTCAGTGGCGATTTGTTTCGCCGGTTGTGCTGGAGTGGGTTGACTCAACAGCGGGTTGTGTTAGTAGCTGGTCCATATGTACTTTCACACCGTGTTACTGTTGCGGTCGTTACAATGGTAGTGAAGGTTTGCGAACGCACTTGCTTTCGCAAACGCCGAGCTGCGCATCCGTGAACGCTCTCGATTATACGAATTTCGAATAGCGTTTCTAAATTCCAGCTCAAAATCTTCTTCTTGTTAATGCCTTGTCCGCATCCGGACGTTGGCGACCACCTCGTCGATTATTTGAATATATCCGCATCGGTCTTCAGCGGCTCGGAACAGCTCTTCGGCGCTCATATCGGTCCACATGCGCATGTTTCGAAGCCAAGATAACTTTTTCCTGCCAATCCATTTTTTTCCTTCTATTTTCCCCATGGTTATCAAACGGAGAAATTCGTATTTTGGACCCCGTATCATGTGTCCGAGGTACTCCATCTTTCTCCGCTTGATGACAGAAACAAGTTCCCTGCCTCTCCCCATCATGCCGAGGACAGCTTCGTTTGATATCTTTTTGGTCCACGGAATCTTCAGCATACGCCTATAGACCCACATCTCAAAAGCTTCAATGCGGCTGATCATCTTGGTTTTCAGAGTCCACGTCTCACATCCGTGTAGTAATACTGTCCAGACGTAGCTCTTCGCGAATCTCAACCGCGTATGAAGATTGAGATGCTTGTTTGTAAGGGCCGCCTTCATTTTTACAAATGCTGTTCTAGCCATCTCGATGCGGATTTTTAGATCTTCATCTGGGTCCATCTCTTCATTCAGCCAGGTACCCAGGTATTTGAATCTTTTTACTCTTTCTATCACCTCTCCATCCAAGGTTAGATTCCCGGTGTCTGTTTGCATTCTATCTACTATCATAAATTTTGTTTTCTTTAGATTTATGCGCAGACCTCTTCGATTGCTTTCTTGATGTACACGGTCTAGAGATCTTTGCAGGTCTGCTAAATTTTCAGCGACTAGTGCCGTGTCATCAGCATATCTTATATTGGTGATCGTCTCGCCGCCCACCTTGATGCCCTCCGCCTCTTGGAGAGCATCGTGGAAGATGGATTCGGTGTAGGTGTTAAAAAGAGTAGGTGATAGGATGCATCCTTGCCTGACGCCCCGTTCTATAGGAATCTCATCAGTGAATTGATCATCGACACGTACTACTGCAGTCTGATTCCAATAAATATTTCGTAGCAATCTGACATCTCTGTCATCCAGGCCAATATTTTTTAATGTTTCCATCAGGCGAGCGTGTTGGACACGGTCAAAGGCCTTTTCAAAGTCTATAAAGCAGATGTACACAGGTTTACGGACTTCTCTGCATCTTTGGAGTAGTGTTTTCATACAGAAAAGGGCCTCTCGGGTACCCAAGCCTTGTCTGAACCCAAACTGCTCTCTGCTAATCGCCTCTTCACACCGTGAGTAAATTCTGCACTGTATTATCTTTAGTAGGATCTTCAATGTGTGACTCATTAGGCCAATTATTCTGAAGTCGCTACACGTCCTCGCGTTACTCTTTTTGGGCAACGGGATAAATATGGATTGTAACCAATCGCTAGGTACTTCGCCTGATAAATATATTTTATTATAGAGTTTTGTTAGATTTTCTATGTTATCGTCGTCCAATAACTTGAGAAATTCGGCAGGAATCAGATCCGGTCCAGTAGCTTTCCGACTCTTTGCTAGTTTTATAGCATGTTCCACTTCGGATTTCAATATATATGGTCCCGTTTCTGGATCTTCAATATGCCCTCCGGTTTCTCTATTGTCTTTAAAGAGCAATTTTGTGTAAAATACTTTGTTCTAAATCGACTTGTAAATGTATAATAAAATGGATGTTTTTGGTTAAAGCCAGAGAAATATTACAATAATAGAAGTGGCTTTAGGCGTTATATTTGTGGCGACCCCATAGAAGAGGGTGGCAACACCGGTCGCCATGGTTACGGCAGTCGAGCTGTCATTCGACCATTCGGCCCTAACTCGTGGGGGAGGAACTACCCTGTTCCCCCGAGACCCACAGTGGTGACCCCGACGTGATAGACAGCGCGCACCCCCATCCCCCCTATTATTCCCGACAATTGTGGAAACACGATGTCCGACGGCGAAGCAGGCGGGGAGAACAATGTGCAGAACAACATGGAGGAAAACGCGGAGAACAGCGACCGCAACCAAAGCACGGTAAATCTTGACTTTTTGGGGGCGCCCGTGCCCCCCTTTCCCCCCTTTTGGGCCGAGAACCCCCAAATATGGTTCGCACAGATGGAGGCGAGCTTCGAAGCCGCCAGAATCACTAGCGAAAACACGCGATACTGCAGAACAATCGCGTGTTTGCCTCGCGAGGTGATGACGGAGATTTGGGACATCCACGTGGCCCCCCCGAAACTCAAGCGATATACCTTCCTGAAGAAGGAAATTTTGGAGAGGTTAGGAGTCGGCCAACGACAGAGACATCGCAGACTCCTCGAATGCGAGGAAATTGGCGACAGGAAGCCATCACAGTTCCTGAGAGACCTCCGGATATTGGCGGCCCAGGAAATGTCGGAGGATCTGCTGAGAACCACGTGGGAGAGCAGGCTGCCAGAGGGACTAAGCTTGCAACTGGCAATGAGCGACGAAACCGATTTGGATAAGCTGGCCAGGAAGGCAGACAGGTGGTACGACAGCAGCCCCCACGTGGCAGCGATGACAGACCGCAGAGAGAAGAGGCGGCAAACCGATGATGAGTATGTGACACGGGGAGAGTTCCAAACATTAAATCAAAAGGTAGATGACCTGACTACGATGATGGGACGGCTACTACAAACGAACGAGACGAATCGGAAAGAATCAAGGCCATCACACTCCCCAGCGAGGAGCCGACGCTGGCAACCACGACAACAGAGTCCCCGAGGCCGCAGGAACACGCCACCGCGCAGGTTTAACCAGGCGGAAAACTTCCAGGGCAGGCGCTAATGGCGGAAAGCAGCCCCAGCCCCACTTCTTGCCGCCTATACGTAACAGACAAGGTCAGTAAACTACGGTTCCTAGTCGACACCGGTTCTGACCTGTGTGTCCTTCCGAAGTCAATATTGCCGGGTCGCAAAATAGCGACATCATACCTTCTATTCGCCGCGAACGGATCTACGATAAAAACGTACGGTTGGAAGGAGGTAGACGTAGACTTGGGACTACGTCGGGTATACAAATGGAGATTTGTAATAGCCGACGTATCAAGGCCTATTATTGGCGCTGATTTCATCAAACATTTTTGTCTTTTGATTGATTTGAAAAATGCGAAACTGATGGATAATCTCACAACTGTTTCAGTGAGGGGCCGAGCAATAGGAACAGCAAAAGTAGAGCAGGTGAAAGCAATTTGTGGCACATCAACATTTCACCATCTACTAACAGAGTTTCCAGAGATAACGCGGCCGACAGGAAATAAAAACAGAACAATGAAACATCATACTGTGCATTATATCAGAACCACTGAAGGACCACAGCAAGTTGCAAGCCGCGCCGCCTCGCACCGGAGAAGTTGCAGATCGCAAAAGAGACTTTCAAGACCATGTTGAACGAAGGAATCGCTCGACCATCAGACAGTAGTTGGTCATCAGCATTACACCTAGTACCTAAGCACGACGGAGAATGGAGACCATGCGGGGACTACAGAGCGTTGAATGCCCGCACTATACCAGATAGGTATCCAGTACCGCATATAGAAGATTTCGCCAGTACCTTATATGGCAAGAAGTTATTTTCTACAATTGATCTCGTGCGCGCATACCACCAAATCCCTGTACACAATGAAGACATAAAAAAAACAGCAATTTCTACCCCGTTTGGGTTATTTGAATTCCCGTTTATGTCCTTCGGACTCAGAAACGCGGCACAGACCTTCCAGCGGTTTATGGACAAAGTCCTAAGGGGATTGGATTTCTGCTACGTATATATTGACGACGTGCTGGTAGCGTCAGAAAACGAAGAAGAACATATTAACCACTTACGAAAACTTTTTTCACGGTTTCAAGAATATGGCGTTTTAGTCAACACAGCAAAGTGCGTTTTCGGAGCAAAAACTGTAAGATTTCTAGGATACGAGGTGTCAGAAAATGGAACCAAACCCCAAGCAGACAAAGTAGCTGCGGTGAAAAGATTTCCCCGACCAGCTACAATCGAACAATTAAGGCAGTTTTTGGGGATGATAAACTTCTATCGGCGTTTTGTTCCGGGTGCTGCAAAATTGCAGGCGCCCCTCAACGAGTTGCTAAAAGGATCTAAAAAGAAAGACAAGGCAAAGATTGCATGGACCAACGCGTTGGAAGAAGCATTCGGAAAGTGCAAGGATAGCTTATCAGACGCAGCCCTCCTCAGCCACCCAAAACCAGGGGCAGACTTGGCATTGGTGACGGACGCATCAGATGTAGCACTCGGAGCAGTCCTACAGCAGAAGATGCCCGAAGGGTGGGAGCCGTTGGCATTCTTCACAAGGAAATTGTCAGGAACAGAAAGGAGATACAGCACTTACGACCGGGAGTTGTTGGCAATATACAGTGCAGTCCGGCATTTCCGCCATATGGTAGAAGGAAAATTTTTTACTATTTTCACTGACCACAAGCCTATTATATACATGTTCCAACAGAAGCCAGAGAAATGTTCGCCAAGACAGTTTAGGCACATAGACTTTGTAGGCCAGTTCACAACAGATGTTCGACATGTATCGGGAGAAGAAAACGTGGTAGCGGATGCACTGTCAAGAATAGAAGCAATTTCCGGGATGGACTTTCAAGCAATAGCACGAGCGCAGGAGGATGACACAGAACTGTCACAACTGCTACGAGATCCCGACAAGCAGTTTGCCAAGATACCTATTCCAGGCGAAGAGACGACCATCTATTGTGATGTATCTTCAGAAACGCAACGGCCGTACTTGCCAGCGAAATTTAGGAAACAGGCGTTCGAACTAATCCATCAATTGGCGCACCCAGGGGTAAAAGCATCAGCTAAATTAGTGACCCAACGATATTTCTGGACGGGTATGAAGAAGGAATGCAGAAGATGGGCCCAAGAGTGCATATTTTGCCAGAAATCGAAAATAACAAGGCACGTCATTGCACCTGTGGGAGAGTTCCAGCCACCGGAAAATCGATTTGACCACATTCACTTAGACATAGTTGGTCCCTTACCACAGTCCGCCGGTTACAAGTATTTATTGACATGCGTTGACAGGTTTACTCGCTGGCCAGAAGCTATCCCTATGGAAGATATCACGGCAGAAACGGTTGCAAAAAAATTCGTCAGTGGTTGGATTGCAAGATTCGGATGCCCCCTACGAATAACTACCGATCAAGGACGACAATTCGAGAGCACTCTATTCAAGGAACTGAATAGGTTGACGGGATCGACACACATAAGGACAACCGCATACCACCCTGCAGCAAATGGGATGGTAGAGAGGTTCCACAGGCAGCTTAAAGCCGCGATCATGTGCCACCAAGACGAAGGGTGGACGGAAGCCCTACCGACAGTGTTACTGGGAATCCGATCGGCATGGAAGGAAGACCTTAATGCCACGTCAGCAGAACTGGTATATGGTCAACCGCTACGGCTACCGGGAGAGTTTCTGGCTCCACAACGAAACGGAGGACCCAACACAGCGGAACTAGCAGAGAGATTGCGGTCCCAAATGGCGAGGTTGAGACCCAGTCCACCGCGGCGCCATGGAACAAGATCAACCTTTATCTTCAAAGACCTGCACACCAGTGATCAGGTGTTCCTGAGACACGATGCTGCCAAGGGTCCGTTACAGCCTCCATACGATGGTCCATACAGGGTGTTGAAGAGGGGACCGAAGTTCTTCACACTGAGAATTAAGGATTCCAATGTCACCGTAACGGTAGACCGCATAAAGCCGGCATACATGGAAAGCAGCGGAGAGCCCCCAGAGAGAGCAGAGAGAACCCCCCAAGAAAATGCAATTCGCAAATGGCAACCCCATAGAAGAGGGTGGCAACACCGGTCGCCATGGTTACGGCAGTCGAGCTGTCATTCGACCATTCGGCCCTAACTCGTGGGGGAGGAACTACCCTGTTCCCCCGAGACCCACATATTGTTGTCAAGCGACGATTGTCCACAGACATTTCTAAATAATTTTAGCATCAGTCGTATTTGATGCTTGGTGCTCGACGTACAAAGTCCGATAAAACGATAAAAACGGTTCGGTGATTACTAGTCAAATGTGAACCGGTAACAGGATAACCGGTCGCTTTAGATTGGTCACACGTCGTCACTCATCACGCTGAAACTGGTCACACTAAAAAATTGATCACGAGAAAACTGGTCACACCCAAAAATTTAAAATTGGTGGTTATAGGGCGGGTTAAAGGTTTCGATCGTTTCCCGGACTATGGAAACTCAGTTGAGTTTGGAAGAAAATGTTTATTGCTCGATTATAGGTCGGTTCATACTTAACAGCACTGCACGACTTCGGCACTGCACGACTCCGTTTCAAATATGTCATTTTATTACATTTCTATTCATATCTACCTACACGTCGTGGTCCGGTCTCCGTGACGAATGTTAAATTACAGAAAACGCAAATATCAGAAGGCAAAGATCGAAAATCGAAAGATCTTAAGTCGAAAGATCAAAAAAGGGTGCATGGTAAACGGTACATAAATTGTGTATTTTTCAACCGTTATTAATTATTTTTCGCGAACATTTAAACAATCCCCCACGTGCCAACGGAGGTGCGCGAGAATAGCTGCTATAAGTTATTAGTGAACGGGAGCTTTCGGAAACATTATAAGATTTTTATATTGGTTCGGTGATTACTAGTCAAGTGTGAACCGGTCACAGGACAATCGGTCGCTCTAGATCGGTCACACGTGATCACCCATCACACTAAAACTGGTCACACCCGAAAATTGGTCACGAAAAAACTGGTCAAACCCAAAAATTAAAAATTGGTCGAATTTTTGGGTGTGACCAGTTTTTTCGTGACCAATTTTCGGGTGTGACCAGTTTTCTCGTGACTAGTTTTAGTGTGACGAGTGATCACGTGTGACCGATCTAGAGCGACCGGTTGTCCTGTGACTGGTTCACATATGACTAGTAGTCCGTTTACCTTTATATTATAGCTTAAAAATTCTACTAAACAATGACAGTTGTATAGCATAAAAAAATAATGACACAGTTGGTAGCATGCAATCGCACAACTGTCAAACTTGACGTGTGTCTGAAGTGATTTGAAACAGACGTGATGTTATTCCTGGTAGGTCTAGGGTTGGGAGACGCGCGCGACATCACAGTGCGAGGCCTGGAAGCCGTTAAGGGTTGCCACAAAGTATACTTGGAAGCCTACACTTCCCAACTCACCGTCGGACACAAAGCCCTAGTAAACAAACGTCACACACCGCACCGCTCCACGTACATAACCTCACTTCACACCAAATAAACAATAACAACCATTCCAGGAGGAGTTCTACGGAAGGGAGATCATCGTCGCCGACCGAGAACTTTGCGAAAGTGGCACTGACGAATTACTCAACGGTAGCAAAGATCAAGATGTTGCACTACTAGTAGTCGGAGACCCGCTCGGAGCCACTACCCATACCGATATACTATTAAGAGCCAAGCAAAAGAACATCCCATACAAGGTAAATTCTAATTGACAATTTCAACTCTCATTTAAATACTTAACCAATCTCATTGCAGGTGATTCAAAATGCTTCTATTATAAACGCCGTAGGATGCTGTGGATTGCAGTTATACTCTTTTGGAGAAACTATATCAATTCCGTTCTGGACCGATAATTGGAAGCCCGATAGTTTCTTTGATAAAATTCTAGGCAACTATACAAGAGGCTTACATACACTATGCCTTTTAGGTATTCAAATTATAGACTTTAGTCTAATCGGTAAAGGTTCAGCGCCGGGTCAATGTGTGTATTTGATGTTTGAGCTTCCGTTTCGCTCGCATCCATATTCTCAACATTTTGCGTATGCAATTCACTATCATTTGGATCCACAAAGTTCTCTCGGTGAACCACAAACGAGTGAAAAACGAACAAAAACTGGCGCGGCGGCCATTTTGAATCTTACATCAAATACACACTGAAAAGATACTGAACCTTCGCTGTATAATCAATAGTATAATAAGGGGACCGAAAAGTAATCAAAACCTTTCGACGAGCTCTTTCACAGTCAGTTTGTGTCAAGACACGGTCCAGTAAACCCAGTTATTGTTGAAAATTAACTGTTTCTATTGCTATTCCAAATTTCAGATATCAAAGTTAGAAAACATAAGCCAAGTTCAGATCTGAAAATCCCCTCTGGAGAAAGTCTGAAATGGCAGTCAGTAATAAAATATTTAGGAGTAACGTTTGATAAAAGAATGAGATGGGCACCTCACATTGAGGCAGCGAAATGCAAGGCGATGCGGGGTATATCCTCAATATATCCAATATTTAATCGCCATAGTTCTTTATCAACGCTAAATAAAATAAAATTATATCGCGCGCTCATATTACCATTATTAACCTATGCTTCACCTGTATGGAATAACGCCTCGAATACTAACCTTTCCAAGCTCCAAGTAATACAAAATAAATCCCTTAAAATAATTTATAATACACCCATATATACTAACCTGAAAAAACTGCATGCTATATATAATATTCCGTTTTGTTACAGACATTACTAACAAACTAACCAGTAGATTCTATGAAAGAATCACTAATAACCATACTAACACACTTGTGAAGAGTCTCGGTGATTACAACAAAATGTCTATACCCTTCAGGTATAAACACAGATTACCTAAACACAATCTGCTTTAGGTCATCGACTTTAGATAGTCTTTAATTAATATTATGTATTAGATGTATTATGAACATTTATAAGGATTGTAAATAGGTTTTTGAGCTCTTTTTCCTATTATGCTTTAGATTAACATTAGAATAATATAATACTGTGATTACTAACCAAATTAAATTAAAATTGTAAAATAGAAAATGATCAGTAGATCAGTAGCTATTAAAATAGATATAAGATGTATTGTGAACATAATTTCGTAATAATAAAAAGCATTTAAAAATCAAAATCAAGATATCAAAGTTAAAGAACCCACTGAGGAGAGCTTGACGAAGAAAGTCAAAGTATATATGGAGCCGAGATTTATGTCGACGAGTCAAGCATGCCAGCAATTAATAGAAATTATACAAAATAGGACTGAAAATACAGGTGATAATAAATAAAAAATGCCCCATTAGTATATATTGTGTAAATTTATAATTTTATTGTTTCAAAATTATAGTTTCAGATCTGACGGTGGACTCGTTGGTCGTCGGCTTGGCCAGAGTCGGCGCGGAGACGCAGAAAATAGCCGCCTGCACGATGAGGCAAATGTGCGAGACGGATTTGGGCCCGCCGTTGCACAGCCTAGTGATACCGGCCAGAGTTTTGCATCCGCTCGAGGAGGAATTCCTCGAGCAATTCAAACTTGATGTATGATAAAATGTGGATACGATTGAAAAGTACGACGACGGAGGATTGCAGATAGAAATTTTATTTCAATAAATATTTTTATAATGGATTCTAAACATTCATTTTGTATAGACAATATAAAAATCATTATTACAGTCTGAGAATGTGTGATGCGATTGTATTCATATATATATATATATATATATACAGTAACGGGCGATGAAAGGTGTCCACCTCGAAAAAACTCATATTTTCTTGTTTTTCGGACTTATAAACGATTGTATTTATTTTTTTTGTTTATTAAAATTGCATTTATGAAGTTTGAAAGAAATTCAAGTAGTAATGCGAAGAAATTAAAACGAAACTACAATGTTATTCAAATTACTAGGAGTCGGTGATGTATGGAAAGATTTAGTAGTGTAATTAAAAATTTTTTTTTTCATAAAACTAATGTATTAATAAAAAATCTAAAAATCACATTTCATTTATTATAATAATACTTATATATAAAATTTGTTTCAATATTTGATTGGCCCCCCCTTATTTTTTATATTAGCCTCAACTCTTCGAGGCATTGATTTAATTAAATTTTGAATATATTCATCTGTGATATCGTTATCCCATATATATTTTATTTTTTCAATTAATTCTAATTTAGAGGAAGGTTTCTTATTATTAATTTTAGAACCCATTATAGCCCACAGGTTCTCTATTGGGTTCAAATCCGGACTGTTACCCGGCCGTTCCAAGGGCGAAATGCCACTTTCCGCAATGAAGTTCTTGACCTAAAATTTTAGATAATAACTTAATGATATATTTTTATTTTTATTTGTTGATTAGGATACATAGCAATAAAAAAAAAGATTATTTACAGTTTTGGCAAGATGACATGGTGCAGAATCGTCTTGAAAAATGCATTCAGATTCCCACGCATAGTGCATTTCTATTGCTGGTATCAAATGTTCTTTTAAAAATTTTTTATATGTTTCGGCGTTAACTGTCCCATCAATTATGGCCAATGGACCCACCCCATGGAAAGAAAAACATCCCCAGACCATCTGCCCCGCACGGTGTTTGACCGTAGGCTAAATACATTCGTCACTCAAACGTTCGCCCGATCTTCGTCGAATGTAGTGGATGCCATCGGACCCAAACAAATTAATTTTGCTTTCTTCCGAGAAGATAACACGCCTCCAGTCCATTTCCGTCCAATTAATAAATTTTTTGGCCCAATTCAGTCGTTGCATTCTTATTTTCTTGGTCAAAAATGATTTTTTCGCCGGTATCCTGGCAACTAAACTGTATTCTTTAAGGCGACGACGTACAACTTCGACGCTGATTTCTTTTCCCCCAGCTGCTATAAACTCCGATCTAATTTTCACAGCACTTTTGAACCGGTTTTTGTAGACACATTCTTTTTAAGAGTCTATCTTCGGCGGAGTTGGTCTTTCTGGGCTTTCCCGATCCTTTTTTCCTCTCTAGGGATGCTGAATTTTTATATTTTCTTATGCAATTAAGCACAGAGGTCTTACTGCATCCTACTTTCTGAGCGATGTAGCGAGAACTAAATTTTTCTTCAGCCAGAGTTAGAATTATCGCTATATTCGCTTCGGTTAATTGTTTTACACCCGACATATCGTACACAAAATCACTTCAAAACGTGCTAATCCTTCGAAAAACAGTGGTCAACTATTTGAATACCTAAAGATAAGGATCCTTTTCAACAAAAAAAGGTCTTTTACCTGAACATCTGACACGCAAAAAAAATGTACACAAGCTTTTGTCCCTTTTCTATGGGTGGACACCTTTCATCGCCCGCTACTGTATATATATATATATATATATATATATATATATATATATATATATATATATATATGGATAAATATGTGCATTGGAATAAAACTTACGTCTAAAAACTTTGTCATTTTCAATAGAGATTCTTATTAATTTAAATAATTATCATAATAATATACAATGTCTCAAAATATAACTAATTGTAAGAGAGTTTACATTTGAACTGAAACATAATACCGTTTTCTTGCCTCTTCTTCGACCGCTCGTCATAATGCGATCTTGAAAACTCTTCAAATTTTATATTCTATGAGTCAGATATTTATACATTTATAAATTATTAAATTCTTATTTACATCATCATATTAGATAATAATTTAATTATTATATATATATATATCATTATTTATATAAAAAAAAAAAACAATAATCCGGTTTTTTAAACATAATAGACAAAAAGATTGTACCGTTTTTTTGTATATAAATGTAGTATGCATTGTTTAAAATGTGCAAACATAAGTTATAACCGTGCCATTACGAGTTAAAAGCTACAAACTATACACACCAGCCGTCGACTGGAAAGTTCACAGGGTAACAACAGAATACATTTAAAGATAATTTTCACATTACTAAGTTTCTAAAAAATCTTTGGAATTCTTCGCACGTTTCTTATGGGGTAACTTAACGTATGGCCGTTAGGACACTGAAAATGCGCGAGTTTCGAAAATTTTATAAAATCTTTGACGCTACCTTAAAACAAACGAGAAGAACATTTTTTCAATACAAGTAGTGATTTTTTTCGCACATAAAATCTGAGATAATGTAATGGAATGTTTATACATATAAAAAATTTAATTTTATATACAAATATATCTGGTACCGATTCCGATAAGCCTCATTTCATGGTGCGCAAGCACGATTATCTATAATACAAAACTATTGAGTCATCATCACATAAATATAGACAGGTGCGATTTAACTGTACATTGAGAAAAATACTTTGTATCTTAAAATAAATGTTTTGTGCATTAAAATTTGGCATTATTTTCGGTGCATTATACAATCTCGTATTGTGCATCGAATAAAATATTTTGGCACTATAAAGTGACAATTAAATAATAGATTTTAGCATTAGAAGATACAAAAAGTTGCAACGTTGCAGTCTTCCGCTATTGACAATAATTGTCAACTGTCAAAAGTGTCAACTTTTGTGTGAATGATGATGTCAGGTCATCGAGTCGTAGGTTTCGCAAGCCGAAGAGTAATTAAAAAAAGAAGGAATCCAGTAGAGAGAAGCGTTGGTCGTTGTCAGTTCGTATTTTGGTAATCGCGATGTTGTCATTTTAATGCACATTTTATCCGCTTTTTAAGTAGCAAATATTTTTTTCAATGTCAATTTAGCCAGCAGTTTGGCTTAGTGATAGCGTATATATTTAGCATCACTGAGGTCATAGGTTCGTGTCCTCGCCACTGCTGGTTAGATTTGGGGGTTTTGTGACTCCAAATCGATCGTTTCTCTATCAGAGTTTGCCAATTTTATCTGATCATTGCTGAAACGGTTCCTGAAAATTGGTATTAAAAAAATCTAATCCTGTTGTCACAAAAATCTGCCTGTGTATAATTTGTATTAATTATACACAGTAATCTGAAATCCATAGATGTCACTATGATTATTATTTCTGATTTGTTTATGTATTTCATTATTTTTATATTCTATATATTCTGATTGTATATGTATGTATTACTGTATTTCTGATTTCTGATTGTTTATGTATTTCATTAACGTACACCCGTCGCATTGGAGCAAATCTGTAATGGCGAGTGTGTATTGATTTGTGACAATAAAATAAAATAAATAAATAAAATGTTCAAAGCAAAGTTTCTAATGCAATCTGAACAGAAACTTTTTTTAATGTATTAAAATGTTTTTAAATGCACATTTTTATTTTATAAAATGGATGTTCGAATTGTTACCAATATAAACCATTGGGTTTCCAGAAGCACTTTTTTCAGTATTAAAAATTATTGATAAATGATGCGTCAGCCCTTTCAGTCACGTCCCCCGTATGACGACGTGTCCTTGATTGGCTTCGTTCCGCAGCTCCGTGATCATGACGAGATGGCCGCCTTCTTCGTGCCGCCTCGTATTCTCCACGCCCTGCTGCAAGATACGGTATTAGTCTATCTGCGTGATGCAGACGAATTGGCAATCGTCGCATCTGGTCGTCATGATGCCTCGATGGTGCAGCTTCTCCAACGTCGCCTCCAACGTGCCGAAGCTGTCTCCGACGCGTAAATTTTCAATCTCTCCGCTCGGGTGTTTGATTTCGACGTGTCCATTGATGAGAACGAACCACGAGTCGTGTTCCTCGCCGTCGTTCATCACTATAGTGCCAGCTTTCTCGACGACGGCGAACTCCATGAGGGAGCAGAGAGCTCGTCGAACAGTTAGAGTCATGTTCGTGAACGCCTTCAGAAGCTGGGTGAATTCTAACAAGGTTTCCACGTCGTCTTCGTTCCTCTCGAAATGATCTTTTTCGAGGCAGTCTCGAACGGCGTCCCTCACCGTAAGACTGACGGTCTCCTCGAAGTCCTCCTCTTCGTCCGAGTCGACGATGGACTCCAGCAGACCGGATAGGTCGAGTTCGCCGTCCATGTCGAGGGAGCTGTGCACGGACGTCATCTCTCCAATCTGAAATCAAACCGATACAAAACATTAGTCCAAAATAACGATATCTAGAGATAATACATAATATCACATAAGCCTTTCTTGATATTTTGACTCATTCTTAAATATTTTACGATTCATTCTGAACAAATATTTCAACTATGCAATTATATCTATGTAAAATCGATTAGATTTGATTACAATGTAACAAACAATGATATTCACGTATACATATGTAGGAATCTCGTCATCGTCATCGACATCGAAACATTCGAGAATATTCCACAACAACAAACCACATTCCTCGCAGAACTCACCACACAACACGTGCACTTCTTGGAATCAATCGCCAGTTCCTTCGAGAATGATCCACCCTTCACACTCGAGCGGAACGAAACCCAGACGACGCACACCTGCAGTCATTATATTAAACTCAAGCGGAACGCCCCTACCAGTCGAGTGGAACCAAAACGGTCGAAACACGCCGCCACCATTAAACTACATCGAGCGGAACGGCGCCAATCATTCCAGAAAATTCTACGCCTCGACAAAAGTGCATTCCTCGTTTACGCATCAACAACCACTTCCATCAATCATTCCAGAAAATTCTACGCCTCGACAAAAGCAAATTCCTCTCTTACGCATCAACAGGGACACGGACAATTGGGCGCCCAGGACGATTGGTCGACCAGTGTTACTCGCCACTGCGACAACTGGACGACGAGACTGGCGGACACTGCGTCAATTGGGCCCTGCGTCAATTGGGCGCCCATCGCACTGGGCGATCGTCGACTGGGCGATGGCGACTGGGCGACCTGGGCGCGTGGGCGACCGCCGACGCGGCCCGCTGGTGAAGTGGTCGCCAAGCTTACGTAAACTCTGCGTTTTGCAAGGAACGACCGCGAACGGAGCGTTATAGGAATTTCCGATGCACTGACAAATATTCTACCTACATACATATGCTTTATACCGCTTTATTTTTCGTTTCAGTTTTACCAATTTTTCGTAACAACACGAATCATACTATTAATTTTTTTCGCTATATTATATTACATTTGCTGGAATTTTATATTAAACGTACTTTTATAAATACATGTGTAGCACCTTTTCACAAAAAATAATTGTAAGATGACAAATCATATGTACCTACATATTCTCCAAAATAATATAAAAGAAAAATGATCGATTGAATCTTTCGCGCAGTGCTTTTAGTTTTTTTTCAAATGGACACACTTATTTTTCTTTTAAATGTTATATTTCAGTTTTATCAATTGGATAAATTCACACTCTATTCTCAATTTTCTCAACACTGTATTACATAATAACAAAATATTTTCTAATAGCGATTCTCAAAGTTTTCAAGATTATATTTTTTTTCAATGATGAAATACGTTTACGAAAAAAAAGCGCATACTTAAATACGTTCGCGGAGCTCGAATAATTTTTTTCGGCTTTTCCCATAATTAAATTATTACATCGTTTACGATTCGCAGAGGCAATTCTCGAAAAAAATAGCTTTTTAAAGTAATTTTAAACATCTCCCGTTCTATGGTTATTGTTGAAAATTACATTGAGCCACAAAAAATCACGTTTTTTAGTTACCAGAGCGGAGACTAACCAATCTTTACTAACTTTGACCCACTAAATTCGAATATGATATTGATTTTTGCTGGTTGGTGATCGTTTACGAGATATGAGCGTTTAAAAAAATGCGCGATTTTTACAGTTTTTTGGCTTTTGCGGTCTTTAACTCAAAACCTAGTATTGCTGTGCTCAAAGTGAGTATTGGAATCAATAGTCAGATGTTTTTCCTATTGATTGTGATATGGCATTTCTTTAAAATACTTATAATTAATTGTCTAGCAAATTTTAAAAGTCAAAAATATATTTTTTTTACGGATTTTTTCTCCGTGCTATTTTGCATTTATTTGGCAATTTTTTTATTTCACCTCGTTTATAAGGATTGGTTTTCTATTTCTATATTTTTTATTTTTATCTAAACGTACTAACTCGAGCGGTAATTGCAATTTAAATGCTTTCGTTTTTGTTGCTCAGTGTTATTATAGTCACATTAAAATCTATATGATAGTTTATAGTAATTAAGGCTCATTTCGTTTATCAATAATTTAATAAGGTATATTTTTACTAATTAATATCTTTCACTTTTGTAAATTCGAAACATACATACATATGTATAACGAATTATGTTTACATCTATAACTGTCATCCAGCGCTCATCTGTTCATCTAATATATAATTTCTTTAATAATATTTTATGCGTATAAAATATTACAAAGACCTTACAAGAAATTATATATTTTCAAATATTTGGACCGAATGAACGAACTAATTCAAAACGTTTTTTTTTTTACTATGAGTGGCAGTTTTATTGCCTAAAGATAAATAATACCGCGCCCCATAGGCTAGGCTACAGATGCTCTGCAAGTCAAAATAATAAAAAAATAAAATCTGATAAAACAGTTCTCAAAACGACTTTTGACAACTGTTTCTCGAACTACTTTTTTTCTTGATTGTTTTACATGACATGTTATACATACATATGTAAGGTTTTTCAACGGGTTTTTGCGGTATCAAAAATTCATGGCCCTCAAATTTGGTTTAAAATAATGCAATGACGTAAATGATTTTATACCCTTTATCCTTTTATTAAATTCAAATTATTCTGAAATGGTTTTCATCCTTTTTTCAAAACCTCTCCGATAAAATAAACGTTTTTTATTCCAAAAAAAATGGCAAAGTTTCAAAGCGATCGGAAAAGTTTTAGGAGGTTTGTCCAAAACTAAGATAAACCTTGTAATTTTCAAATGTTATAATTAGCATGGAAATAATTTTTTCAATGTATGTATGTGTTGTATGAATGCATATACATACATACATATGTACATATGTTATTTTGAAAATTTTCAATTTAATATTTATTTTCATTATTCATCAATGAAAAGTAAATCAAAAAACTTTATTGATACTATGATTTGATGAATATACTAAATACTGGCGATTCTAGAATTGATTTAATGTTGAGAGTTACAAATTTTACACGTTTTGGATTTTCGTAAGATTAAAAATAAGCACCAATCACACGGTTGATCCCATATTTTATCGAGATACGAGAATGTCGAATTTTCATAATAAAATATTCTCGAGAAATGAGAATCTCGAAATTTTACAATAAAATATTCTCGAGAAACGAGAATCAAAATTTCTCGAGAAATCTCGAGACAAGATTTCTCGTTCACAACCTCTAGTTCTATGGTTATTGTTGAAAATTATGCTTTTTAAATAATTATTTAATAACGAGTCCATAATGTTATGATGCGTTTAGGTACATATGTATGTATGTACATATATCAAAAACTACGTACATAGATAAAGTAAAAATTAGCCGTAAGAATTAAAAATATAGACATTTTCGTCATATTATAATTTTATATGATAGTTTATAGTAATTTATAGTATTTAAGGCTCATTTCGTTTATCAATAATTTAATATATTACTATGTAGGTAAATATCTATTGCTTTTGTAAATTAGAAACATACATACATACATACATATATATATATATATATATATATATATATATATATATATATATATATAACGAATTATGTTTACATCTATGTATAACTGTCATCCAGCGCTCATCTGTTCAACTAATATATAATTTCTTTAATAATATTTTTTCAAGCCTATTTCACCCTTTTGCAAATGAACTTCACCCTTTTTGCAAATGAAATTCATCCTTTTGCAAATGAAATTAGTACTTTTGCAAATGAAAATTAACCCTTTTTCAAATGAAATTCGTCCTTTTCAAAAATCGTATTAAAAAAAAAAGAAACCGAATTAAACAAAATGTGCTTTTTATGTATTATAGTTTAAACTTATATTTATATTTGTACATACCATAGATATTTATTTAGAAGGTGCAAATACTATTTTTATTTTTTTATTTTCAATTTTTCAATTTTCATTCTGTTAATCTGAATCAATTTTCATTGTGTTAAGTGAATTTCATTAGCAAAAGGGTGAAATAGGCTTGCAAAAACTGTATATAAGTATTTTTATTTTTATTTTTGAACATTAAATTTGTACGAATATCAACACAAATTAAAAATCATGCGGTTCAAAGTCACCATGCACATTTTATTTATATTTACTTTATCTATGTATGTACGTAGTATAGATTAAGTTTTGTATAATTTGTGTTCGCATTCCGTTACGGATCCCTTCGACAAAAAAAAGGGTAGGTACCTGGGTCCAGAGAAGTGTTATACAATAGAAGTGCCCTTTTGAACAAATATCCCGTGTCAACCGCGTTCACAGTACCATAATTAGTATTAGTTGTCTCTGTCACGCTCGTAAGCGTGTCCGCGCGCGAGAAAGAGTCAGAACATCGTGTCTACACGCCAGCTTTTAATTAACAAACCTTTTTTCACGACTGGAATTAGGGTCATCACAAATTCACTACAGAAATAAAAGTCCTTTTTATTTATAGTTTATTTATTTTTTGATAATAGTATATACATGTTTATATATTTATTTACAATTAAATATTGATACAAATAATAAAAAAAAGATTAATTCACCTTTTATATAACACCGAAATACAATACACAGAAAATAATAATTAAAGCTTACCTCCGATATTGGAATTGCATATTTTTTTAACCTGACACATTTCGATAAAGTTAAAACATCTTCAGCTCTAAAATGGTTTGAGCATATAATGGTGTTGGGCGTTGGTAGCCAATCGGTTGCTCTTCTCCATTTGCGGATTATGTTTACCCACTTTTCTCGTAATTGGCTGTCCTTAGGAACTCTAAAATTAGCGTGTAATGTATATTTTCAACTAAAATATGTATATTATAAAATGAACGATGTTTACATTAATTAAACTTATTGAGTTGGTGACTTATTAATTAAAACTTATTAATTAAATTTATTGAGTGAATTGGTTATGAATATAATTGAGTATTCGGTGCTACCCAGAGAAATGTTTTTACATTTATTTTAAAATTATTTTTACATTTCTCTGGTGCACCCCTGATATTTTGTATGCAATCGCCGGCGGTCGCAAGACACAACATGCAACTTGTCAAATTACGATGTTAATTGAATAATATGTTACTTAAATGATCAACTTACCTATGAAAATGTATTCCATGTTGTTTGTTGTGTGTATTTGAATGCATTGTGCAACTTTTAATGATGCACTTCCCCATCTTGCCAGTAATATGAACAATGTTTATCAGAGATATGACCAGCCCCATACACGGAACACGACTGCGGCGGAAAAAAATTAAGTGTGGCTACAGCCACGCTTCAACTGTCGACACTTTTGATGCCTTGGGGCACTTCTATTGTATAACACTTCTCTGCCTGGGTCAGATTCATTCTCGCTAGTTTTTCGGAACAATAGACTGACCATTTTAGACTCGAAATATCTCCTACAATAGAAAGTTATAAAAAACTCCTGAATGCTAGACAATAACACGTTTTGTATATACATATATCTATATGTAGTATTTTTCTTTGATATTCAATGATGAAATTCAAATAGAAGAAATATCGCATGATTTTTAATTTGTGTCGATATTCGTACAAATTTACGTAAAAAATATTCGTACAAATTTAATGTTCAAAAATAAAAATAAAAATACTTATATAATAGCGCGAATTGCATCGGCTTTCGATGATCTTAAAAAATATGGGATCAACCGTGTGATTGGTGCTTATTTTTAATCTTACGAAAATCCAAAACGTGTAAAATTTGTAACTCTCAACATTAAATCAATTCTAGAATCGCCAATATTTAGTATATTCATCAAATCATAGTATTAATAAAGTTTTTTGATTTACTTTTCATTGATGAATAATGAAAATAAATATTAAATTGAAAATTTTCAAAATAACATATGTACATATGTATGTACATTCATACAACACACACATACATACATTGAAAAAATTATTTCCATGCTAATTATAACATTTGAAAATTACAAGGTTTATCTTAGTTTTGGACAAACCTCCTAAAACTTTTCCGATCGCTTTGAAACTTTGCCATTTTTTTTGGAATAAAAAACGTTTATTTTATCGGAGAGGTTTTGAAAAAAGGATGAAAACCATTTCAGAATAATTTGAATTTAATAAAAGGATAAAGGGTATAAAATCATTTACGTCATTGCATTATTTTAAACCAAATTTGAGGGCCATGAATTTATGATACCGCAAAAACCCGTTGAAAAACCTTACATATGTATGTATAACATGTCATGTAAAACAATCAAGAAAAAAAGTAGTTCGAGAAACAGTTGTCAAAAGTCGTTTTGAGAACCCTTTTATCAAAATGACTTGCAGAGCATCTGTAGCCTAGCCTATGAGACGCGGTATTATTTATCTTTAGGCAATAAAACTGCCACTCATAGTAAAAAAAAACGTTTTGAATGAGTTCGTTCATTCGGTCCAAATATTTGAAAATATATAATTTCTTGTAAGGTCTTTGTAATATTTTATACGCATAAAATATTATTAAAGAAATTATACATTAGATGAACAGATGAGCGCTGGATGACAGTTATAGATGTAAACATAATTCGTTATACATATGTATGTATGTTTCGAATTTACAAAAGCGAAAGATATTAATTAGTAAAAATATACCTTATTAAATTATTGATAAACGAAATGAGCCTTAATTACTATAAACTATCATATAGATTTTAATGTGACTATAATAACACTGAGCAACAAAAACGAAAGCATTTAAATTGCAATTACCGCTCGAGTTAGTACGTTTAGATAAAAATAAAAAATATTGAAATAGAAAACCAATCCTTATAAACGAGGTGAAATAAAAAAATTGCCAAATAAATGCAAAATAGCACGGAGAAAAAATCCGTAAAAAAAATATTTTTTTGACTTTTAAAATTCGCTAGACAATTAATTATAAGTATTTTAAAGCAATGCAATATCACAATCAATAGGAAAAACATCTGACTATTGATTCCAATACTCACTTTGAGCACAGCAATACTAGGTTTTGAGTTAAAGACCGCAAAAGCCAAAAAACTGTAAAAATCGCGCATTTTTTTAAACGCTCATATCTCGTAAACGATCACCAACCAGCAAAAATCAATATCATATTCGAATTTAGTGGGTCAAAGTTAGTAAAGATTGGTTAGTCTCCGCTCTGGTAACTAAAAAACGTGATTTTTTGTGGCTCAATGTAATTTTCAACAATAACCATAGAACGGGAGATGTTTAAAATTACTTTAAAAAGCTATTTTTTTCGAGAATTGCCTCTGCGAATCGTAAACGATGTAATAATTTAATTATGGGAAAAGCCGAAAAAAATTATTCGAGCTCCGCGAACGAATTTAAGTATGCGCTTTTTTTTCGTAAACGTATTTCATCATTGAAAAAAAATATAATCTTGAAAACTTTGAGAATCGCTATTAGAAAATATTTTGTTATTATGTAATACAGTGTTGAGAAAATTGAGAATAGAGTGTGAATTTATCCAATTGATAAAACTGAAATATAACATTTAAAAGAAAAATAAGTGTGTCCATTTGAAAAAAAACTAAAAGCACTGCGCGAAAGATTCAATCGATCATTTTTCTTTTATATTATTTTGGAGAATATGTAGGTACATATGATTTGTCATCTTACAATTATTTTTTGTGAAAAGGTGCTACACATGTATTTATAAAAGTACGTTTAATATAAAATTCCAGCAAATGTAATATAATATAGCGAAAAAAATTAATAGTATGATTCGTGTTGTTACGAAAAATTGGTAAAACTGAAACGAAAAATAAAGCGGTATAAAGCATATGTATGTAGGTAGAATATTTGTCAGTGCATCGGAAATTCCTATAACGCTCCGTTCGCGGTCGTTCCTTGCAAAACGCAGAGTTTACGTAAGCTTGGCGACCACTTCACCAGCGGGCCGCGTCGGCGGTCGCCCACGCGCCCAGGTCGCCCAGTCGCCATCGCCCAGTCGACGATCGCCCAGTGCGATGGGCGCCCAATTGACGCAGGGCCCAATTGACGCAGTGTCCGCCAGTCTCGTCGTCCAATTGTCGCAGTGGCGAGTAACACTGGTCGACCAATCGTCCTGGGCGCCCAATTGTCCGTGTCCCTGTTGATGCGTAAGAGAGGAATTTGCTTTTGTCGAGGCGTAGAATTTTCTGGAATGATTGATGGAAGTGGTTGTTGATGCGTAAACGAGGAATGCACTTTTGTCGAGGCGTAGAATTTTCTGGAATGATTGGCGCCGTTCCGCTCGATGTAGTTTAATGGTGGCGGCGTGTTTCGACCGTTTTGGTTCCACTCGACTGGTAGGGGCGTTCCGCTTGAGTTTAATATAATGACTGCAGGTGTGCGTCGTCTGGGTTTCGTTCCGCTCGAGTGTGAAGGGTGGATCATTCTCGAAGGAACTGGCGATTGATTCCAAGAAGTGCACGTGTTGTGTGGTGAGTTCTGCGAGGAATGTGGTTTGTTGTTGTGGAATATTCTCGAATGTTTCGATGTCGATGACGATGACGAGATTCCTACATGGCTCTCCGGTGAGTGTTAGCGATGTGTGTGATTTTGTGGGAATCTTGATGTGTTGGAGTCTGTTGACTCGATGGCGTCGTTGTTTGTCCGGTTGTGCTGGAGATAGTTGTCTCAACACAAGTTGCATGCCGGTCCAAGTCTTGTTCTCTACCAGGTTGCTTATTTTGGGCGAGCTGCGTTGGTAGTGAAGGTTTGTGATAGCTTGGATGGTGCTGTTGTGCAGGCTGCTGTGTTCTGCGTGGAGTCATTCGCGTGACTGTTTTGCTGGTTGTGCTGGAGTTAGTTGTCTCGGCGGCGGGTCTTGCGTGAAGAACGTTGGTTGACGAAGTGCGTTGAGTGCTGGTCTTCGTTGGTTGTGCTGGAGTTGGTTGTCTCGACAGCGGATCTCGTGTTGCGTACCAGTCCGAGTTGTTCTTTTCTACCATGTTGCTTATTCTGTCTAGGCTACGTTGATAGTCAAGGTCGGTGGTCTGGACGGTGTTGTTGTGCAGGCGTTTTGCTGGTTGTGCTGGAGTTAGTTGTCTCGACAGCGGCTGTGTTGTGTTGGAGTTAGTTGGCTCAGTGGCGATTTGTTTCGCCGGTTGTGCTGGAGTGGGTTGACTCAACAGCGGGTTGTGTTAGTAGCTGGTCCATATGTACTTTCACACCGTGTTACTGTTGCGGTCGTTACAATGGTAGTGAAGGTTTGCGAACGCACTTGCTTTCGCAAACGCCGAGCTGCGCATCCGTGAACGCTCTCGATTATACGAATTTCGAATAGCGTTTCTAAATTCCAGCTCAAAATCTTCTTCTTGTTAATGCCTTGTCCGCATCCGGACGTTGGCGACCACCTCGTCGATTATTTGAATATATCCGCATCGGTCTTCAGCGGCTCGGAACAGCTCTTCGGCGCTCATATCGGTCCACATGCGCATGTTTCGAAGCCAAGATAACTTTTTCCTGCCAATCCATTTTTTTCCTTCTATTTTCCCCATGGTTATCAAACGGAGAAATTCGTATTTTGGACCCCGTATCATGTGTCCGAGGTACTCCATCTTTCTCCGCTTGATGACAGAAACAAGTTCCCTGCCTCTCCCCATCATGCCGAGGACAGCTTCGTTTGATATCTTTTTGGTCCACGGAATCTTCAGCATACGCCTATAGACCCACATCTCAAAAGCTTCAATGCGGCTGATCATCTTGGTTTTCAGAGTCCACGTCTCACATCCGTGTAGTAATACTGTCCAGACGTAGCTCTTCGCGAATCTCAACCGCGTATGAAGATTGAGATGCTTGTTTGTAAGGGCCGCCTTCATTTTTACAAATGCTGTTCTAGCCATCTCGATGCGGATTTTTAGATCTTCATCTGGGTCCATCTCTTCATTCAGCCAGGTACCCAGGTATTTGAATCTTTTTACTCTTTCTATCACCTCTCCATCCAAGGTTAGATTCCCGGTGTCTGTTTGCATTCTATCTACTATCATAAATTTTGTTTTCTTTAGATTTATGCGCAGACCTCTTCGATTGCTTTCTTGATGTACACGGTCTAGAGATCTTTGCAGGTCTGCTAAATTTTCAGCGACTAGTGCCGTGTCATCAGCATATCTTATATTGGTGATCGTCTCGCCGCCCACCTTGATGCCCTCCGCCTCTTGGAGAGCATCGTGGAAGATGGATTCGGTGTAGGTGTTAAAAAGAGTAGGTGATAGGATGCATCCTTGCCTGACGCCCCGTTCTATAGGAATCTCATCAGTGAATTGATCATCGACACGTACTACTGCAGTCTGATTCCAATAAATATTTCGTAGCAATCTGACATCTCTGTCATCCAGGCCAATATTTTTTAATGTTTCCATCAGGCGAGCGTGTTGGACACGGTCAAAGGCCTTTTCAAAGTCTATAAAGCAGATGTACACAGGTTTACGGACTTCTCTGCATCTTTGGAGTAGTGTTTTCATACAGAAAAGGGCCTCTCGGGTACCCAAGCCTTGTCTGAACCCAAACTGCTCTCTGCTAATCGCCTCTTCACACCGTGAGTAAATTCTGCACTGTATTATCTTTAGTAGGATCTTCAATGTGTGACTCATTAGGCCAATTATTCTGAAGTCGCTACACGTCCTCGCGTTACTCTTTTTGGGCAACGGGATAAATATGGATTGTAACCAATCGCTAGGTACTTCGCCTGATAAATATATTTTATTATAGAGTTTTGTTAGATTTTCTATGTTATCGTCGTCCAATAACTTGAGAAATTCGGCAGGAATCAGATCCGGTCCAGTAGCTTTCCGACTCTTTGCTAGTTTTATAGCATGTTCCACTTCGGATTTCAATATATATGGTCCCGTTTCTGGATCTTCAATATGCCCTCCGGTTTCTCTATTGTCTTTAAAGAGCAATTTTGTGTAAAATACTTTGTTCTAAATCGACTTGTAAATGTATAATAAAATGGATGTTTTTGGTTAAAGCCAGAGAAATATTACAATAATAGAAGTGGCTTTAGGCGTTATATTTGTGGCGACCCCATAGAAGAGGGTGGCAACACCGGTCGCCATGGTTACGGCAGTCGAGCTGTCATTCGACCATTCGGCCCTAACTCGTGGGGGAGGAACTACCCTGTTCCCCCGAGACCCACAGTGGTGACCCCGACGTGATAGACAGCGCGCACCCCCATCCCCCCTATTATTCCCGACAATTGTGGAAACACGATGTCCGACGGCGAAGCAGGCGGGGAGAACAATGTGCAGAACAACATGGAGGAAAACGCGGAGAACAGCGACCGCAACCAAAGCACGGTAAATCTTGACTTTTTGGGGGCGCCCGTGCCCCCCTTTCCCCCCTTTTGGGCCGAGAACCCCCAAATATGGTTCGCACAGATGGAGGCGAGCTTCGAAGCCGCCAGAATCACTAGCGAAAACACGCGATACTGCAGAACAATCGCGTGTTTGCCTCGCGAGGTGATGACGGAGATTTGGGACATCCACGTGGCCCCCCCGAAACTCAAGCGATATACCTTCCTGAAGAAGGAAATTTTGGAGAGGTTAGGAGTCGGCCAACGACAGAGACATCGCAGACTCCTCGAATGCGAGGAAATTGGCGACAGGAAGCCATCACAGTTCCTGAGAGACCTCCGGATATTGGCGGCCCAGGAAATGTCGGAGGATCTGCTGAGAACCACGTGGGAGAGCAGGCTGCCAGAGGGACTAAGCTTGCAACTGGCAATGAGCGACGAAACCGATTTGGATAAGCTGGCCAGGAAGGCAGACAGGTGGTACGACAGCAGCCCCCACGTGGCAGCGATGACAGACCGCAGAGAGAAGAGGCGGCAAACCGATGATGAGTATGTGACACGGGGAGAGTTCCAAACATTAAATCAAAAGGTAGATGACCTGACTACGATGATGGGACGGCTACTACAAACGAACGAGACGAATCGGAAAGAATCAAGGCCATCACACTCCCCAGCGAGGAGCCGACGCTGGCAACCACGACAACAGAGTCCCCGAGGCCGCAGGAACACGCCACCGCGCAGGTTTAACCAGGCGGAAAACTTCCAGGGCAGGCGCTAATGGCGGAAAGCAGCCCCAGCCCCACTTCTTGCCGCCTATACGTAACAGACAAGGTCAGTAAACTACGGTTCCTAGTCGACACCGGTTCTGACCTGTGTGTCCTTCCGAAGTCAATATTGCCGGGTCGCAAAATAGCGACATCATACCTTCTATTCGCCGCGAACGGATCTACGATAAAAACGTACGGTTGGAAGGAGGTAGACGTAGACTTGGGACTACGTCGGGTATACAAATGGAGATTTGTAATAGCCGACGTATCAAGGCCTATTATTGGCGCTGATTTCATCAAACATTTTTGTCTTTTGATTGATTTGAAAAATGCGAAACTGATGGATAATCTCACAACTGTTTCAGTGAGGGGCCGAGCAATAGGAACAGCAAAAGTAGAGCAGGTGAAAGCAATTTGTGGCACATCAACATTTCACCATCTACTAACAGAGTTTCCAGAGATAACGCGGCCGACAGGAAATAAAAACAGAACAATGAAACATCATACTGTGCATTATATCAGAACCACTGAAGGACCACAGCAAGTTGCAAGCCGCGCCGCCTCGCACCGGAGAAGTTGCAGATCGCAAAAGAGACTTTCAAGACCATGTTGAACGAAGGAATCGCTCGACCATCAGACAGTAGTTGGTCATCAGCATTACACCTAGTACCTAAGCACGACGGAGAATGGAGACCATGCGGGGACTACAGAGCGTTGAATGCCCGCACTATACCAGATAGGTATCCAGTACCGCATATAGAAGATTTCGCCAGTACCTTATATGGCAAGAAGTTATTTTCTACAATTGATCTCGTGCGCGCATACCACCAAATCCCTGTACACAATGAAGACATAAAAAAAACAGCAATTTCTACCCCGTTTGGGTTATTTGAATTCCCGTTTATGTCCTTCGGACTCAGAAACGCGGCACAGACCTTCCAGCGGTTTATGGACAAAGTCCTAAGGGGATTGGATTTCTGCTACGTATATATTGACGACGTGCTGGTAGCGTCAGAAAACGAAGAAGAACATATTAACCACTTACGAAAACTTTTTTCACGGTTTCAAGAATATGGCGTTTTAGTCAACACAGCAAAGTGCGTTTTCGGAGCAAAAACTGTAAGATTTCTAGGATACGAGGTGTCAGAAAATGGAACCAAACCCCAAGCAGACAAAGTAGCTGCGGTGAAAAGATTTCCCCGACCAGCTACAATCGAACAATTAAGGCAGTTTTTGGGGATGATAAACTTCTATCGGCGTTTTGTTCCGGGTGCTGCAAAATTGCAGGCGCCCCTCAACGAGTTGCTAAAAGGATCTAAAAAGAAAGACAAGGCAAAGATTGCATGGACCAACGCGTTGGAAGAAGCATTCGGAAAGTGCAAGGATAGCTTATCAGACGCAGCCCTCCTCAGCCACCCAAAACCAGGGGCAGACTTGGCATTGGTGACGGACGCATCAGATGTAGCACTCGGAGCAGTCCTACAGCAGAAGATGCCCGAAGGGTGGGAGCCGTTGGCATTCTTCACAAGGAAATTGTCAGGAACAGAAAGGAGATACAGCACTTACGACCGGGAGTTGTTGGCAATATACAGTGCAGTCCGGCATTTCCGCCATATGGTAGAAGGAAAATTTTTTACTATTTTCACTGACCACAAGCCTATTATATACATGTTCCAACAGAAGCCAGAGAAATGTTCGCCAAGACAGTTTAGGCACATAGACTTTGTAGGCCAGTTCACAACAGATGTTCGACATGTATCGGGAGAAGAAAACGTGGTAGCGGATGCACTGTCAAGAATAGAAGCAATTTCCGGGATGGACTTTCAAGCAATAGCACGAGCGCAGGAGGATGACACAGAACTGTCACAACTGCTACGAGATCCCGACAAGCAGTTTGCCAAGATACCTATTCCAGGCGAAGAGACGACCATCTATTGTGATGTATCTTCAGAAACGCAACGGCCGTACTTGCCAGCGAAATTTAGGAAACAGGCGTTCGAACTAATCCATCAATTGGCGCACCCAGGGGTAAAAGCATCAGCTAAATTAGTGACCCAACGATATTTCTGGACGGGTATGAAGAAGGAATGCAGAAGATGGGCCCAAGAGTGCATATTTTGCCAGAAATCGAAAATAACAAGGCACGTCATTGCACCTGTGGGAGAGTTCCAGCCACCGGAAAATCGATTTGACCACATTCACTTAGACATAGTTGGTCCCTTACCACAGTCCGCCGGTTACAAGTATTTATTGACATGCGTTGACAGGTTTACTCGCTGGCCAGAAGCTATCCCTATGGAAGATATCACGGCAGAAACGGTTGCAAAAAAATTCGTCAGTGGTTGGATTGCAAGATTCGGATGCCCCCTACGAATAACTACCGATCAAGGACGACAATTCGAGAGCACTCTATTCAAGGAACTGAATAGGTTGACGGGATCGACACACATAAGGACAACCGCATACCACCCTGCAGCAAATGGGATGGTAGAGAGGTTCCACAGGCAGCTTAAAGCCGCGATCATGTGCCACCAAGACGAAGGGTGGACGGAAGCCCTACCGACAGTGTTACTGGGAATCCGATCGGCATGGAAGGAAGACCTTAATGCCACGTCAGCAGAACTGGTATATGGTCAACCGCTACGGCTACCGGGAGAGTTTCTGGCTCCACAACGAAACGGAGGACCCAACACAGCGGAACTAGCAGAGAGATTGCGGTCCCAAATGGCGAGGTTGAGACCCAGTCCACCGCGGCGCCATGGAACAAGATCAACCTTTATCTTCAAAGACCTGCACACCAGTGATCAGGTGTTCCTGAGACACGATGCTGCCAAGGGTCCGTTACAGCCTCCATACGATGGTCCATACAGGGTGTTGAAGAGGGGACCGAAGTTCTTCACACTGAGAATTAAGGATTCCAATGTCACCGTAACGGTAGACCGCATAAAGCCGGCATACATGGAAAGCAGCGGAGAGCCCCCAGAGAGAGCAGAGAGAACCCCCCAAGAAAATGCAATTCGCAAATGGCAACCCCATAGAAGAGGGTGGCAACACCGGTCGCCATGGTTACGGCAGTCGAGCTGTCATTCGACCATTCGGCCCTAACTCGTGGGGGAGGAACTACCCTGTTCCCCCGAGACCCACATATTGTTGTCAAGCGACGATTGTCCACAGACATTTCTAAATAATTTTAGCATCAGTCGTATTTGATGCTTGGTGCTCGACGTACAAAGTCCGATAAAACGATAAAAACGGTTCGGTGATTACTAGTCAAATGTGAACCGGTAACAGGATAACCGGTCGCTTTAGATTGGTCACACGTCGTCACTCATCACGCTGAAACTGGTCACACTAAAAAATTGATCACGAGAAAACTGGTCACACCCAAAAATTTAAAATTGGTGGTTATAGGGCGGGTTAAAGGTTTCGATCGTTTCCCGGACTATGGAAACTCAGTTGAGTTTGGAAGAAAATGTTTATTGCTCGATTATAGGTCGGTTCATACTTAACAGCACTGCACGACTTCGGCACTGCACGACTCCGTTTCAAATATGTCATTTTATTACATTTCTATTCATATCTACCTACACGTCGTGGTCCGGTCTCCGTGACGAATGTTAAATTACAGAAAACGCAAATATCAGAAGGCAAAGATCGAAAATCGAAAGATCTTAAGTCGAAAGATCAAAAAAGGGTGCATGGTAAACGGTACATAAATTGTGTATTTTTCAACCGTTATTAATTATTTTTCGCGAACATTTAAACAATCCCCCACGTGCCAACGGAGGTGCGCGAGAATAGCTGCTATAAGTTATTAGTGAACGGGAGCTTTCGGAAACATTATAAGATTTTTATATTGGTTCGGTGATTACTAGTCAAGTGTGAACCGGTCACAGGACAATCGGTCGCTCTAGATCGGTCACACGTGATCACCCATCACACTAAAACTGGTCACACCCGAAAATTGGTCACGAAAAAACTGGTCAAACCCAAAAATTAAAAATTGGTCGAATTTTTGGGTGTGACCAGTTTTTTCGTGACCAATTTTCGGGTGTGACCAGTTTTCTCGTGACTAGTTTTAGTGTGACGAGTGATCACGTGTGACCGATCTAGAGCGACCGGTTGTCCTGTGACTGGTTCACATATGACTAGTAGTCCGTTTACCTTTATATTATAGCTTAAAAATTCTACTAAACAATGACAGTTGTATAGCATAAAAAAATAATGACACAGTTGGTAGCATGCAATCGCACAACTGTCAAACTTGACGTGTGTCTGAAGTGATTTGAAACAGACGTGATGTTATTCCTGGTAGGTCTAGGGTTGGGAGACGCGCGCGACATCACAGTGCGAGGCCTGGAAGCCGTTAAGGGTTGCCACAAAGTATACTTGGAAGCCTACACTTCCCAACTCACCGTCGGACACAAAGCCCTAGTAAACAAACGTCACACACCGCACCGCTCCACGTACATAACCTCACTTCACACCAAATAAACAATAACAACCATTCCAGGAGGAGTTCTACGGAAGGGAGATCATCGTCGCCGACCGAGAACTTTGCGAAAGTGGCACTGACGAATTACTCAACGGTAGCAAAGATCAAGATGTTGCACTACTAGTAGTCGGAGACCCGCTCGGAGCCACTACCCATACCGATATACTATTAAGAGCCAAGCAAAAGAACATCCCATACAAGGTAAATTCTAATTGACAATTTCAACTCTCATTTAAATACTTAACCAATCTCATTGCAGGTGATTCAAAATGCTTCTATTATAAACGCCGTAGGATGCTGTGGATTGCAGTTATACTCTTTTGGAGAAACTATATCAATTCCGTTCTGGACCGATAATTGGAAGCCCGATAGTTTCTTTGATAAAATTCTAGGCAACTATACAAGAGGCTTACATACACTATGCCTTTTAGGTATTCAAATTATAGACTTTAGTCTAATCGGTAAAGGTTCAGCGCCGGGTCAATGTGTGTATTTGATGTTTGAGCTTCCGTTTCGCTCGCATCCATATTCTCAACATTTTGCGTATGCAATTCACTATCATTTGGATCCACAAAGTTCTCTCGGTGAACCACAAACGAGTGAAAAACGAACAAAAACTGGCGCGGCGGCCATTTTGAATCTTACATCAAATACACACTGAAAAGATACTGAACCTTCGCTGTATAATCAATAGTATAATAAGGGGACCGAAAAGTAATCAAAACCTTTCGACGAGCTCTTTCACAGTCAGTTTGTGTCAAGACACGGTCCAGTAAACCCAGTTATTGTTGAAAATTAACTGTTTCTATTGCTATTCCAAATTTCAGATATCAAAGTTAGAAAACATAAGCCAAGTTCAGATCTGAAAATCCCCTCTGGAGAAAGTCTGAAATGGCAGTCAGTAATAAAATATTTAGGAGTAACGTTTGATAAAAGAATGAGATGGGCACCTCACATTGAGGCAGCGAAATGCAAGGCGATGCGGGGTATATCCTCAATATATCCAATATTTAATCGCCATAGTTCTTTATCAACGCTAAATAAAATAAAATTATATCGCGCGCTCATATTACCATTATTAACCTATGCTTCACCTGTATGGAATAACGCCTCGAATACTAACCTTTCCAAGCTCCAAGTAATACAAAATAAATCCCTTAAAATAATTTATAATACACCCATATATACTAACCTGAAAAAACTGCATGCTATATATAATATTCCGTTTTGTTACAGACATTACTAACAAACTAACCAGTAGATTCTATGAAAGAATCACTAATAACCATACTAACACACTTGTGAAGAGTCTCGGTGATTACAACAAAATGTCTATACCCTTCAGGTATAAACACAGATTACCTAAACACAATCTGCTTTAGGTCATCGACTTTAGATAGTCTTTAATTAATATTATGTATTAGATGTATTATGAACATTTATAAGGATTGTAAATAGGTTTTTGAGCTCTTTTTCCTATTATGCTTTAGATTAACATTAGAATAATATAATACTGTGATTACTAACCAAATTAAATTAAAATTGTAAAATAGAAAATGATCAGTAGATCAGTAGCTATTAAAATAGATATAAGATGTATTGTGAACATAATTTCGTAATAATAAAAAGCATTTAAAAATCAAAATCAAGATATCAAAGTTAAAGAACCCACTGAGGAGAGCTTGACGAAGAAAGTCAAAGTATATATGGAGCCGAGATTTATGTCGACGAGTCAAGCATGCCAGCAATTAATAGAAATTATACAAAATAGGACTGAAAATACAGGTGATAATAAATAAAAAATGCCCCATTAGTATATATTGTGTAAATTTATAATTTTATTGTTTCAAAATTATAGTTTCAGATCTGACGGTGGACTCGTTGGTCGTCGGCTTGGCCAGAGTCGGCGCGGAGACGCAGAAAATAGCCGCCTGCACGATGAGGCAAATGTGCGAGACGGATTTGGGCCCGCCGTTGCACAGCCTAGTGATACCGGCCAGAGTTTTGCATCCGCTCGAGGAGGAATTCCTCGAGCAATTCAAACTTGATGTATGATAAAATGTGGATACGATTGAAAAGTACGACGACGGAGGATTGCAGATAGAAATTTTATTTCAATAAATATTTTTATAATGGATTCTAAACATTCATTTTGTATAGACAATATAAAAATCATTATTACAGTCTGAGAATGTGTGATGCGATTGTATTCATATATATATATATATATATATATATATATATATATATATATATATGGATAAATATGTGCATTGGAATAAAACTTACGTCTAAAAACTTTGTCATTTTCAATAGAGATTCTTATTAATTTAAATAATTATCATAATAATATACAATGTCTCAAAATATAACTAATTGTAAGAGAGTTTACATTTGAACTGAAACATAATACCGTTTTCTTGCCTCTTCTTCGACCGCTCGTCATAATGCGATCTTGAAAACTCTTCAAATTTTATATTCTATGAGTCAGATATTTATACATTTATAAATTATTAAATTCTTATTTACATCATCATATTAGATAATAATTTAATTATTATATATATATATATCATTATTTATATAAAAAAAAAAAACAATAATCCGGTTTTTTAAACATAATAGACAAAAAGATTGTACCGTTTTTTTGTATATAAATGTAGTATGCATTGTTTAAAATGTGCAAACATAAGTTATAACCGTGCCATTACGAGTTAAAAGCTACAAACTATACACACCAGCCGTCGACTGGAAAGTTCACAGGGTAACAACAGAATACATTTAAAGATAATTTTCACATTACTAAGTTTCTAAAAAATCTTTGGAATTCTTCGCACGTTTCTTATGGGGTAACTTAACGTATGGCCGTTAGGACACTGAAAATGCGCGAGTTTCGAAAATTTTATAAAATCTTTGACGCTACCTTAAAACAAACGAGAAGAACATTTTTTCAATACAAGTAGTGATTTTTTTCGCACATAAAATCTGAGATAATGTAATGGAATGTTTATACATATAAAAAATTTAATTTTATATACAAATATATCTGGTACCGATTCCGATAAGCCTCATTTCATGGTGCGCAAGCACGATTATCTATAATACAAAACTATTGAGTCATCATCACATAAATATAGACAGGTGCGATTTAACTGTACATTGAGAAAAATACTTTGTATCTTAAAATAAATGTTTTGTGCATTAAAATTTGGCATTATTTTCGGTGCATTATACAATCTCGTATTGTGCATCGAATAAAATATTTTGGCACTATAAAGTGACAATTAAATAATAGATTTTAGCATTAGAAGATACAAAAAGTTGCAACGTTGCAGTCTTCCGCTATTGACAATAATTGTCAACTGTCAAAAGTGTCAACTTTTGTGTGAATGATGATGTCAGGTCATCGAGTCGTAGGTTTCGCAAGCCGAAGAGTAATTAAAAAAAGAAGGAATCCAGTAGAGAGAAGCGTTGGTCGTTGTCAGTTCGTATTTTGGTAATCGCGATGTTGTCATTTTAATGCACATTTTATCCGCTTTTTAAGTAGCAAATATTTTTTTCAATGTCAATTTAGCCAGCAGTTTGGCTTAGTGATAGCGTATATATTTAGCATCACTGAGGTCATAGGTTCGTGTCCTCGCCACTGCTGGTTAGATTTGGGGGTTTTGTGACTCCAAATCGATCGTTTCTCTATCAGAGTTTGCCAATTTTATCTGATCATTGCTGAAACGGTTCCTGAAAATTGGTATTAAAAAAATCTAATCCTGTTGTCACAAAAATCTGCCTGTGTATAATTTGTATTAATTATACACAGTAATCTGAAATCCATAGATGTCACTATGATTATTATTTCTGATTTGTTTATGTATTTCATTATTTTTATATTCTATATATTCTGATTGTATATGTATGTATTACTGTATTTCTGATTTCTGATTGTTTATGTATTTCATTAACGTACACCCGTCGCATTGGAGCAAATCTGTAATGGCGAGTGTGTATTGATTTGTGACAATAAAATAAAATAAATAAATAAAATGTTCAAAGCAAAGTTTCTAATGCAATCTGAACAGAAACTTTTTTTAATGTATTAAAATGTTTTTAAATGCACATTTTTATTTTATAAAATGGATGTTCGAATTGTTACCAATATAAACCATTGGGTTTCCAGAAGCACTTTTTTCAGTATTAAAAATTATTGATAAATGATGCGTCAGCCCTTTCAGTCACGTCCCCCGTATGACGACGTGTCCTTGATTGGCTTCGTTCCGCAGCTCCGTGATCATGACGAGATGGCCGCCTTCTTCGTGCCGCCTCGTATTCTCCACGCCCTGCTGCAAGATACGGTATTAGTCTATCTGCGTGATGCAGACGAATTGGCAATCGTCGCATCTGGTCGTCATGATGCCTCGATGGTGCAGCTTCTCCAACGTCGCCTCCAACGTGCCGAAGCTGTCTCCGACGCGTAAATTTTCAATCTCTCCGCTCGGGTGTTTGATTTCGACGTGTCCATTGATGAGAACGAACCACGAGTCGTGTTCCTCGCCGTCGTTCATCACTATAGTGCCAGCTTTCTCGACGACGGCGAACTCCATGAGGGAGCAGAGAGCTCGTCGAACAGTTAGAGTCATGTTCGTGAACGCCTTCAGAAGCTGGGTGAATTCTAACAAGGTTTCCACGTCGTCTTCGTTCCTCTCGAAATGATCTTTTTCGAGGCAGTCTCGAACGGCGTCCCTCACCGTAAGACTGACGGTCTCCTCGAAGTCCTCCTCTTCGTCCGAGTCGACGATGGACTCCAGCAGACCGGATAGGTCGAGTTCGCCGTCCATGTCGAGGGAGCTGTGCACGGACGTCATCTCTCCAATCTGAAATCAAACCGATACAAAACATTAGTCCAAAATAACGATATCTAGAGATAATACATAATATCACATAAGCCTTTCTTGATATTTTGACTCATTCTTAAATATTTTACGATTCATTCTGAACAAATATTTCAACTATGCAATTATATCTATGTAAAATCGATTAGATTTGATTACAATGTAACAAACAATGATATTCACGTATACATATGTAGGAATCTCGTCATCGTCATCGACATCGAAACATTCGAGAATATTCCACAACAACAAACCACATTCCTCGCAGAACTCACCACACAACACGTGCACTTCTTGGAATCAATCGCCAGTTCCTTCGAGAATGATCCACCCTTCACACTCGAGCGGAACGAAACCCAGACGACGCACACCTGCAGTCATTATATTAAACTCAAGCGGAACGCCCCTACCAGTCGAGTGGAACCAAAACGGTCGAAACACGCCGCCACCATTAAACTACATCGAGCGGAACGGCGCCAATCATTCCAGAAAATTCTACGCCTCGACAAAAGTGCATTCCTCGTTTACGCATCAACAACCACTTCCATCAATCATTCCAGAAAATTCTACGCCTCGACAAAAGCAAATTCCTCTCTTACGCATCAACAGGGACACGGACAATTGGGCGCCCAGGACGATTGGTCGACCAGTGTTACTCGCCACTGCGACAACTGGACGACGAGACTGGCGGACACTGCGTCAATTGGGCCCTGCGTCAATTGGGCGCCCATCGCACTGGGCGATCGTCGACTGGGCGATGGCGACTGGGCGACCTGGGCGCGTGGGCGACCGCCGACGCGGCCCGCTGGTGAAGTGGTCGCCAAGCTTACGTAAACTCTGCGTTTTGCAAGGAACGACCGCGAACGGAGCGTTATAGGAATTTCCGATGCACTGACAAATATTCTACCTACATACATATGCTTTATACCGCTTTATTTTTCGTTTCAGTTTTACCAATTTTTCGTAACAACACGAATCATACTATTAATTTTTTTCGCTATATTATATTACATTTGCTGGAATTTTATATTAAACGTACTTTTATAAATACATGTGTAGCACCTTTTCACAAAAAATAATTGTAAGATGACAAATCATATGTACCTACATATTCTCCAAAATAATATAAAAGAAAAATGATCGATTGAATCTTTCGCGCAGTGCTTTTAGTTTTTTTTCAAATGGACACACTTATTTTTCTTTTAAATGTTATATTTCAGTTTTATCAATTGGATAAATTCACACTCTATTCTCAATTTTCTCAACACTGTATTAGTTATACATAATAACAAAATATTTTCTAATAGCGATTCTCAAAGTTTTCAAGATTATATTTTTTTTCAATGATGAAATACGTTTACGAAAAAAAAGCGCATACTTAAATTCGTTCGCGGAGCTCGAATAATTTTTTTCGGCTTTTCCCATAATTAAATTATTACATCGTTTACGATTCGCAGAGGCAATTCTCGAAAAAAATAGCTTTTTAAAGTAATTTTAAACATCTCCCGTTCTATGGTTATTGTTGAAAATTACATTGAGCCACAAAAAATCACGTTTTTTAGTTACCAGAGCGGAGACTAACCAATCTTTACTAACTTTGACCCACTAAATTCGAATATGATATTGATTTTTGCTGGTTGGTGATCGTTTACGAGATATGAGCGTTTAAAAAAATGCGCGATTTTTACAGTTTTTTGGCTTTTGCGGTCTTTAACTCAAAACCTAGTATTGCTGTGCTCAAAGTGAGTATTGGAATCAATAGTCAGATGTTTTTCCTATTGATTGTGATATGGCATTTCTTTAAAATACTTATAATTAATTGTCTAGCAAATTTTAAAAGTCAAAAATATATTTTTTTTACGGATTTTTTCTCCGTGCTATTTTGCATTTATTTGGCAATTTTTTTATTTCACCTCGTTTATAAGGATTGGTTTTCTATTTCTATATTTTTTATTTTTATCTAAACGTACTAACTCGAGCGGTAATTGCAATTTAAATGCTTTCGTTTTTGTTGCTCAGTGTTATTATAGTCACATTAAAATCTATATGATAGTTTATAGTAATTAAGGCTCATTTCGTTTATCAATAATTTAATAAGGTATATTTTTACTAATTAATATCTTTCACTTTTGTAAATTCGAAACATACATACATATGTATAACGAATTATGTTTACATCTATAACTGTCATCCAGCGCTCATCTGTTCATCTAATATATAATTTCTTTAATAATATTTTATGCGTATAAAATATTACAAAGACCTTACAAGAAATTATATATTTTCAAATATTTGGACCGAATGAACGAACTAATTCAAAACGTTTTTTTTTTTACTATGAGTGGCAGTTTTATTGCCTAAAGATAAATAATACCGCGCCCCATAGGCTAGGCTACAGATGCTCTGCAAGTCAAAATAATAAAAAAATAAAATCTGATAAAACAGTTCTCAAAACGACTTTTGACAACTGTTTCTCGAACTACTTTTTTTCTTGATTGTTTTACATGACATGTTATACATACATATGTAAGGTTTTTCAACGGGTTTTTGCGGTATCAAAAATTCATGGCCCTCAAATTTGGTTTAAAATAATGCAATGACGTAAATGATTTTATACCCTTTATCCTTTTATTAAATTCAAATTATTCTGAAATGGTTTTCATCCTTTTTTCAAAACCTCTCCGATAAAATAAACGTTTTTTATTCCAAAAAAAATGGCAAAGTTTCAAAGCGATCGGAAAAGTTTTAGGAGGTTTGTCCAAAACTAAGATAAACCTTGTAATTTTCAAATGTTATAATTAGCATGGAAATAATTTTTTCAATGTATGTATGTGTTGTATGAATGCATATACATACATACATATGTACATATGTTATTTTGAAAATTTTCAATTTAATATTTATTTTCATTATTCATCAATGAAAAGTAAATCAAAAAACTTTATTGATACTATGATTTGATGAATATACTAAATACTGGCGATTCTAGAATTGATTTAATGTTGAGAGTTACAAATTTTACACGTTTTGGATTTTCGTAAGATTAAAAATAAGCACCAATCACACGGTTGATCCCATATTTTATCGAGATACGAGAATGTCGAATTTTCATAATAAAATATTCTCGAGAAATGAGAATCTCGAAATTTTACAATAAAATATTCTCGAGAAACGAGAATCAAAATTTCTCGAGAAATCTCGAGACAAGATTTCTCGTTCACAACCTCTAGTTCTATGGTTATTGTTGAAAATTATGCTTTTTAAATAATTATTTAATAACGAGTCCATAATGTTATGATGCGTTTAGGTACATATGTATGTATGTACATATATCAAAAACTACGTACATAGATAAAGTAAAAATTAGCCGTAAGAATTAAAAATATAGACATTTTCGTCATATTATAATTTTATATGATAGTTTATAGTAATTTATAGTATTTAAGGCTCATTTCGTTTATCAATAATTTAATATATTACTATGTAGGTAAATATCTATTGCTTTTGTAAATTAGAAACATACATACATACATACATATATATATATATATATATATATATATATATATATATATATATATATAACGAATTATGTTTACATCTATGTATAACTGTCATCCAGCGCTCATCTGTTCAACTAATATATAATTTCTTTAATAATATTTTTTCAAGCCTATTTCACCCTTTTGCAAATGAAATTCACCCTTTTTGCAAATGAAATTCATCCTTTTGCAAATGAAATTAGTACTTTTGCAAATGAAAATTAACCCTTTTTCAAATGAAATTCGTCCTTTTCAAAAATCGTATTAAAAAAAAAAGAAACCGAATTAAACAAAATGTGCTTTTTATGTATTATAGTTTAAACTTATATTTATATTTGTACATACCATAGATATTTATTTAGAAGGTGCAAATACTATTTTTATTTTTTTATTTTCAATTTTTCAATTTTCATTCTGTTAATCTGAATCAATTTTCATTGTGTTAAGTGAATTTCATTAGCAAAAGGGTGAAATAGGCTTGCAAAAACTGTATATAAGTATTTTTATTTTTATTTTTGAACATTAAATTTGTACGAATATCAACACAAATTAAAAATCATGCGGTTCAAAGTCACCATGCACATTTTATTTATATTTACTTTATCTATGTATGTACGTAGTATAGATTAAGTTTTGTATAATTTGTGTTCGCATTCCGTTACGGATCCCTTCGACAAAAAAAAGGGTAGGTACCTGGGTCCAGAGAAGTGTTATACAATAGAAGTGCCCTTTTGAACAAATATCCCGTGTCAACCGCGTTCACAGTACCATAATTAGTATTAGTTGTCTCTGTCACGCTCGTAAGCGTGTCCGCGCGCGAGAAAGAGTCAGAACATCGTGTCTACACGCCAGCTTTTAATTAACAAACCTTTTTTCACGACTGGAATTAGGGTCATCACAAATTCACTACAGAAATAAAAGTCCTTTTTATTTATAGTTTATTTATTTTTTGATAATAGTATATACATGTTTATATATTTATTTACAATTAAATATTGATACAAATAATAAAAAAAAGATTAATTCACCTTTTATATAACACCGAAATACAATACACAGAAAATAATAATTAAAGCTTACCTCCGATATTGGAATTGCATATTTTTTTAACCTGACACATTTCGATAAAGTTAAAACATCTTCAGCTCTAAAATGGTTTGAGCATATAATGGTGTTGGGCGTTGGTAGCCAATCGGTTGCTCTTCTCCATTTGCGGATTATGTTTACCCACTTTTCTCGTAATTGGCTGTCCTTAGGAACTCTAAAATTAGCGTGTAATGTATATTTTCAACTAAAATATGTATATTATAAAATGAACGATGTTTACATTAATTAAACTTATTGAGTTGGTGACTTATTAATTAAAACTTATTAATTAAATTTATTGAGTGAATTGGTTATGAATATAATTGAGTATTCGGTGCTACCCAGAGAAATGTTTTTACATTTATTTTAAAATTATTTTTACATTTCTCTGGTGCACCCCTGATATTTTGTATGCAATCGCCGGCGGTCGCAAGACACAACATGCAACTTGTCAAATTACGATGTTAATTGAATAATATGTTACTTAAATGATCAACTTACCTATGAAAATGTATTCCATGTTGTTTGTTGTGTGTATTTGAATGCATTGTGCAACTTTTAATGATGCACTTCCCCATCTTGCCAGTAATATGAACAATGTTTATCAGAGATATGACCAGCCCCATACACGGAACACGACTGCGGCGGAAAAAAATTAAGTGTGGCTACAGCCACGCTTCAACTGTCGACACTTTTGATGCCTTGGGGCACTTCTATTGTATAACACTTCTCTGCCTGGGTCAGATTCATTCTCGCTAGTTTTTCGGAACAATAGACTGACCATTTTAGACTCGAAATATCTCCTACAATAGAAAGTTATAAAAAACTCCTGAATGCTAGACAATAACACGTTTTGTATATACATATATCTATATGTAGTATTTTTCTTTGATATTCAATGATGAAATTCAAATAGAAGAAATATCGCATGATTTTTAATTTGTGTCGATATTCGTACAAATTTACGTAAAAAATATTCGTACAAATTTAATGTTCAAAAATAAAAATAAAAATACTTATATAATAGCGCGAATTGCATCGGCTTTCGATGATCTTAAAAAATATGGGATCAACCGTGTGATTGGTGCTTATTTTTAATCTTACGAAAATCCAAAACGTGTAAAATTTGTAACTCTCAACATTAAATCAATTCTAGAATCGCCAATATTTAGTATATTCATCAAATCATAGTATTAATAAAGTTTTTTGATTTACTTTTCATTGATGAATAATGAAAATAAATATTAAATTGAAAATTTTCAAAATAACATATGTACATATGTATGTACATTCATACAACACACACATACATACATTGAAAAAATTATTTCCATGCTAATTATAACATTTGAAAATTACAAGGTTTATCTTAGTTTTGGACAAACCTCCTAAAACTTTTCCGATCGCTTTGAAACTTTGCCATTTTTTTTGGAATAAAAAACGTTTATTTTATCGGAGAGGTTTTGAAAAAAGGATGAAAACCATTTCAGAATAATTTGAATTTAATAAAAGGATAAAGGGTATAAAATCATTTACGTCATTGCATTATTTTAAACCAAATTTGAGGGCCATGAATTTATGATACCGCAAAAACCCGTTGAAAAACCTTACATATGTATGTATAACATGTCATGTAAAACAATCAAGAAAAAAAGTAGTTCGAGAAACAGTTGTCAAAAGTCGTTTTGAGAACCCTTTTATCAAAATGACTTGCAGAGCATCTGTAGCCTAGCCTATGAGACGCGGTATTATTTATCTTTAGGCAATAAAACTGCCACTCATAGTAAAAAAAAACGTTTTGAATGAGTTCGTTCATTCGGTCCAAATATTTGAAAATATATAATTTCTTGTAAGGTCTTTGTAATATTTTATACGCATAAAATATTATTAAAGAAATTATACATTAGATGAACAGATGAGCGCTGGATGACAGTTATAGATGTAAACATAATTCGTTATACATATGTATGTATGTTTCGAATTTACAAAAGCGAAAGATATTAATTAGTAAAAATATACCTTATTAAATTATTGATAAACGAAATGAGCCTTAATTACTATAAACTATCATATAGATTTTAATGTGACTATAATAACACTGAGCAACAAAAACGAAAGCATTTAAATTGCAATTACCGCTCGAGTTAGTACGTTTAGATAAAAATAAAAAATATTGAAATAGAAAACCAATCCTTATAAACGAGGTGAAATAAAAAAATTGCCAAATAAATGCAAAATAGCACGGAGAAAAAATCCGTAAAAAAAATATTTTTTTGACTTTTAAAATTCGCTAGACAATTAATTATAAGTATTTTAAAGCAATGCAATATCACAATCAATAGGAAAAACATCTGACTATTGATTCCAATACTCACTTTGAGCACAGCAATACTAGGTTTTGAGTTAAAGACCGCAAAAGCCAAAAAACTGTAAAAATCGCGCATTTTTTTAAACGCTCATATCTCGTAAACGATCACCAACCAGCAAAAATCAATATCATATTCGAATTTAGTGGGTCAAAGTTAGTAAAGATTGGTTAGTCTCCGCTCTGGTAACTAAAAAACGTGATTTTTTGTGGCTCAATGTAATTTTCAACAATAACCATAGAACGGGAGATGTTTAAAATTACTTTAAAAAGCTATTTTTTTCGAGAATTGCCTCTGCGAATCGTAAACGATGTAATAATTTAATTATGGGAAAAGCCGAAAAAAATTATTCGAGCTCCGCGAACGAATTTAAGTATGCGCTTTTTTTTCGTAAACGTATTTCATCATTGAAAAAAAATATAATCTTGAAAACTTTGAGAATCGCTATTAGAAAATATTTTGTTATTATGTAATACAGTGTTGAGAAAATTGAGAATAGAGTGTGAATTTATCCAATTGATAAAACTGAAATATAACATTTAAAAGAAAAATAAGTGTGTCCATTTGAAAAAAAACTAAAAGCACTGCGCGAAAGATTCAATCGATCATTTTTCTTTTATATTATTTTGGAGAATATGTAGGTACATATGATTTGTCATCTTACAATTATTTTTTGTGAAAAGGTGCTACACATGTATTTATAAAAGTACGTTTAATATAAAATTCCAGCAAATGTAATATAATATAGCGAAAAAAATTAATAGTATGATTCGTGTTGTTACGAAAAATTGGTAAAACTGAAACGAAAAATAAAGCGGTATAAAGCATATGTATGTAGGTAGAATATTTGTCAGTGCATCGGAAATTCCTATAACGCTCCGTTCGCGGTCGTTCCTTGCAAAACGCAGAGTTTACGTAAGCTTGGCGACCACTTCACCAGCGGGCCGCGTCGGCGGTCGCCCACGCGCCCAGGTCGCCCAGTCGCCATCGCCCAGTCGACGATCGCCCAGTGCGATGGGCGCCCAATTGACGCAGGGCCCAATTGACGCAGTGTCCGCCAGTCTCGTCGTCCAATTGTCGCAGTGGCGAGTAACACTGGTCGACCAATCGTCCTGGGCGCCCAATTGTCCGTGTCCCTGTTGATGCGTAAGAGAGGAATTTGCTTTTGTCGAGGCGTAGAATTTTCTGGAATGATTGATGGAAGTGGTTGTTGATGCGTAAACGAGGAATGCACTTTTGTCGAGGCGTAGAATTTTCTGGAATGATTGGCGCCGTTCCGCTCGATGTAGTTTAATGGTGGCGGCGTGTTTCGACCGTTTTGGTTCCACTCGACTGGTAGGGGCGTTCCGCTTGAGTTTAATATAATGACTGCAGGTGTGCGTCGTCTGGGTTTCGTTCCGCTCGAGTGTGAAGGGTGGATCATTCTCGAAGGAACTGGCGATTGATTCCAAGAAGTGCACGTGTTGTGTGGTGAGTTCTGCGAGGAATGTGGTTTGTTGTTGTGGAATATTCTCGAATGTTTCGATGTCGATGACGATGACGAGATTCCTACATGGCTCTCCGGTGAGTGTTAGCGATGTGTGTGATTTTGTGGGAATCTTGATGTGTTGGAGTCTGTTGACTCGATGGCGTCGTTGTTTGTCCGGTTGTGCTGGAGATAGTTGTCTCAACACAAGTTGCATGCCGGTCCAAGTCTTGTTCTCTACCAGGTTGCTTATTTTGGGCGAGCTGCGTTGGTAGTGAAGGTTTGTGATAGCTTGGATGGTGCTGTTGTGCAGGCTGCTGTGTTCTGCGTGGAGTCATTCGCGTGACTGTTTTGCTGGTTGTGCTGGAGTTAGTTGTCTCGGCGGCGGGTCTTGCGTGAAGAACGTTGGTTGACGAAGTGCGTTGAGTGCTGGTCTTCGTTGGTTGTGCTGGAGTTGGTTGTCTCGACAGCGGATCTCGTGTTGCGTACCAGTCCGAGTTGTTCTTTTCTACCATGTTGCTTATTCTGTCTAGGCTACGTTGATAGTCAAGGTTGGTGGTCTGGACGGTGTTGTTGTGCAGGCGTTTTGCTGGTTGTGCTGGAGTTAGTTGTCTCGACAGCGGCTGTGTTGTGTTGGAGTTAGTTGGCTCAGTGGCGATTTGTTTCGCCGGTTGTGCTGGAGTGGGTTGACTCAACAGCGGGTTGTGTTAGTAGCTGGTCCATATGTACTTTCACACCGTGTTACTGTTGCGGTCGTTACAATGGTAGTGAAGGTTTGCGAACGCACTTGCTTTCGCAAACGCCGAGCTGCGCATCCGTGAACGCTCTCGATTATACGAATTTCGAATAGCGTTTCTAAATTCCAGCTCAAAATCTTCTTCTTGTTAATGCCTTGTCCGCATCCGGACGTTGGCGACCACCTCGTCGATTATTTGAATATATCCGCATCGGTCTTCAGCGGCTCGGAACAGCTCTTCGGCGCTCATATCGGTCCACATGCGCATGTTTCGAAGCCAAGATAACTTTTTCCTGCCAATCCATTTTTTTCCTTCTATTTTCCCCATGGTTATCAAACGGAGAAATTCGTATTTTGGACCCCGTATCATGTGTCCGAGGTACTCCATCTTTCTCCGCTTGATGACAGAAACAAGTTCCCTGCCTCTCCCCATCATGCCGAGGACAGCTTCGTTTGATATCTTTTTGGTCCACGGAATCTTCAGCATACGCCTATAGACCCACATCTCAAAAGCTTCAATGCGGCTGATCATCTTGGTTTTCAGAGTCCACGTCTCACATCCGTGTAGTAATACTGTCCAGACGTAGCTCTTCGCGAATCTCAACCGCGTATGAAGATTGAGATGCTTGTTTGTAAGGGCCGCCTTCATTTTTACAAATGCTGTTCTAGCCATCTCGATGCGGATTTTTAGATCTTCATCTGGGTCCATCTCTTCATTCAGCCAGGTACCCAGGTATTTGAATCTTTTTACTCTTTCTATCACCTCTCCATCCAAGGTTAGATTCCCGGTGTCTGTTTGCATTCTATCTACTATCATAAATTTTGTTTTCTTTAGATTTATGCGCAGACCTCTTCGATTGCTTTCTTGATGTACACGGTCTAGAGATCTTTGCAGGTCTGCTAAATTTTCAGCGACTAGTGCCGTGTCATCAGCATATCTTATATTGGTGATCGTCTCGCCGCCCACCTTGATGCCCTCCGCCTCTTGGAGAGCATCGTGGAAGATGGATTCGGTGTAGGTGTTAAAAAGAGTAGGTGATAGGATGCATCCTTGCCTGACGCCCCGTTCTATAGGAATCTCATCAGTGAATTGATCATCGACACGTACTACTGCAGTCTGATTCCAATAAATATTTCGTAGCAATCTGACATCTCTGTCATCCAGGCCAATATTTTTTAATGTTTCCATCAGGCGAGCGTGTTGGACACGGTCAAAGGCCTTTTCAAAGTCTATAAAGCAGATGTACACAGGTTTACGGACTTCTCTGCATCTTTGGAGTAGTGTTTTCATACAGAAAAGGGCCTCTCGGGTACCCAAGCCTTGTCTGAACCCAAACTGCTCTCTGCTAATCGCCTCTTCACACCGTGAGTAAATTCTGCACTGTATTATCTTTAGTAGGATCTTCAATGTGTGACTCATTAGGCCAATTATTCTGAAGTCGCTACACGTCCTCGCGTTACTCTTTTTGGGCAACGGGATAAATATGGATTGTAACCAATCGCTAGGTACTTCGCCTGATAAATATATTTTATTATAGAGTTTTGTTAGATTTTCTATGTTATCGTCGTCCAATAACTTGAGAAATTCGGCAGGAATCAGATCCGGTCCAGTAGCTTTCCGACTCTTTGCTAGTTTTATAGCATGTTCCACTTCGGATTTCAATATATATGGTCCCGTTTCTGGATCTTCAATATGCCCTCCGGTTTCTCTATTGTCTTTAAAGAGCAATTTTGTGTAAAATACTTTGTTCTAAATCGACTTGTAAATGTATAATAAAATGGATGTTTTTGGTTAAAGCCAGAGAAATATTACAATAATAGAAGTGGCTTTAGGCGTTATATTTGTGGCGACCCCATAGAAGAGGGTGGCAACACCGGTCGCCATGGTTACGGCAGTCGAGCTGTCATTCGACCATTCGGCCCTAACTCGTGGGGGAGGAACTACCCTGTTCCCCCGAGACCCACAGTGGTGACCCCGACGTGATAGACAGCGCGCACCCCCATCCCCCCTATTATTCCCGACAATTGTGGAAACACGATGTCCGACGGCGAAGCAGGCGGGGAGAACAATGTGCAGAACAACATGGAGGAAAACGCGGAGAACAGCGACCGCAACCAAAGCACGGTAAATCTTGACTTTTTGGGGGCGCCCGTGCCCCCCTTTCCCCCCTTTTGGGCCGAGAACCCCCAAATATGGTTCGCACAGATGGAGGCGAGCTTCGAAGCCGCCAGAATCACTAGCGAAAACACGCGATACTGCAGAACAATCGCGTGTTTGCCTCGCGAGGTGATGACGGAGATTTGGGACATCCACGTGGCCCCCCCGAAACTCAAGCGATATACCTTCCTGAAGAAGGAAATTTTGGAGAGGTTAGGAGTCGGCCAACGACAGAGACATCGCAGACTCCTCGAATGCGAGGAAATTGGCGACAGGAAGCCATCACAGTTCCTGAGAGACCTCCGGATATTGGCGGCCCAGGAAATGTCGGAGGATCTGCTGAGAACCACGTGGGAGAGCAGGCTGCCAGAGGGACTAAGCTTGCAACTGGCAATGAGCGACGAAACCGATTTGGATAAGCTGGCCAGGAAGGCAGACAGGTGGTACGACAGCAGCCCCCACGTGGCAGCGATGACAGACCGCAGAGAGAAGAGGCGGCAAACCGATGATGAGTATGTGACACGGGGAGAGTTCCAAACATTAAATCAAAAGGTAGATGACCTGACTACGATGATGGGACGGCTACTACAAACGAACGAGACGAATCGGAAAGAATCAAGGCCATCACACTCCCCAGCGAGGAGCCGACGCTGGCAACCACGACAACAGAGTCCCCGAGGCCGCAGGAACACGCCACCGCGCAGGTTTAACCAGGCGGAAAACTTCCAGGGCAGGCGCTAATGGCGGAAAGCAGCCCCAGCCCCACTTCTTGCCGCCTATACGTAACAGACAAGGTCAGTAAACTACGGTTCCTAGTCGACACCGGTTCTGACCTGTGTGTCCTTCCGAAGTCAATATTGCCGGGTCGCAAAATAGCGACATCATACCTTCTATTCGCCGCGAACGGATCTACGATAAAAACGTACGGTTGGAAGGAGGTAGACGTAGACTTGGGACTACGTCGGGTATACAAATGGAGATTTGTAATAGCCGACGTATCAAGGCCTATTATTGGCGCTGATTTCATCAAACATTTTTGTCTTTTGATTGATTTGAAAAATGCGAAACTGATGGATAATCTCACAACTGTTTCAGTGAGGGGCCGAGCAATAGGAACAGCAAAAGTAGAGCAGGTGAAAGCAATTTGTGGCACATCAACATTTCACCATCTACTAACAGAGTTTCCAGAGATAACGCGGCCGACAGGAAATAAAAACAGAACAATGAAACATCATACTGTGCATTATATCAGAACCACTGAAGGACCACAGCAAGTTGCAAGCCGCGCCGCCTCGCACCGGAGAAGTTGCAGATCGCAAAAGAGACTTTCAAGACCATGTTGAACGAAGGAATCGCTCGACCATCAGACAGTAGTTGGTCATCAGCATTACACCTAGTACCTAAGCACGACGGAGAATGGAGACCATGCGGGGACTACAGAGCGTTGAATGCCCGCACTATACCAGATAGGTATCCAGTACCGCATATAGAAGATTTCGCCAGTACCTTATATGGCAAGAAGTTATTTTCTACAATTGATCTCGTGCGCGCATACCACCAAATCCCTGTACACAATGAAGACATAAAAAAAACAGCAATTTCTACCCCGTTTGGGTTATTTGAATTCCCGTTTATGTCCTTCGGACTCAGAAACGCGGCACAGACCTTCCAGCGGTTTATGGACAAAGTCCTAAGGGGATTGGATTTCTGCTACGTATATATTGACGACGTGCTGGTAGCGTCAGAAAACGAAGAAGAACATATTAACCACTTACGAAAACTTTTTTCACGGTTTCAAGAATATGGCGTTTTAGTCAACACAGCAAAGTGCGTTTTCGGAGCAAAAACTGTAAGATTTCTAGGATACGAGGTGTCAGAAAATGGAACCAAACCCCAAGCAGACAAAGTAGCTGCGGTGAAAAGATTTCCCCGACCAGCTACAATCGAACAATTAAGGCAGTTTTTGGGGATGATAAACTTCTATCGGCGTTTTGTTCCGGGTGCTGCAAAATTGCAGGCGCCCCTCAACGAGTTGCTAAAAGGATCTAAAAAGAAAGACAAGGCAAAGATTGCATGGACCAACGCGTTGGAAGAAGCATTCGGAAAGTGCAAGGATAGCTTATCAGACGCAGCCCTCCTCAGCCACCCAAAACCAGGGGCAGACTTGGCATTGGTGACGGACGCATCAGATGTAGCACTCGGAGCAGTCCTACAGCAGAAGATGCCCGAAGGGTGGGAGCCGTTGGCATTCTTCACAAGGAAATTGTCAGGAACAGAAAGGAGATACAGCACTTACGACCGGGAGTTGTTGGCAATATACAGTGCAGTCCGGCATTTCCGCCATATGGTAGAAGGAAAATTTTTTACTATTTTCACTGACCACAAGCCTATTATATACATGTTCCAACAGAAGCCAGAGAAATGTTCGCCAAGACAGTTTAGGCACATAGACTTTGTAGGCCAGTTCACAACAGATGTTCGACATGTATCGGGAGAAGAAAACGTGGTAGCGGATGCACTGTCAAGAATAGAAGCAATTTCCGGGATGGACTTTCAAGCAATAGCACGAGCGCAGGAGGATGACACAGAACTGTCACAACTGCTACGAGATCCCGACAAGCAGTTTGCCAAGATACCTATTCCAGGCGAAGAGACGACCATCTATTGTGATGTATCTTCAGAAACGCAACGGCCGTACTTGCCAGCGAAATTTAGGAAACAGGCGTTCGAACTAATCCATCAATTGGCGCACCCAGGGGTAAAAGCATCAGCTAAATTAGTGACCCAACGATATTTCTGGACGGGTATGAAGAAGGAATGCAGAAGATGGGCCCAAGAGTGCATATTTTGCCAGAAATCGAAAATAACAAGGCACGTCATTGCACCTGTGGGAGAGTTCCAGCCACCGGAAAATCGATTTGACCACATTCACTTAGACATAGTTGGTCCCTTACCACAGTCCGCCGGTTACAAGTATTTATTGACATGCGTTGACAGGTTTACTCGCTGGCCAGAAGCTATCCCTATGGAAGATATCACGGCAGAAACGGTTGCAAAAAAATTCGTCAGTGGTTGGATTGCAAGATTCGGATGCCCCCTACGAATAACTACCGATCAAGGACGACAATTCGAGAGCACTCTATTCAAGGAACTGAATAGGTTGACGGGATCGACACACATAAGGACAACCGCATACCACCCTGCAGCAAATGGGATGGTAGAGAGGTTCCACAGGCAGCTTAAAGCCGCGATCATGTGCCACCAAGACGAAGGGTGGACGGAAGCCCTACCGACAGTGTTACTGGGAATCCGATCGGCATGGAAGGAAGACCTTAATGCCACGTCAGCAGAACTGGTATATGGTCAACCGCTACGGCTACCGGGAGAGTTTCTGGCTCCACAACGAAACGGAGGACCCAACACAGCGGAACTAGCAGAGAGATTGCGGTCCCAAATGGCGAGGTTGAGACCCAGTCCACCGCGGCGCCATGGAACAAGATCAACCTTTATCTTCAAAGACCTGCACACCAGTGATCAGGTGTTCCTGAGACACGATGCTGCCAAGGGTCCGTTACAGCCTCCATACGATGGTCCATACAGGGTGTTGAAGAGGGGACCGAAGTTCTTCACACTGAGAATTAAGGATTCCAATGTCACCGTAACGGTAGACCGCATAAAGCCGGCATACATGGAAAGCAGCGGAGAGCCCCCAGAGAGAGCAGAGAGAACCCCCCAAGAAAATGCAATTCGCAAATGGCAACCCCATAGAAGAGGGTGGCAACACCGGTCGCCATGGTTACGGCAGTCGAGCTGTCATTCGACCATTCGGCCCTAACTCGTGGGGGAGGAACTACCCTGTTCCCCCGAGACCCACATATTGTTGTCAAGCGACGATTGTCCACAGACATTTCTAAATAATTTTAGCATCAGTCGTATTTGATGCTTGGTGCTCGACGTACAAAGTCCGATAAAACGATAAAAACGGTTCGGTGATTACTAGTCAAATGTGAACCGGTAACAGGATAACCGGTCGCTTTAGATTGGTCACACGTCGTCACTCATCACGCTGAAACTGGTCACACTAAAAAATTGATCACGAGAAAACTGGTCACACCCAAAAATTTAAAATTGGTGGTTATAGGGCGGGTTAAAGGTTTCGATCGTTTCCCGGACTATGGAAACTCAGTTGAGTTTGGAAGAAAATGTTTATTGCTCGATTATAGGTCGGTTCATACTTAACAGCACTGCACGACTTCGGCACTGCACGACTCCGTTTCAAATATGTCATTTTATTACATTTCTATTCATATCTACCTACACGTCGTGGTCCGGTCTCCGTGACGAATGTTAAATTACAGAAAACGCAAATATCAGAAGGCAAAGATCGAAAATCGAAAGATCTTAAGTCGAAAGATCAAAAAAGGGTGCATGGTAAACGGTACATAAATTGTGTATTTTTCAACCGTTATTAATTATTTTTCGCGAACATTTAAACAATCCCCCACGTGCCAACGGAGGTGCGCGAGAATAGCTGCTATAAGTTATTAGTGAACGGGAGCTTTCGGAAACATTATAAGATTTTTATATTGGTTCGGTGATTACTAGTCAAGTGTGAACCGGTCACAGGACAATCGGTCGCTCTAGATCGGTCACACGTGATCACCCATCACACTAAAACTGGTCACACCCGAAAATTGGTCACGAAAAAACTGGTCAAACCCAAAAATTAAAAATTGGTCGAATTTTTGGGTGTGACCAGTTTTTTCGTGACCAATTTTCGGGTGTGACCAGTTTTCTCGTGACTAGTTTTAGTGTGACGAGTGATCACGTGTGACCGATCTAGAGCGACCGGTTGTCCTGTGACTGGTTCACATATGACTAGTAGTCCGTTTACCTTTATATTATAGCTTAAAAATTCTACTAAACAATGACAGTTGTATAGCATAAAAAAATAATGACACAGTTGGTAGCATGCAATCGCACAACTGTCAAACTTGACGTGTGTCTGAAGTGATTTGAAACAGACGTGATGTTATTCCTGGTAGGTCTAGGGTTGGGAGACGCGCGCGACATCACAGTGCGAGGCCTGGAAGCCGTTAAGGGTTGCCACAAAGTATACTTGGAAGCCTACACTTCCCAACTCACCGTCGGACACAAAGCCCTAGTAAACAAACGTCACACACCGCACCGCTCCACGTACATAACCTCACTTCACACCAAATAAACAATAACAACCATTCCAGGAGGAGTTCTACGGAAGGGAGATCATCGTCGCCGACCGAGAACTTTGCGAAAGTGGCACTGACGAATTACTCAACGGTAGCAAAGATCAAGATGTTGCACTACTAGTAGTCGGAGACCCGCTCGGAGCCACTACCCATACCGATATACTATTAAGAGCCAAGCAAAAGAACATCCCATACAAGGTAAATTCTAATTGACAATTTCAACTCTCATTTAAATACTTAACCAATCTCATTGCAGGTGATTCAAAATGCTTCTATTATAAACGCCGTAGGATGCTGTGGATTGCAGTTATACTCTTTTGGAGAAACTATATCAATTCCGTTCTGGACCGATAATTGGAAGCCCGATAGTTTCTTTGATAAAATTCTAGGCAACTATACAAGAGGCTTACATACACTATGCCTTTTAGGTATTCAAATTATAGACTTTAGTCTAATCGGTAAAGGTTCAGCGCCGGGTCAATGTGTGTATTTGATGTTTGAGCTTCCGTTTCGCTCGCATCCATATTCTCAACATTTTGCGTATGCAATTCACTATCATTTGGATCCACAAAGTTCTCTCGGTGAACCACAAACGAGTGAAAAACGAACAAAAACTGGCGCGGCGGCCATTTTGAATCTTACATCAAATACACACTGAAAAGATACTGAACCTTCGCTGTATAATCAATAGTATAATAAGGGGACCGAAAAGTAATCAAAACCTTTCGACGAGCTCTTTCACAGTCAGTTTGTGTCAAGACACGGTCCAGTAAACCCAGTTATTGTTGAAAATTAACTGTTTCTATTGCTATTCCAAATTTCAGATATCAAAGTTAGAAAACATAAGCCAAGTTCAGATCTGAAAATCCCCTCTGGAGAAAGTCTGAAATGGCAGTCAGTAATAAAATATTTAGGAGTAACGTTTGATAAAAGAATGAGATGGGCACCTCACATTGAGGCAGCGAAATGCAAGGCGATGCGGGGTATATCCTCAATATATCCAATATTTAATCGCCATAGTTCTTTATCAACGCTAAATAAAATAAAATTATATCGCGCGCTCATATTACCATTATTAACCTATGCTTCACCTGTATGGAATAACGCCTCGAATACTAACCTTTCCAAGCTCCAAGTAATACAAAATAAATCCCTTAAAATAATTTATAATACACCCATATATACTAACCTGAAAAAACTGCATGCTATATATAATATTCCGTTTTGTTACAGACATTACTAACAAACTAACCAGTAGATTCTATGAAAGAATCACTAATAACCATACTAACACACTTGTGAAGAGTCTCGGTGATTACAACAAAATGTCTATACCCTTCAGGTATAAACACAGATTACCTAAACACAATCTGCTTTAGGTCATCGACTTTAGATAGTCTTTAATTAATATTATGTATTAGATGTATTATGAACATTTATAAGGATTGTAAATAGGTTTTTGAGCTCTTTTTCCTATTATGCTTTAGATTAACATTAGAATAATATAATACTGTGATTACTAACCAAATTAAATTAAAATTGTAAAATAGAAAATGATCAGTAGATCAGTAGCTATTAAAATAGATATAAGATGTATTGTGAACATAATTTCGTAATAATAAAAAGCATTTAAAAATCAAAATCAAGATATCAAAGTTAAAGAACCCACTGAGGAGAGCTTGACGAAGAAAGTCAAAGTATATATGGAGCCGAGATTTATGTCGACGAGTCAAGCATGCCAGCAATTAATAGAAATTATACAAAATAGGACTGAAAATACAGGTGATAATAAATAAAAAATGCCCCATTAGTATATATTGTGTAAATTTATAATTTTATTGTTTCAAAATTATAGTTTCAGATCTGACGGTGGACTCGTTGGTCGTCGGCTTGGCCAGAGTCGGCGCGGAGACGCAGAAAATAGCCGCCTGCACGATGAGGCAAATGTGCGAGACGGATTTGGGCCCGCCGTTGCACAGCCTAGTGATACCGGCCAGAGTTTTGCATCCGCTCGAGGAGGAATTCCTCGAGCAATTCAAACTTGATGTATGATAAAATGTGGATACGATTGAAAAGTACGACGACGGAGGATTGCAGATAGAAATTTTATTTCAATAAATATTTTTATAATGGATTCTAAACATTCATTTTGTATAGACAATATAAAAATCATTATTACAGTCTGAGAATGTGTGATGCGATTGTATTCATATATATATATATATATATATACAGTAACGGGCGATGAAAGGTGTCCACCTCGAAAAAACTCATATTTTCTTGTTTTTCGGACTTATAAACGATTGTATTTATTTTTTTTGTTTATTAAAATTGCATTTATGAAGTTTGAAAGAAATTCAAGTAGTAATGCGAAGAAATTAAAACGAAACTACAATGTTATTCAAATTACTAGGAGTCGGTGATGTATGGAAAGATTTAGTAGTGTAATTAAAAATTTTTTTTTTCATAAAACTAATGTATTAATAAAAAATCTAAAAATCACATTTCATTTATTATAATAATACTTATATATAAAATTTGTTTCAATATTTGATTGGCCCCCCCTTATTTTTTATATTAGCCTCAACTCTTCGAGGCATTGATTTAATTAAATTTTGAATATATTCATCTGTGATATCGTTATCCCATATATATTTTATTTTTTCAATTAATTCTAATTTAGAGGAAGGTTTCTTATTATTAATTTTAGAACCCATTATAGCCCACAGGTTCTCTATTGGGTTCAAATCCGGACTGTTACCCGGCCGTTCCAAGGGCGAAATGCCACTTTCCGCAATGAAGTTCTTGACCTAAAATTTTAGATAATAACTTAATGATATATTTTTATTTTTATTTGTTGATTAGGATACATAGCAATAAAAAAAAAGATTATTTACAGTTTTGGCAAGATGACATGGTGCAGAATCGTCTTGAAAAATGCATTCAGATTCCCACGCATAGTGCATTTCTATTGCTGGTATCAAATGTTCTTTTAAAAATTTTTTATATGTTTCGGCGTTAACTGTCCCATCAATTATGGCCAATGGACCCACCCCATGGAAAGAAAAACATCCCCAGACCATCTGCCCCGCACGGTGTTTGACCGTAGGCTAAATACATTCGTCACTCAAACGTTCGCCCGATCTTCGTCGAATGTAGTGGATGCCATCGGACCCAAACAAATTAATTTTGCTTTCTTCCGAGAAGATAACACGCCTCCAGTCCATTTCCGTCCAATTAATAAATTTTTTGGCCCAATTCAGTCGTTGCATTCTTATTTTCTTGGTCAAAAATGATTTTTTCGCCGGTATCCTGGCAACTAAACTGTATTCTTTAAGGCGACGACGTACAACTTCGACGCTGATTTCTTTTCCCCCAGCTGCTATAAACTCCGATCTAATTTTCACAGCACTTTTGAACCGGTTTTTGTAGACACATTCTTTTTAAGAGTCTATCTTCGGCGGAGTTGGTCTTTCTGGGCTTTCCCGATCCTTTTTTCCTCTCTAGGGATGCTGAATTTTTATATTTTCTTATGCAATTAAGCACAGAGGTCTTACTGCATCCTACTTTCTGAGCGATGTAGCGAGAACTAAATTTTTCTTCAGCCAGAGTTAGAATTATCGCTATATTCGCTTCGGTTAATTGTTTTACACCCGACATATCGTACACAAAATCACTTCAAAACGTGCTAATCCTTCGAAAAACAGTGGTCAACTATTTGAATACCTAAAGATAAGGATCCTTTTCAACAAAAAAAGGTCTTTTACCTGAACATCTGACACGCAAAAAAAATGTACACAAGCTTTTGTCCCTTTTCTATGGGTGGACACCTTTCATCGCCCGCTACTGTATATATATATATATATATATATATATATATATATATATATATATATATATATATATATATATGGATAAATATGTGCATTGGAATAAAACTTACGTCTAAAAACTTTGTCATTTTCAATAGAGATTCTTATTAATTTAAATAATTATCATAATAATATACAATGTCTCAAAATATAACTAATTGTAAGAGAGTTTACATTTGAACTGAAACATAATACCGTTTTCTTGCCTCTTCTTCGACCGCTCGTCATAATGCGATCTTGAAAACTCTTCAAATTTTATATTCTATGAGTCAGATATTTATACATTTATAAATTATTAAATTCTTATTTACATCATCATATTAGATAATAATTTAATTATTATATATATATATATCATTATTTATATAAAAAAAAAAAACAATAATCCGGTTTTTTAAACATAATAGACAAAAAGATTGTACCGTTTTTTTGTATATAAATGTAGTATGCATTGTTTAAAATGTGCAAACATAAGTTATAACCGTGCCATTACGAGTTAAAAGCTACAAACTATACACACCAGCCGTCGACTGGAAAGTTCACAGGGTAACAACAGAATACATTTAAAGATAATTTTCACATTACTAAGTTTCTAAAAAATCTTTGGAATTCTTCGCACGTTTCTTATGGGGTAACTTAACGTATGGCCGTTAGGACACTGAAAATGCGCGAGTTTCGAAAATTTTATAAAATCTTTGACGCTACCTTAAAACAAACGAGAAGAACATTTTTTCAATACAAGTAGTGATTTTTTTCGCACATAAAATCTGAGATAATGTAATGGAATGTTTATACATATAAAAAATTTAATTTTATATACAAATATATCTGGTACCGATTCCGATAAGCCTCATTTCATGGTGCGCAAGCACGATTATCTATAATACAAAACTATTGAGTCATCATCACATAAATATAGACAGGTGCGATTTAACTGTACATTGAGAAAAATACTTTGTATCTTAAAATAAATGTTTTGTGCATTAAAATTTGGCATTATTTTCGGTGCATTATACAATCTCGTATTGTGCATCGAATAAAATATTTTGGCACTATAAAGTGACAATTAAATAATAGATTTTAGCATTAGAAGATACAAAAAGTTGCAACGTTGCAGTCTTCCGCTATTGACAATAATTGTCAACTGTCAAAAGTGTCAACTTTTGTGTGAATGATGATGTCAGGTCATCGAGTCGTAGGTTTCGCAAGCCGAAGAGTAATTAAAAAAAGAAGGAATCCAGTAGAGAGAAGCGTTGGTCGTTGTCAGTTCGTATTTTGGTAATCGCGATGTTGTCATTTTAATGCACATTTTATCCGCTTTTTAAGTAGCAAATATTTTTTTCAATGTCAATTTAGCCAGCAGTTTGGCTTAGTGATAGCGTATATATTTAGCATCACTGAGGTCATAGGTTCGTGTCCTCGCCACTGCTGGTTAGATTTGGGGGTTTTGTGACTCCAAATCGATCGTTTCTCTATCAGAGTTTGCCAATTTTATCTGATCATTGCTGAAACGGTTCCTGAAAATTGGTATTAAAAAAATCTAATCCTGTTGTCACAAAAATCTGCCTGTGTATAATTTGTATTAATTATACACAGTAATCTGAAATCCATAGATGTCACTATGATTATTATTTCTGATTTGTTTATGTATTTCATTATTTTTATATTCTATATATTCTGATTGTATATGTATGTATTACTGTATTTCTGATTTCTGATTGTTTATGTATTTCATTAACGTACACCCGTCGCATTGGAGCAAATCTGTAATGGCGAGTGTGTATTGATTTGTGACAATAAAATAAAATAAATAAATAAAATGTTCAAAGCAAAGTTTCTAATGCAATCTGAACAGAAACTTTTTTTAATGTATTAAAATGTTTTTAAATGCACATTTTTATTTTATAAAATGGATGTTCGAATTGTTACCAATATAAACCATTGGGTTTCCAGAAGCACTTTTTTCAGTATTAAAAATTATTGATAAATGATGCGTCAGCCCTTTCAGTCACGTCCCCCGTATGACGACGTGTCCTTGATTGGCTTCGTTCCGCAGCTCCGTGATCATGACGAGATGGCCGCCTTCTTCGTGCCGCCTCGTATTCTCCACGCCCTGCTGCAAGATACGGTATTAGTCTATCTGCGTGATGCAGACGAATTGGCAATCGTCGCATCTGGTCGTCATGATGCCTCGATGGTGCAGCTTCTCCAACGTCGCCTCCAACGTGCCGAAGCTGTCTCCGACGCGTAAATTTTCAATCTCTCCGCTCGGGTGTTTGATTTCGACGTGTCCATTGATGAGAACGAACCACGAGTCGTGTTCCTCGCCGTCGTTCATCACTATAGTGCCAGCTTTCTCGACGACGGCGAACTCCATGAGGGAGCAGAGAGCTCGTCGAACAGTTAGAGTCATGTTCGTGAACGCCTTCAGAAGCTGGGTGAATTCTAACAAGGTTTCCACGTCGTCTTCGTTCCTCTCGAAATGATCTTTTTCGAGGCAGTCTCGAACGGCGTCCCTCACCGTAAGACTGACGGTCTCCTCGAAGTCCTCCTCTTCGTCCGAGTCGACGATGGACTCCAGCAGACCGGATAGGTCGAGTTCGCCGTCCATGTCGAGGGAGCTGTGCACGGACGTCATCTCTCCAATCTGAAATCAAACCGATACAAAACATTAGTCCAAAATAACGATATCTAGAGATAATACATAATATCACATAAGCCTTTCTTGATATTTTGACTCATTCTTAAATATTTTACGATTCATTCTGAACAAATATTTCAACTATGCAATTATATCTATGTAAAATCGATTAGATTTGATTACAATGTAACAAACAATGATATTCACGTATACATATGTAGGAATCTCGTCATCGTCATCGACATCGAAACATTCGAGAATATTCCACAACAACAAACCACATTCCTCGCAGAACTCACCACACAACACGTGCACTTCTTGGAATCAATCGCCAGTTCCTTCGAGAATGATCCACCCTTCACACTCGAGCGGAACGAAACCCAGACGACGCACACCTGCAGTCATTATATTAAACTCAAGCGGAACGCCCCTACCAGTCGAGTGGAACCAAAACGGTCGAAACACGCCGCCACCATTAAACTACATCGAGCGGAACGGCGCCAATCATTCCAGAAAATTCTACGCCTCGACAAAAGTGCATTCCTCGTTTACGCATCAACAACCACTTCCATCAATCATTCCAGAAAATTCTACGCCTCGACAAAAGCAAATTCCTCTCTTACGCATCAACAGGGACACGGACAATTGGGCGCCCAGGACGATTGGTCGACCAGTGTTACTCGCCACTGCGACAACTGGACGACGAGACTGGCGGACACTGCGTCAATTGGGCCCTGCGTCAATTGGGCGCCCATCGCACTGGGCGATCGTCGACTGGGCGATGGCGACTGGGCGACCTGGGCGCGTGGGCGACCGCCGACGCGGCCCGCTGGTGAAGTGGTCGCCAAGCTTACGTAAACTCTGCGTTTTGCAAGGAACGACCGCGAACGGAGCGTTATAGGAATTTCCGATGCACTGACAAATATTCTACCTACATACATATGCTTTATACCGCTTTATTTTTCGTTTCAGTTTTACCAATTTTTCGTAACAACACGAATCATACTATTAATTTTTTTCGCTATATTATATTACATTTGCTGGAATTTTATATTAAACGTACTTTTATAAATACATGTGTAGCACCTTTTCACAAAAAATAATTGTAAGATGACAAATCATATGTACCTACATATTCTCCAAAATAATATAAAAGAAAAATGATCGATTGAATCTTTCGCGCAGTGCTTTTAGTTTTTTTTCAAATGGACACACTTATTTTTCTTTTAAATGTTATATTTCAGTTTTATCAATTGGATAAATTCACACTCTATTCTCAATTTTCTCAACACTGTATTAGTTATACATAATAACAAAATATTTTCTAATAGCGATTCTCAAAGTTTTCAAGATTATATTTTTTTTCAATGATGAAATACGTTTACGAAAAAAAAGCGCATACTTAAATTCGTTCGCGGAGCTCGAATAATTTTTTTCGGCTTTTCCCATAATTAAATTATTACATCGTTTACGATTCGCAGAGGCAATTCTCGAAAAAAATAGCTTTTTAAAGTAATTTTAAACATCTCCCGTTCTATGGTTATTGTTGAAAATTACATTGAGCCACAAAAAATCACGTTTTTTAGTTACCAGAGCGGAGACTAACCAATCTTTACTAACTTTGACCCACTAAATTCGAATATGATATTGATTTTTGCTGGTTGGTGATCGTTTACGAGATATGAGCGTTTAAAAAAATGCGCGATTTTTACAGTTTTTTGGCTTTTGCGGTCTTTAACTCAAAACCTAGTATTGCTGTGCTCAAAGTGAGTATTGGAATCAATAGTCAGATGTTTTTCCTATTGATTGTGATATGGCATTTCTTTAAAATACTTATAATTAATTGTCTAGCAAATTTTAAAAGTCAAAAATATATTTTTTTTACGGATTTTTTCTCCGTGCTATTTTGCATTTATTTGGCAATTTTTTTATTTCACCTCGTTTATAAGGATTGGTTTTCTATTTCTATATTTTTTATTTTTATCTAAACGTACTAACTCGAGCGGTAATTGCAATTTAAATGCTTTCGTTTTTGTTGCTCAGTGTTATTATAGTCACATTAAAATCTATATGATAGTTTATAGTAATTAAGGCTCATTTCGTTTATCAATAATTTAATAAGGTATATTTTTACTAATTAATATCTTTCACTTTTGTAAATTCGAAACATACATACATATGTATAACGAATTATGTTTACATCTATAACTGTCATCCAGCGCTCATCTGTTCATCTAATATATAATTTCTTTAATAATATTTTATGCGTATAAAATATTACAAAGACCTTACAAGAAATTATATATTTTCAAATATTTGGACCGAATGAACGAACTAATTCAAAACGTTTTTTTTTTTACTATGAGTGGCAGTTTTATTGCCTAAAGATAAATAATACCGCGCCCCATAGGCTAGGCTACAGATGCTCTGCAAGTCAAAATAATAAAAAAATAAAATCTGATAAAACAGTTCTCAAAACGACTTTTGACAACTGTTTCTCGAACTACTTTTTTTCTTGATTGTTTTACATGACATGTTATACATACATATGTAAGGTTTTTCAACGGGTTTTTGCGGTATCAAAAATTCATGGCCCTCAAATTTGGTTTAAAATAATGCAATGACGTAAATGATTTTATACCCTTTATCCTTTTATTAAATTCAAATTATTCTGAAATGGTTTTCATCCTTTTTTCAAAACCTCTCCGATAAAATAAACGTTTTTTATTCCAAAAAAAATGGCAAAGTTTCAAAGCGATCGGAAAAGTTTTAGGAGGTTTGTCCAAAACTAAGATAAACCTTGTAATTTTCAAATGTTATAATTAGCATGGAAATAATTTTTTCAATGTATGTATGTGTTGTATGAATGCATATACATACATACATATGTACATATGTTATTTTGAAAATTTTCAATTTAATATTTATTTTCATTATTCATCAATGAAAAGTAAATCAAAAAACTTTATTGATACTATGATTTGATGAATATACTAAATACTGGCGATTCTAGAATTGATTTAATGTTGAGAGTTACAAATTTTACACGTTTTGGATTTTCGTAAGATTAAAAATAAGCACCAATCACACGGTTGATCCCATATTTTATCGAGATACGAGAATGTCGAATTTTCATAATAAAATATTCTCGAGAAATGAGAATCTCGAAATTTTACAATAAAATATTCTCGAGAAACGAGAATCAAAATTTCTCGAGAAATCTCGAGACAAGATTTCTCGTTCACAACCTCTAGTTCTATGGTTATTGTTGAAAATTATGCTTTTTAAATAATTATTTAATAACGAGTCCATAATGTTATGATGCGTTTAGGTACATATGTATGTATGTACATATATCAAAAACTACGTACATAGATAAAGTAAAAATTAGCCGTAAGAATTAAAAATATAGACATTTTCGTCATATTATAATTTTATATGATAGTTTATAGTAATTTATAGTATTTAAGGCTCATTTCGTTTATCAATAATTTAATATATTACTATGTAGGTAAATATCTATTGCTTTTGTAAATTAGAAACATACATACATACATACATATATATATATATATATATATATATATATATATATATATATATAACGAATTATGTTTACATCTATGTATAACTGTCATCCAGCGCTCATCTGTTCAACTAATATATAATTTCTTTAATAATATTTTTTCAAGCCTATTTCACCCTTTTGCAAATGAAATTCACCCTTTTTGCAAATGAAATTCATCCTTTTGCAAATGAAATTAGTACTTTTGCAAATGAAAATTAACCCTTTTTCAAATGAAATTCGTCCTTTTCAAAAATCGTATTAAAAAAAAAAGAAACCGAATTAAACAAAATGTGCTTTTTATGTATTATAGTTTAAACTTATATTTATATTTGTACATACCATAGATATTTATTTAGAAGGTGCAAATACTATTTTTATTTTTTTATTTTCAATTTTTCAATTTTCATTCTGTTAATCTGAATCAATTTTCATTGTGTTAAGTGAATTTCATTAGCAAAAGGGTGAAATAGGCTTGCAAAAACTGTATATAAGTATTTTTATTTTTATTTTTGAACATTAAATTTGTACGAATATCAACACAAATTAAAAATCATGCGGTTCAAAGTCACCATGCACATTTTATTTATATTTACTTTATCTATGTATGTACGTAGTATAGATTAAGTTTTGTATAATTTGTGTTCGCATTCCGTTACGGATCCCTTCGACAAAAAAAAGGGTAGGTACCTGGGTCCAGAGAAGTGTTATACAATAGAAGTGCCCTTTTGAACAAATATCCCGTGTCAACCGCGTTCACAGTACCATAATTAGTATTAGTTGTCTCTGTCACGCTCGTAAGCGTGTCCGCGCGCGAGAAAGAGTCAGAACATCGTGTCTACACGCCAGCTTTTAATTAACAAACCTTTTTTCACGACTGGAATTAGGGTCATCACAAATTCACTACAGAAATAAAAGTCCTTTTTATTTATAGTTTATTTATTTTTTGATAATAGTATATACATGTTTATATATTTATTTACAATTAAATATTGATACAAATAATAAAAAAAAGATTAATTCACCTTTTATATAACACCGAAATACAATACACAGAAAATAATAATTAAAGCTTACCTCCGATATTGGAATTGCATATTTTTTTAACCTGACACATTTCGATAAAGTTAAAACATCTTCAGCTCTAAAATGGTTTGAGCATATAATGGTGTTGGGCGTTGGTAGCCAATCGGTTGCTCTTCTCCATTTGCGGATTATGTTTACCCACTTTTCTCGTAATTGGCTGTCCTTAGGAACTCTAAAATTAGCGTGTAATGTATATTTTCAACTAAAATATGTATATTATAAAATGAACGATGTTTACATTAATTAAACTTATTGAGTTGGTGACTTATTAATTAAAACTTATTAATTAAATTTATTGAGTGAATTGGTTATGAATATAATTGAGTATTCGGTGCTACCCAGAGAAATGTTTTTACATTTATTTTAAAATTATTTTTACATTTCTCTGGTGCACCCCTGATATTTTGTATGCAATCGCCGGCGGTCGCAAGACACAACATGCAACTTGTCAAATTACGATGTTAATTGAATAATATGTTACTTAAATGATCAACTTACCTATGAAAATGTATTCCATGTTGTTTGTTGTGTGTATTTGAATGCATTGTGCAACTTTTAATGATGCACTTCCCCATCTTGCCAGTAATATGAACAATGTTTATCAGAGATATGACCAGCCCCATACACGGAACACGACTGCGGCGGAAAAAAATTAAGTGTGGCTACAGCCACGCTTCAACTGTCGACACTTTTGATGCCTTGGGGCACTTCTATTGTATAACACTTCTCTGCCTGGGTCAGATTCATTCTCGCTAGTTTTTCGGAACAATAGACTGACCATTTTAGACTCGAAATATCTCCTACAATAGAAAGTTATAAAAAACTCCTGAATGCTAGACAATAACACGTTTTGTATATACATATATCTATATGTAGTATTTTTCTTTGATATTCAATGATGAAATTCAAATAGAAGAAATATCGCATGATTTTTAATTTGTGTCGATATTCGTACAAATTTACGTAAAAAATATTCGTACAAATTTAATGTTCAAAAATAAAAATAAAAATACTTATATAATAGCGCGAATTGCATCGGCTTTCGATGATCTTAAAAAATATGGGATCAACCGTGTGATTGGTGCTTATTTTTAATCTTACGAAAATCCAAAACGTGTAAAATTTGTAACTCTCAACATTAAATCAATTCTAGAATCGCCAATATTTAGTACTAGTGTTGGACCCGTTGATTTCAACGGGTGGTTTCGAAAAGGAATTGAAACTCGAATAAAAATAAAGTTAAAGATATTGAATCGACTGGTTTCGGAAAGAAATTTATGCACGAATTACGAATGACAAATTACGAAGTGATTACGTTTTGTGCATCGCCGACGCCTCCGGCACCCCGGGGCCTTCGCCCCCGGCGCTCCGGGGCCTTCGGCCCCAGCGACGCCGACGCCACCGACGCCTCCGGCGCCCTCAGCGCCCCCGATGCCTTCGGCACCCCGGGGGCTTTGCCCCCAGCGCCGCCGACGCCTCCGGCGCCCCCAGCACCCCCGATGCCTTCGGCACCCCGGGGGCTTCGCCCCCAGCTCCCCCGATGCCTTCGGCATCCCGGGGGCTTCGCCCCCAGCGCCGCCGACGCCTCCGGCGCCCCCAGCACCCCCGATGCCTTCGGCACCCCGATGCCTTCGGCACCCCGGGGGCTTCGCCCCCAGCGCCCCCGATGCCTTCGGCATCCCGGGGGCTTCGCCCCCAGCGCCGCCGACGCCTCCGGCGCCCCCAGCACCCCCGATGCCTTCGGCACCCCGGGGGCTTCGCCCCTAGCGCCCCCGGCGCCACCGACGCACAAAAATGAAAAATATGAAAAAAATGAAAAATATGAAAAAAATGAAAAAACTAAAAAAATTAAAAAAACGAAAAAAAATGAAAAAACTGAAAAAATGAAAAAAATTAAAAAACTGAAAAAATGAAAAAAATGAAAAAACTGAAAAAATGAAAAAAATGAAAAAACTGAAAAATGAAAAAACTTAAAAAATGAAAAAAATGAAAAAAATGAAAAAACTGAAAAAAATGAAAAAACTGAAAAAAATGAAAAAACTGAAAAAAATGAAAAAACTGAAAAAATGAAAAAAATGAAAAAACTGAAAAAATGAAAAAAATGAAAAAACTGAAAAAATGAAAAATATGAAAAAAATGAAAAATATGAAAAAAAAAATTATTTGTTCCCCATACTGGTTGACTGGTTGATCGTCCGTCACATACAAATATACAAATATATTTAGCGACAGTCCGTTTTTATATATATTATATTCATCAAATCATAGTATTAATAAAGTTTTTTGATTTACTTTTCATTGATGAATAATGAAAATAAATATTAAATTGAAAATTTTCAAAATAACATATGTACATATGTATGTACATTCATACAACACACACATACATACATTGAAAAAATTATTTCCATGCTAATTATAACATTTGAAAATTACAAGGTTTATCTTAGTTTTGGACAAACCTCCTAAAACTTTTCCGATCGCTTTGAAACTTTGCCATTTTTTTTGGAATAAAAAACGTTTATTTTATCGGAGAGGTTTTGAAAAAAGGATGAAAACCATTTCAGAATAATTTGAATTTAATAAAAGGATAAAGGGTATAAAATCATTTACGTCATTGCATTATTTTAAACCAAATTTGAGGGCCATGAATTTATGATACCGCAAAAACCCGTTGAAAAACCTTACATATGTATGTATAACATGTCATGTAAAACAATCAAGAAAAAAAGTAGTTCGAGAAACAGTTGTCAAAAGTCGTTTTGAGAACCCTTTTATCAAAATGACTTGCAGAGCATCTGTAGCCTAGCCTATGAGACGCGGTATTATTTATCTTTAGGCAATAAAACTGCCACTCATAGTAAAAAAAAACGTTTTGAATGAGTTCGTTCATTCGGTCCAAATATTTGAAAATATATAATTTCTTGTAAGGTCTTTGTAATATTTTATACGCATAAAATATTATTAAAGAAATTATACATTAGATGAACAGATGAGCGCTGGATGACAGTTATAGATGTAAACATAATTCGTTATACATATGTATGTATGTTTCGAATTTACAAAAGTGAAAGATATTAATTAGTAAAAATATACCTTATTAAATTATTGATAAACGAAATGAGCCTTAATTACTATAAACTATCATATAGATTTTAATGTGACTATAATAACACTGAGCAACAAAAACGAAAGCATTTAAATTGCAATTACCGCTCGAGTTAGTACGTTTAGATAAAAATAAAAAATATAGAAATAGAAAACCAATCCTTATAAACGAGGTGAAATAAAAAAATTGCCAAATAAATGCAAAATAGCACGGAGAAAAAATCCGTAAAAAAAATATATTTTTGACTTTTAAAATTTGCTAGACAATTAATTATAAGTATTTTAAAGAAATGCCATATCACAATCAATAGGAAAAACATCTGACTATTGATTCCAATACTCACTTTGAGCACAGCAATACTAGGTTTTGAGTTAAAGACCGCAAAAGCCAAAAAACTGTAAAAATCGCGCATTTTTTTAAACGCTCATATCTCGTAAACGATCACCAACCAGCAAAAATCAATATCATATTCGAATTTAGTGGGTCAAAGTTAGTAAAGATTGGTTAGTCTCCGCTCTGGTAACTAAAAAACGTGATTTTTTGTGGCTCAATGTAATTTTCAACAATAACCATAGAACGGGAGATGTTTAAAATTACTTTAAAAAGCTATTTTTTTCGAGAATTGCCTCTGCGAATCGTAAACGATGTAATAATTTAATTATGGGAAAAGCCGAAAAAAATTATTCGAGCTCCGCGAACGAATTTAAGTATGCGCTTTTTTTTCGTAAACGTATTTCATCATTGAAAAAAAATATAATCTTGAAAACTTTGAGAATCGCTATTAGAAAATATTTTGTTATTATGTAATACAGTGTTGAGAAAATTGAGAATAGAGTGTGAATTTATCCAATTGATAAAACTGAAATATAACATTTAAAAGAAAAATAAGTGTGTCCATTTGAAAAAAAACTAAAAGCACTGCGCGAAAGATTCAATCGATCATTTTTCTTTTATATTATTTTGGAGAATATGTAGGTACATATGATTTGTCATCTTACAATTATTTTTTGTGAAAAGGTGCTACACATGTATTTATAAAAGTACGTTTAATATAAAATTCCAGCAAATGTAATATAATATAGCGAAAAAAATTAATAGTATGATTCGTGTTGTTACGAAAAATTGGTAAAACTGAAACGAAAAATAAAGCGGTATAAAGCATATGTATGTAGGTAGAATATTTGTCAGTGCATCGGAAATTCCTATAACGCTCCGTTCGCGGTCGTTCCTTGCAAAACGCAGAGTTTACGTAAGCTTGGCGACCACTTCACCAGCGGGCCGCGTCGGCGGTCGCCCACGCGCCCAGGTCGCCCAGTCGCCATCGCCCAGTCGACGATCGCCCAGTGCGATGGGCGCCCAATTGACGCAGGGCCCAATTGACGCAGTGTCCGCCAGTCTCGTCGTCCAGTTGTCGCAGTGGCGAGTAACACTGGTCGACCAATCGTCCTGGGCGCCCAATTGTCCGTGTCCCTGTTGATGCGTAAGAGAGGAATTTGCTTTTGTCGAGGCGTAGAATTTTCTGGAATGATTGATGGAAGTGGTTGTTGATGCGTAAACGAGGAATGCACTTTTGTCGAGGCGTAGAATTTTCTGGAATGATTGGCGCCGTTCCGCTCGATGTAGTTTAATGGTGGCGGCGTGTTTCGACCGTTTTGGTTCCACTCGACTGGTAGGGGCGTTCCGCTTGAGTTTAATATAATGACTGCAGGTGTGCGTCGTCTGGGTTTCGTTCCGCTCGAGTGTGAAGGGTGGATCATTCTCGAAGGAACTGGCGATTGATTCCAAGAAGTGCACGTGTTGTGTGGTGAGTTCTGCGAGGAATGTGGTTTGTTGTTGTGGAATATTCTCGAATGTTTCGATGTCGATGACGATGACGAGATTCCTACATATGTATACGTGAATATCATTGTTTGTTACATTGTAATCAAATCTAATCGATTTTACATAGATATAATTGCATAGTTGAAATATTTGTTCAGAATGAATCGTAAAATATTTAAGAATGAGTCAAAATATCAAGAAAGGCTTATGTGATATTATGTATTATCTCTAGATATCGTTATTTTGGACTAATGTTTTGTATCGGTTTGATTTCAGATTGGAGAGATGACGTCCGTGCACAGCTCCCTCGACATGGACGGCGAACTCGACCTATCCGGTCTGCTGGAGTCCATCGTCGACTCGGACGAAGAGGAGGACTTCGAGGAGACCGTCAGTCTTACGGTGAGGGACGCCGTTCGAGACTGCCTCGAAAAAGATCATTTCGAGAGGAACGAAGACGACGTGGAAACCTTGTTAGAATTCACCCAGCTTCTGAAGGCGTTCACGAACATGACTCTAACTGTTCGACGAGCTCTCTGCTCCCTCATGGAGTTCGCCGTCGTCGAGAAAGCTGGCACTATAGTGATGAACGACGGCGAGGAACACGACTCGTGGTTCGTTCTCATCAATGGACACGTCGAAATCAAACACCCGAGCGGAGAGATTGAAAATTTACGCGTCGGAGACAGCTTCGGCACGTTGGAGGCGACGTTGGAGAAGCTGCACCATCGAGGCATCATGACGACCAGATGCGACGATTGCCAATTCGTCTGCATCACGCAGATAGACTAATACCGTATCTTGCAGCAGGGCGTGGAGAATACGAGGCGGCACGAAGAAGGCGGCCATCTCGTCATGATCACGGAGCTGCGGAACGAAGCCAATCAAGGACACGTCGTCATACGGGGGACGTGACTGAAAGGGCTGACGCATCATTTATCAATAATTTTTAATACTGAAAAAAGTGCTTCTGGAAACCCAATGGTTTATATTGGTAACAATTCGAACATCCATTTTATAAAATAAAAATGTGCATTTAAAAACATTTTAATACATTAAAAAAAGTTTCTGTTCAGATTGCATTAGAAACTTTGCTTTGAACATTTTATTTATTTATTTTATTTTATTGTCACAAATCAATACACACTCGCCATTACAGATTTGCTCCAATGCGACGGGTGTACGTTAATGAAATACATAAACAATCAGAAATCAGAAATACAGTAATACATACATATACAATCAGAATATATAGAATATAAAAATAATGAAATACATAAACAAATCAGAAATAATAATCATAGTGACATCTATGGATTTCAGATTACTGTGTATAATTAATACAAATTATACACAGGCAGATTTTTGTGACAACAGGATTAGATTTTTTTAATACCAATTTTCAGGAACCGTTTCAGCAATGATCAGATAAAATTGGCAAACTCTGATAGAGAAACGATCGATTTGGAGTCACAAAACCCCCAAATCTAACCAGCAGTGGCGAGGACACGAACCTATGACCTCAGTGATGCTAAATATATACGCTATCACTAAGCCAAACTGCTGGCTAAATTGACATTGAAAAAAATATTTGCTACTTAAAAAGCGGATAAAATGTGCATTAAAATGACAACATCGCGATTACCAAAATACGAACTGACAACGACCAACGCTTCTCTCTACTGGATTCCTTCTTTTTTTAATTACTCTTCGGCTTGCGAAACCTACGACTCGATGACCTGACATCATCATTCACACAAAAGTTGACACTTTTGACAGTTGACAATTATTGTCAATAGCGGAAGACTGCAACGTTGCAACTTTTTGTATCTTCTAATGCTAAAATCTATTATTTAATTGTCACTTTATAGTGCCAAAATATTTTATTCGATGCACAATACGAGATTGTATAATGCACCGAAAATAATGCCAAATTTTAATGCACAAAACATTTATTTTAAGATACAAAGTATTTTTCTCAATGTACAGTTAAATCGCACCTGTCTATATTTATGTGATGATGACTCAATAGTTTTGTATTATAGATAATCGTGCTTGCGCACCATGAAATGAGGCTTATCGGAATCGGTACCAGATATATTTGTATATAAAATTAAATTTTTTATATGTATAAACATTCCATTACATTATCTCAGATTTTATGTGCGAAAAAAATCACTACTTGTATTGAAAAAATGTTCTTCTCGTTTGTTTTAAGGTAGCGTCAAAGATTTTATAAAATTTTCGAAACTCGCGCATTTTCAGTGTCCTAACGGCCATACGTTAAGTTACCCCATAAGAAACGTGCGAAGAATTCCAAAGATTTTTTAGAAACTTAGTAATGTGAAAATTATCTTTAAATGTATTCTGTTGTTACCCTGTGAACTTTCCAGTCGACGGCTGGTGTGTATAGTTTGTAGCTTTTAACTCGTAATGGCACGGTTATAACTTATGTTTGCACATTTTAAACAATGCATACTACATTTATATACAAAAAAACGGTACAATCTTTTTGTCTATTATGTTTAAAAAACCGGATTATTGTTTTTTTTTTTTATATAAATAATGATATATATATATATAATAATTAAATTATTATCTAATATGATGATGTAAATAAGAATTTAATAATTTATAAATGTATAAATATCTGACTCATAGAATATAAAATTTGAAGAGTTTTCAAGATCGCATTATGACGAGCGGTCGAAGAAGAGGCAAGAAAACGGTATTATGTTTCAGTTCAAATGTAAACTCTCTTACAATTAGTTATATTTTGAGACATTGTATATTATTATGATAATTATTTAAATTAATAAGAATCTCTATTGAAAATGACAAAGTTTTTAGACGTAAGTTTTATTCCAATGCACATATTTATCCATATATATATATATATATATATATATATATATATATATATATATATATATATATATATATATATATATATACAGTAGCGGGCGATGAAAGGTGTCCACCCATAGAAAAGGGACAAAAGCTTGTGTACATTTTTTTTGCGTGTCAGATGTTCAGGTAAAAGACCTTTTTTTGTTGAAAAGGATCCTTATCTTTAGGTATTCAAATAGTTGACCACTGTTTTTCGAAGGATTAGCACGTTTTGAAGTGATTTTGTGTACGATATGTCGGGTGTAAAACAATTAACCGAAGCGAATATAGCGATAATTCTAACTCTGGCTGAAGAAAAATTTAGTTCTCGCTACATCGCTCAGAAAGTAGGATGCAGTAAGACCTCTGTGCTTAATTGCATAAGAAAATATAAAAATTCAGCATCCCTAGAGAGGAAAAAAGGATCGGGAAAGCCCAGAAAGACCAACTCCGCCGAAGATAGACTCTTAAAAAGAATGTGTCTACAAAAACCGGTTCAAAAGTGCTGTGAAAATTAGATCGGAGTTTATAGCAGCTGGGGGAAAAGAAATCAGCGTCGAAGTTGTACGTCGTCGCCTTAAAGAATACAGTTTAGTTGCCAGGATACCGGCGAAAAAATCATTTTTGACCAAGAAAATAAGAATGCAACGACTGAATTGGGCCAAAAAATTTATTAATTGGACGGAAATGGACTGGAGGCGTGTTATCTTCTCGGAAGAAAGCAAAATTAATTTGTTTGGGTCCGATGGCATCCACTACATTCGACGAAGATCGGGCGAACGTTTGAGTGACGAATGTATTTAGCCTACGGTCAAACACCGTGCGGGGCAGATGGTCTGGGGATGTTTTTCTTTCCATGGGGTGGGTCCATTGGCCATAATTGATGGGACAGTTAACGCCGAAACATATAAAAAATTTTTAAAAGAACATTTGATACCAGCAATAGAAATGCACTATGCGTGGGAATCTGAATGCATTTTTCAAGACGATTCTGCACCATGTCATCTTGCCAAAACTGTAAATAATCTTTTTTTTTATTGCTATGTATCCTAATCAACAAATAAAAATAAAAATATATCATTAAGTTATTATCTAAAATTTTAGGTCAAGAACTTCATTGCGGAAAGTGGCATTTCGCCCTTGGAACGGCCGGGTAACAGTCCGGATTTGAACCCAATAGAGAACCTGTGGGCTATAATGGGTTCTAAAATTAATAATAAGAAACCTTCCTCTAAATTAGAATTAATTGAAAAAATAAAATATATATGGGATAACGATATCACAGATGAATATATTCAAAATTTAATTAAATCAATGCCTCGAAGAGTTGAGGCTAATATAAAAAATAAGGGGGGGCCAATCAAATATTGAAACAAATTTTATATATAAGTATTATTATAATAAATGAAATGTGATTTTTAGATTTTTTATTAATACATTAGTTTTATGAAAAAAAAAATTTTTAATTACACTACTAAATCTTTCCATACATCACCGACTCCTAGTAATTTGAATAACATTGTAGTTTCGTTTTAATTTCTTCGCATTACTACTTGAATTTCTTTCAAACTTCATAAATGCAATTTTAATAAACAAAAAAAATAAATACAATCGTTTATAAGTCCGAAAAACAAGAAAATATGAGTTTTTTCGAGGTGGACACCTTTCATCGCCCGTTACTGTATATATATATATATATATATATATATATGAATACAATCGCATCACACATTCTCAGACTGTAATAATGATTTTTATATTGTCTATACAAAATGAATGTTTAGAATCCATTATAAAAATATTTATTGAAATAAAATTTCTATCTGCAATCCTCCGTCGTCGTACTTTTCAATCGTATCCACATTTTATCATACATCAAGTTTGAATTGCTCGAGGAATTCCTCCTCGAGCGGATGCAAAACTCTGGCCGGTATCACTAGGCTGTGCAACGGCGGGCCCAAATCCGTCTCGCACATTTGCCTCATCGTGCAGGCGGCTATTTTCTGCGTCTCCGCGCCGACTCTGGCCAAGCCGACGACCAACGAGTCCACCGTCAGATCTGAAACTATAATTTTGAAACAATAAAATTATAAATTTACACAATATATACTAATGGGGCATTTTTTATTTATTATCACCTGTATTTTCAGTCCTATTTTGTATAATTTCTATTAATTGCTGGCATGCTTGACTCGTCGACATAAATCTCGGCTCCATATATACTTTGACTTTCTTCGTCAAGCTCTCCTCAGTGGGTTCTTTAACTTTGATATCTGAAATTTGGAATAGCAATAGAAACAGTTAATTTTCAACAATAACTGGGTTTACTGGACCGTGTCTTGACACAAACTGACTGTGAAAGAGCTCGTCGAAAGGTTTTGATTACTTTTCGGTCCCCTTATTATACTATTGATTATACAGCGAAGGTTCAGTATCTTTTCAGTGTGTATTTGATGTAAGATTCAAAATGGCCGCCACGCCAGTTTTTGTTCGTTTTTCACTCGTTTGTGGTTCACCGAGAGAACTTTGTGGATCCAAATGATAGTGAATTGCATACGCAAAATGTTGAGAATATGGATGCGAGCGAAACGGAAGCTCAAACATCAAATACACACATTGACCCGGCGCTGAACCTTTACCGATTAGACTAAAGTCTATAATTTGAATACCTAAAAGGCATAGTGTATGTAAGCCTCTTGTATAGTTGCCTAGAATTTTATCAAAGAAACTATCGGGCTTCCAATTATCGGTCCAGAACGGAATTGATATAGTTTCTCCAAAAGAGTATAACTGCAATCCACAGCATCCTACGGCGTTTATAATAGAAGCATTTTGAATCACCTGCAATGAGATTGGTTAAGTATTTAAATGAGAGTTGAAATTGTCAATTAGAATTTACCTTGTATGGGATGTTCTTTTGCTTGGCTCTTAATAGTATATCGGTATGGGTAGTGGCTCCGAGCGGGTCTCCGACTACTAGTAGTGCAACATCTTGATCTTTGCTACCGTTGAGTAATTCGTCAGTGCCACTTTCGCAAAGTTCTCGGTCGGCGACGATGATCTCCCTTCCGTAGAACTCCTCCTGGAATGGTTGTTATTGTTTATTTGGTGTGAAGTGAGGTTATGTACGTGGAGCGGTGCGGTGTGTGACGTTTGTTTACTAGGGCTTTGTGTCCGACGGTGAGTTGGGAAGTGTAGGCTTCCAAGTATACTTTGTGGCAACCCTTAACGGCTTCCAGGCCTCGCACTGTGATGTCGCGCGCGTCTCCCAACCCTAGACCTACCAGGAATAACATCACGTCTGTTTCAAATCACTTCAGACACACGTCAAGTTTGACAGTTGTGCGATTGCATGCTACCAACTGTGTCATTATTTTTTTATGCTATACAACTGTCATTGTTTAGTAGAATTTTTAAGCTATAATATAAAGGTAAACGGACTACTAGTCATATGTGAACCAGTCACAGGACAACCGGTCGCTCTAGATCGGTCACACGTGATCACTCGTCACACTAAAACTAGTCACGAGAAAACTGGTCACACCCGAAAATTGGTCACGAAAAAACTGGTCACACCCAAAAATTAAAAATTGGTCGAATTTTTGGGTGTGACCAGTTTTTTCGTGACCAATTTTCGAGTGTGACCAGTTTTAGTGTGATGGGTGATCACGTGTGACCGATCTAGAGCGACCGATTGTCCTGTGACCGGTTCACACTTGACTAGTAATCACCGAACCAATATAAAAATCTTATAATGTTTCCGAAAGCTCCCGTTCACTAATAACTTATAGCAGCTATTCTCGCGCACCTCCGTTGGCACGTGGGGGATTGTTTAAATGTTCGCGAAAAATAATTAATAACGGTTGAAAAATACACAATTTATGACGTTCCCACCAGAGAAATGCTATATTAATGGAAGTGGATTTAAGCGTCATATTGTTGTCAAGCGACTATTATTCACAGACAATCCTAAACAATTTTAGCATCAGTCGTATTTGATGCTTGGTCCTCGACGTGTGTCCGATAAAAACTTCTCCGTTTGTTTATATTACTCGCAAGATGGGCAAGCATCGGTAAAAACTGCACAATGCATTCAAAACCACACAATAAACAACGTGGGATACATTTTTATAAGTACATTGATCCGATTGTATTCCGTGCGTTGTAGCTTATTTATAGAGACGTACCGCGTAATATTGACAAAAATTATTTATTCGTAAGTGCCCTTCTATTATTATTACATTTCTCTGGTTCCCACACATCAATTAGTGATTCATTACGTTTTATCACTGGGATATATATTGTTCATCAAAGTAAAAAATCCGTCATCCGAAACAACATTTGACTAATTTGATAAATATACATTTTCGCCGAAGAATTTGTGTATTTATCCATCTATTACATAAATAAATGTACTGATTTTATTTCACGACTTACCAGGACAGATACCCAAAAAACCAGCACTGCTTGGTGAAATCAGTACGAATGGTCTCCTTATTTTAGGCAATTTATTATGACACTCGGGAAGGAAGTAAAATGAAATCTATATAATATCAAGTAATACTGCTTCAACAAAACGTTTCTTTTAATAAAATGCGTTGGGATTTGTCTCTGAAACTAAGTACTACCATAATTAAAACGGGGACGCTCAAATCTTCTTTACTTTTAAATTTAAATCCAAATCGACAGTTTATTTATACCTCCTAGTATCTAAAGGCTACACTTAGAGGTTATGATCGAGAAATCTCGTCTCGAGAATTCTCGAGAAATTTTGATTCTCGTTTCTCGAGAATATTTTATTGTAAAATTTCGAGATTCTCATTTCTCGAGAATATTTTATTATGAAAATTCGGGATTCTCGTATCTCGAGAAATCGTTTATTAGAATCTCGAAAATATCGAGAATATTCTTAATTTATCAATACATGTTTTTGCTCAATAAACTGACTGATTTGTATACTTGTTAAATTACTTTTGTATATTTTTATTTTCTTTTTATGCCTTCTTTTATAATATTTTTTTTTTATATAATTTTTCTTTTCAATGTTCTATTATATCTCTCTATATCTTTATTTCGTCATGTCTTTAATAAAGTTGTAAGCCCCTGATATAATATACATATGTATGTAGTATTTGTGTCCTTATGATTTTTGTATGTTGTCAAGTTTATATGCTAAAAAAATCAATTCACTATATTAAAAAAAAATTATACTTTCTCGAGAATTCTCGAGAATCTCGAGAAACAAAAAAAGAAAATCTCAAATTCTCGACATTCAAATATTTCGAGAAAATAAGATTCTCAAATCTCGAGATTCAAATATTCCGAGAAAAGGAGATTCTCGAATCTCGAGAATCAAAAAAAGTCGAGAAATCACAACTTCTAGTTACACTGAGCAACAAATATCACGTTTTTGAGTTACCAGAGCGGAGACTAACCAACCTTTACTAAGTTTGACCCACTGGATTCGAATATGACATTGATTTTTGTTGGTGGGTGATCGTTTACGAGATATGAGCGTTTAAAAAAAATGCGCGATTTTTAGTTTTTTGGCTTTTGCGGTCTTTAACTCAAAATTTAGGATTGTTACGCTCAAAGTGAGTATTGGAATCAATAGTCAGATATTTTTCCTATTTTTCCTATTCCAAACTCAATAACTCACAACTAACATTTCATTTTTTTTGGAAAACGACTTTTTTCACCAAAAAAGATACATCGTATGGTAATCTTTAAATTTCAATCATTTAAATTTTAGTCTGCTAGTACACATGTCCCTAACGAACGGATGTAGTCCTACGTCAAAAAAGCTAGAGAAAGTCAATATTACAAATGAAATGCGTCTTGAAAAGTTCTCTCAGCTGATTTTATAATGCATGTTCGTATTATATCAATTTTCGATCGTAATACGTCAAGGTAACAAATTAATACAATATTACATCGCAGTGAATTAATCAAGAGCATTGTGAAGCAGGTATAATTTATATAATACAATACAATAAATCTAGACGAGCTGAGCTTAAAAGGAAGTAGGATATGACGCAACCATTGACTATTGAATAATTTCCCTGCTAAAATCCTTCCACGGCCACATTTCGCACTAGTTTTGAAAGCTGCCCCTGTCATAAGAACAGATTTAATGGACTCGTAACGTTTTCTATCGCAAAATGTATCTTCGACTTGTGGAAATTGTGTACATGCATTTTCTCTGACAATATACATACATATGTAATGCCTGGATTTTACAGCTTCGCAGATCAGAGCATTACGTGAAGATTCGCGTATAAGGAAATTCATCATTGCTAATTGGTTTTCTAACAAATGTAGGGTATTTTTCACAATTATACAAGCCATATTATGTAATCTATGAAGATGTATATGTACATGTGTACAGGTCGATTTAAAAGTCAATTAATATTTTTAATTGGAAGAATAAACAATCTATGATAATTAATACTTTAGTTGCTTGAGCTTAGCTTTAGTCTAATATTGAACAAAAGATCGTCAGTTCTTTGTAGTGCTTATTTTTAAGGCAACAAATCTTGAACCATAACACTGTTCGACAAATGGCGATTTTTTTTTGGTTCAGAGACAAGATATGGCTTTTCTTATAGATATATGCCCATTGAACACAAATCTGGTAAAAAAAAAAATGTTGATTGGCTCGAGATTCGGAGATATACATATGTGTTTTTTAAATCGCGCGATTTTTCTATATCTTGGTGTTGATTGGTCGATTTCTCAAAATCTAACAATTTTCTGTTCAAAACAAATATTAGAATATATAGTCGGATATTTTATCTTTCATTTGTAGTAATTTTCAGCTTTCAAATCTCTCTAAGTAGTCGTCCAGTTTAAATCAAAAGTCAAAAGATTTGAAAGCTGAAAATTACTACAAATGAAAGATAAAATACCCGACTATATATTCCAATATTCATTTCGAACAGGAAATTGACAGATTTTGAGACATCGACCGAACAACACCAAGATATAGAAAAATCGCGCGATTTAAAAAACACATATCTCCGAATCTTGAGCCAATCAACATTTTTTATTACCAGATTCGTGTTTACTGGGCATAGATCTATAATAAAAGTCATATCTCGTCTCTGAGCCATTTTTCGTGTCGAACAGTGTAATTAACGTTGTACAAGTGAAACTAATAAATAATATATATTGTCTCTTAGTGGTATCTGTACATCTGAACTTGATTTATGCTTTGTTAACATAATAAATGGGAAATACATTATAATTAAATATTTCCCAAAAAAGATGTTCATCCCATGAACATGTACATAGTTTCTCTCCACTGATAAGAAAATTTCTTATTTTTTTCGTACTTGTGACGCTGGGCAGTCTTAGGTTAAACTACAAGCAATGATATATCCTAATTTGGTAGACAAAAGGTTAATGGTATGAACATCCACCACATTTATTTGGATTCGGTGTGAAAACAAACATTTTCCGTGGTTTAAATCAATGGAATAATAGAAAACATTGTCAGCCGGTTTGATATAATTGTACGACTATACGTAGATGGAATTCTAAATTGAGATGAAACGGGAATGGTAACATTTGGTTCGCCGTTAAGTTAGTATGTTACACAACTGATTCATATAAGACACATAAGACAACTGGCTTACAGGAGATTTTCGTATTACCAGTCGATAAATATATAAAAGCATTGGTGTTGCGGTTGGTTAATTCACTTGCTCACTACTAAGCCTTCATTAAGGATCCCATCGTCTTCTGTAAAGAATTCGTATCTTTGAAAAGTACAGTAGAAACTGAGAAGTTCACCATGCTATTGGTAATTAATATCGATCATTTGAGATAAAAGTGTCACAATTCAAAATTTGGTTAAGGGGTTTTGAATAATTGGCTGTTAAGAAGCTGTAGCCATACATAAAGCTTCATTGTTGACTACCTGAAAATTTTAAAGCATTTCAATACATTTAAAATTTTGAGTTGCAATACTATTGTCGCAAACGATCAATATATGTATCTATGTTCATAGAATTTTAGAACACATTTGACTATAGTGAAATGAATACTTAAAATAATATTTTGATTTTCTTTACATATATAATACATAGTATAAATTTGCTTATTTATTTTTTGTTTTTTTATTTTATTATGTAAAAAATACTATTGTCAATTTTGATAATTAATATTTTCAATTTCATTATATTTTGTTTGTAAAATAAACAAACAAATAAATAACATTAAAAATTAAATAAAAACAAATTTATATAGAATTTCCAGTAAACGCTTCTAATTTTCATTCATAGATGTCACGATAAAATATAAATAAAAATATCCTAAAATAGTTTTAATTACGAAATATTAATAACTACTTGAAATTAAAATAAATTTTAATTATTATTTATTTTCATCATTGAATTGAATTTAAATTCAAAAGTAAACGATTTTACAAAACAATAAAAAATAAAGTAAATATAGGATTTGTATAAAAATCGACCAACAGATGTCTCAACACAAATTTGTCCTAAAATATTCATCGACTATTTCAAAATGCTGTACACATAATATGCACTACTTCTTTACAATTTATTTGATTTGACGAGTTCGTAATGCTTTTAATCCAGAAGTATTAAACATGGGTTGATTTAAATTTTACAGTAGACTTAATGTGTTATTTGAATTCAGAAATCAAGTTTAGCATATGAAACTATGTCAGTTTTACTTTCACGTGAAAAATTATTGGATTTCTCACTTTTTTTGGCAATTCCTAGTTTAAACGAAATGTTGGCACGTCAGTCGATACAATTTTTTTGAATGACAAAATCCAGAAGGTGAGCTTGTCAATATTGAACGGCTACAGCCATCAACGATCGCTCATTAGCATCTGCAATTTCGATTCGTGACACCCTTTCAGTCAAATCAATAGCCACACGTCAACAGCGGCTTTGCACGATTACGATTTCAGCTGAAATCAATACCGAACATGTATTTGACTGTTTGGTCGATCGTGTCGCGTGCAAGTCAACTCTGAAACCACGAACGAAACGAATCTCGTACTCTGCACGCGTTGTAACCGGTACCGTTTAAAAGTGAAATACCGGTGACGAAACTGGTTCAGAATTGAATAAATGATCCAGTCGGATAATTGCCAGTTCGATATCAAAAGCGAAACTGCTTCTATATTTGCTTGCAGCACTAATTGTGTAACTACTTGTACGGTACCCCGTGCTTTATTGACATTTGATTGATCTGCCACTCATTTTGGGCCGAAACGCGACATATCATAATACAAATCTACATTTTTCGGTCAGAATTTGAAAAAAATCAAAATTTCTCCATGATTATCATTATATATATAAAAACGGACGCGATGTATGTTTGTGGGTATGTGAGGGGCATTGACAAGTATATTGATTTCAAAAAAACAAATTTTTGAATACCAGAAGTATGTATATGTTGTTCCTAGAGATATTTAATAAAATAAATACACGTGAACGAGGCGCACAACCAATCAGCGTGAAGTGGTCCACGTAGACTGAAACCATTGACCAATTAGAGGAACGTATCGTCATTCTGACCAATGGGTGCATTTTAAGCATCCGCTATGGCGATGTGGCGTGACGAGGAGACGAGAGGAAGTGGGGTAGCGACGTCAGGCCGAGCGACGGGAGAGGCTTACATACACACATCCACGAAGACACACACACATTCATTAATCATTTCGAACCGTTCAACGGGTTGTATCGTTGTACGTGTAATGCGCGCACTCAACTTTTTCTATACATTACCTTACATTATATTTATATACATATATAGCATATCACTTTATTTTAATTCGTTTATCAATAACTTTCTGAAGCCACCCGTTGAAATCTACGGGATCAAGACTATTTATTTATAAAAGGTTAGGCTAATGCTCAAATCGAGGCAGGGAGTTGATTTATTAATTTGTTTTTTCTTCTAATCCTCAGATAACTGTATTATCCTGCTTGGTTCTATCATCTATTGCAATTCCTCTCAGAGAAGAAGCTCAAAAACCGAAGCGCGAAGCTTTGGAACATTTCGACCGATTGTCCGAAGATGACACAGTCCAACAGCTGATCAGAATCGACGACGAACACGATGACCATCACGAAAACGATCATCAGCTCATTGTGCAACAAGATAACTTGGCTTGGAGACAAGAAGAAGATCATTCAGGCTGGAATCGTCAGATCCCAACACACCACGAGCACTTAGTAGTAGAAAAGAAGATCCCATTCCCGGTCAAGATTCCAGTGCCAGTAACGAGAACGGTAACGGTCGAAAAACACGTACCTATCAAAGTATACAAGCCGATCTACATCGAAAAGAAGGTGCACGTTCCACATAAAGTCATCGTCGAGAAGAGAATTCCAGTATTGATCGAAAGACTTGTACAAAGTGGACAGTTTCTGAGGCCTAATTTGAACGGAACTAATGTAACGGTAACGGTCAATGACGTTCCAGTATTCAATAGTGTTTCTGATCCAGCAAATGGAGCTGGTAGAGGTGCTGGAGGTGCTGGGAGTGCTGGAGGTGCTGGGGGTGCTGGAGGTGCTCTGGATCCAGCAACTGTTCAAGCTTTAATCGGAGGAGTCTTAGCTGGTATCCAGTCTCAGCAAGTTCAGCAAGTTCAACAAGTTCAGCAAGTTCCTTTGATCCCCATAACAGGTGGATTTGGCTTGGGAGGTTTTGGTAGTTTTGGTGGACAAGGTGGATTCGGATTCGGTCCAGGTGTAATTGGAGGCGGGTTTGGATTTGGTCCAGGTGCATTTGGAGGCGGATTTGGTGGAAATGGAGGATTCTTTTAAGTGTTTCAATACTTATAATAATTGTACATAGTTTGTTATTGATAAAAAAAGTGCGTTTTTATTAAATAGATAAATTTTTAAAAAATTAACAAAAATAATAATTTAGAATAAACTTAAATGTAAAATTTACAATGAGGGGATGAGCTTTAAGACTACCTCTACATGTTATTAAATACGTTATTATGTTTAATTAATATAATTATGAATTTATTTTTAATAAAAAGTTTTTAAAAATATTTTATTTTTATTAAAAACTAGTGTGGTACCTGATGAAATATTATCGTATGGGTGTTGGCATATTAAATTATTCTAAATGTATAAAATACCTTTTAAATAATACGAAAAAAATCGTAAAAACTACCCACATATCTACATATAAAAAATATAAAACATCAATAGAGAAATTAATTAATTAAATAAATATTAATAGATGGCGCTAAATGCTCGGAAACTTATTGCCCTAGAGAAAACATTGGTAGCAAACAGTATTTCTCCTACATTTCTTCAAATATGGGCTTCACCGTTATCGATCACTTGTTTGACGCAATGATAAATATAAGGATAAAATTTCAACGAAAACATACCAGGGGGGGATTTTTGGGACTTTGTACTATATATGTATATGGACTAAGGATACAGAAAAAACACGTACCACGTACCACTCAGTGTGTTTTGGCCCCAATTGAGAACAGACTGGGCCATAAGGAAGACGGAAATATTGTGATGGACTGTCTTGAAAAAATGGCTTAAGTTTTATTCATAATTCGTCTTTTATACAATACCAGTGTTTTTACCCGGCTTCGCTCGGTATTTGTAATATAAACCACTTAAACATGGCCAATCTAATAGTGAACATTTTATTAAATTTATTTGAATAGTTTTATTTTATTTAAAATTATTTGAATATTAATTTTTTTGTCTACGAACCAACAATAGTTTCATACAAAGTCTCTTTCGAAATTATATGTATATTAAATAAATAAAACTAATATGATGATAAATTTTAAAATTTGTAGTTCACATTTTTGAAAATTTAATACTGTTTAAAGATTCAATGTCATTTTAAATTATATTTATTTTTTAAATTCATTCTTTTCTTTTAAGTTACCTGTATATGAGTCCCAAAATTAAGAACCTCTAATATAACTAGTCTTCGGCGTTGGCTGAGTGCTCGTCAAAAAACAATAGACAAGAATGTGAACCATTATTTATGCCAAGAGCATAAAAAACTCAAACACATCTGTATCTTGTCGTGTATTTATAAAACCCTCTGTATGTCACACTCGAAATCAATAAAATAGGCTCTTCCTACTTCTTACTTCACATCACTGCAGTTCAAATAATACGAATTTTTATTCACCATTGTAATGGCGGATGACACTTCCACTTATATTTCTGACCAAACCGAGCAAAATGGCAAAGTATGGAAACGATCGGATAAGAGCTGAATTTTTTTTTGGCTAGTGATCGTAAGTGAAAGTAAGAAGAGGTTAGTAAAAATAATACATATATATTCAAAATTAATATAATTTACTTACAATAAATTAAATTTCAACACTATCAAAAAAAGTTTATTACTCGTTTATTTGATTTATTATTAGGCATTAAAATTAAAATTCCATACAGCCCGCACTCAAAAAATACATAATGGCGTAAAAAAACAGTGCTCAGAATAAAATGCATCTTATATGAGGCAAAGGATTCATAGTGGAATTCAGCGGACACTTCCAAGCTCTGGCAAACTCTGGCATATTTTGGAGATTACCCTTCACTCTAAGATGAAGCGGAGAGTGTACGTCTTTTTTGTTATAGTTCAGATATTTGATGCTGCACATTGACTACACAAACCAACCAGTTAAATTCACATAAAAATCTTACAAATAAAAAAAAATTAGGTTTGGTGTGTGGTCGTGAACCAGCGCACGGTAGAAGTAAAACACGTCATACGTACATTCACATAAGACAGAAAGAAGAGTTGGTCTCCATTGAAAACTGGTAGTCCGAGTAATTTTTCAACATTTTCTCTCTCCTTCCAGTACGCTCTCAAAGATGATTTCAACCCTCCATTATCTGCTATGTTCTCACTAAGTGTCAAATTTCCATTTAAATATTCACCAACTTCTGGCACGTAGAAGCTAGAATACTGTCGGACCATGCATTGAGTTTTATTCTCATACTTGTTTTATTCTCATACTTGTTGTACTGTTGGTCCACCATTGTACCAATTTACCATCTTTATCATACTTTCTACCTAAAATTTTACGGTTTCATTATCAGAACTCGCGTCGGATCGCACAAAAGTTTGTGAAAAGTTCCTTCTTAGAAGACTTAAAACCTATTCTACAAAGCAAAAAAAAAATAGTTGAAGACTATCAATTTGGATTTCGAACAAGTACACAGATTAACCAGACAAATACGTAGACACTTTAAAGAAAACAAATACTGTTAAGTTGTTTTCTTAGATATCACATAGGGTTTTGACAAAGTCTGGCATCCAGGTTTCCTATTAAAATGTAAAAACAACTTCCTCACCATTTATAACCACATAATAAAATCATTCCTAAGTGAATGTCACTTCAGAGTGAAATATGATGAGGAATACTCCGACGGGTCTATCTCACGGGCCCGAGTGTGAAACGCCCGAAAACGCAAATATCGGAAGACAAATATCGAAAATCGAAAGATCTTAAGTCGAAAGATAAAAAAAGGGTGCATGGTAAACGGTACATACTCACTTAATTTGCGCGAGCAGGATACAACAGGAACAAGAGGAACAGGCTTTTCCTCCCGCATTCTGCGCGCGCACATTAATACGGGAGGAAAAGCCTGTTCCTCTTGTTCCTGTTGTATACTGCTCGCGAAAATTAAGTGAGTGTGTACCGTTTACCATGCACCCTTTTTTTTTGATCTTTCGACTTAAGATCTTTCGATTTTCGATCTTTGCCTTCCGATATTTGCGTTTTCTGTAATTTAACATTCTGGAGATAAGACACGCCTAATTTAATAAATAGCATCATTGATTTGTGGCACACCTCACGCACTGACTAACCGAAATTGTACGACACGTGTCTTCAACACATTCATTGTTTTAAATAAGAGATAATAAATAAACTCGAGACTGTTACAATTTATGTTAGTCTGTAATCAGTTCTTGTTCTGAATATATAAATAAATCATTATTTTTTATTCAAACCGTTCGTCTGCAATTCATTATTCAAGCATATGACGAGCCACCACTGATAGTACATATATATACCAAATATGATTGTTTTATTTTGAAAACTGTATATTTTTAAGGGCGACAAACATTCATCGTTATACGACAGATTGGCTGAATTGCCCGGTGTTCCTCAGGCAAGTAAAAGTATAAAAATCGAACTATATTGGAATATCTTGAAGTCTACAGTGCAAGTTAGAGTGTCACGAGCAGAGATCGGCGGATAAGTTTATTTTGCTCAAAAAAAAAAAATGGTTCACTATTGTCAATCACTATTGTCCTACAAAGCAAGAGAGCAAAAAAAAGGTTGACATAACAAATTTGGTAGTTCTAAAATGAAATCTGTAGATTTGCATGTCAGACAAACATTAATTTTCATATATGTACATAAATAAATAGTTAAGATGCCAAAAATCTACATAAACTACCTTATAAATAAGCATTAATCGAAACGATATCATGAAATTGAAGTGCTTTAGTAGAATCCCACATCTTGTAATTAAAAAAAAGTAGACAATTTGATCTTGAAACATTAACTATAATATTTTTCAAATATGGAAATAGTTGCACATCGCTGTATTGCACATGACATAATAAATATAAATACTTACATAATATTTTTTACTATTCAAATCGTTAAAATTATGGCGGTATTTACATGACCTTCGGCCTCCAAATTATTACTCAGATATACAAAACGATATTAAAAACCTTGACTAAATCGTTATACATTAAACAAGTGTAGTTTTGCTTAAATAAATCCACACGAATATTTTGACCAACTTTTTTTTTAATTATTATGAATTTTTATTAGGCTTAAGGGCGGAATTACACAGGGAGAAACGGCACGTCATGTGATTGGCTCCCCGCTGTGGGGGTTCTCCTACATTTCTTCAAATATGTATGTAATACACCGTTATCGATCACTGTCAAGCAAGGATAAATACAAGGATATTGGACAGGCTTTCCCCCCGCGCACATTCTGCGCGTGATATTTGCGTTTTCGGGCGTTTCACATTCGGGTTCGTCACGGAGACCGGATTTGAATATATATACTGAAACTGATAGCGACAATATCATCGGGTGTGGCTCCATTGAAATATTTGAGGGCAAGACACTAGTAGATAGAAAGTCTACAGGATGTACCTTCATTATCAAATCCATGTGTAAGTTCATGTCCCAAAATATTACCCAAAGCTCCATAGTTCAATGCTCTAAGATAAAACACATGTGTGTTAAAAGCATCTGAGAAAACATTTAATATAAATTTCAATGTAATACTCACTGCAGGCCCAAATCATAAAAAGGATATTGCATCATCGCGAGAGAAATAGCTGCAAGCGGAAAAATACCGAAATTATCATATTATATTTACTGCCTATAGAAAATGTCTATACTTAAATTTTAAAAGCATGATAAACTATTAACAATGTATTTATATTATGAATTATAAATTTTTATGAATGGATTCATGAACATGTTCGTGAACTCTTCATCCTGATTATTCTCAGGTTGGCGGCAACATTAATTGTCACTTGAGTTTTATCATGTAAGTCAATTTATTTAATTAATTTAATTAATTTCAATTTATTTAATTTATTTTCATCATTTTAGTGCGGAATAAAACCGTGTAAACAATCACCGTCACGTTTATCTGCAAACTTTATCTCAGATTTATAGCCTTATATGAAAAATTCACTTAAAGATTCTCCGCTAAATTTCGCGGACATAATTTTAGAGATCCTTTGCTCCAGTGTACCCAAAATATTGAAACCCCGATAATACGAAATCAGCCCTTCATAATACATAATTACGATTCATTTAACAACTGATGAATCGAAGTAATAAAAATAAAAATGTGTTCTATTTGATTATTCGTTAGATGTTCCTGCATATATTTTTTCTTATTTATACATACACAACTTCCTTTCAACTCTTACTAGTTTCATTTTTTATCTATGAAATTCAACTTAAATCTGAATAAATCACAATCAAAATCTTACTTATAGTATTATCTTCTCTCGTGTAAAAAGCGCTGACGTCTGTTGGATTAGTACCCCAGCCGGATTCATCCTGCTTCCTAAAGTTTTTGATTTTGTTGTTAAAACGCAGCTCTAAAAGATTGATGCGGTTCTCTAAAAATATCTTTGGATCAGTTTTCACGCCCTCATAATACTCTTCCAATTTTCCAGGCTCGAACAACCAGTCGGGAAAGCCAATGAGGCTTTTCATACTCCGCACTTTCTCAATAGTTACCTTTTTGGTCGGCAAATCCATCCAACCCAAATTTGAAACTAAAGATTCAAAAGAATTTTTGATATTTGATAACATTTTTTGTACCTGAAAATGAACTTAGATGATTTTTCTGTACATTGATAGTAATCTACAATCGACCAAAGTGAGCATTACTTTCGGCAAAGTCGTAGTATTTGAGGATTCTTCAGCAAATGCATATCCGATTGCCATACCCATATTATTTGTTACAAAATTAGCACAATATTCAGATCTTGGAGTGTGAAGTTCTTCTCCACTTAAAATTTTGACGTATTTATCATACATTTCTTTCAAATTCGATGTGGTGTAAGGTATAAAAGTCTCCATAATCTGTTAAAATTTTCAAAAATAATAAAAAAAAACCTATCGAATACATTATCAAATACTGAATAAATCACCTGGAGCCAGACGAACAATTCTAAATTCAATGGTGAAATGCTTTGTATCCTACTGAGAGTGTTCTTCATGATCGTGATGTCACTTTTAGAAGTCATTATCAAGTCTTGACTCAAATTTAACTTTACTCCGGTTCCGTTGAAGACCATTATCAGGTACGGTACGAAAATATCGATCTTGCTCAAATTCTGACTCACCAGATACGTGTCGGTGAAATTTTGAAGATCATTCACCGTATAGAAAACAATTTCATCTTCGATACTGCTTTGGGTGCTATTAGAGGTGGAGGTTTTGTTTGAATTGAGCTTCTAAAATTAAAGTTAATGTTCATTTTTAAATTGCTTATACTGTCCATATAAAAATCTCAAAAAACAAATTGAAAGACCTCTCCGTAAATTGAGAATTACGATTGAGTACTTACTCTATATATTGTTGTACGGAATGCAATGTAATCTAAAAGTACTTTGTCTATGTTTGTATCTAGAATTTCTCCTGTTCCGTTGTACACTGTTTCGTTATAGCATTTGACAACTTTTTTTAAAGCTTCTTTCATCATTTTTTTATAAATTACCATCACATTAGCCTTCTTAACATTTTTATAACTGAAATGAATGCATGGAGTTTGATTTAAATACAAATATTTGCTTATGAATATATTACATATAAATATAAAAAAAATTGTTCACCCTGGAAAAAGATCAGCACCCGAAGGCTTCCGAAATACCAATTTTTTAAGCGTCGAATTTTTACTATCTAGATTTATATCAAAACCGATCAAAGTATCAAAAGCCAACTTCTTCTTAATTCTAACAATCGTACTAAACCAGTCAAATTTAAAGTTCGTGTTATTGTTTGGTTTTGTCAGATTTAAAATGGTCGGAAACGGTGGTAGTTTCACATTCTTCATAAAATCTATCACCGGTGTCATACCCAACTTATCCCGAGTTTCTAAATAAAAACTAACATGTCAATCTGGCATCTGTTTTATGCACTTCAATTTAAAACATTCGAAAATCTTACTAATGTCAATACAAGCTGCGTACATTTCCTTAGCTTGTACCAAAGGAAGTGGTTCATTTTTTGTGGAATTCTTAGCTAGAATACCTATGATCTGTCGGAAAACCCTTTCCTTCTTTTCCGTAAACCAGTTATGTGGTACTGAAAAATCAGACTGGGGATGATCTTCAGCCCAATTTCCACAAGCGTACTGAATCAAATAATAGTATCCATTTACATAAACTATAACACTGTTCGACACGAAAAATGGTTCAGAGACAAGATATGACTTTTCTTATAGATCTATGCCCAGTGAACACGAATCTGGTAATAAAATATGTTGATTGACTTGAGATTCGGAGATATATGTGTATTTTAAATATTTCTTTTTAAATTTTTCTATATCTATCTATCAATTTCCTGTAATAAAAAAAAAATTGTTTATTTCATCGACGTAAGGCAGTTATCAACATAATTTTTGTTATTAATCCACAAGAATAGTCGAAATATGATTTTTCTAAGTGGTATTTTATTTAATTCTCATATAAAGACAATTTAATATATTATCCCTATTAATTCAATTCAGATTCGTGTAAATACGAGTATATACTAATACGAGCTTTTAGCTCGAAATTTTACCGATTTAAAATTCTGCACACTTCCAATTAACCTTTTTAAACGAAAACAAAAAATAGTGTGGCCAGAACACTATCTCAATAAACATTTTTCAATAGAAAATTCTCCTTATAAAATAGTATTAACAGTGGGAAAAAATCCCAAGTAAAAATATGTACTTTTGACTTTTGATTTAAACTGCACGACTACTTAGAGAGATTTGAAAGCTGAAAAGTACTACAAATGATAGATAAAATACCCGACTATAGATTCCAATATTCATTTTGAACAGGAAATTGACAGATTTTGATACATCGACAGAACAACACGAATATATAGAAAAATCGCGCGATTTAAAAAACACATGTATCTCCGAATTTCGAGCTAATCAACATTTTTTATTACCATATATGTACGTGTTCACTGAGCTAGATCTATAAAAAAGTCGTCATTTGTCAAATAGTGTCAATACATTTCAATCCAATTTCAAGGCTTTTTATCCTTATGCATTACATAATTTTAAATGTCACATACTTCGAAAAAGTCATCACAAGGGTCAACAGATTGGTAGCCGCAGATCTGATACATTCTCGACTTTCGCAGACTTTGCTATTTTTTTCGTAAACGTCTGTAATAATATACATATAACGAAATATTTATAATAGAAAAACATTCCACATTTGAATTCAATTCGAATTACTTACAATAAATTGACACTATTGTAACGACGATGAACAATATAAGAAGTATAACGAATAGTACAGTTATTGTGATTTTTTCTCGATACTTTTTTCGGAATCTGTAAATCAGTATTAAAACAATATTGTAATTAATGTACAGTGTACAGTGTAATTATATTTTATTTTATAATAATACTAACCTGGCCGATCTCGATCCAACTAAATCAGATTCTTTTCCAATGATTTCTTCTGCCGAATTATTGACATTGTAGCTCGTCCCTAAAACATTCAATCAAATCGCTGTGTTAAAATAAAACTAGATATAAAATTTCAGTTCAATAAACCAAAACGTTTCTGAGAAAAACATGAAAAACCTCGATTCTCTAGAGTAAAACTACTACTTCCGATTCCGATAAAAATATTTAAAAAATATAGGGTTATAGATATTATTATTTCTATTACATGTAAAAAAAATTTTATCCGATTCAGTTAGCGGTTTGGGAGATAATTGAACTCAAAAACTTAAAAAAAAGAGGACACCTATAAGGGGAGGTACCATTTCCTGTCAACTTAAAAATTTGAAAAAAATTCACGTCGTGTCGATAAGAATTTTAGTAACCGATACTAAGTTTCGGTTCGATAAGACTAACGGTGTTCAAAAAATTCCCAAAATACACAGACACACACACACACACATTTTTTCTAGAACATGAAAACGTGATCAGTAATCGATTCTGAGTTCGAATCAGTCAAAATCTCGAGTTAGAATTTTCGCATAATCACAAAACTTCATCTATTGTTACTACGTACACAGATAAAGTAAAAAAACACGAAGGTAATTTGCAGGAAAAATTCATATTCATCCAGCAGCGTGGACTAGTGTGTATGCTTTATGTAATGTATGCTTTCGAACGTAGTGGTCACGGATTCGAGTCCCACTGATTGCTGCTGGCCAGACCTTGGTTTGTAACTCCAGGTCGATCGTTTCCTATCAGATTTTGCCAATTTATCTGATTTTTATTGAAACTGTTTTCATTTCTCGCAATTTTCAGCATCTCGAATTTCGATGATTCGTATATAATGCTGCAAATTTGTCCATAAATTTATCGAAATTTGACGACTTTTATAAAAAAATAAAATAAATGTTCTGAAAATATTTAAGTTTATTAAAAATTTGTCTGATGTTATGAGGCTTTGTTAAAATTATTTTAAAAATTGTATTTAGATATTGGCAGAATGAGATATTGGGTTTTACCTATTGGGCCTTCCTGGTATATATTATACATGTATATAAAAATAAAATAAAATTCGAACGCGCTGGATATTTCAACTGCATTGTCAAATATGCATATTTGTATGTAAGATACCAAATTCATTACACTCATATATTTCATGTTCAATGTCACTTTTTTAAGATTACTTATTATTTCATTAACAATATTTGGATCATTTAAAATTTCAAATAATTGCAAAATTTTATATTAAAAAATACTGAACGTGTCAATTTACCAGAAACGGACAAGCCTTCTCTTCGATTCCATGCAGTCATCTCGACGATGAAGCTTAAAATAAATTATTGCTTCAGTAGAAGCTACAAGTAAATGAGCCATTAAAATTCATAGTTATAGCATCACATATTATGCAATCAAAAGATATTTCTTAGAAAGATAATTACTCCAATCACAAAATGCAAACAATAGACCATAAAGATACATTGATGTGAGTTACGAGTATGATTTATCGTTTTAATGGTTATTTGTCGAAAAAATCGTTCATATGTAAGTATTATACATATGTACATATATACATACATATGTATATGTACATTAACTTCAAAGAAGGTACGGCCATTTCATCTTCATCGCTGGACATTTACGTCGTGTCGTCTGCGGATCTTATACTGGAAATCTTTTTGCCGACTATTGTTATTCTGGTATCCAGTCAAAACCGCTCGGTTAATAAGCGCCCCGACACAACCACCCCGACATAACCACCCCAACAGAACTATTATGTAAATATTTGAAATCTTTAAGTTAATAAATTAGAGTAAATCACATTCTACTTTCAGTTTATTATGTTTATGTTATTAAAAAAAAAATTATTAGTATCTGACAGAAATCGGAAATTGATTTTTAACATAATTAGTCAACATTTAAGAGAATTAATTCAAAATTTCAATCGCTACTACCCCGATGATGAGCATCGTCATAACGGCAATATATGAATTAATAATCCCTTCATGGAAGATATCACTTCATGCGCACTTTATACTTGAGAATACCACCTGGTTAGACATACATAAAATACAAACATTTTTAAAATAAATTAAAATAATTTTTTCAATATTTTTTAATAAATTAACAAACATTTTTAAAATAAATTAAGATTTTTTCCAAAATTACAAAGTTTTTTTCATAAATTTCAAGGTTTTTTTTTTTGTTAGATTTTTGTGTTTATTTTATTTTTCTGTCTACCTGTTATATTGAAAGTTTTTAAACTAACTAACAAAATACTTCATAAATAATAGTGTTTTATTTCTATTTTGGCAAAATATTTCTCCTATTCTCACCGGTCAGTGGAGGCAAAATGGTCGGGAAACACTGCTTTACTCTCAATATAAATATATATATAAAGTGGCGAGGAAGAAATATTGTTTTTCCAGCACTTTTCATGTCATTTTCATATTGAAGGTCATTTATGTAATCCGGATATTACAATGAACAAAAAATCTAACACAGACACATCTGTATCTCCACGTATTTTGTCACCTCTGTATGTCAACCTCGAAATTAATAAGAGAGGCTCTTCCTGCTTCTAGCTTCACATCACTAAAATTTAAAAAATAATACTATTAAGTAAAAAGCGACGCCCGTAGACCGATGATGTCACGATGACGTCGACGAATAGAGGAGTCGGGCGTTACGGCCAATAGGAACGCCCGACTCATCAGCCAATGAGGACCGCGTATATATCGGTCTGCGCCCGATGTATATAACTTTGGGACGCTTTCTAATGGTGGCATTCGGAACCTGGCCACCACCTGAAGAGCAGCAATAAATACTTGGAACCTACCCGTGTGTTTTCTTGTACCTCGACCTGACTCCATTCACTTCTGAATACTCGTCAATGCATCAATTCAAAATTGATATAAAAAATCATAATTAATATAAAAAATTCAAAAATTGCTAAAATTTAAAAATTATTTTATTTACATTGGTCCATACAAATTATTAACGATAAAATTCACAGCATTTCTAACAATATTACAAAATCGTATATTGCTTTTTTATTTATTTATTAAAAATACATCATCATTTCAAATTCAACACTATCAAAAAAGTGTCATAGTTTTGATATATCATCATTGCAAATTATTACTCATTTATTTAATATATTAATAGGCGTCAAAATCACACAGCCTGTGCTCAGAATATACTTAATAGCGTACAAAAACAGTGCTCAGAATATGATGCATCTTTTATGAGGTAAAGGATTCATAGTGGAATTCAACGGACACTTCCAAGCTCTGGCAAACTCTGGCATATTCTGGAGAGTACCCTTCAATCTAAGATGACTCGGAGAGTGTTCGTCTTTTATGTCATAGCTCAGAGACTTTGCAGATTTAATGCTGCACCATAACTACACAAAACGAACCAGTTAAATTCACATATAAATCTTACAAATTAAAAATCAGGTCAGGTATGTATGTCAAGTATATAAGATTGCACGTTAGAAGTGCAATCGTCATACGTACATTCCCATAAGACAGAAAGAAGAGTTGGTCTCCATTGAAAGCTGGTAGTCCGGGTAATTTTTTAACATTTTCTTTCTCCATCCAGTAAGCTCTTAAAGATGATCTCAACCCTCCGTTGTCTGCTATATTCTCTCCTAGTGTCAAATTTCCATTTACATAATCATCAACTTCAGGCACGTAAAAGCTAGAATACTGTCGTACCAAGCATTGAGTTTTATTCTCATACTTGTCTATTGTACTGTTGGTCCACCATTGTACAAATGTACCATCTTTATCATACTGCCGACCTAAATTTTTACAGTTTCATCATCAGAAATTATGTATATACACTTTAACTAAGCCCACACATATATAATAAAACCATTGTGGCGCATTAGAGACTTCTGTAATGCTGCAATGGTTCAAACTTAACCTTAAATATCACGGATTGCCAGCCCAAGAGTAAAATGTGAAAATTCGGTATCGAAATTGATTTTTAATTGGTATCTACATAGAGGAATTTGGAAGTGAACTTAATGAAAATTTCTAACAGGACACTTCTTGAATAGGAGTTTTAGCAGTAGTTACATATATAAACTTCCAGAAGAAGAAGAAGAAGCTGATACTAAACTCATTCAACGGGAAGAACAATGAAAACAGGAATAATTAGTATGAATGTTAAAAATAGCATGATTTTGATTATTGTAAAAAGTGGCCTTGGCTTGAAAAAAAGTTGCGAGGCCGTGGCACATCATCATACACAGCCGCTCACCATCCACTTCTGGATAAAGGCCTCTCCAACACGCTTCCGATCGTCTCTATTTTGCGCAACTCTCATCCATCTCACTCCACAAATTTCCCTTATTTCGTCTACCCATCTTCCCTGTGCTCTTCCTTTTACCCTTTTTCATTCTCTCGGGTGCCATTCTAGTACTTCTTTTGTCCACCTTTCACCCATTCTTCTAGCCACGTGGCCTGCCCAATGACATTTCAATCTCTTTACTCATTTCAAATATCCACTACATCCACAACTCTTGTCATACTTCTCACCCACGTATTCCATTTCAGATCTTTCCTCGTTATGCCAAGCATACAGCGTTCCATACTTCTTTGAGTGTATTGAACTTTATGTAGCATCTTGGCGTTCAATATCCAAGTTTTGCATCCATACGTCATCACTGGAAAAACGCATTGATCGAAAATCTTTTTCTTTAGGCAGAATGGCATTTCGTACTATACTATATAAAAATAAGGGGAATTCGTGTTTTTTTTTGCATGGAGTATGGATATTCCAAAAATATATACATACATATGTATATTTAAATTATCACAAGTTCATTAGAATGCAAGAGATCGCGCCATGAACACTTGCAAAAACAAACATACACATGCTCACTTGTACGTGGGCGGCTGGGCGAGTGTCGAGTAATGGGGCAATGTAAACGTTGAAAGGGCTGTGCATACTGAAATTGCTAGCGACAATAGCCTCGGGTGTGGTTCACGTATCGATTCCTTTCCCAAATCACCCATTAAATTATCAATGGGCACAACACTAGTAGAAAAATAATCTATATGTACCATAATTATCAAATCCATGTGTAAGTTCATGTCCCAAAATTGTACCCAAAGCTCCATAGTTCAATGCCCTGAAATAAAACACACGTGTGATAAAAACATCTAACAATACATTTAATATAAATTACAATATAATACTCACTCCAGGCCCAAATCATAAAATGGATATTGCATCATCACGAGTGGAATAGCTGCATGCGCAAAAATACCGAAATTATCATATTATATTTACCGCCAATAGAAAATGTCTATACTTAAATTTTAAAAGCATAATAAACTACTAATAATATATTTATTTATTGTAAATGATAAACTTTAATGGTTTATTTATGTATGGATTCATGAACGGGTGAAATAACGTGTTCGTGAACGCTTCATCCTGATTATTCTCAGGTTGGCAGCGACATTAACTGTCACGTGTTTTATCATGAAAGTCAAATGTGCGAAATAAAACCGTAAAAACAATCACCGTCGCGTTTACCTGTAGACTTTATCTCAGATTTATTACCCTATTTGTTATGAAAGATTCACTTAAAAATTCTCCGCCAAGTTTCGCGTACACAATTTTAGTGATTCTTTGCTCCAGTGAAGCCAACATATTGAAACCCCGATAATACGAAATTTACCCTTCATTATACATAATTACAATGAATTTAACAACTGATGAATATCAGTAGAACTGAATATGTAGTAATAAAAATAAAAACGTGGTTTATTTGATTATCCATGAGATGTTCGTGCATATTATTTTTCTTATTTATACACACATAACTTTTTTTAAACAAAACCATTTTATTTTTTAGCTATGAAATTGAACTTGAATCTAAATAAATAACAATCGAAATCTTACTTATAGTATTAGCTTGAAAAGTGTGATAAGCGTTGACTTCTGTCGGAATGGTATCCCAGCCGGATTCATACGGCTTCCTAAAATTCTTGATCTTGTTGTTAAAACCCAGCTCTAACAGATTGAGTTGGTTCTCTAAATGCATCTTAGGATCAGTTTCCATACCCTCATAATACTCTTCCAATTTTCCAGGCTCGAACAACCAGTCGGGAAAGCCTATAAGGCTTTTCATACTCCGCACTTTCTCAACAGTTGCCCTTTTGGTCGGCAAATCCATCCAACTCAATGTTGAAACTAAGGATTCAAAAGAATTTTTGATATTTGAAAGCATTTTTTGTATCTGAAAATGAACTTAGATGATTCTTCTGTACATCGATAATAATTTACAATCGATCAAAGTAATTGTTACTTTGGGCAAAGTCGTAGTAGTGAAGGATTCTTCAGCAAATGCATATCCAATAGCCATACCCACCATATTGGTCACAGAACGAGCACAATACACAGATCTCGGAACGTGAATTTCAATTCCAGTCAAAATTTTAACGTATTTATCATACATTGCTTTCAAAGTTGATGTGGTGTGAGGGATGAAATTTTCTATAATCTGTTAAAATATTCAATAATAATAAAAATCCATTGAATACATCATCAAGTATTGAATAAATCACCTGAAGCCAGACGAACAGCTCTAAATTCAACGGTGAAATGTTCTGTATGCTACTGAGAGTGTTCTTCATGTTTGTGATGTCATATTCAGAAGTCATTATCAAGTCTTGACTCAAATTTAACTTCACTCCGGTTCCGTTGAAGACCATTATCAGGTACGGTAGGAAAATATCGATCTTGCTCAAATTCTGACTCACCAGATACGTGTCGGTCAAATTTTGAAGATCTTTCACCGTATAGAAAACAATTTCATCTTCGATACTGCTTTGGGTGCTATTAGATGTGGTGGTGTCGTTTGAATCGATCTTCTTAAATTAAAGTGAATATTATTTTACATTGCACATACTGTCTAATATGACTGTCCATTTGATAAAAGATTCTCAGAAACGAAATCGAAAAACTTAATCGCGAATTGAGATTAGCGATAAATACTTACTCCGTGTACTATTTTACTGTATGCGATGTAATCTACAAGTACTTTATCTATGTTTTTATCTAGAATTTCTCCTGTTTCGTTGTACAATTTTTCGTTATAGCATTTGACTACTTCTTTTAAAGCTTCTTTCATCATCGTTTTATAGATTTCCATCACTTTTAAATCTTCTTCTTCTTCTTCTTCCTTCTCATCATTTTCTTCTTCTTCAGCAGGCCTCTTTCGTTTATCATATTTGTTCTTATTTAAAATTTTAAATATTTCATTTAGATCTTTATAACTGAAATCAATCAAGCATGCAGTTTGATTTAAATACAAATATTTGCCTAAGAATATACGTATATAGATTTTAAAATAATTATTCACCCTGGAAGAAGATCAGCACCTGAAGGCTGACCAAATACCAATCTTTTAAGCGTCGAATTTTTACTATCTGGATATATTTCAAAACCAATCAAAGTATCAAAAGCCATCTTTTTCTTAATTCTAACTATCGTACTCAACCAGTCAAATTTAAAGTTAGTGTTATTGCTTGGTTTTGTCAGATTTAAAACGGTGGGAAACGGTGGCAGTTTCACATTCTTCATAAAATCTATTACCGGTGTCATATCCAACTTATCCAGAGTTTCTATAAAAAGGCGAAACAAATTTTACAGCTGTTTTATGCACTTCAATTTAAAACTTTCGAATATCTTACCTATGTCAATACAAGCTGCGTACATTTCTTTAGCTTGTACTAAAGGAAGTGGTTCATCTTCTGTGGAATTCTGAGCCAGAATATCTCTAATATGTCGGAGAACCCTTTTCTGCTTTTCCGTAAACCAGTCATACGATACTGAAAAATCAGGTTGGGGATGATCTTCAGCCCAATTTCCACAAGCGTACTGAAACAGAAGTATAATACATAGTATGTACATATGTACATATGTACGCTTCAGAATTAATATTTAATTGCTGCATTGTCCGTATAGAGTCGACCTTCGCGTACATTTGTATCTGAATAAACTCTTTGTAATTAATTTTTTATCGATTCTATTATGGATACGATGACTTGGATCAATAAAAAATTTAAAGAATAGTAAACGATCACTCGGTCACGCTTTGTTTGTCTAATGCACAACGAATGCACCTCAAAGTGCATTATTGATTTAAGAATTTCGTGACCAGAAGCCATCGCGATATTTCCTATCGATGACTATAATCAGAATAGAGTGATAGTTGCTATTTTCACATAAAATGCATGTTGGTCAGTAGATTATGGATGCAACTATGTATCTATCAACCATCATTGAGTAATATAATTCGAATTATAAAACATTTTATTATATTTAACTCGGAACCTAATGATTTTATGATAAAGCATACATTGGTAATTATTATGTAAATTGTACAATTATAAAAAGTCCTCTTTTATGTATTACTAGTAGAATTACCTGGCATTGCTTAGATGGGTGTTATTTGGGAAATATTTAAGTATTTCTATAATCTATACGTGAATTAAAAATGTATACAAGGAAGTGTGAAAGCCTGTAATATAATGTTTACATGAGATATAGTGAAAAAAGTTACTGTTATAAAACCTTAAGTAGGGGCGGCGAGCAGGCTATTCTTATAGCCAGCTGTCATCGCGTCAAACTGACAGTCGATTCTGATAAAATTTTAATGATTTCTTATTAAATTCCTCAAGCGTTATTAAATAAAATAGGTAAAATATTAAAGCAATTGGAAAAGTGGAAGTGGTTTCAAATCAGCTCACAAATATTGCCCCATGTGCACACAGTCAGTGAAACTAATAAAAGGCTTGTAATAAAAAATTATATAACCTATTTGTGAAGTAAAAATATATATGAGAGATAATGAAAGCCTATAATGCAAATTTCATAAGATATAGTGTGCACAAGATAAAGATATAGGCGTTTAAACAATTAATATCTTACAAAATGAGTGGGGGGGCGGAAAGTCAAACAAACATGGCTACTGGCCACGAAATGTCATCGGCTCCAAAATTTTTAGATTCTTAAACGTGTTTATTATGATTATTTTTCACCGTCGATTTAAATTTCTATCGGTGACCAAACCGCGCAAAATGGCAAAGTTTCAAACCGATCGGAAGAATGTAGGAATGTATTGCCTGACCGATTAGCGAAGTGAAACTAAGGATAGCCTTTTTAAAATTGTAACCTTTTCAGAAAGTTACATATATATCAGGGCTATTTGAACCTATAGAGCCTATAGTCTGTATATAGTCTAATTTAGAATACAATAACAAATTCGGTAATGTTGTAATGAAAAATAGATTTTCAATTACCTTAATACATTAATTTGTAAAAAAAATAATAGTATCCATTTAAATAAACTATAACCTATAAATTTCAATCCGATTTCAAGGCATAAATTATATTCATGTACATTAAATAATTTTTAAACGAGAAATGAATTAATACACATACTTCGAAAAAGTCATCACAAGGATCAACAGATTGGTCCATAGACATCAAAAGGTTAGCCGCCGATCTGATACATTCTCGACTTTCGCAGACTTTGTTCTTTTTTTCGTAAGCGTCTGTAAAAGTATGTAACAAATTATTTATAATGTGAAAATATTCCACATATGAATTTAATTAGAATTACTTACAATAAATTGACACTATTATGACTATGATGAACAATATAACAAGTATAACGAACAGTACGATTATTGTGATTTTTTCTTGATACTTTCTTCGAAACCTATAAATCAGTATAATATCATACATTGTGTTGTAATTAAACCAAGTGTATATTTTATTTTATTATTTAATTTAATTAACCTGGCCGATCTCGATCCGACAGCTACGAGATAACTGTCGGATGCTCCGATTCCGTCAGATTTTTTTCTAATGATTCCTCCCGCCGAATTGTTGATATTGTTGCTCGTCTCTTAAACATTTAATCACATTGTTATATTACAAACAAAAACTCGAGAGCAATCAGCATAAATTTGCATTAAAAATTCATTATATTGGAACGTGACGTAGTATAAGCCAACAGCAAAGTCAAATTTGCATACACTAGCAGACAACAAATTCGTTAAACACATACATTTCATGTTCAATGCCACTTTTTCAACTATTTTTTTGATTTTATTTACAATACGTGGATCATTAAGATTTAAAACAAATAGTCAAATATAGAGAACGTGTCAACTTACCAGAGACGGACAAGCCATTGCCTTCTCCTTGATTCCATGCATTCATCTCGGCGATGAAATTTAAATTAAACTATTGTATTAGAAGAAGCTAAAGTAAATGATCCATTGAGATTCATATTTATAACATCACATCCTCAGTTCTGCAATCAAAAATTATTTTCGCCAATTAAAAAAATGCAAACAATAATATATGTATATAAAAACGGATGTGATGTGTGTGGATGTCTGGACAATAATATATATTAAAACGGATACGTGACTGTGTGTGTGGGTAATCAGAGCAAAATATTCTAGGCACGGGGAAGTGGGGGAGGGGGGGGGGGCACAATAACGCGTGCAATTCCGCGTTATTGTGGCATTCCCGTTCCCGTTTCACAGACATTCAATTTTATATATGTATAGGTATAGATATATTTGTTGATGTGGGCCATCCGCTGTGTTTGTGACACAGCCCTGAATGGTCAGTACATTCAAGTGCGAGGTAGGCGTGGCGCGATGCGTTGAAGGCGGGAGGATAGCTTTACTTTCGCGTCAGTAAAATCTTAATTACGAATATTATTATTAAGAGTTTTTTTTCACAGTAATTTTCCCGGACATGCATACAACAAATCCTGAAAGTTCCATCGTATACGGACATTCAATTTTATATATATATATATATATATATATATATATATATATATATATATATATATATATATATATATATATATATATATATATTTATATATATATGTATATATATGTATATGTATATATATATATAAATATATATATATATATATATATATATATATATACATATATATATATATATATATATATATATATATATATATATATATATATATATATATATATATATATATATATATATATGTAGAATTGATTTTTAAACGAGCCGAGATAGAGTGTGTGTGGTATGCCTGGGAAAGACCGGATGCGTGTTGTTATGGTCACTTGTTGGAGAACAAGCCTGAAGATAACATGTCCAAATAAATAGTTCTGACTTAATCTGCGCGTTTCACTTGGAATCCTTCACATCCGGATCCTATATTTGGGGGCTCGTCCGGGATGCCTGAAGACATTTCGAGTGACAGCCAGAAGCGGTCAGACGACGACGCGGAGTTTTGACAGTTGAGGTTAGGACGCGCGCGCGATGACGAGAATGCGGAAGCCCGTGACGTCGGTGACGTCACGTCAGCGAACACGCCACACGACGATGATGATATCCACGACGAGAAAGACGACGCCAGTGGCAACGACGACGAGGGAGATACCACAGTTCAATTTCCGAGATCTGGAGGTTGATTTCGGTCTGCCGAAATATAACGGCAGAAATAGCCCTATTGCAGTGTGGATTGAGCGCCTCGAAGAAAACGCGCAAATCCTCGGCTGGACGGAGACACAACAGTTGGTGTATGGGCGGATGCTGTGTGAAGGAACTGCCAAGAACTTCTTGGACTCGGAAACGGGCATAATCACGTGGGCGATATTAAAAGAACGATTGACCAGAGAGTTTGGCCATCAGTTGAATAGTGCGGACGTGCACAGAGAACTGAGGTTAGAGAAAAAGGGAAAAGCAGAAGACAGTTTAAGCTATATCTACCGGATGAAGGGGATTGCAGCCAAGTGTAGTTTTATTGAGGAAGAGGCGATTATCGCGTACATAATTGGTGGACTTGGGTTTGATAAGTACGAAAAATTGATTCTGAGCTGGGCTGGATCTATTAAGGAGCTGAAGACGCGAATTACGCAGTGCGAGAAAATTAGAGAGGACGACGAACCCAGGGTGACGGGGTCCGTGAGAAACCGTGAAAACCGAGAAAGACTGAGTTCACGATGCTACAATTGTAGTGGACGTGGTCACTTAGCAGCCGACTGTAGGTTTAAGACGAGAGGAACTCGTTGTTTCAATTGTAACGAGTTTGGGCACATATCAGCTCAATGTAACAGCACCAAAACAAAGACTGTCTTGACAATACAAGAAAAAATAAGAGAACCAGTCAGTATTCCAATACAAGAAGAAATAAGAGAACCAGTCAGTATTCCAATACAAGAAGAAATAAGAGAACCAGTCAGTATTCCAACACAAGAGGACGAGGCGAACATGGCCGATGGAGATGTAAACATGGCCGATGTAAGTGTGAACAGTGATGGTTTGCACAGAAAAAGACCTTTGCAGCAACGGGCTTCACGAGAGATGTCTGCTCAAAGAAAACTCATTGTTTCCAATGATGAAGAGGACGATGCGAACATGGCTGATGGAGGTGTGAACCTGGCTGATGGAAGTATGGACGGTGATGGTTTGCAAAGAGGAAGATTTTGGGACTACGGAGACATACCGTCTTCAAATACAGATCAACCACCCGATGATCAATTTAGAAAAGGATCTAAGGATTATAGTCATTTGAAGAATTCTGAAGATGAGAATAAAGAAAAGGAAAAACATAAAGACAAAGAGAAAGATATGGCTAAATCACAAGAAGGATTAAGGGACCCAGTCAAAATTTCAACACCAAAAGACACTGTATTCACTTTCAAGCTTGGTCGTAGTCGGATTGATGTTAATTCAATGGAAAAGAAAATGGAACCATGGATTGAGAAAAGACTTACTGGATGTATCAGTGAGCCAGAACCAATATGTGTTGACTTCATTTATGGTAAATTACTAGCAGAAAATCTGTGGGGTGACGGCAGATTCATCGGATGCTCAAGGAGAATCGCCACGGGCATTGGATAGTATTTAAGTTGTACCGATGGAAGTTAAGTGTGCGTTTGTGAATTAGAGAATAAGTGAAAGACCTGGAGGGTTTTTAGTTAAGCCTTACTTGTAATTTGATGATTGAAAAGTGTAATGTTTTATTGCTTATTCTAGTATTTTTGGGAAGTGCTTTGTATATTGAATCATGTTTTAATTTGGTTACATGCTTAGAAGAATATAAGATAACTGTATTGAAATGTAATTCTAGTAATGTTTTAAAATGTGATTGTTTCCGATGTAAAGATTTAACCTGTCATTGTAAAGGTATTGATTTTAATGTTTTATTGCTAATTCTAGTAATGTTTTGAAATGTGATTGTTTCCGATGTAAAGATTTAACCTGTCATAGTAAAGGTATTGATTTTAATGTTTATTGCTAATTCTAGTAATGTTTTAAAATGTGATTGTTTCCGGTGTAAAGATTTAACCTGTCATTGTAAAGGTATTGATTTTAATGTTTTATTGCTAATTCTAGTAATGTTATAAAATGTGATTGTTTCCGATGTAAAGATTTAACTTGTCATTGTAAAGGTATTGATTTTAATGTTTTGTATTGCTTGAAATAATTTTAAATTTTAATTGTGATAATTGTTATGTGTAACTTTAATTGTTATGTGTAACTTTATTGAAGATTGAATTGTGTTGAAATGAAAAAATTGATTTGTAGTGAAATGTGTAACGATTAATTTGTTATAATTGTAATTGTTATGTAAATTGTGAAATGATTGATGTATAAGTGTATTGAAATGTAGTTGTGATGATGATTGTAATTGTGATTTAAATTGTAATTGTGACAATTGAAAGCATGTTTAGGAGAATATAAGATGATTTTATGGAATGGAAGATTAAACATTGTTGAGGATGATAGAGGAAATGTTTTAAAAGAATGTAAGATGATACATTGTATAGAGTGGAAAATGAAATGTAAAAGAATGTGAGATGAAACATTGTTGAGGATGATAGAGGAAATGTTTTAAAAGAATGTAAGATGATACATTGTATAGAGTGGAAAATGAAATGTAAAAGAATGTGAGATGAAACATTGTTGAGGATGATAGAGGAAATGTTTTAAAAGAATGTAAGATGATACATTGTATAGAGTAGAAGATGAAATGTAAAAGAATGTGAGATGAAATGCTGTAAAAATATAAAAGACGAAGAATGTCATCCGAGGGCGAATGACAGTCAGGAATGACCGAATGTAGAATTGATTTTTAAACGAGCCGAGATAGAGTGTGTGTGGTATGCCTGGGAAAGACCGGATGCGTGTTGTTATGGTCACTTGTTGGAGAACAAGCCTGAAGATAACATGTCCAAATAAATAGTTCTGACTTAATCTGCGCGTTTCACTTGGAATCCTTCACATCCGGATCCTATATTTAATGTGGGATTTTATGTATGTGAGCGAATTATGTAATGGGTAATGTTAAGGAGTGATGTACAAACAGTGGTACACATGAGTGTACACTGTTTGTGAGTTGGCAGAAGTGTGATGCCAACTGACGGTGAGTAGTCGAACCGTTGGCCGGGCGGCCGCCGGTGGTGCGTACGCGCACGTGTTTATACTCAATGGTACAATAAACGTACATTGATGGACCAACATCGTCTTTGATTATCTCTCCCGCAATCCTCCCTATATCTTTGGATCCTACATATATATATATATATATATATATATATATATATATATATATATATATATATATATATATATATATATATATATATATATACATATATAGATAACTTTATTAAAGTTCATGTATCAATTCCTTTCCGAAGCCACCCGTTAAAATCATCGAGCACAATACTGGTACACCATAAAGTTACATCTATGTAAGTGAGCACGAGTGTATGATTTATAGTGTTGATGGTGATTTGTCGAAAAGAACATACATGTACATTAACTGCAAATATATTTATGACATCATTTTGATCCAAATCTATTAAAAGTGATCCAAGTTTGTTTTAAAACGAATTGGTTTAATTATATTTCTACATATGTAAATAGACTGGCAAATGACTAGTGGTATGTTATTACCTAATTGGTTCCGATTAAAATTTAAAGCTTCCGTGCCGAAATATATTTAAGAAATGAAAATAAAAACATGCAAACTAGCTATTGTACTATTTAATTGTTATTTTTAAATGTATGGTTTACCTGTAAGTTAATGTAAATACGACGGTTTGAAAAAAATCGTGTAACGACAACGTGGTAGCGCGTGCTACGCCGAAGCGTAACTGTTTCATATGACAGTTGCCGTCAAACAAAGCTCGTCGGACTATCTCATTAGATATTCCGGACTTGTAAGGGTTGTACATCCGGTTGAAAAATATATCGAGAAATTCATAGCAGTGTGCAGATCGATACATAACAATACCGCACGTATGACGTGCGAAATATATTAATTTGCAATTGTTCCAAGGTAATAAATGGCGCGCAAAGAGAATACCCACTCGGGATCGATATACCATATATATGTAGGTATGTATGTAAGTATCTTGCAAATTTAAGGCGTGTTCTAATTCGCCAAGTTCACGGTCGAATGTGTGGTAAATATCAAATTGGCACAGCCCTGAATCGTTGCTAAGGCTTTCGGTCACGACATTCGAACGGAAGCCCGAAGCTTCCCACTTCCTGTCTCGATATTATCTACGACTGTTTTTCCACAACTTTCAAAAGGGAAAACTTTCTTCAGCTCAAATCAAACTCGAAATTATATCTGTCAAATGATAATTCTAAACGATTGTTGTTAAACCACAGTTTTAGCTCTTGTTGTATAACTAGTGTTGTACCCGATGAAATATCATCGCATGGGTGTTGGCATATTAAGTTATTAAATAAAAAAAATTTAAAAGAAATGGGTCGTCGGTCATGTGTTTTTGATTTATTCCAAATACCTTTTAAATATATTTAATTTAATATTATATTTAATTGTTTAATATGAAAAAAATGGTAAAACCTACCCACCCTAATATAAAATACCGATATAAGCATTAGTAGCAAAAAAAAGTTTTTTAAAAACATACCTCTTCTATAATTTGTTTATAAAATTATTATTTTGAATAAAAATCCCAATAATTTTATTTTACTACCGCCATCTATGTTTAAAACTAAAAATTGGATAAACGTCAGTTACTTTTTAGAAATTCAAATTTCAAACGCGTCTTACACGATATTTTTGCACCATAGTAATGGCGGAGGATCCATTTACTTATATTGATGACCAAAATGAGCAATATGGCAAAGTATGAAAACGATCGGATAAGAGGCAAACTTTTTCCTGAATCGTAATCGTAAGTGAAACGTAAAGGAGGTATGTAAAAATAGATTAATTAAATAAATTTTCAAAAGATGGCGGTAAATTCTCTGCCAAGAGGAAACATTGGTAGCAAATAGTATATATGTAAGTTTTTTTCTTCTGTTATTGTATTCGTATATAGTTTTTGGCAGTGATTTAGCTGTGACGTACATATGTACATATGCACATATGCACATATGTATGTCGAATCGAAACGGCTATTATAGTACGGCTAACGTTATCTCACATACCAACAGACACATACCGATATTATATATATGATATTGTTGCGTAGAGGTGGGTTCAGGATCCAAATGAAAGGCCAAAGTCACTTCACAGTATTTATTCAACGAATCCAGAGGTCCATATGAAACCACCGCTCACTTCAGAATAATCTGATCTACCGCGTGTACCTCCTTATAAAGGCCAAATTGCTCACCACAGCTTCCCCGATCCATTTATGTTTCTATTGTCTAGGCACGTAAAGGTCTAATGTGGTGAGTCTATTGTTCTGTGAGAACTCCAGCGTGTCCTTTGTTCAGACACTTACTGAGTCCCGTTAGCCTAATCCGAGGTATATATTGTTCACCCACGAATACACAGACAATGGATACTATCTCTCATGTTCCCACGTTACAATATAATTAATGTAACCATGCTTCCCAGGACTCAAAATGGGACGCTCCTCAAAAAATTATCCCCCCCCCCCCATTTTTTCCCTCAAAAAAAATATTTTAGCATTTTATTATAGAAATTGGCGAGCTCCAAGACGCAGAATAACTTTGTTTGCAAGATTTGTTTGCTTTAATAACTCTTGAAAATAAGTTTGTTTGCGAGAATTGCAAGATAGATTGGAAAGGAGATGCTAATTAATAAGAACCGTTTAAATGAAAATCAGAAAAATTGGTAAATTTTGGTAAGAAACGATCGATCTGGTGGCACAAATCAAGATCTGACCAGCAGGGAGACTCTAGTGGGACTCGAACCCGTGACCACTCTGCTCGAAAGCATAATATGCTAATAACTAAAGCCCGGAACCAGAGCACGCCGTTCATTGTTCAAATATTGTAAATGCATTGTTAAAGGTTTGCCGAACCTTTTTTACAAAGCATTTACAACAATTGAGCAATGAGCGGCGCGCTTTGGGTCCGTACTATACCAATAACAAATCCACGCCGCTGGTTAATCAATCATATGCAACTGATGCAAGTAATATAATTTTTACAATAATGTACATTTATTTAAAAAAAGAAATGAAATAAGATAAAAAATCAAATTTTTTATTGTATGTAAGTATAATTAGTTAGTTAAAAATTATGTTAATTAGTTATTTAAAAATAATTTTGATGAAGACAATAGCACGAAGCGATTTTTTTTCAGAAACATGTAAAATGAGTCATGTTTCAAAGTATTTAAATATTACTTTAAAATTAATAGCACGTAAAAAACGGGACGTACGATCAGCCTAAATATAATATATACATACATATTTACCAGATGTTGGGTTTTAAGAAAATTTTTCTACTACCTAGTTGTATTTTCTACTACCTAGATGTATAAGAAATATTATTTTTCTACAACTTTTGATTTCCCTTCAGGTCTGAATCTATACCTAGTACATACATAAATTTCCACGAAATGAGATATTGCCGGAGACACGATAGGCTGGCACTAGTTTTCTCGATAATAATCGTCTAGTTTGACTTGGTCCACTTATTTTTCTGTTAAATACACATATATCACACTTCCTCGTCGTTTTGTGTATTTTTGTGGAAAAATTTCACAAGTTTGAGCACGAATCAATCATATCCACCCTTCGTTAAATATTAAAACAGGACATTAAACTTTGACATTAAATTTTTCACGCTTTTCCACGTGCAAACAAGTACACACTTCATGTACTCGAAGGCCTGTCAATTGATTTTTCTTTGACATTTTATTTCAATATTTTATCATCCTGCTAATGGCTATAGTTGTGACACATTTCACCGTCTGTTTGTTTTTTGTTGAATCAATTATAATATATATTAAATTATAAATTCAAAGACTTTTTTTTTAGAAAAGCAGCCTTCGCTTTGAATGTTATTGGTTATTAAAGTGCACTTTGTACGTACGTATGTATTAATTTCGAGAAAAAAACCGACGATTTTTCCGCCATTGACAACTTTATCGGTTGTCAATCAAAGGCAGCACTCACTAATGATACGGAAAAAACATTTTCCACGGCCAAGGTAAATATTTTCACACGTCGTCAAATTAGTGTGATGGATATTTTCCAAGTATATTTCGTTCTATTTTACACTACCTCGTATTGCACGATTAATCGATCAATGTGTGGAAAATTTTCAAACTTTGACTAGACAATTCCACAAACTATGTACTTCATTGCTCGATTCATGACAAAAATTAAATAAATTTCAGCAAAGATTATATGCGTACTTGCTTGAACAATATCAAGTAAAGAAACTGTCATAATCATAAATCGGATTCTCATCGTAGAAGGATCTGGGCAATTATTTAATATTATTCACAAAATTGTTATGAAATTCTTATTTATAATTTCACATAATTCGTGCTTCTCCTACTTATACGAATAATACACATTTCATTTAATGTCTACAATCATGTAAAAGTTCAACTTTTACTTTTTCTTCTAACTTTCAGTCGACCGAGTAACTCCTATATAATTAATAATACAGGTTTTTCATTCCAAATTGACCCTTTTTCATTTCAAAGTCAAATTGAAAAGAGGTTAATTTGAAAAGAAAAAGTTTTAATTTGAAATGAAAACCCTGTATTACCTATTACTATATTAGATGCAAGAATTCCCCTTCCATCTCGCATCCCGGGAAAATAATTACATATATCTTTTTATATTGATCAAATTCTTATTTCGTAATGGCACAATTCGAATCATAGAGGTTTTTATGAGGAATACATAAAATATGAAGACGCTGCATTCAGTATATTTGGAGAAATAAAATAAAATACAATATAAGTCCTGGTCACTTGCTATCCATCAAGTTAGAATACCATGATATGGTATATATGTACATGTGTAAGCAGAGAAACATTATAATAATAGAAGTGGCTTTAGGCGTTATATTGTTGTCAAGTGACGATTGTCCACAGACAATCCTAAATAATTTTGGCATTAGTCGTATTTGATGCTTGGTGGTCGACTTATGTCCGATAAAAACTTCTCTGGGCAAGGGCAATGGGCAAGTGCATCGTTAAAAATTGCACAATGCATTCAAAAACACACAATAAACAACATGGGATACATTTTTATAAGTAAATTGATCATTTAAGTAACATATTATTCAATTAACATCGTAGTTTGACAGTTTTTAAAAGTGTCATGGTGATCGCCCGCATTCTACATAACATTTCAGGGTTGACACCAGAGAAATGTAAAAAATATTTTTAAATAAATGTAAAAACATTTATCTTGGTGGCGCCGAATACTCAATTATATTAATAATCAATTATTTAAGTTTAATTAATAGAAACATCGTTCATTTTATATTATACATATTTTTATTGAAACTATACATTACACGTTAATTTAAGAGTTCCCAAGGACAGACAAATACAAAAAAATGGATAAAAATAATCCGCCAACTGAGATAAGAAGCGGATTGGCCACCAACGTCCGACACCAACATATACATATGTACTGAAATTGTAACTAAATCTATATCAAAATAAAACTTTTTCTGTAGTGAATATGTGATAACCCTGGTTGTATTTCGTGCGTTTTAGCGTAGTTATGCAAACGTACCGCGTAATATTGAAACAATTTATTTATTCGTAAATGCGTTTCTATTATTATAACATTTCTCTGGGTATATATGTATGTATGCTAAACTTGATGGTTCTCAATTTTATACTGTAGATTTTTAACAAGAAACATTCATCTTCATATATTTATGTAGTAAAAGAAGATGATAAATCAACCCAACAGTATTTGAATAAAAAACTTGAATTATTAAAAATAAAAACAATTTAACTATATTTCGATTAATAATATAGAAAATATTCAAATGTAATTTTAGAAGAAACCTTTCACTCTAATATATTGTACATACACATATTAAATATTGGAATAGGAAGTCGATTAATATAGATTAACGTACAGATTGACAGGTTTGGGGTGAACGTACGAAAATTGCCATGAAAATCACATTTTCCGATCGTATGATTTCGACACGTTTGATTACAATAAAAAAATGAAAAAAAAAATTCAACGATTAAATTTTCCTTTTATTCAATTGAAAAATTCAACTGCAATAATAACAAAAATAACAAACAATCACAATTTTTCGCACATAATATGCAGTTCGCCGACTCTCGTGCGCAAATTGATTCAGTGTCATATAATAAATAAATAAATAATTAATACAAAGACAAAAAAGGTAGAAGGAGGTACATATGTTGAATTATTCAACAATTTCGAAAAATAATATCTACAGGGAGGAAGCACAGATCAGAGGGGCAATTTTGGTTATCTTCATCTTCTTAATACCAGCCGTGTGGGGAGGATACTACTTGCTTGACGTATGATGGTTGAGCATAAGCTACGGGCTGGGCTACTTTAACGATGGGTTGGGCATAAGCCACTGGTTGGGCTACTTTTACGATGGGTTGGGCATAAGCCACTGGCTGGGCTACCTTCACTACTTGTGGGTGGCTCACGTGCTGAAAGTTTCATAACATTTTAGACAATCGAATGCGATGGCTCGCTGTGGATTTAGTTTTGGAATACTCACTTGGGAGAATGAGGAGTAGCTGCTGGCAGCTGGGGCCAAAGTTTTGACGATTGGGGCAGAGTGGACGTATTGGGGCTGTTGAACGTATTGGGGTTGGTGGACGTATTGTTGTTGGATAACTGGAGCAGCGTGGACTACTGGAGCAGCATGGACTACTGGAGCAGCTTGGACGTATTGGGGTTGGAGTACTTGCTTGACGATGGGCTGAGCGTAGGCTACTGGAGCATGGGCTACGGCCAATGATGGTGCTCCCCATCCTGATGATACAACTGGACCATAAGGCACGGCTACGGCACCAGCCACCAACATGAAGAATACCTAAAAAAAGTAAAAATCAATTGGGATTTGCTATACTTGATTCATTTAGCTTTTTTTTGGGTGTTCCTGAACTTTTTGTTTAGAACTTCTATGATCGTTATAGAAATGGTAACGAAAAGAGCGTTCTTTTTAATTATTTCTATTATGTTTAACCAGCAGCGTGGATATATGTATGCTTTCAAACATAGTGGTTAGTATATATATATTTTTTTATTTTTTTTTAACCTACATACATATACCAGGTAACCCCAATTCACCTTCCTGGCCAGATACAATTTACATTTGATACAAGTATTATACAAATTAAATACATATCAATTAACATTCATTAATGCTCAGATTTGTAAATTTGTAGCATTTTATACAATTCAGAGTGCTGTAAACTCGAGATTTGCGAGAAAATGGGCAAAGGCTGCCAATTTGTTGGAACCGTTTCAATGAAAATCAGATAAATTTGCGAGCTCTGATAGGAAACGATCGACCTGGAGTCACAAATCCAAGGTCTGACTAGCAGAAACCAGTGGGATTTGAACCCGTGATCACTCTGTTCAAAGCATTATATGCTAACCACTGGTCAATTCTACTGCTTTCAAACATAGTGGTCACGGGTTCGAGTCCCACTGGATACTGCTGGTTTGTGACTCCAGGTCGATTGTTTCCTATCAGATTTTACTAATTTATCTGATTTTATTTGAAACGGTTTCAACAAATTGGCAGCCTTTACCCATTTCTCACAATTGTCGAGTTTTTGGCATCTCGAATTTTGCTGATTCGTATAAAATGCTGCAAATTTGTCCATAAATGTCTCGCAAATTTCGGGTTTTTAGCATCTCTAAATTTGACGATTTATATTTAAAAAAAATTCTCCGAAAATGTAAATTTATCCATAGATATGTTTCTATTAGTGCTTCTAATCCCGGAAGGTTACTTCAGCACCGAGATTGCGGTGCTGGGGATTTCCGATCCCGGGATCAAAGATTTCAAATGTATAAGAAAAAAAGTTCAATTGCATGTTTTCATATTTCAAAAACTTCCAATTGCATTTTGCAAACTCTCGTTCAATTGCATTTTGCAAACTGGCGTACTAATTTTGAGAGTTTGGCTACATTCTTTAAATTTTCGGTTCGCATCCATAAATTTCTAAGATTAAATAAAGTAAAAAACATTGCTTTGACTCATTGATTCGTTTTTTTTTAAATGGGAATATCCCGGGATTGGAAGCCTTAGTGTCTATGTTGCTTTGTTAAAATTATTCCAAAAAATTGTATAGCGATGTTTGTAATTGGTCAGGAAGGCGCAGTGGGGCTTACCTGTTAGGCCTTCCTGGTATATAAATGTATGTAAAAATAAAATGAAAATTTTACCAGTGAGGTACAGCATAGCTGTATATATATTATTTAATTAACTAGGCTAAAAAGTAAAAAACTATAATGGCCTGCTCTCAAAGTATAAACCTTGAAGTATTAGCTTTTTTTGTAACTTATTTGTGTATTTTTTCATGCAAATCCCTCAATTTAATATAATAATTCATTGAATTAAGCGAAAGTGGTAATCATCACGTTGATTATAAACTAAAGTGCGTGTTGTTTCTTTTATATGAAAACTTATACGATTATATTTGGAAGTACATATACTGGCGAAATTTTGGGTGCGGCAAATAAATCGGACTTCTTTTCCAACTCGGTAGCTTTCAGTATGATTGAAAAGGTTTTCACCGAAATTATGTATCTATTTAAGTATATAATCAATATATGAAACAATATCGGCATTAATAATAAGTGAATTGCCTCAATTCTTATTGTTGGATACTACTACAACTTACTAAGAGAAATTTATAGTCAATTAAATCATATACAAAACTAGTTAAAGAAATTTCTAATATTCAAATTGCTATGTTCAATATAATAAATATGATAAATGTTTAAGTAAAATTGTTGATTCAAATTTGGATTTTCAATTGAAATTCAAAAAAATTTTACGACTTTAAAATTGACCATTTCTTTGCCGCACCTTCTATGTGTGCATTTTTAAGCTACTTACGAAAGCCTGCATTTTGATTGTAGCTTTTTTGTAATAGTGCAATACACTTGGAACACAAAAACAGACTGATGATCTACACTGGTTCTGGATAGTTTATATAGTCGGTGAATTCTTGGAACATGACCGCAGTGCTTTGGAAGTGATCGCGCGAAAAAAACGACCTTCGTGTGAGTTTCTGGAGCAGTTGCGCTCAAAGTGTGTTTCGCAAGGATTCCGGCACACGGCCATCTACGTTTGTGGAGCGGTGGTGAAAAATCAGTAACATTCCCGAATGCGAAAAGGAGAATTCCAACGGTCTTCAAAGTCGTGGATTTCATTTGAATGGGGATAATTTGAATTGAAAACATGTTGATATTCTCAGACTCTTAAACTGCAATGATATATTCACAGCAAATGTGTATCAAGAAACTGTGTGTCAAGTTTCTTTCATTATAAATCTAAGCTGTGATCATTTATACGGCCAATTAGTCAATGGTTTGACGAGTAGCCGAAGTCTACTCATAATTGTACATAGGATACACATTAGGACAAATAACGTTATGGAAAATTATAACAAAATTTGATAAATGAAGACTATACTATATAAATGCATATATCCCGTCTTATAAATCAATGCAGGTCTGCCGTCAACTGACTGCAGCCACTCATAAGAAGAAAGCGAAAGGAAGTAGATAAATAATGAGATATTTTTTTAAACATCATTAAACACTAGTGTTGTACCCGATGAAATATAATCGCGTAGGTGTTGGCATTAGTAATTAAATAAAATAAAAAAAAGAAAGCGAAAGGAAGTAAAAGATGAGATAGTTTTTCTATGAAATAAAAATATATACATAATCAAAATATAAATATATGTATAAATATAACAGATTCATATTTCCACGAAAGAATACAATGCAATGACTAAGGTCAAAAAGAACACTATAACTTAAGAGCCAATTAACAAAAGTACTTTTTGATGAATGATAAAGCAATAATGCAACACATATATCTTTAATCCGCTGATAACACAGCCATACACGATATATGTACATATGTATTCTTGAGATTCAATACGAGACTATTTGAATGAGATGAATGATTGGAATTTTTATTGCTTTTTCTTTGTTATTTTCTTTATATTTTTCTTTTTTTTTGTAAGACCGGTGTGACGCTTTGGGGCAACCTGTCAGGTCACACTGGTCATTTTATTGTTGTTATTATTTTAAAATAATAAATTAAATAAATAAATGTATGTATGTTTGTATAGGTATATGCTAAGTATTTTGAGCCTCTTTCACTTACACTTGAGACAAACTAACTATAAATATATATTGTTAAATAATGATACGTGTATCAATAAATAATAAAAATCTTTTTTTTTTGGAAAATTGTAACATGTATCTTTATTCGGTCGCACGATAAAAAAAAGTCAAATTAAACAAAATATCTATTTTGTTGTAATCTGTTATATGTATGTATGTATATGTACATATATATTTACGATTAAAGTCCTTTCCAAAAAGTTATGCGATCTAAGTTAGAGGGGAATCTTCATCTACTCTTTTCCATTTGGGCCTTGCTGCGATTTTGTTTTTTATTTTCCTTTTCTTTTTCTTTCTCCTTATGTATAAATTTAGGTACTATTTTTTTTTGTTCATTGTGAAATTAAGAATAGGATTAGAGGATTTTATTTATTTTATTTTTACACCCTTGTTCTTTTTTTTATGAATTATTTTACTTTTGCTTTCTGTTTTTTTTTTACAAACCTCCTTTACGTTTCACTTACGATTACAATTCAGATGACAATTTACCTCTTATCCGATCGTTTGCATACTTTGCCATATTGCTCATTTTGGTCATTAATATAAGTAAATGGATCTTCCGCCATTACGGTAGAGATAAAATATCGTTTAAGAAGCGTTTCAAGTTCGAAAAGTTTTAATCTCGGTGACGTCTCTGTAGTCATTAATTTTATACATAGATGGCGGTAGTAAAATAAAATTATTGGTATTTTTATTCAAAATAATAATTATTTTTTCATTTTATCATGTTTTTCTGCCATTGCATTTTTGCTTTTTATTTTCTGTATTTTATTTTTTGTTTTTCTTTATCAAATGTAGGCCATTGTGGGGCATTAGGTTCTTCCTGTAATGCTACAATGGTCCAAAACTAACTATAAATTATATATGCAAAAGTTATATATATTATATAAATTATATATTTTCACTTGAAATTATATTTCAAGTGAAAATATATTTTCAATGAGTTTTCAGTGAAATCATAACATTTTCAGGGTTGGTTTTTTTCATTTAAGATTAGATTTTTATGGTTGGTATTACTTAAGGGTTAGGATAGGTTAGGTTAAGTAAGGGTTGGCCCTATTCAAGATTGGGTTGTTAGGGTTAAATTTATAGAGATAAGCGTTGTAAATTCATTTTTTGATACATTTTCACTGCTTGAATTGGTGAAAATATATTTTCACTAGTGAATTAACAATGGAGATTTCAAAATGATGTGCGAGTGCATCAACAATGGAGATTTCAACAAATATATTTGTTTCTACCAGGAATATACGTTATACATAACGGTATTCATGATATGGCGTGACGACCGATCGTGTCGAGGAGATGCAGGTACGCGGGGAAGTGAGGAAGTGAAAATCTGCGAACCTGGTTCTAATTGCCTAACATGTGCTCCTGATATTGAGTGCCAGACTTGGCACGTCAGCGTCAGATGCGCCTACGTATGCACGGAAGCGTACACACATACACATTCACGAAGCCATACACACTCATTCATCATTTGCACGTTGGCGAATGGGCTGGATCGGCGAGCGTATAATGAGCACACTTGACTTTTTACTATTAATACGCGCGCGCGCCTATAAATTACCTTACATTATATTTATATATAACATATAACTTTATTTTAATTCATATATTTAATTCCTTTCCGAAACGATCCGTCGGAATATCAACGGACACAACACTAGTATGAGATAAAATACAAAATTTGGTGATTCCTGATGGAAAACTACAGATTTACAAATTGGGCGAACAAAGCAACATTCGCGGATATATTTATTTCTAAAGATAAAATTTATTATGTACTTTAATCTGTATATTATACTAAAAATGCTTCTTTGCTTACTGTTTTAATTGCTATATTGTGTTCAAAAAACCCACTAACCACTGTGCTAGACTCTAAGCGTCCATTAAAAGATGTGTGTTTTAAGTTAAAATAACGCAAAATTTGTTGGGTTAATTATTGTAATCTAATTCTCCATTGTTGCCCTCGAAACCACTTAAGCCACCTGATAATCCTCAAAAATCAATTATTACGGCGGCTCCTATTAGCATATGCAACAATATGAAGACACGGAATTCGGTGTATTTGGAGAAATAAAATAAAATATTATATTATATATGTAAGTCCTGGTCACTCGCTATCCATCACAGCGCGCTAAGTATTAAATGGCGACTGAATTAATAATTTAAAAATTTTCAGAAAAGTTTGTATTCTTTGTACATTCTAAGTAAGAATACCATGAGATGGTATACCTATTATGATGGTTCTCAATTGAAAACTGTAGATTTTTAACAAAAACCATTCCCCTTTATATAGATGTAAAAGAAGATGACAAATCAACCCAACAATGTTTGAATAAAAAACTTGAATTATTAAAAATAAAAACAATTGAACTATCTATAAATTAATAATACAAAAAATAATAAAATATAATTTTAGAAGAAACCTTTCACTCTAATATATTATATATACACATTAAATATTAGAACAGGAAGTCGATTAACATGGATTAACGTACAGATTGACAGGTTTGGGGTGAACGTACGAAAGTTTCCACGAAAATCACAATCGAAAAACCAATCGTAGATTTCAGCACGTTTGATTACAAAATAAAAAAAATGGAAACAAAATTTCAACAGTTAAATTTTCCTTTTATTCAATTGAAAAAATCAACTGCAATAATAACAAAAATAACAAACAATCACAATTTTTCGCACGTAACATGCAGTTCGCCGACTCTCGTGCGCAAACTGATTCAATGTCATACAACAAGTAAATAAATAATTAATACAAAGACAAAAAGGGAAAAGGAGGTACATTTGTATGTTGAATTATCCAACAATTTCGAAAAATAATATCTACAGGGAGGAAGCACAGATCAGAGGGGCAATTATGATTATCTTCATCTTCTTAATACCAGCCGTGTGGGGAGGATACTACTTGCTTGACGTATGATGGTTGAGCATAAGCTACGGGCTGGGCTACTTTAACGATGGGTTGGGCATAAGCCACTGGTTGGGCTACTTTTACGATGGGTTGGGCATAAGCCACTGGCTGGGCTACCTTCACTACTTGTGGGTGGCTCACGTGCTGAAAGTTTCATAACATTTTAGATAATCGAATACGATAGCTCGCTGTGGATTTAGTTTTGGAATACTCACTTGGGAGAATGAGGAGTAGCTGCTGGCAGCTGGGGCCAAAGTTTTGACGATCGGGGCAGAGTGGACGTATTGGGGCTGTTGAACGTATTGGGGTTGGTGGACGTATTGTTGTTGGATAACTGGAGCAGCGTGGACTACTGGAGCAGCTTGGACGTATTGGGGTTGGAGTACTTGCTTAACGATGGGCTGAGAGTAGGCTACTGGAGCAGCATGGACTACTGGAGCAGCTTGGACGTATTGGGGTTGGAGTACTTGCTTAACGATGGGCTGAGCATAGGCTACTGGAGCATGGGCTACGGCCAATGATGGTGCTCCCCATCCTGATGATACAACTGGACCATAAGGCATGGCTACGGCACCAGCCACCAACATGAAGAATACCTAAAAAAAATGAAAATCAATTGAGTCTACTATACATGAGTTATTGAACTTTTTTTGAAGTATTTTTGAACTTTTTGTTTAAAACTTCTATGACCGATATAGAAATGGTAACGAAAAGAGCGTTCTTTTTCATTATTTATATTAGATTTGACCAGCAGCGTGGACTAGTGGTTAGCATATATGTATATGTAGATATATGTACATACATATATATCTTTTTAATCTGTACCAGAACGGCCCAACAGGTAACCCCAATTTGCCTTAGTACATACATACTGGCGAAATTTTGGGTGCGGCAAATAAATCGGACTTCTTTTCCAACTCGATAGCTTTCAGTATGATTGAAAAAGTTTTCACCAAAATAATGTCGCTATTTAAGTATATTATTAATATATAAAACAATATCAGCCTTAATAATGAGTAAATTAACTCAATTCTCATTTAAAATATTGATGGATACTATTACAACTTACTAAGAGAAATTTATAGTCAACTTAATCATATACAAAAGTAGTTAAAGAAATTTCTAATATTCAAATCGTTATGTTCAATATAATAAATATGACAATTTTTAAAGTAAAATTGTTGATTCCAATTTGGATTTTCAATTGAAATTCAAAAAAATTTTAGGACTTAAAAATTGACCATTTCTTTGTCGCACCTTCTATGTGTGTATTTTTAAGCTACTTACGAAAGCCTGCATTTTGATTGGAGCTTTTTTGTGATAGTGCAATACACTTGGAACTCAAAAACTGACTGATGATCTACACTGGTTCTGGATAGTTTATATAGCTGGTGAATTCTTGGAACATGAACGCTGTGCTTTGGAAGTGATGGCGCGAAAAAAACGACCTTCGTGTGAGTTTCTGGAGCAGTTGCACTCAAAGTGTGTTTCGCATGGATTCCGGCACACGGCCATCTACGTTTGTGGTGAAAAATCAGCGACATTCCCGAATGCGAAAAGGAGAATTCCAACGGTCTTCGAAGTCGTGGAATTCATTTGAATGGGGATAATTTGAATTTAAAACATGTTGATATTCTCAGATTCTTAAACTGCAATGATATATTCATAGCAAATGTGTATCAAGAAACTGTGTGTCAAGTTTATTTCGTTATAAATCTAAGCTGTAATCATTTATACGGCCAATTAGTCAATGGTTTTAACTCTGACGTATCTGCATGCGGTTACTTTTAACTTAATCACTGTGAAAATGTACATTTATTTATTTTACATACATATAAATACGTACATATATACCAGGAAGGCCTAACATATACATATATAATCCCCAATACACCTTCCTGGCCAATTACATACATCGATATACAATTTTGGAATAATTTTAACAAAGCATCATAGAGACATATATAGAAAAATTTGACGAACTTGATCAATTAACATTTTCACAGCACTTTTTAATTCTTTTTTTTATATATAAATCGCTAAATTTCGAGATGCTGAATAACTCTAAGCGTGTGAGACAGTAATGGACATATTTGAAGCGTTTTATACGAATCAGCGAAATTTAAGATGTTGAAAATTCGAAAATTGTGAGAAATGGGTAAAGGTTGTCAATTTTATTGTTTTCGTTTTCAATGAAAATCAGGTAAATTGGCAAACTCTGATAGGAAACGATTGACCTGGAGTCTATGCTAAGCACTAAGTCCATTCTGCTGGTTACATATGTAATACATACTATTATATGTATTATATTTACAATTCTTATTAATAACCTCCCTAGAGTTTTATGTAATGCATCATGTCTCTTGTTTGCTGACGACGTTAAATTATTTTTTGCTGTCAAGGATGAGAGGCAAGCCTCTCTCCTTCAAGCTGATATTAACGCTGTCTTGGAGTTCAGTTCTAGTTTAGGCCTTGAACTTAATTTAAACAAATGTGCAATTATGAGCTATGGACGTGCACATTCGCTCTATTGTCACGGATATTCCATTAGATCCGTCTTGTTGAAGCGTGTGGAATCTATTGTCGATTTGGGTATCACTTTTGATCCTCAGCTCACCTTTCACAACCATATCAAGAAAGTCGCTGACGTTTCCGTTTGTCGACTTGGATTTGTTTTGAGATATGCAAGATTATTCTCCAATCCTTTGTCTTCTCGCTTGCTTTTTAATTCGCTTGTGAGAAGTAAGCTAGAGTATAATGCGATTGTGTGGAATCCGCATGAAAAAAATTACTCTCTGATGATTGAGAAAGTGCAAAAGCATTTCTTCGTTTCCTATATAGGAAAGAATATGGGTATTACCCATATCTCTACCCCACTCCTTTCCTTTTGGGCATGCTTGGGTATAATTCCCTTGAACTTCGGAGAAACTTCTCATTAATTCGTTTCGTTCATGCCCGTTGTTGCTGGAGCAGTTGGGACTTTATGTCCCTAATCACTATGTGCGTGGTAGACATCATCATTTGCTGGCTGTACCTCCTGCCCGCACAGTCCTTTTTCGAATGGCTCCTATTCCAAGAGCTATCCGACTTCTTAATGAAATCGTTGCTGCCGAGACTGAATGTGATATTTTCCACCTTAGTGAGCGTAAATTGTCGGAAATTTCTCTAACCCATTTATCTGGTAGTCTGCGCTCATCATTGTTTTCATGATTGATTGTGATTTATGAGTGAAATTTTGATTAACTCTCTTCCATTTGGGCCTTACAGGGATGTTTAGTATTTGTAATTGTTTCTTACATATTTATTGAAGCTGGCTGTAGGTGCAAGGCATTCCTTATGCTATATTTTATTTGATATTTTTACTTTATCTGTTATTATTAAATGCTATTTTTTATGTTTATGTATGGATGTATTTATGTTTATGTTTAATTGTTATTTTGTTTTTGTGTTATATTTTTTTGACCATTGTGGCACTTTAGGAATTCCTGTTATGCCACAATGGTCTGTTTAGAATAAATAAATAAATAAATATTTATTTCTAATTCCAAAAAATTAATCAAATTTGAAATATATTGATCGATGGCTGTATTTACCGCAATTATGTAGTCATTTCCTTATCGTATCGCGTCGCGTCATTTTGTAGGTAGGTTAACTTTGCGATGAGAGATTATAATAAATATAATAAGTAAAATATATATCTGTATTTAAGAAAAAAGGAGACTGTAGATCGCTGCACCATCTTATTAATTTATTTTAGAAAAAAGTATATTTTTATTTAAAAATAAATTTTTATATCAAAATCAGTGGTTAACGCTTAATGCTAACAACTGAGGGGTCACTTGCATTTCTTAAAAAAACCATGTTTTACAAGCTTTTTTGTTTCTTTGCTTTGAACACTGATGGAACAGTCTATTGTTATTTATAATTGCCCCCCAACGAGTAGCCGAAGTTTACTCATAATTGTACATAGGATACCCATTAGGGCAAATAACGATACATGTAACAAATATCAAGCAACAAAAAAAGCTTGTATAAAAAGTTTTTCTACCAAGTTAACAATAGGAAAAGAACTTTGCCCTGATTATTATAGTTCATCGTTTCCAGTTGTGGAAACTCCAGCATGCGCTCGCAATATGTACGTAAACCATTATTATTTTTTTTAAATTTCATATCAAGCTAAGTAAAAATACAAATTTTTGTTTTCAAGTCAATTCAATAATTGCATTATTAAGTCAATTTCATTTTCAAGTTATGAAAAATTATAGCAAAATTTGATAAATGAAGACTATAATACATATATGTAGGTATATAAATGCTCTTGTATTATAAATCAATGCACGTCTGCCGTCAACTGCCTGCAGCCACTAATACGATGAAAGTAAAAGGAAGTAAAATATGAGATTTTTTAACCATTATTAAACACCAGTGTTGTACCCGATGAAATATCATAGCATGTGTTGGCATAATAATTTATTAAATTAAAAAAAATATGACGATCAATCGGTTCGATTAAATAGTATTTAAATACCTTTTAAATGTATTTAATTTAATATTTATATTTAATTGTTTAATATGAAAACAAATTTTAAAAACTACCTACCTACCTACCTACATATAAACAATATAAAACACCAATAGAAAAAATAATTAATTAATTAATTAAATAAATAAATAAATTTTCAATATATGGCGCTTACTGCTCAAAGACTTACCACCGTTTATAAGCCTAGAGGAAACATTGGTAGCAAACAGTATATATAAAAGTTTTTATCTTTTTTTATTATATTCGTACGTTTTGTTGACATTGTTTTAGCTGTGACGTACATACATATGTATGTCGAATTGAATCGACTATTATAGTATGGTGAGCGTTGTATTACACAGACACACAGACAGAATAGCGATATTATATATGAGGGTTATAAAAGCCAAGGTCCTATGTGCGGACATAGGCACCTTTGCTTTTATACCCCTCATATATTATGATCATTAATACGTACGTAAGGAATTTTATATTTATTACTTATGTACATATTATGTATTTACATCCATACATACATATGTATGTATCAGTGGCGTGCCGACCATGTATGCTGTGGATGCTGTGCAACCTTAAAATTTACGTCAAAAATATTTTCTGAATTTCTCAGTTTTATTTCTCTTTCATTTATTTTTGATTACGTGATTATGATATATGCGATCTTTTTTCTGATCCAAAATTGACATAAACGAGCACCCCCGTTGAAAGGCCGTAGCCGTCTGCGCGACCGGTGCTTTTTTCCCATCAAGCTTGTATTACCATGGGTGCTGACGTTCTCTACAAATCTTTTGCGCATGCGCACAAGTGAGCTGTCACTCTTGCGTATGCGCATGAGTGAGACAACTCTACAGTCGTCTCGCTCGCGCGACACTTGCTCTGGAAGCAAAATCTCATTTTGCGTATGTATACACTTGATTCGCTTTTTATTTATGGACTTTCACTTGATTCGTTGATTGATATTTCGTACGTTACGTCCTATGTTATTTTATTGTAATTAATTACGTCCTTAAATTATTATTTATTATGGCCCTAAACATAAATAGCCAAAGTAAAAATGCAAGTGGATTCATCGCCGTTGTTAATGATAACTGCAATTGTTTAATTAAAAATGTACTAAAAAGGACATTTGCTTCTCCATATAATGAAAAAGAGATTATTGTTATGAGCCGAAAACCCACACCAATATTGAATATTCATTCAAAAACGATAACACATCTAGGGCATTTTAATAAATATAAATATGAAAATGTTTGGAAGAATAAAATAAAATTTAAAAAATAAACTGATCGTGTTTTGAACAGCATCCTCTGGTTGAAAAGTCACCGCACGCCACTGCAATTTAAGCAATATTCAAAAGACAAGCTTATTAAGAGGCGATGTTTTTTTAAGATTACATAAAACATTTATAAATGTATCCATACATATTTCTATATATATATGTACATACATACATATATAAAAGTAATAAAACTAAGTATTTCTATATGTATAAAAAAATATATATATTTATGTGTATACATATATATATATATATAGCAATATTTCATTTAATTACTTTTTCAACCGATAAAATTGAAACCAACCAAAGATCTCATAAATCGATCGAAATTATTGCGAAACCACCTCGAGTGAATGCATTTTTAACGGGTCGTGTGCACACAAGTGTGTTAATTATCCATAGGTGCATATAGAGAATCTGAGACACACCTATTAGCAGAACCTTAAATGCAAAACTAGATTATGAAACGCATATATTGATAATTATACGTTTGCCACTATCTGCTATATCTTGATATACACACATATGTATATACATTTATTAATTCGCTTTTCAAACGTCGATATATAATATGCATGTTACAATTAGGATGTCTCGCGAAGGTTCTACGGAAGGCTTTTGATCAGTTTGGGTTCTAAAGTGCTTTGGACTTTTATGGACTATCGCACGGTAATAAATTCAGCATTAACCTTGCTCCACAATAATAATAAGACAGGTGGTCTGTGATAATTGACTAGCATCGTGTTTTACAAACGCGTCCACTTTCCACATACTCGAGGCGTCTCTTTCAGGAGCTTCAAACCTTTTTCACGCTACGCTCATATATTACTTATATGGGCGTTACGAAAATGGTTATGAAAAAGGCGTGCTGTTTTATTATTTACTTCTAGAACAGTCTTTCGCTTCATTTCGGCGTGTGCATCCTCAAAAGTTTCATTTCTACCGTGCGCAGCTTCAATTACGACTCATGTTTTTTAAGCAACTGTGAATTTTAAATTTAGAGCCGACATACGGAATTAGCCAGCAGCGTGGCTCGGTCGTTAAGCTTCTGCTTAACACTGAGAGGCGCCGAGTTCGATCCCTTGAGCTGACCTCGATTGAAAAAGAATTTTTCTGAGTATATCTGTAATGCTGCTGGTCAGACCAGGATTTGTGACTCCTGGTTGATCGTTTCCTATCAGAGTTTGCCAATTTTCTCTGATTTCATTGTTGAAACGATTCCCGATTAAAAATTGGCTAAAAATCCTTCCTACCTACTATGTCACTACTATTTGAGTATGATTAATGTAAATATTACAATAAAAATGTATGTACAATTCATAGATGTCTCGTTAATTGTCGAGTTTGTCAGTGTCTCGTAATTTAGCGACTTATGTATATAATAAAAAAAAAAAAATGCTGTATTGTTTGTAATTTGGCCAGGAAGGCGCATTGGGGTTTACCTGTAATGCCTTCCTGGTATGAAATAAAATAAAATAATAAAAATAATAATAATAAAATAATTTCACTAAGTTAATTTTTTAATTGATTAAATTACACTAAGCAACTGAAATTAGAGTTAAAAACGGGAATGGAGACTAAATTCGACCGATGTAATTCGAATATGACATTGATTTTTGTTGATTTCTTCCGTTGCGCAATTTTTACAGACCTCCTTTACGTTTCACTTACGATTACAATTAAGGAAAAAGTTTGCCTCTTATCCGATCGTTTTCCATTACGATAGAGATAAAATATCGTTTAAGACGCGTTTTAAGTTTGCAAATTGGAAATCTGGGTGACGTCTATGTAGTCTTTAGTTTTATACATAGATGGCGGTAGTAAAATAAAATTATTGGTATTTTTATTCAAAATAATAATTTATATATCTTAATATTATATACAAAACTAAAAAAGAGGTTTGTTTTTAAAAAACTTTTTTTTACAAGGCTATTTATCTTTTGCAGTCTTTAACTAAAAATCAAATAATGTTGTACTAAAAATACGTTAGTATTGGAATCAATAGTCTGATGTTTTTCTATTGATTATGATTTTTTATTGCTTTAAAATACTTGTAATTAGTTATCTAGCGTATTCTTAAAGTAAAAATATACTTTTCTTACATTTTATTATATATTTTATTTTATAATATACATATATACCAGGAAAACCTAACATGTAAACCCCAATGTGAATTCTTGGCCAATTACAAACAATGCAGCATTTTAATTTCATATTTGTATACATAAGTCGCTGAGTTACGAGACATTGAAAACTCGAAATTAATGACGTCTATGAATTTTAACTTGTAAATAAATTATATTGTACACTAATCATACTCAAATAGTGGTGACATAGTAGGTAGGATGGTTTTTTTTTTAGCCAATCGAGGAACCGTTTCAACAATGAAATCAGAAAAATTGGCAAACTCTGATAGGAAACAATCAAACTGGAGTCACAAATATCCAAGTTTGATCAGCAGCATTACAGATATACTCATTATTTTCACTCGAGGTCAATTCAGTACAATTCTTTTCAATCAGAGACAACTCGAGGACAATTCTTTTCAATCAGAGGTAAATGATTTAAATTAAGTTAAAAAATGCTGTTACGGATTTTCGAATGCATGATACAAGAGCAAGATGAAGAATGGGGAGCGCATCATTCCATCTCACTCGCTCACGCTCACACCTACGAGTAGGAATCCCAATCGAACATTCGAATATTCGAGTATTCGAATTATTCGTCTGATTTTTCAGCCATTCGTTATTCAAATATTTCATCAACTATTCGAATATTATTCGTGTATATATTTTTTTATAAAATAAATACACAAAATCAATATGAAAAGAGTGATGACGAAGAAGCTGACGATTATGAAGAAAATTAAATATGTAATAGGGATAATTGTGATGAAATTGAAGATAATGAGGAAAATGAAATGTATACATGTGAAGAAACGGATTTTTATTTATTAAATACAGAAATGTTTGAAGAAAATCACTTTTCGATCGATAGTAATCTCTACGAGGTTTTAGAAAACATCAGAAAAATAATACGAATATTTAAGAAGTCACCGGCGAAATATAACATTTTTACAAGAAATCATAATGAAAAAAGAAAATAAATTTTTACATCCAAAATGAAATATTCTTGGATGTAAAAACGAGGTGGAATTCAATGGATTTATTCAAGTTTAAGAAAGTGTAACCATAGCACTAAAAGAATATAATTTCAATACTGTTTCTAAGAATAAAATTGATATTTTGAAAATTTTAATTGATGTTCATACTCCCGTTGAAACCGCAATCAAAAAATTAAGCAAAAATAGTGCATCTTTAATAACAGCAGAAGGAGTTTATAAATTTTTATCTTATATTTTATGTGTGTGTATTTTAGTTTATTTTTTTTAATTGTAATATATTACATATATAAATATAATGTATGTAATGTATGCTAAGTACATACGTAATTATCTTTTTTTTAATTTTCGAATATATTTGAATATTTGAATAGCTTTTGATTTACTATTCGATATTCGAATAGTTGAAGTCGACGAATATTTGGGATCCCTACTTACGAGCGATGAGCGCCCCCGCCTAGAGCATTTCATATTGTAATTTAAAATCACTCACCACTCGAATTAGTACGTTCAGATAAGTATTGAGATTAAAACCAAACTCTTGTAGGCGTAGTGAAATATAAAACATGACATTACAAAAAAAAAAAAAATGTTTTTCATTTATAAAATTCGCAAGATAATTAATTATTAGTATTTTAAATCAATAAAAAATTACAATCAATAGAAAAAACATATGACTATTGATTTCATTACTCACTTTTGGCACATCAATACTATTTTTACTTTATCTATGAACGCAGTAACAATAGATGAAGTTTTGTGATCATGCGAAAATTCGAACTCGTTTTTAGTTAAAGACTGCAAAACACAAAAGACTGGAAAAATTGCACATTTTTTTTATATTCCCATATCTCATATTTGTCATATTAGAATTCAATGAGTTAAATTTAGTAAAGAGTGATCCGCTTCAGCAAGTAAAAAACGTGATTTTTTTGTTCCTCAATGTTATTATTTACCAAAGGTTTTGATTGTATCAAAGCTAAAGCATCTTGTTTGTTGTTTAACAATATTTAGATCTTCTTGAAATACGTTCTACCTACTGCATCTACGAGCGATAAGTTGTACAACTAGTTGTTTATGGAACCCGTTGATGGCAATGAACATAATATGTATTATATTATATATCATGCTAATTACTCACCTTTTAAAGTTTGGATTTTCAAACCTTTTATTTCCCAAACTTTTCTTTTATTTCCCGACTATTTTTTGGAATTTCTCATGAAATGGTCGGAGTATTCTCAAAATCTCAATTGTACAATTTTGAGCACAATTGATCAAATGATTGAAAATCTCTGATCTGCTGATAGCTTTTAAATTGGAGTTGAAGATCCGTAATGAGATCAGACCGCGTTTAGAACACGTTATCAATATTTAAATTGAGAATTTGATTTCAGATTCAAAGGTAATTAGTACACTGTGATTAATTGGAATTAAAACGTAAAAGTCGATTCGCAAAGAACGTATAAATGATTTAATCTATAAAATACCTTTGACATGCCAAGGAAATATTTCAATCGGTTTGCAACCTAATTTTTAGACTTTTATTTGGAATAAAAACCTGAATGATCATAAAAAGTTCCCTGCCGAATTTTATTGAAAATATTAACATATGTAACACTGTTCGACAAATGACGACTTTTTTTTGGTTCAGAGACGAGATATGACTTTTCTTATACTCGTAGATCTATGCCCAGTGAACACGAATCTGATAATAAAAAATGTTGATTGGCTCGAGATTCGGAGATATGTGTTTTTTAAATCTTGTGGATTAATAACAAAAATTCGTTTATTTTATCGAGGTAAGCCAGTTGTCAATAGAATTTTTGTTATTAATCCACAAGAATAGTCGAAATATGATTTTTCTAAGTAGAATTTTATTTAATTCTCATATAAAGACAATTTAATATATTATCTCTATTAATTCAATTCAGATTCGTGTAAATACTAGTACGAGCTTTTTGCACGAAATTTTACTGATTTAAAATTCAGCACACTTCCAATTAACCCTTTTAAACGAAAACAAAAAATAGTGTGGCCAGAAAACTATCCCATTTTTGGCTTTTGCGGTATTTAACTCAAAATCTAGTATTGTTGTACTCAAAGTGAGTATTGGAATCAATAGTCAGATGTTTTTTCTATTGATTGTGTTTTTTATTGTTTTTAAATACTTATAATTAATTGTCTAGCGAATTTTAAAAGTCAAATATTTTTTTTTTTTTACGGATTTTTTCTCTGTGTTATGTTGCGTTTATTTGGCCAGTTTTTTATTTCCCACATTTATAAGGATTGGTTTTCTATCTCAATATTTTTTTTATTATCTAAATGTACTAACTCGAGCCGTACAAAAAGTATCGTTCCAAAGGTGATCTCTGATTATTGCTTATCTGGACAATCCCGGAAATATTAAAAAATGTTAAATTCGAATAAAATTCGTATCAAATGTAATTCTTAATGAGTATTTATCAATTCGAGCACGTTTTAATCTTGAGAAAACATAATTACTTATTTTTTTAGATATAACGTCATCGGCATTGTTTTACAGATTTAGTTTTACGATAAAAATATTGAAAAAATCTATATACATATGTATGTATGTATGTACATATGTACATATATAAAAAAAATGAATGTCTGTTTTTCTTTTTGTCTGTCGGTCTCCTAAGCCACTCAACCGATTACGATGGAACTTTCAGGATTTGTTGTATGCATGTCCGGGAAACTTACTGTAAAAAAAAATAAATACCCAAAAATGGGATTGAAACGGGAATGAATGGCTTTGCAACCCAATAATTTCAAATGTTTTCGCATCGCGACCTGCGTTGTTAGGGTAAAATAAACAAACAATTGAATAATTTAAAATATCTTCGCTGCCTGCATTTCTCCGAAAAATGGGAACGGGAACGATAGCGAGAATGGGAACGGGAACGTGATCGAGAACGGGAACGGGAACGCAACAGGAACGGGAATTGCATACCTTATTGTGGCATTGCAATGCATGCCGGGTTCAGCTAGTAAGTAAATAAAAAAAATAAAATTTAATGTAAAAATATATTTATTTTAGTACAATAGACTCAACTTAACAAAATATCAAACACAGTCTTGTTAAATAAAAAATAAGATAACAACAACATCATTAATACTGAAATCATTCGACTACTACAACGAAATAACTAGCTTAGTATACATATGTATATTATTAATAATATCAGTCAAATTGAAATGGAAATATTAATGCAATGAACATTCATCACCTGAAATTTAATAAAAACAATACAAGGCATTGTTAAAAGGATTGCATAAAATATTTAGAACAATTTCGAGGTGAATTTTAGCATAATGAATATGTTTAATGGAATGTGTTGATACCTAAACCTGAGTCTATAGTTCTAGTGAGTCCAGCTAGACCGGCTGCGGGTATCCCGAAGGATGCGATTCCGATTGGAAGCGTTTGCGGAATAGGGAAAGCAACCGGTGTCCGAATCCCGACTGGGAACGGTTGGGGTACTGGTATGCCGATCTGAAACATTTGAAAGAAATCGTCATTTAAGAGGGCTGTACACCCGAAACCTTAATTTTGTTACCGTTCCTTTCTTCGATATATATATTGAGTGTATGTATATATTGAGTGAATGCGACAATATATATCAATATATATATTGAGTGAATGCGACAGTTGCGCTTCGACCAGATAAAACGTATTTTAAATTGACAAAATCGAGGTTTCGTATTCTACTATTTTCTCCTCCAAAACTGGACCAATTTTTAAAAAAATTTCATCATCGGTATGAGAAAGATACTTTCTGTGCATCTATCGGCGTATTTTTTTAAAAATCGACCGTTAAATAAGCACGCTGGACTCGTTTCGTGGGTGTAAAAAAGAGGCGATTTTATAGATTTTTGGCGGCTCCTAGCTCCTTTAAAAAATAATTAATCAAAAAAATAAAACGATAGATGCACCCCAATGGTGGATATCCATAGCATATTAAAAAATAATTTCTCTAGTGCCATAATTGAGGAAGGGAGAAGTATAGTACGTTTGTATGGACAAGGTGCTGCTGTCCAGCCCTCTTAATAAGTCTACCAAAATCACTGCCTATCGTACCCAAAACTTGGCGGAGGTTCGTTCTGGATAACCTCCATCCAATTAACCCCAAACACTTTCCTCTCCCATCTCACTCAGTAGCTTTTCAAACTCTCTTGGGTACCATTTTAGTAGCACTTTACTTATCCACACTTCTAGCCTCATACATATGTATATTAAACGTTTTGCATTTAAGGCTCTATTAATAATTAATAAATATATATAGGAAAGATTTTCGAACATGCTGAATGTGTGGTTGTTAAAAAACATGCATGGTACGTAGCGTGTGTGGGGTGCATGTCGATGCGTGTATGAGAGCACTTGCCGTAAGGCTTGCCCGACGTTCAGACGTTCAAATAAACACCGTTTGACCAAATCCACGTGTATCATTTGGAACACCTCGCAGCCTGAACCTACATACATATGTATATGTATATAAGCCAGCAGTATGGCTCAATGGTTGCGTTTATGTTTAGCACCAAGAGATTATTGGGTTCGATGCCGGGCTAATATTTAATACTGCTGGTTGAACTAGGATATTTGTGACTCCAAGTCGATCGTTTCTTATCAGAGTTTGCCAATTTCATCTGATCATTGTTGAAACGGTTCCTCAAAAATTGACAAAAAAAACCATCCTACCTGCTGTCACAAATCTTATATTTGTAATGTATGTACAATTTGTAATAAAATATGTAAAATTTGTAAAAAAATATGTACATTAACAAAAAAAATAATCGTTAATTTCGTATTCTTCAGCTTCTCGAAATACAGTAATCTATGTAATAAAACTGCTGCATTGTTTGTCTAGCAAGGTCTTTTGGGGTCTTCCTGTCAAGCCTTCCTGGTATATATCTATGTAAAATAAATAAATACATAATACATACATACCAGATCAATGCTTAGTAATTAGAAACCTAGTCTAAAATTAGACTTTCGGAGCCTTTCGACTTTCGGAGATAATAGTCCTTTCTTTATTTGACAAAAACTTAAATTTTCAAAGGTTAGATACACAGAGTGATACGTGGCACGTGTTTTTTTTTTAAAGTTTTGCATATGCAAGAAAAACTAGCACGCCCAATCTATGCCAACGCGATCCTTGGCCAAGTTCACCCCTTGGAGTCTTTTCGTTGATATTTTATCATAGCTTGTCGAATAAGATCTAACAAGATCGAACGAATTAACAAAGACATGAAGATATGCCCATCACAGTTGGAAACCACGAGCGCGTCCCATACTGTACTTTTCAGTATGTTCTAAACGTTTGTCCATTCCTATCTATGTAAGTATCCTCTAAGATATGTACATGTATAAGTTAGCTGAAATGAATCATTATAATGTGCATGTATAAGTTAACTGAAATGAACACTACCTATATGTACATACATTCTACAGTTAAATTCATCAGTTTTGTTATTCCTATTCGGATTAGCCGTGGATTCAAATCTTGGAGTCAAAAGATTTATTCAATTTTATCGACATCTATTACTGCTGGCAAGATCTGGATGGTAATTAAATCCAGATCTACCGTTTCGTATAAATTTTGCAAATTTATCTAACTTAATCGTTGTTACAGTTCCTTTAAAATCAGCATCCTCTCTCTCACAAATTTCGCTAGTCCAAATTTATTAATTGTCGCAAGCATACATATACATACTTGTGGTTTGCAGTTAATATCTTTATACACACATTGTATAATGTGTTTGTATATGTACACATTTAGCCGATTCCGTGACAACTGGCTAAGGACCTTTCACTCAACGGCGTTACGCGCACAATATTTCAATCACGCGACAAATGGCTCACAACGATTATTTTGACAAGTCTGCGGTCTAGTTTGTAGAACCGGTAGTTCCAAAGGCTTGTTTTCGGTCAAATACTGATACCACCAGTATTGGTATTTTTGGTAATGCCCGTGAGCCAGTTGTCACGTGAGTGAAATTTCGTGCGCGTAACGCCGTTGAGTGAAAGGTTCGTGAGCCTGTTTTCGTGACATCCATTTAACCATAGTGCCGAAAGTCTACCCAAAATACTGCACTAAGTGTCATTCTATTGATAGAACTGCCTGGACAAAATCTACTTGCTCCCCTTTCCATCCCTTGACCTCTGGAAACTTGTAAAGAACACAACTGTTTATATTGAGAAGAGTTTGATCGTAGAAGCTTGAGCTGGGTTGTAGGCTGCGTATGCACATATACTCAGCCCATGTTTGATTGTGCATATAAATATAACCAATAGATGAGCTCAAGTTACCACGAACGAGTTGTAGCCTTCTTTTTTTGATTCATGTGAAGTATTTTACCTGTCTGACCACTGGCACTGCCACGGGTTGCGGCACTGCGACTGGGAACGGTCTATCAACCGCAACAGTATATGGCCTATCCACTGGAACCTGGAAGTGGTGGGGTACTGGTACTGCGAAGGGTCGATCTACTCGAATAGCGACGGGTACCTGCAAGGCAGGGTACCCAAAACAATAAAAACATCTTAAAATTCATTAATACACAAAATCATCTTCAAAAATCCTCCGAGTTTAATACTAGCTAAGCCTAATTCTAAAGACATTCCACTAAATCAAACCAATACTGGCCTCGTGTAAATAGGCATTCTGAAGCATGCTGGATTTAGAGCAGAATAGAGTAGTATTTAGCATATAATGCTTTGAACAGAGTGGTCACAGGTTCAAATCCCACAGGTTTGTGACCTTGGATTTGTAACTCCGGGTTGATCGTTTCCTATCGGAGTTTATCTGATTTTCATTCAAACGGTTCCAAAAATTGGCAACTTTACCCATTTTCCCGCAAAATCTCGAGCTTTCAGCAAATTTTAATTTCGCTGAAGTGTATAAAATGCTGCAAATTTACATATTTTACCATAAATGTCTCTGTAGATGTTAATTGATTTATAATATTTACTGAATTTCACTGAATTGTTTAAAATGCTGCAAATTTATAAATTTGACAATAGATATCTCTGTGGATATTAATTGATATGTATTTATGTACTTTGTATAATACTAATAATATTTGTATCAAATGTACAATGTTTCTGGTAAGTGTTAGGCCTTTCGGGTACAAATTAAAGATAAAAATAAAAATAAAAAATCACACGAGGCCAATATTGGTATGGTTTAGCTTTAGTGGAATGTCTTAACAATTGGCCTCATGTAAATGCAGCATAATCATAAGATGTATTTAGTATGTATGCTTAAAGATGGCCACTGAATTGTAACAACGCTAACAAGCATGTTGTCAAAAAGTATTAAGTTTGAATTGTTTTAGTATTCTTTGATTTAAAATTACTTATTGTAATGGTAAAACTCGGTTTTTAACAAGCTTATGCTCGCGATCGTTGTACCGAGTCACCATCTTAAAGAAGAATTAGTTTAATTTTAGTATGCTTAAGAAGAATAAGATCTGAGTAATCGGAGGTGGATTCTTCCTGGTATTCCAATGATCTTGACCAGAAATGAAAGATAGCACACTAAATATATGGAAAGAAGAATGGCAGAAATATAAGGTTCAATTGGCAATAAAGGGGAACTAAAATAGAAAATTAAAATAGATATTGTTACGTACACCACCGAGTAAGTGCAATCGGATTAGGCCGAGTAGCATCTCAGATACTGTGTGACCGTTATAATTGGTTTCAAGGATTATCTCCAGACTAAATGCAAGTAGCCTAAACGATGGCCACCGAATTGGCGTAGTAAGCGGCACCCGGTCCCTTCTCAGAAGTGACCGATAGCGTGGGACTGAGTGTCGTGAGAATACATATCCGGGTACATGCCTAAACAATGGGGAAGTAACCGGACGTCGAAGATGCCCTGAGCGACCTGTCCCTTTATAAGGAGGTACTAAGACCATATCAAGACATTCTGGATATTTCATATCGGAGCACTGGCAGTGCGTGTATCTCCTTAATCATCAATAAATGCTGTGAAACGACTTTGTTCTTTTACTTGGATCTTCCACCCAGCTCTACGCAACAATATCTATAAAATTATGCATAGGTCAGTGACTCTATGACTATGTATGGCAGAAATTGATAGATTTGGTAGATTTCAGAAGCTGCAGAAAATAAGCTATATTGAAAGAACCTCGCTGAAAGGAAGAAGGAAACTGAAACGTCGTTACTTGAATTAAACTTTTGACAATACTTTCAAATCAAAACATTATATGGTACATACATATGTATGATTTGCAGTCTAAGCATTATTTGAATAAGCACAGATTTGAATAAAAAGTATTTTCCTCCAAATTGATATTTTTAAATCCCCATTCAATTGTTTCTAATATATAATAAATTTGAAAAGCAAAAAACATAATTTTTATGTTTTTTTTATAATAATTTGATAAAAATTTCAATGGAAAATATGTAACATATTAATCCAATTATAATCGATCTGAAAACAACAAAAATATCCTTCAAGAACTCTATATATTGCACTTCGAACCGTATATGCCAAGTAGAATTTATTAAAAATTGACTTCATAGAAATTGTATGAACTTTTTAACAGTTCCAAAAACACATATTCTATCTCAAATTACATCAAACGAATCACATGGCTACCGATCGTGTTGCATACAAGATTAATTAATCTGATATATGTATATTAATGAATGTAGATTTGATAATAAGACTTGATAATACTTATCAATTTATAATCAACAAGCAATTACTTGAACCGGTACAGGAATATGTCTCTCGATTGGAACCGGATATGGTTGAGGTATAGGGATTCCAATGTGTCTTGTTATGGTCGTGTGATAGTCCTGGCCAATTATTGCTTGATGTCCTGCTATCCCAACATTCCCAATCGTGCCTACAGATGCTGTCCTCCTCAGCAAGTGCTTCTCAAAGCCGGCTGATGCGAACGTGGCCAGAAACAGTACACAAATCTGGAACATTTCAGATATGAAATTAGTTGATATTTCAATTTATAATACTGAAGATTAACATTCAAGATAAAGTACAGTAATGCATATATAAAAGTTTTAGTTTATGATCACATACAAGTACGTACATTTGTTTGAATGCAATATCTACAGATAAATTTTCTTATCTATAATCCATAAATCTAATTATAAATTAAACTGTAATGCTTCATATTGAAATCAAGATTTCATTATAAATGTGTTATGTATTTATAATGCGATAATAATAGAATACATTATATTAGGCGTTTCATATTTACGTATCTGTAATATGAATGCTGATGATTTATGTAGTTGATAATTTAAATTTAAAAATGTACATATGTTTATTTTTTTAATAAATTAGATTTGATATTTGATTATTTAATTGCGTGATAAGACTAATAGAAAGTATACTGTTTGTATGTAATATAACTGTATTTTCTTTATATGTATAACATTAATCTTGTATTGTTATAATTAGATATTTAATATATACATAAATAATATATTGTTGTCGGGATACAATATTGTGCATATTAAAAAGGTTGTGGCTATTTGCAGGTACTATATCTGCGAATTATTGGCTATTTGCAGGTACTATATCTGCGATAGGCGCAAAGCCTTCTGCGCATGCGCGTGAACTTATAATCCGATTATAATTTCTTACATTTAATGTATGCTAGACTTGTTTAATCAATCGTTCATTATACATGAGGTAAATAAATTTCGCACGTTATTATAATAGATTTATATCATTTAGCTAGTTCGCGGGTTGTACTTGTATGTAGGTATTATACGTTGTATATGATAATAATATTAACTAATTTGGATTATATTTTTTAATCTACTTCACATTACGAGTTCAAACTAAATTTTAAAAGGTTTAAAACAAAATTTTAACAATTCACACGCTGACAGTGACAGTTCACGCGCATGCGCAGAAGGCTTTACGCCTGTCGCAGATATAGTACCTGCAAAAAGCCACAACCTATTTAAAAAGATTCTGACTTACATAATTAGTATATACATATGTATAGTTCTTAAATATGAAATAACTAGTTTAGAATTTGTATTCTTTGATTATTTTAATTGTTGTTCAATTGTAGTTAGTTTGAGTGTAACATCTAACCAATATTTATTGGAACGAACTTCATATATGGATATATAATTTTAATGAAATTAAATTTAACTACTCACAATAGTCTTCATCGTTAACGAAGTTGAATAAAACTCAATCAAACACACACTACAAAAAAATTAATGAAAAATTGAAACTGTCACTTATTCGATACAGACTTAAGTAGTTGTCTTGTTTGCTAACTATTCTCGTCGCGTTCAAACTTAGAGTTCCGGATTCATGTCTTTATATATGAATGTTGGTTCGAAACTAGAGTCCCCTCTCTGATTCTAGAACATTACATGTGGTTTGTTTCGTAAATATTCTACCCATGGTGGAGGAATTAACAAGTTTCATTTGTTGAAGTCGAGCCTTACCATCTATTCAAGTTGTTCCTTTTGATTTCTTAATTATCCATCTAGTATTTCAATGTGAAAGGATTTTGATTTAAAATAAAACATTGATTATATAAAGTTCTTAAAAATAATATTGTATTTTTCAATAAATCAAACAAAATAATCAAAATAATTAATGTATGTAATGTAATAATTGAAATATGTATTATGATTTTGTATAGCAATAATATAATATGTCACCATCCTTATGAGATGATGCAATTCTGCTGATATAATGCTGGAAAACTTTCTGGTTGCGTAAAAACAACTTTAGAAGACGTTGATATGTTACAATTCATCCAGTTTTCACACTATTGCGCAATAAAAGATGGTTTTAATCACTCTCGTGTCACTGGGTTTATATATTAACTAGTGTTTTGCCCGATGAAATATCACCAAATGTGTCGATTCTGTATTTGATCACACGCGGTCATATTTTTTATTTCAAATACCTTTTAAATATATTTATATTTTATTGTTTGCTGTATGGCTAACTGTATCGAAGGCTTTCTCATAATCTAAGGAGTGCCGGACCCCTATGGGGGGCTGTTGGCTGCAATATATAAGAACGCCACAGCTTCGGTTAAATTTTTTTCAGGTACAGATAGATTTAGCATAGGAAAAGGAGTAAGGCAAGGAGACACCATGTCTCCTAAACTATTCAATGCGGTGCTTGAGGGTGTGTTCAGGAACTTGGAATGGGACACAGCTGGAGTAAGGATCAACGGTCGCTTCTTGAGTCACCTTCAGTTCGCAGACGATATAGTTTTAATAGCTGGTAATCTAGCTGACCTACTTAACAGACTAACACAGCTGGACGGGGAAAGTAGAAAAGTAGGATTAAAAATTAACGTAGATAAGACCAAACTAATGTTCAATAGTTATTGCATGCTTGATAGCAACCCATTAGATGATAAACCAGTAGAAGTAGTAAATAATTATTTATATTTAGGATGGAGTGCATTTGGTCGAATGAATGCTGTTTTTAAATCAAAAATGCCACTCTACCTGAAGAAAAAGATCTTCGATCAATGCGTTTTGCCAGTGATAACGCATGGATGTGAAACTTGGACACTGAACGTCAAGATGCTACACAAAATCCAATGCACTCAAAGAAGTATGGAACGCCGTATCCTTGGCATAACGAGGAAAGACAGGAAGCGGGACACTTGGGTGAGAAGCATAACAAGGGTAGCGGACATAGTGGATAGAGTAAAGAGATTGAAATGGCAATGGGTGGGTCACGTGGCTAGAAGAATGAACGAAATGTGGACAAAAGAACTGCTTGAATGGTACCCGAGAGAATGCAAAAGGGTAAAAGGAAGGCCGCAGAGAAGATGAGTGGACGAAATTAGGAAAATGTGTGGGGCGAGGTGGATGAGAGTTGCGCAAAACAGAGACGAGTGGAAGCGTGTTGGAGAAGCCTTCATCCAGCAGTGGATGGCGAATGGCTGTAAATGATGATGATTTAATTGTTTAATATGAAAAAAACATGTACACATGATTTTTATGAGGTCGCACCTGCCATATGTACAAATGTGTGAAGCACACACAGTCGACCGCATATAAAGGCAGCCAAAAGAAATGAGTATCTAAAAAAATAAATTACTTAAAAAATACGAAACAAGTAATTTTTAAAATGCATTTAGGATGTCTTGTTGTATACTTAGCAGGTATAGCTTCGGTTCGTAGTTAGAGCAAGGTATTTTATGTTTTATTGTGATTGCGACTGCCAGATGTATTTCTTCAAAGATGTTGAATATTGCTTGGTCATAGAAAGAACAATGTCTTAGATGTGGAATTGGGGGTACAACCACTATATTTTCATAAATGAACTTGTAAACGTCCAGTCTCTCTTGTTGTCTAGTCGTGTTCAGAATTGAACGTTTTATAGCTAATGTAATTTAATTTATAGGCGCGAGAACGTATTAATATAAAATATTTGAATGCGTGCATTACACACTCGTTGATCCAACCCGTTCACCCATACGAAATGACGAACGTGTGTGTGTGTTTTCGTATACGCTCCCGTCTCTGACGTCACCCATCGCTCGGCCTGACGTCGCACATATCAAACGCTCCCCCCCCCACTTCCCCACTTCCCAGCGTCTCCTTGACTCTGATTGGCTGTGCACCTCTGTGACTCTGATTGGCTGTGTCTCCACGCGTCTACCACATATGTACATACGCACATCGCGTCCACTTTTATATTTATTATAAATTCTTAAGGGTGAAAACAAACAAAGAGGTAACCAGCATGTGCTTGTTTTTTTAAATAGTTTTTCACATGCAAAAACAACAAGTTTAACAGTGATCGATAACGGTAATTCCCATATTGGAAGAAATGTAGAAAATACTTTTTGAAACAATAATATCGTACGAGTTTTAGAATGACATGAACAGACGCCTATCACAGCTGTAGTCTACCTTCACGTTCCGTGCCGCACTTTTGAGTGTGTTCTTATCATAAAACTACCATTAAAATGATTCATTATTAAAATTTTAATACAAGAACTTGCGTGTTTGCCTAGTATTGTGATTGTAATTAAAACCCATATTTAGATATATTTTATTTTACGTTTTTAAGTTATTTTAGATTTGATTATAAGAATAGATAATATATGTATATATACAATATATAACTTCAACTTATTTTTTTTTCTTTCGCGATAGCAAGTGTGCCAGTTTATATACAGTATAATTAAAACTAATTTTAATGTGCTTTCTTCAGCATTGGAAATAAACCGATATTACGTTGTACATTTAATATATGTATGTACATAATATTATAAATTTTACAGTTCTGATTGAGTATTTTTGATTAAACGTATACTATTATGAAATGGGTTCACATTCTTGTTGAGACGACAAGTCAACGTTCAGACCACTTTTCCTCTCATTGTATGCAGTCTTTCCAGTTGTTTTCCACAATATATCATCACGCCATAGAACAACAACTGCACATATCTTGGATAAGTTGTGTATCATGTATAAGGTCGATAACATCACCTTTTGAATCGAATGATCGATTCAAAAAGTGTTGTATTTACAATATTCACTCGTAAAATATTACAAGGTGGACTTTCTATAATTGAAATATTCAGCACAGATTAAGTGATATCTGGTTACATATACATACATATGTAGATACATACGAGCATTGCATTGCATTTTGTATGCACAGTTTGGTCCAAAACTGGATCTTAGCACATTGAAATTATTATAATCGCAATTTTGCAAGCATAAATTGCACCATAAACTGGTAGTTAGTCGTAGCGAAAGTTTTAGCAGTTTTATATCTCAATTCAATCAGTTCATTCGTCGCACCTTTGAGCCCTTTTCATTTAAATGGTATTTCAAATACGGCTCCATTTTTACTTTATCTATGTACGTAGTAACAATACATGAAGTTTTGTGATCATGCAAAAATTCGCACTCGAGACTTTGACTGATTCAAACTCAGAATCGATCACTAATCACGTTTTCATGATCTAGAAAAAATGTGTTTGTCTGTGTGTCAGTGGATTTTTGGGGATTTTTTGAACACCGTTAGTCCTATCGAAATGAAAATTAGTATCGGTTACTGAAATTCTTATCCATACGACGTAAATTTATTTCGAATTTTTAAGATGACCAGAAATGGTACCTCCCCTTATTGGTGTCCTCTTTTTTTTTAAACCACTAATCAAATCGGATTGAAATTTTTTTACCTGTAATATAAATTATAAATTTTATAATCTAATATTTTTTTGAATATTTTTATCCGAACCGGCAGTAGTACTTTTACTCTAGAGAATCGAGGTTTTTTATGTTTTTCTCAGAAACCTTTTGGTTTATTGAAATGAAATTTCATATCTAGAAGTTTAAGTATAATAAAAAGTTATGTATAAAATTTTGTAAGCATTCATCAACCGGAAGTGGCAGTTTACTCTTGTTCGATTTTTCTTCCACTTCTTTTTTCGACCCTTTAAACATGGCTGTGCTTTACAAAAAAATTCAAGTAATCATTATATGATTTTGATCTTTTGAATTATTTTTATTTTCTTGATATTTAATGTGTATAATATTTAAAGTGATTTTAAGTAATAAAAAATTTTTGAACAAAATCCGACGTAGAACTTTTGTCTCACTCTATGTATATTTGCGTTCAATTTGTATCGAAAGTGCTCTCATAACCGGTATGTGTGAACGTGAATGAATGTTTAATTATTGAATTTTGTTTTGTAACCTTCTTATATTCTGGAAATATATAGATATATGTATGTAGGCATGGGTTGGTCATTTCCGATTTTTTTAATTTGTAATAAATACATAATAAGTAGTAAAAATGCATTGCTTTTAATGATATGATAAACTTCATTAATAGCTCAATTTGGCCAAAAGTATTGTATAATCACATACGAATATGGACTTATCACCTTTAAGGATGCGATATTCGTATGTAATTATACTTATAGCGTTTCATAATGATTGAAAGAGCTATCCAAAGTTTCACTTCCACGCGGAAAAACTCATCCAGTCTATCCGTAAGTGCTCACAAACAAGATTAAGTATGTCCACTGTCTCTAATCAGATCTAGTTTCGCAAAGGAAACTGTTTGCACGTCCATTTTCTCGCGGGAAAAATGCTTCCGGTCTGTATATAAAGACGTCCAGTCTGTAAAATGTACTTCAGTGTGTTTCAATACTTAGTGCTAAAGACAGCATTCTCGGAAACCTATCTTAGAAGACGATGGACAGATTTTTAGTGGTGAGCATTCAGAATAATTTCACACATTAAGATGTTATAAATAGAATTCTTAAGTATTACATCTTTTTTTTTTAAATACGACAGTCGTTTCTCAATTTTGACTGAAGTTCTACTATGAAAACTTCGGTCATTTTGTATCCAAAAGTTATCTCAGTAAAACATCCTCAATATACATATGTATGTACATATATACCTATAGACAAAAAATATTTTCATCAACTTGGCTTATAAAGATAACTTAAAATTTGCAAATTTCTAAAGACTTTCTTGAAATAAGTGTAAGAATTGATCTTCAAGTTGGTTCGCTAATTTTTGGTAACTTAAATAAACTTTTTCTGAAGATGCCTGGGATATAAAGTCGTTACCAAGATAGCGATGAGTTTCATTTCATTATTATAATATTTTCGACTTTATATTCAGTCATATTACCTCTGTAGAATAGAAGTAATTTCATTGTAGAATGAACTCCAAAATTTTTTTTTAATTGAAGTAACTAAAACAGACACTTATGTACTTTTCAGGTCGTCTTCGCATTAATTACCACAACAAACTGCCACCAATATAATCCAGAGTACAACCACGGGAAGAGGTCTTTATCAAACTCCTACTACGAGCCCCCAAACTATGGCCACATTCCACTATCATCATACGGTCACGAAGAATCATATCCACGGCTTCAGACTGGATTTACACCCATCTTAAATCCAACATCCGGTATCCACGATGACTTCAGACCAATATACGGCAACACTCCACAATTCAATCAGCACTACGCTTCTGGTTCCAGTCATCTCTTAGGTGCAGGACTAAATCCAAACCTGCTCACTTCGACCCTACCAGCAACTCAATCCAAGCACACAGTGTCCACAGTCAACAACCACGTGCCATTCACAGTACCTCAACCTGTCCCAGTGACCATCAACAGGCACATTCCTGTGCCGATTCATGTAGGAGTGCCAGTCGATGTACCCAGACCAGTCCAGGTGGCTGTTCCGCAAGCGGTTCCAGTCGACGTACCTAGAGCTGTTCATATAGCAATTCCAAGACCTGTAGCTGTTCCAATTCAGCAAAGGATCCCCGTACAAGTAAACCAACCAGTAGGAATTCCATTCCCACAACCGATACCCATAAACATTCCACAACCAGTGGCTATTCCTCAACAAGTTGCATTCCAACAAGCCTTGCCTTTCAATATACAGCAAATTCCCGTGCAACAGCTGGGTCTAGGATTTGGACAAGGAATCGGAATAGGACAAGGAATCGGAGTAGGGCAAGGACAAGGAATCGGACTAGGACAAGGAATTGGACTAGGACAAGGACTGGGACTAGGATTAGGAGTTCCGATAAATTTTGGAAACATTGGAGGTGTATCACCCAATAGTATTTCATCGTTGATTCCTACAATTTTGCAAGCATTGCAAGGACTTCAAACCAACACTTTCAATCAGCAAAAATCTACATAATCAAAATTATATAATTGTTAATTAATTAATTAATTGAATGATATTTGTTATAATCATTTCGAACATCTTTAACTGTTAAATATTCAGTATTATTAATTTATATTGTTTATTTGTTATTTTGTTAATATTATACATATACATATGTAGATATACCTTGTTGATATTGAATTTATTAAACCAATGAATAAGTTAATTGATTCTTTCACTCGATTGTTCGGATCTTCAAAACATTAAGTATGTACATAAATCTATGTGCAAAAAGATTTTATTTTATTTTTTTATTTTAATGTTATTATAAATCAATTAATCATGCACACTCGCCTAACAGGTTGCTCCAAAGTGACGAGTGTGCTAAACAGATTCTAGAAAAAATGTGTTTGTCTGTGTGTCAGTGTGTCAACCGAAGAAAAATTATATGATTATATGAAAAATTATATATAATACATGAAAAAATACATAAAAAGAAGGAAAAAATATATAGACTACATGACATAAAAATTCTAACAAGTAATAGAAATATAACAGCCAAGTCAACAATTAACAATTAAAATTGTCAACTATTAACTGCTCTAGTTGGTCGCAACCCCCGTAACCGAGGAAGCGGTGCAGCAAATGAAGAGTGATATGACAAATGGAGGCCTCGGGGAATGGGAGAATTAAAATATGCCACAGTTCTTGCCAGAGGAATATAAAATAGGGGACGATGGTGGGTCCAGATCAAACTGTCTGGAGCATGAAGGTCCATCTCCGCCAGAATAGACTGACATGAGATAAAACCTCTAAATATTGAAAACAAGAACTTGATGAGGGCAACGTTCCCCCTGTGTTCAAGAGAAGTGTAGCTGATCGTACCCATGGCAAATCTGGAAGGAAATACATAAATATGAGTAAATCCCATATTGCTCCTTATAATGAAGCCAGAGAAAGCAAAGAAAGGAGTTTTGGCTGAAGAACTCCAGATCATAGAGGCGTCCTCCATGACACTTCTCAAAATAGCATTGTGCAGTAGCCTCATAACAATGGTATTAGGGAAATGTCGGGAATTGCGATAAACAAACCCTAGCATCCTTGAAGCAGAGCAACACAGTAATTGGAGAACCTTAGGTCACTCTGAAAAGCAACCCCAACATCAACAGTAGATTCAACCCAATTCAAGACGAAATGATCAACGGATTAATTATGACTTTATTAAATGAATGTCGGAAAAAGAGGTAGAAATCTGTGAATATTTTCAGACTTGAGTGGATGCAATACAAATTCATTTCAATTTCATCTAATCTATAATTTGGAAAGAGACTTTGTATGTATGTATGTATCCTTGGTCGTCGTCGTCGTCGTCGTCTTCGTCGTCCGTAGATCGGTGACGTCATCGAACACGTGATTCGATTTTTTTTTTTTCGATCCATGGGCGCCGATTTGTTTTTTTCGTTTCAATGGATTCACCCCCGCGGGGGCGCAAGGCGAGTAGCTTCATGGGGCCCCGCCAGGGGCGCCACAAGGGGCGCAGCCCCGTGGGGCCCCGAAGGGGGCCCGGAGGGCGCAGCCTCATGGGGCGCAGCCCCATGGGGCTCAAAAGGGGGCGCAGCTTTATGGGGCACAGCTTTATTGGCCGCAGCCTTATGGGGCGCAACCTTATGGGGCGCAGCCTTATGGGGCGCTGTCTTATGGGGCGCAGCCTTAGGGGCGCAGCCTTATGGGGCGCCGCCTTATGGGGCGCCGCCTTATGGGGCGCCGCCTTATGGAGCTTAGCCACATGGGGCCCCGAAGGGGGCGCAAGGGGGCGCAGCCTCACGGGGCGCAGCCCCATGGGGCCCCAAAGGGGGCGCAGCCTCATGGGGCGTAGCCTTATGGGGCGCTGTCTTATGGGGCGCAGTCTTATGGGGCGCAGTCTTATGGGGCGCAGTCTTATGGGGCGCAGTCTTATGGGGCGCCGCCTTATGGAGCTTAGCCACATGCGGCCCCGAAGGGGGCGCAGCCTCATGGGGCGCAGCCCCATGGGGCCCCAAAGGGGGCGCAGCCCCATGGGGCCCCAAAGGGGGTGCAGCCTCATGGGGCCCCGAAGGGGGTGCAGCCTCATTGGGCACAAAGGGGGCGCAGCCCCATGGGGCCCCGAAGGGGGCGCAGGGGGGCGCAGCCTCATGGGGTGCCGCCTTATGGGGCGCCGCCTTATGGGGCGCAGCCTTATGGGGCGCTGTCTTATGGGGCGCAGCCTTATGGGGCGCCGCCATATGGGGCGCCGCCTTATGGGGCGCTGCCTTATGGGGCGCCGCCTTATGGGGCGCCGCCTTATGGGGCGCCGCCTTATGGAGCTTAGCCGCATGGGGCCCCGAAGGGGGCGCAAGGGGGCGCAGCCTTATGAGGCGAAGCCCTAAACGGCAACTGATCATGGGGGCGAAGCCCTTGACGGCATTTAATCATGGGGGCGCGGAGGGGCGAAGCCCTAATAGGCATTAACTAAGGGGGGCGAAGCCCTAGGCGGCATTTAATCATGAGGGTGCGGAGGGGCGAAGCCCCAAAAGGCATTAGTTAAGGGGGGCGAAGCCCTAAACGGCATTTAATAATGGGGGCGCGGAGGGGCGAAGCCCTAAAAGGCATTAACTAAGGGGGGCGAAGCCCTAAACGGCATTTAATAATGGGGGCGCGGAGGGGCGAAGCCCTAAAAGGCAACTGATAATGGGGGCGAAGCCCTAGACGGCATTTAATCATGAGGGTGCGGAGGGGCGAAGCCCCAAAAGGCATTAGTTAACCCAAGTATCGTTCGTGTCGTGATCGTGTACAGACGTTGATTACGTGTGTGGCGATTTGGACAACGAAATTGTAACAATTAAAAAATTAAAAATAAATTTGTAATATATAATTATGTGTACGTTCTAAGTGTATAATAATGGCATCAGAACGCATAAGTGAAGTAATAACAATTGAAAAAAAAATTATGGACATTTTGACCACAAAAACTAACAGTATATCAAATGACAATAAGACATTTTTAATTACATCAGTAAAAAAATTAGTTGAATATATTTGTGAAAATGAAAATAATGATAAGGAACAATTTTTGGATGTAATATGTGAATTAAGAAGTGAATTTAAAAATTTGAAAAACAATATACAAAAAGACATAAATATAATAAAAACCAACAGTGAATTAAACATTTTAAAAAGTGTAAATAAGAGTGAAAATAGTTATGCAAATGCACTTAAGAAGAATAATAAAGACATAACAATAATTGTTCCGAAAAAAATCCAAGAAACGGACAAAACAAAGGAGGAATGCAAAAGTTTAATAAAACCAAAGGAACTAAAAATAGGAATACAAGGGGTTAAAAAAATCGGTAAAGGGGGCATTGCTGTAACGTGTAACAGTGCACAGGATAGTATTAAATTAATAAAAGAAGTAGAAAATAAATTAGGGGAGAATTATAATGTTAAAAGAGGGGAATTAAAAAATCCCAAAATTAAAATTGTAGATATGTCGGAGGAACTTACAAGTGAACAGTTGGCTGAGTGTTTGATGAATCAAAATCAAGAAGTTATAAATGATGGTGAACTGAAGGTGTTAAAAATATGGAAAAGTAGAAAAAATAATAAATATAATGCGATAGTGGAAGTAGATTGCAATACATTTAAAAGATTTATTGAAGATGGAAAAGTAAATATAAATTGGGATAGATGTAGGGTTTTTGAAGAAATTAATATTCTAAGATGTCTAAATTGTTACGGATTTAATCACAAAGCGGTGGATTGTAGAAACAAGGTGACATGTGCGAAATGTGGAGAAGAAGGGCACAAAAGCGAGGGATGTAACAATAAAATAATAAAATGTAATAATTGCTTTAAAAGTAATAATAAATTAAAATTAAATTTGAACACAAATCACGGACCGTTGGACACTAAGTGCAGTGTATATAAAAGAAATATAGAATTAATGAGAAATAGAATTAAGTATAATAATATATAGCAACCACCAAAAGGTATCGGTATAAATGTACAAAGTTTTTTTGCTCACAAGGATGAGGTTTGGAGTTTAACTGTAAGTCAAAAACCATTATTTATAGGTTTAAGTGAAACGCATGTAACTAGTGATTTTGAAGATTTTGAGCTGAATATAGATGGATATTGTGTTTTGAGATGTGACTCTAATTCTAGACATACGGGTGGGGTACTATTGTATTTAAGGGATGATTTAAGTTACGGTAATGTAATAGTTAATAAGGTTGATGGTGAGTTTTGGACAATTGGTGTGGATCTGCTTGTGAATGGAGTTACTGTGTTTTTGCTAGTAATTTACCGCTCTCCGAATGGTAGAAGTGGAAGATTTCTTAAATTTTTAGAAGAATTGAGTGAAAGAAGTATAGATGTGAGTAAAAATATAATTATGTTTGGGGACTGGAATTTTAATTGGTTACAGACAGAAGAATTTTATGTAAAAAAGTTGAGAAATTGGGTAAATGAATTGGGTTTTAAACAAAAAGTGACGGAAGCAACGAGAGTGAATAATTTATCAAGCTCTCTCATTGATTTGGTTATAACAAATATAATGGATCTGCGGTGTGAGGTGAAAGATGTACCGAGAATAGGAGACCATTCTATTGTCAACATGTTTTTGGGACAGCGGTTTAGTAACGGAGGACTTAAAAATATGCAGGTGACTGAAAGAGAAAACATTGATTATCAATTGATGAATGAATTGTTAAAGGAGTGTGTATGGGGAAAGGATGGTGATAGTGTGAATGAAATGTGGGAGATAATGTATCGTAATATAACATATTCTAAAAGTAAATGCGTAAAAACCACAAGAATCATGCATAAGCATAAGCTGAAACCTTGGTTTACCAAGGAAGTAAAGGAAAGCTTAGTTGATAAGAATGTTAGTTATAAAAGATATAAAATTATTAAGGCTATGGATGGAATCCAATTAGAAAAGGCTTGGTTAGAGTATAAAAGAAAGAGGAATAAATGTGTGAATGTTTTACGTAATGCGAAGAGGGATTGGCATGAAAGAAATATTGATGGTGCAAAAAAAGATCCCACAAAAATGTGGCGAATAATTAAAACTTTGATTTCCGGGGGAAAAAATGTTTCTTTGAATGAATTAGAAGTCGAGGGAGTAGTATATAATGATAAAGAGGATATGGTTGAAAGATTGAATGAGTTTTACATCAATAGTGTGAATGATATAGTTAATTCAATACAAACAAGGCATAATAGTGTGAATGATGATATTAATTTGGGTTTAAATAAGTTTGAAAGGTTTAAATTAGTGGAAATGGAGGGATTAAATGGTGTATTGAAGGGCATGAAATCAGTTTCTAGTATGGATGGATTGACTCTAGATATTTTAATCAACACTTGGGACATGGTTGGACCTCAGTTACTGAAATTAATAAATGAATCGTTAGAAGTGGGATCCGTCCCGGATGCATGGAAGGTGTCTACTATTGTACCGGTACCAAAGGTTACGGGCACACATAAAGCCAGTGAAATGAGGCCCATCAATATGTTACCAATTGTTGAGAAGATGCTGGAGGAAATCGTTATGATTCAATTGAAAGAGTTCATTAGTATAAATGATTGTTTGGTTGTGGAACAGTCTGGATTTAGAGTGAAACATTCAACAGAAACTGCTATCCAATTGGTGGTTTCTGATTGGATGGAGACGATGGATGAATCTAGCATGGTTGTTGGAGCAGTTTTTCTAGATTTTAAGCGAGCGTTCGAGACAGTAGATAGGAATATTTTATTACAAAAATTATATAAGTTAGGAATAAATGGTATAGTATTAAAGTGGCTTCAATCATACTTAAATAATAGAAGGCAAAGAGTAAAAATTGATAAGGTGTTATCCTCTGAATTTGTAACACCTCATGGAGTGCCGCAAGGGTCCAAATTGGGACCCTTATTATTTATATTATATATAAACGATATTGTTAAGGTAATTAAGATGTGTAAAATACATTTGTTTGCAGATGATACATTGATATATATAATTGGAAAGAATGTTGATGTAATGTCTGAGATTTTAAATATAGAATTAAATTATGTGAATGACTGGTTGTGTGAAAATAAATTAAAGTTGAATGTGAATAAAACAAAAATGATGTGGTTGAATGGTAAAAATAAAAATATATTGAATGAAATTAGAATTGATGATAAGTTAATTGAAAAAGTTGAAAATATAAAATACTTAGGTGTATACATAGATTCAGGACTAAATTTTAAAATGCACGCTGACTATATAATAAAAAAAATGGCTAGAAAAGTTGGTGTATTATGTAGATTAAGAAATATTTTAAGTAAAAAAAGTAAAATTTTAGTGTTTAATTCAATTGTCTTGCCACATGTGGTTTATTGTGCCACTGTGCTTAATTTGTTTAGTGGCCAAGATTTAGAAAAAATGCAAAAAATACAGAATAAAGCTATGAGAGCTATTTTGAATGTGAGTAGATTTAAGAGTATTGGAAGTATGTTAGATGAATTAGGATGGATGAGTATTAGAATTAGTCTAAATATTAGTACATTGTCTTTTGTTTATAAGTTAGATCATAAGTTATTACCTAAGTATTTTGATGATTATATAATAAGGAATAGAGATAAACATAGTTTTTATACTAGAAATAAGGACAAACTAGTTGTAAGTAGAGTAAGAAAGAATAAGACGGCTGGGGGTGTTTTTCACAGGGGTGTGCTCATGTATAATGCCCTCCCTGAGTGCGTCAGGTCTGCTAAAAACATGGATGCATTCCTGCGAGGTGCGAAGAGACACCTCTGTGAGGGACAGTACATATAAGTTAATTATAAATTTTAGAGTTAAGTATAATAATTAAGATGTATTTTTTTTTAAATTAGCTTGATAGCTAAAATATATATAAATAAATAAATAAATTTGAACCCACGCGGTCAGTTATGAACTTACACGATGTATGCCAGCGCGGTCATTCACGGCATTTTACAATTTTGCGTCGTAAAATAAAGGGATCACTCAGGCCGGCCGTAAAACCTTTCGTTACGCTTGGTTAGATGTTGGTGATGAATTTTAAGAAAGTCACACGAAATTAAATCAGTTCCTTTTGGAGTTTTGAGGGAATAACATCGAGCGCTTTTCGACTTGCAGATATGTCGAAGAGAAAACATACGTAAGTTTTTTATTTTTACATATTTTTTATTTATCTTTATGTTTCTAATACAGTAGGACTTATTGTATAATATGCATAAGAGAAATTGCGTTTATATATCTCATATTCCTGAAAAAAAAAATCAAAAGTCGACGGAGTCGTATATGACTTCTTGGGATAATGACACATATTTTTTTCCAGAGAATGCAATTTTACTACTGCAGAGATACGGGAAGAAATTTATAATTGGGACGAGTCTCAACTTCCGGATTCCACATACATACATATTACCACCCCTGGAAACTGATATTCGGTTAAAGAAAAAAGTAGGGTGGAAATCAATCAACCATTTAGTATAAATATGTATAATAAATATATGGGTGGGGTTGATCAAATGGATAACCATATTTCTAACTATAATATAAGTATTAGAGGGAAAAAATGGTACATGCCTATTCTGTTTTGGAACATCGATGTAGCTGTGAATAACGCTTGGATTCTAAGCAAAAGTTTTGGTTGTAAATTTTATAAATTAGAATTTATCAGACAGGTAACAGAGACGTTGTGCAAGTGTTGTGGTCAAAAACGAAAACAATTGGTCCCATTCAGACCCGGCAAAGTAAATCAAAATCAAAAGGAAGTTGGAAGACATTTGATATTGGTCAAACAGAAAAGGAGAAATTGTGGACACTGTAAAAATAAAACGTTTTCCGCTTGTGGTAACTGTGAAATTCCATTGCATGACAAATGTTTTGTACCGTATCATAATAATTAATTATTTTGTCTTCATGTATTTTGTTTTTACGACTTTTGAACCCAAAATCTCGTTTATGACATTTCTTCTTTTAAAAGGGTGCACCCTTTTTTTTTGTTGACGATGTGTATATGTCACAATATATGTACCTACGTGTGTTATGTTATGCGATTTGAAAATATCATTTTATCGAAGAGATGCGTGTTTGTTATTTTTAAAATTAATTTTATAAATTTCTTAACAATAAAATTACAAATAACCAGTGAGAGAGTATTATAACTGATTATGTGACTCCATTGTGATTTTTGTTTAATTTTAAAAAACATGTTTCATTAGCCCCAAAGGTCGTTCACGACACCACCTTGAAAAAAATTAAAAATGTTGAAAAATCAATTAATTATCCATCCCTATCCTATAAAAAATATTTCCCATGAAATAACCCAAAGATTTTGGAAAATAAACGAAAAAATAGTCCTGGGCACATGGGACATGTGTTTTCACGCGAGCTCTGGGTTCAAATGGGTTAAGGGCGGCGAAGCCCTAAACGGCAGTTAATCATGGGGGCGCGGAGGGGCGAAGCCCTAAAAGGCATTAACTAAGGGGGGCGAAGCCCTAGACGGCAGTTAATCATGGGGGCGCGGAGGGGCGAAGCCCTAAAAGGCAACTGATCATGGGGGCGAAGCCCTAGACGGCATTTAACCATGGGGACGTGGAGGGGCGAAGCCCTTATCGGCAACTGATCATGGGGGCGAAGCCCTAGACGGCAATTAACCATGGGGACGTGGAGGGGCGAAGCCCTAAAAGGCAACTGATCATGGGGGCGAAGCTCTAGACGGCATTTAACCATGGGGACGTGGAGGGGCGAAGCCCTTATCGGCAACTGATCATGGGGGCGAAGCCCTAGACGGCATTTAATCATGAGGGTGCGGAGGGGCGAAGCCCCAAAAGGCATTAGTTAAGGGGGGCGAAGCCCTAAACGGCAGTTAATCATGGGGGCGCGGAGGGGCGAAGCCCTAAAAGGCATTAGCTAAGGGGGGCGAAGCCCTAAACGGCAATTAATCTTGGGGGCGCGGGGGGCGAAGCCTTAAAAGGCATTAACTAGGGGGGGCGAAGCCCTAGACGGCATTTAATCATGGGGGTGCGGAGGGGCGAAGCCCTAAAAGGCATTAACTAAGGGGGGCGAAGCCCTAAACGGCAATTAATCTTGGGGGCGCGGGGGGCGAAGCCCTAAAAGGCATTAACTAAGGGGGGCGAAGCCCTAGACGGCTTTGAATCATGGGGGCGCGGAGGGGCGAAGCCCTAAAAGGCAACTGATCATGGGGGCGAAGCCCTAAACGGCAATTGCTCATGGGGCGTGGAGGGGCGAAGCCCTAGAAGGCAAAGGCTCAGGGGGGTGCCGAGGGCGAAGCCCTAGAAGGCAAAAAAAAAAAATTGATTTTTTTAAATTTTTTTTTGATTTTTTTTTTGAATTTTTTTTTATTTTTTTTTTATTTTTTTTTTAAATTTTTTTTTAAATTTTTTTTTTAAATTTTTAAATTTTTTTTTTTTTTTAATTAATTTAGCTTAGTCATGTTTAAGCGGTTTATATTATAAACACTGAGCGAAGACGGGTAATACAGCTAGTATATAATATATCTAAGAATTCGAATTCAAGCAAAGCTGGCAACAAAAAAAAATACATGCTATTAAGTAGAATTGATATTTTTAAATTTTGTTTGTAAGAAACATGCTTTCACAAGTGTGGTTCAGTTTTATTTTATAACATGTTCACTAGATACATACACTGATAAATTGAATTTTCTCGAAGTATTTTGTCGAGTAATATAGTCATTGGTCGTAGGCAATCGTTTGAAGTGCGTATTGAATATTATTACATGTTTTAGTTTACAGGATTACTTACAGAATCAGTTGATAATTTCAGTAATTCAGGCGAATAAATCAAAATGGGACTTCCAAAGTTGAATACATGCTGTTGCGTTTGTACGCTGAAAACCGGTGCCATAATTGTTGGAATAGTGGATGCGGTAAGACAATCTTCATAATTATGTACTATTAAATTGTTTTATTTGCATTGGTAATTTTTAAACAGATAATATTAAAAAAATAGCTTTCTTAATTAAAATGTAATAGTAATATTTCCGGTCACCGTGATGGGCCCGAATGTGAAACGCCCGAAAACGCAAATATCGGAAGTCAAAGATCGAAAAAGGGTGCGTGGTAAACGGTACATACTCACGTACATACATACATAATTTGCGCGAGCAGGATACAACAGGAACAAGAGGAACAGGCTTTTCCTCCCGTATTAATGTGCGCGCGCAGATCTATTGAAAATTTATTTAATTAATTAACTTTTCTATTGGTGTTTTATATTGTTTATATACATTTAGATAGGTAGATAATTTTTACCTTTTTTCATATTAAACAATTAAATATACATATTAAATTAAATATATAATATTTGAAAAAAATTCGACCGCGTGTGGATAGAACACAGGGCCGTCACATTTCTTTTAATTTTTTTTATTTAATAACTTATGTAATATGCCAACACCCATGCGATGATATTTCATCGGATACAACACTAGTTTATTATACTTACAAGAAACCTCATCTAAATGAATTTATTGAAAAGTGAATCAACTTGTTAGTTATATACATAGGTATAATTATGATATTATGTGTATTTTTATTAAATAATTTATTATGAAAAAACAATTGTACAAAAGTGTGTCTGATATTCAATTGTACAAAAGTGTTCAAATATTTCTGATAATTGTAAACTTCAATTCAAATGTACCAAAATTCACATTTCGTAGACGTGGATTTATGTAATTCATTTGATATAAAATGAGAAAGTGTAAGAACAGTTTTAATATGAGTAGTTTAGTGCAGATGATACAGAACTATACAGATATCAAATCAAATGCTTTTTTTTATAATTTTGATATATGATATATGTAATTCTTATCAAAATCTAATAAATCAAATTCTAATCATGATAGCATCATTGCAACATGTATGTAAATTAAAATGAATATTCAATTACTATTACAGGTATTGGGAATAATAATTATGATCACGTCAATCTCAGTCAGCGTTATATTGAATGATCCTAACACTGACACAGCTGATTTGGGAGACAAACAAACCCTATATAACATGTTTGTGGCTTATTCAGTCTTCAGCACTCTCTACATCATCATGTCCATAATGCTAATCATCGGAGCATCAAAAGTAAGACACTATTTTTTTTATATTTATCTTGTAAATAAATAAATGTGCCGAGTTCTTGGCTGGGTCTCCACCATATGGACTTGGTGTGAATTGTTGTAAATGCAAAATTAAGTATCATTAAGAATAAAATATGTAAATATACATGTATGTACATATTTCCTTTTATTTAATATGGCATGACTGGGTGGAATGGCATATCAAGAAACCTGATTCTCCGAATTCCGTATTACATACATCAAGGTCTATTTTAGGCTTTCACATTGGATTATGTACAAGACTTAGATCTGTCTATTTTAAGTTAGTATATACACACATGTATACATCCACAGAGTTTCGGGAGAATCTACCCCTATTTGTTCTATTCTTATATACATATTTTTATTTGACTATTTGACCTATAATACCACAATGGTTTCAATATTTCAATAAATAAATTGAGCTCTAAATAATGATGTTTATATTGTTCACAGAATAGCCCAAACTGTTTGATTCCGTGGCTGGGTTACGTATTCGTTTACATTATAGTTTATCTTGTCGGTGTTATAATTAACTCTATATCATATTTTTCAATTGGAAATGTCGGTGCAGCTTGCAGCTTCATTATAAGTGGAATTGTGGGAATCAGTAAGTAAAAGCTTTTTTTTATTTTGTATGATATATATCAAATAAAGAATAGCAAAAGTTACATTTTTTTTCTAGGTCTCCAATTTTACTTCTTCCTGGTGGTTTACAGTTTATACAGATTATTGAAGACTCCAGAGATACCTCCCTATCCCGATTTCGCCCGAGGTAGGGAAATGGCATAAATGAGCAATTGAAAATCTCATTATCACATTCATTTCATCTATGTTAATTGTCGTTGTATTGAAATATAACATTTAATAAATCAGAGAATTTTCTAAATAATCTTTATATTTTTACTTTCTTGGTTGTTTTTTTACATTAAAATATGTACTAGCCAAAATGTTCGACATTGTTCCGGATGGTTAAAAATTTTAAACACAAGCTAAAAATGGAAGCGCTTAAAAAAGGGGTTGCCAGACATCCCTATTTGAGCGATCCCTGTCCCGAGTTCAACAGACAAATCCCGAGTCCCGCAATGCCTCTGAAAATCCAGACTTAACAAAATTTGTATATGTACAATTATGTACAATTATGTACATAATATGTATATATGTAAATAGAAATGGTTTAACTTTAAAAATAACATATTTCAATCCATCAAAGTCTTGTCCTTAAACCAAACATGAAAATCGAATTTTCTTCAATTGCAAAATTAACAAAAATTATTTAATATTATTATTTGCAATGTTGACCTTCTATAAGTAGATGTCTGTTTATTAAACAAATGTTTACTGAAGCAAACGAGAGAAAAATTGAGAAATGGACAATATTTTTTAAATAATGTGTTTAAAATTGTAATCCACATCCATTCAATTTTACAATCCATTGCAATTTTCGAAAGAATATTTAGTCTAATAAGTCCAAATGGATAAAGGAGAGAAACAGATTATTGTTAGAAACCGTAGAAGCTGAATTAATGCAATTGTAAAGACTTTAGGAAATTCTTATCAATCAAAGCTGGCGAAAATATTTTGAAACAAGTTAAAAGTTTGGAAAAACTTTTAATAAAACTGTTATGATTGCATATTTTTTTGTATTTAAACCAAAATATAATTCCTGTAATTGTATCTATTATATTTTAATAGCTGTGATTTCTGTCGATTAATTAGTGACTATAGTTTAATTAAATTTACATATGTAATTTAATTAAAAATATGTTTTTCTTAATTTCTTCATTAATTATTAAACTTCTTTTTAATCCCAAATTTGGTGATTTTATATCAAAATCTGTAGGTTTGCAATTTAGTATAAATAGTCAAAATTTTATCATCTTCACAAGATTCTAATATACATATTTACTGCCAAAATGAATTCAATATACATACATATGTGCATATTTATATGAATTTGAACCCAAGCAAATCTGGCTACAAAAACCATCCACAACCTAATTGTGAGTCCATCTAATTATAATACCATGAGAAAGTATACAAAATTCGGGGTTTTTTTAGCAAACGAACAATCCTTATCTAATATATAATTTCGAAAGAGACTTTGTAACTATGTAAGTATGTAATTTTGGTTGATAACATCGAAAACAATCAAAGTTTCTATGACAACGATTCGATATAATTTTTTTTCGATTCAAATGAATTTAATAAAAAACAGATTAATATTTACTATTAGATTCGCCATGTTTATGCTATTTTTAATAGAAATACTGAGCGAAGCCGGGTAAAACAACTAGTCTATGTAATTTTGAAAGCGACTTTGTAACTATGTATGTAAGTATGTAATGTTGGTTGATAGCATCGAAAATAAATCAAAGTTTATATGACGACGATTCGATATTCGATATGTTTAGTATTTCTTAAGTACCTACATATTAAATAGTATTATTTCATTAAAATAAATAAACGAACGTGATAATTTATTTTTAAATTATTTTATATCATTTATGAGCGATTTTGATTTTGGATTATTATTTTCAGGCTAATTGGAATCCCAATACCATACCAATACCATACCATACCAATGTAAAGAGTTTGAACCATTGAAGTTAATGTTCATTCTACCATTCTACTTCAATGGTTTGAACAATGTCACGCCAAAGTGAGAATACTCCCCCAGACACCAAGGGTTTTTATCAATTGTGATATATCTTATCAAATAAAATGATAAGCGATTATATTAATAAAAAAACAAGCTTGCGAATACTTAGTTCAAATTGTTTTGTGGAATGAAACGCGTGGAATCAAGATCATCAATTAAGAGGAAGCGAATTAATCCTTATTCTTAAAGATATATATATATATATATATATATATATATATATATATATATATATATATATATATATATTATTTATCCATTGTATCAATAAAAATATATTTTATTTAATTTATTATTATATTGAAATACATTTCAGTAATTTGATTGAATAAATCGAATAATTTGAAATGGTTTCTTTTAATTCTTATATGTATTTATAATTATATAATATTTTTAAATTTGGATTGAAAAAAAACATGGTTTCACAAATAAAGCGCAGTTTTATTTTATAACCCCTTCATTATCGGATAAATACAGTCATAAAATGAATTTATTCCCAAACATACATATATCGGGTTATTATTCAAATAAAATGATAAGCAACAGCACAGCTACACATATTGGACTGATAGAAATTGCGAATAGTTTGAAGTAGTTTGTCGAGTGATATAGTCATTTGTCATCGGCAATCATTTGAAGTACGTATTGAATAATATTACATGTTTTAGTATACAGGATTACTTACAGAATCGGTTGATAATTTCAGAAATTCAGGCGAATAAATCAAAATGGAACTTCCACAGTTGGATTCATGCTGTTGCGGTTGTACACTGAAAACCGGTGCCAAAATTGTTGGAATAGTTGATGCGGTAAGACAATCTTCTTAATTATGTACTATTAAATTGTTTTATTTGCATTGGTAATTTTTAAACATATAATATTAAAAAAATAGCTTTCTTAATTAAAATTTAATGCTTTTATTTATTATGCTTATATGTTTAACCAAAAATAATTTGGCGAAAAACTTTGTGTCGCCATGTTTATGATTTTTTTACTATATGTATAGTTAGGGTTGCCATAATTGTCAAGCATTGATACTGGACATTTAAGTGCTACATAAATAAAACATGGAAAAGTAGGTAGGCAATAGTTTATTTTAAAATATCTTTTTTAGCCCAATCGTATTTTAACGATGATTTAACTTTTTTAATTAAATCGCTTTCCTCTTTTACGTGATTAAAAAATTGGGCGCAAGTCATTTTAAAATTATACTGGCAAACCAAAATTGCCTCAACTGCCTCAACTGCCAGCTTATTTCTTTCATCCGACCATTGTGTTGACATCAGGGAAAATATTCTCTCCACATTGGCATTGTGGGCTGGAATGGCAAATATTCACATAGTTTTATTAAACATGACTTCTGTTCAATATGCTTGGTATCTCTAAAAAACTTCAGCCATTTCTCTTCCATACTCAATTTCAGCGTTGCCACCGAATTGGCGTAGTAACGGCACCCGGTCCATTCTCAGAAGTGACAGCGATAGCGTGGGACTGAGTGTCGTGAGCATACATATCCGGGTACTAGCCTAAACAATAGGGAAGTAACCGGACGTCGAAGATGCCCTGAGCGACCTGTCCTTTATAAGGAGGTACTTAGACCATATCAAGACATTCTGGACGGAGCACTACCAGTGTGTGTATCTCCTTAATCACCAATTAATGCTGTGACACGACCTTGGCCTTTTACTTGGATCCTCCACCCACCCCTACGCAACAATATTAAACGATTACAATAACCATGATAACATTATTGCAACATGTAAATTAAAGTGAATATTCAATTACCATTGCAGGTATTGGGAATAATAATTTTTATCACGTCAATCTCAGTCAGCGTCGTATTTAATGATCCTAGCATTGACACCACAATAGAAGTGGGAGGGAAACAAACCCTATACAACATATTTGTGAATTATTCAGTCTTCAGCGTTATATACGTGATTATGGCCATAATGCTAATCTTCGGAGCATCAAAAGTAAGACACTATTTTTTTTATATTTATCTTATTTATAGTATTATTAAGAATAAACTGTAGAAATATACATGTATGTTTCCTTTTATTTAATATGGCATGACTGGGTGGAATGGCATATCAAGAAACCTGATTCTTCGAATTCCGTATTACTTTTCTGATACAGCGAGTTTCCGGAGAATCTACCTCCATTCGCTCTTTACTTATATACATATTTTTATTTGGCCGTTGTGATGCAATAGGTTGACCTATAATACCATAATGTTCACAATATTTCAATAAATAAATGGAGCTCTAAATAATTATCTTTATATTGTTTACAGAATAGCCCAAACTGTTTGATTCCGTGGCTGGGTTATGTATTCGTTTACATTATAATTAAACTTGTCCGTGTTAAAATTAACTCTATATCATTATTTTCAATTGGTTATGTCCGTCCAGCTTGCAACGTCATTATAAGTGGAGTTTTGGAAATCAGTAAGTAAAAGTTTTTTTTTTTAATTTGTATGATATATCAAATGAAAGAATTGCAAGTTACATTTTTTTTCTAGGTCTCCAATTTTACTCCTTCCTGGTAGTTTACTTTTTATACAGGTCATTAAAGAATCCTTCAACATATCCAAATTTCACCCGAGGTGGGCAAATGGCATAAATGAGCAATTGAAAATCTCATTATCACATTCATTTAATCTGTGTTAATTGTCGTTGTATTGTAATATAACATTTAATAAATCAGAGAATTTTCTAAATAATCTTTATATTTTTACTTTCTTAGTTGTTTTTTTTTATATTAAAATATATACTAGCCAAATTGTACGACATTGGCCAGATTGTTAAAAATTTTAAACACAAGCAAAAAATGGAAGCGTTTTTTCAAAAACAGGGCACCCTACCAGGGTTGTCAGACATCCCTATTTGAGCGGGACTGTCCCGAGTTCAACAGACAAATCCCGAGTCCCGCATTGCCTTTGAAAATCCAGACTTAACAAAAAGTATGTATATGCACAAATATGTATAGGTATATGCAGTGGCGGACTGGCCATACAAGCGAACATGCCCGATGGCATGTGGGCCCCACTATCTGTTAGAAAATATGGGCCCTCAGTAAAATTAAATAACTTTTTAACTATTTCACGTGTATAAAAATTTATAGGATATTGCAACTTTGGGACCTAAAGTTTGGGTATTTCAACAAAACAAATTTCTTACGATATACACAAATAACTAATACCTGCTTTAACAGCCCAAGGATCGGTTAACTTTTTTTATTAGGCTTGAAATGTAAGTTTCAACATTTGCGTGGGCCCTTTTGCCGGGCCTATTCCAACCTCAAGATTATGTATATACCAATAATATGTATATAAACAATAATATGTATATAAATAATAATATGTATATAAACAACTAACTACTGAAATGAAAATGGGAATAAACAAATTTTCGTATATAAACTGAATTGCTTAAAACAATTTTGATAGGACGATTCATCATCAACCAGCGATTTAAATTTACTTCATATTTTCAAATAACATTTGATTATACTTCGATGATATAGTAAGATTTAAATACACAATTTTAAACAGTTTCCGAATATAAAATCTATTCCTTATCTAGACACATCCATGTAAATAGAAATATAGGATAGGGGCCCCCTCCCCAAAATCCCGATTTTCGATTAACATTAATTGAAAATATTATGCATTTTTTTCAGGGACGTAATTTGGGGGGGCCATAGGGGGGCACTCGCCTAAATTAAGGAATAGTGTGAATTTAGAAAATATTATGAATTTAATTATTAATGAGATACTATGGATCTATGAATGCTACGTTTATTTCTTATGTATGTTACTTTTGGGTAACTAATAAAATAATCGCTGCTATGTGCTTTGAAAAAAAACAAAACAAAACTTTATCTAATGTTATTACGTACATACATATGTATGTACATAGATAAAGTGAAAAGACAGTCGGTAGAAATTAAGTTAATTGATAGTTTTTTGGTGACTCAGTTTGATTAATATTGACTATGTAAAGATTTGTGGAAAAAAATTTGCGCTTTTTTCTCTTTTTACATAATATTTTTTTATAATTACTTTTTCAAAAATAAGCTTATTTTTTTCATATTTTATAACTCAATAAGGTAAATCCAATTTTTAAAAATAAAATAAAATCAAAATAAAATAATAAATAAATTAAAAATAAAATCCATTTTTATTCCGTAAAGTAAAAGTAAAAGCCGCTTTTATGCCGCATTCTTTTATGATGCATTCTATTTACCTAGGACAAGGGTTAAAACGAAATATACAATATAGTTTATGGATCTATTTTGCTTTTGCCATTTTTCTTGTACCTAAATTTGTTTATTCCCAATTTTGAAAAAAAAATTTCCCTTGATTTTTAGCGTGATGGAAAGAAGAAAATTTTGTTATATGGGGGGGGGGGGGCAAATTATTTTAACCCTGGGTGGGCCCCCTTTGACTTCTGGCATGCACTGATTTCAGTCCCAGTCCGCCACTGGGTATATGTAAATAGAAATGGTTTGACTTTAAAAATAACATATTTCAATCCATCAAAGTCTTGTCCTTAAACCAAACATGAAAATCGAATTTTCTTCAACTGCAAAATTAACAAAAATTATTTAATATTTTTGCAATGTTGACCTTCTATAAGTAGATGTCTGTTTATTAAACAAATTTTTACTAATGCAAACGAGGAAAAAAAATGAGAAATGGACAATATTTTTTAAATACCATTCCACTTACAATAATGTGTTTAAAATTGTAGCCCACATCCATTCAATTTTATAATCCACTGCAATTTTCAAAAGAATATTTAGTCTAATTAGTGCAACCTGGAGAAAGGAGAGAAACAGATTATTGTTAGAAACCTAAGAAGCTGAATTAATGCAATTGTAAAGACTCTAGGAATTTTTTATCAAGCAAAGCTGGCGAACATATTTTGAAAGAAGTTAAAAGCTAGGAAAAAACTTTTAATAAAACTGTTATGATTGCATAATTTTTTTGCATTTAAACAAAAATATAATTCCTGTAATTGTATCCATTATATTATAATAACTGTAATTTCTGTCGATTATTAAGTGACTATTTTAAGTTCTCTTCTACATATATACGTACATATGTACTTAATTACTTACATTATAATTTAATTAAAAATATTTTTTCTTAATTTCTTCATTCATTCTTAAACTTAAATAATAGTGAATGTCCTGATCTGTAATTTTAGAAATCTGGCAACACTGCCCCCTATACACCGAGCTCTCACCCCTTTCGAAAAAATACTATCCCAAATTTGGTGATTTTGTATCAAAATCTGTAGGTTTGCAATTTCGTATAAATTGTCAAGATTTGAAATGCAGAAATGAATTCAATATACATTTGTATGTACATACATATATGTATCTAGGAATTCAAACCCAAGCAAAGCTGGCTACAAAAACCATCCACAGCTCAATGAGTCCATCTATTTATAATATCATAAGAAACTTTTTTATCAAACGAACAATCCTTATACTTTATATGGTAGAAAAATATAGAAAAATAGAGTAAGTACCAAAAAATGTTTTTACAAATTTGCTTATTGAAAATATGATGTATAAATTTGAATTTTGATAAATCTATATTTACTACTTTGACGAAAATATATCTAAATTGAACTGAACGCTTAAATTAACTATGTATGTATGTTTAGTATTTCTTAAGTGCATATTAAATTACATTATTTCATTAAAATAAATAAACGAACGCGATAATTTATTTTCAAATTATTTTATATCATTTATGAGCGATGTTTGATTTTGAATTATTATTTTCAGGCTAATTGGAATCCCAAATTCATACCAATCTAAAGTGTTTGAACAATGACGCACCAAAGTAAGAATACTCCCCCAGACACTAAGGGTTTTTATCAATTGTGATATATCTTATCAAATAAAATGATAAGTGATTATATTAATAAAAAAAACAAGTTTGCGAAGACTTGGTTCAAATTGTTTTATGGAATGAAATGCGTGGAATCAAGATGATCAATTAAGAGGAAGCGAATTAATCATTATTCTTAAAGATATATAGGTACACATATCTTCTTATCACTTTTATTTATCCATTGTATTGATAAAAAGATATTTTATTAAATATATTATTATATTAAAATACATTTCAGTAATTTGATTTGAATAAATCGAATAATTTGAAATAGTTTCATTTAATTCTTATATCTATACTTGTATAATATTTTTAAATTTAGATTAAACATGGTTTCACAAGTAAGGCGCAGTTTTAAATTATAACTCTTTCACTATCGAATAAAAACATAATCTAAATACAGTCATGAAATGATTAGCAACAGCACTACTACATATAATATATTGGGCATATAGAAATTGCGAATAGTTCGAAATATTTCATCAAGTGATATATAGTGATTTGTGGTATGCAATCGTTTGAAATACGTATTGAATATTATTACATGTTTTAGTTTACAGGATTACTTACAGAATCAGTTGATAATTTCAGTAATGCAGGCGAATAAATCAAAATGGGACTTCCACAGTTGAATACATTCTGTTGCGGTTGTACGCTGAAAACCGGTGCCATAATTGTTGGAGTAGTGGATGCGGTAAGACAATCTTCTTGATTATATATTATTAGATTGTTTTATTTGCATTGGTAATTTTTAAACAGATACTATAAAAAAATAAGCTTTCTTAATTAAAATTTAATACTAATATATTTTTTGCTTATAAGTTTATCCATAAAGAATTTGGTGAAATACATTGTCTAGACATGTTTATGATTTTTTTACTAGAGTGTATGATTCAAACCTATATTAATAATGAAACAAAATTAATTTAAAAAAGTGAAGACCATTGAAAATAAATTAAATAACAAAAAAAAATTGATATAATTTAGTAGTGGGGTTTTAATTCAAACATTTAATCAAAATGGTCGAAATATTTCTGATACTTCACTTCAAATATACCAAAATTCACATTCCTTAGATCTGAATTTATGTGATTCATTTGACGTACAATGAGAAAGTGTAAAAACAGTTTTAATATGAGTAGTTTAGTGCAAATGATACAGAGCTATACAGATATCAAATCAAATGCTTTTTTTTATAATTACACATATTGACAAAAATTGGAATATCCCAAGGCATTTCAGTGAGGTTTAGATATATGTAATTCTTATCGATGATATTAAACGATTACAATGATAACATCACTGCAACATCACTGCAACATGTATGTAAATTAAAGTGAATATTCAATTACCATTACAGATATGGGTAATAATAATGTTGATCGTTTCAATCTTAGTCAGCGTTGTATTGAATGATCCTAGCATTGACACCACAACAGAAACGGGAGACGAACAAACCCTATATAGCATGTTTGTGGCTTATTCAGTCTTCAGCGCCATATACTTGATCATGGCCATAATGCTAATCGTTGGAGCATCAAAAGTAAGACACTATTATTTTATATTTATCTTGTAAATAAATAAATGTGCCGAGTTTTTGGCCGGGTCTCCACCATATGGACTTGGTGTGAATTGTTGTAAATGCAAAATTAAGTATTATTAAGAATAAAATTTGGAAATGTACATGTATGTACATATTTCCTTTTATTTAATATGGCATGACTGGGTGGAATGGCATATCATGAAAACCAATTCTCCGAATTCCGTATTACATACATCAAGGTCTATTTTAGGCTTTCACATTGGATTATGTACAAGACTTAAGTTAGTATATACATATGTACATGTATACATCCAGAAAGTTCTTTGCTTTTCTGATACAGCGAGTTTCGGGAGAGTCTACCCCTATTTGTTCTATTCTTATATACATATTTTTATTTGACTATTTGACCTATAATACCACAATGGTTTCAATATTTCAATAAATAAATTGAGCTCTAAATAATTATGTTTATATTGTTCACAGAATAGCCCAAACTGTTTGATTCCGTGGCTGGGTTACGTATTCGCTTACATTATAGTTTATCTTGTCGGTGCTATAATTAACTCTATATCATATTTTTCACTTGGAAATGTCGGTGCAGCTTGCAGCTTCATTATAAGTGGAATTTTGGGAATCAGTAAGTAAAAGCTTTTTTTTTAATTTTGTATGATATATATCAAATAAAGAATAGCAAAAGTTACATTTTTTTTCTAGGTCTCCAATTTTACTTCTTCCTGGTGGTTTACAGTTTATACAGATTATTAAAGAATCCTCTAAAGTGTCGACCAACCACTTCAAATATCGCCACAGATGCTGAAATACCCTTGACGCCTTCAAACGCGCAGTCTATTGTGGACAATTTATAATAAATTTAAGTTAATGATATTTTCATTTAATATTGTGATGATACTTCCACTTACAATAATGTATATAAAATTATAACCCACATCCATTCAATTTTACAATCCATTGCGATTTTGGAAAGAATATTTATTCTAATTATTGCAACCTGGAGAAAGAATTGTATCCATTATTTATTTATTTATTTATTTATTTATTTGGAAAATTTACAGTTTATTAAGTTACATAGATTGATAGTAAAAAAAATATAATTATGTTAAGTAAACCATTAATAATTTTCACATATAGGTAAAAAAAAGAAAAGCTCAAACATTTAAAATAAGAAAAGAGTAGGAAAATAAAGCACATGGAAATAAGGAACATGGAAAGTACACAGAATAAAATATAGCAATGTAATAAAAATAAGATAAATTGTAAAACGTAAATAGAAATTGGCAATTGATGAGTACGTAGTGATAGACGTGTAGATATCCAGAAGCATAAATATCAGCAGTTATGTGTATATGAATATAAATATACACATACATACTTGCATCCATAGAAGCGATACGGAATTACCGAGCAAACCATCACTCGTGATACCAATTGAGTTAAAATAAAATTAATAAAGCGAATTATATAGTTTTTTGGCAAGTATTTGTTCATAATATAATAATAAACAATGATTTAGATGACAATTGACAATAGAATTGAAAATAAAGTGCGTTTAGAAATATAAGAAAGAACCAATAATTAATAATGAAAACAAAAACCATAATATATGGGCAGAATTGATAGAGTGCGTAAAGATAGACGTATAAGCCTACATGCGTAGGTAAGCATAGACATATGTATACAAATGAACATGCATCAATAATTATAAACAAAGATATAGAACTATTGTTCAAATAATAATCATTGATGGTAGTAAATGAATCTGAACATATATTAACAAAGTGAAATATGGAATTAACCAGTTTATATTCTTTAACAATAATATTAATATTAAGACAATAATCAATAATAGAAGTGAAACTATAGTTATAAATAGAGCAAAAAGTATGGAAGAAATTACAGTAAAAAATGTAATTGCATGTACAAGTATATGTAATTATAAATGAAGATATAGAATCAATTATCAAACAACAGTTATTGATGATAGCAATTGAATTGAAATAAGTATTAGTAAAATAAAATATGGAATTAGTTAGTGTATATTCTTTGATAATAATATTTATATTCAAATAATTATTATTAATAAAAGTGAAAATATAGTAAAAAATATGGTGGAAAATACAGTAAAAAATAAAGTAAGAAATGTAGATATAAAATATAGAGAAGAGAATAACAGGATCGGTAAATATAATTATCACATAAAAGAGAAGGTAAGAAAAATATAAATAAAAAATTAGAATTGATTGCTTATTCATTGAAAAAATATTTATATAATCTTTTTTAGGTCGTCCAAAGTCTTTATGTGTAGAATCTTTGAAGTGGAGTTTTTTCTTAAAAGTATGTTTGAATTTCTTACCCAGACGTATTGAAACCCCTTATCTTTAGCATAGGATTTTGTTTTGGTCAAAAGTTGTTTATTGGCAATGGTTAATTGATCATTTATGTAGATTTTGGTATTATCAACACCAACACCTATATCATTAACTGTGAGATTCTTGTGTTTACGGGTAGTCGCAACAAAGTCTTCTTTAATATATCTATTGATGAAGCTCACTACAAGTAGTTTATCCGAAGTGCGGGTGGGAACTCTTGTGATATAATTAATTTCTGATTTTGGAATATTACAATTTACAGTTTTGGAGATCGAGTCAAAAATATTAAAGACATTTTCATTATTTTTACAAGGGATTCCTTTTATTTCAACATTGTTGAGCCTTAATCTCTGTTCATTGCTTGCGATTTTATTTTGTAATACATCAACAATATTCTTAAGTGACTCGATGTCTTTCACTTTATCCTCTACTGCACTTATCCTACTTTCGGCCTCAATAATCTTTGAACTGTTAAATTCACATGTTGCTTTGAGGTCGCTAATATCAGTTTTTATCGTTTTTATGTCCTCTGCAAGCGACGGCAGGCATGATATGTTACGTTTGATATCAAGGATCTCCTTAAGTAGTGTACCCAATGACGGCGAAGGTGAAATTATATTTTAATAGCTGTGATTTCTGTTGATTATTAAGTGACTATTTTTATAAATTCTCTTCTACATACTACATACGTATGTACTTATTTACATACATTATAATTTAATTAAAAATATGTTTTTCTTAATTTCTTCATTAATTACAAAACTTATTTTTTATCCCAAATTTGGTGATTTTATTTCAAAATCTGTAGGTTTGCAATTTCGTATAAATTGTCAAAATTTGATCATCTTCACACGATTCCAATATACATATTTAATGCCGAAATGAATTCAATATATGTACATATGTGCATATTTCTATGAATTTGAACCCAAGCAAATCTGGCTACAAAAACCATCCACAACCTAACTATGAGTCCATCTAATTATAATACCATGAGAAAGTATACAAATTTTTTTTAGCAAACGAACAATCCTTATCTAATATATAATTTCGAAAGAGACTTTGTAACTATGTAAGTATGTAATTTTGGTTGGTAGCATCAAAAACAATCAAAGTTTCTATGACGACGATTCGATATATATTTTTTTCGATTCAAATAAATTTAATAAAAAAACAAATTAATATTTACTATTAGATTCGCCATGTTTAAGAAGGCTGGACACCAGCGCCTTGTCCATACAAACGTATTACACTTCTCCCTTCCTCAATTATGGCACTAGAGAAATTATTATATATGCTATGGATATCCACCATTGGCATGTTTCTGTGGTTTTATTTTTTTTATTAGTTATTTTTTATAGGAGCTAGGAGCCGCCAAACATCTATAAAATCGCCTCTTTTTTACACCTACGAAAAGAGTCCAGTGAGCTTATTTGATGGTTGATACTTAAAAACATACGAGCACACGAGCATAGAAAATATCTTTATCATACCGATGATGATTTTTTTTTTTTAATTGGTCCAGTTTTGGATGTATATGTATATTATCGCATTCACTCGATGTATATATATATATATATATATATATATATATATATATATATATATATATATATATATATATATATATCGAAGAAAGGAACGGCAACAAAATTAAGATTTCGAGTATACAGCCCTTTTATTTATAATACAAATACTGAGCTAAGCCGGGTAAAGCAACTAGTCTTATATGGATACTGAAACAAAATTAATTTAACAAAGTGAAGACCATTGAAAATAAATCAAATAACAAAAAATAAAATAAAATTTGAAATAAAGAATTAATATAATTTAGTAATGGTTTTCAATTCAAATATTTAATCAAAATATTACTGATACTAATGAACTTCACTTCAAATATGCCAAAATTCACAGTCCTTAGACCTGATTCATTTGACGTACAATGAGAAAGTGTAATAACAGTTTCAATATGAGTAGTTTGGTGCAAATGATACAGATATCAAATCAAATGCTTTTTTTTATAATTTTTCATAGTGGCAAAAATTGGAATATCCCAAGGCATTTAAGTGAGGTTTAGATATATGTATGTAATTCTTATCGAATATATTAAACGATTACAATAACCAGGATAGCATCATTGCAACATGTATGTAAGTTAAAGTGAATATTCAATTACCATTACAGGTATGGGGAATAATAATGTTGATCGAGTCAATAGTCAGCGTTGTATTGAATGATCCTAACACTGACACAACAGAATTTTGAGACAATCTAACCCTAACCCTAGTCTTCAGAATCATTACAAGGTTTTTTGTTTCTGAAAGAACCAAAGTTTTTGTAATTTGTTTATTCAATTATTTTATATCATTTATGAGCGATGTTTGATTTTGAAATATTATTTTCAGGCTAATTGGAATCCCAAATGCATACCAATGTAAAGTGTTTGAACAATGACGCACCAAAGTGAGAATACTCCCCCTGACACCGTTTTTATCAATTGTGATATATCTTATCAAATAAAATGATAAGCGATTATATTAATAAAAAAAACAAGCTTGCGAATACTTAGTTCAAATTGTTTTGTGGAATGAAACAATTTGAATCATTATTCTTAAAGATATATATGTACATAGTTACACATATCTTCTGGGCCAAAGGTATCATTTTTATTTATCCATTTTATTAATAAAAAATATTTTATTTAATGTATTATTATATTGAAATATATTTCAGTAATTTGATTGAATAAATCGAGTACATAATTTGAAATGGGACTTCCGTACATAAATAATTGTTGCTGCGGCTGCACGCTGAAATCTGGTTCCATAATCTTAGGAATCATAGATTCGGTAATATAACATTATTAATTCGGTGGTTTTCTATATTATTTTGAGGACAAATACATTTTAAGTATATACATATGTCAATTATCTTTTATATATTAAGTAGGATCTTTTGAATATTAACTGAAATTAAATTTTACACAGTTAATGTTTTATCAATATCAATTGTGCTACATATAGATCATATTTAAAAAATGTCGGTTACATTTTATATTTGATTAATAAGTATTATCATGGAGGAAAGTATGTATGTATTTTTTTTAATAATTCAAATGAATTGAGTATAGAAAAAAAACAATGTTTAGGCAGATTGTCAAAGTTCACTAATCATTGTTTAGAAATTATGATTTTATGAAATGATAGATTTATTTAAATACAAATCTTTTAATCAAAACGCACGTTTTTACTGCCAAAAAGATGATTTATCAGATGTTTTCGATTGTGTTTCCGTAATAATGTGAGATATTTGATTGTATGTGTTGCTATCAACTCTATGAAACATATCTGTGATTTCAGAATATGATTTATATACCTACATATCAACTGATATTCCGTATCAAAAATCTGTAAACCATTTTGATTGATCTTTTGAAAATTAATTAAATGTCAATTGAATTTTATTCATCATCAGACATTAAAATTTATTTAATATTTAATCAAATTTAACATGGAAATATTGGAATCGAATTTTTGGGGATAAGAAAATTCTAAAGAAGTATGCTATTAAATATTACATAATTTCTTAAGCTACGGAACTCCAAAATTTTTATAATAAAAAATTAAACTGTAATTAATGTAAAATATTTGATGAACATTTATCAATTTTAATAAATGTACTAAAATGTACTAAAATTGAATGCAATACTAATAAATAATAATAATAATTATAAATAATAATAATTTATAAACACATATCTTCTAATCTATAATTTGGAAAGAGACTTTGTATGTATCCTTGGTCGTCGTCGTCCGTAGAACGGTGACGTCATCGAACACGTGATTCGATTTTTTTTTTTTTTTCGATCCATGGGCGCCGATTTGTTTTTTTCGATTCAATGGATTCACCCCCGCGGGGGCGCAAGGCGAGTAGCTTCATGGGGCCCCGCCAGGGGCGCAGCCCCGTGGGGCCCCGGGGGGGCCCAGCCTCATGGGGCGCAGCCCCATGGGGCTCAAAAGGGGGCGCCACAAGGGGCGCAGCCCCGTGGGGCCCCGTGGGGCCCCGAAGGGGGCCTGGGGGGCCCAGCCTCATGGGGCGCAGCCCCATGGGGCTCAAAAGGGGGCGCCACAAGGGACGCAGCCCCGTGGGGCCCAGCCTCATGGGGCGCAGCCCCATGGGGCTCAAAAGGGGGCGCCACAAGGGGCGCAGCCCCGTGGGGCCCCGGGGAGGCCCAGCCTCATGGGGCGCAGCCCCATGGGGCTCAAAAGGGGGCGCCACATGGGGCGCAGCCCCGTGGGGCCCCAGCCTCATGGGGCGCAGCCCCATGGGGCTCAAAAGGGGGCGCCACAAGGGACGCAGCCCCGTGGGGCCCCGAAGGGGGCCCGGGGGGCCCAGCCTCATGGGGCGCAGCCCCATGGGGCTCAAAAGGGGGCGCCACAAGGGGCGCAGCCCCGTGGGGCCCCGGGGGGGCCCAGCCTCATGGGGCGCAGCCCCATGGGGCTCAAAAGGGGGCGCCACATGGGGCGCAGCCCCGTGGGGCCCCGAAGGGGGCCCGGGGGGCCCAGCCTCATGGGGCGCAGCCCCATGGGGCTCAAAAGGGGGCGCCACAAGGGGCGCAGCCCCGTGGGGCCCCGAATGGGGGCCCGGGGGGCCCAGCCTCATGGGGCTCAAAAGGGGGCGCCACAAGGGGCGCAGCCCCGTGGGGCCCCGAAGGGGGCCCGGGGGGCCCAGCCTCATGGGGCGCAAGCCCTAATAGGCATTAACTAAGGGGGGCGAAGCCCTAGACGGCAATTAATCATGGGGGCGCGGAGGGGCGAAGCCCTAAAAGGCAACTGATCATGGGGGCGAAGCCTTAGACGGCATTTAATCATGGGGGCGCGGAGGGGCGAAGCCCTAAAAGGCATTAACTAAGGGGGGCGAAGCCCTAAACGGCAATTAATCTTGGGGGCGCGGGGGGCGAAGCCCTAAAAGGCATTAACTAGGGGGGGCGAAGCCCTAGACGGCATTTAATCATGGGGGTGCGGAGGGGCGAAGCCCTAAAAGGCATTAACTAAGGGGGGCGAAGCCCTAGACGGCTTTGAATCATGGGGGCGCGGAGGGGCGAAGCCCTAAAAGGCAACTGATCATGGGGGCGAAGCCCTAAACGGCAATTGCTCATGGGGCGTGGAGGGGCGAAGCCCTAGAAGGCAAAGGCTCAGGGGGGTGCCGAGGGCGAAGCCCTAGAAGGCAAAAAAAAAAATTTGATTTTTTTTTTGATTTTTTTAAATTTTTTTTTTGATTTTTTTTTTTATTTTTTTTTTGATTTTTTTTTTATTTATTTTTTATTTTTTTATTTATTTTTTTTTTTAATTTTTTAATATATTTTTTTTTTTTAATTAAATTAGCTTAGTCATGTTTAAGCGGTTTATATTATAAACACTGAGCGAAGCCGGGTAATACAGCTAGTAAAATATAAAAATAGCGTTATTGAGAAAAGTAGTTTATGTTTTGCAAATCTACAATTTTCAATATTCAGAACCACTAAAGTCACTCGCCGAAGCAACACTGAGCAGTTCTTCTATACATATTATACATACATATTCTTTTCGTTTATAAAACTTTAATTTAATTCCCAATTTTGAAAACTTCATCTAGTATTGCATTACCAAATGCTCACCAAAATTAATATTGAATCTACCATTGCAGATAGCAGGAGCAATACTATTAATTACATCAGTCTCAATATGTATCGCAACAGAATATAATGATTCTGTATATGACATGTATGTGGCTTTATCAGTCTTCAGTGCTTTGTATACGGTAATGGCCATCATGATGACAATCGGAGCAGCCAGAGTGAGATTTTAGCGCCAACACATTTAATTTATAGATTGATTTTCAAATGTGACCTCTACATTTTTCTTTGTGGCAGGATAAGCCTGGCTTGATGGCTCCATGGTTGATCTACATATTCATTTACATTGTGGTTTATGTCGTCGGTGCTATAAACAATTCCGTATCATATTTTTCACATGGAATGGTCGCTGAAGGTGTCAGTCTTATTATAAGTGCAATTTTGGGAATCTGTAAGCACCTTGTACCTTGATTTATATTTTATGACATTCATAACACTCACTAACACTCGCTTTTCTACAGTTCTACAAGGATACTTCTTCCTGGTGGTTTATAGTTTATACAGGAACTTGAAGAATCCACCAGGTCAAGGGTACCCACCTGGTCAAATGTACCCGCCAAATCTGGTTTATCCACCAGGTCAGGTATATCCTCCGGGTCAGACATATCCACCGGGTCAGGTATATCCACCGGGACAGGTATATCCTCCGGGACAGGTATATCCTCCGGGGCAGGTATATCCTCCGGGTCAAGTATATCCTCCGGGTCAAGCATATCCACCGGGCCAAGAATACCCGCCACCTCCAGCATATCCGAATTTCGCACGAAATGGACAACCTACAGATGATTCGTCAACGATTAATCAGAATTAATCTCATGAAAAATTGGAATCACTTTCACACCATTAACTCTCGTTATATTAAATTGAAAATAAAATTTCTTATGTTTCTCAATTTCTGTTATTATCAAAAATGTATGGATGACCCCATCCAGCTATCCCATACATATTCGTAACTGTTCAAAAAATTGACCCTTTTTTCATTTGAAATTGTTTCATTTCAAATTAAACCATTTTCATTTCAAATTGACCCATTTTCAATTTCAATTTGAAATGAAAAAGGTTTAATTCGAAATGAAAAAGGATCAGTTTGGAATGAAAAACGTTATAATGTTGCTTTTTTTTTGAAAATACAATGTTCTAAATCTAAATTTTTAATCAAGTATTATATCAATTCCTATCTAAAATCTCCTGTTCAAATATCAATGGGTATAACATTAATGAAAATAGCATCCAAATGTGCTTAAATTTAATAGACAGTTTACTGGAGTACAACTATGAAGTATTATTCATAGTTGTGAGATTAACAAGTTAAGAAATTAAGTCAGTTAACGAGATATTAAGAAGTGCATCTGCAGTGATAAAATTATTGTGAGTGTAGATAAGGATTCTAGAAATATTTAAAATCATTTGATGACTGTGATTATGAGAAAATTAATTAAATTAATCATACAAAATGATTGTTATTAGGATGGGGGTATCTCAATATCTCAAAATATTTTTCTGTAACAATTATTAATTTTATTTACAACAGAGTAAATCATTTAATTTTTTTTTACTTAAGAGAATATTCTATTGGAATTTACATAAAATTTTTGTCAGCAATATAACTGACGAGTCCTGGGTTGACCTCGATTAAAAATAATTTATTTGGAGTACTTCTGCAGAGCTGCTGGTCAGACTTGAATATTTGTGACTCGAAGTCAAACATTTCCTATCAGAGTTTGCCTATAATAGTCGTTTCCATTCGACATTAATTAATTAAGTTTTCTATTGGTGATTTACATATATTGTTTATGTATATGTAGGTAATTATTTATACTAGGTAACCATTTTTTTCATATTAAACAATTACATATATTTAAAAAGTATTTGAAAAAAATTCGACTGCGAGCGGATCGAACACAGGACCGACACATTTATTTTCATTTATTTTTATTTAATAACTTAAAATGCCAAAACCCATGCGATAATATTTCATCCGGTACAACACTAGTTTATGTATGTTTTGATTATAGTAAACTAGTGCTTTTACTTGGTATTTGTATTATAATTTCTAATATAAACCGCTTAAACATGGTTAATCTAATAGTAAAAATTCATTTGTTTTTTTTTTATTAGATTTATTTAAATCGAAAAAAAAAATTCATAGAAACTTTGATTTGTTTTTGAAGCTCCCAACCTAACCTTACAACCTTACAAAGTCTCTTTCGAAATTATATATTAGATATGTCCAGTGGCGGCTCGTCTATATGGCCTGCGGGCTGCAGCCCTCCCAATATAGTACAAATGCATGCTGTTTTTGCCGTCCATATAGGCTGCAGGGCTACAGCCTCCCAGTATAGACATATACATGCTATTTTTGTCTGCATTTGATCACCGGTATTATACTACAGCCCGATTAATCTCTACAGCCCCCCCTCTATGAATTCTCACTAGCCGCCACTGGATATGTCTCACAGACTGTATTCGTTAGGGGGGCCTCATATTGAAGGCTTTGTCGGAATCTAGCAAAACTTGTGCTATTACGAATCAAAACCAGTGATCTCATCATCGATCCTATACAAACATGTATCATGGGCAACGTCCCCTTCGACCATTCCAGAAGAAAGAGTTCATCGCTCGATCGTAAAACGAACGAAACCCAACAGTGATGTCATCAGGTAACCGTAACACATGTCTTGAAAGTCGTTTACACGTGGCACATGCCCGCATTCTTAAATGAACGACGTCCTGGCGCTGACCCCATAGCTATAAACCACATGTGTACTGAAGACGGTTCGGTGATTACTGGTCACAAATTACTCGTCACAAAGTCACTAAAATCTCTATAACGGAACATCTGGCAGCCGAAAAGTCCATCATACTAACGATAACTATCATAGTAACGAGAACTTGAGTACCAAATATTGTGTATTCGCGATTTTCATGGCAAAAATTGTCTTTGTGACCACCCCAATGTGACGAATAGTCCAATTACCACCGAAGACACGTGCCTCGAAAACAGGTCAACACGTGTCCCCAACACACGTGTCCTGGAAACTAAGACAAAGCATCTGCACACGGCACGCTTCAAGCCAGAACGTATATAAAGCGACGCACCAGCTCCCAACACCAAAATGAACCTCTGGAGTTCAACCAGCTCACTTTTCCGAAGCTCAACCTCTTCGTACATACAATAACCATTGTAACAATTGAACAAAAATAAACGATCCTCTTACAAACTACACAACATGTGTTTCGTTAGGCCGGGATACGGTCAATATACCTTCCCTGCCTTACAGCTTTAAGGGTCATATTCTTAAACCTTTAATGCGGGCTTTAGTATTAAATATAGACAACAGCGATTGAATTCTTATTTTTTAAATCATTGACCAGTAATTGTAGTAACATTGACGTTTCCCCTGCAAAAATAATAAAATAAAAAGCTTGTACAAATCTATAGAATGAAGGTCACTCTATACAACGCTTATTATGACATTGGCAGTATTGCTCAAATGATCTCAATAATTACTTATGGAGAAAAATTCGCAATAACGTCAACACATTATTTTTAAAGAATGAGCAACCCTTTTCGTGTACATATGTATGTATGTAGATATGATAGATAAGAGATTAGATACATTCACACAAAATTCAATACAACATACTTAGATATGATTGAGACTTCATGTGTCATCTCAATCTATGGAAAATACAAATCATATTGTTAAAGACGTCGATCATACATCATCATAAATTACAATGTGTAACTGTCGACAATGCGTAACCAAATTCTTCTGTTGCGTATCACTGAAAAGAGGCGTTCTCATACATTCAATATTTCAATTAGTAAGTGAAAACTATTTATCATCACAATCAATATGCAAATGTGCTTATGATCACTATCCAACATTCCAGATTATTACAGCAGGGATTTTAATAGCAGCAATCGTAGCCGTGGTCGTGTTAAATAATAGTGAAGACTTCATGGCAAAAATGATACACGGAGTAGCATCAACGACTATATTTTTCACATTGATATATGCAATCGTTTTGAGTTTCTTATGCTGTGCGGCAAAAAAGGTAGTGTTCTTAAACATGCCCCACTATGTACCTTTACATAATGATTTCAATTTATAGGGTATACCGTGGATGATTTTGCCCTATATGATATACGCAATCATATACATGCTAGAATATGTGGTCGTTATTGCATTTAGCACTCCAATATATGTCTTTTACCCCGATGCTCCTGGATATGTTTTCACAATTTTCATCGTGGAAATGGTATTAGCTGTCGTAGGACTTGGTGAGATATTGAACAGTTTTTCTTAAATGGGAATGGTTTATCATGTTAATATTGAATTTTTTTTTTAGGTGTACAAGTCTATTTCTACATTGTAACATGTAGTTTCTATCGTGAATTGAAAGATGGAGCTTATAATGAACATGACGATCAACTCTTTCAACGCACCGTTTAAATGGCATATTTAAATGTGTGGACTAGAGAATATAAGATCATTTCTCTGGTATGGCATATATAATATACTAGTGGTTTTTGTAATATAAACCGCTTAAACATGGCTAATCTAATAGTAAACATTGTATTAAATTTATTTGAATACTTTTATTTTATTTAAATTCATTCGAATATTCATTTGTTTTTTTATTAGATTGAACCAAAACTTACATACAAAGTCTCTTTCGAAATTATATAATAGATGTAATGTAATTTTATGATTTAGTATAATAATAGTTGAATTTTAATTTAAAATGCTTTTTTTATTAATTATTTTGTAAATATTCAGCTGGAATCCGCTAGAAAGATCATAACGAATATACCAATTGTCTCGTACGATTCGAGAGGTTATATTGAAATTTTGACAGTACCAGTGTTGACAACACTAAAAACAATTTCAACGGTACTTTCCTATTATCGGGGTATTTTTTTTTGATAAACGGATTATTTCATAATAAGCGATCTTGCCGCAAGTCACTAAAATCTCGATCACGGAACATCTGGCTCTCGAATTCTAGTTAGTACAATATTTCGTGTAGGTAGGACTTGCGTGAGATCCCTTTCTGTGGAATAATCACCGAACCAAGATTTATTTTTATTCATTTTATTCGTTTATAGATTTTATTTATTTATATACAATTATAAATGACTAGTGGCCTTTGTACATATAATGACCAGATACAAAAAACCACGTTTCTTTTATTCGTAGTATTTTAGAGTTCACTTTTCGTGTGACAAGTATTCCGTGTGGGCAAATTTCGTAAGAGCGATCGCCATGTATAAAATGTTCTTCAGCAATTTATATAATAAAAAATGCTGTAGTGTTTGTAATTGACTAGGAAGGCGAATTGCGGTTTACCTGCTAGGCCTTCCTGGTATCTCTATGTAAACATAATAAATAAATAAAATAAAAATAGATGTGACCCGTTTAACTTTTATACTTTCTTATGTGAATGTATAATATGGTTATGGACTTCCCAATTATTAAAAAAACTAGTTTTGTGCCCGATGAAATATCATATCATGGGTTATGGCATATTAAGCTATTAATTAAAAAAAAAACTGTCGGTCCTGTGTTCGATCCGCACACGGTCGTCTTTTTTTCAATTACCTTTTAAATATATTTAATTTAATATTTATATATAATTGTTTAATTTGAAAAAAAATAGTAAAAACCACCTATCTATCTACATATAAACAATAGAAAAATTAATTAATTAAATAAATTTTTAATAGAGACATATTTCTCTAGGGGAAAATTTGGTAGCAAACAGTATATATAGAAGTTTTTCGTTCATCTTTTATTATGTTCGTACGTTTTGTTGGTAGTGTTTTTACATGTGTCGAATCAAAACGTCTATTATAGTACGGCGAGCGTTAAAAATGTTAAAGTAAAATAGAACGAATGCACTTTATAGCTTACTAGTGGTTTTACCCGGCTTCGCTCAGTATTTGTAATATAAACCACTTAAACATGACTAATCTAATAGTAAACATTTTATTAAATTTATTTGAATATTCATTTGTTTTTTTTTATTAAATTGAATGTCACGAACAAAAAAAACATAAGTCTCTTTTGAAATTATATGTATACTGGAATCCGGTGGCCCCCCCCGGCACCCTCCGGGGCCTTCGCCCCCGGGGCCTTCGCCCCCGGGGCCTTTGCCCCCAGGGCCTTCGAATCCTTTGAATCGAAAAAAAATGGAATCGGTGCCTGTGAATCGAAAAAAAAAATCGAATATGTTGTTTCCAACCAACCAATCAATGTTATATACATATATATAAAGTCTCTTTCGAAATTATATATTAGATACGAATATTTCCAAAATTTTTCAAATGTAATAATTACGATATTTCGACCCAATGGCTTAAAATGGGGGCCACAAAATTTCACGAGAAAAAATATGTAGAAGTACATTAAAAAAATAGTTTCCAATGTTTTATTTTGAATCTCTAATACTATTACTATAACTTTAATATGCAAATTAAAAGTTGAAGATGAGGACTAAGGGCGAAATCACACAGGAAGGGACGCGGCAAATGGTTTTTTATAGATATTTTTTAACATGCGAAAAAAATGTGGCATGCCTTGCACATATTCATGGCACGGCTGGCACACACCGTCCCAAAATCACCCTCTGGAAATTGTATCCTTGTGTTTATCCTTGCTTGACAGTGCCCGATAACTGTGTATCCCATATTTGAAGAAATGTAGGAGAACCCCCGCAGCGGGGAGCCAAGCACACGACGTACCGTTCTTCTCTGTGTGATTTCGCCCCAAATCTCTAAAATCTCATTGAGTGTGTGCGCGGTAAAGCAGCTCCTAAAACTTGCACGGGCGAGTCACTCGCAACGCTCACACGTCTGAGTAAGTAGCTCACTCAGCTTAATTGGTTTGACTTGACTTACTATAATTATAAATATTATAGATTACTTTTATATCAACACCTTCTATTACGTATGTCGACGCTACAAAAAGTCGTTGGCTAAGCATGCTTTTGGCTAGCTAGCTGCATTCATTAACGGAGTTTTGGTCAGTTCGGTTGCAGCCTCTTCATCATTAAGATTAATTTTCATCAGGTAAACACAAATTTGAATTAATTCTCTTTAAATTATTCTGCGTCGTACAAATAACTCACAAGTGCCAACACAACACAAAATAATACAAAAATTTAGGGTCACCCTTAGCAGATAGGTCGCGTTCAAAATTATTTTAGATCGAAACTACATATGCCATGACTATATGGATGATCTATTCAAAAGAAATTGTGTGTACATTCGTTTAAAAATTATAATCAAATTATAACTAGTCCCCGTTTTGCTCAACTTACCAATATTGCATAATTGAAATAGATTGCTTGTGTTTATTTTTACACCAGCTGTATTACGAATAAGTTTACTTCATCTACAACTAGCGATGGTGCCCAGCTTTACCCGGGTACATTTCATATTCGATTGATAGCATAAATTCAATTATATAATAAAATTGGTTGTATCAGATTTAAAAATTCATATTTTTAATCATAATTTCTCAAAAAAATATTCATAAAGTAGCAACTATCGAAATATTCGTACGAGTTGATTCCATTAATTACACGAATTTTGAATATTATTTTAGTCTGTATTGGTATATCTGAAAAAGTTTATGAAAGGCCGAAGGCCAAGTAAACACGGTTATAATTAAAGCGATTTTGTGTTAGCAACACAGTCACGTTTATATTCGTATTATTATGTTGTTTTTAGATGGACTTGAAATGTAATGTATGCTTGATAAATATAAATTGTAATCAGTGGCGTAACTACTTTGACACGGGGGTATGCGGTGCGTGTGAGCCCTTGGGGTCGGGTGGGCCCTCGGGAGATCTCCAAATATAAATACATACATATATAGTATTTAAAAATAAAGGAAAATCAATTAACACAACTGAAAACAGTCAAAAGTATGTATAAGAATGCTAGGGTTTGTTTTTAGTAATTCCCGACACTTCTATAATCCCACTGTTGTGAGGCTGCTGTACAATGCTTTGGTTAGGAGTATCATGGAATACGCCTCTATGATCTGGAGTCCTTCAACCAAATCTCTATCTATCAAACTCGCACATATCCAAAGACACTTTCTTCGGCTACTTTATAAGGAGCAATATGGGATTTACCCATATTTATTTCCTTCACGATCCGTCATGGGTATGGTCGGCTACACTTCTCTTGAACACAGGAGGAGTGTTGCCTTCATCAAGTTCTTGTTTTCCATATTTTTATCTCCTGCCCGTCTATTCTGGCGAAGTTGGGCCTTCGTGCTCCGGAGAGTTCGATATGGACCCGCCATCGTCCCCTTTTTCACACTCTTCTGGCAAGAACTGTGGCTTATTTCAATTCTCCAATTCCTCGTGGCCTCCGTTTCTTAAATTCACTGGATGGTGCCATTGACATTTGTCACATCTCTCGTCATTTGCTGCACCACTTCCTCGGTTATGGAGGTCGCAACCAATTGGAACAGTTGATTTAGTTTGACCAGCTAAGAATTCTTAAGAATTTTTATGTCACGTTTATTTCTTTAAAGAATTTATAAATTGAATGCAGTCTGTCCTGAGCAGCACCTCTCAATAATTTTCGGTAATAATAAACGAAAAATATACTAATAAACATTACCTATACTCGGGACTTTTTTCTCATGTAACGCGATGGAACGGCGTTCCGGCACCATTTTTCTCGGCTTTTTTTTATTCTTCATACGAATATTCTATATAATATAATTTGAATATAATTTTATCTAATAAAAAAGTTGACAAGAAGTGAGTTCCGGCACCTTTTTTAAAAAAAAAAATCCCTGCCTATACTAATATACTAAAAAATTCCCCTGCGGCGCTTATTCCACAAGAAATATATGTCCAATTGTTCTATTTTGACTAGGACATCCATATTTTTCTTTTATTTTATATAAATTCTATTAACATTGGTACTTTTTTTAAAATCTTAAATATTATATAATATATGTATGTATATTTCATTATATTTTGGTCCTCGGCAAATATATAACATATTTTAAAAAAAATAATATAATATTTTTGGAAACCTTTTGTTCCGAAATTGGGTTGACAATAAAAGCTGTGATTGCAGATTTTTCAAATTAACATATAGGCTAGGAAGGATATTTAAAATTTGCAAGTTTATTTATTTAATTGAAAAAAAAATGGGGGGGCTTTCGTAACTTTCGCATGCGGGCCACATTTTTCTAGCTACGCTACTGATTCTCATGTTTGATGATCAAATTATTTGCTGCTAGTTGCATTTAAATACACTAAATACATCATATCCGGAATTAACTAAGTACCTTTATGTAATTCCCGCACCATTTTTATTATTATTTTACGCTACATATGCACATATGTACATATATGTACAGATACATCAACGTACGTACTATTTTAATCATTGTTGCAGATACCTAAAAAACAAAACCAAATAGCATTAATCAAAAATGCGTGTACCGAGAGTAAGCACTTGTTGCTGTGGATGCACTTTAGAAACTGGAACAATAACCATAGGATGGTTATACATAGTGAGTACATATTCTTACATGTTTATTTGTATCAGTTTTATGAGGACTTCGAAGCATTGAAAGTGATGTAGAGTACATATTTTTAATTTACTTCTAAATGCTAATTATTATTTTCAGATATTTTCTGTATTGACGATCATCAGTGGTACTCTTGATCTCATGGCTGAAGTCATAGAACCTCCACAAATAACAAATACGAGTATTCCAATGCTTTTTGATTCTTTGGTGTCTTCAACCACAGATCTTCCCATTCCCACAACCACAGATCTTCCTATTCCCATAACCTCAGATATTGTCATATCTGCATTTACAGCATTATTCGGGGTCATTGCCGCGGCTATCACGCTGATAGTGTCAATCATGCTGCTGATCGGGGTCAATAAGGTAAATATTATAAGCTGGAAATAAACACTGAAACGCAAATATAAATGGATCGAGATGTAAAACACATTTAAACTTTCAGAGAATACCGAAACTATTCAATTATTGGATTGTGTTCGAGATAATCGTCCTCGTTATGGGCGTTCTTGATGGAATCATCACCGGTACCATGTCAATAATTAATAAAACAACGCCTGAAGGAGTGGGGACAATCATCTCAGTTCTTATTTGGGGAGGTAATTGTTATCTTATGAATAAAATTAAATATTGGTCCATTGGGTAAATCTACAGTTTTCGATTTAGAACCACAACATTTGTTTTACTATCTCAAGATCATCTAGTGGTTTGTGAAATTGGCTGTTAAAAAAGTCCTAAGTTAGAAAGTAAGATGCAGAAATAAAAAAAAATGTATATAGTTAATACCAAATTTTGTGGATCTACATCGAAAATTGTTGACTTGCATAGCTGTTGATTGAAAAAAGAAAGAGACAATCGAATATATTATGTAAAAATAAACTATGCAGACATGTATGTATCTTTCTTGGCAAAGTGTCTAGTCTAATATATAATTTCGAAAGAGACTTTGTATATATGTAAGTTTTGGTTCGTAGAATCCGTAACGTTATTGAAAAAATCAAATTTTCTATGACGACGCATATCGATATCGATTTCAATTCCTTTTGCAGTTTCGGATCTGGATTCCTGTTTCAGTTCTAGATCCCAAATCCTTTTTCCTTTTTAAGTTTCGGATCCTGATTTCTGCTTCAGTTCCGGATCCCAATTCCTTTTTCAGTTCCGGATCCGGATTCCTGTTTCAGTTCCGGATTCCGATTCCGTTTTCAATTCCGGTTCCCGGTTCCTTTTTCAATTCCGGATCCGGATTTCTGTTTCAGTTCTAGATCCCGATTCATTTTTCAGTTCTGGTTCCTGATTCCTTTTTGAGTTCCGGATTCGGATTCCTGTTTCAGTTCGAATTCCAAATCAGTTCCGATTCCCGGTTTCAATTTCAGTTCCGATTCCCTTATGTACATATAAAAAAAAACATTCGTTTCTGCTTAGCTGTTGTTGAATATTATTTTTTTTTCAATTGAAATAAATTTAATAAAAAAAAAACAAATTAATGTTTACTATTAAATTCGCCATGTTTAAGCGGTTTATATTACAAATACTGAGCGAAGCCGGGTAAAACCACTATTTACCTATAAGTTATATATGATATCACATTTTTCGAATCAACTTTTCGAAAATGTCTTTGCTCTATGTATATGTACATATATTTACATATTATATTTATTTATTTTTACTCATGAAAACATACTTTTTTTATATTTCCAGCTATAGTGGCTTACTTAATCATTGTTGTGTACAACTTCAAAAAGAAAATCCAGTCGGATAATCAACGAGTTTAAGGTTTCTTGAAAATACTTTTGAAAATAGTTGTGTGCTTTACATATCAATTGTATATTTAGTATGATAAGAATAAACTGAAATTATAATTGAATTGTACAATTAAGAATCACACGAATTTTCCATTGATATTAAATTTTTTTTTTTTAAATATACATTGTATTTATTTTAAAATTAACATTTTCATATTCTAACTGTAAGTACATAATGCCTAAATTAATTATGATAAATATTAAAATTTCAAAATAAAAAAAATTGGTATGTATTTATTATAATTTTTTTATTTATTTATAACATATACATACATACATATGTATGCATGTGCATACATATATTATATTACTATACATATACGATATATACGAGTATGAGACATCTTTTGCTTGACATTAAATTTAATATACAATAGCATAGTTTTATATAAATAGATGTCTCTATTACAATATAATGTTTCGAATGTGACACCCACATTAAAATTTTGCTTTTATTATTTATTATAATATATTTCAAAACGAAAACTTGCTCTAAATATCATGTGCTACAAAAAAATGTCAAGCAACTGATGGTTTGGGTCTCATTCAAACACGTGTTCTCCGGGAATTAATACTTTGTTGACGGTTTTGTTATGTAAAGTTGAAATTGGAAAATGAAGATTGAATCTTCACGGGCAATCAAGCAGCCGTGAAATTTGAATTACTTTTGGCACGCATTTGGGCGTGGTGTGTAAAAATGTTTCACACACGGCCGCCAAAACTTGGACGAGCGAGCTACTCGCACACATCACATGTGCAAGTAAATCGCTTGCGCGACTGCATCGCTGGAATTGTTACTGCGCAAGGTAATTTATAATTATAGCACATAAATTATAAGTCAAAATCTGTACGATACGCTATTATTTTTAGAACGATTTGACTTAATCTTTCTATCTACTTGAATGTGTATATGCGCTTTGATCAGTCATTCTATGACCCAATATCAACCCAACGTTTGTTTGTGTTGAATTATTATTTTTAAATGTATACATATGTGTTTTGAACCTGTATTAAATATATTCAAAATGTTTACAGGATCTTATTCCCAATGATCCATTTGCAAAATTTAGCTACTATATGTAGGCATAGATCAAAACGTGTTTGCATCATGTTTTGGAGTAGCGATCGTCAACCAGCTCGTTGAATTCAGTTATTATTGGGTGCCTGTACTGGTAAGTCGTGAGATAAAACCAGTATACTTTGGTATCTACATAATAGATTGAAAATTGCGTCTCTTATAAAATATTAGCAAATTAGTCGAATGTTGTCTCCGCCGTTGTTGGAACAAATGCATCTGTCGAAGGACTTTTTTCTGTATTTTCAGTGATAAAACGCAAATGAATGTTGAAACTTTAAAATGTTTGCGATTATATAGCTTTAACCAATCTTGTGTAGAATTTTATAAGAGCATTCAAAAATTTATTATCATCATATATATTATATATACCGGTCTCCGTCACGGGCCCGAATGTGAAACGTCCGAAAACGCAAATATCGGAAAGCAAAGATCGAAAATCGCAAGACCTTAAGTCGAAAGATCAAAAAAAAAGGTGCATGGTAAAAGGTACATACTCACTTAATTTGCGCGACCAGGATACAACAGGAAGCTTTTCCTCCCGTATTCTGCGTGCGCACATTAATACATTTTAAATATATTTAATTTAATATTTATATTTCATTGTTTATTATAATATGAAAAAAAAAATGGTAAAAACAAACTACCTACCTACATTTAAACAAAATAAAATACCAATAGAAAAATAAATTAATTAAATAGATTGCGCTAAATGCTCAGAGACTTATTGCCTTATGCTGCGTACGGACCAAACCAACGACGATTTTGGTCCAACGTTTTAACCAGCAGGATAAAACCAGTAGCGTACAAAATATCGAAATAAAAATTAAATTTAAAAATTGAAATCAAATATCAAAATTAAAAATATTATTATTATATTAAAATTAAATTCAAATATCATAATAAAATTATAATCAATATATTAAATTTAAAATAAAATATTGAAAGTTAAAACAGAACATGCCCAATTTAAATAAATTTTCGAGATTGACCTAAAATTAGATCATCAACAATCACATACAGGTAATCCTCGACTTTTGTTTGTCGAAGATGTTTTGACTTACGTAGATACGCACTAAGATCGAAAAAAAAATCAAAGAATTATTATTTTTACTTCCCCGTAATGCGCAGTTACTGAGAATATATCATGTGTTAGTATGGGTGACCGAGTGATGGTCCCAACCCGACACGTTGTCGGTTTATCAAACGAAATTTTTTTAGTCTTCAATTGTTTCTCTCGTCGAAATAAATCTATTAATTAAATCATTTCAGAGGTAAATTTTATCGGATAATGTCTTCAATTGTTTCTCTCGTCGAAATAAATCAAATAATTAAATCCATCTCAGAGGTAGAATTTATCGGATAATGTGTGATTATTAATTTTATTTCGACGAAAGAAAAAAAAACCCTTTGACAAATCACCGACATTTTTTTTGTTAAATATTTCATCGACGGCGAAACACAGTAGTTATCGTGACGACTTATAAGAAACAATAACAAGGTTTTTTTCGCTCGTAATTATAATATTTCTTTGGTTGTAATGCGTATCGTCGTAATTCAAAACATCAACGATGATCTAATTTTAGCTCAATCTCGCTCGTTAGCTTAATTTTGATATTTAATTTCAATTTTTTTATTTCGATATTTTGTACGCTACTGGTTTTAAAAGTTGGCCCAAAATCGTCGTTGGTTAAATATTTCCGAAGGGGGAAACACAGTAGTTATCGTGACGACTTATAAGAAACAATAACAAGGTTTTTTTCGCTCGTAATTATAATATTTCTCTGGTTGTAATGCGTATCGTCGTAATTCAAAACATTTTTGCAATTCAAAACATCAACGATGATCTAATTTTAGCTCAATCTCGCTCGTTAGCTTAATTTTGATATTTAATTTCAATTTTTTTATTTAATTTTTATTTCGATATTTTGTACGCTACTGGTTTTAAAAGTTGGCCCAAAATCGTCGTTGGTTTGGTGCGTACGGACCATTAGAGGAATCATTAGTAGCAAACATTATACATATATAGAAGTTTTTTGTTGATCTGTTATTATGTTCGTATTATATTCGTGCGTTTTGTTGGCAGTGTTTTTACATATGTCGAATCGAAACGACTATTATTAAAGCGTGGCGTTCATTCTGTGCTTTGTTCAATTTTATGAAGAACCTTTTTTTTGCACTCTAGCTTTGTAAATAGACCCAAAACGCCCTGATTCCTGGAAAAAGCACGCTTCCTATCCGCCCTTTAACTATTATAGTACGGCGAGCGCTATCGCACACAGATACACACAGAATACGAATTCAAAAAAAATCTTAATAATTTAACACATCGGAAAAGGGGAATACTATATTTTTGAAATTCCCCCATATCTCCACAAAAAGGCCCAACATTTCCATTCTCCTTCGACACAGACTTACTCTCGACGACCTTGTTTATTTTTGTATGTAATCATGGGATTTAAATATCCTTACGATCCAACTCTGATTATAACTAAATAAGAGCTTTTAAAAAGGGATAATATTTTTGGTACGGCTTAATATTTAATGTCAAAACGACATTTAATGTCAAATCAACATCTTTAAAATAGTTCGCACGACAGAATCTGCGTTCTCCCGGCAAATCAATCGTCAAACGGGTAGCCAGTAACAAAAATAAAATTTGACGTTTCAGCGAAATCGTAACCAGTTACATTTTCACTAGGTAATCATAATATCTAAGCAGCCAACACTTTTTTATTTAAGGGTCAGGTTAGGTTAGGTTAAGTTGATTGTTAAGGATTGACCCTATTCATTTAAGATTAGGTTGTTAGGGTCAGTTTTTATTTTTGTCAAATTTTATTTTTGTTACTGTGCAACCCATTTGGGGTTTGGTTTGCCGGGCGAAAACCGAATCTGTCGTATGAGTTATTTTAGAGAGGGGCATTATTTTTTTTTGTCGGACTGATAAATGGTACCCTTTTAAAAATTATGTATTATATTTTTAACCGGTTAAATAACACCACAAGCAAAACTTTTATTACTAACCAAGTAGCCTGTGTGCACATAATTGTGCACTCGGTAAAATATCGCAATTCTGATCAACGGAATTAATTATTACAAATTTAATTACTCTTTTTGTAGTATGACTCAGTGGTAGCGTTTATGTTCAGCACCGAGAGGTTACCGGGTTCAATCCCGTGCGAATCTTTAATACTGATGGTCAGACTTGGATATTTGTGACTGCAAGTCCAACGTTTCTTATCACAGTTTGCCAATTGATATGATTTCATTGTTGAAACGGCTCCTTCATCAAATTGGCAAAAATAATCCTACCCGCTACACAAAGATTACCTAAACACAATCTGCTTTAGATCGTTGACTTTAGATGAGAGTCTTTATTTAATATTATGTATTAGATGTATTATTAGCATTTATAAGAATTGTAAATAGATTTTTGAGCACTTTTTTCTATTATGCTGTACATTAACATTATAATATAATAATACTATGATAACTAACAAAATTAAATTAAAATTATAAAATAGAAAATGATCAGTAGATCAGCAGCTATCAAAATATATATAAGATGTATTGTGAACATAATTTAGTAATAATAAAAAGCATTTAAAAATCATCCTTCAGGTATAGACACAGATTACCTAAACACAATCTGCTTTAGGTCATCGACTTAAGACCAGGAATTACTGCGGCCGCCAGCGACTTAATAGTAAATAATACTAATATTTAAAAAAAAATTAAATATATTTTAAAAATTACAAAAAAAGTAACTTAACAATAATAGAGACCATGCTCATCATTGACAAACTAAAAAATAAAGCGAAAAGCCTTGTGACAGAGGTTGAAAATGACAATTTTTCAATTTTATCTTCTGTTAGTGATTTGATAGATAAGATGACAGACACAACTTCAAAATTAAAATTAAAACTTATAATAATAGAGTGTCTTAAATCTCTGAATCTGGAACTTGATAAATGGTTCGAAGAATTGAATTTTTAAAACTTTCTTTTGTATCTTCCCCTTTTATTATGATGACAAATGAAAATTTCATAGTATTACAAAATATATTAAAATTATTTTCAGTATTGAGATTAATTAACTGAGCTAACGTAAAATATGCATTATTAGAAATTAGTCATGATCAAGTACTTAATAACCATTTTAACCGCTTAGCTGCCCAAAGCGCCTTAAGGCGCAAACATCCGTATCAATTGTACGCCCAGCGCGTCGGCTGGGCGTCTAAGCGGTTAATAATATTTCGGTTCAAAAATTTTGGTTGGAAATATACGTTGACAATGAAACAAACCAATATAAAGATTTGACAATTGCTTTATTAATATTGTCTATTTTTCCCACTACCGTATATTGCGAAAGATCATTCAGTGTAATGCACTTTATTAAAAACAAATTTAGAAACCAGCTGACAGACGCAAACTTAGAAGCAGCAATGCGGCTTGCATTGGAAGAAAGGAGTATTGAGCAATTTCCATTTGCATTATTATTAAATAAATATATACCAAAATGTTAAAATTTCTTTTATTTTATGAATAAATTGATCCATTTTATTGTAACTTTAATGTATTTGATTAAATTTGGTGCGGCCACCAGACATTTCCATGGGACCACTATTATCACCTGTGCGGCCACGGTAAAATTTCACCTGAGAACCACTGCTTTAGACAGTCTTTAATTAATATTATGTATTAGATGTATTATGAGTAGAGGTCGGATAGTCACAGTGCTATCCATTGTTCCATTGTTGTAAATTCTTTGTAAAAAGGGTTCGGCAAACCTTTAACAATGCATTTACAACCTTTTAACAATACGCGGCACCTTCTGGGTCCGGTGACTAATTATGAGTAGAGGTCGGAATCTGGAGGGGCCGGAAACGTAGCGCCTATTGTTCCATTGTTGTAAATCCTTTGTAAAAAAGGTTCGGCAAACCTTTAACAATGTATTTACAATCTTTGAACAATAAACAGCCCCTTCAGATTCCGGGCTCTAATTATGAGCATTTATAAGAATTGTAAATAGGTTTTTGAGCTCTTTTTCCGATTACGCTGTACATATTAACATTATAATATAATAATACTATGATTACTAACAAAACTAAATTAAAATTGTAAAATAGAAAATGATCAGTAGATCAGCAGCTATCAAAATAGATATAAGATGTATTGCGAACATAATTTTGTAATAATATAAAGCATTTAAAAATCAAAAAAATCCTGTCCGCTATGTGGCAAATATCTGAATTTGATTTATGTACAATATTTAAAAAAAATATGCCTACATATATGGATTAATTAATTGTTGCAATGTTTGTAATTAACTGTCTAGGTAGGCGCATTGGGGTCTACCTGGTATGCCTTCTTGGTATATATCTATGTAAAATAAAATAAAAATTATTATTAACGATTTACAGCTCGCAAGCCGACGGTTTTGAATGACAGCGTAGCTAAACATGCGTTTTAGCTAGTTTGGTTACATTCAATAGTGAGGTTTCGGCCGGTCCGGTTGCACACTCTTCCTCATCCAAGTCTGAAGGTAAACAAAATTTTGAGTTAATTTTCGACAAATGTCAACATTGTCTAACCGACTCTCAAATTCCTGAACCCAAAAGTATAAACAAATCGATCGCTAGGGGCTCAACAGGCAGGTTCCATGCAACAGTTGGTCTTTGTTCTCATCGTTATTTTGGTTTGGGCCTATACACAAAAAAATACGCGCGTGTGTGTGTGTGTGTGTGTGTGTGCGTGTCTTCTAGTTTGTTTACACAAGCCGGTTTTATACCAGCCCTGTTTAATGTTTATATGTGAATAATTGATGCAATTCGTCATCGTGATGCAATTTGTAACATTATAAATCAAGGATTGGCTTCAAATTTAAAAAATTGTTGAGTGGTCTTCTATCTAATGGAAATCGTTGCGAAATTTATACCTTTTAATAGAAGATAGTGGTTGTTTGCCCTCTGCGAAATTTGTCAGCTTGCGATAACGGATTAAAAATATCGATATATAAAAATATATCTAAAAACATATAAAAACAAGCACGGTATTAGTAGATACATATAATAATAATATAATTTTAGTAGAAGAAATACAAACATGGTTAAAAAACACAAATGCTTTTGTGTGATTTCTTGAAGTGTAAATAAATTAATTCCAGTGATAAACTGATAATAATATTTTTCTAATGTGCAACGTATTTAATTGAATGTTGGAATAATTAATTTAATATTGAATAATTTGTTCTTCGTGCCGTATATTTGTTTCGAGTGTGCTTTATTTTTTATTAAAATAGCTTCCATTTTCAAATATTAGCATTTATTTTCAAAATATATGTACGATAATACTTAGTCGTTCGTCCTTTATTGGTTGAAAAAAGGTGGTTTTAGTTGTTGCCCGATTTTACCTGCAAAGTCAAATTGGGCAATTTATATACATACATATGATATTGGGTTTTTCATTTCAAATTGACATTGAATAGGGAAAAGGTTTAATTTTAAATGAAAAACCTGTATAAAACGTTAATTTCGTCATACTGTTATTGTTCGTTTTTAAACGGTGCTCAATTTTTTAAGTGCACGGATGCGTGCACCTGGTTACTATAATTTATTTATTTAAAAACCTTAGACACCATTTTTTTGTGATAGACACCTTTTCTACAGTCTTTTTCCGATGTCTTATGAAAATAATCAATTTAGCTATCGTGCACCTTTTAACCTTTAAGATTCGGTTTAATCAGACATACATATATAACTCTCAATTTCCAAATAAATTTTAATGTAAATCGCATTATTGTGTTAGGGCCGGGCCGCACCGTGCAACTTTGTCGGCCGAATAGTTGCGCGACACGAAAAAATGTATGGAAATGTGTGCAACAAACAAGTTGACGGGTGTGGCATGTCCCATCTACCTGCATGCATTGGTCTGGTCGCCCTCAACCAAGTCGCTCGCAAGTCGCACGGTGCGGCCCGGCCCTTATCGACATGATTCTGGAAATCCAGAAATCTCGATGACTAAGATGTTACCATACAATACAAATCTTGTAATAACTAATTTAATGAAACTAATATAAAAAAATGAGTACATATTCGTCTTTCACATGAAGTTTACCCCTTTTGTTACACTTTTTAAGGGTGGGAAATTAGTTTTACCCAGTGGCGTAGCTACTATTGCGCGGAGTGATGCAAAGCATCAGGGCCCATGCTCCCTAAGGGCCCAAATTTTTTAATACTCAATATGAAAAAAATATTATTTTCAATCTAAATATATTGAATATTGTAAGAGAACAGAACAGAAAATGACAAAATACTTTCTCAGGTATTCCAACAAAAGCCAAGTAAATATTTGATGCCATATATAAGCTAAGCTGCGTATGACACATTTAGTTATATGGTCAATTACAAATGAGGCGTGTAGCCGCTCGAGTACGAAAATATTGGAGAAACGATATCTTACTTTAGACGAAGCCACTTTGGTGCAAATCGTATATATGAGAATTTTAGTAAATTACGTATTATCAATACGAAGAAATAAAATCAGAAGCAGGAAGTGGGGCTCAATTGATAATTTTGAAAACAAACGTCAAAATATCATTAAACGTCATTCTGATGAGTTAGCATCCGATTACAGATTCAACGGTGAATAACTAACTATTCAGACTAAAAGTATTTTATAATATTATTAACTAGGTATATAAAAAAAATACAGTTGTTTGGAAAGTGAATTTTCGGAAGCTTACGAATTATCGTGTTTATGCTATTTTTGACTTTACCAATAACAGTGGCGAGTATTGAAAGATCTTTCAGTAAATTTAAAATTATTAAAAATAACGAAAGAAAACAATCGGACAATCAAGACAAAATAATCTTGCATTGTTGGCCATTGAACATAAATAAGCGGCAAAATTAGTATTTAAAAATTTAATTAGTAATTATGAAAGCAAAAAAGTAAAAATTAAAATTGGTGACATTATTTCTAAAATATTTTATTATTTTCTCAATTATATGAATAGTTATTATGTAAAATATGTACATAAACTTATTTCATTTCTTATTAAAAAAAATATATCAAGGGGCCCTTGCGTAATATTTGCATCAGGGCCCAAAATTTCTAGCTACGCCACTGGTTTTACCGTTATTTTAAGGTCACGCTTCCGATAGTGACATTTTTTTCGGGTCAATTTCATATCAAAGTTTTGTATTTGTACAAAATATTTTAACATCATTGGTCCATTTCACAACAGATCAACTTTGATTCGGTAAAGAATGCAATTTTAAGATCATAATGATGCAAAACTGCAATTTTTCAATCTTGACCGTAATAGAGCTAAAACGTCTGATCCATTATTTAATATAATGTTGAGTGCTAGTAATACCCACTATATACATACTATGTAGTTAGACACCACGAGTCTATTGATGATAAATTGTCCAATTTATTTATCACTATCAATTGCAATAATTCGTCATTTACTATCGAGTTTTAAACAAGCGGATTTATAGCAATTTTTTGATAGTATTTTAGTTAATGTTTTTTTTGTTATCGCGTTACATACAAGTATGACATCAATTATTCAAACCACTTCCTTTGCGTTTTTCGCGTATTTAAGTATAGCAATTATTTAATTATGACTATATATCCGCTCTCTAAAGTTAAGATAAGTCAACGTATTCGTAACAAATCGTATTTTAATAATTGTGCTTACTATCCATTTGCCAAATAATACGTACTTTTTTTTGTAAATAAATTCGAATACATATACATATTGAATATCAGTATTGTTTCGTATCGCTGATGTATGTACATATTTCGTTCTTTATCGTTTTGAATGTTGTCAGGTTAGCAAATAATACTAATAATCATAATACCAGATTTTTTTATGTATTAAAGTTTATTTATCTATGTATGTATGTGTTACAGTGAAAGCATATTTCAAGTGAAAATATATTTTCACTAGTAAAAATATATTTTCACCAATTCAAGCAGTGAAAATGTATCAAACAATGAATTTACAACGCTTAACTCTATAAATTTAACATTAACAAACCAATCTTAAATGAATAGGGCCAATCCTAGCTTAATCTAACCTAACCTAACCCTTAAATAATACCAACCCTTACAACCTAATCTAAAATTAATAAAATCAACCCTGAAAATGTAACTGGTTATGATTTCACTGAAATGTCAGTGAAAATATATTTTCCCTGTGACATATGCATATGTACATATGTTACAGTCAAAGTGTATTTTCAGTTGTAATATATTTCAACTGGCGTTTTAGGTCATTCAAATTCGAATACAATTCAACTAGTTCATAAATTATAGCTCTACAAGCGCAAATATACTTTAAACAATGTGCGCCAGTTGGAATATAACAGTTGAGTTTTGACAGTTTTAATGCTTTTACGAATGCTTTAGAAGTCAATTATGGTAATGACTATCGTATTACGATAGCTTTAAGAATGTGTTCAAAACTGTGACTAATTCATTTTACTAGTCGAATGACGTTTTCACGAAAACCTAACCTCTCCACCCTAACCTGGTACCGACTTATAGTTGAACTTTATTTTCAGTCGTAATATATTTTGATTAGTTGGAATATAATTTCGTCTCCATTGGCTCAAACTCCGTTGGCTCAATCAAAACTGCCATTTCTTGTCTCAAAGAAAGTCACGCGCCAAACTGGGAGACCGAAAATTGGTAATTTATTACCAAAATGTACGAGGTCTCAGGACAAAGCTGGCTGCGTTTAATTCAGCCGTTTCTACTATTTGTGATGATATGGTAGCACTAACGGAAACATGGTTGACTTCATCATTTTTTGATGCTGAACTTTTTGATTCTTCCTGGAGGCTGCATCGTCGCGATAGAGTAGATCGACGTGGTGGTGGTGTATTATTTGCTTGTCGTGATTGGTTTCGGTCAGTCCGGATGACAAATTTTGAAACTCTATCTGGTGAGGACTTATGGAATTCATAACTTGAAAATCATAATCGAGAAAGAATATTACGAAATACAAAAACCTTGTAAACATAGGATGAATTCAAGACGATAAACGATATATAATAATAATAATTATTATTTTTAGTTGTTTGTGTATATATATGTTTTGTTTTTGTTATGTCTAATTTATTATTTTGTTTCTTGTCTTTTCTGTTATATTTTTGACCATTGTGGCGCATTAGGAATTCCTGTAATGCTACAACGGTCCAAACTTAAATAAATAAATAATTCGCCATATGAATCAACTTACGTGGGTTAGACTGTATATATTCCAACTAGTCAAAATATATTACAACTGAAAATGCACTTCAACTAAAACGGTAGTTGGTACTAGGTTAGATGGATATTCCAACTGGTCAAAATATATTACAACTGGAAGATACACTTCAACTGTAACATTTGTATTAAATTAGTATGTGTGCAAATTGATCAGTAAATGTATAAAGGTGGGCAAGGATATGTGTAGAGGTTAGTGGGCAGACTAGCTTATTTGTCAAAAGACAGCTTGTCATTATTTGGGTGTCTATAGTTTCAGTTACCTTTTTAAAGAATCGAAATATTATTAAATAATGTACCAAAATATCATAATATTTTTATGAACTTCACCATTTTATGTTAGTGAATATACGAAGATGCTTAGTATTTTTGTCATTGTGATCCTAAAATTGCAGTTATTCAAAGATTGATTTTTCGATATAAGATTCTCAGGAACCGAGTTGAGAAATTTTGTCCTTTATAGGATCCGTCCGAGAGAATTATTTATCGAAACATATCTTAGTGAATATCCACCGTTAGTGTTGAACGAACCAGGGCTGTGGAGTCATTAAAAAAAGAACACGACTGCGATACCGACTCCTACTTCATTTTTATTTCCCATTGGCCTCATTTTCAAATTCAGGGTACCGCATATACACACACATAATACACTGATGCAAATCATGAAATTTCAATCAGACTTTTTATTCATTAGGTATTTTGCATTTTTATTCGTGAATACATACACGAAGCTAATAAAATGTACATGTAAAAGTGAATTTGTCAAATATCCGGCATCTTCTCAATTTGACCTAAACACGAAGAACATGCAATGAGAGAAACACCATGTCTCAGATTGGCATATATGGAGTATTGGTGAAGCACTCTGAAAGCGCAAACACACTGGATTGAACGGCACGGGCGCGTTCTTGGCCATCCGCGGTGAAAAAGTTTATCTCACATCGCTGGGGTTTTTTTCCTACATTTCTTCAAATATGGGAAGTCGATACAAATATTTTTGGCCTAGGTGCCATAGCATAGCGTTTTTGTTGTAATAAAAAAAGCGCCGCGTGCCTTTGTGTGTCTGCGCCCTTAGACCAAGCGACTTGGTTGACTGGAGGCCACACCAAGCGACTTGTATGCAGTTAGATGGAGCGTGCCACTTCTTGGTCGCTCACATTTCCATACACTTTTTTCTGGTAGCGCGACTAGTCGGCCGACAAAGTTGTTCGGTGAGGCCCGGGTCTTAGTTAGTAATTCAATATCCATATGCATGTACATACTTACATACGCTATTTAGTAAAAAAATAAATTCTATTTTGACGCGAAATGGGAGTCGCTCGAATTTTTAACGACTCTGAATCCAAAGCCCTGGAATTAGCGCGTTTACTGTGGCAATATTTACATGGCTTTTTAAGCTCAATTTAATAAATGTATGCATGTTTACACTTCGCAATAGCTGTAATATACATATATTGAACATATGTTTAATTTATTATCTTAAGTGTTAAATTAAATAGATAAAATATATATGTTATACGATTTTTTTGTTTTATTAGTGGTTTGATAATATTTATTTTGTTTTTATATTGATCTATTTGAATCGATCATCGATCGAATATATATATATATATATATATATATATATATATATATATATATATATATATATATATATATATATATATATCGATCGAATATATATATATATATATATATATATATATATATATATATATATATATATATATATATATATATATATATATATATATATATATATATATATATGTTGAAATCAGTTGTGGAGCCCCTATTAAAAATATATGTGATCGGTGCTTCAGAATTTCAAGGCCAATACTTTTAGGGTTTTTTTTACAACACGCATTTTGTATAAGTCAGACTATGTTGAGCTAAAAATGGATAAATCGTTTTGTCCAGATCATCGTATCTCAAACTTTGCTGGACGACGCTCATTTATTTTGAATGCTTAATTATTTGCCTTTTTTTTACATAATCATCGTCATCATCATTTGTAGTCGTTCACAATCTGCTGCTCCGTGAACGCCTCTACAATATGTACACATTTTTCCATTATTGTTTATTCTAATAATCACTGGACAATTTCTTTATAACCTTCTTTAGAACCTTTCATATAATTTGAGTACCTCTCTTGTATGTACATTTGCCAACGTCCTCTTACATTTTCTTGGATATCATCATTATTTATCACCTTAAGTCTGTACGCAGTGAAGGTATATTGACCGTGTCCCGGCCTATAGAAACGCGTGTGTGTGTTTGGAAGAGGATCTTTATTGTTCAGTTGATACAAGTGCTACTGTGTGTACGACGAAGATGATAATTACTCGGTTTCGGAGGAGTGAGCAGGCTGGACTCCTGAAGCTCACCGGCATCTGGGGATGATTTATATAGTGGTTGATTGTGAAACGCGTAACTTGGCTGATGAGATCATGTTCTTGAAGATTTCTACGGGGTCGAGGTTATCCTTTGTGTATCTGTGTCTCAAGGTTTGGTTAATGCATATCTGGATGGAGTTGATGGTGTTTTTGCCCTAGTTTGAACGAATGTATTTCGGCCAAGGTTGACTTTAGGTTTTCGTACAGGACGCGATGATGTAATTGTACAGCTCGAGTTAGATGGGGTAATGAATGAGATCATCGACCTCGATTCGGGATAGTACAAGTTGTGCTATATTTCTCCAAGTGTAATCTTTTTCAGCTATACAAACATATAAATATACCTAAATATGAATTTGTGAAGGGACACATGGTACAAGTCAATGAGACTATTATTGCTTTAAGCCATGTTTATTTCGTGATGTGCCGAAACGAAAGAATTTTTTTTCGATTGTCAAAGCTTACTTGTTTTTGCGTAGACTTACATATCATGTTTTTGATTTCTCGGTTAACCAGCTAAACGGTTAATCGGATTCCGGTTAATACAGAGCACCCCAGGAAACCCCACGCGGTCTACTAGTTAACCATGAAACGCACTTTGAAATCGCTTTTTTTGAGGTCATCTCCATTATTCGTAATTATCGCATTTTTTTTTACATAACCCCTTCGGACCCATGTACATATAAGTCATTGTGTTTGCCACACCCAGTCAATTCATTGTAAATTCCACAAACTTGAGCGATTATAACGGATATATAATATGTAGATGTACATATGTATATGATATAATTTTTGTTTTGGATTAACTTGCTTTTCTTTGTATGTATTGTTGTCACGCTTCACGTACATACATATATACCCGGCTACTTCCACTTTTACAAGCGTTTAATTATTTAGTATTCGAGACACAAAACCGAGTTTGCGCAGTTATTTTATAATATGTATATGGATGGGTATGATAAATGAGTGACGATTATTGATTTCGGAACTAAGGTAGATATATGTAGATAACATCAATCTTTATTTCGATCAAAAATACATACATATGTTAATATAACAATAAAAGGAAATAGTATAAGTGACGGCTTCGCAGTAATAACAATTAATTAAAATATTGTTAGATACATTTCTGCCAACCTTTTGTACGTACATACATATATGTACATATAACATAAAAATGTTAATCGGAGTAATAGCATTATGCCTAAATTAGATTGAAATCCAAAAAAAACCTTCGTAATTTTAATATTTAAGATTATGTTGTGATTTGTTATAACTATACTATGAATAGAAAAATAGTGCTTTACCACTGTTTCAATGAGTTGCAAATGGGTGGTAGAAAGAGGCGTATGGAAATCGAGCTGTCATCGCTCCGATCTGAAACAATATTCCGATATTTTGAGTTCGTTAGTACTTTGAATGCTGACTAACGTCGATCGGCGTTTTGCCAACAATTCCATGAGCCTGAAATACGCCGATGGGCGTTGTTTTTTGAGTATGTAAAAAATAAACAAGAACACTACACGCTAAGCCTTTCCAGGCAGCATTGAAAAAAATGCATTGAACATGGGTCGTGTAATTCGTGTCAATGTTTATAAAGACTGGTTTACACCGGATTTCTGAATTTATAACCATAGTAGAATTTCTCGATGGAAATCCCTAACTGCTGAGTATTTAAGATTGTGGCTTGGCATTTAGATTGTGAGCATTACATTTTAACAACAATGAAGAGGATGGAAGTCATTTTTGAAAAATAAATTCATTAATAGACTTCGTTTTTTTTTTATATTGTTGCAAGATACATACATTAGAGAGTCTAAATACACCTTTACAAAACTCGAAATTGTCGGCGGTAGTCATCTAGGGCAGTGATCTAAAGTTTGTTTGGATAAGCTACAATTTTTATACCTGCTTTCTATTAGATTTCTAAATAATTCTTGTTGGAAGTGTTGGCGAAATTTTCAGCGTTGCGGGTTTTCAACAGAAAAGACGTCAGCACTCAAAAAGTTAAACAAGCGAAAAAAATGTGGCATGCCTTGCACATATTCAAGGCACGGCTGGCACACACCGTCCCAAAATCACCCCCTGGAGTGATTTCAGTAAAATTTTATCCTTGTATTCATCCTTGCTTGACAGTGATCGATAACGGTGTATCCTATATTTGAATAAATGTAGAAGAACCATCACAGCGGGGAGCCAAGCACACGACGTGCCATTCCTCACTGTGTGTTTTCGCCCTTACTCGCGCGAACTACGGTAACGAAAACTCGACTTTTTCTCAGCGATTGTCGTGAAATAATCCATTTACCATTACTATAGGCATTTCTGAAATTTTTTGTACACATAAATTTACATGTCATTTAAGCGTGCTTCATTATTGTGATGGAAAACATGCCTCGTTTGATTTTTTTTCAAGGCGTGTTCCCCAAATTAGATGATTACATTTTTTATTAATTGAATTGGAACACGTTCGATTTTAAAAACCGGGTTACCATCCGACTTAAAAATAGTGATGTGTAACATTCAGTATGTTGTCACGGTTCGCTAATCTATGTATGTAACCACGCCATTATTTATTACAATCACAATAGATACAAATGCATATATGTATGTACATATGTACAATGTCAGGGATATTAACATATTGTAAAAGGACTATGTATGTATGTATATGCAAAATAATCGATTTCACACTCACAATTTCGTAAATTCCTTTTTTAAATAACATACCATGCAATTGGGTCATTCTAAAATATATGTATACTGTTGTTTTCCATTAGTTTTATTTTCACATTCACGTGTGAAAATAATATTCTTAATGAATAATATAATTTCCCATACGAACAACGTGAAATTGAATAAAGTAGCATCACATCTTCTATATGTCCAAATCTAACATTGATGCTGGACTAGGGGTTCCAAAAAACCGTCCGAAAGAAAAAGTCGGTTTTCGGTTTTTTTACAAATAAAAAGCCGGTTGGCCGGCTTTCACCGGTTTTAGAAAATTAAGATTAAGAAATACCTATATATTATATTACAAAAAGGAATAGTTTTTTATAAACTATATTGAGTTATTATTATTATTACAAATATTACAAATAATACAATTTGTCTTATATATCACAGCCGTAAAATGGCAGATAATAAATACGCACAAATAATTAAATGATTAAAATAAGCTACTACCAAGAATTTATTAATAATAATAATAATAATAATATATTTAATATTTAAAGGGCTTCCAATTCCGTCGAAGAAAAATCAAGTATATTCCGGAAATTCCCATGCAGTTTGCCATAAATCATTAGAGTTTACTACTACTTTTTTTTTGTTGTCAAGTAAAATTTTTTGCGATAGTAATGTTTTCTATACTTGAAGTTGGGTAGGTCATTGAAACTACATACTTTCAATAATATTTTATTGGTTTATGACCTGGTCTTTGTCCATTACTAAATCTCAAAGAAACCGCTCAAAAAAGAAAGTGCTGTTCCTTATTTTGTTGTTCAAAAAAATATACGCCTATTACCCAAGAGAGTTTATACACATTTATTTTGATCTTTCATAGAATTTTGAAATTCATAATTGTTAATTTTGAGGAAAAAAACATTAAAAAGCCGGTTGATCGAGCAAAAAAGCCGGCTTTTCGGTTTCGCTTTAAACCGGCTTGAAAGCCCTAGTGCTGGACTAAGTAGATGCTTTTACGATCGTTTTATGGCTTCATATTACGTCATGACCTCGAAATGTGCAAAACATGGTCACAGTCGGAAATCATCAAAACATGCTCCAAGCTTTATTTTATTTTTCGTTCTGAACATCGTTGTATGTATATATGTAACGGGAAACATGTGCTTTCTTTGATCCATTGAGTTGATGATTCGACTCTTCAAATATTCTCATATGGGTGGATAGCAATTTAGCTAAGTTAGATCATCTCAGTATGAGATATATGATGAACAGAATGACATCATACAACCATTTAATTGTGCATAGACGTAATGACCTAAATTGCACACGGTTTCGAATGTCAGCAGCGACACAATACAAAAATTTAGCTCGTAGTGCTGGATTTGAAAATTTCAGTTTCGTTAATTTCTTTTATATAGGACAGTTACTCGCCTGAGCGAAGCTTGAATGATTTATGCAATGGACTAGCATGTGAGAAATCAGATCGTGTCTGGGTATTGGACAAGTATTAGACAAAATAACAACGATGATCTCACAACTTGTGATGTAGCTACTTTCGATTGTCCTTGACAATTACATATCTTGGGTTCAGATTCGTATTGGTCATAACACTTAATATGCAAGTCTTGTCCACGATGCAAGTAGAAGATTAATATTCACTAATTGACTTGTACCGTCAATAGCAGAAAAGTCAAGCCGATGGGGTTCACGCGCAGTCTACTTCCCGAAATGATGTTTTTTGACATATGAAAGCACTTGAACGAATTGAACCTTCATGGCAATTTTACTTTATCTTTGAACCTTCCTTGCCAGAAACATTGTACTTTTGATACAAATATTATTAGTATCATACAAAGTGCATAAATACATATCAATTAATGTCCACAGTGACATCTATGGTCAAATTTGTAAATTTGCAGCATTTTAAACAATTCAGTGAAATTCGAGATTGCTGAAAACTCGAGAAAATGGGTAAGGTTGCCAATTTGTTGGAACCGTTTCAATGAAAATCAGATAAATTGGCAAAATATGATAGGAAACGATCGACCTGGTGTCACAAATCCAAGGTCTGGCCAGCAGAAACCAGTGGGATTTGATCCCGTGACCACTCTGTTCAAAGCATTATATGCTAACTACTAGTCTATTCTGCTGGTTTTGTGTGAAGATCAATTAAGTCTCCGAACATTTCCTTAACACAATTGTAATTTGTTGATATAGTTATGTATAAAGGTCTGACCACACTATGCGTCAGCGACACGAACGGCAGCGTGCGGCCAAATATTGTTTGTATGAAATTGTATGAGATATAACGCAATACGCGTCGCGCGACAGAGTTGCCTTTTGTATCAACTTTGCCGTGTTGTGTCGTGCTGCAGCAGTCGACGGTCGTATAGTGCGGTCAGGCCTTAAGGCTAAAAACTAAGATAAAAACTAATTTGATTTTTTAGACTACTTTGGAAGTAATAATAAGAAATTAATATCTAATTTTGATTCACTCAAAAGGTAGGTAAACTTGTGTGTTTTTCCCTGTGGAATTGTATAAAGGAGCAACTAAAATGACTCGGTTTTTTCTTTTTTATTGCGTGGAGATTGGAAGACGGTCTGAAGTGATTCGTTGCGGTTGATAGCATTTGAGGGAACAAGAGGAGGTGGCACAAGATTTCGGATTAAGCAAATTCGTGCAATGGCAGCTCTTTGTGTTGATGAATGTATTGAAAAATGTTCACAAATTGTCTATCATAATTTATGAGGAATACAATAAGATAGATAGGAGTGACATATTGACAAATGAGTAGGAAGAATATGAAGTGGTGCTAATTTTGTTTGAAAATGTTCGAATCTGGTCCACAGCTGTTGCATTAAAAGATTCTGTAATATAATACTTACCGCCAAACGTTACACGCGTTTTTTTTTTATTTTCTTTCGAATTGGATCAATTCCAAAATTTACATTTTACAGTGCTTTGAACCGGCTTTACTCATTAAAAATCGATTGCTTTATTGTTGAAAATCAATTTTTAATATGAAATATTTGTATAAAGATTTTGTTGATCTTTTATTATGTTTATATTATATTTGTACATTTTGTTGGCAGCGTTTTACATATGTCGAATCGAAACTACTATTAGGGCGTAAACACACAGCGATTACACATATTCATAGAAAGCCCAGTACGTCCCGCCCAAAATGACCCTATGGAGTATTTTCGGTAAAATTGATCGATAACGGTGTATCCTATATTTTAAGAAATTAAGGAGACCACCCACGGCAGGGAGCCATGCACACGGCGTGCCGTTCTTCCCTGTGTTTTTTCGCCACATATACAGATATGTACAGACACAGACACACACACACAGAATAGTGCTATTATACTCGTATATACATACATATATGATTATTATTAAGAGGGCTGTATACCCGAAACCTTAATTTGTTGCCGTTCCTTTCTTCGATATATGTATATATTGAGTGAATGCGACAATATATATCAATATACATGTGGGATTTTATGTGTGTGAGTGAATTATGTAATGAGTAATGTTGAGGAGTGATGTACAAACAGTGGTACACATGAGTGTACACGGTTTGGTAGTTGGCAGAAGTGTTACGGGTAGGTGCGTACGCGCACGTGTGTATACTTAATGTACAATAAACGTACATTGATCGACCGACATCGTCTTTGATTATCTCTCCCGCAATCCTCCCTATATCTTCGAACTCTACATACATATATACTAAGTGAATGCGACAGTTGCGCTTCGACCAGATAATATGTATTTTAAATCGACAAAATCGAGGTTTTGTATTCTCCAGTTTTCTCCTCCGAAACTGGACCAATTAAAAAAAAATTTCATCATCGGTATGAGAAAGATATTTTCTATGTTTGTGTGCTCGTATTTTTTTAAAAATCAACCGTTAAATAAGCACGCTGGACTCTTTTCGTGGGTGTAAAAAAGAAGCGATTTTATAGATGTTTGGCGGCTCCTAGCTCCTATAAAAAATAACTAATCCAAAAAATAAAACCTCAGAAACATGCCTACGGTGGATATCCATAGTATATTAAAAAATAATTTCTTTAGTGCTATAATTGAGGAAGGGAGAAGTGTAATACGTTTATATGGACAAGGCGCTGGTGTTCAGCCCTCTTAAGAGGGCTGTACACCCGAAACCTTAATTTTGTTACCGTTCCTTTCTTCGATATATATATTGAGTGTATGTATATATTGAGTGAATGCGACAATACATATCAATATATGTATTGAGTGAATGCGACAGTTGCGCTTCGACCAGATAAAACGTGTTTTAAATTGACAAAATCGAGGGTTCGTATTCTACTATTTTCTCCTCCAAAACTGGACCAATTTTTAAAAAAATTTCATCATCGGTATGAGAAAGATATTTTCTTTGCATCTATCGGCGTATTTTTTTAAAAATCGACCGTTAAATAACCACGCTAGACTCTTTTTGTGGGTGTAAAAAAGAGGTGATTTTATAGATGTTTGGCGGCTCCTAGCTCCTATAAAAAATAATTAATTAAAAAAATAAAACGATAGATGCACCCCAATGGTGGATATCCATAGCATATTAAAAAATAATTTCTCTAGTGCCATAATTGAGGTAGGGAGAAGTATAGTACGTTTGTATGGACAAGGCGCTGCTGTCTAGCCCTCTTAAGAAACGGAAACAAAAAGCATCAATTCAATGGAGGGGGGCTCTAGCTCCGAAGGCCCCTCACCTGACATCGTCCATGTTGAACGATAACAAAGGGCACTCGAGGCTTGAGAACCACAGGCTTTGTTGCTTGACATTTTCGGCAAATGTGACACGGTGTGGTGTTGGTAAATTAAATTCGGATGCGTGTCACTTTGCCGTTTTTCATTGATGCCAGAAATATTTCTACTTCGATGAAGTCATGCCTCGAATATAAACAAACAGATGAAAGTGTGTGTTGAAATTATGTATGTTTTCGATTGTGAGATGAAATTTTTGTGCGGCTTGAGATTCGAGAGGAATTTCATCCGTTCGTATTTATACCTTTAGTTGTTTAGTAAAAAAATATTGAGGGAGAAAAAAAAGATGGCCTCAAAGCCGGTTCGATCTTATTTATATTCCAGCATTGTTTTGATCGTCTTGACCTTCGGCTTTGATAAATGATACACACTAGACACACTCCCACTGCCATTATGCAAGTTGCGTAATTATTTAAATATATACATAAAGCTGACGATTATTTACTTTACAGTTGACATTGTACTATTTGAAGTCTAAACGGGGTGTGAAACGAAACGGTTTAGGGCGAAATCACATAAGAAGGAACGCGGCATATGGGTTTTTTAGATACTTTTAACCCTTTACATGGGTCGTGTAATCCATATCATTCATTTGTCAACGTTTATAAAGACTGGTTTACACCGTAATTTCTGAATTTATAACCATAGCAGAATTACCCAATGGAAATCCTTAGCTGCTGAGTATTTTAGATTGTGATGTTTCGCGGAACCTTTGTCGTTGGATCTTATATCATTGGACCTTATGTCGTGGAACCGGAATTTAGATTGTGAGCATTACATTTGAACAACAATGAAGAAGACGGAACTAGTTTTGGAAAAATACATTCATTAATAGAATTCTGTTGTTTATTTTATATTGTTGCAAGATATATTAGAGAGTTTAAACACACCTTTATAAAACTAAATCCTCGGCGGTAGTTATCTATGGTAGTGATCTAGGGTTTTTTTGGATTAGCTACAATTTTTATACCTGCTTTCAATTGGATTTCAACATAATTCTAGTTGAAAATATTTGCGAAATTTTCAGCGTGGCGAGCTTTCAACAGAAAAGACGTCAGCACTCAAAGGGTTACACAAGTGAAAAAAATGTGGTATGCCTTGCATATTCAAGGCACGCCTAGCACACACCGACCCAAAATCACTCCCTGGAGTGTTTTCGGTAAAATTTTATCCTTGTATTTATCCTTGCTTGACAGTGATCGATAACGGTGTATTACATACATATTTGAAGAAATGTAGGAGAACCCCCACAGCGGGGAGCCAATCACATGACGTGCCATTTCTCCCTGTGTAATTCCGCCCTTAAGCCTAATAAAAATTCATAATAATTAAAAAAAAGTTGGTCAAAATATTCGTGTGGATTTATTTAAGCAAAACTACACTTGTTTAATGTATAACGATTTAGTCAAGGTTTTTAATATCGTTTTGTATATCTGAGTAATAATTTGGAGGCCGAAGGTCATGTAAATACCGCCATAATTTTAACGATTTGAATAGTAAAAAATATTATGTAAGTATTTATATTTATTATGTCATGTGCAATACAGCGATGTGCAACTATTTCCATATTTGGAAAAAATATTAAGGTTAATGTTTCATGATCAAATTGTCTACTTTTTTTTAATTACAAGATGTGGGATTGTACTAAAGCACTTCAATTTCATGATATCGTTTCAATTAATGCCTATTTATAATGTAGTTTATGTAGATTTTTGGCATCTTAACTATTTATTTATGTACATACATATATGAAAATTAATGTTTGTCTGACATGCAAATCTACAGTTTTCATTTTAGAACTACCAAATTTGTTATGTCAACCTTTTTTTTGCTCTCTTGCTTTGTAGGACAATAGTAATTGACAATAGTGAACCATTTTTTTTTGAGCAAAATAAACTTATCCGCCGATATCTGCTCGTGATACTCTAACTTGCACTGTAGACTTCAAAATATTCCAATATAGTTCGATTTTTATACTTGTTTGTCCAACTTTTACTTTCCTGAGGAACACCGGGCAATTCAGCCAATCTGTTGTATAACGATGAAGGTTTGTCGCCCTTAAAAATATACAGTTTTAAAAATAAAACAATCATATTTGGTATACATACTATCAGTGGTGGCTCGTCATATGCTGTATATCTATTCCACAGTCAACAGGCTGCTTGCGTGAATAATGAATTGCAGACGAACGGTTTGAATAAAAAATAATGATTTATTTATATATTCAGAACAAGAACTGATTACAGACTAACTTAAATTGTAACCGTCTCGAGTTTATATACTCTTATTTAAAACAATGAATGTGTTGAAGACACGTGTCGTACAATTTCGGTTAGTCAGTGCGTGAGGTGTGCCACAAATCAATGATGCTGTTTATTAAATTAGGTGTGTCTTATCTCGGTCTCCGTGACGAGCCAGAATGTTAAATTACAGAAAACGTAAATATCGGAAGGCAAAGATCGAAAATCGAAAGATCTTAAGTCGAAAGATCAAAATAAAAGGGTGCATGGTAAACGGTACATACTCACGTACATACTCACTTAATTTGCGCGAGCAGGATACAACAGGAACAAGAGGAATAGGCTTTTCCTCCCGTATTAATGTGCGCGCGCAGAATACGGAAGGAAAAGCCTGTTCCTCTTGTTCCTGTTGTACCCTGCCGGCGCAAATTAAGTGAGTATGTACCGTTTACCATGCACCCTTTTTTTTTTGATCTTTCGACTTAAGATCTTTCGATTTTCGATCTTTGCCTTCCGATATTTGTGTTTTCTGTAATTTAACATTCTGGCTCGCCTCTTAGACCCGTCTTATCTCTACTGGTTAGTCGTTTTATTGTTAATCATGTGACAATGAAGGAGTCATACATGATGGTGTCATACAAGTGATAAAATGGTGATATTTTAATAATAATGGTAGAGGGTTGTCCTCAGCCCTTAACTCGTGCGAGGAGTGCTTCGTAAAAGCGCAAGTGGTCCTCGGAAACACTGTTCACACACATGCAACAATGGACCGTACGACAGAAATACAGCATTTGACCAGCCCCCACTGCATACTATGGGTGTCACGACAAATCGCTCACGGATATAACACTCATCGACACAACGCCCACGCGACAGAATGCTCATGGCCATTATACTCACAGATAAAATGCTCGCGTTTTGGACGCGTTTTGTCCCGTGAGTGTTATGCCGCGTGAGCGTTTTGTCGCGTGAGCGTTGTCATGCGCATTGTCGTGCGCGTTGTGTCGCGGAACTCACATTATGCGTGTCCATATATCAAACTCATTACTACTACTTGTGATTTTGATCTATTTAATGTTAATTCAAACCAAACTAGAGTGATTATTATAAATTTATTTTTTAATAGCAGTGTTGTTAATTGATTATTAGAATTGTAAATTTTTATTATTTATTATTTTTTTTAAATTTTTTTTTCTGATTATTTTACTTAATTTATTATTAATTTACTTAATTTGAATTATAATAATTATTAGTTTATTATTATAATTGTAATCTAGGTTATTATTAATATCATTTTTTACTACATACTATGTATGTATTATTCGTACTACTGTTGTCGTATAATAATAATATTCTTTTTTATAATTTTTGTAAAAATCTGCTATTGGACTCGGATGTTATATATATATTATATATTTACTATTTGTTTTTTTATACATATCTATGTACATCCTGTTGTCTGTTGATTTTTCAACAAATAAAATAAAATAAAATATTATTATTATTTCATTTTCTGTTGTTATTTTTTATATATGCGAAAATTTTATAAATAATGAATTTTTTAATAATTATATTTTATTATTATTTGAAATTAATTAAAATGTAAATTTTTCTAAAATAAATAAATAAATTTCCACAAACAAAATTTTCTGAAAAGCTTAATTTTTACTTAGCCTGGGTGTTTACAATCAGTATAAAACTTTTTGAATTGAAAATTGAAAAAAGTTAAAAGCCACACCATTAAAAATGATTAATGTGAATCTTGGTTTTGAATAAGTTACCAAAATAACATCAATTCTTAATGTTATTTTGGATAGCTCATCTTCAAGCCAATTCATACATCTATTAAAGCTGGGTACTAATTTAAAAAATATTGCCTGGAAGATAAGAATCAACTTTGATTCGAACTATCTTATTTTCGCATTATTTTATTTATACTAAATATTTTGTTTTGAAAAACTAAATATGCCAATCAGCTGTATTTTTTGGTCTTGACCTTTATACCAAGAACAACTGGTGTTCAACGTACACAAAGAATGCATTTAAATTCATTGGTTATGTCGTTACGTGAAACGTATCAAAATAGACTCTTACGTAATGAATAACGGTATATTTTAAATTACGAAAACAAGGCTAAACTTTTTGACTTCCTAGAAACATTTCGAAAAGGTCACATCACAAATGACGGAGGAAACGCTCGTTTGATAATTAATCGCTAAAACTTAAGTCTTTTAATGGCTTTACATCCGAAAGATCCATGTGGTTTCCCATGGTGGTTCTACGCTCTTCAAACGTAAAACACGCCAATTTATATTGCATACTATGTAAATTGAATTATGTGCTTTGTCTTCGACATTTTAGCACCCAAATGGAGACATTGCGTCATCAGTGACCTTCGATCGCATCATTGGTATTCTTGCACCGTAACAAATGTGATGCAGGAGACAAGAAAACGTAATGGTAAAAATCTTCATTCATTAATGCACGAATGAAAACATTGAATTCTTCTCAAATAAAGTAAAAAAAAATCGGATGTGACCAACCGACGACTTTATCTATGTATTTGAGGAATATATAATGGATAAAAAACAAAATTCGATAGTGAAACATACAGACACATTCACACATTCCGGTTATGAGAGCATTTTCGATACAAATTGAGCGCAAATGTAGGGAAACTTACACAATATAAAAGTATACTTGTTCCAGACATATCACATAATATCTATACCCTTCAGGTATAAACGCAGATTACCTAAACACAATCTGCTTTAGATCGTCGACTTTAGATAGTCTTTAATTAATATTATGTATTAGATGTATTATGAGCTTTTCTATTATGCTGTACGTTAACTTTAGAATAATATAATACTATGATTACTAACCAAATTAAATTAAATTGTAAAATAGAAAATGATCAGTAAATCAGTAGCTATTAAAACAGATATAAGATGTATACACATAACAATACATATATATACACATAACAATACATACATTCTTCAGTATGGTTTTTAAATCTTCCAACAAACTTAATATGTATGATTGTCCACTATACTTTCAAACCTGTTGGTACCCTAATTTGGACTGCAAATGGGTTTTGGAATAATTCGGAACTACAATTCACTTGAGTTATGTCGGTTAGTAACTGTATATTTAATTAAGTGAGCATGTCCATTGTGGTAAGTTGATAGCGCTAGACAAAATCAATAGTAATTTGGTGTTGAATTGAATTCTATTAGAATCCTAGACTCGTATTGAATTAGTCACCGTTTAATAATAAACAGCGGGGGAGTTGTCAGGACGCTAACCGATAAACATTCGTTTTATTGCGGGCCTATTTCTGTTGGAAAAAGTTCGTGGACGCCATGGAATATCAGCAACTCGAGCATAGCTTTCTATTTCAGTATTATTTGAATGTTTTTTAAATAATGACCTGTTCATTGCCTAGTAACGAATTTTATTATTACATGTTTGATTTTTCAACAATGTGTATTCAGTTAAATTAACAGCTGATTACCACTGGACTCTGTATTTTATCATTAGGCTAGGTCTTATGTAGGTAGGCAAGTCGCGTCCATTCTGCTATAAAGAAGTTCATACTCCAGAAAGTCAAAATAAGTAGCCTATTAGAAATGTTGAAGTGTAAAACGTAAATAGACATGGTTCCAGTACAGGGTTGCCAGACGTCCCTATTTGAGTGGGACTGTCCCGAGTTCAAAAGACAAATCCCGAGTCCCGAAATCATTGCCTCTGAAAATCCAGACTTAACAAAATTTGTATAAGTACAAAAATGTATATAAATAGAAATGGTTTGACTTTAAAAATAACAAATTTCAATCCATCAAAGTCTTGTCCAAACATGAAAATCGATTTTATTCAATTGCAGAATTGACAGAAATTATTTAATATTATTAGCAATGTTGACCTTCTATAAGTAGATGTCTGTTTATTAAACAAACTTTTACTGAAGCAAACGAGAAAAAAAAAAGAGAAATGGACAATATTTTTTAAAGATCATTCCGCTCGCAATAATGTGTTTAAAATTTTAGCCCAGATTTTTTCAATTTTACATTCCATTACAATTTTCGAAAGCATATTTAGTCTAATGAGTGCAACCTGGAGAAAGGAGAAAAATAAATGATTATTAGAAACCGCAGAAGCAGAATTAATGCAATTGTTATGATTTGAGAAAACTTTTATCAAACAAAGCTAGCGAACATATTTTGAAACACGTTGAAAGCTAGGAAAAACTTTTTATAAAACTGTTATGATTGCATAATTTTTTGCATTTAAACTAAAATATAATTCGTGTAATTGTATCCATTATATTTTAATAACTGTGATTTCTGTCGATTATTAAGTGACTATTTTTTATATTTTCTCATCTACATATATATATATATATATATATATATATATATATATATATATATATATATATATATATATATATATATATATATATATATATAATTATATATGTACTTATAATTTAATTAAATATATTTTTTTCTTAATGTCTTCATTATTTCTTAAACTTTTGTTTTTTTTATTTTTACATACCTCCTTTACGTTTCACTTACGATTACAATTCAGGAAAAAATTTGCCTCTTATCCGATCGTTTTCATACTTTGCCATATTGTTCATTTTGGTCATCAATATAAGTAAATGGATCATATTTCTTTAATGCTAAAAGTTTATTATTTTTAGATCCACGCATCTTTGTGTCCGTGTGAAATCGTACATGTTACATCATACTTTCTTATTTGATTATTTCAAAAGTAGCATTTAAGATACAAATATTTTTCTAATAGTTCTGATAGATTTTTCGCATATTAAAAATGTATCTATGAGATCTTTTATTTGGTTTGTCATAGGGTATGGAATTATTTTTCCAGGGCTCGGGATTCCTCTCGGCAGTTCTGTATATAGTTTATATGTATATCATAAGTTCCCATTTCGAGTTGATGTTTATCTATAAATAATGCAGGAAATGAAACTTTACAACAATACTTGTGAGAACGGTCAAACATACTTGAACACGTATCGTATCACTTTACAGATTGATTGCTTCATTCATTTGACTGCAAATGTGCATGTCTCAGTTAACTTTCCATTCAATATGCCAGTAATTGTGTCAATTTTGAACTGGAATTGAAGTTTACACTATTGGTGTAAAATGTTGAATAGAATTATTTCCCATGGCGTCAGTTAACTATCGAATTTTTGTGTTGATAATTAAGAAGATTGATCTAACCTTGATTTTTTTTGTTAATTTCTACAGTTGTGACTTCATTCCAATTGTTAGATTTTCATTTAATTATCTTTGAAGGTCGATAGTAATTTTTTTTAAACTATTGTTGCAGTTACCGAAAGAAGTCGACGATTTCTAATTCAAAATGGGTGTACCGGAAGTTAAAACTTGCTGCTGCGGGTGCACTTTAGAAACTGGAACACTCATCATAGGATGGTTGAACATAGTAAGTATCCACTTATTATATTGTATCATATCAAAATCATCAAAGGAAAATAATATGCCTGATTTTCTTAAATCAACAACAGTGGAATTTGTAGTATTATTATGTATAATGCTAACGTAATTGTTGTTTTGTCTTCAGGTGTTTGCAGCTCTGACGATCATTGGCAGTATTATGGGTATAATCTCTCCTAATTCTCAAAATCACGGATCCACTGCCTCGTTAGTCCTCGGAATGATCGCTGGGGTTATCACCCTGTTAGTGTCGATCATGTTGATTATCGGAGTCAAGAGGGTAATTTTTCACAAATTTAAAGCTCTTTGTAGCGCCATTTGATATGGTTCGAATTGTTCAAACGCATATTTAAACTTTCAGAGACTGCCGAAATATGTCCATTATTGGATTTTGATTGCTACTATCAGCTTCGTGATTAGCCTTTTAAATGGAATCATCCAAGGCATCATGCTTTCAGTCAACGGAAATGTTGGTGGAGGAGTCGGAGCGATTATCGTGGTACTTATTTCAGGAGGTAATTGATATATTTTTATATTATTTATTATTCAATTTGGAATGAAAAATATGTATGAGAAAGTTATATATAGAACATATGTGGTACATATATAAAGTGACTATACATCCCATTTTGAATGGGACCGTCCCGTTTTTAGGTAGCCTGTCCCGTTGTCCCCAAGCACAGCTTCGGACGTCGAAATGTCCCGTTTTCAAAAATAGAGTATATTTATTGAACTATTATATATATATATATATATATATATATATATATATATATATATATATATATATATATATATCGTATAATTACACGATATATATGTATAATAATTCTACATAACAAACTAAGGAAAAATATAGACTTTTTTCAATTTCATTAGTTCACTTTCAGAACTAATGTATAATTAAAATCATTTTTATAATGTTATTAATTTGAATTATTGATTGTTATTATAGACTAGTGTTGTGCCCGATGAAATATCGTCGCATGGGTTATGGCGTATTAACATATTATTTAATTAAAAAAAAAAAATTAAAAGAAATGTGTCGGTCTGTGTTCGATCCGCATCGCGGTCGTATTTTTTTCAAATACCTTTAAAATATAATTAATTTAATATTTATATTTAATTGTATAATATGAAAAAAAAGGTTCAAAACCACGCTAAATCAAATTAACGTGATGTATTTTTTATATGGCGTGACGTAAGCAATTGCTAACCTGTAACATACCTGTAATATAGTGATAGACCCGATGAAAATTTAATCGGGTGTATTATAAGTAAAAACTACCTACCTACATACATATAAATAATATAAAACACCCAATAGAAAAATAAAATAATTAATAAATCAAATATTTTTTTAATAGAGAGCGTAAAATGCTCTAAGACTATTGCCTTAGAGGAAACATTGGTAGTAAACAGTATATATATAGAAGTTTTTTCTTGATCTGTTATTATATTCCGTTTGCTGGCAGTGTTTTAGCTATGACGTACATATGTATGTCGAATCGAAACAACTATTATAGTACTACGAGCTTTATCGCACACAGACACACAGAATAGCGCTATATGATTAAACTACAATGCTCAGAACCCAGTCATTTAAATAAAATATTTAAAAGCTTTTTATTGTTCATGATATACATATGTTCAAATATGTCAATAATGTCAAAAGTGTATTCTAATAGGTACTGATCTTTTTACTTTTTATTATTGTTCTCACCAGTCATTCTAAAATCTTTCACACAAGTTGAAATTTTTTTAATAATAATTAGTACATTTACATATAATTTTTTGCCTATTAATTTATTTGCATTTATTAAAACATGTATATATTTTTTATTTTCAGCTATAATGGCTTACTTGATCATCGTCGTTTTCAACTTCAAAAGGGAACTCTTGTCGGAAAATCAACATGTTTAAGTTTACTTCTTCTTCAAAAACACAAATCTATTCAATTCGAAATTGTTTTTATAAAGTCACATTTATACTTTATTAAATAATGATTAATACAAGCTTTGTTTGAATTATTCTGTCGATAAACAAAAGAATCTTTCATTGATACTCACCGAATCTTTTTAAAAATTTTACTACGTACAAACTTTTGTTTATCTATTTTTTTATGTTGAATTAACGTATGGTTTTAGCGTATGTAAGTTTGATGACAAAATTTTATAGTAACTATTGTATTTTCAAAGTATTTGAAGCAAAAGTTTTTTTAATACGTGTTAATAATTTCAAACGATTCAAAATTTTATCAATGTTGAATAGATTATAGCAGATATATATGAATATGTACATTGGGAATCTTAATCACATTCAAAAAAGGGATTACAATAATTGAAAGAACGTAACTTTGTATAAATCTCATAGTCTAATGGTCTTTGTTAGATGATATACGTATTTAAAATTTTAAACTATCATATTTGTACTTTCAAGATTATTTCGCTTTTATTGTAATCACAAAAATACATACACATGTATGTATGTCTGCTGTTATATGTGTAATTAATCTCTGAATGTTAGTGTTTATTGAGTTGTGTGTGGATAAATGGTTTATCTATGTATGTTTATTACTTTTCAAGTGTGAATGTCTGCATTTGTAATTTTTCAGTTTTTATACATATAAAAAATTGTGTTCAGTTTGTGATTATAAAAAAAATAATTTGAAACTTTCTTAGAATAAGTGATTATTATTAATAAAGCTTTCGCATTTTTAAAGAGTCTAGTTATATTACATACATACAAACTATATTTACGGACATCTGCCTATTTTAAGTTTTGATATTTTGCGTAAGAGTCGTTAAATCTATTTAAGTTAAAGTACATATAACCATTAATTATTTTTACTTAAAAATAAATATGTTTATGTATGTTAAACGATTGTTTAGTTGTCAAAAATATGGATAATTTCTAGTATTTGTTGCATTATTTTTGTAATACATGTTTAAAAATTCACGTGAATGTTTTGAAGAATTAAAATAAAGCTCTTTATAAAACTTTCATGTTTAATTTATTTCTTATCATCTTTCATGGTTCACACAGCAATGGTTTCGATTATATTCATATTAAATATATGAATTTACACAAACTCTTGGTCGAAATATGTAATTGAAATCTCTACAGTTAATGATACACAGAAGCTCAGCTATAAAACCAAAATGTGTATCTGTTAAGTAATTTACTGACAGTTATTTACTTACTAGTGTTGTACCCGATGAAATATCATCGTATATTAAGCTATTAATTAAAATAAAATTAAAAGAAATGTGTACATCTTGTGTTTGATCTTCACATGGTCATGTTTTTACTTTATCTTTTTCAAATACCTTTTAAATATATGTAACTAGTGGTTTTACCTTTTTTTTGTTTGTTATCATATAAAAAGCTTATACATGGCAAAACAATCTAATAGTAAACCTTAATTTGTTTTTTTTTATTAAAATTATTTGATTCGAAAACAAATAATATTCAACGATATCGATATCGTCCTCATAGAAATTTTGATTTGTATTCGATGTTACATAGTTACATTAAACATACATAGTTACATTAAACCTTACATACAAAGTCTCTTTCGAAATTATATACTAGATTTAATAGTGTTTGTCTGCGAACGATACTACTTTGAAATTTTTCGACCCGGAAAACAAATTCAACCTGAATCTTACATATAAATAAAAGCTTTTTAATTTGTATTGTAGAAATGATTCTCACTGATTTGTTTGAAGAGACAGATGACCTAAATCCGTTAAAAGGCAAATTACAATTGAAGCAAGTTGCAGTAGAAGCCGAATCGGTTCCAGAGGATCTGTTGATTTCGTTTGAAGAAAGGGATCCCACAATTTGTTCCACTTTAATCAGCATGTCAGTTAGTTGTCATTAAATATTATTCAAATATTAGTGCATCATTTCAAACAAAATTACAAATATGTACATATTTGTGTTCCAATCAAAGTTTGAATGCTTGACATTATTGCTTTGGTAATTAAAATCAATCGTTAGATTTTGTTAATAGCATATTCCATCAGTTGGGAGATAAAAATGTTTTTAAATGTGTCAGGTAAGATTATGTTCACTATATAAGCTTGAGTGGTTTCACACAATCAGTACACAATTGCAGTCTTTCACTGAAGGTGAACTGATACGATCAATTCAAAATGAAAGCTTTTGTAAGATACTTTATTTACATTATATATTGTACTATATATTTCTAACTAACAATGACGATTATTTTGTGTGCATTTGTAACTTAAGGCTCTCGTGTGCGCTGTACTTGTGATCAGCCAAGGATATGCATTGCCATACGGAGGCTATGAAGAGGAATTCTTGTTTGGAAGGCCGGAGATCTATGAACCAGCTTACGAACCGTTCCTTGGAGTTGAACATGAAGTTTTCGGATGGAGACCCGAATTCGAAAGGTTGCCTCCCGTATCTTTGATTGGCGTTGCAGGAGTATGTGGTTTTGATAGCATTTGCATAAAATTCAGTGTCGACTTGGAAAATAATCGCTTTTTATGTTTATTTCGATAGGAATTCGTCGATCGTGAATACCATCATTTTGGACGTGGTCGTCGCGACATCCCCACAGGCATTCCTAAAGACTTCATCCGAGGCATCCCTAGAGACATCCCTAGAGACGACATCCCCAGAGACATCCCCATAGACATTCTCAGAGACATTCCCAGAGACATTCCCATAGACATTCCCAGAGACATTCCCATAGACATTCCCAGAGACATCCCAAGAGACTTCCTCAGAGACATCCCCAGAGACATTCACAGCGACATCATCAACCCATACATAGACCCTGTCATACGCCACATTCCCTTCGGACATCCTGAAGTCGAAGTTATTCCTGAAATTCCAATTCCCATTGAAGCAGGCTATGTGGAAAAGTATCCGTCTTTCGATCGGATCGTGTAACCGCACAATTTGAGGATTTAAAGAAATTTAAATTTTACATTTCTTCAAATCATACACGGCGTAATAACGTTTTTGATGTAATTTGTATATTTTGAGGTGTTTTTTTTAATAAATTTTATTTAAAATTAAACAAGTGTAATATTTTATATTTAAATAACCCGAGTAATGTTCCAATTATAAGAGACAAAAAAATATTTTAACAATAATTCATTTTTTTTTTTTTGATTTTTAAATGCTTTTTATTATTGCGAAATTATGTTCACAATACATCTTATATCTATTTTAATAGCTACTGATCTACTGATCATTTTCTATTTTACAATTTAATTTAATTTGGTTATTAATCACAGTATTATATTATTCTAATGTTAATCTAAAGCATAATAGGAAAAAGAGCTCAAAAACCTATTTAAAATCCTTATAAATGTTCATAATACATCTAATACATAATATTAATTAAAGACTCTCTAAAGTCGATGACCTAAAGCAGATTGTGTTTAGGTAATCTGTGTTTATACCTGAAGGGTATAGATATTTTGTTGTAATCACCGAGACTCTTCACAAGTGTGTTAGTATGGTTATTAGTGATTCTGTCATAGAATCTACTGGTTAGTTTGTTAGTAATGTCTGTAATAAACGGAATATTATATATGGCATGCAGTTTTTTCAAGTTAGTATATATGGGTGTATTATAAATTATTTTTAGGGATTTATTTTGTATTACTTGGAGCTTGGAAAGGTTAGTATTCGAGGCGTTATTCCATACAGATGAAGCATAGGTTAATAATGGTAATATGAGCGCGCGATATAATTTTTTTTTTTTTTGAATTGATAAAGAACTATGGTGATTAAATATTGGATATATTGAGGACATACCCCGCATCGCCTTGCATTTCGCTGCCTCAATGTGAGGTGCCCACCTCATTCTTTTATCGAATGTTACTCCTAAATATTTTATTACTGACTGCCATTTCAGACTTTCTCCAGAGGGGATTTTGAACAATAATTCATAAATCTTACCATTTATTCCAATTCTTGAATTTCCTTTGAAATATTATATTCCGTTAATTTTAATGATAAGAGTGAGTTTTTTTGATAAATGATCAGAGTGAAGTTTTTTATTAATTGCATATTAGCTACCATTATATTAACAGGAGAATTGATGGCATGCATTTAAATGTTCAGTTACTAATTTCACTTTCGGTCAGTAATTAAATAAGTTGTCAGTTATATATCAAAATTACCTGTATCCATTGGTCAATTAATAAATTACATGGTCTGTAATTTATTTATATAATCAGTAATATACATATATAAAAATTATTATTTCATTAAATAGCCTGTAATTCAAAGGAAGGACATTCACAGTTTGATGATTATGTTCTAAGCAGAGAAATGTTTACAATTCTCTGGTTCTAAGATAATCAGAAAATATGAAAATAGAAAGCAAATCACTTTGAAATGATTTGCAATATTGTTAGAAGAGAGCTTCAAGCTAAAAAAAATAAAATGAAAATATTTTATTATATTTGATAGTATGTAATAAACAATACAGAAATACCAATATTATGTAGTATTGCTCAAGTAGATCAGTTGGGTTTGGATCATACCAAGATACCATAATCAGAGAATTCGGTATATGTGGGGTCCACAAGGTAAAATATTAATTTTTATTGACCATTTAAGATTTTTTACACAACACTATTATGAATACTTATTGACTATTTTTTGATTTAGCTACTGAGCGTTTTTGTATTTAGTAACTGACCAAAAAAAATTTTACCGAAATTAATGAATGATTATACCATTAAAGGATTTGTTTTCTTTTTATTTTGTACCAGGAAGGCCTAACAGGTAACCCCAATACGCTTTCCTGGCCAGAAACATTGTAAATTTGATACAAATATTATTAGTATTATAAAAAGTACATAAATACATATCAATTAATATCCACAGAGACATATATGGTCAAATTTGTAAATTTGCAGCATTTAAACAATTCAGCGAAATTCAGTAAACACATATCAATTAACATCCATATAGACATCTATGGTCAAATTTGTAAATTTGCAGCATTTTATACATTCAGCGGAATTCGAGATTGCCGAAAACGCGAGATTTTGCGAGAAAATGGGTAAGTTTGCCAATTTGTTGGAACCGTTTCAATGAAAATCAGATAAATTGGCAAACTCTGATAGGAAACGATCGACCTGGAGTCACAAATCCAAGGTCTGGCCAGCAAACACCAGAGGGATATGAACCCGTGACCACTCTGTTCAAAGCATTATATTCTAACCACTGGTCTATTCTGCTGGTTATTTAATTATTTGAAAACTAAATCCACTTAGCTTAAAACCTTTATTTTATAGTCAACTTTTAAATGATGTTTAAAATTAAACTATATTCTACATATGTAACCTACTACGTACAATACATCTATCATGACCTTTTTCACTGTCAGATATAAGACTTAATCAAAAGAAATACGACACATAGCACATTGTACTTATATAATATTACAATACGACCTTTATAATATAATATAAAAAAAGAGTTGGGCTAAATTTTTTATCCATTATTTCTCTTTCGAAAGAAATTTCTCAAGTTAAATGCCTATCACCTGTCCAATTCACACGGAAAATTCTCCTGTCAATTCTGAATTTGAAGCTACTGGAAAATAATTTCTTCGGTGGGAAAATTGGCACATGGGCTATTGTAATAATAATTTCACCCTTTATAAAGGTCGAAAATAAAACGACATAAAATATTTTTTATTGTAATTACCTTTGAAGACGAATTTTTTTTTGATATGTATATTATATGAGATTTCAGATTCATATATTTTTTCTTTATCATACATACGTACACACCTATGTATATTAATCAAATAAATCAGTGATGAAATCATTAACTGTCACTCTTAATTGTTATTGATCTCCATTATCTAAATTATCAAATAAATCACGAAGCATTAAGAATTGATAATATAATAATTGATTTTTAAGCTGTTTACATTAGCTACATATTTATACGTTAATGTCAATAATGTTTTATGAGACTTAAAGTCTACGCAAATATCTATTTTTATTTTTTATTAATGAAAGAGAATTTCTAGTTTTAATTTGAGCGATTTTCTCCTGCCTTATAAAACTAGATTCCATGCTGACATTTTTGTATAATACCTGTTTTTCATTTAGATATTGTTTAATTACGTGTATAATCTCGTATTTGAGATAAATATTCTTGTAAGCTGATAACCCTCGTTTCCTTGATAATTAGCTAAATATTATTATACATGAAAAATTATCGAGGACAAAACTTTATAAACATATATGACTCACTGTGAGATAGATCGTGTTTACAATAGCTCATTCATTTATTATATAATAATTTTATATGTAATGTTTTTTTAGATCTAAAATTATATTATAAAGTTATAATATAAATCAATGTTTGTCTATCTGTCTGTCTGTCTCGAATAGGCTCCTAAACCAAAGAACCGATTACGATGGAACTTTCAGTATTTGTTGCATGTCCTGAAAGATTACTGTGAAAAAAACGGGATAAAACCTCTTTATAAAAATATTCGTAATTACGATTTTATCGACGCGAAAGTATGAAGCGGCAGTGTGAAGTTAAGGAAATGTGTACGTTGGTAACCAACTTGCGCGCATGCATGCCAACGTACAAATACATTACGCACCACTCATACCAACCTTACATTACGTACCACTCATATGAATCCTACATATACATATATAAAAATCAATGTTTGTCTGTCTGACACGTATGCGTTCCTATACTATACTATACTATAATTTAATTTGATTATTAAGTATTAATTTGAAACTGAAACATTCACTTATCGAAACGCATCGATAAACGGGAACGGGAACGGGAATAGCATGCGTTATTGTACGATGGAACGATGGAACTTTCAGGATTTATTGTACGCATGTCCGGGAAGCTTACCAAAAACAGGAATGGAAACGGGATTGAATGACATTGCAACGCAATAATTTCAAATGTTTTCGCGTCGCGACATGCGTTGTTAGGGTAGAATAAACAAATAATTGAATAATTTCATATGTGTTCGCTCCCTGCATTTTCCGTCAAATGGGAACGGGAACGGGAACGAGAATGGGAATGGGAACGGGAACGGAAACGGGAATTGCATGCGTTATTGTGGTATTGCAACGCATGCCGGGTTCAGCTAGTATACCTATATAATATCGCTATTCTGTGTGTCTGTGTAAGATAACACTCGTTGTACTATTATCGTCGTTTCGATTCGATATATGTATGTCACAGTTAAAATATAATAATATAATAAGAAGATAATAATAACAGATCAACTAAAAACTTCTATATATACTGTTCGCTACAAATGTTTCCTCTAGCCTTATAGATGGCGAATTTAGTCTCTGAGCATTTAGCGCCATCTATAGAAAATTTAATTAATTAATTAATAATTTTTTTCTATTGGTGTTTTATACTGTTAATATGTAGGGAGGTAGGTAGTTTTTATCTTTTTTCTTCATATTGTTGCGTAGGGGTGGGTGGAGGATTCAAATGAAAGGCCAAAGTCGCTTCACAGGTCCAGGCGCAGACAGAGCTCGTTCCAAGATGATCTGATATGGCCTAAGCACCTCCTTATAAAGAGCAAGTAGCTCACTACAGCTTCCCCGATCCGTTTGTTTCTCCATTGTCTAGGCACGTACAGTTTTAGGTGAGTCTCACGCTCTCAGGGTTCTAGGAATTCTACCGAATTCTATTCGGGGGTCTCCATTTTTAAACCCCGAATGCACTTTTATATTTAATATTGAACAATTAAATATAAATATATTTAAAAGGTATTTGCGGATCGAACACAGGACCGACCCATTTCTTTTATTTATTTATTTATTTAATAACTTAATATGCTTTAGTACGCGGGACAGGTGTGTTGATCGTGTCCCGGTCTAAGAAAACACCGTTTGTGTTAGTAAGAGGATCGTTTATTTTTGTTCAATTGTTACAATAGTTATTGTATGTACGAAGAAGTTGAGCTTCGGAGAAGTGAGCTGGTTGAACTCCAGAGGTTCACTCTGGTGTTGGGAGCTGGTGCGTCACTTTATATACGTTCTGGCTTGAAGCGTGTCGTGTGCAGATGCTTTGTCTTCGTTTCCAGGACACGTGTTGACCTGTTTTCGGTCAACGTGTCGCGTGTTTTATAGCTATGGGGTCAGCGCCAGGACGTCGTTCGTTTGAGAATGCGGTCGTGTGCCACGTGTAAACAACTTTCAGGACATGTGTTGCGGTTGCCTGATGACATCACTGTTGGGTTTCGTTCGTTTTACGATCGAGCGATGAACTCTTTCTTCTGGAATGGTCAAAGGGGACGTTGCCCTTGAGTTATGCATGTTTGTACAGGATCGATGATGAAATCACTGGTTTTGATTCGTAATAGCACAAGTTGTGCTATATTTCTACAATGCCAACACCCATGTGATGATATTTCATCGGCTACAACACTACATAGTACATTTAATAGAAACGGTCTATCTTAAGAAGCTTCCTAATCAAATGTTTACTACATAGTTAAAATTAGCATTCATTTGAGTATGAAAGTATCGACAAGATATAGATTTGTCTATTGAAATTTGTAATTGTGTAGTAAAATGTTTCTTAAATTCGAATATTAATTGAAGTTGCTTGTGGGTGGATTGTTAGTAATTTTCTTTGTGGGTTAATAGAAGTTGAAAGTACTTGAGCATTTTAATGGCCTAATATTATACATATATTTAGTAATAATAGTGATATAACGATAACGATGAGTTTCTCAATTTCAATTTTATATGTATGTATGTACATATGTATGTTGTTGCAAAACGAACGATGTTTTGGGTTTTTTCTACGATGAAATTTGTCGTTTCTCGTCAACGGGTCATTTATTGACGAAATTGTATTCCACAGCTTCTAAACGTTCTCAAATTACAATATACAACAACTATGCACATATTGTATAGTATAGTGTGAGTGTATACATTTTTGTAGCTCCAAATTGATTCAAAATTAAACTTAAGCTCTGACATATACAAATGTAAGTGTGGTGGGAAATCAAAAATTTGAAGGCAAAGAACACGTATCACAGTTTAATAATTCGGAAAGTATGTTTAAAAACCGTTATGACAACAAACAAGGTGTAATGACGGTTCTCATTGATGACGGTTTAGTGTCTCATTTTACTTTTTATATAATATAATACCACCTGACCCTTCCCTCACAAGTAATTATGATTGCACGTTCAAGTCTTGCAGTACCTGTAATTTTCCTATAATCGTTTCCTCAGCAAATCGATAGCATGATATACATTTTGTTTCGGTATACCTTCTAAAAATAAATACATTCTGGATTTTTCAGACTCGCTATGGAAAACTACTAGTAAACTTTAGTCGGAGTAATTTTCATTCGCGGAAAATCGTTATGAAAGTCTTTATGATATTCTTCCATACATATCCTATACTTATGTATTATTTCTTTATTAATTTTTCAGACAAGAAAATAGTTACGTGCTTGTTGCCATTTGCAGATATATGAAATTGCACTTTTTTAATAGTATAGTCTTCTTGTGAATCCACTGTAATCATCTACTTACATACACACACATACATACACACTACAGTCATCAACAACATTTTTAAATATTTGAGGCATCATTTTTTCATTTTTATTTAACATTAGGTGAACCCGGCATGCGTTGCAATACCACAATAACGTATGCAATTCACGTTCCCGTTCTTGTTTTTGTTCCCGTTCCCGTTCCTGTTCTCGTTACCATTTGTCGGAAAAACGCAGGCGGCGTATTTGACTTGACTAGACTAAAAAACTATTATTTTGAATAAAAATACCAATAGTTTTATTTTACTACCTCCAATGCCACTCTGCCTGAAGAAAAAGATCTTTGATCGATGCGTTTTGCCAGTGATGATGATGTGAAACTTGGACACTGAACGCCAAGGTGCTACATAAAATCCAATGCACTCAAAGAAGTATGGAACGCTGTATGCTTGTATAACGAGGAAAGACAGAAAGCGGAACACGTGGGTGAGAAGTATGACAAGGGTAGTGGACATAGTGGATAGAGAGATTGAAATGGCAATGGGCGGGTCACGTAGCTAGGAGGATGGTCGAAAGGTGGACAAAAGAAGTGCTTGAATGGTACCCGAGAGAATGCAAAAGGGTAAAAGGAAGACCGCAAGGAAGATGGGTGAACGAAATTAGGAAAATGTGCGGTGCTATCATTAAAACTAAAAACTGGATAGACGTCAGGCACTTTTCAGAAATTCAAATTTCAAACGCGTCTTACACGATATTTTTGCACCATCGTAATGGCGGAGGATCCAATTACTTATATTGATGAACTTTTCGAAAGCTCTAAACGATGCTTTATTCATTATAAGATCCCCATGATGCAGGGGGCCAGTGAGAGAAACCCTGACGCTGTCCAGCAGAACCCTCCTATCTGCCACCTACCTACATATAAACAATATAAAAACCAATAGAAAAGTTAATTTATTAAATAAATTTTCAATAGATGGTGCTAAATGCTCATATACTTATTGCCGTTTATTAGCCCAGAGGAAACATTGGTAGCAAACAGTATATATTGATATATTGAACAGTATATATTGAAGTTTTTTCTTATGTTATTATATTCGTATACGTTTTGTTGGCAGTGGTTTAGCTGTGACGTACATATGTATGTCGAATCGAAATGGCTATTATAGTACGGCGAGCGTTATATCAGATACACAGGCAGACACACAGTAACACAGAATATCGATATTATATATATTTATGATGATGGGTCAACTCTACTTCAGAGACAATTGCAGAAAAATTTCAAGGCCATAATTCGCCAGTTATGATTAATTCAAATCGTTCTAATAGGCAATAATTTGAAAAATGCTCAATATCAATATGATAACTATGAATCAGTTAAGCTTGAAATATGTACATATGTATATGTATTTAAGAGTAAAAATTTATCAACTGTTTCTATTGAAAATGTACAATATGTCTGTTGAAAAGTATCATATAGAATAAATAAACTTACAAAGATTTTTTGATTTTTAAATGCTTTTTATTATTGCGAAATTATGTTCACAATACATCTTATATCTATTTTAATAGCTACTGATCTACTGATCATTTTCTATTTTACAATTTAATTTAATTTGGTTATTAATCACAGTATTATATTATTCTAATGTTAATCTAAAGCATAATAGGAAAAAGAGCTCAAAAACCTATTTAAAATCCTTATAAATGTTCATAATACATCTAATACATAATATTAATTAAAGACTCTCTAAAGTCGATGACCTAAAGCAGATTGTGTTTAGATAATCTGTGTTTATACCTGAAGGGTATAGATATTTTGTTGTAATCACCGAGACTCTTCACAAGTGTGTTAGTATGGTTATTAGTGATTCTGTCATATAATCTACTGGTTAGTTTGTTAGTAATGTCTGTAACAAACGGAATATTATATATGGCATGCAGTTTTTTCAGGTTAGTATATATGGGTGTATTATAAATTATTTTTAGGGATTTATTTTGTATTACTTGGAGCTTGGAAAGGTTAGTATTCGAGGCGTTATTCCATACAGGTGAAGCATAGGTTAATAATGGTAATATGAGCGCGCGATATAATTTTATTTTATTTAGCGTTGATAAAGAACTATGGCGATTAAATATTGGATATATTGAGGATATACCCCGCATCGCCTTGCATTTCGCTGCCTCAATGTGAGGTGCCCATCTCATTCTTTTATCAAACGTTACTCCTAAATATTTTATTACTGACTGCCATTTCAGACTTTCTCCAGAGGGGATTTTCAGATCTGAACTTGGCTTATGCTTTCTAACACTAAAGAATAACTTACAAAGATACTTTAGTGGCTATTCAAAGGTTTATCACACCTGAACAATACTTGTTAAATTTTTCACACAAGATTACCGGACAAAGCTTCAGTTGGATAATCATTGACCGGTTAGACAGTCCAACCGCAGTTTCACGATAAGATCTACATAAATAGTTAAACCATAAATTATTGTTTAAGATATATAATTTGCAAAAAGGTGTTACAATGTTCAAAATTTAAAATTATCAGTGATTATTTGGGTGCTTATTGTGATTTTATTTTTTTAGTTGAATCATTGATGACACGCTTAGATCGCAATAATATTATATACATAAACAAGATCGACTGGAATCATAAAATGCACAAATTGACCAAATGGGCCATCGGATCTCTGTCGATGGCCATTTTTGGAATTATGTTGGGTTGGGTAATTTTTCCAAAAGTGCTTCACTTTCAAATATCAAGAGTGAGTTCAATTCAATTATTTACTAAAATAGTTGGTGCTACTTTAGTATGCGGTCTACCTTTGAATCGCAGTCGACTATTTTGTTTTTATTTGTATCGTAGCAATGACCTGTTTATTACAATTTTTGTTTTTTCCTGACGCCCCATGATGTTGTTCGAAGCATTTCTATCAAAATATCATCAGCAGCGAAGAAAATACCGATCCTAAGAATCTTATCTTAAATGAAAAGGTGTTGGCTGTTAATGTGTTTTTTTTTTAGTTTTATTTCATCAATATTTTCACAAAAAAAAACATATCTTAGTAGCCAACACCTATTTATTTAAGGGTCAGGTTAGGTTAGGTTAATTTGGGGTTGGCCCTATTCGTTTAAGATTAGGTTGTTAGGGTCGGTATTATTCACGCGAGAACTGAGACAGTGAGACCGCATATTAAAGTAGAAACGTGAAGGTAGATCGCATAATAAAGTAGATATGTGAAGGTACCGCATACTAAAGTGGCACCAAATAGTTAATATACATATGTCAGTAGTGGATCCGGGATTTAATTGAGTGGGTGAGAGGGGTGAATAATACATATTCAAATATTAAAAAAATTGCTTTATCTTCATATAACAAATTTCTTAAATGTAAATTTAAAGTTTCTAACTAGAACCAGAAAAAGGAATTTGAAAATTTGGTATATAATCTAACGGTATCCTGACTTGGAAGGGTCAGGTATTTTTATTTTTATACTGTCATTTGCCCGAGCAATGCCGGCCATTGCATTGTCTTGTATTGTACGATTAATTGTATGAAACGATTGTATGTTTGTTTGACGCTATGCAAATCTACATTTTCCGATTTAGTACCACCAAATTTGGATCTAACTTGGACTATATCCTTTTTATAGTACACTAGTGTATTTATGTGCTGTTCACCCATTCGAAATGACGCATGAATGTGTGTGTGTCTTCGTATATGTGTGTATGTGTCACTCGTCCCTCGGACTGACGTCACATGACGCTCCACCCCCCCCCCCCACTTCTCCACTACCACGCTTCCCCACGGCTCCTTGATAACTTGACTCTGAATGGCTGTGTGTCCACGAACTAGCACATACCCACATACATATATACACACATCGCGTCCGTTTTTATATTTATAGTACATATTGTACAAACATATAAATATGTATTATAAAACACTTTTATTACCCTCCCTCTACTATTAGTTAATGATATAATAAAATTCGATCTGGAAATTTTAACCATACTGTCTTTCTTTCACAATTTTTTAAAAGAAAATAAGTGATTACATCCATTGGATCTGAAATATATTATATGTACCTAAATTTATTTATTTTGTCAATTCTATATCCCTAAAATAAAAAATAAATAAATGATAAGACACTTAGTTCTTAGCTGTTAGTTAGTTCTTAAAGTTCTTAACTGATCAATTCAACCGTTCTAATTGGTCGCGACTTCCGTAATTTAGGAAGTGGTGCAGAAAATGACGAGAGATTGACTGACGAGAAAATGACGAGAGGCTGAAATTGATCTATTTAATATGTATGTATATGTGAGCTGCGCTGAGCTGGTTGAGTGGTCGTGGAGCAACGCCCGTGATTGATTTTATCAATTATAAATGTCAAGCACGGATGTTTTTCACATCTACCTTTATTTGTGTTATGATTATGTGACTGGTCACAGTGACGCATTAGAGTACTTTGTAATGTCACTGTGCCTAATATGTAAAAAATAAAGTAAAATATACGAAGTATATGCGTATGTATGTTATAATATAACTTTTTATATTATAAGGAAATGAGTCTGAAAAAAGGCACTGACATGAGAGAAATGTGGAGGAAAGTACCGTTTGCACTCGATTTCAAAATTTACGTTTTCAACTGTACAAATCCTGAAGAGGTGATGAAAGGGGAAAAACCGCGAGTTCAAGAAGTTGGTCCCTTTTATTACGAGTGAGTGATTTGATGCTTTTTAATTATGTAAATTATAACGAATACGATTTGAAGAAGTTTCAATGTTTATTTAACATTTGAATTTGATATCTGCAATATTAATTATACTTTTGTTTTAGAGAGTGGAAAGAGAAAGTTAACTTGGAAGATATCGCAGAAGAAGACGCAATTTCTTACAACAGAAAGGATACATTTATTTTCGATAAGAAAAAGTCGGGTCCCGGTTTGACCGGAAATGAGATTGTAATGGTGCCGAATATCGTCTTGATCGTACGTATTATTTATTTATTTATTTTCTTTTTTGTTTTTTGAATGCTCTATTAAATATACCTGTCGTTTCGTCTTCAGACAACGGCTATTCTGGTAGCTGTAGAGAAGCCTACTATGTTGAATTTGGTAGGAAAGGCTTTGGATTATATTTATGACAATCCCAAAACTATATTTTCGCCGGTTAAAGTTTCCGATCTGCTTTTTGATGGGATTGAGATCAATTGCGATCAAACGGAGTTTGCTCCAAAGGCTGTTTGTACGGCCATGAAGAAGGCGAAAGATTTGGTTCCGTTTGGAAAGAAACTGAAGTTTTCCTTATTCGGATTGGTAAGAATATTCTTTATCTTTGAAGTTTGGCAGTGTTTCTGGATATTACATATATGGTGCGCAAAGATTATGTGATTTGTCTGTCGCAGGGATCGTCGTCTGCGATATTGAGAGCTAGTGATATGTCTATAAAAATTCATTTTTAAAGTTCAATTTTTAGATCATAATAAAAATGTCATATTTGATAGTTATTGTACTATCTATTGGTCACCATTTTCAAGCCAATTGCAAGCCAGCAGCATGGCTCGGTGGTTCGGCTTTTGTCTAGGACCGAGAGGCGCCGGGTTTGATCTTGTGAGTTGACCTCGATTGAAAAGAATTTATTCTGAGTATATCTGTAATGCTGCTGGTCAGACTTGGATATTTGTGACTCCATACATGCATATACATACATGTATGTTTACTTGAGATGTGTGTGGATTGCACGGCACATTTCAGGTATCAATTCCTAACGCATGTGCGCTTTATGTGTTCATGCGTTGTTGTTTATTTTGTACTTGGTTATGTACAGTGTGGTTTTTTTCATTAAAGCAGTGATGTGCGATATTCATGAAAAACCGTCTCGTTCTCCGACGAAAGGGTCTCTTAGACTGTATTCGTTGGGGGGGGGGGGGGGGGGTGGTGTCCTCACGTTGAGGGCTTTAAGGGTAGAATTCCGTGACCTTTAAAGCGGGATTGGTACTCCAGGTCGATCGTTTCCTAACAAAGTTTGCCAATTTTTCTGATTTCATTGTTGAAACGGTTCCTCGATTAAGTTGGCTAAATACCTTCCTACCCATGTAGTATGTGACCACTATTTGAGTATGATAAATTTCCAATAAAATTTATATACAAGCTAGAATTCATAGATGTCTCGTTAATTTCAAATTTACCGTGTCTCGTAGTTTAGCGACTTATTTAATAAAAAATGCTGCCTTGTTTGTAATTGGCCAGGAAGGCGCATTGGGGTTTACCTGTTAGGCCTTCGTGGTATATATGTATGTATTTAATGAAATAAAAATTCGTCCTACGATAAATTGCTCAACTGATACTTTACATCTACTTTGAGTACTTTCGTACAAATTATTTGAGATACAGAACTAATTGGTACTTTAATGCGAATATATTGTAAAATACAAAATATGAACGTTCTAAATTTTAAAGCAATTTTCAAAAGTGTCAAATACACACGTGCTATGAAAATTTTTCAGAGAAATGCTACGGTGGAGGAAGGTAAATTTAAAGTTTTACGTGGTATCAAAAACATCATGGACGTAGGAAAAGTAGTGGAGTTTAACGGTGAAACTTCTCAAACCATTTGGGGTGGTCCTGATTGCAACAACTACGGTGGAACAGATGCTACAATATTTCCTCCGTTTTTGACGGAAAAAGACGAGCTGCTCTCTTACAGTCCTGAAATTTGCAGGTATGCTCCAAGTAAATATGTCAAATTGGATTCCAATACATATAATCGGTCGATTTCAGGTCTTTGGGTGCTTGGTATGAAAGAAAGTCCTCGTACGGGGGAATAGCAGCCAACAGGTACGTGGCGAATCTCGGAGATTTGCGCAACGAGCCCAAATGGCAATGTTTTTGCGAAACGCCTGACACTTGTCCCAAAAAAGGATTGATGGATATTAGCAAATGTGTCAAAGCACCTCTAGTGGCATCCCTGCCCCACTTCTTGGAGGCAGATCCTTCGGTTCAGGCTAGTGTAATCGGACATGCTCCAGATATTGAGAAACATGGAATCCATATTGACTTTGAACCGGTACGTTACTTTTTTTAGCCCATTGGTTACCAAAGTCCTTGTCAAAGATTGTCAAAGAGATTATAGATTCTTTGTAGCATTACTTTTTCAAAGGTAGTACCACAAAACTGCACAAAGGTAGTACCACAAAACAATAACACCCATATTTTTAGAAGTTACCTAGTCAGAGAGTTTTTTTTGGACTTCGCTTCGACTCCTGAGGGACTCCTACATAGTGATAAGAAAAAATATTTAATTGTTTGGCACTTAAAAGGTTTATGTTTGTTTTAAATTTTATTATAATGATTTAAATGCTTCTTTAGATGTCTGGAACACCATTGCAAGCTAAGAAGAGAATACAGCTCAACGTCCAACTGATGCAAATTGATAAATTGGAACTGTTTAAAGGACTATTGTCGGAACAATTGATACCATTTATATGGGTAGAAGAGGTAAAGTATCGATTACAAAACTCTACATCAATCTTTGTATATATAATGAGTTATTTTTAAAATTTTGAAGGGACTAGCATTGGACAAGCCTTTCATTAAAATGCTGGAAAACCAACTGTTCATTTTCATTCGCATCGTAACGGTTCTGAAATGGCTGCTCTTCGTAGCAGGTTCATTGGGTATGATAGTAGCTCTGGGTCTACGCCACAAGGAGAAGATTGTCAAGTTTGCTAGTCAAGTTGGTCCAGCAGCTGATGGTCAGAGACAGCAGACCAACGGTCATTCGCTCAATGGCATTGCCAATCAGCAGAAACTTGTAATTAGTACTATTCAAACGGCCACTCAAGATGCTCGATAAGTACTTAATGTCGGATATTGATAAGCGAATGGTTGACGCGAGATCATTGATGATGATGATGGTGGTGTGTCGTCTTTGAAGCATATAAATTAAAAGTGTTATTCTCGAACTTATTTGAATACACGTTGTTGAATTCTCATTATACGTTTACAATGCATATTACAGCACTTTTGATCTCTTCTATGCAACTGTTCAACTTTAGTATTAATTTTGCTTTAATTATATTAAATTTTTTTAATTATAATTATATATAAATCGCAGGCACACAACGAAAATCTATTAATTGGATAAAATATATTTTTTTGATTTTTATTATAATAAAATAATTGTCTCGTAAGCATTACTACTTTTTGCTATTATTGCTTTATATATTTTACGTACATACATAATTTTTGTAAATTCATTTTTTTTTTCTTGCAATGAATAGTTTAATTTTTTGAAAAAAATTTTGATAGCATTTAATAGAAGAAAATATGTATGCACCTGTATTATATCTGTACTTGGAAAATTGCGCTTAATGGTATAAATAACTTATTTTTTATAAAATATGGCAGTTGATGTATAAACTTTGTGTGCCGAATAAATATAAAAATTATATATACATATATTTTCATGTTTAAAAATGAATATTTTTAAAATATCTACAATGTTTTTCGAACAATGATTTTTTTGCGCGAAATTCATTTAAACACGCCGCAGATCAATTTTTTAAAATCAATATGTAATTTTCCACAAAGTGATTTTTATTTAAAAAATACATTGTTGACAATTTAAAAAAAAAAAATTGCTTATTCCTAAACATAACCTGTGTTTTTGCGTTTTTGAAATGACAAATACAATCTTATTTATTTTTGCTGAAATATTTAGATTTTTGAGTTTGATTTAATGCAAGCATTTTTTAAATTTACCTTAATCGGAATGATACAAGTTAATATATTAAAACATCCTTTTTATTTATTGATCTGTACAAAATGGTGATAGCAAATCTTACAAATTATTAAAATAGAAACATTACAAAATTACATATAATATATACAGTAAATTTAATACCATACATACGTATATACATATACATATATAATATTGTTAATATGAGCAAATCTTCATAAATTCTAAGTGGTTGACTTTGGCAACAATTATTAAACGACTATAAATATTATTTCTATGATAAAAACTTTTCAGTTTAATTTTAATGTAGAATAAATTATTATTTTTGCACACAAGATGTATTATTAAATTTAGTATTTATGTACAATGAAAATGAAAAATGTGTGAGTTTATTTTTTGTATCGTATTTTTTTTTAAATCAAATAAAATTTTTCTGAACATTTTTGCATCTTCATACAAAACAATGTTTACGACTAGTTAAAACTAATATATTTTGATTTAAATAACACATATAAATCGACCAACATAAACTGCAACCATTTCAGAGATCATGAAAGTCAAATTTGCCAAAGAAATTCCAAACAATATAACCTTTATTACGATCATCCTTATGGTTTTGTTCGTCAGTGTAATCGAGTCATAAACCTTATCTCTATTTTCTATAAATACTTACAGTTTCAAGATCATTTATATATATCACAGTATTAACGCCATGATAAACAGTTGAGCTTCTCAAATTCTAATCCACAAACACACACACACACATATACAGTTCAAATCGAGAAACGCTATTAGTAATATAATGTTCACTTGGAAGATCAAAACAAAGTCTTTTAATTGCAAATAAAATCAATCACCTTTAACTTTTCTAGGCATCGTTACATACTCTACAAAGTATCTCAAGGCAGATTTGGCTAACCAAATTTGCAAAGATATGAATAGAATCAAACTGATGAAAATAATTACATAGCTATCGACACTGTAATATTGCATAAAGTTCAAATGCCTAGCTGGTGAAAGGAGGTGCTCAGCTCCATGATGTCTCATCACGTATTCGACCCAGTAGACTGCAGTGTCTAATGGCATGTCCTTTTGATCTTTCAGCAGCATTTGTCTGTGTTTCACACTCTCTTTGTATTTGGGATCTCGAATCACTCTGTTTATGGCGTTTAGTAATCGTTTTGAAGTCAAATCTAGAAGATCCAGTTTGAATGCATAACCATCGACTTCAGCCTTTGCAGCGTTGGAATCGTGGTCGCAGAAGACTGGCATGGTTACCACTGGTACACCGTGGTATACTGTTTCGAACATGCTGAGGAGACCACCGTGGGTTACGAAGGCTTTGATTTTCTTGTGACCTGAAAATTAAGGTAATTAAAGTTACAAAACTTTGATCGAGCCGTATAGTACTTAGTACTTAGGTACATTTTATACACAAAAGGAGTGGAAAGTTCTTAATTCAAAGTTTGATTTTATATAAGTTGGAAAGGAAACTTTTAACATCCGACGTTTTATAAAACTTCATTAATCTAATGCAGATAAAAGGAAAAATCAATATTTGAAAGCAATTTGAGCGTAAAACTAGAACTCCATGTCTAAATACGCCTTCAAGGTAATCATACGATGTATGTACATATGTATGTTACATTTTGTGGTCGATTTTTTCTAGATCAGTTGAAGATCGATTAAATCGTAAATATAATATTAGTCACATGATTTTGATCAATTTTTATGTTAGTGACATATGTATGTATATAGCTATATATTATATATACATATGTAGGACTTGGACATTGAAGGCCAACATTCATTATTCAGTTAAATGCACCCAGATCATTTTTGAATGTTATATTATTCGGTTTATCAAAGATACTGCAAGCGAAACATATGGCTAGATTGAGTAGTTAATTTCATCATCATATACAGCCATTCAATATCCACTGCTGGATGAAGGCCTCTCCCACACGCTTCCACTCGTCTCTGTTTAGCGCAACTCTCATTCATCTCACCCCACACATTTTCCTATTTTCATGTAACCATCTTCCCTGTGGTCTTCCTTTTACCCTTTTGCATTCTCTCGGGTATCATTCAAGCACTTATTTTGTCCACCTTTCATCCATTCTTCTAGCCACGTGGTCCGCCCATTGCCATTTCAGTCTCTTTACTCTATCCACTATATCCACTACCTTTGTCATACTTCTCATCCACGTGTTCCGCTTTCTGTCTTTCCTCGTTATTCCAAGCATACAGCATTCCATACTTATTTGAGTGCATTGGATTTAACGTAGCATCCTCTTAAATTAGTGGAACGAAATTAAATTTAAATGGTCGAAGAATGGACGAGGAGTGTTCAAATGGTACCCAATAGAGTGTAAAAGGTTGCAAAGAAGGCTACGATTTGGCTTCTTATTGGTTTAAAGACCGCTAAGACATATTGAACTATCAGGTTATGAGATCTAGTGTGAAATGATATTATTCAAATAAAATTACCTAGCAGATCCTGCTGAGGAAGCCATTTGCTGAGCATTACATTAGGAGGCAAATCGTTCATTTCTCTGGAGTCTTCCTCCCATTTCCAAAGCACTTGGTATGGCAAATTCGCGAAAGTCCTCACAAGCAGTTTCCTCAACCTTTCTGGCATGTTGGAAGTTTTCACGGAAGATCCCATCGACACGAAGATGAAACCAGTATCTCCACCCTGGTTGATGAAATCTTCCAATTCCTACAATTCGAAATGAAATCTATGCCTTAAAAAATCAACTTTTCTTGCAACAGTTTAAATGGATATTTATCTATTTATTACCTTTTTAAGTGGTTTAGGCGGCTTGCAGTGGATGCAGGCGATTTCTGCAACGTTGGGCAAATAAGGTCTAGGATATGTCACCGTGTGATGTCCGTTTTGCAATATGAAGCTGACATTTTTGGTCATTTCGTATGGATGTGGCATGTCAGGTCCCATATGCTTGAACAAGACTTCCCTCAACTGAACATGAATGGTGTAGTAATGCAATGCTTCCAGCAGAGTATAGCAGATGGTGTTAAACGTGCGTTCTATTATGTTCATATTGTCAGTCAAGGGTTTTCCAAGGAAAGGAGTCACGGAATGGGGAGTGGGAGAACCAGCTCTTGACAAACTGAATGGATAAAATGCCACGGTGTTTATGAGCATGTAAGGAATCTTAAAATGGTACACGAGTCCATATGCACACTCTGGAAAAGCTCCGTCGATGATCATTAGGTCGTAGCGTCTTTTAGAGTCCATAAAATCTTTGGTTTCGTGGTCATCCAAGAATGCTTCACATGCCTGTAATCAATTTTTTAATTCAATCAAGTATTCAAAACTAGTGTTGTACCCGATGATATATCATCGCATGGGTGTTGGTATATTAAGTTTTTAAATAAAAAAAAATAAAAAGTAATGTGTCGGTCCTGTGTTCGATCCGCATCGCGGTAGAATTTTTTGGTAAATAACTTTACAATATAATTAATTTAATATTTATATTTAATTGTTTAATATTAAAAAAAGTATTTTAAAGCATTGAGATATCACAATCAATAGAGAAAACATCTTACTATTGATTCCAATACTCACTTTGAGCACAGCAATACTAAATTTTGAGTTAAAGACCGCAATACATACATAGATGATAATTTGGGTATCGAAATATATGTAAAAAAAATTTTTTGTATCATATGAATTCGTAATTAGTCTTTATAATAAATTTACTATAGTTTTTGATCTAGATTGAAACATTAACCTCGGTTGGATATCTGACTATGTCGTATACTGAAACAGGTTCTTCTCCTTTCATCCTAGCACCGACCAGATCCCAGTTGGTGAAATTTCTCACATAGAACACCAATCCAGCCGGAGTTATCTCTTCCAATCCTTGCATGTGAAAGTCAGCTGGAAATGCGCTCATGAAAGTGACGCTGTGATTCCTAAAACATGACAAATATGCAATGAGTTGGGTGTTTAGAAAGTTAAATTTTGCAAGGAACTTTTTTTTGTAAAAGTTCAGTGGGCGATACATTTTAATGTCGACCTTCGTTCTATTCATGAGAGTGCAACTAAATACCAATTAAGTCTAAACGGGTTTGATATCCAACACTGTTTTGAGTCATTTATCATTCGTGAACGGTTCGAATCTCTGTGAAACAAGTTAATAATATCACATACACATGTACTTTTGGTTTAGCAGTTGTGTGATATTGCATAAAATGTTTTGATTTGCTTTTGGCAATAAAACGGCATTCTTGTTTTGCAACAATTGTTCGTTTTTGTTCCGTGTTATTTTTTCTTAGTCAAATTCAATTGGGCTATTATATTAGAGCGCTTGAAAAATTGATAGCTATTAGGTTTTTTTTCCAAATAAATAATATCCACTTATTGACGTTAATGGTGCAATATACTGGATTTTGAAAGGTAGTTTGTAGTGCATGTGTCAAAATAGCAAGTAAAATATAAACCTATATTTATAATATTGTTTTGTGAAATTACATAAAAAATTCAACTTTAGCAGTGACATCTATCGGTGCAATTTTATACTATTTATATTTTTAGTGCAATTGTTTACAAATATGCATTTGATTTAAAGTTTGTTTATATTTCGATCGTTTATAATTATTATTTAAAATTGCCATTGCTTTGGATTTTAAAGAAAAGTGCATACAATGAAAAAGTCATGCGAAAATAATATAAATCAATTTCAAATTTAAATATTTCAAAGTAGCATCTTTTTACTTTATTATTAATGTATGCATTTTTATAGTAATAGGTTTTTGAGCTCTTTTTCCTATTATGCTTTAGATTAACATTAGAATAATATAATACTGTGATTACTAACCAAATTAAATTAAATTGTAAAATAGAAAATGATCAGTAGATCAATAGCTATTAAAATAGATATAAGATGTATTGTGAACATAATTTCGTAATAATAAAAAGCATTTAAAAATAAAAATAAAATGTTTATAGTGTTGTCTTGATCTTAAAGTATTTTTGGCAATAGTTACGTGTTATTTTATTATCGAGCGACGCCGGGTTTATACACATGTATACAGTGGCGGACTGGCCATACAAGCGAACATGCCCGATGGCATGTGGGCCCCACTATCTGTTAGAAAATATGGGCCCTCAGTAAAATTAAATAACTTTTTAACTATTTCACGTGTGTAAAAATTTATAGGATATTGCACTTTGGGGCCTAAAATTTTGGCTATTTCAACAAAAAAAAATTCTTACGATATACACAAACAACTAATACCTGCTTTAACAGCCCAAGGATCGATTAACTTTTTTTATTAGGCTCGAAATGTAAGTTTCAACATTTGCGTGGGCCCTTTTGCTGGGCCGATTTCTAACCTCAATATTTTGTATATACCAATATCTATGTAACAACTACCTACTGAAATAAAAATGGGAATATTAAACTGAATTGCTTAAAACAATATTGATAGGACGATTCATCAACCAGCGATTTAAATTTACTTCATACTTTCAAAATAACATTTGATTATACTTCGACGATATAGTAAGATTTAAATACACAATTTTAAACAGTTTCCAAATATAAAATCTATTCGTAATCTAGACACATCCATGTATATAGAAATATAGGATAGGGGCCCCCTCCCCAAAATCCCGATTTTCGCATGATCACAAAACTTTATCTATTGTTATTACGTACATATGTATGTATGTATGTATATACATAGATAAAGTGTCGGTAGAAATTAAGTTAATTGATAGTTTTTTAGTGACTCAGTTTGATGGTCGATTTTTGTTGACCATGTGAAGATTTTTAGAAAAAAAATTTCGCCTGCGGCGCTTTTTTCGTTTTTTTCATAATATTTTTTTAAAATTCTTTTATCAAAAATAAGCTTATTTTTTTCATATTTTATAACTCAATAAGGTGTATGCAAAGAATATTTTCCATTTTTATTCCGATATAAAAAAGATTTTTTGAAAAAAAAACAATTTGACCAATCTTTGCCTGCGCCCCTCAAGAAAAAGCTGAAATGATGTCCCTGATTGTTTTCTACCGAAAGTAAAAGCCGCTTTTATGTCGCATTCTTTTATGATGCATTCTATTTACCTAGGACAAGGGTTAAAAAGAAATATACAATGTAATTTATGGATCTATTTTGCTTTTGCCATTTTTCTTGTACTTAAATTTGTTTATTCCAATTTTTGAAAAAAAATTTTTTTTACCCTTGATTTTTAGCGTGATGGAAAGAAGAAAATTTTGTTATATGGGGGGGGGGGGGGGACAAATTTTTTTAACCCTGGGTGGGCCCCCTTTGACTCCTGGCATGCACTAATTTCAGTCCCAGTCCGCCACTGCATGTATATAAAAAAATACATTATACATTCTAGTTTTAATCAAATTCACATTCTTCATTTAATCAAAATGCGAATTATTCAGTCAATAGGTTAAGTTTTCATCTTAATGTTATATTAGACTTTATTGTATTTGCTTATTTGAGGCATTTTGCACTATATATGTATAATACATATGTAGGTATAATTGGGTAACGCCAGGTACATGTAATATGCAGTTAAATGTACCTGATTACATCTACATTATAAGTAGTTAAATGAAGCTGACAATCGGGTACATTTAACTGCTTATTAGTTGTACCTGGAATTGTTCAATTATACCTACATATGCGTAGTGTAAAATGCCTCAAATAAGCAACTACATAAAGTCTAATGAAAACTTAACGTGTCGACTGAATAACATTGCGATTAAACTGAATAATGTGAATTTTATTAAAACAAGAATATATATTTATGTATAATATATATTTTTTATATATACCCGGCTTCGCTCGATAGTAAAATAACACGTAACTATTGCCAAAAATACTTCAAGAATAAGACAATACTACATATAAACATGCACACATTAAATAGTTGCCATTATCAAGTGTTCATTTTGACCTGGGTGACGCCTGGTATGTGTATGATCTTATACCGGGTTTGACTCGATACGAGTGCACTCAGACCTAGTCCGCTAAGTTGGTCACTCGTACGTTACCCGGACGTTGCCACTTTACGAGTCACGTCCGAGTGACCAACTTAGCGGACTCGGTCTGAGTGCACTCGTATCATGTCAATCCGTTATAAAGCGTACATATAATTATGTACAACTTTTCCAGTATGATAACTAATTAATGGTTACATTTTATAGTGATGTTGATTTTCTCATTAAGTATATATGTATATTAAGGTCTGTTCATACCTATACAGCACGACCCGTATCCTGCAGGTGTCATGCAAGTGCGGATAGTATTCTTTGGTACATTCAATATGGACGCGCATGAATGCGTAAATGCGCATGCGCGAATGGAGTATGAATACGTCCATATAATGTACCAAAGAATACTATCCGCACTTGCATGACACCTGCAGGATACGGGTCGTGCTGGATAGGTATGAACAGACATTTAAAGTTAAATTATAACAGCAGTGAAATTATAATTACACTGAAATCATATCCAATTACATTTTCACCGAGTATAGTTATATTTTCTCTACGGATATTACATATTCACTGGCCCATATTAGTGAAATTATAATTTTTGACAGTTGGATGATAGTGCGTCGCCGATACGAATCACGCCACCTCACGTCACAACCTCACATGCCCTCCCCGCAACCCCGCTACTGTTCATTCCCACTCTTCTCATGGTCTACTATTTGTTTCGATTTGGATTTTTTTGATACAGTGTGTGTATGACTGGATGCGGAAGCAAACACATGGTATGTATCTTATGATATATCTTAGCAGCCAACACTTATTTATTTAAGGTTAGGTTAAGTTGGGGTTGGTATTATTTATTCAAGGTTAGGTTAGGTTAGGTTAAGTTAGGGTTGGTAGTATCTTGTAATTCGTACGTATGGTGCATTAATAGTGTTTGAATTACAATTTCACTGACATTGAGAAGTGAATTTGTAATCTTATTGTTACATCAGTACTCACTGCTTGAGTTAGTGAAATTATAATTTCACTGTAACATATACATACAACATACATTATACAATTAATACTGCTATTTTAGCTTAGGAGACGCCGGGTAAGTCTGTTGGTTTCCGTTTAATATCTACATACACAGGCGAGCCTAATATTGAGTAATAAAATTATATTAATTTATATTAAAATGCGAAAAGTCGTTTAATTTATATGTACATATATACAACATAAATGATGTTTTCATACATACTATATTTAAAAATAACGCGGTTTTATTGAAATAAGATCCTGGTTTATAATAATATAAAATGATAATATTGTTTGAAAGCATTTGCAGGCGCTAATTAAACGTGACACCACTTTTTGTCGAGGAAATGAAAGAAAAACAAGCCGAATGAAAATTGTGTGAAAATAAATGTGTGCATTTTAAATATTAAATGTACAAACTTGAAAAATATTAATAAAAATAACAACACAGATATAAAGTTGAAAGATCACCATATATGTATGTAAGCCTGAGCGATGATTTGGACGTTAATTAGGTTATATGTACAACGGCGCGACGCGACACGACGCAACACGACAGCACGTAGCCTTCGGCAAAATTTCAATTGCAATGTAATAAAATTACAAACCCAATCAGCCAAAAAATACATGTGCAACACGTATCGAACGATTTCGTTGCATTCGATTCGAATTCAATGCGCGACGAAAAAATGCAATATTATGCAGTTGCATTGAACGAATTAACACATTAAACCGAATCACACACGCACTGTGAAAGTCTTCGTTACGATGGGTATCCTTTATTTTTATCACTATTTACCAATTTTTAGTTAACAAAGACATCTATACCGTATTCATTCTTTGTTAACGGACGATCCATTAAAACTCATATTTTATCATTTTGGATTTGTGATAATTATAAGTGGAACATACAGAGAAATATAATAATAATAAAAGTGGCTTTCGAATAGAAGTAGAAGAAATGTAATAATATGAAGGAGTCATAGTGTTGTAAGATTTTGGTATGGCTGTCGCCATACATAGCCCTTTGAATACTGAACAACGCCGATCGGCGTTTTGCTGACGAGTCCACATGCCAGCAAAACCCTGATAGGCGTTATAAATCTTGCATGTACAAAGTAAACAAGAATACTACCTGCTAAGTCTGTAATGGTAGCATCGAAAATAAAATGCATTGAACATGGGTCGTATAATCCGTGTCATTAATTTGTCAACGTTTATAAAGACTCGCTTACACCGGAATTTCTGAATTTATAACCATAGCAGAATTACTCGATGGAAATCCTTGTAAAAAGCTGCTGAGTATTTTAGATTGTGATGTTTCGCGGAATCTTTGTCGTTGGATCTTATATCATTGGACCTTATGTCGTGGAACCAATATAACATTTCTCTGGTCTAAGCACACCTTTACAAAACTCAAAATCCTCGTCAGCAGTTATCTAGGGTTTGTTTGGATTAGCCCCAATTTTTTTATACTTGCTTTTTATTGGATTTATAAATAATTCTAGCGAAATTTTCAGCGTGGCGGATTTTCAACTGAAAAAACGTCATCACTCAAAGGGTTAATGAGTTTCCGCCTATCTTACATAGTACATATGTATAAACCAAAACGGCGGCTGTAATTCGTTTCCGATTGGCTGTCGTCAAAGTCGTTTATTATTGGCTGGATGGGTCAAAGACGTTTGTGATTGGTCAGTCGTTAAATAATGTTTTTTGAGGGTTTGGTGCATCCGCTCTAAAATCGCCAGACAAACGAACGACAGATTAACAGAACGGCAGCTTTAAACGTAATTCTCGTTTTCTCGAATGATAGATTTAGACAATAGATAACCTTTCGATGTGCACAGATGCAATTATTAAAATGGTAATTATTAAAATTGAGTTGGATCTTTCTGGCGAGTTTATTAAGGCAAGATTCGATAAGTTCCGAATCTTGCCTTATTAAACTCGCCTGAAAGATCCAACTTAATTTTAATAATTACCATTTTAATAATTGCATATGTGCACATCGAAAGGTTACCCGTCATCTAATGTGCAATCTATCATTCGAGAAGACGATAATTGCATTTAAAGCAGCCGTCCGTTAATCTGTCGTTCAATTTGTCCGGCGATTTTAGAGCGGATGCACCGCATCCGTTTTTTGATTCAAATAAATTTAATAAAAAAACAAACGAAGATTTTTTTCATTTGTTAGAATGGATTTTATATTTAAATAAAATACACGTTGAATTATCCTTTATATTTGTACAATTATTCTCTAAAAGTTATAGGCTCTTGGGGACGTGTGGCAGGCCTGCTGTAGATTTAATCAAACGTTGCGAGACATGGTCCAGTGGGACTCAAATTGACATATCTACAATCGGGCCTTTGTCAACTGCCACATCACCAAATTATCCAAAGATTGTTTAACCAAATTCTAATTTGCATAACACGCTGTGAATCAAACGAAATTATGCGAACGTTTTAAATATCAATGCCGATTTGGAGATTCAACTGTTTGTTTTGACAGTTGGCAGTAGCGCTACGCGTTACGGCCATGCCCAAACACATAAACGATCGCAATTCGTTCAAATAAGGGCACGCAAACATTGAAAAGGTGTTTAGTGTTTAATTTTCGCTCGGCAAATTACATACATACTGAGTCAATTGTTTGTTTACCTGGCGATGAGTCCTCTGGCCAACTCCCAAAAGGGTATTTTATGCGATTTCGTGCCTCCCATGGTAATCATGAGGATGTCTGAGCTCGCCGACAGACTGGCCATGGCCACGATTAGCATCCACGTAGACCACCACATCTGCAATGCAAAATCATTCAAATTTGAGTCAAAAGTCAAATACTGAGTTGAGTGAGCGAGAAAATTCGATCGATTGCGATACAATGTGAAAGTAATATATGTATGAGTTATTAAGCAAGTCCACATAGATGAATGATGAAATTTGTAGGTTTGGGAGTTTTCGCGAAAGTCATGCCATCATCGAAATTGGGGTGAAGTTTTCGACTGTCATTCTGTGTAATTACAATTTTGGCGAAAATGGTAGCTTTCTAGTTTTGAGTAATGTTCAATTTTGTTATGCAATTCGAGTGTAGGGCCCATTAAGATGTTGACAGATGAAAGCGATGGATGTAAATGAGTTTTAATATAAGATCATGTTTCTTATCATCATCATCATCATCATCAACAACAGAAAGCGCACAACGAAAGAAAAAATACACGTTTACTAAACAGCGTAAGAAGAAATCAGGGGATCAATACTACATAAATATGTAGATACTAAGGCAGTTTGTGCTCTGCTAGTTTTCGAACAAAGCACAACTTGAAGTACAAAAGTCAACAATCATCATCATATCACATTTGAATATATGTATTATACATACATATGTATGGATATAGTTTCATTCAACATTGTTCCAGAGAATAATGTCGCATTTAGTCGTGTCGCGTCGCATCAACATATGCGTATCCTATACCTGCTTAATACGAAAGTCGTGTTCATTTTATGTAGACAATTTTAAAATGTTGTATCAAATGTTAATTTGAGAATTTTCAGAAAATTTACGAGGTATACGTTTTGATTAAAAAACATTTCGTAACAAAATTTTATTTAAAAAACTGTATTGCCTATTTGCTGTAGTTTGTGTATATGTTACAGCGAAAGCATGTTTCAAGTGAAAATATATTTTCAATAGTAAAAATATATTTTCACCAATTCAAGCAGTGAAAATGCATCAAATAATTAATTTACAACGCACAAAAACGAATTTACAACCCTAAAAACCCAATCTTAAATTGATAGGGCTAACCCTAACTCAACCTAACCTAACCTAACCCTTGAATAATACCAACCCTAACAACCTTATCTAAAAATAATAGGGCCAATCCTAACTTAACCTAACCTAACCTAACCTTTGAATAATACCAACCCTAACAACTTAATTTTAAATGAATAAAATCGACCCTGAAAATGTAACTTTTGTTATGATTTTACTGAAATCGGTCAGTTTTAATTTTGTCATCTCTAATTTATGTAGTTATTATTTTGTTTCTTTTTTGTTATATTTTTGACCATTGTGTCGCATTAGGAATTCCTGTAATACCTCAATGGTCCAAGCTTAAAATAAATAAATGAACCACTACTATTATTACAAGGCTTTTATTAGTTTCACTTCGTCAATTAGTCTGACAAACTTGCAACACTCTTCCATTCAAATTTTACCATTTTGCGAGGATTGGCCACCGATAGAGATTTAAATTGGGTCCGCTCTGTCGATGGTGAAATATAATCGTAATAAACATGTTTAAGAAACCAAAAGTTTTGGAGACGGTGACAGCTCACCCGTTACCAATAGCCAGTAGCTTTGTTTGTTCGACTTTCCGCCCCCCCCACTCGTTTTGTCATATTTTAATTGTTTAAACGCCTGTAACTTTATCATTTTCACACTACATATATCTTATAAAATTTGCATTTTATCTCATATATATATTTTTACTTCATTCATAGGCTATAATATAATGAATGATAAAAACATGTTTTTGTAAAATTGAAATGGCCGATGCGGTGTTTGTTCTTTGGCCAAGTCGTTCTCGCCGCTTGTTTGCCGTCTCTCTTTTTATCAAATTTTGCAACTTTATATTTCAATATACATAGTTTACAAAATATTAGCTTAGCATATTTAATCTGCAGGAAAACTATATTTATGTTATTGAAACGCAGATCTGCCAATCATTCAATAAATAATAAAAAAAACAGCAACTGACTGTTAAACAAAATACAGGTACATAAAATGGCTTCACATTTGGCACTGAATAAACATAACATATCATTTGTTAACACATTAGAAAGCATTTTGATTTATAATGCACATTAAAAACATGCATAACAACGGTGCAAACCAAAATTTCAGACATAGCAGTTCAAACGGAAAAAAAACTGATGCAATCGCGATAGTTGCGCATTTTTCGCATTGCGCAATATATTATTCAAAATCTTCGATTAGCATACATACATATAATTTCGAACGATCGATTCCACGCTAAAATAGTGTATTTGGCTCACTTTTGTCACGCTTTAGACTCTGAAATTTTTATTTTTCTCTATTTTCGAACGCTTTCTTTAGCAGAGATACGTATCGAATTACATATGTACATCCAATTTGCATACAACGTTATATAATATATGTATGTGTGTTAAAATTCAACGATGAAATCTGATTTAGGTGTAATCAATATCGCGTCATCAATATTTCCTCCTTTTTGGCATGTTAACCATTGATGTATAATACACATAGATGGGCCCTGACGTGTGATTTTGGTCGGAGATCTTGTCTTCACTAACTGAGGGGTGCGGGGGGTTTAACTAGCTGTATTTATTTATTGGTTTAACGTAGGGTTTATTAAGTTGGGTTTTTTTCCCTACGACGCAGCGGTACCTACTAAGAGAAACTGTGCACACGCCATGTATTTTGCGTTCGCCATAAGGGAGACCAGTATAACACGTGAGGGCGGATCTAGTTTATTATACATCAATGATGTTAACCCTTTGAGTGCTGATGTCTATTCTGTTGAAAGCTCGCCACGCTGAAAATTTCGCAAACATCTCCAAATAGAATTATTTAGAATGCAGGTATAAAAATTGTAGCTAATCTAAGCAAAACCTAGACGAGGATTTTGGGTTTTGTAAAAATGTGTTTAGACTCTCTAATATACCTTGCAACAATATAAAATAAACAACAGAAGTCTATTAATTAATGTATTTTTCCAAAACTAGTTCCATCTTCTTCATTATTGTTAAAATGTAATGCTCACAATCTAAATGCCAAGCCACAATCTAAAATACTCATCAGTCAGGGATTTCCATCGGGAAATTCTGCTATGGTTATAAATCCAGAAATTCCGGTGTAAACCAGTCTTTATAAACATTGACACGGATTAAACGACCCATGTTCAATGCATTATTTTTTCAACCTGGAAAGGCTTAGCGGGTGGTATTCTTGTTTACTTTGTACATGCTCAAAATACAACGCCCATCGGCGTTTTTCAGGCTCATAGACTTTTTGGAAGAACACCGATCGGTATTGGTCAGCATTCAAATTGTCAAATAACTATTATAGAAAAGTTTATTGATGATTAAGGAGATACACGCACCGCCAGTGCTCCGTCCAGAATGTCTTAATATCGCCTAAGTATCTCCTTATAAAGGACAGGATGCTCAGGGCATCTTCGACGTCCGGTTACTTCCCCATTGCTTAGTCACGTACTCGGATGTGCAGTCCCACGCTTTGGCGTTGTCAGTTCTAAGAACTCCACGGGAATGCGACCGAGTGCCGCTATCGCCGCTAAGTGCATTTGGGGGCTTATCATTGTTTAGCCGACTTGCACTTAAGCTTGGAGATAATCCTCGAAACCAATTATAACGGCGGCTCTTTTTAGCATACGCTAGATTATCAAAGCGACTTGAAGAGTGGAAGTGGTTCAAAATCAGATCACAATTTTTTGACGGAAAAGAATGTCACTGAACTAACTAAAAGTGAAGCTAATAATAAATCAGCTGATAACTAAAAATAAAACTATCACTGTTTGATCTGTGTACATGTGTAGCCTTTATTGGTTAGAAAGTTTGTTTTGGAGAAATAAACAATGCAATTTGAGGTTATGGGTAGCTGTTGAACTAATTGTATGTATGTAAGCTTATTGTAAAAAACTAAATGTATGTAAGCTTATTGTAAATCATATTAACAATTAGATACAACATAACTTCTTATTGAATACTTATCTCGCAGATAAAACTGCGTGAAGAGATATACTTTTAGCCATGAAATGTCAGATTTGACATCTTTGGCCATAAATCAATATATATCGTGTATTACCCTACAAGAAGCTACACGCCAAATTTGAAATTTATATATACATATGAGAGTTAAAACTATAAATATTTATATATTATAGATAACGAGAACCAATAGAGCAAATTTCATAAAATATAGAGTGAATTATAGGCGTTTAAACAATTAAAATTGATAAGGCCGTGTCATGGCGAACAGTTTACGCCTTGTTAAACAACGCTTGTTAAACGTCAGGAAGATTTACTTTCCCTGTTTTTAAAACGCGTTGTATACGATATTTTATCTCCAACGTAATGGCAGACGATACATTAACGTGTATTGATGACCAAAATGAGCAATATGGCAAAGTATGAAAACGATCGGATAAGAGATAAAAATGACCACTGACACGAAAGCCATGTGAAACGTAAAGGAGGTAAGTAATAAAAAGGAGGTAAGTAAAAAGCTTATAAAAGTGGTTAAGATTTCAGTATTTGTATTTGAACAATCCCACGTGGTATAGAAAGAAGCAGCACGTTCGTTTCTGACCATAACGGTAAAAGCTTCACTTCAAAAATGGAAAAATGCCGCAACATCACACGATTTTTAGCCCGAGCCAAGCTGCGCTCTTTCGTCACCGTTGAAAAATATCCGTATTTCGGACCTAACCTAACCCAACCCAGTTAGACGAAATCGGAATTTAACTTTTACCGACACACCTCACATTATCTAATATATCAAAATCGAGAGAATTCGAACATTTTGTAATAGGTACGTATGTATGTATATTATGCACGTAATAATACGATATTTATACGTCGGTCTTCAAATCGATGAATGACGACATCGATTGGAAGCCATGCGACCGGTTTCGAAATCTCGATTTGCAATTGCAAATTATCGTAGAAAAGCACCTGCAGGCGAAACAAACTCTCGCATCGATATATGCAGTGCTTACAGCACAAAGATGATAACTCCCAAATTGAGTTATTAGTGCAGTTATGCTCCCGATTTCATATTCTGTAAGAACACAACGTGCAAAAGTCATAAGTTTGATTACAAAATTTCTATCTAAAATCTTGAAATTGCTCACTTCAAAGAATTTAACGTTTGAAGGAGGGAGCGTCGAGATCGAACGAGATTTTTTAATCAAAATACAGCATTTCTCAATACAAATGGGTTCAATATATATCTTATTAATCATTTTATACATCAACATAAAAAAGTTTTAGTCCAATAGCATGTTTTTGACTATTTTTGTATTAAAAAATAACGACTAGCATCAACACGCAAACGCACATAGGTAAGGCCAACAGGCGACTGCATGACTCAATACCGCGCGCTAAAAGCGACGAAAACAATAGCTTACGAACATATAGCTGTCTCTTTCTCTCGCATTGATTCATCGATCAATAAGAATATACAAGCGAACAGTCAAAAACACTTATCGTATATCGTATAAACATGACTATCGTATAAACATGACTACCGCCTTTAAATCATACTTTGGAACGTAGAAATGTATAAATGTATTTTTTTACGATGTACCCATTTTTTAAATCATACACAATCTATTAAAATAAGTTTTTGTAGTTCATTCTAGGAATACAAGAAATATAGGGTGTATAGCTTTGAAAATAACATTGAAAGTAAAATTGGGGCATTTGCATACCATCTGCCTTGGTTAATTCATTTAATTTGTTATTGTATGTACATTTTGATTATTTTAACCTATCCGCAGGGGCGTCATTTCAGCAATTCCCAGGGGGGGGGGCAAAGTAAGGAATGGCTTTCTACGGGGGGGGGGGTGTTATATTAAAAAAATGAGTTTATATTAAAAAGTACAAAATAATCTCCTGAAAATCTTTCAAAGCAAGACAAACAACAAAACAAAATATATTTGGGAGTTAAGAATTGACAGTATCTTTAATAAAAAGTCAGTATCAATGCTAATTTATTTCAGTCAGAAAAATACAGATATTAATGATACATGCATATATCAAATTCTTTATAAATAATTAATAATCAATAATAAAAAAATCAGTAAGCAATGATAATAATTTAAAATATACAAAACTCCAAAATCAATAGTATTTTAATTCTTTTCCTTTTCTTGATTTTACAAATATTTAAAATATAATAATAATAATATAACAATAGGTAATATTATATATATACATACTTCTATTAAAATTTACTTTCTATACAACAGAATGCAAACGCTAACTGGTGACTAAAAGTCTTTTAAATTTATATTTTTTCTATTTACGACAATAAATTGAAATTAAATATGCTCTACCACACTTAATTTATTTTTATTTATTACTATTTTTAAACAATTTTTATCCATGGCGGGGGTTACTTGCAGGGGGGGTTATGTCCAGGGGGTTTTTGGCCGGGGGTATGTGTCCGGGGGGTATGTGTCCGTGGGGTATGTGTCCAGGGGGTACATGTTCGGATACTTTGTGTAGTTCTCAATGTTTATATTTGTCACACAGTTTGACAGTCGCCGTTCGCGCCCTCGGCTAATGACGATTTAAAAGCATCATACTTACTTTACTCAAGCATTATATCATGTTTGTATATGTAACGTCACGACTGAAATGACAAAACAATGGAGGTGTATTCTTGTCGTTGTCAAATTGGGAATTAGAGGAAAGTCGGGTCTCTTTCTCCTCTTTGCATAGGAAGTTCAACGCGTTCCGAAATTAATTTCAGCAAGAAATTGGATAATTTTTCGACAGGCGACACGAAAAGCGTTTCCGCCATTCTAAAACGTGCGTTTAAAAAAATCACTGAACGATTAAAATGATGCTTATAAAGAAATCATATGTCAAATGTCAAAAAATGAAATATTCTTTAAAAAAATTTGACTGTAAATAATATTATTTTTTTTCCTGCGGCGCATGTCTTTTCTATAATAGACTTAGACTTAATAGAGTTATTTGAAATTTAAATTTGATTGCAATTCAAAAAAATCCAAAGGAATTTAAATATTTAATATTATGTTGTGATTTGTTATAACTAGACACCGGACACAAAGCGCGCCGTTCATTGTTCAATTGTTGTAAATGCTTTGTTAAAGGTTCGCTGAACCTTTTTTTTGTACTCTATCTTTGTAAATAGAGCCAAACCACCACAATTCCTGGAAAAAACACGCTCTCTATCCGGAGACTAGTTATAACTAAAACCCGGACTCAGACGGTGCCGCGTATTGTTCAATTGTTGTAAATGCATTGTTAAAGGTTCGCCAAACGTTTTTTTTTCGGACTCTAGCTTTGTAAATAGAGCTAAACCACCCCGATTCCAGGAAAAAGCACGGTGTCTATCCTCAGTCTAGTTATAACTGTATACTATTATAAATAGAAAAATAGTGCTTTACCACTGTTTCAATGAGTTGCAAAGTGGTGGTAGAAAGAGGCGTATGGAAAGCGAGCTGTCATCGCTCTGATCTGAAACACGATTCCGATATTCCGAGCTCGTTAACCATTTGAATGCTGACCAACGCCGATCGGCGTTTTGCCAGCAAGTCTATAAGCCTGAAATACGCCGATAGGCATTGTTTTTTGAGTATGTAAAAATAAACAAGAAATACTACCCGCTAAGGCTTTCCAGGTAGCATTGAAAAAATAATGCATTGAACATGGGTCGTGTAATCCATGTCAATGTTTATAAAGACTGGTTTACACCGCATTTTTGAATTTATAACCATAGCAGAATTTCCCGATGGAAATCCCTAACTGCTGAGTATTTTAGATTGTGGCTTGGAATTTAGTTTGAGAGCATTACATTTTAAAAACAACGAAGAAGATGGAACTAGTTTTGGAAAAATACATTCATTAATAGACTTTTGTTGTTTATTTTATATTGTTGCAAGATATATTAGAGAGTGTAAACACATTTTTACAAAACCCGAAATCCTCGTCTATGGTTTGTTTAGATTAGCTACAATTTTTATACCTGCTTTCTATTGGGTTTCTAAATAATTCTAGTTGGAGATATTGGCGAAATTTTCAGCGTGGCGGGCTTTCAACAGAATAGACGCCAGCACTCAAAGGGTTAAAATGCCAAAAAGGAGGAAATATCGTATTTTAAAAATTCTAAAATAAGTCCCCTTTATAAAAAGGTTCAAAATTATTCTTATCCCAAGTGGAATCCAATCATTTAAATCTGGCCCTCTCTGAATATCATTATTTTTTGCAATTTTGCGCACTGCGGCCGATAGATAAATTGCCCCATCTGTCAAAAAGGTTGTGCATCAGTGATTTAGACCCTTGACGGGTTTTAAAAGGGCTTCGAACAAATTTACATACTACTTTTGGATAAATGCGAATTACAATAACCTTTTACATATTATATTGAATAAATTATAATATCACTGGATAATGTACATTTTGACGATGTATTTTTTGTACGGAATAATGTACATTTTGATAAGTAATTTGAATTCGATTAAAACAAGAATGTATAATATATTTTTTAATATATCGCTCGATACTAAAATAACACGTAACAATTGCCAAAAACAATATTACATATATGTACACATTGCACACATTAAATAGTTGTCATTATCAAGTGCTAATTTTGATCTGGGTGACGCCTGGTGTATGTATGATATTATGCTCGACGTTGTATGTCCGATAAAAACTTCTCTGTTTGTTTATATTACTCGCAAGATGGGCAAGTGCATCGTTAAAAATTGCACCATGAATTAAAAAACACACAATAACCAACATGGGACACATTTTTATACGTAAATTGATCATTTAAGTAACATATTATTCAATTAACATCGTAGTTTGACAGTTTTTAAAAGTGTCATGGCGATAGCCCGCATTCTACATAACATTTCAGGGGTGGCGCCAGAGAAGTGTAAAAACTATTTTTAAATAAATGTTAAAACATTTCTCGTGGTGGAGCCGAATACTCAATTATATTAATAGCCAATTAATTAAGTTTAATAATATAAACATCGTTCATTTTATATTATACATATTTTTGTTGAAGCTATACATTACACGTTAATTTAAGAGTTCCTAAGGACAGACAAATACAAAAAAGTGGATAAAAATAATCCGCCAACTGAGAAAAGAAACGGATTGGCCACTAACGCCCAAAACCACCATATACTCAAATTGTAAATAAATCTATATCAAAATAAAACTTTTATTTCTGTAGTGAATATGTGATGACCCTGATTATATTCCGTGCGTTGTAGTTATTCGCAAGCGCACGTCTTTTATTATAACATTTCTTATAGGTGATTTCTAAATAATGTATCAGTTTTTAGTAAGTGTGGAGTATTTTCATACATAATGTAGTAAATTAAGTAAATTATGAAAACCTTAATATTTTTAAAAGAAAGCTAGATGGCTCTCTTAAACTTTAAGAAATTTTATAATAATTCTTTTAAAATATCTTCACTTCTATCTATCTATATTTTTGTTTCATTTTAGTTATTATTTTAATGTTCTATTTTTTTTAAATCTTTTTAGTGACCGTCGGCCAAACGTCCATCGGCCAAGTGCCCATTTGTACTAAAGTCCTAGCACGGGAATTGAATAGGAAAGAAACACACTTGCACGGCGTTGCTCGGGCGTTTTTATATGGAAGCCCTTCAGTCCCGAGCTCCGAGACCTTTCAAAGCCCGTCTATAGTATAAGTAAAGTTACCATGATATATAATTTGTTGACTTTAAATTGAAAAAATAAAAAATATATTTTTTTTGCTGTTTGTAATTAGATGAATAGATTAGGCTAATCGCCCGGCGTAGCTCAGGCGTCTAAAAATTGCAAAATAAACTACGGTTTTAAGTTAAGAGTACTACTAAATATGTAGACCACAAGCAAAATTCCGAATTGAATCTTAATTGTATAAATAAAGTAGAGTAAATTTAATCCATAGGTATACATGTAGGTCTAACAATAATATAATTGGTATCGGTCGAACGTGCGTTACTTTCACGGATCTCGTATTACACGGTATCGCGTTTACAACGAGCTCTTCATATCTCGACTTCATGAGACCGTCCGACAGAATTCTAAAGAACCAGTTAGAAGTCGCGAAACCGCTTCTCGTCTTCTAACAATAATTGCGTGCAACTTTTTTTGCCCATTCGGTTTTCAGAGCGTAGTATTATAGTTTGCTGGTGCATTTCTTCAATGTAAATGCATGCGCCGATGCATTTCCTGCACTGTGTGGACGATACGAGTATGCATTTTGCGAAACCAACCGGCTGATTTGCGATACATTATTTATGAAGAACTATCTGCTCATCTTATTAATGATAAATATATGTATAAACAAAAAAAATCTAATTTAAACATGTCTAAGTTAGCAAGTGTGTATATGTAAATATGTATGTATATCATTTTTAATATATATAGTTTTTTTTAAAGGTGATTTTAATTTAGTATTTTTGTTTCATATCATTGTGTTATCTTAGCATAAACTTATTTATTTAGATTTTAGAGTGTTTGTAAATATTTAATGTTGCGAATAATAAACGTGCCCATTACGCATATTCGGGCAAACATGTCACACATGGACGTTACATCGCAATTTTATTTTTTTTATTTAAATACAGAATAAACTATGAATTTCAGTAGGTAGAAATGTCATTGTTTATTTTGCTCAATTGTGCGAAGTAAAAAAAATATTTAACAAATAGCAACAAGCTCGTTACTTGTCATTGGCACTGAATGTTACTAAGAATTGCTAAAAACCAATAAAATAAAAGTGCTAAATACTAAATGTAATATATCAATTATCTCACGAAGCATTTTTGTATATATGTATGTACATATAAAGAAGCATATACCCGGCGTCACCCAAACAAAACTAAATGTCACTAAGAATTGCTAAAAATCAATAAAATAAAAGTGCTAAATACTAAATGTAATATATCAATTATCTCACGAAGCATTTTTATATATATGTACATATAAAGAAGCATATTGGGATTTACCTGTAAGGCCTTCCTGGTATATATGTAAAATAAAAATATAAAAATATATACCCGGCGTCACCCAAACAAAACTAATTCGAAAATTGTATATGACGAATATTTGACATTTGCAACGTATCGTGCAAATGTCATTGTTGTAATTTTTTTTGTTATTTAGCCCATTTAATAAATTAGATAAGCTAAGGTGGAGCCTCAAAAGGTCAAAAATTTATAAATTAATAAATAAAAATACAATAATTTGTATAATTTATGAATTTTTATTTGTAGTTATATAAATAATAGATTCCCAAGCTTTTTCTACGCCGAAATATTAAACAAATCTTGAAATTTTGTCGAAAATTTTTAGTTTTTTTGCAATAAAAGGATCAAAGTAAAATTATTTAATTTATTAATTTATTTAACGCGTTAATCAAACAAAACAGGCCTGTTCAAACTTTTGGATCGCTGGGCTGTAAAGCAATTTTTGATCATTTTGAGAGCCGCAAAATATTCTTTAAAAAAGTACCGCAAAAACTCTTTGCCTACGTCAACTTTCGCGGTACTTTTTTAGAGAATTTGTACATAAATCAAGTTTTTGACCATAAATATTTATTTATTTAAGTGACTAAGAATATTTTTCTTAGGCCTGAAGTATTTTGTTTACACAGTGAATTGAAGGCATTTTACGAATGACGTCCATAGCGGTCATCCACAGGAAAAGGGTTAAGGAGGGAGGGGGGTTAATTTGAATTTATTGAAGACGACGATTTATTATATAAAAAATATAAGTAGACATATTCTCAATATTAAATGTGGTTATTTCAAATTGCTAAATTCACTGGAAACACAGACTAACCAAATCGTAATAAATGCGATCAGACGGTTGTATATACATATTTCCCACATGATTTTTACTCAACTTTATATTATTATTATTTTTAATGGAGTACCATAGTATGGTATATTAAAATTTTCGATGCAATAATGGACCAGAAGAAATAATTCGCAGTGTATAACAAAGAGCACTCAAAGTTATGCTGAAAGGTAATCCCTTTATAATTTTAAAAAAGTTTTTCAAAAACATACCTCTTCTATAATTTGTATATAAAATTATTATTTTGAATAAAAATAGCCATAGTTTTATTTTACTACTGCCATCTATGTTTAAAACTGAAAACTGGATAGACATCAGGCACTTTCCAGAAATTGAAATTTCAAACGCGTCTTACAAAATATTTTTGCACCAACGTAATGGCGGAGGATCCATTTCCTTATATTGATGACCAAAATGAGCAATATGGCAAAGTATGAAAACGATCGGATAAAAGGCAAACTTTTTCCTGAATTGTAATTGTAAGTGAAACGTAAAGGAGGTATGTAATAAAAATTGCAATCCCTAATAGAGTGGTCTTCTGGTAAGTACAAGTCTTTTAGTATAAAATCTATAGTCTAATTGTATTCATATATGTAGGAATATATAATACATTTTAATTTCAATTACACACTTCTCTACCCTAAAAAGAAGCAACTATTTGTTTCCATCAAAAAACTTTACCATGCATTTGCGTCCTTTCGAGTTTGAGAATTTTTAAAATGCTTTTTACGCTTATTATACATTCCTAAAATATACAGAAACACTCTGAAGCTTTCTCTTTTATTAAGAAAATTTCGACAAAGTGAATAGTAGGTTCCATACTGAAGTCACACGACTAACGTTTACGCACGATAAAGCACGTGTAGAGCGTCTCGAATTTTCCGACACGCAATACGTCAAAGACTTAATCTTATGCGTGTCATTATTATAATAGACATTATATTGAAGAAAGTATGTGTATATAATTACATAAAGTGCGATTCAATTGCCGTACACACACGGTTAGTAGACTCGAGTGCAAAGTGTTAAAAATAAATAGTTGTCGGTTCCGCATCCGACGCGGTTGTGTCACGCGACCGCATCTGGTTCTGTTCATCATTACCAAGTTATAATACGCTGTTCAGAATGACATAATGTCATTTAAATTTCTCATTGTTCTTCTCCGTGCTTTTACCATCATTATATTCGGATTAATGACCCTTTCCCGCTTTATTTTGAGAGTACAAAAGCTCGCCTAAAAGATTACGCGGTCGACGAATGAGTGAGCTATCGCTAAAGGTGGCCATTCACATTGTCAATTGAAAGTCTCTTATAGTTTCTGGCTACAACATTTGTCATTGTTTTCTGTTAAAGTGAGTGAGTGTTAAGTATAGCTCAGTGGTTGCGTTTATGTTTAGCACCAAGAGATTATTGGGTTCGATCCCGGGCTAATCTTTAATTTACTGCTGGTTAGGTTAGGTTAGGTTAGGTTAGGTTACTCTCCATTGTACGAGAAAGCAGGAGAGCAAAAAAATGGTTGATAATAGTAATCGACAATAGTGAATCCCGGGCTAATCTTTAATACTGCTGGTTATCCTTGGATATTTGGATATTAAGCATCCGATATTTCTATGCCGATAATTTATGCGCATACATTAAGTCGGTGAATACGACATAATATATGCCTATTTAATAATAATAATACATGCCTTATAATTGAAGTAAAGTCAGACCGAGCGACGGGTCACATCGTTGTCGGGTGCTCTGCGCGGGAGCGTACACACATACACACATCCACGAAGACACACACACATTCATTCATCATTTCGAACGGGTAAACGGCGCAGATCATTCATATGCGACATTCATATAGATTAAAAATTACCTTACAATATATTTATATATAAAATATAACATATAACTTTATTTTAATTCATGTATCAATTCCTTTCCGAAGCCAACCCGTTGAAATTAACGGGCACAACACTAGTCCTAAATAAGAATACAAACTTTTCAATAAAGTTTTACCCTGATGAGTATTTTTTGTCTATTTTTGAATATATGTATGTATATAGAAAACGCAAAATAAACGGTTCATTATTTATTAACATATCAAAGTTATCGAAAACACAATTTAAGGTTCATTTGACTGATTACATTATGCTGTGAACTCGTTGTGTCTGAACTATTGCTAGTCTTTAAGAAAACGTTACTTATTTACTGATTTATTTATTTATTTACTTTAAATATACAGCCGCCAGGACTTTTGAACAATAATATTATAAATAGAACAATAAAACAAAAAAACAATATTAATATAAGAAAAGAAAAGAAAAAATATGAGATTTAAAACTAATTGAATAAATAAATGAATGAATTAAAACAATAAAATAAAATGCATTTAGTGTTAAATGATGATGCAACAATTTTTTTAAACTATGTTTACTAATTAAAAAAAAATCAAATTGGCTAAATTCGTTTCTCAATTTATGAAGTCGGGGTAACGTTGAATTTTTGTTATAACTAGCGGCATAATTTTTATGTGGAATAAATAGTTGTATCTGGTAAATCTCCTCGGTGTATGAAAATTTATGAGGTCCACAAATTCACTACAGTCCATAACTCCGCTGAGTACACCAAACAGACATAATAAATCATTGATTATTCTCGTGTCACAAAGTTTGATCATATTCAATTTAATATACTTGTTGGTGACAGGGTCAGATTTTGTGAAAAAATTATAATCAATGAATCTAATAAATCTATTCTGAATCCTCTCAATGGAATTACTATGTACCTGTGAATTAGGGGACCATATTGGTAAATTGTATTCAAGTCGATTCCTTACCAATGAGAAAAATAATAATTTAATTGTGTTAATATTGTTAAAATGAAATATTGTTAATATTATTACGACAGAGGAATCGCTAGATTTGTCCTCCGACAAGCTTCTGCGTCGATAGCCACCTTAATTCGAATCGAGATGATGATAACGAGATTCGGGCGAAATTTATTGCCGAGAATTTAGAATGTCCGAATGTTCGAATTGTAAATTTCCATTGTGAAAAGGGTGTTACGTGAACGTTTGGCGCTAAAATTTTCGGCGAAAGTCGCATTTCCAGTTTTAATCGATTCCGAATTTTGTTATCTCAAAATGTCGTCTTTTCCGTACTGCCACTTCTTTTGATTGAGCAAGTCACATCTATTGGGTTCGTAAATGCCTCAAGTTTCAAAATACATATAATATTTTATTTTTCCATAGATATACATATACCAGGAAGGCTTGACAAGAAAACCGTAATGCACCTTCCTGGACAATTAATTACAAACAAAGCAGCATTTTGTTATTACACACATCACTGTATTTCCAGAAGCTGAAGAACACGAAATAATAATTATTTAATTACAGAATTAATCCATTGAGCCCATCTATGGATTTAGATTTTGTACATAATTTTTAAAAATTATACACACAGTAAATACAGAAGATTTGCGACAGCAGGAACGATGATTTTTTGCCAATTTTGAGGAACCGTTTCAACAATGATCAAATAAAACTGGCAACTCTGATAAGAAATGATCGATTTGGAGTCACAAATACCCCCAAATCTAACCAGCAGTATGGTGGATCGAACCCACTGATCACTTGGTGCTAAACATACACGCTACCATTAAAGCCATACTGCTGGCTGTACCTATCTGTGTATAATATGTACATACATAGGACGCCTATCGAGCTCGGTATGAGAAGTATTATAATAAATTTAAATATTTTATTCATCAAAGTCTGTTTCAATGATGGATATGAAAAATTAATTGTAAAAATATTTAACCGATATTTTTTTTTTGATTGATGGAGATTGTTTCGGTTGTACGAATGTAATATTGTCTTATTATTTTAATTAAATCCCATATTTTTATTCGAAGAAACATAACGATTTCTATAGACCGAGATAAAGGCTTCTGTAATAATATTTATATAATATATGTATGTTTATTTTTTTAAGTGCTTTGACCCCTTCCAAAACACGATTGATGGTTTTATATTGAAAGTTGTGGAATTTAATACGTACTAAATCAACTTGCTTGGCGTTTGAAAATTTGAAAAAATAATCTTTACAGGGCTCCGATCCCACCAAATTACAAGTCAACGTTAGAATACAATGATAATTTACTTAATTTGATGATCGAAAGTCGAAAGCTGCGGATTTGTAGAGTATATATATATATATATATATATATATATATATATATATATATATATATATATATATATATATATATATATATATATATATATATATATATATATATATATACATACATACATTGATTAGGTTTAGTGGAAGTTGTATTAAAATATTATGGAAGAAAATTTATATAGAATAATAAGAGGTTAGTAAAAATGAAGGTCAAAAGCAATTTGTGCAAAAACCGTTGTATTTTCAATGAATATTACAGTATTTGAGAGCAAATTTCAAAAAACGCTGCCAAGATTAACAAATTTATATTTAAACAGGCAAGTAAAATACATTCGGATGTGACCAACCCGCGACTTTATCTTTGTATTTGAAAAATATAAGAAGGTAACAAAACAAAATTAGATAATTAAAAATACATACATACACGTTCACATATGCCAGCTATGAGAGCATTTTCGATACAAATTTTTCGATACGAAAAAATGACTACTTCCGGCTTACGAATTCTGACCAAAACCTTATCAACTCTAAGTTAGTACATAAATAAGGTGTGGAAAAAATCGTGTGGTCACAACATTTTTAACTTTTCTAAATTTAGAGATTCAAATTAATACTAGAATTATAGTTGAATTTTCTCTTCAAGGGTTAATTTATTAATAGTTGAATTTTCTTGTTTAAGGGGTCGAAAAAAATAGTGGAAGAAAAATCGAACAAGAGTAAACTGCCACTTTCGGTCGACGGCTGATTGCCAAATTTTATATATAACTTAGCATTAAGCTTAAACTTTTAGATATAAAATTTCAGCTCAATATACCAAAAGGTTTCTGAGAAAAACATAAAAAACCTCGATCTTCTAGAATAAAAGTACTACTTCCGGTTGAGGTAAAAATATTTAAAAAATATAAAAGTATAAAATTTATAATTTTTACAACACGTAGAAAAATTTCAGTCCGATATGGTTAGCGGTTTGGGAGATAATTGAATTAAAAAACTTAAAAAGACGACACCTATGTACATATTGTATAAGGGGAGGGAACATTTCAGGTCAACTTAAAATTTTGAAAAATATTTCAGTAACCAATACTAAGTTTCAGTTCGATAGGATTAACGGTGTTCAAAATATTCCCAAAATACACTGACAGGCACACATACATTTTTTCTAGATCATGAAAACGTGATTAGTGATCAATTCTGAGTTCGAATCAGTTAAAATCTCGAGTTCGAATTTTCGCATGATCCCAAAACTTCATCTATTTTTACTACGTATATATGTTGTATAAGTAAAAATAGTTGAGAATACTAGCTATATATGTATGTAAACTAAATTATCACAAGCGCAACATTTAAAAATATTGCTGATGTTTAAAAACCACAAGAAAATTATTCAGCATTGGAATAAGCTTTAACTATAGTACATAGAACCACTTCAATTTATAATACTTATTGCTAAGTGGAATAAGAGCTAAATTATATTACTGGGAACTTCCATCTTCTTTTAAAAATACGTCTATTATTCTTAAGACGTTTCATTATGTCGGAAGCAATTACGAACATAAAAGGGAATTAGTTTCTAAGGTAAAGTCAAAAGAAATATAATTCATAAATATACCTTTACGACAGAACTTGACCCAGTTTGCATCATCGATTTTTTATGCAACTATTTGCTAAATATTTTTCGTATAAAACAAAGACGATTGTCACAGATACGCCAATTTCAATCGCAACTTTCTCCAATAGTTTAACGCTTCGTTGATTGCGTCTCTTTTTTGTCTCATGTATTTTTCCGCCAGTTTAATTTATAAACCACACTTAATCCGAGCTGACCATCTTTCAAAACAGACACAAAGATTCGTCTTATTGCGAAATTCGTAGCGCGTAATCTTAATTAGCATACGTTTATAATAATATATGTAATGTAACGTCCCACGCTGTAACCGGTCTTGATTCGAAACGAACAATTTTCCTCGAAGGAAAATCAGCAAATCGCCACATTTTCAATGTGTCTTTGTATAATCATAACTACAACAGCGCTTCCTGGTTTCTTTCTAGAACTAGCTATGCCTGAATGCGACTAGTAGAATTTCCCTTAGACGCAATTGGAAAATGTTTGCGGTACAAATTGGAAAATACGAACGATGGAAGCTAGATTCCGTCTCGGAAAATTAAATATTAAATTGGTTTCATAGACTGTTTATTTATTTTACTATATATATATATATATATATATATATATATATATATATATATATATATATATATATATATATATATATATATATATATATATATATATATATATATATATATATATATATATATATATATATATATATATATATATATATATATATATATATATATATATATATATATATATATATATATATATATATATATATATATATATATATATATATAGTAAAATATGTATGTACATTATAATTATAAGCTAAAAATATATGTGTTGTTTATCATTGAAGAAAAGTAGTGGATCCTGGTTCAATCCCTGAGGGACACCAGACGAATTTTCATGTTCAGTAGATGAAATTTTCGCTACTGACGTGTTTTATACAATTTGGTAAAAAAATTAACAAGGTTTTTTTGAACATCTAAAACCATAGAGCTTGTGCTATAAGATAGTATAGTTAAATTGATCAAACGCATTTTCAAAGTCATATAATTTTTTTTTTTTATATATTTTCAAAAGTGACATTACGGTATACTCTAACGTGATATGTAAGCATAATATAAATATTGTATATAAGAATCAGCGAGACATCTAAGTATGTTATAGATAATAAATTTTTGAAATCATATTCATATTCAAATTGTGGTGACATTGTGGATAGGATGGTTTTTGCCAATTTGTTGGAGGAACCGCTTCAACAATGAAATCATATAAATTGGCACACTCTGATAGGAAACGATCGACTTGGATCGAAAATATCTGTAGCTTTTAAGTTAAAATAAAAGTCTGACCAGCAGGACTTAAGATTATACTCAGAATAAATTCTTCAATCGAGGTCAGCTCACGAGATCAAACCCGGGATCAAAACTCTCGATGCTTAGTATCAAAGCAACAACCGAGCCACGCTGCTGGCTTAATCGAATTGATACGTACAAGTTTTATCACCACATTTGACAAACGTAAAATATTTGGGACGGTGGATAATAGTGAACGAATTGCATGTTGATATATTTACTTGCATATATGTATTTACATATGTGTATGTGGTATGATTGAAGTCAAATATCGGTTGAACATGATTTCCGGTTGAATAGACTGAAAATTCCCTAGTCGTTCATGGCAGCCGGAAAATGACTACTTCGTACTCGAATACGTCGAGCCAAAACCACTTTATCAATTCCGAAATATTTCAACCGAAGCATTGCTCTGATTTCATATAGCAATATGAGGTAAAATTGAAACTGTAATAATGGCAATGCTACGGTAGTTTTAATTGCTATGAGAAAGAGCGAACTTCACACTCGAGAGATTCGCGCAAGTGCCAATACTATTAGACAAATTAATTTTTAATTGATTTTATTATGAGTCGGGTTTATATATATATATATATATATATATATATATATATATATATATATATATATATATATATATATATATATATATATATATATATATATATATATATATATGTATATATTGATTTAGTGAGCATTAAAAATCAATTTCAACCAGATAATTTAAGGCGTCCATATAATCGATCAGTAAAAAAAACATTTGGTAGGTAAAAATAATGGATTGATCAGGGAATATAATAAATTATCAGTTTGTATCGATCAGTTGCTATGGGATCAGTTATTAAATAGAATTATAAGTATTTAAATAACACTGTTCGACACGAAAAATGGTTCAGAGACGACATATGTATAACTTGAGCTTTTAGCTCGGTATTTTAACTGTTTAAAATTCAGCACACTTCCAATTATCCCTTTTAAACGAAAACAAAAAGTAGTGTGGCCAGCACACCATCTCAATAAACATGTTTCAATAGAAAATACTCAATATAAATAGTTTTAACAGTGGGAAAAAATCACAAGTGAAAATACGTACTTTTGACTTTTGATTTGAACTGGACGACTACTTAGAGAGATTTGAATGCTGAAAAGTAATACAAATGAAAGATAAAATACCCGAATATAGATTTCAATATTCATTTTGAACAGGAAAATGACAGATTTTGAGACATCGACCAAACAACATCAAGATATAGAAAAATCGCGCGATTTAAAAAATATATATTACTCCGAATCTCGAGCCAATCAACATTTTTTATTACCAGATTCGTGTTCACTGGGCATAGATCTATAAGAAAATCCATATCTCGTCTCTGAACCAAAAAAAGTCACTTCTCAGTGTAATATGACCAGTAATTAAAACAAAATGATCAGTATATAAAACGAAATGATAAGATTTTAAAATAAATGATCAATTATTAACACATTCAATGCAGGACTGGTATTAATACCCTTTACGCTGACTGATATTGTATTTTTACATACCTCCTTTACGTTTCACATGGCTTTCGTGTCAGTGGTCATTTTTATCTCTTATTCGATCGTTTTCATACATTGCCATATTGCCCATTTTGGTCATCAATACACGTTAATGTATCGTCTGAAATTACGTTGGAGATAAAATATCGTATACAACGCGTTTTTAAAACGGAGAAAGTAAATCTTCCTGATGTTTAACAAGCGTTGTTTAACAAGGCGTAAACTGTTCGCCATGTCACGGCATTATCAGATTTTAATTGTTTAAACGCCTATAGTTCACTCTATATTTTATGAAATTTGCTCTATTGGTTCTAGTTATCTCTAATATATAAATATTTATAGTTTTAACTCTCATATGTATATATTAATTTATTACCGATTACGTAGTCTGGTGTTTATCATCGGGTAAAGTATAAATACTCTTTTTTTTGTCAAGTTAATTGGATCTTATCGTTAATGTTCGGATCTAATCGTTAATATTTAACATATTTTGATATTGAAAAAAATATCAAAATATGTTAAATACTTTGAAAGTTTTGACATTTTATGTAATTTGCAAATAATTGCGGGATTACGCTAATATATAATTGCCCGTGGTATGTCACAAGCGATTAGTCACGGCTCCCTGCATACAATTTGTTAAATGAAACGATCAGTTTTATACATTCTGACGTATGAAGTAGAGCCAATGTTGCCATATCAGATCGTTTTCGGTAGTGCACTCTCCACCCGCGTGCGTTTCTTTGTTTACGCCGGACCACGCGTTGATAAAATCTGACATTCACTGGTGTTTTGATTTCTCGCTTTTCTCCTGGACTTCAAATTCATTTTTCAACTGGCTTTCTTTCACTTGCTGACGCTACTGGCTTCCTGATTTTTGTTTTTTCCCTTGTACTCACTTTTTCTCGCATGTGTGTTTGACCCGGCTTTAATAACTTGAACATCGTTCATAAACAAATATTGACCCCCTTGGTCCTCGCCCCTCGCTCCAGGTTCATTTCAGTCTCACTGTCTCAGTTCTCGCGTGTCTGTTAAATTAATAAATACCGACCCTAACAACCTAATCTTAAATGAATAGGGCCAACCTAACTTAACCTAACCTAACCTGACCCTTAAATACTTAAATTTCTGGCTGCTAAGATCTAAGATGGGCGACGCGCTGTCATCCAACTGTCAAAAATTATAATTTATTTGGTTTTACTTATCATTTATATTATTTATCTGAACACTTATTTAATTAATTACTGATCGAAAAATTGTTATTTATTGTTCGAAAAATGAATAATTACCGATCATTTATATTATTTAACAGATCACTTATTTAATAAATTACTGATCATTAATCTTAATTTTTAACTGATCCTTTTAGTTATTTTTAACCCACCAAATAATTAGTTCCCATAATTTAATATATGTACATTCATGCATACATATGTACATGCAATGTATATAAATACGTATATACATATGTAGTTACTGAATTGTTTTACAAGTAGCTCTAACGTATCATGAATTATTCACATACTAATAACGAAAATAGATTCGATTTATAGAAATACATACATATGTACATATGTATGTATGATATACACATATTACGTACGTACTATTATTACACATTGATAACTGTTTATTTTACCAAACGATTCGGATGAGTTTAGATTGAGCGATATCACGAATGTTGAAAATGTATACTGTACATACTTTTGATGAATATTTGCTGCTATTATTTTACTTTAGTAAAACAATACTATGGTAATCATAGCTGTTCAATCATAACATTCCCGATGGTAATCATAACATTCCCGTTCCCGTTCCCGTTTCAAGTGATGGTTGGAACCCAACAACGTCTCTTCAACGCCGTGTCGTCATAAACCAAATGGTAACGTAATTACCAACGAACACATTTCCTTGACTACGCAATGGCGCTTCAAACTTTCGCGTCGGTAAAATAGTAATTACGAATATTATTATTAAGAGGTTTTTTCCCGTTTTTTTTCACAGTAAGCTTCCCGGACATGCATACAACAAATCCTTAAAGTTCCATCGTAATCGGTTGAGTGGTTTAGGAGTCTATACGAGACAGACAGACAAACAGACATTCAATTTTATATAAATATACATAGATTAAAAACATCATACATACTAGGGATTGTAATACTGGTATACCGGTAAATCGGCAAAATTTTGTCATCGGTAAATACTGGAAAATTTAAAAATTACAGACTTATACAGGCATAATATTTCATGTACATATATACATATGTATATATACAGGCATTAAAAATCAATGCACATGTCATATTGTGGATTAAGTTGTCTGGAGTTTGTTTGTTATTTTAAGAATTAAATATGGCAATTTCAAATTGATAAGTTCACTGGCAACACAGACCAACTAAATCTTAATAATCCTATCAGACACTTCGATCGAAGTTTTGAATAAATAAACATGATTGATTAAAAATAAAAATAAAATGTATTTATTATTACGAATTTATTTTAATACATTCATATCATATTATTCACCTTAGATTTATTTTTTATGATCTAATCTGGCATAACGTTTTTCAGGAAAAGTAACCACTTACAGTTATCCAATCCAAGATTTTTTCACGATTCATTTACCGGTAAATACCGGTGTTCCGGTAGTAGGAAAAATCATTTACCGTCTACCGATTTATGAAATTTGTAAATTGCAATCCCTAGTATATACATATGTAGATCTACATAATATAAATTAACGGTGGGTTTTATAAAACATTAAAATTTAATGCATTTTAGTATTTACTTATTTTCCATATGATTTTTACTCAACTTTATATTATTATTATTATTTTCAATGGAGTACCATAGTATAGAATATTAATGTTTTCAATTCGATAATGCGCCAGAAGGTCAGAAATAATTCTCAAAGTATAACAAAGAGCACTCAAAGTTATGCTGAAAGGTAATCCCTTTATAAAGTTTTAGCTAAGCTTCCATACATAGATAACAATAATAAATGCTTACATGGAATCAAAACTTTACAAATATAAACAGAGTAATGCAAAAAGTTAATGTTTATATACTGTATGCGGAATCATAACCTTTAAGATTGCTACAACCGTCTGATATTTTATCAAATTTTATATCAGAAGTTCTGAGCCTTTTTTTATTCAAGTCCACTCCCGTCAATTGTTATGCCTCATATTTTTGTATTTTATTGCATTGCCAATATTAGAAATCGTATGAACATGTGTTTAGGATAAATGTTTAACAATTATATGAATTGACTACCCATTTTTGATTAACTAACTTAACCTAACCTAACTGGAAATGGAAAATTTCTAATAAGTTACAAAAAATCTTGGTTAAGGAACCTGTCAAATGCAACGATTGGCAAAAGATAAAAAAATTGGATTTAAATGTGTTTTCGATATTAGCATCTGCATCTTTTTCCGTTATTATTTTATTTAATTTTTAAGCCACAATGGTCCAAAACTATTACTATAAATAAAATGCTAACCACTAGTCAAAAAAATATTGAAGACGTTTATTTAATTTTTACCAAAGTGCCAAACTTGTACATATGTATGTATGTATGCATCATATACATATGTATGTACATTTAAATTTGAAAATATAATATATTCAAACAGTGTTGACAAAAAAAAAAGAGTAGGTAGCCATTTTGTAAGGAATCATTTCAGCGATCAAATCTGATAAATTTGCAAACATTCATAGGAAACGATCAGTTATTAATGTTTTAGCTTGATAATTAATGCTTTTTTAAAAGATTTAAAGCTTGGTATTTTTATTACTAGCCTCTTCTTACTTCGCTTTCGATTTTTTCATCTGATTTCGTCTGACGAAATTTTTGGTTCTTATCCGATCGTTCTCAAACTTTGCCATTTTGCTCGGTTTGGTCATCAATATATGTGGAAATCAAGTCCGCCATTTCGATGGTGAAAAAAAATCGTAATATACATGTTTCAAAATACTCCATTATCTTTCTCGGTGACGTCTATTGTCCACATTGCCGGATTTATCGAAACTATTCCGATCGTCTTTTCCTTTTTCACCACCGTCTCGCTATGTCAGATTTTAATTGTTTAAACGCCTATAACTTTTTCTTTTTTCACTGTCTTTTTTATGTGCAAAAATTATTATTTTGAATAAAAATACTAATTGTTTTATTTTACTACCGCCATCTATGTTTAAAACTAAAAACTGGATAAACGTCAGGCACTTTTCAGAAATTCAAATTTCAAACGCGTCTAAAACGATATTTTTTCTCGATCGTAATGGCGGAGGATACATTTACTTATATTGATGACCAAAATGAGCAATATGGCAAAGTATGAAAACGATCGGATAAGAGGCAAATTTTTTCCTGAATTGTAATCGTAAGTGAAGTATAAAAGAGGTACCTGTAAACATTAGTAACATCTCAAATTCGAAAAATAACAGCTCAAAAAGCATCTGAAAAAAAAATATCACCTGCAGCACATGATTTTTATAAATATTGATTTAACACTTTATTTTTTTATACAAATATAATGCATGTATATTTTTGTTTGTAGTGTGCCACAGAATTTTAAGTTTAGCTCGGGTGTGCCATGGTTGAAAAAAGGTTGCTATACACTGCCCTAAACGACTCATTGAACGGCTACCAGTGGTTGTGAATCACCGTACTATGCATTATATTGTAGATCAAAAGCAGCACTTTGAATGTAGGGCTTCGAATGGTACGTTTGCGTCATCTATTATACATTGCGCCTTTGTAGCTTTTCCCAATCCATTTCTACTTTTTTTTTATTATTCCACTATGCTCTCTTTTGTTTCCACTGTTCGGCGAGTTGACAAACAGACTGGTTTGACAAATGTTCTGTTATGCTTCTTTTTCTTTCTTTCTTATTGTGAGACAACTCGTTCTCGTTGAAAAGAACTGTTAAGTAACCGGCCCCGGAGTACGCTGACGAGAATCGTAATTAATCGCGGCTTCATTACGCGGCAGGTATGCTCGCTCTAATGATCTCAGGTATACAATGATGGACGCTGGGAAACGCTCGGTCCTGGACGGAGCAGACAAAGCTCAAGGTCAAATGTGTCATTAAGGTAAGAAAATTGAAAATTAAGCTTTGAAGATGACCAGAGACCGGCGGACACGATGCTCGACGGTTAAATTTTTTAAAATATTTTTTACATAGATATATTGGATATACATTGGAGACGAGAAGAACTAGAGGTGACTTAATCGAAGTCTTTAAAATACTAAATAATCTCTATAATTGTCATATAACTAATATTATTACATTCAACGTAAACACTCACCTCAGAGGTCACTCGCTCGGACTCAAAAAAGAAAAATCTAATAAATTGATCAGAGATTCTTTCTTTTCAAACAGAGTGGTCTCAGTTTGGAATAGTCATCCCAATGATATGGTCACCTCGGATAACGTTAATATTTTTAAATTAAACTAAAGGATTTCTGTAATTCCTTTTTCCCAAAATCTTATTTCTGTTTTTTTTTTTATGTTTACTTTTGTGCTCTCTTATTTTTATTTTTATTTTAATATTGTCTTTTTAATGTATTATATTTTTCTCATTTAATTTGCAAATATGTATAATTTGATAAAATATGTATGATCAAACCCCTTGGGTCTATCGGCTTTGCCACCTCCCCATGTATATTAAATAAATAAAATAAATATATACAAGGAAGACTTGACATGAAGACACCAATTCGCCTTCCCGGACAATTTATTACAAAAAATGCAGCACTTTTATTACATAAATTAATGTGATTCAAGAAACTGAAGAACACGAAATTAACAAAAGCAAAAATTTCAAACAATTTTTGCTTCTGATGTATGTATTTATAATATTGAAATATAATATTATTAATATTGCATTCAAATAATGCAATAACTGCATTATTTGAATGTGATTTTTAAGTCAATAATATTATAAAATACATTAACTCTGAATAGTTTTTCAATAGTGTTGAATCCAACAATAGTTAGACCATTGTTTTAAAAATAATCATTTAAACCCCACTTACAGGCTATTTATTTCGCTTCTGATTTTTTTTTTTTTAATTTAAATTGTGTATGTTATGTTTTAACTTTCGATATTTTTAGATCATTTTAGACTGTTTCATTTTTAAAATGAGCACGATGAAGCAATTACAAAATTTTCACTATAATAAAAAAAAATATTTTGCTGGTGAAAAAGGGTTAATGTTTACTTCCGGCATTTGTCACTATTCTAGATATGGTGGCAGACCTTTGCTGTTAAGCATCTTAGTATCACATGGCTACAGCGCTTCTCAAGTCAGTATACATATGTAACATATATAGTATTACATGCTATAAAAATGCGGTGTAGTCTTTTTTTCCCAAACAAGCTTATTTGAAATTTGTTCAATATACTCGTATTTATAAAATACTAGTGGTTTCACCCGGCTTCGCTCGGTATTTGTAATATAAACCGCTTAAACATGGCTAATCTAATAGTAAACATTTTATTAAATTTATTTTAATGGTTTTATTTTATTTAAATATTCATTTGTTTTTTTATTAAACTTAACGACACGGATTCTACGAACCAAAACTTACATACACACATACACACAAAGTCCCTTTTGAAATTATATATTAAAGTAGCTGAACCTGGCAGCTGAATGGAAATTGCATGCACTATTGTGGCGCTGCAATGCAATGCATGCAATTTCCGTTTTCCCGTTTTGTCGGGAAAATGCAGGCGGCGAACTTGACTTGCCTTGCCTTGACTAAAAAAAAACAATAGAAGGCGGCGAACTCTTTTTCAATTATTCAATTGTTTAATTATTTTACCCTAACAACATTAATTATTTGCCATGCAATGTCACTCATTCCCGTTTTTCCCGTTTCCGTTCCCGTTTTTGGGCGATTTTTTTACAGAAGCCCTCGCGGACATACACACAATAACTCCTGTAAGTTTCATTGCGATCGGTTGAATGGTATAGGAACGCATACTTGACAGACAAATATTGATTTATATATACATATATATACCTTCGGTTCCGACTTTAGTTCCAACTTCGTTGTTGTTTGTTATTGTTATTATACACATAACTTTAACACTAATGCTATTACATACATAACTAGGCCAAGAATTCTTCATATTTTAAAATTATTTAAAAAGTGTAAGCTTAAGAAAAAAGACTAAGCAAAAAAAAACATAGATAAAGTAAAAATTATAAGCTTACAATCGTGCGTGGTCTGATTTCTCTTATTAACACATAATTTTCTCTTATTAACTTCAATTCATTATAACTCTTGCGCAATTACTCGTCATGTATTTTATAATATTTTTATTATCTTCATATTTATATAAATATACATACATAATGAATTAGTAGCCAGAACAAATATTGAACACACTATGATCGATCAAAATTGCTTTGAAATTGACAAGTCGACCCAATATATGAAAAGTTTTACATAATTTAAACATATATTATTTTATACGTAATATATTTATCAATGTTTAAATTTTTGTACAAATATTAACAGCCAAATTCTTTACTAAAACAGTCGAATTATCTATACAACATAAAGATAATGTTTGTTTATACATCCAATAGTTTCCAAGTCAGTACCACAAAATTTAGCATTTGTACATCTTACGGCACTTAAGCTTAGATGCGGATTTTGCGTCCTGATTTTTATCCGTCCGAGCAACGCCGGGCAGTTCAACGATTGCAAATTTGTAAAATCTGCGGCACACAGTTTGTCAAACACCGTACCATAGAAATAAGTTCACATTTAAAAGGTCTCCAACTACACTATACATATACAACTCACCAGCAGATACAAGCAGCGTTCGCAAATTTACGAGTGAAAAGTCGTGCAAAGTAAATGGAAATCTGCGGCTGAGCCTCAACTATCTATCGGGTGCGGAAAGCACTTTAGTTTTCCACCCACTTGGAAAAACTCGTCGGAGAGCTTTCCGTATCCGCAGTGGATGCGCGCATGTGTAACCTTGCCTTTACCGTGACCCAGAAGCAACGGCTAAACTTTCGACCAGTACAATTTACGAAAGGCTTTACGAAATTTTCACGGTTAAAATCCGCCGAAACCTGACCAACAGGTTGAATTAGCGTGTCAACGACTTTTCCACGGGGCATATGGAACCGTCTGTGTCGAATATTGTAACGCCGTTACACATTGGCTCGTTATGTCACACCGTTGTTTTTTTTTTTGTTTTTTTTTTCTCCTACACCTCCGAACAAAGATACCGGTGGAAAAATGCAATGTCAATTCAAAGCGTATACAATTTTTTGAATACGTATGTATATTATCTCAAATTTCAAATATAGTTTTGGCTAAATTCTATTAAAGTGCCGACTATTTGCAAAGGCTTTGTTTAAACTTTGAGTTTTCTCAGTAAATAAAGCAATACAAAAGAAAATTATCTCCGAAATAACAATGAGACGTACATATATATAAGGGTAATTAAATTAAAACTTTAAAGGTCACTATTTAAATAATGGCAAGAATCTTGAAAAGCTTCAGATTCAACGGAGTCAAAGGGAAATGTTGTAATTATCGTAACCCTTTGAGTCTTTTCTGTTGAAATCCCGCCACGCTGAAAATTTCCGACTAGAATTATTAAGGAATCCAATAGAAAACAGGTATCAAAATTGTAGCCAATTCAAACAAACCCTAGATCACTACCCTAAATAACTACCGCCGAGGATTCCGAGTTTTGTAAAGGTGTGTTTAGACTTCCTAATATATCTTGCAACAATCTAATATACAATTTAGAAAGAGACTTTGTACATATGCATATATGTATGTAACATTGATTGGTTGGTTCGTAAACAACACATTCGGTTTTTTTTTTCGATTTATAAGCGCCGATTTAATTTTTTTTCGATTCAAAGGATTCAAAAGCCCCGGGGGCGAAGGCCCCGGGGGTGAAGGCCCAGGGGGCGAAGACCCAGGGGGTAAAGTCCCGAGGGGTGCCGGGGGCGAAGTTGCCGGGGGGGGCCGCCAGATTCTGGTTTACATATAATTTCAAAAGAGACTTAGTACCTATATATATTTGTTTGTTTGTGACAGTCAATTTAATAAAAAAAACATATGAGTATTCAAATAAATGTATATAAAATTACTAAGCCCACTTTAAAGGTTAAGGAATTTGACCCTTAAAGCCCTCAACATGAGGCCACAACCCCCCCAACGAATAGAGTTTAAGAGACCCTTTCGTCGAGAACGAGACGGTTGTTCATGAATATCGCACAAGTACAACCGCACAACACTGTTCTAATAAAAAAACCACAGTGTACATACATAACCAAGTACAAAATAAACAACAACGCATGAACACATAAAGCGCGCATGCGTTTGGAAAAAATACCTGAAATTATTAGATCCCCATGATGCAGGGGGCCAATGAGAGAACCCCTGATGCTGTCCAGCAGTATTTAAAATAAAACTATTCAAATAAATTTAATAAAATGTTTACTATTAGATTAGTCATGTTTAAGCAGTTTATATTACAAATACCGAGCGAAGCCGGCTAAAACTACTAGTATGAAACAAACAAAAGAAGTCTATTAATGAATTTATTTTTCCAAAACTAGTTCTATCGTCTTCATTGTTGTTAAAATGTAATGCTCACAATCTAAAAGCCAAGCTACAATCTAAAATACTCGGCAGTCCATCGGGAAATTCTGCTTAGGTTATACAAATTCAAAAATGTAGAATATTTACAAATTTTTGGCTTTTGCACTCAAATTATAGTATAGCTGTGCTAAAAAAGTCAGTATTGGAATCCGTTGCCAGATATTTTTCTATTAATTTAGATATTTTATTGTCTTAAAATACTTAAAATTGGCAAACTTTGAATGGAAACGATCGACCTGGAGCCAAAAACCAAGTTCTGGCCAACAGCTACTAGTGGGAATCGAACCGTGACCACTCTGCTCGAAAGCATAATATGCTAATCACTAGTCCACCAATCTTATGGAATTTAAAGTAATTGAGAGTCATCAACATCACAGCCCTGAAGACTTGAGACCTGAGGAATTCAGCCAGTTAAAATTCCAATCTACAAATAGAATTTAATCTCTAAATCCATGCATTTTACACTCGTAAAAAATAAATGTTCATAAATTCTGGATGATAAAATGAATTTACATACATGTATATATGTACAAACAAATGCAGATAAAAAAAAAACAAATAAAACACACGATAATTGTATCTAAGATAAGTATTATAATATTAACCCATGTACATAATTCTCATATAGCGCATTGCCTAACACTTTTCGATTTTATAGATTGCCTAAGAATTTAAAAAGTAGAAAGCCGAAATAACACAGAATCATTTGTGGTGCAACACTTTAATATACGCACATATAATGTACGATAGTAACATATATTTATCCGTGAATATTAAATGTCATCTTTGTTATTACAATTCGCATTAAACAACACCCAGAGAAATCTTTTCACGATTCTGTAATATTTTATAATCTTACATAGAAAATCGCTACAAATCAAAAGCGAATCGCATTATACAATAATATGTAATATAACAATAATAAACGGGAGTTTTTCATTTAATATTTTATCAGCGATATTTATTTATATTTTCGGCGTATAATAAAGCTGTCATTTTCGATACGATAGCTCAAATAAATCATAATCGACAAGGACTTCGACGAGCTTAATGTAATATAATATAACGTAATTCAAGACCCAGATTGAAAGATTTCCGATGAAAATTTTCACAAGATGTGTACATATATTATATATTAGTATATGAATCCGATCGAACGTATCAAAAGTTAATAAGTGGAGTTTTGAAATAATCTGACCTTGATTTTGAATTATATATTTACATATATAAATTGGATTTGGAAGCATTTTAAGTAATTTAAATACAAATTAGTTTTTTTTTAACCATTGAAGGACGGAGCGTTGAGATCGAACGAGTGTCCCGAACCGGGGTCGAGAATGACCCCAGTATTTTTTAATCAAAATACAGCATTTCTCAATACTAATGGGTTCAATATATATCTTATTAATCATTTTATACATCAACATAAAATTTTTTTAGCCCTATAGCATGTTTTTGACTATTTTTGTATTAAAAAATAACGACAAGCATCAACAAGCAAACGCACATAGGTAAGACTAACAGGTGACTGCATGACTCAATAGCCACGCGCCAAAAGCGACGAAAACCATAGTTTACGAAAATATAGCTGTCTCTTTCTCTCGTATTGATTCATCGATCAACAAGAATATGCAAGCGAACAGTCCAAAACATGACTTATCGCTACCGCCTTTAAATCATACTTTGGAACGTAGAAATGTATAAATGTATTTTTTAAATCATACAAAATCTATTAAAATAAATTTCTTGTAGTTCATTCTAGGAATACAAGAAATATAGGGTGTATAGCTTTGAAAACCATAATTTGGCAACTTGCATACCCCACTTCGGTGACGGAGGGTTAAAATGTTTGCAATAAAATGACATTTATTATAATTTCATTCGCGGAATTTACTATGTTTGTTCTATTAACCGTCTAAATAATATATCAACTGTATGTTTTTGTAGTATTTGAAATCAGTTTGCAGATCATAAGCCTATCGTTAGTCACGTTTTGCATGCTTCTCAGAAAAATCATAAATATTTATAACAAGTTTGGAATATATTATATAATGATTTATTCATACTTTTCCCGACGTATACATAAATTCATTGAATTACTAATACAATTTAGTAAAAGTAATCACAGTCAAATAAAACACACACATCGCACGTTCGAGGTCATAAAATGTTCTCTAATTCGATCAAAAAAAAGGAATATTTTTTTGTGTCCGATTTTAAACAAGGTGGCCATTCGTTCGACCGGTTTTCCGGTTCGATTTTTTTCGGTGATTTTCTACACTCGACGGTCATAACCGATATTACATAAGCCATTTCCGACCTTAAAATTTACAGGGTCGCTCAAATTCATGGATGTGGATTGTAAAAGTAAGGGCCAATTCCTAAAATTTAATATATCTATGGAATTAATCAGTCTATTAACATTCTCACTATGAAGGTAACTACCTACTAGTTTCCGTTGTGTTGAAATCGAGACCCAGCTCTATTATGTATGGCTTCTAATTAATAAGGCTAATTAAACCTTTGTTGTTGACGAGTTTTGAAAGTCTCGTTCTGATATTGTCAGATTTTTCCTAAAATTACTCATATCAAGGTATTACCATAACACAATAAAACTGGCTTTATTCTTGGCAAAAAATTGATACGATAAAATTTTACTAAAAAGATAACACAGCAACATAAAATCACGTTTTTTAGTTACCAGAGCGGAGACTAATAAATCTTTACTAAATTTGACCCACAAAATTCGAATATGATAATATTTTTTGTTGGTTTGCTCTTGTTTACGAGATATGCGCATTTAAAAAAAAAGCGCAATTTTTACAGTTTTGACTTTTGCGGTTTTTAACTCAAAATCTTGTATTGTTGTGCTCAAAGTGAGTATTGAAATCAATAGTCATATGTTTTTTCTATTGATTGTACTATTTTATTGCTTTAAAATACTTATAACTAATTATCTAGCGAATTTTAAAAGTCAAAAATATATATATATATTTTTTACACATTTTTTTTCATGCTATTATGCGTTTATTTGGCCAGTTTTTTTTATTTTATCACGTTTATATGGATTAGTTTTCTATCTCAATATATTTTTTTTATCTAAACGTACTAACTCAAACGGCAATTGCGTTAGAAAAGCTTTCTATCTTTGTTCGATCCCGTCCTTATCTTAAATACTGCTGGTTAGACTTGGATATTTGTGACTCCAAGTCGATCGTTTATATCAGAGTTTGCCAATTTATCTGATTTCATTGTTGAAACGGTTCCTCCATCGAATTGGCAAAAATCATACTACCCGCTGTCACCAATATCTGAATTTGATTTATGTACAATATGTAAAAATTTATGTACACATCTAATAAGTTAGAGTTTTTCAGCCCTTCGAAATACAGCGATTTATGCCATAAAAATGCTGCAATGATCGTAATTAATTATCTAGGAAGGTGAATTGGGGTCTAACTGTTGGACCTTCCTGGTATATATCTATGTAAGATAAAATAAGATAAAAATTTAAGTTCGACATTATACTGTCCATATAAATGTTGCGCATACAAAATTCAACCATATGTAATTAACCGCTATATGTATGTATGTATGTATATGCGAATTTTACACACGCAAAAAAGAATCGCCTTGTAAACACTCCCATAGATATAAAACCGATGATTTTTTGCACAACTTCAAACCTTAAAAAAACCGGTCCTTCTAGAAAAATACTCGGAACGTGTGCAAGTGACCATGTTCATGTTTCAAAAAACGCGCCCATTCGAACCAGATTTGCAACGTGAAAATTTCGCAACAACAAATACCATAACGGCTGTGTGAGTATGTGTGTGATTTGATAGGATGGTAACAAATCAGGGTGTTTTTTTAAACTTTTTTTATAGTAACATTCGTATGTAGATGAGGCTGTTTTATAGTGTTTTTGCAGACAAAAGGAGTTGGGTGCGAATTTATTTTTGCTACGAGTGTGTAATCGTTTCCAATCCATCAATATTTGTACAGTCTACAGAAGTTGAAATAATCATTAGCTGTGTAGAAAAGTTCACACAAAGGTGTGCCACTGAAGAATTCCTCTCGAAGTGAGAAAAAATACTTTATTTTGTTATTCTCCGTAACAAGAAGCATTAAGGCCAAGTATGCACATTTGTATGTAGTTAGTAGTTTTATACATATATAATTTCTTAGTTAAATACATATTTTAAATGTTTATTTTACCGCTTGCTTCACAAGTAGCAAAAAACCAATACACTCTTCGTAAAAATCTTGAATTTGCAATTAAAACAATGACGGAACACTTCACCGAGTGGATAATTCAAATCAATCAAACCAAAACAGACGCGATATTCTTTAGTGTTAGAAAGCATAAGCCAAGTTCAGATCACCTGTATGGAATAACGCCTTGAATATTAACCTTTCCAAGCTCCAAATAATACAAAGTAAATCCCTAAAAATAATTTATAACACACCCATATATAAACTTGAAAAAACTGCATGCCATAAATAATATTCCGTTAGTTACGGACATTACTAATAAACTAACCAGTAGATTCTATGACAGAATCACTAATAACCATACTAACACACTTGTGAAGAGTCTCGGTGATTACAACAAAATGTCTATACCCTTCAGATATAAACATAGATTACCTAAACACAATCTGCTTTAGGCCATCACCTATAGACAGTCTTTAATTAATATTATGCATTAGATGTGTTATGAGCATTTATAAGAATTGTAAATAGGTTTTTGAGCTCTTTTTCCTATTACGCTGTACATATTTACATTATAATAATATAGTACTATGATTACTAACAAAATTAAATTAAAATTGTAAAATAGAAAAAGATCAGTAGATCAGTAGCTATTAAAATAGATATAAGATGTATTGTGAACATATTTTAGTAATAATAAAAAGCATTTAAAAATTAAAAATATTTTATTTATAATAAGTCGAAATTAAACTAAAATTACATTTCCTGATATATCATTACATTATTAATGCTTCTAAACGTGACATTACACAGAAATACTTTGCTGAGTTAATATTTTAAAGTTGGACATCGATGGAGAGATTATAGGCAGACTGATCTCTCGTACGGTCGCAGACTATGATATTTGTCGTCGTAAAAGGAAATCTCAAAATTTCGTCTCTTGAAATCCATTTTTATACAAAAAGTTCATTAATCAAGATGAATTTTAGAAACGTATTGATGAAAAAAACTTGTCATATAATATACATATATGTATATGTATAATAGCGCTATTCTGTGTGTGTGTCTGCAATAATTCTCGCCGTACTATACGATCAGGTATCGATACTAGGTAATACTCACACACATAAATAAAAATCATAAAATAGTTGTTAAAGAAAAGTATGTCCGTTCTACATAATTGAACAATACAACCAAGTCCGCCCGATCGATCGCATTGAGCCTTAACATCTACGACAGATGAATCACTAGAGACTTGTGTGCCGATTTGTCTTAAGAAAAATCTTTCGTCGACGCCCACCTCAAAAGGCATTAAATGAAAACATTGCACTTTCAACTGTTTGCACCCACATCGTATTAAACGAACAGATAATAAAGCTAAATATTGTACATTTAGAAGACAGACAGCAGAATAGATTAATGGTTAGCATATAATGCTTAGAACAGAGTGGTCACGGGTTCAAATCCAACTGGTTTCTGCAAGGCCAGCCTTGGATTTGTGACTCCAGGTCGATCGTTTCCTACCAGAGTTTGCCAATTTATCTGATTTTCATTGAGACAGTACCAACAAATTGGCAACCTTACCCATTTTCTCGCAAAATCTCGAGTTTTCAGCAATCTCGAATTTCGCTGAATTGTATAAAATGCTGCAAATTTACAAATTTTACCATATACGTATGCTTTTTTGATATTAATTGATGATATTAATAATATTTGTATCAAATGTACAATGTTTCTGGCCGGCAAGGTGCATTGGGGCTATATGTTAGGCCTTTCTGGTATAAATTTAAAAAAAAAGCATCCAAAAAATACGACAAATGTAAAAATACATTCAATATTTCATTTTCGGCGAAACCTTATTTGGGACCAGTTACCTTGAAGACACAATGTACGTGATAATAATTCGAACAAAACAATTAGCTAACTATGTAGTTTTTATTTATTTCGACTTGGAAATACGTCATCGATGACGTGCCTAAATTGATGTTATTACAACATTTTTCTAGTAAACAACATGCATACAATCAATCTTCCAAATTACCCAAATTGTTTTTTGATTAAAAGAGAAACCCTCTCGAGGGTTAAATCAAGAAAGACGCGAATGCCTCAGATTAATTACGAGGTAATTAATTTTAAATTTCAGTTTTCATGCGAAACCTATATTACTACACGAGTAATAAATCACCGAAGGCTTTGATTACATAAACGATCTATTAATATTTAATATTCACAAGTTAATATAGGTATTATTAAGCTTTAAGCAACCTCTACAAGACTCCAAAAATACGCAGTTGAAATTCAACTATAGGCCACTAAATTTAGAAAACTGTATTGTGGTATATTAATTTCGACCAAAGATGCCTTTTATAAGGCTCTAATATCAAGCTTTCGAGTGGCTCTCATAGAAAAATCGCCGGTTAAGTTATGTTTATTTCAATTGAACATGTACACTCGTCTTTACAGATCGCTCCAAAGCGACGAGTTCACTAATACAGATCACATTTAATAAGGGCGAAAACACACTGAGTGGTACGGAATGTCACGTCCTTTGACTGAACGCTGTGCTGCATATATGCATATCTATGCATATATGCAGATATGCATATCTATGCATACTTGTGGTGCTGTGTTTTTTTCACATGTTTAAAACTATGTGAAATATAACATGTAAAACGTACCGCTCAGTGTGTTTTCGCCCTAATACAATTAACACAAGCATGTTTAATTAATGTACAATGCGAATTCATATAAACATCATCCGCAGTGATATCTATGGAGACATTATTGCATCATTTTATTATAGAAATTGGCGAACTTCAAGACGCTGAATAACTTAAGATTTGTAAGAGAGATTGGAAAGGAGATGCCAATTAACAGGAACAGTTTCAATGAAACCCAGAGAAAATGCCAAACTCCGATAGGAAACGATCGACTTCGAGTTACAAACCAAAGCCTGGCCAACAGCCATTTTTTTATTATTTCAATCAAACATTCAATTTACACATCGCTCCAAAGCGACGAGTGGACTAACACAGGTACAATACAATAATACAATCATTTTTGCAATGCGTATTCATAAAAACATCAACCACAGCGTGGCGAACCTCAAGACGCTGAATAATTTGAGATTTTCAAGAGAGATTGGAAAGGAAATGCCAATTAAGAGGAACCGTTTCAAATGAAAATCAAAAAAAAATGGCAAACTCTGATAAGAAACGATCGACCTGGAGTCATAAACCAAGGTCTGGCCAACACCTTCTAGTGGGAATTGAACCGTGACTACTCTGCTCGAAAGCATACTACGCTAATCACTAGTCCACGCTGCTGGTTGAATCATATTTTGGAATTTAAAGTAATTGAGAGTCATCATTTCTCTGAAGACTTCAGAGAAATTCAGCCACTTAAAATTTCAATCTACAAATAGAATATCAAGCATTTTATACAATGCGAATTCATACAAACATCATCCACAGTGACATCTATGGAGACATTATTGCAGCATTTTTTTTATATAAATTGGCGAACCTCAAGACGATGAATAATTTGAGATTTTTTAGAGAGATTGGAAAGGAGATGCCAATCACAGGAACGGTTTCAATGAAAACCAGATAAACTGGCAAACTCCGAAAGGAAACGATCGACCTGGAGTCACAAATATCCAATGTATTATACATATGTACTGGTGGGAATCGAACCGTGACCACTCCTCTCGAAAGCTTAATATGCTTACCACTAGTCCACACATGTATACATGCATACATATATTTATCAATAATAAAACCATTAAACGTTTTACTTACTATACACACGTACAGTATTTACTTGCTCGTTATCATTCGTGCGAAATCATTTGCGCCAGCCGGCGGTTCTCAAATGTATTATACGACACATTTATAGTATCATACAAACACATACATACATACATACACACATGCGTATATGTATGTGTATTATACAAATGGCATTAGAGTAAACCCGTTATGTGGCCGGAACGAGGTTTCGCTCGTCGATGTCACTTTCACTTTCTAGCTCGTGTCCCGTCCCGTCCCAGCATCGCAACGGAAATGACCGTGGGTCAGCATTTAAGACCGACCAGTCAAAATTTTATACGCATATACATACATACATATGTACATATGTATATGCACGTATGTGTGTATATACATACATACAATCTATCTATTCTCTTGACCTAGCCCAAACGAGATGGTGCGTGCTATTTTATTACGTTACGAAAGGCGTAACGATTCGCAGCGTGGGTAATTGATCGGTCTTACGAAACGTCTCTAATTCTTCGTTCGTACGTATATATTTATATACATATGTATGCACAATGTTTGGCCTGATAATTCACGACTATGCTAATGTTTGCTATGCGTAGATGTATGTATGTAAATAGTCCTGAAACTGTATAATGAATGGTAGTTTGACGAGGGAATGTGCGCAATTTTATCTCGATCCTGTTTCGTATTGAATATACATAAGATGCGATTTATTCAGTTTTATTACTAAAGTTTGATTTAGATTGCCGATTCAAATGTGCTCAAACAACATTCCGTTAGTTGTATACGTCGCTAATAAGTTAGCTAGGAGTTCTGTGACAGTCACAAATTAGTGAAAGGATCAAAATACGTGATTTGTTTTGAAGTTGTCGATTAAAAATGAAATTAAAATGTATTATGAAATGCATTGTACAGAGCTCCGAAGCTAGCGTTAAAATAATGGTGCGTACACTCTAAGCCAACGAAGGCAAAACTTAGTTGGGACCAGTGGCGTACAAAATATCGAAATAAAAATGAAATCTATATACTAAACCACTGAACCAATGGAACGATGGAACTTTTAGGATTTGTTGTATGCATGTCCGGGAAGATTACTGTGAAAAAAAACGGGGTATAACCTCTTAGTAATAATATTCGTAATTACGATATTATCGACGCGAAAGTATGAAGCGCCAGTGTGTATTGTTATGAGTGGTACGTAATGTCAGGTTGGTATGAGTGGTACGTTATGTATTTGTACGTTGACATGCGTGCGCGCAAGTTGGTTACCAACGTACACATTTCCTTAACTTCACACTGGCGCTTCATACTTTCGCGTCGGTAAAATCGTAATTACTAATATTATTCCTAAGAGGTTTTTTCCCGTTATTTTACAGTTATCTTCCCGGACATGCATATAACAAATCCTGAATGTTCCGTCGTAATCGGTTGAGTGGTTTAGGAGCCTACACGAGACAGACGGACAGATAGACAAACAGACAAACAGACATTCAATTTTATATATTTATTGATTTTTGTTTTTATGAGACAGACAGACAAAGAGACATTCAATTTTGTATACCTTACTAGCTGTATTACCCGGCTTCGCTCGGTATTTGTAATATAAAGCACTTAAACATGACTAATCTAATAGTAACCATTTTATCAAATTTATTTGAATAGTATTATTTTATATAAATTTATTTGAATACTTATTTGTTTTTTTTTATTAAATTGACTGTCACGAACAAACAAAAATATATAGTAAGTTTCTTATAAAAAAATATATGTACACCCCCAGTGTCTGCGCCCCCTAGGGCTTCGCCCTCGGCAATCCCCAGGGCTCCGCCCCCGACGTATGCGCCCTCTACGTGGAGCCCTAGGGCTTCGCTCCCCAGGGCTCCATCTCCTAGGGCTTCGCCTTCAGTGCGTACGCCCCCGGGAACTTCGAATCCTTTGAATAGGAAAAAAGCGAATTATTTGTTCGATGACATCACGGATTTCTACGAACGAAGGATACATACATACATATATACAAAGTCTCTTTCCAAATTATATATTCGATATATAGATTTTGTACGCTACTGTCCCAATTAAGTTTGCCTTCGATGGGTTAATTTGTACGCAACATAAGAAAAACGTACAAATAAAAAAAATACTAGCAATAACAATAATAATTGTGAGAATTAGACGATGCTCACTGGAACAGAAACAGACGAATTTGTGCATTGTGGCGTTTTTTCAACGACGAAAAATTTATTTAGCAACAAAGAATATTCGTATGAGCAATACTATATAGTGTGAATAATCCTCGTGTGGGTAATATTTTTGTGTGGAATAGCCATACATCCCAAAATTGAATTCGACAAAAGCATATTTTGTTCGATAAAAGATTGTCAGAAACTGGCTGATAAATCTAGGTCTTTCAAATTTCATTCATTAAAAACAATTGTCAAAATGTTAAATATCAAAAAGTTCATGAAATAGATAAAGGTCACAAGAACAGTTACAATATATGTATGTACATACTAATATATTAGAAAAAGACGCAATTTGAACATAGCATATGAACAGTAAAAAGCTTTTAAAAATAATAAAATTGTCGTCGAATAAAATTGCGTTCGTTATTTGTTGGTAGATACGTTTGATATTTCTTCTACAACCTTTGAGGCAATAGAATTCGGCGAAATTTTTTTGTTAAAGAGTTTTGAATTCAATTGACAGCTTAATTTTTTGAGCTTCAGCTAGTTGCTAGGCGATACTACGGTTTCATTTGAGATAAATGTTGAACGTTTTATTATGAAAAGCCTAAAAGTGTGTGTAAACGTATAATTATGAAGCTTGAATAATAATGAGAAATTTTCAAGTATTTATTTATTCGCTCTTAAAGTGGCTCATTAGAAAATTTTATCTGGTATATTTAAAGCCTTAAAAAATCTTGATCAATCCTATTTAACGATGATTAGAGGAAAATTTTTAGAGGAAAGGATTTTTGGAAAGGAAAATTGCTACTTAATTATGCGGTCTGCACTGAGACTGAATAATACCGACCCCAACAACCTAATCTTAAATGAATAGGACCAACTTTAACTTAACCTAACCTATTCTGACCCTTAAATAAATAGGTGTTGGCTGCTAAAATATATTGATGCTGCTTTAGTATGCGGTCTACCTTTGAATCGCATTAGATTATTTCTTTTTATTTGTATCGTAGCAACGCAATGTTTATTACAATTTTTGTTTTTTCCTGCAGCCCCATAATTTCTATCAAAATATCATCAGCAGATACATATCTCTTAACCCAATCTTAAATTAATAGGGCCACCTTAACTTAACCTAACCTATTCTGACCCTTAAATTAATAGGTGTTGCTCTTTTTGTGAAAATATTGATGAAACTTAAAAAAAAGATATCTCAGCAGCCAACACCTATTTATTTAAGGTTCAGGATGGGTAAGGTTAAGTTAAGGTTAGCCCTATTCATTTAAGATTAGGTTGTAAGGGTCGGTATTATTCATTCTCAGTGTCACACGTGAGAACTGAGACAGTGAGACCGCATATTAAAGTAAAAACGTGAAGGTAGATCGCATAATAAAGTAGATATGTGACGGTAGACCGCATACTAAAGTAGCACCGATATATATTTTTTAAGTTTTATTTCATCAATATTTTCACAAAAGAAAACATATCTTAGCAGCCAACACCTATTTACTTAATAGTCAGGTTAGGTTAGGTTAGGTTAGGTTAAGGTTGGCCCTATTCATTTAAGATTTGATTTAGACATATATATTTGCTGACGATATTTTGATAGAAATGCTTCAACAACATTATGGGGTGGCAGGAAAAAACATAAATAGTAATAAACATTTCGTTGCTACGATACAAATAAAATAAAGTAAAATAGTCGACTGTGATTCAAAGGTAGACCGCATACTAAAGTAGAACCAAAATTTCATTGGAGCATTCCGGCAGTAGATTTAATCTACTCGATTCAATGGATCATAACAACGATAATAGTAACTAATATCCTCGATTGAGTCTGAAAATATCCACATATAGACTGCAATATGTAATAGATATTCCTCAATTGGATCCGATTCAAAAAAGACAGCTCGATCCAATCAAGATTAATAACATCAAACCTTTTATATAATATGAACTTCACGATAACGAAAGGAAAACAATACAAGCAGTAGTAATTGGCGATTGTTTTCCAGTTTGGATTGTGAAGAAAATATCGTATAATATAATAGAATTTCACATGTAGTTTTCCTTAGTTAAAAACTACATAGTTATATTTAGACTTCCTATATATAATATATGCCAATTGCTTTACAATATATCGTTAAGTATATCTAATAGAAATTAGCCCCGGAATGGGTAAGTTCAATTGACAATTAAATTTTCATTGCAACCGTGTTATAGAAAATCGCAACATTTACATACAAATGTATTTGTAAGTACATATAAGCTTAAAATACGACTCACGATAAATATTTATCCATTTGCGAAAACAATTTGCAAATACGTTTTCCAAATTATATTTGATAGAACCAATATTACATTTTCTATAGGAGAAAAAAATAACAATTGAAATCGAATTGATTTAAATTTCATTTATTTTATGTAATTTCCTGTAACTAGAAGCTTTCCGATTATTTGTGTTAAAATTTAATAAATATTTCTCTTCCGAAAATATCAAGTATTTTTATAATGGAAAAGCATTATCAATAATTGGGTAACATTGTGTATTATTTATTATATTTCAGTTCGTTTAGATTTCCGATATTCATTTTTAAATTGCCAAATTAAAAATTTAAATAAAATACAATAGATATTGCTATTTAAAATTAAGGGGATTACGTTTGTTTTTTTTCGGTAAATAATACGCGATTGTTCAAGTATTGAAGAATGTTAACAACTGAAAATTATGTAAATTATTATTAATTGTGTGAAAATTTTAATCTTGTTTGCAATTTTTTTAATATATTATTGTAATTTTTTATTATATAATACGTATTGATATTAATTTAAAATATTTTCGGAATATACATATGTTTTATTGATGGGATTACACTTGGACTTGACACTTATATACATTTTATATAATATACATACAATAGCACTTTAAATATATATTTTTTTCCATCAATAATTACACTAACGTAATTAATTTATAATTATAATTTGAACATCGAACTTTTGAAATCACATTAGTATTAGTTTTACACAAAAAAGCGCAAAGAAAAGTTGAATTGCATATTGCTGTTCAACATACATACATATGTATATTTTTTATTGACATGTCTAAATAGTGATTACAGACTATTTATGACCTCGTTTATATTTTCAATTATTTTTTACCTAATTCACCATCCATTGAATTTAAATACATAAAATGTTCTCAATAGTCGATTTTTTATACGTCACGTATGCATCTTTTAGTCTACAATTAAACTCTGATTTATAGTCAATATATTTATAACGAAAAGTTAGTATTTTATATTGAAAATCGTTCCCATTTAAGATATATAAAAATGTATGCATTTTTTATGTTCATTCTTAAACCTTAAAATAAAACAATCAGACTATGAAACTTTCGCCAAAAGGTTTATACTGATGAAGCGAGTATCGAACTACTATTTTGTTATTTTAATGTTTTTATCAGTTTAGTTATAAAATTTGTATATACCATATATATAAATATAACTACGCATAAATACAAACAAGGAAAATATTATGAAATTTTGGATTTTACTCAAAACAAATATGTAATGAGTGATGAGGATCATATTACTTCGAGCGATGAGGATCATATTTAGTAATCATTTTAACAAATATGTAATATATGTAGCCGTTTTTGAAAATAAAAACATCGTTATTGCATTTTAACATCACCGTTGATTTAAATTAAGATTATTGAACGGAAAAATGATTTTTCGTCAATCCTTAAAATGATTATTAAGAAAAAAAAATGGTTCGCATCGCTAATTAAAGCTTTTGATGAATATCTTTTAACTTAAGAATTAACATTCTTCCTATGTTTAATTATAAATAAATGTACAAATCTATTCTACATCATCTATGTAGAAAAGTAAGCCGACATGAACTTCAGAATAATAAAAAAATCCGCGAATACCAAACAGTGTCGTGACACATGCTGCAGCCTATACTTTACCTAAATATCCAAACTTCTCCACAAAGTGAGGATCACTCTTATGTATGTACATATGTAACCTATGCTTCAACTGTATGGAATAACGCCTCGAATACCAACCTTTCCAAGCTCCAATTAATACAAAATAAATCCCTAAAAATAATTTATAATACACCCAAATTCACTAACTTGAAAAAACTGCATGTCATATATAATACTCTGTTACAGACATTACTAACAAACTAAACAGTAAATTCTATGCCAGAATGACTAATAACCATACTAACACACTTGTGAAGAGTCTCAGTGATTACAACAAAATGTCTATACCCTTCTGGTATAAACACGGATTATCTGAACACAAACTGCTTTATGTCATCGACTTTAGAGAATCTTTAATTAATAGTATGTATTATGAGGATGTATAAGAATTGTAAATAGGTTTTTGTGCTCTTTTTCCTATTATTCTGTACATTAACATTTGAATAATATAATACTACGATTACTAACAAAATTAAATTAAAATTGTAAAATAGAAAATGATCAGTAAATCAGTAGCTGTTAAAATAGATATAAGATGTATTGTGAACATTATTTCGTAATAATAAAAATCTGATGTATGTATGTACATTGTACGACATTGAAACTTGGTAAGTGTGAATTTCAGGTGATAAAATCATGAATTGACTTATGACGAATTGTTCTTAAAAGTGTCACAAATTAACCTAGATCCATTTCGAGACTTGTATGATAAACCACGAGCACTGACGATGTTGTGAAACTTGGGTAAAATGAGGCTGTTGAGTTTTCGTAAGATGAGCTGAATCATCGCACATGCGTATGTATCATATGTAAATCCATGACGTGTTACTTTCGACTTCAAGTCGCGTTGTTACAACGTGTTATTTAATATTATGGCATTTGTAAAATATTATACATATGTAATTAAATGTGGCTCATGACACAAATGTACGCATTCGGTGAAATCAACCTGGATCTTTTCTCTAGTCGACTTTAACCATTTTTTCTGGATGGTTACAGTTAACCTAGATAAAATACAAACAAACTATCTATCTAAAAAAGCTATCAATCTATTACCGAGAAGCAATTAAGGTATTAAATTATGAACGTGTGGCAAAAATCGATTTCTTAACGACTCGAACGAAATTGCAAACAATGTATGACTCGCCCGACTTTCGATTTCGTTATTATTATTTGCTTGCCGTTTTTAACAATTTTCTTCATGTTTATTTGACTAACCAATATACTGTTTACTCACTTTTTGGTGAAATCGACGATGGTGATGACGGTTCGATGTCTTCTGGAAAATCCCGAGTGCGAGCGCTGGAAAAGCGCTCAACTTTTCTCACTCGATTGTATCAATCCAATGTTTCGCGGTTTTCGATCACTTTCAGTTTATGAGCACTTTAACTGAAATTTAATTAAATAAATAGATTATTTTAAAGGCTTGAATTCGGCCTTGGAGGGCGGCTTTGTGAGAATTTCGCTCTCTTTTTTTGCTCATTTGTTTAGTTATAGATTGTTATCTACTTGGCATGTGACGTAATGTTAGATAAGGCTTGAAATGATTGACACAGTTTTTGATATTATTTTATATATAAATCATAACGCATAGGAGCACGTAGCTAGAATATATAATATGTGTATAAAAATTGACACAAAACAAAAAGGATCATCGCAGAATGTTTCTTATTTAACATGGCAATGAAAATATGTAATTGGACGTGTATATAAAGTTGACTAAAAAAAACGCACAACGTAAAAACCAATTTTTTAATTTGAAAACAACATGGTCTTTAATGTAGAAGAATGTTCTAAATAATTGGGGCTGTTTTTCACAATTTATCTTATAAAATTTTCATTATAGGCTCTCATTATATATCATATATAAATATATATATATTTTTACTTCACTCATAGGTTAAATGAATGAATGTTAAAATGTTTATATTATAATTCTGATATATGTACGTGTTATGGCCAAATTTTAAACGCGTCATTCTGACAGCTCGGACATATTTCTGGCTTGATTTTATATATTTATGCTGCGATATTTTATGAACCTTTTATCATACATGATTTTATAACCAATTTTAAAGTCCTACTTCGTTTTTGTAATCCCACATGTCGAAGATTAGATCTGTCAAAACTTCGTTGTTGAAATAGTGAAAAATAGAAAATGCATCCACATTTTTTCTAATTAAAATTGTGAGGTATATTAGATTTTTACTTTAATTTAGTTATAATCATCAATTTTTTATACTGATTTTCACAGATAAATGTTATAATAATAGAATTGGCTTTAGGCGTTATATGTATTGTTGTCAAGTGACGATTGTCCACAGATATTTCTAAATAATTTTAGCACAGTCGTATTTGATGCTTGGTGCTTGACGTATGTCCGATAAAAACTTCTCTGTTTGTTTATATTACTCGCAAGATGGGCATGGGCATCGTTAAAAATTGCACAATGCATTCAAAAACAAACAATAAACAACATGGGATACATTTTTACAAGTAAATTGATCATTTAAGTAACATATCATTCAATTAACATCGTAGTTTGACAGTTTTTAAAAGTGTCATGGCGATTGCCCGCATTCTACATAAAATTTCAGGGGTGGCACCAGACAAGTGTAAAAATTATTTTTAAATAAATGTAAAAACATTTCTCTTGGTGGCGCCGAATACTCAATTATAGTAATAACCAATTATTTAAGTTTAATTAATATAAACATCGTTCATTTTATATTATACATATTTTTGTTGAAGCTATAAATTACACGTTAATTTAAGAGTTCCCAAGGACAGACAAATACAAAACAGTGGATAAAAACAATCCGCCAACTGAGAAAAGAAACGGATTGGCAACCAACGCCCAACACCACCATATACTCAAATTGTAAATAAATCTATATCAAAATAATTTTTTAATTTATGTATGTAGGTGAATATGTGATGACCCTGATTGTACTCTGTGCGTTTTAGCGTAGTTATGGAGACGTGCCGCGTAATATTGAAATAATTCATTTATTCTTAAAGGCGCTTCTATTATCAAAACATTTCTCTCGACTTTCAGTGGACGTTTAGTGCTTCTTCATTGCACCTTGCTTTGAGTTATTGAATAATATAGCTATGTATATGCAGTACGCAATCGGCATTTTTTTATATAAAAAAATGATCATTTCCTGAATATATCTGGCATAATGTAATGACACTATAAATATTTAATATAAAGGTACATTTTCAGACAAGGTTGGGGCGCCTTTCTTTGACTGAATTGATAAAACCATCAGAAAAGGTTAGACAAACTGTCGATCAAATCGCGCCTACACTCATACATCGCTTGTGTCGTAAAAGTGAAAATCACTTCGAAATACAAAATTGAACACGCGACCGAGTGACAGAAATGTTACAGCGAGAGAAAGAAATGGGAAACTGTCGGAAATCATTCAACGATGACCTTGAAAATGATCTTGACAAGTGTGTCGATTTAAATCGTTTTATGCTCGCAAAAGCGGAACACCCTCGTATATCGAAATACGTACACAAACACTCGCACTAAAGTACGGAATCGTATGGCATAATATATTATACGTACATATATTGGCAAACTTTTACTTTCTTCCGTCGATCTATCGTTTTATTTTGCAAAATATGCAAATTCGTTTACGTAAGACAATTCGCAATAGGCGAATATGCATATGTATGTATGCATAATAATATTATATTATACACACTCGATTTCGCCTGCTTCCACTTCCGAATGGTATTCCGAATATTGCGATATTATTAGTATTTAAACACCTGCTACTCGTCTATTCAAATTTTCTAGTCAAAATCGGCGAAAATATTCACTTTCTATGTATGTGAGCAAACTCAAACGGTCGTATGTGCCATGCTTTGGATCACTTTCACAGTTTGCAAATTTATTATTGCAATTGATTAACGAGTGAACTTTTCGCATGAGAAATGGAAGGTTGTGTCGTATTTTTCATTGAATTAATAATATTTATGGGTTTATATTGTGTTTTTTTTATGTATTTGGTCGAGGAGACTATAAAAATGCAAATCGAAACCGGAATTGTTTAATGGAATGTATAGATTGTTCGTTGATAGATTGAATGCCAAATTTATCACATTTTAGTGTGATTTTATATATAAATAAATTTCAATTGTTAATAAGCCGGACAAATTAAGACGAAGCGTTGAACAGAAACAATAAAACAGTGTTAAATTTTAATAACTTTCACGCTGCTCCAATTTGGTTTTGCACATTTATTTTAAAATAACCGTTAAATTTATAAAAAAACTAGTCTCAAAACACGATCCGAAATGATCGATTATTTCAGCCCCGAAGCTTTCAATTCGAAAACACTTCAAGGCGACAACTTAGCAGACAAATTGGCAAACTGATAGCAAAAACTATAAACTTACGGAAGTAGAATATGCAATGATATATATTTTCGAAAGAGACTTCGTAAGATTGTAAGATTTGGTTGGTAGCTTCAAAAACAAATCAAAGTTTTTGTGGCGATGATTGAATATTTATTTTTTTTCGATTCAAATACATTTAATAAAAAAACAAATTATTATTTTCTATTAGATTCGCCATGTTAAAGCTGTTTATATTACAAATACTGAGCGAAGCCGGGTAAAACAACAAGTAATATATAATTTCGAAAGAGACTTTGTGGTTTTGTATCTTTGGTTGGAAACTTCGTAAACACAAAACAAATTTTCTATATCCATTTAAATAAATTTAATAAAATAACAAATGAACTTTAGTTTGCTGTTAGATTAACCATGTTTAAGTGGTTTATATTAAAAATACCGAGCGAAGCCGGGTAAAACCACTAGTATATAATAAAAAGCAGTCAGTTCCGACACCTCGGTTGAATTTTCTATAGTATTTACATACTACAATGCGATGGGAAATTTGCGCATGATTACAGGAAACGACTCGTATACGTGATAATAGTCATCATGAAAATAATATCATACCGTGTCAATCAAATCACAAAAAAATTGTGTGTAAACAAATAAAATCTTAAATAAATTTTTGCACTGTAAACTGCTATATATTATTATTATATATGGAATGCAGATTTATATACATATAGATATATAATGCGTGCACTCTCTTATAACATAGATCACTTTCACTATTAGTTTATATTATATTATATAGGTGTAATAATTATTTAGAATGGACTATTATGAAGTGTATGTGTATGTGTTTGTGTGAATCGCACTTGTCTTCTCCGGTGTAAGCAAAGTGAGTGTATTGTGACAGGTGAGTAGTACTAGTCGACTAACGAGTTGCTTTAGCACTGAAGCAGCAAATTCGGTTCAGCAGAGTTGGAGTTGGTGTTAGAAGACCAACTAGGTGGGGAAGTGGCTCGAGTGGTCTCTCAACTGCTGGGAAGGGGTCTTTTGCAGACACTTTTGTAACCACTGTGACCCACGCTCATGGTCAAAATGTTCTCGGACACTCCTCAAACTATTGTTGTTAATTTTTATTAATTTGATTGGGCGTGGAAGCTGCGATTTTAAGTCAAATTTAAATGATTTCTTCCTATGGGTTGCAATTTTGGTAAAAATGCATTTATTGCCTTTGAATATCATTGAACTTGGTTCAATGATATTCATCGTTTTCAAAATTTGCAATTTTGCTCGGGTTGGTTATGTAACCCGGCATGCGTTGCAATTCCAGAATAAAGCATGCAATTCCCATTCCCTTTCCCGTTCCCGTTCCCGTTCCCATCACCGTTCTCTTTCCCGTTCCCGTTCGTTCCCATTCCCGTTCCCGTTTCAAGTGATGGTTGGAGCTCAACTCATGTGTCGTCAAAGACGTGTCATCATAAACCAACTGGTAATGTGGTTACCAACGAACACATTTCCTTGACTACACAAAGGCTCTTCAAACTTATGGGTCGGTAAAATCGTAATTACGAATATTATTACTAAGAGGTTTTTTCCCGTTATTTTACGGTTATCTTCCCGGACATGCATATAACAAATCCTGAATGTTCCGTCGTAATCAGTTGAGTGGTTTAGGAGCCTATACGAGACAGACAGACAAAGAGACAATTTTTCAATTTTATATACCTACTAGCTGTATTACCCGCCTTCGCTCAGACAAACAAGACAGACAAGACAGACAAGAAAGACAAGACAGACAAGACAGACAAGACAGACAAGACAGACAAGACAGACAAGACAGACAAGACAGACAAGACAGACAAGACAGACAAGACAGACAAGACAGACAAGACAGACAAGACAGACAAGACAGACAAGACAGACAAGACAGACAAGACAGACAAGACAGACAAGACAGACAAGACAGACAAGACAGACAAGACAGACAAGACAGACAAGACAGACAAGACAGACAAGACAGACAAGACAGACAAGACAGACAAGACAGACAAGACAGACAAGACAGACAAGACAGACAAGACAGACAAGACAGACAAGACAGACAAGACAGACAAGACAGACAAGACAGACAAGACAGACAAGACAGACAAGACAGACAAGACAGACAAGACAGACAAGACAGACAAGACAGACAAGACAGACAAGACAGACAAGACAGACAAGACAGACAAGACAGACAAGACAGACAAGACAGACAAGACAGACAAGACAGACAAGACAGACAAGACAGACAAGACAGACAAGACAGACAAGACAGACAAGACAGACAAGACAGACAAGACAGACAAGACAGACAAGACAGACAAGACAGACAAGACAGACAAGACAGACAAGACAGACAAGACAGACAAGACAGACAAGACAGACAAGACAGACAAGACAGACAAGACAGACAAGACAGACAAGACAGACAAGACAGACAAGACAGACAAGACAGACAAGACAGACAAGACAGACAAGACAGACAAGACAGACAAGACAGACAAGACAGACAAGACAGACAAGACAGACAAGACAGACAAGACAGACAAGACAGACAAGACAGACAAGACAGACAAGACAGACAAGACAGACAAGACAGACAAGACAGACAAGACAGACAAGACAGACAAGACTATCTGATATATAGCCTCTAAAAGGCGAAGTGTAATGCTTAAGTATCGAAACGACAGATCATCGTTTGAAACTTGTTTTTGAGGCTATAAAACACATAATTGATGACAAAAAGGAAAAGAGATTTCATAATCACGGGTAAAATAACTTTATAGAGGGATCAAAAATATTGTTTAAAGAAATATATAATGTCAGATTCAAACAAAGGTTTTCTATCTCCGACTAGGATACCTTCGAATAAATAGATATTTTTGCAGTTTTGGTGTATAAAGGAATACTTTTTAAAATGAAATACATATTACAAGAAATCAACGAACTTTCTGACAGTCTTGGTCATAGTCGGAGATTTCGAAATGCCTCAGAAACCAAAGGGTTAAACATTTCATATGAAATTTTCCACCTCAATAGGTAATTCATCAATATCCCAATTGGGTACATATACGAGCAGTGTGTACATATGTACATACATACATATAAGCAGATTCAGAAATTTAATCACGTACATGACAAAATAACTACATACATATGTATACATAAATATGTACATAGTATGTATGTACTACATACGTAACATATTCATGGATAGATGTAGATAGCTTTCTCCAGACCTATTTACAAGACAAGTGCAAGACATTCTCTTATTTGTATTTTACTTATTTTAATTATTACTTTAAAGTTTTTTTATGATTGTGTTAAATGCTATTTTATTTTTTCTTTTCTTTTTTTTGTAATTTTTTGTATCTTAATTTTTTTTGATTTTGCTTTTTGTTTTATCTATTATTTTTTTTTCTTCCTCTCTTATTTTAATATTTTATTATGTGGGCCATTGTGACGCATTAGGTTGTTCCTGTAATGCCACAATGGTCAAAAACATTAAATAAATAAATAATGTTGTCTGGTAAATTGCTTGAAAATTAATTGCTCGAATGTCATATTGCACGAATATCATATTGCTCGAATTTCATGTTGCTCGAATGTCATATTGTCCGAATTTTGATTGTTCGAAAAGAAATTTATGACATAAGCTATGTATACATTGAATGTAATGCAGTCGTATTAGAGTCGAACCGATCCAGCATGAGACGTAAAATGTAGCTCAACTAACGTCTCTTCAACTCCGTGTTGTCATAAACCAACCTGTTAACGAGGTTGCCAACAAACACATTTCCTTGACTACACAATGGCGCTTCAAACATTCGCGTCGGTAAAATCATAATTACGAATATTATTACCAAGAGGTTTTTTCACAGTAAGCTTCCCGGACATGCATAGAACAAATCCTGAAAGTTCCATCGTAATCGGTTGAGTGGTTTAGGAGCCTATACGCGACACACAGACAAACAAACAGACATTCAATTTTATACATACATATATAGATCAATTGTATTTCGAGCAATGCTACATTCGAAAAATTAATTATTTTTCATACAATTGATTTCAGTTATTTATAGGTACAAAAGCCTTTTGCCAAATTTTGAGTGTTTGTCAATTCAAATCTTCAGATTGAATATCTTTTAATAATTTATTGTTTTGCCAGCTTTTGATTTTGATTAATAAAAGTGATTGAGGAAAATTTCCGTTCCTTTGAAAGTCTACATTCTGGCAAATATTCTTTTGAAATAGATCATGACGGGTAAAATAAATAAAACAATAATTCACGCTGTAAAATAAACAAATAATAATGTCTTCATTTATTATATGTATGCTATTCCGAAAAGCTTTGTTTAAAATTAATTAATGTACAAAGCAATAAAACTTTAAAATTACAAAAAACAGTGCATTTTAAAAGTTTTCAGACCTTTATACATAATTAGCACTAATTACAGCAACGAGTTAACAAAGAGTTCAAGCAATAAGTCATTAATTTTAAATTAACGGGTTTAATATATACATATGTATAGATGTATAGACTATAACATTTTGAATAACGGGATCCCAAAAAATTTTGACAACCACAATTTATTTCCTTTTAAACCCAACTCAAACTTTAACGTTTTTGTTTACTTGCGCACATGCATATTATGTCCATTGTTAAATTAGCATTGATACAGCGATTAGTAAATTAATATTCATGCTTATTTGCGGATTATCACAATATATTTGACGCAAATGTCATTGAACATAAATAGTACATAATCTACACATCGAATGGCGTAGTTATACTCAAAACAATGTAACATAGTAAAAAAAAACCTTCAAAGGGCTTCGACTTTAATTTATGATATTATAATATATAATATCGCTATTCTGTGTGTCTGTTTGTCTGTGTGCGATAACGCTCGCCGTACTATAAGGGCGAAACCACACAGCGTGGGATGTAGGACGTGGGTTTTTTTTAGATAGTTTTAAATATATAGAAAAAATATGGCGTTCATGGTACCATACCTGGTACCGTCTATTCAAATCGGAACATTTGGGCTGTTTCGTTGAAATTGTACAGTGGTGTTTATCATTGCTTGACAGTGATCGATAACGGTGAAGCCCATAAAATTTTACCGAAAATGGTCCAAAGGGTCGTTTTGGTATATATCACTGTCAAGCAAGGATAAACACTACTATTCAATTTCAACGAAACAGTTAAAATTTTTCGTTTTGAAAAGACGGTACCAGGTATGGTACTGTAGCAAATGCTATAAGGAGCCGCCGTCATAATTTTTCGAGGATTATCTCCAGGCTAAGTGCAAGTAGGCTAAACAATGACCACTGAATTGGCTTAGTAACGTCACCCGGTCCCTTCTCAGAACTGACAGCGATAGCGTGGGACTGAGTGTCGTGGTAATACATATCCGGGTACATGCCTAAACAATAGGGAAGTAACCGGACGTCGAAGTAAGCGACACGTCCTTTATAAACGGGTACTTAGGCGATATCAAGGCATTCTGGACGGAGCACTAGCTGTGCGTGTATCTCCTTAATCGCCAATAAATGCTGCGAAACGACTTTGGCCTTTTACTTGTATCCCACCCCTACGCAACAGTACCATGAACGCCATATTTTTTCCATATGTTTAAAATTATCTAAAAAACCCACGTCCCACATCCAATTCTGTGTGATTTTGCCCATATAGTCGTTTCGATTCTACATATGTACGTCACAGTTAAAGCACTGCCAACAAATATAATACGAAAATAATAACATATCAACAAAAAACTTCTACATATGTATACTGTTTGCTAGCAATAGTTCCTCTAGGGAAATAAGTCTCTGAGCATTTAGCGCCATCTATTGAAAATTTAGTTAATTAAGTATTTTTTTTATTGGTGTTTTATATTGTTTACATGGGTCTACGTGACGAGACAGAATGTTATACGACAGAAAACGCAAATATCGGAAGGCAAAGATCGAAAATCGAAAGATCTTATGTCGAAAGTTAAAAAAAAAAAATGGTGCTTGGTAAACGGTACATACTCACTTAATTTGCGCGAGCAGGATACAACAGGAACAAGAGGAACATGGTTTTCCTCCCGTATTCTGCGCGCGCACATTAATCGATTAACGATCGATCTGGAGTCACAAACTAAGGTCTGGCCAGCAGTGGGATTCTAGTGGGATTCGAAACCATGACCACTCTGCTCGAAAGCATAATATGCTAACTATTGGTCCACGCCGCTGGTTAATGTAAGAAAAAATAATATAAAGGCTCTTCGATTGTAAGAACTAATTTTATTTTTTGTAATAAACCAAATGATACGATTTTCAACTAAAAAATAAATTTAACATCCATGTGTTGAAACGTCACAACGACATTTGATGGTTTATTGTCGAAATACAGTTCGGACGAGTTCATGAAAAGAGTAACAAACAAGTTTGCACAGTTCATGTACTGAGCATTTTTTGACAATTTTATGAAATGAGCAGTTTCACAAATTGGCAATCAAAGTTTGGTCCTTGTATTATATGTAAAAATGTAAGCAAATATTGTTTATATTGAAAACACATAGTTTTTGGTCGCATAATTTAATATCTATTTCGAAAGAGACTTTATCGACGCTATCGATATCACTTTCGATTCAAATTTCGATTTATTTTTCAGGTTCATTTTTCAGTTTCGGTTCCAGATTCCTTTTTCAGTTCCAGTTCCGGATTATTTTTTTAAGCTTTATTTCTTTCAGTTTCAGATGCAGATTCCTGTTTCAGTTCTAGATCCCTATTATTTTTTCAGTCCCGGCTCCCGATTCCTCTTCCAGTTTCGGATCCGGATTCCTATTTCAGTTCCAGGTTTTAATAAATTTAATAAAAAACAAATGAATTTTTACTAATAGATGAGCCATGTTTAAGCGATTAATATTACAAATACCGAGCGAAGCCGGGTAAAACCACTAGTACATTATGCGTACATATGTATGTACCTACTTAATGAGCGGATAACATATTTGCAAAATCAAATGGAATATTATAAGACTAATTAATTGGAATACTAATGCTATGAGCTTATTTGAGAGCTTAGCTTAAGTAGTATGTATAATTTTGGCACAATTCTACGAATAAATTTAGACATATTTTGACATTTCGCCGAACGGATTCGGCGTTTTGAAGGCTGTTCAAATTTGAAATCGATACGTTAGAATGTTTCGTAACCGAATTTAAACGGCTTCGTTGAAAGTCTTATTCACGCATTTGACGAATCATGATCTGAAATGTTTTTACATCATTATTATTTTGCCATTTTTTATAAATTAATTCCTTGACCCACTGGGTCCTTTTAAATTTTATTTTAAATAATCTTAACACGACACAAATGGACAATATATTGTACTTGACTTGCAGGTTAAGCTCAAATAGTAATTTTATAAATTACGTTTATACATGGCTGTAATATTACCCAGTTTCATTTGAAATTAATGGTTATGTTTTAACGAAGAAAATATTGTTATTTAATCATTTGAATATTTAACAGTGTTATAAAAGCTTCAATCCGAGATATACATTTTTTTCTGTGAATTTTAATATCAGATTGTTTTTTCAATGTCATATTCGATTTCAGCAGGCAAACTGATATATCATAATTTATATTTAAATTATTATAAATTAAAACAACTCTCTGTATGATAATTGTGACTTGCTGAATCTACATATGTATATGAACTTGAATTTGACTATGCTTGGCACTTTATCGATCGGTTCTATCTTTAGCACAAAAGCACAAAAACAAAACTTATGTGATCAACCAATTTTTAACGCAGATTTACATACACGTGTCTATTAGAAAATATACGTATTAATGTACTATTATAATTCTCAAAATTATTTCTAGCGTGCACTAACAATAGTGACGAGTAGGCGTCATTGTATTCCATCAAATTTATGACAGTTTATAAGAATCCATAATAAACGATACTATACATCAGAGGTTCCCAAAGTGGTCCGAACGGACCCCCGGGGGTCCGTGAGGACTGCCAGGGGGTCAGGAGATATATAAAAAAAAAATGGGGGTCCACGAGATGTAAATGGGGGTCCACGAGATGTAAATGGGGGTCCATGGACCGGAATCAATGGAATCAAATTTAATCAAAATAATGCGAATTTAATCAATAATTTAATCAAATATTGAGGATATTTTGACTATGGAAATACCTCCGTAGATTATTAATCCATACTGCGACATTGAAGATGTGGATATAGTACAAGTCACAGTACAAGAAGAATTGATTGGATTAAGCACAAACGAAGAACTTAAGGTACAGTTTAGAAAGGGTTACCAGCAGTTCTGGCTGCAGAAAGATATCCCTGTTGTTTATCCTGTATTGTGGGCTATCGCAAGAAAGTTTTTGATAGCATTTCCTTCTTCGTACCTCGTGGAAAGAGGTTTTAGTGCAGTTACCAATTTTCTTACGAAAAAAAGATATCGGTTGCAAATTACTGAACGTGGAGATTTATGACTACCTTACGAATTTGAACCCAAATATTGACCAATTGATATCGGAGCATCAGGTTAATCCCTCTCATTAACAGAATTTATTATTTTATGTAAGAATTTTATTGTGTTTTGATTTGTTCATGAACACACTGTGATAGGTTTTTACTTTATCTATGTTTTGTATAGTGGACAATTCATTTCATTAAAAAAATATTCAACAAAGATAAGAATAAAAAATATACAATTTTTTTTTTACAATTATCCACTATACAAAAAAAAAACTATCACAGTGTGCTCATATTTGTATTAAAAAAAATTAGAAAATTTCACTATTAGGCATCCTGGGGGAGGGGGTCTTGAGGGGGAAGGATAAAATACTGGGCTAGGGGTCCACGGGGAAAATAAGTTTGGGAACCTATGCTATAGATGATTTCGTTGATTTTTACGGAGCAAATGTACATTTAAGAAAATACTGACAGTGCATGAATATTTGTAAAACGCTAATTTGCGTCCTCGGTATTTAGCGTCTAGCGCGCCCAAGACGCGAATTTATATCTCCGTTTGGTAAAGTGTTTATTAAATTTCATATGTATATGTACATATTATATACTATTGTTGCATATGGTTGGTGGAGGATCCAAATAAAAGGCCAAAGTCGCTTCACAGAATTTATTGGGTTATTGAGGAGATCCACGCAATGCCAGTGCTCTGTCCATAATGCTTTGGTATGACCTAAGTACCAGCTTATAAAGGGCAGGTCGATCAGTGCATCTCAGTGCATTGGATGATCTGTCCACCCATCTTATGCTGCGTACGGACCAAACGATCTTAGCAGCCAACACTTATTTATGTAAAGTCAGGTTAGGTCAGGTTAAGTTAGGGTTGGCCCTATTCATTTAAAATTAGATTGTTAGGGTCGGAATTTAATAATTTAACTGAAACCCGAGAACTGAGACAGTGAGACTGAAATTAACCTGGAGCGAGGGGCAAGGACCGAGGGGCTTGAAAACGGAGAGGGTGTCAATATTTGTTTATGAACGATGTTGAAGTTGTTAAAGCCGGGTCAAACACATATCAAAGAAAAAGTAAATCCAAGGGAAAAAAACAAAAATCAGGAAGCCAGTAGCGTCAGAAAGTGAAAGAAAACCAGGAGAAAAGCGAGAAATCCAAACACCAGTGAATGTCAGATTTTATCAACGCGTGGTCCGGCGTAAACAAAGAAACGCACGATTATTTTGGTTTAATTAATGCTCATATTATTTAAATACTTATCATTCTATTTAATTACTGATCGCATAGCAACTGATCAATACAAACTGATCGATTATTATATTCACAGATCAATCCATTATTTATGTTTTTTTTACTGATCAAAATGTGATTTTTGTACTGGTCGGTTAAATAGATGTATATAATATACATATGTCAAAGCTAAGTTTTTTTCATCAATATGTTTCTAAAATCTAAAAAAACATCTGACCAGCAGCAACCGGTGGGATTGAACCCGTGACCACTTTCTTTGAAAGCATTATATGCTAATGCTGGTTACATTTTGAAAAACACATTCAATCGAGCAGAAAAAGGCTGTTTACTTCAGAAACCTTATCGATTATTTGAGTTACATGTATATTTATAAACCTTTTCAAATTGAAAATGGTCACAACACCCAAATATACTTATGTATAAGTATAGCGACGTATGTATTTTATAACTTGTTTATCGTGTCAAAATAATAATTAAACATTCTAATTTATATAACATTCAAGAGTGCATACATATATATGTATATTTTTTGCACATTCTCAAAGACTTTTTATGTAACAATTGTTTACTGTTTATCGAGCGGGTTGGGTTAGGTTGTGGAGTGGGAAAATAACAACAACAATTGATCAAAAGAATTTCTTACTAGTTCTGAGAAGAGAGAGAGAAATATGTACATAGACGAGAATGCAATCGAGTGGGTCGCTTTCACTGGAATCGATGGAAAGAGTTCAAGTTGAATCTGCCGAGAAATGGCCAACATTCGCGATGCGAATCGTTACTTACCTACTTGTTTAATTCAGATGTGGATGTTTATGTACTTCTGTGGCCTCGTTCATGTCGGGAATTACTTTTCAGTGCGAAGGGTTGGGTATTATAATTAACGAACCCTGTGTTAATTAATTACGGTAATACCTTTGGACATTATGTATGCACATACATATGTAATGGTCGAGCAAAATTAATGTTTGAAAGACAACGGATAGGGACTGATCACAATAAGACAATATATAAAACATAAATTTATTTATTTTTACATATAATATATACCAGGAAGGCCTAATAGGTAACCCCAATGCGCCTTCCTGGCCAATTACAAACATTGCAGCATTTTTTTGTTCTATTATACAAGGCGCTGAATTAAGAGACACTGAAAAACTCGCAAATGAACGAGACATCTATGAATCGTACATAAATTTTATTTTACATTAATCAATCTCAAATAGTAGTGACATAGTAGGCAAGAAGGATATTTAGCCAATTTTACAGGGAACCGTTTCAACAATGAAATCAGAGAAAATTGGCAAACTCTGATAGGAAACAATCAACCTGGAGCACAAATATCCAGGTCTGACCAGCAGCACTACAAATATACTCAGAAAAATTCTTTTCAATCGAGGTCAGCTCATGGGACCAAACCCGGCGCCTCTCGACGCTAAGCAGAAACTTAACAACCGAGCAATTCTGCTGGATATGTATGTATATAAAAAAACCTCATGTACCACATAAATATAAAATAATTATAAAATAAAATAAAAAGGCAATTTAAACAATATTTCAATAACAAATGTACGACAATATAAACTATAAATATAAATTTTATTTTATTTTTACATAGATATATTATATATACCAGGAAGGCTTGACAGGAAGACCCCAATGCGCCTTCCTGGACAATGAATTACAAACAATGCAGCATTTTATTATTACATAAATCACTGTATTTCCAGAAGCTGGAGAGCACGAAATAACAATTAATTAGTTAATTAATTACATAATTAATTCATTGAGACGTCAATGGATTAAGATTTGTACACAATTTTTACAAATTATACACACAATAAATACACAAGATTTGTGACAACAGGAAAGAAGATTTTTTGCCAATTTTGAGGAACCGTCTCAACAATGATCAGATAAAATTGGCGAACTCTGATAAGAAACGATCGATCGTCACAAATAACCCCAAATCTAACCAGCAGTTTGGTGGATTGAACCCTTGAAAACAACTTCTTCCTGCCAATGCATTTTTTAACCATCTATTTTTACCATGGTAATCAAACTTTTTTTTAATTTTATTTTTATTCGAAATATACCAATATTAGCGTAATTACATAAAAATGTGTTTGTGTTTGAGAGTTTTTCGTTTATTATTGTCGAAATTTGACACAAAGTGCTGCCCAGGGCAGACTGGAATCAAATTATAAATTCATTGATTTTTAATATTTATAAATCGAAGCTGCATTTTTAACAAAATTCGGAAAGCTTATATTTGGAGAAACGGGTTTCCGGAAACTTCAGATTTTTAACAATGGGTTTCTGGAAACCGTTGGAAACCCGCTGGATGACAGCACTATAAATACATATGTCAATAAAAGATGTTTGAATAAATCTTCCTGCCATATTCAAAGCGTTCTATAATATTCGATTCAAAGCAAATTCAAAGCTTCTTTTTTTCGTATATTTATACTAAACTAAACCAAACCATTTAAACGTCATAGTTCTTTATCAACTCAAAATAAAATAAAATTATACCGCGCGCTCATATTACTACTATTAACCTATGCTTCACCTGTATGGAATAACGCCTCGAATACTAAACTTTCCAAGCTCCAAATAATACAAAATAAATCCCTAAAAATAATTTATAACACACCCATATATACTAACTTGAAAAAACCGTATGCCTTAAATAATATTCCGTTATTTACAGACATTACTAACAAACTAACCAGTTGATTCTATGACAGAGTCACTAATAACCATACTAACACATTTGGGACTTTAGGTTAGGTAATCTGTTTAGGTAACAGACTACCTAAGCACAGTCGGCTTTAGATCGTCGACTTTAGACAGTCTTTAATTAATATTATGTATTAGATGTATTATGAACATTTATAAGAATTATAAATAGGTTTTTGAGCTCTTTTTCCTATTATGCTGTACATTAACATTAGAATAATATAATACTATGATTACGAACAAAATTAAATTAAAATTGTAAAATAGAAAATGATCAGTGGATCAATAGCTATTAAAATAGAAATAAGATGTATTGTGAACATACATAATTTAGTAATAATGAAAAGCATTTAAAAATCAAAATCAAAGAAACAAGTTTTTTTGAGACGATCTCGTCCCAACTTATCTAACACTACATATATAATATAATAGAACACATACTATATAATAGAATACATACGATTGCTCGTATGGTATTATTAATATTCCCAACTTGTCCCACAAAAGATGTCAAAAAACCAGTCTTTGAAGTTAATTTGGGCATATATAGTTACATACATACATATTTACTAGTGATACGTGAGCGAGCAGTCGAATTCTATGGGGATATTGTTACATGTAAACCCAGGAAATATTTTGAATGTGTTTCGATCAAATAGTATAGTTGCTTTGTGAATCATGAACTACATATTCATCAATTCTGGACAATAGAACCATTGGTGAAGAGGATTTGACGGTAGATAAATTTGATGTTGGGCTGCTAAAAAGCTAGAAGAATGTTTTATATATTGATGGAATTTATGGAGGTTTGTGATCATCAGAGCTTTCTCCATCTTACATACATAGGTAATGTATTTTATATTTTGCTAGATCATTATCTTACGGGATCGGTTTTTCCTTTGATAGATTGTATTTATTGGTTGGTCTCATCAGCATCACATGCCCAAATTATTCCTTTATTTTAATTTATAATGTTAATTACCGTAATAACAATTCCCATCTATTGGGGAGTAGAATCTTGTCGGAATTCGTCAATTCAAGAAATTTTAAATAAGATAGGAAATATGTCTTATGAATTAGTTATTAAGCTTTTTATCTTAATAATGTTTTAAATACTAGCATTGAAATAAGAGAAATTTGACAGAAAAAGAGGTAATAATCACTGGACCAGTAACAATTATCAGTATTAAACTTGAAACGTATTATGTATATAAATACATAGTATGTATAACATACATACATATTTCACGTGTTTTTGAAAATTACATAAATATATACAAACATATTTCTAATCTGATATGTAAATTTTCAAATTCTTGAAAATTGGCATCTCCTTTCCAATCTCTATAGCAAATCTCAAGTTATTCAACGTTTTGAGGTTCGCCGATTTGTATAAAAAAATTGTCTCCATAAATTCCACCGTGGATGATGTTTGTATGAATTTCGCATTGTATAAAATGCTTGTATTTATTGTATTGTATCTGTATTAGTCCACTCGTCGATTTAGAGCGATGTGTAAAGGCGAATGTACATGTTCGATAAAATAAAAATAAAATTATACATATGTATCTGCTGTTACTATTGATTAAGTTTTTGAACAGTTTGCTATTTATGAGGTGTTTTGGTAGACGATTTTATTTTGTTCCATCAACCTTGAATCTTTCTTTAGTTCACCTTTATTTTGTTCCACCAATACGAATCTTTTAGGCTATTTTTATATATTTTGAACAATGTCAGATGATAAAAAGCTTTATAAATATGGAAAAGTATGAAAACGATCGGATAAGAGGCAATTTTTTTCCTGAATTGTAATCGTAAGTGAAGCTAAAAGGAGGTATGTAATAAAAATAAGTGACAGTGAAAGGTTTATTCGGTTGATTAAATAAAATCTTAAGTGTTTCGCAATTGTTAATTGGCATCAATTACATATTTCAATTTCAATTACGTAGAGGTTTATATATAATGGATAAATACATATTTGGAAACTTTTTTGTTTTGAAAAATTATTGCAATACTGTATGTTTCTATTTTAAATAAATAAAATATCTTTGATTGCTTCTGCGACTTAAGCCAACAGGAGCTTCAATGCTATGAAGACGTATTAACATAATTAAAACTTACAAAAGATATTACTTAGAACATCTACAAAATAAAATATTCTGATCAAAAATTATTAAATTTGCGTTATATGTGTATTACTTTTCCCTGAAAATCATTACACTCTACTATATAAATTTAAATACAAGATTGTAATTTTTAAAACTCTACATAATACGTTTCGACGAATACTAATAATTAATTGTTACTGGTCCAGTGATTATTACCCCATTTTCTTACTTAAAATACTACTGCTTAAAACATAATAAGATAAGCAGCTTAAAAACAAATTTTTAGCCGAGATTTCAATTCCTATTGAACGGCCTCAGTTTTTCTTTTTTTTTGTACTGAACCTTCTACATACATACATACATACATTTGACAAACACACTTATCTCAAACGAAACTCAAGCAAAAAAACGCTCCGATTACAAAATTTTCATACAAAAGTCGTTAGCCCCCAAAAGTGGAGCATAAATTATACGATAAGGACCACATCAACCCAGCAAGCCACAATTTCACCGACATTTTTCAAGGAATTGCTCAAACCGAGTGCCCTTGTACTCTAATGAGCGGAAAGAAAATACACTAGTATATACAAAATACAATAACACAAATTAATCAATGCACGGAAGTCGATTTGCGACGAATGTTAGACTGTGGCTCGAGCCTAAATTTTCACCTGGCAATGAACCCGCGTGTACGATAATATCATTAGTTAACTGCAGGTAGGTACATACAAGTAACGTTTGATGGGTCATTGTTAGCGAGATGTCAGTCGTGTGACATCTCAAGGAAATGTCGAAGTCAATGTCATGTATTGACGACGTGTTTATATCTTGTATGTATGTATGTAGCTAGACGTGCTTAGCGCATGTGTCATAGATTGGGACACGTGTGCTATCGAAAAAGTCATTGAAAGTCATTGCGTAAAGTCAAGCTTCAAAAGTTGAAAAGAGTTCAAATCTTATATTAGTAGGTTTTGATGTCAAATGCGTGAAGCCAACTGTGGTAGAAGGAAAACTTTCTTGTTGTAAACGAAACGCTACTAGACATTATATGAAACGTGGGTTCAAATCCCAGCAAATATTGAGATTTTTTTTGGATTTTCTCGATGATTTCCTATTATCTTAGTACTTGGATTTGTCTTGACATATGCTAGGTTATTCTCCAACCCTTTGTCTTCTCGCTTGCTTTTCAATTCACTTGTGAGAAGTAAGCTAGAGTATAATGCGATTGTGTGGAATCCGCATGATGCATATTACTCTCTGATGATTGAGAAAGTGCAAAAAGCATATCTTCGTTTCCTATATAAGAAAGAATATGGGTATTACCCATATCTCTATCCTACTCCTTTCCTTTTGGGCATGTTTGGGTATAATTCCCTTGAACTTCGGAGAAACTTCTCATCAATTCGTTTCATTCTACGTGGTAATACGTCATGCCCGTTGTTGCTGGAGCAGTTGGGACTTTATGTCCCTGATCACTATGTACATATGTATGTATGTGCGTGGTAGACATCATCATTTGATGGCTGTACCTCCTGCCCGCACAGTGCTTTTTCGAATGGCTCCTATTCCAAGAGCTATTCGACTTCTTAATGAAATCGTTGCTGCCGAGACTGTTGTGATATTTTTCAGCTTGGTGAGCGTAAATTGACGTATATTACTCTAACCCAGTGCTACCCAAACTATGGTCCGCGGCCCATTACCGGTCCGCGGAGAAATACGTAATTAAAAAAATAAACCAATAGCTTATGTCATAACTATTTCAAAATATAGACTGGATAGCAAAGCTAGCTTATTTGACAGATATTTTTTGCATTTTGAATGACCTTAACTTATCCATGCAAAGAAGAATGTCATCTTGTTTCACAATGGCAGACAATACAGATGGGTTGAAACGAAAACTAAAAACATGGAAGATTCGTGTTTCAAAAGATTGCTATGACGTGTTTCACAATTTGGCTGATATTATTTACGAAGGAGGAGAGAAGCTTAATATGACGTCTTCGCGCGATATAATCAGTTGTCATTTGACAAATTCATCAAATCAGAGCGATTCGATTTCTATTTTCCACCAGATGACGATCCACGAAAGTGTAAAGGATGGATACGAAATCCATTTTTGCCATGGAATTATGATATATCACCTAATTTGGAAGATAAACTAATTGATCTGACGGCAAATCAAGTATTAAAAAAAATGTTTTGAAACAACAACTTCACTTGCAGGCTTTTGTATCAAATTAAAATATATTTATGAACTTGCAGTGAAAACTCTTTTATAATTTGCATCAAATTATTATTAATAACAAACTATTATTATTAATAAAAAATTATCTAATAACAAACAAGCTCATATGTATGTCTCATTAGTTTTTTTCGTATTTTCATTTTTTATCTTTGTTTAATATACATATTGTACTTCTTTGAATTCAATAAAATAAATTTTACTACTTAGATTTTATTTTATTTTTATTTGTTTACAAGTTTTCAACCATATACATATATAACCTTTTTATTTTAAAATATGATGCTGATCCGTGAGAATTACTGAAAAATATATACTGGTCCGCCAGCTGAAAAAGTTTGAGTAGCACTGCTCTAACCCATTTATCTGGTAGTTTGCGCTCATCATTGTTTTCATGATTGATTGTGATTTATGATTGTGGAATTTTGATTAACTCTTTTCCATTTGGGCCTCACAGGGATGTTTTGTATTTGCAGTTGGTTCTTATTTATTGGAACTGGCTGTAGGTGCAAGGCATTCCTTATGTTATATTTTATATTTGATATTTTTACGTATCTGCTATTATTATTGCTATTGTTTTTTTATGATTATGTATAAATGCATTTGTGTCTGTGTATATATGTAGGTGCATATGTTTATAATTATTTTTCTTTCTCTTTTTTATTTTATAAGACATTCCCTTCTTTGTTGTTTTTTTTATAATTTGTAATTATTATTATCATTAGTTGTTTGCTTTATATGCTTTATATCCATGTGGTGATCACTGTACATGGAATATAATATTTTCATTTATATTTGAATATTTTTTGTCTCACTGTACTGCTTCTTTTTCTATATTTTATTCTGTATGTGTGCCAATTTAAATAAAATAAATAAATAAATAATTTCATATTTTGATCGATTTTGAAAAAAACTCGAAACTATAAAAATTAATAATTGTGTATCGAAATAGGTATTCAGAAATCACTTCAATGTATCATAAAAAATGGTGTTTCTGATAAATTTAAGCAATATAAAATCTCATTCTGTCAGGTGTCCGTTCAGCCAAACGTCCGGCGGCATAATGTCTGTTCGGCCTAGTGTCGGTCAGCCAAGTGTCCATTCGGCCAATAGTCCGTCAACCGCTTTTGTGCGCCCCTTGTATTTTAATTTGGAACATTATCATTTGAAATGAGTAGTAGTTGCACAATATGCAACACCCAAATTTTAAAAGCATCGTAAAACGACGTATCCAAAACTGTCGTGGGCTCAAATTATAACAGGTCAAGGAAAGTTTTTTTTCTGTTTTAACTGCCTCATCTTTTGCCGTTGCCATGGCATTTTGGATGAGACAGAAAAAGTAGTGAGAATTTCAAACACCTTTTTAATACGAAGAAGTTTCTTCTTTATGATAGAAAGTTGCGATTTTGTTTAACACCAAAGCTTTCAAGCATCTACGTACATATGTACATATATATGTATGTATGTCTGCAGAAAGGATTCTTTCAAGAACTTACATAAACTAGTGCTATACCCGTTGAAATATCATCGCATGTGTGTTGGCATATTAACATTTGAAGGACAGAGCGTCGAGATCGAACGAGTGTCCCTAACCGGGGTTGAGTAAGACCCCAGTATTTTTTAATCAAAATACAGCTTTTCTCAATACAAATGGGTTCAATATACATATATCTTATTAATCATTTTATACATGAATATAAAAAAGTTTTAGTCCTATAGCATGCTTTTGACTATTTTTGTATTAGAAAATAACGACAAGTATCGACATGCAAACGCACATAGGCACGGCCAACAGGCGACAGCATGACTCAATAGCTACGCGCCAAAAGCGACGAAAATAATATCTTACGAAATAAAGATGTCGCTTTCTCTCGCATTGATTCATCGAGCAACAAGAATATGCAAGCGAACAGTAAAAAACATGACTTATCGCTAAAGCCTTTAAATCATACTTTGGAACGTTGAAATGTATAATGTATTTTTTTACGATGTACCCCATTTCAAAATCATACAAAGTCTATTAAAATAAATTTCTTGTAGTTCATTCTAGGAATACAAGAAATATAGGGTGTATAGCTTTGAAAACCACATAGTTATTACAAAAAACGTAAAAATTGGGGCACTTGCATACCCTACTTCAGTGAGGGAAGGTTAAGTTATTAAATAAAATAAAAAATAAAAGTAAAAGAAATTATATTTAATTGTTTGATATGAAAAAAAAGGTAAAAACTACCTATCTAACTACCTACCTACACCTAAACAATATAAAACATAAATAGAAAAATTAATTAATTAATTAATGAATTTACTAAATTTTCAATAGATGGCGCTCAATTCTCAGAGACTAATTTGCCTGGAGGAAATATTTGTAGCAAACAGTATACATACATATATAGAAGTTTTTTCTTTCGTAATTATATTCGTGCATTAGGTTAGTGGTTTAGCTGTGACGTACTTATGTATGTCGAATCGAAACCATTATAGTACGGCGAGCGTTATCTTACATATGTATGTACATATATTGCCTAGTTTTAAGCAATATTCAAAAGACAAGCTTATTAAGAGACGATGTTTTTTAAGTTAACATAAAACATTTATGGCTAGTAGGACGAAAACACACAGCGGTGCACATGGCACGTAATTTTTTAGACATTTTTAAATATGCGAAAAAAATGGGCCGTGCCTTGGAATGGAACGTCCAGCACGCCCCGCCCCAAAATGATCCTCTGGAGCATTTTCGGTAAAATTGTATCATTGTATTTGTCCTTGCTTGACACTGATCGATAACGGTGTATGCCATATTCGAAGAACTGTAGGAGACCACCCACAGTGGGGAGCCAAGCACACGACGTGCCGTTCATCGCTGTGTGTTTTCGCCCTTATAGTACGGCGAGCTTTATCGCCGATACATATGTATGTAGATACACACGGAATAGCGATATTATATAAATGATACATACATATGTAGTACGTGTTAAAGTATTTAATCAATTATTTTGTATTTTAAAGGATGAGTGGTGCAGATTAACTGTAATGTTAAATAAGTGGAAAGTTTTCGTTTTCGTTCGAAATAAATTCAAACTTTCCCAATTGCAATTTTCTATTAAATTGATGGATATTTTACGGATACTTAAACTTTTGGGTACTTTAACACGTGTAATTAAGGTAGTACTTGGTATGAACTATGATATTTAATTATTTAGTTTTCAAAGTTTAAATATTATATAAATCTTGCGAACGTCTTCTACGTTTTTCCAATGGTTTTCCCGACTTGTTTGTGTTGACGGTTCAATACTATTATTGCAACATATTACATGTCATTGACATTTAAAATTTTCAATTTATCCTCATCACGTTTGTCCATTTTTGGTCACCTCTATGTTTTTTTAATCGTCAAATTTAAAAGAAAAATCGTCAAATTTAAACACCATATACATATATATTATACAATATGGAATAAAAAATGGAAATCGTTTAAAATATCTCAGGGTTTCAATCACATATTCCAAAAGATGTGACACAATGTGACACATTTTTATCCTTCGTCATTTTTTAGTATTCGTTTCCCAAGCTATATATACATCAGGTTAATCTCCAGGACAATAATAAGACGTACAATAATCTGAAATTGGCTCACTGAAGGACTTTCATAACGTATATTCCTAAAGTTTTTCGTATTCACAGTATTTGTTGAATTTTGAAGGAGCCTTGTGGAAATGATAAGGATGTATGAGTGGGATTTGAGATAGAGAAATACAATAGGACTAGTAAATAAAAAAAAGTATGAAAATCGAGAGAAATATATTTTTTCACTTTATTTTTATATTTTCGTCTACATTTATATATATATATATATATATATATATATATATATATATATATATATATATATATATATATATATATGTACATATGTGTAAATATTTCCAATGACAATTCCTTTCATAAAAATATATGTATGTACATTTTTCCCCTTAACACCGATTCAAACTTTTTTTCAATCTCATCGTCAAACGTTCGTTATATAAAAAATTCACTATGATTCGAAATACTATGATAATAATATAAGGGCAGGGACACACATTCGAACAAAAATATTACAGCTAACAATCAAGTGCTCATTGTTAAAATCTAATTTTATAAGAAGCACCAAATTTACAATTCATATGCAGAGGTTTATTTATAAAAAACTGTAATATTTATGTCGAATTAGATCAAGAAAATCTTTTTTTAATTGACAATATTTAAAAAAAAAGTTTGAATGCTAGAGCACCAACCGTCGTATGACGTGCTATGATATCTAAATATATGTGTATTTGTATATGAAATATATTTTTGATTGAGAAATATCTCAAAATTTTTTTTAAATGTGAACCCAATCTCGATTGTGAATTTTTGCTTCGTAACATTTCGATATTCTCATTAAAAAGAAAATATTTTATGTCTTGATATTTCATACATACATATTATGTATATGTATGTAGTGTGTATATACGGATGAAATGAATATAAATATGTAAACAAGTAAATAAATAAAATTTTCGCAAAACAGGAAAGCATCCCATGCTATTTTTATTTCGATGAAATTAAATGTATGTTCACGACACTTTCAATTTTTTCTTCGAATTTTAATATCAAGCAGATATGTATATTGTATGTTGTACATATATACATTATATGTGATAACAGAAATAATATAAGCGATCCAACGGTTTGTGTGGAAATTGTGGAATTTTCATTACATCTGAAAGCTCGGCAATTACGTGTAAACACAATATCGTTCATATAAATTTGATAATTACAAGTCACTAAATTAGATTTCCAATAATAGACATATATCAATGCATTTTTTAGACTAGGAATAAGCGAGATGAGAGATTTCATCAAAAATGTTTTACTTTACTATAAAATTTAGTGATTAGAGCAGTGGTTTTCAAGTGCGGCCAACAGACGATCTATTATATACATATGTACTTCTAAATATAATTTTTATGGTGTCCCGTTATTTCCACGTGGACAAAATAACGGTGACATTTCTGCGCGTAAAATTTTGACACGCGACATTTCAGCGCGGCGACATTTCAAGATTAAAATAACTTGGAATACGTGACATAAATTGTTCACTTCTCTTGACACTTTCTCTTGAGTTCATCGAACAATTTGGATTCAAATATAACGATACAATTATTGCTAATAGGAAAATTTGTATTGGCATTAAAAAAACCGCTAAAAGACCTCTATATATTGAAATCATGGAAGTATTTAAATAATAGTCTGATTTGAAAATATTTAAAACAGATTAAAAAAAAAAACTCTTATTATTCGGTTATTCTGCTCCTTTCCAGCTTTAGTCTGGATAGTGGTAGTATTCTCAAATTTTTAATTTCTATACAAATTTTGCTTTGTGCCCAAATTACATGGCGCCGTAATGTCAACGTGCCAAATTGTAACGCGCTGAAATGACGCCGTGCTCAGTTGTACCACGCGGAAATGTCGGGGTATTAATTTTTATACATCTAAAATATAATTTCTTAAGAGACTTTGTATGTAATTATATATGTATATTTATAAGTATCTTCGATTGGGAATTTCGTAAACAATACAAAGTTTATATGACGACAATTCAATTGGTTGAATATTATATTTTTTTCGATTCAAATAAATTTAATAAAAAAAACAAATGAATATTTACTATTAGATTCGCCATGTTTAAGCTGTTTATATTACAAACACTGAGCGAAGCCGGGTAAAACAACTAGTATATTATATTTTTGAAAATCTCTTTTATGAATTTTTTTTTTAATTTCTTTGTCTGCGACGCAAGTTGAAAGAATTTAAATTTTATTGTATTTGACGATTAAATTATGTTGTAGATTTTAAAAAGTTGCCTTTGAGTACACAATTTTGTCTGTGGCGCATGCTTTTTTAATGATTATTCAAAATATCGAATAAGGGTAGCAGTTTGTTTTCGAAATCCTTAAAAAAGTAAATAAAGACAGCTTAGGTATGCAATATACACATTTTTGTACAAAATCCATAAAATATATGGTAGAACAAATATTTATTTACATACTTACATATACATATGTATATGCTGTAGGAAAATAAGTGTCGTTTCCGAGAATTTCCCCTTTTACTTTGCGACAGCAGAAATATTCGCAAAAATGTAATATATGTATATATGTAATATGAATCCTACTTTGCGGAGGATTACGAATGAAGTTTCAAGTATTTATTTTTACGGATCATTGTGGGGGGGTCAGATTAATTTTTACTGGAAAGCTTTTTGGCCAACGTGACTTTTTTATTGTAGTTTTTCATCCGTCGCTCCAGCTCAGAACCATTGAAGCTCTCTTCCTCTTGATAGATAGTCACCGAAACCATAATGTTGTTGGGGTTGAGATACTCCATTGTCACGTTTTCGTTGGTTTTATCCGCAGAAGCTCCTGTGTTGTGCAAGCCTCTCGTATATTGATCTCTCTCCTTTCGGAATATTCGGTTGACCGAAGCCATGAACTGCGTAAAACATGTGTACATAGTTAAATAAATAAATGGTTAAGGTGTATATAAAAGGAGCAAAGTTTTAGCATTTTTAATGAAAAATTACTTGGGAATTCATTCCGACGTAGATTACAGGGTCGTAACAAATTGAACTTTTGGCTACCAAGGCAGGAATCACGCCCATTGCAGGTGTTATCTAAGTGAATAAAAAAATATCGTTCCATCAAAACTTGTTGTTTGTTATTTTGGATGAAAGTTCTTGATTTAATCACATCGGTCTATCAATCTCGCGCCAGTTCTTTATTAAAGAGGTATTTTTCATATTTCATATATACATACATACATATGTACATACATACATACATATAAAGTGAGGTATGTATATAGTGTTGTAAGTCGAGAATTTTCTTTTTTCTCGATTTAATCATTCTTTTAAACTTAACACACAAGATCGTAAAAAATTATTTCATTCATTTCCCCCCTCATATTTAACGTTCATGCTTTCATTTATCAATTTACTTTCAAAGTTTTCGACGAAATTTTTTAGCACAGATTTTGTATGAGTTTGCGTATTTTAATTGTTATTTCACACCAGTGCGTACTTTTAAAACACATAACATAATATGAAATCGTAAATTTATTAACTTTAGAAACGATAAAAATTGTCAAATAAACAATGCGAGTTACCATCAACACTAAAATGTCATTTGGTTTGTCATTGGGTATTGAATTATTTTTCCAGGGCCCGGGATTCCTCTCGGCGGCCATGCATATATGTATGTATGTACATATGTATATACATAAAAACAAAAACCTATATATACATATATATAAAATTGATTGTCTGTTTGTCTGTTTGTCTGTCTGTCTGTCTGTCTGTCTGTCTCGTATAGGCTCCTAAACCACTCAACCGATTACGATGGAACTTTCAGGATTTGTTGTATGCATGTCCGGGAAGCTTACTGTTAAAAAAAACGGGAAAAAACCTCTTAACCGCTTAGCTGCCCAAAGCGCCTTAAGGCGCAAACAGCCGTATCTATTATACGCTCAGCGCGTCGGCTGGGCGTCTAAGCGGTTAATAATAATATTCATAATTACGATTTTACCGACGCGAAAGTTTGAAGCGCCATGGTGTAGTCAAGGAAATGTGTTTGATGGTAACCACGTTACCAGTTGGTTTATGACGACACGGCTTTGAAGAGACGTTAGTAGAGCTCCAACCATCACTTCAAACGGGAACGGGAATTGCATGCCTTATTCTGGCATTGCAACGCATGGCGGGATCAGCTAGTTTAGTATAAAAACATTTCGAATACAACAAAGTTTTGTATTTTCCTTCATTTTATTGAAAAATCATCTTAAAACAAATTTTATTACAAAAATGTGCCGCTCAAAAGGTTGACTTGACCTAAGATTCCGCAACGATAAATATGCACATAGAACTGCTCTTTGAAATTTAAGAAGATTAAATGAAGCTGGAAAGATCGTGTCAGACAAAGGAATATTATGCACATCAAAAGAGGCTTTTGTGCATTATAAAATATTCAGTTGTGCATACATATTATAATTAGAATATATGCATATATAATAAATATGTATATACCAAGCCAATGGGGGCGAACTGTTCCATGAGTGCAAACACCGAGTAGGGTGTCCAAGCAACCATGAACATGACTATCATCAGAAGCACCATCATGGTGACTCTTGACTCCATTTTCGACACGCTACCCATTCGTGAAGTATTCTAGAAAAAAAAAAAAAAAAAAACAGAAAATTGCATCTCATTTTATATGTAGATTTATGTTGTATGAAATTTGCATGGCGCTGGAATAGGTTTACCTTCTTCATAGTTGTTATAATGTTGATGTAACTGAAGCATATAATAATAACGGGAAGCACCAAGCCTGTCAGAAACAGGAATACTATATATGTGAGAGCGTTGAAAGTCTGCTCCTCCCAGTTTATCGAGCAACTATAAAATATAATATAATATAATATTTCAGCGAAAGGTGAACACACAGTTTCACAATGAAGTTTTTAATTATGGCATGAAATTTTAATGTACATAGAATTTTCGACGGTTTGTTGTGCTTTGAATATAAAATAAGTAATTAAAAACAGAGTAAATAAAAATAGCGCTCTTTGAGCATTGTAAATAGCTTCATTTTGTATAAACCAAAGCTCGCAGAATGTGCGTATAAAGCAAGCTGAAGGTTCGTCAGTGATACGATTATGACGGAAATAATGCCTAAATAAGCTTTTATTTTAAATATGTATGTATGTGTAAACGTATCATATATAATCCTACTTTATTCATTTACACAAATGCATATACATATATAAGGGCATACTAAAAAGTATCATTAAACGTATTAAAAGTATCATTATCATTAAACAAATTCGCGCAAAACAAAATAGCGCGGCGACAAAGTCGCGCAACGCATATATAAAAAAAAACAACAAGAAAATCAATATAAACCCTCCCCCCCCCACTTCTTCTGGTTATGCCACAAATATACTGTGTCAAAGTATAAAATTATTTTGAGTAAAAAAACCAATAATTTTATTTTACTACCGCCATATATGTTGTTTTACTACCGCCATCTATATATAAAACTAAAGACTACATAGACGTGACCCAGATTTCAAATTTGCAAACTTCAAACGCGTCTATTTTAGCTGTATCGTAATGACGGAGGATACATTTACTTATATTGATGACCAAAATGAGCAATATGGCAAAGTATGAAAATGATCGGATAAAAGGCAAATTTTTTCCTGAATTGTAATCGCAAGTGAAACGTAAAGGAGGTTTGTAAAAATAACTAAGGTCTTTCACCCATTCAATACGAATATGATAATGAAAAATATGGTGTCCCGACAAAACCGCGCGCGACAAAATTGGTTGGACAAAACCACACAGCGACAAAATCGCGCAAACCAAAATAGCTCGGTGACAAAATCACACTTCGTTTCTTTTATTTATGTATTATTGTACATACATACATATATAATGTACATAAAATATGTATTATGTATCTCTGGCAAATTCGAGTTTCTATGCTTCCCACTCTGTCTCTATGATACTGTATAATCGTTTGTAATTTGCCAGAAAAGCGCATCGAGGTATACCTGTTAGGCTTTCCTGGCATGTATTATACATACATATGTTAATGAATAAAGTAAATAAATAAATAAAATTAAATCACGTTCGGTACCAATCGAATTATTAAAAAAGTGGAGGCATTCAATAAAAAAAAATTCCCGTACAATTGAAAAAAATAGTATTCCTACAGGAACGTGAATTTACCTCAAAAAAATTATCAAATAAAAAATTCAGCAGTGAAAACTCCATTTCCCTCACAAAATACAATTTAATGAATTTGCCGAACATACATACATATGTACAATTACATAACTGAACAAATATTCAAAGTGGGTTTCGAAACTATCCAAACTCTCATAATTTATGTAAAATATATGGCGGAAACAATTTCACGAATCATAACTTGAAAATGAACAAATAGTAAATATTAACTAGCTTAATAAAAGCAAACTACATTCTATACAATTATACCAGACAGTCATATCTTAAAAATAACAACAGTGTGAAGCTAATAAAAAGCTTGTAATGATATCACTCAGGTGACATCTATCGAACATCAAGCAAACCTCACCACATTATTCCATCATTTCCCTCAGCATAATCATTAGTATGTCAATCATATTATTCTTATGGAATTTCTCAATGACTCAAGTTCGAGATATTTTCTTCTTTACTTATGATCATCGTTTGCAGCTACATATTTGTAGAAGAAAATGTACGTATCCAAGAGTTGAAGAATATCCAAGCGAAAATTCAACGAATTCGTGAATAGTAACGAGAAAAGTGTTGATCTGATCTCGTTCAAGTAATATCCTAAAAAATGTATTCTTTTACATTAGAGAAGATTTGATTTTCCCACCCTTATTTGACTCTTTGAGAATACTTTGCTAATATCAAAGGAAGTGTTTTATTTAATTTTTTGTAACGTGAATTTTACATATATTTTCATCGATGGATCAATGGATAATGGAAATGGATAATGGAAAACTTTCGTCGTATCAGGAGAACGTTAAATAAAAATAAAAATCATTGATTTTGAAAAATATATATACATACATATCACGGTTAGCATAATGCTTTGAACAAAGTGGTCACAGGTTCAAATCCCAATGGTTTCCCAATTTTTTGACTCCAGGTCGATAGTTTCCTATTAGAGTTTGCCAATTTATCCGATTTTCATTGAAACGGTTCCAAAAAATTGTTAACCTTACCCATGTTCTCGCAAATCTAGAGTTTTCAGCAAACTGGAATTTCGCGGAATTGTATAAAATGCTGCAAATTAACAAATTTCACCATAAATGTCTCTGTGGATGTTAATTGATATGTATTTACTGAATTTCGATTAATTGTTTAAAAAAAATATTCTTCAAATTTACAAATTTGACCATAGATGTCTCTTTGGATGTTAATTGATATACTTGTTCAAATGAACAATGTCTCTGGCCAGGAAGGCGCATTGGGGTTACCTGTTAGACCTTCCTCGTATAAATTAAAAATAAAAACGTACATACGAAGTATCGATAGATCAAGATTTTGTGATTGACATTTGTAACAGGAAGTGGATAGTTTCTCCCCTATTCAATAATAATTTCCAACTTTGAGGAGAAGACTCAATCGACCCTTGATTGGAACCCTCAAGTCGCGAATGTGGCTTTGTTAAAGGAGGTAGAAACTTTACATGTTTAAAACTAGATTAGTGTAGCATGGTTAGTAATTAGGTTAGTGTACAAAATGGAGAACAAAACTACATATAAACCAGCAGTATGGCTCGGTAGTTGCGTTTATGTTTAGCATCGAGAGGTTACTGGGTTCGGTCCCGTGCTAATCGTTACTACTGCTGGTTAGACTGGGATATTTGTGATCGATCGTTTCTTATCAGAGTTTGTCAATTTATCTGATTTCATAGTCGAAAAATCATTCTACCCGCTGTCACAAATATCTGAATTTGATTTATGTACAATATGTAAAAAATTATGTTCAAATCTAAATCCATAGATGAATTAATGGAATAATTCATCAATTAATTAATTGTTAATTTCGTGTTCTTCAGCCTCTAGAAATGCAGCTATTTATGCAATAACAATGCTGCAATGTTTGTAATTAATTATCTACAAAGGCGCATTGGGGTCTGCATGTTAGGCCTTCTTTGTATACATATATCTATTTAAAATAAAATAAAAAATACAAATAAAATGTTAGTACTAATTCTTATCTTCAAGAAATGACTATGGTGCAGTTTTTTAGTTAGTCAATATTTACTTGTTCATTTTTAAGACAACAATCGTTCTATAATATATGTACATATATTTAAATATACATTTATTTAAGCCAGCAGTATGGCTTAATGGTAGCGTGTATGTTTAGCACCAATTGATCAGTGGGTTCGATCCGCCATACTGCTGGTTAGATTTGGGGGTATTTGTGACTCCAAATCGATCGTTTCTTATCAGAATTTGCCAATTTTATCTGATCATTGTTGAAACGGTTCCTCAAAATTGGCAAAAAATCATCTTTCCTGTTGTCACAAATCTTCTGTATTTATTGTGTATATAATTTGTAAAAATTATGTACAAAAATCTAAATCCATAGGATGTCTCAATGGATTAATTATGTGATTAATTAATTAATTAATTGTTATTTCGCGTTCTTCAACTTGAACATACAGTGATTTGTGTAATAATAAAATACTGCATTGTTTGTAATTAATTGTCCAGGAAGGCGCATTGGGGTCTTCCTGTCAAGCTTTCCTGGTATATAAATATATATATATATATATATATATATATATATATATATATATATATATATATATATATATATATATATATATGCAAAAATAAAATAAAATATATGGAATGAATTTACCTTATATTTGCAGCCTCGTTCACGTATTTACCCCATCCGAAAAGAGGTGGGGTGGTGACAGCTAATGAATATGACCAAATGAAGAAAATTGAACCAATGGCACCCCTCATGGTGAGTCGACGTGATGACAAAGGCCTGGAAACCATTACGTATCTCTCGAAGGACAATACAGTCAACGTTGTAATGGAAGTTATACCTAAAATTATAATTTCAAGTCTTGTCAAGTAAATACATACATATATGTATGTAAGATTATTGCTTTAATAATTTTCAAAACGACGCATTCCATGAATACTAATCATGAAATTTTCAAGACCTTTTTATATAATACTATGCTAAGCCAAAATCGTGATATAAGGCTTCGAAAAATTAATGAAAATTCTCCGAAGTGAAACGTTGCATTCTCGGTATTCCAATTAAAAATCCGATATATTTTTGATGAAAATTACGTCGAAAAATCTGTCTAAAGCTTGATATACATACTGTGTATATAACACTATATTATTGTCACATAGCCCTATATGCAGATGATACCGCTTGCTTTACAAGAAGCATAAAACCAGACACTATTCGTAAAAATCTTGAATTTGCAATTTAAACGATGACGGAACACATCACTGAGTGGAAAATTTAAATCAATCAAACCAAAACAGACGCGATATTATTTAGTGTTAGAAAACATAAGCCAAGTTCGGATATGAAAATCCCCTCTGGAGATAGTCTGAAATGGCAATCAGTAATATAATATTTACGAGTAACGCTCGATAAAATAATGAGATTGGCATCTCACATTGAGGCAGCGAAATGCAAGGCGATGCGGAGTATATCCTCAATATACCCAACATCAAAGCAAATTCAAAGCTTCTTTTTTTCGTATATTTCTACTAAACCAAACCATACCATTTAATCGCCATAGTTCTTTATCAACTCAAAATAAAATAAAATTATATCGTGCGCTCATATTACCATTATTAACCTTTGCTTCACCTGTATGCAATAACGCCTCGAATACTAACCTTTCCAAGTTCCAAATAATACAAAATAAATCCCTAAAAATTATTTATAACAAACCCATATATACTAACTTGAAAAAACTGCATGCCATGAATAATATTCCATTAGTTACAGACATTACTAACAAACTAGCCAGTAGATTCTATAACAGAATCACTAATAATCATACTAACACACTTGTGAAGAGTCTCGGTGATTACAACAAAATGTCTATACCATTCAGGTATAACACACAGATTACCTAAACACAATCTGCTTTGGGTCATCGACTTAAGAGAGTCTTTAATTAATATTATGTGTTAGATGTATTATGAGCATTTATAAGAATTGTAAATAGGTTTTTGGGCTCTTTTTCCTATTATACTGTACATTAACGTGAGAATAATATAATACTATGATTACTAACAAAATTAAATTAAAATTGTAAAATAGAAAATGATCGGTGGATCAGTAGCTATTAAAATAGATATTATATGTATTGTGAACATAATTTCGTAATAATAAAAAGCATTTAAAAATCAAATCACACTATGTACTTTAATAATTTTATTACATAAGTATTCTAAGATGTTGAGTTTGCAAAATATTTAAATAAATAAAATGTATATTCTTATATTATATGTATGAGCAAAAGATTGTTTTTTAGATTGCTAAACTTTGACTTCATGATTTGTAAGAAATGCTTCAGTGCGCACTCCTTTTATCATTTATTCATTCATACTCTATTATTCCAAGTAAAAATTTTCAGGTATTATATGTATTTCTTTATTATGCTGAATAATTGAGGTTCGAAGAAATAGGATGTGCTGTCATTGAAGAATTGATTCGGAAATAAATCAGACAATATTAAAGGAAGAAAATTCAATTGAATAAAATATAAGGCTTAGGGCGAAATTACACAGCGGTGAATGTGGCACGTGGTTTTTTTTAGAGAGTTTTAAACATATAGAAAAAAATGTGACGTTCATGGCACACGTCCTTTCAAAACGACACTTTAGACCTACATATGTGTGTCGTTGAAATTATACGGTAGTATTTATCCTTGCTTGACAGTGATCACTGATCACTATCAAGATCGGTAATTGGATTATTAGTCACATTGTAGTGGTCACAAAGACAATTTTTGCCATTAAAATCTCGAATACGCAATATTTGGCACTCGAGTTCTCTTTAGTATGATAGTTATCGTTAGTATGATGGACTTTTCGGCTGTCAGATGTTCCGTTATAGAGATTTTAGTAACTTTGTGACCAGTAATCACCGAACCATCAAGATCACTGTCTAGCAAGGATAGGACAAACATTGAATGTCGATATGATTTCTCATATAATGAGTCTCTATAAGTATATATTATGAAATGCCATCGGGTTTTGGAATTAGAAGTTTATATATAATCTTGTACACCAAATAGTATATTTAATCTGTATTTAATAAATGCTTTCATTACCTCCAATAAGGTTCATCAAACTGTGTAATTTTATTGTTAAATTCAAATGAGAAAATATATAAAATACGTAATAACATGATCATCAAATTTTTTGCCTGTTTATATATAAAGTATTTTAAAAAGAAAGTTTAATTATAAATATAATCATATATGTAGGTATCATATTCAAACTGATCGTATCTAAGGTATAAACATATGAGCAATATTTACCCAAGAGCGACATGAAAAATCCATACATGATGCACATGGTGTTTCCGAACATCCATCGATGGTTCAAAGCCGAAACCAGAGTGAAAGGATTTCCCAGGATCGAAACTGAAAAGTCCGAACACACCAGGTTGAACAGGATCATATTCATAGGCGTCCTCAACTGAAATTCACAAAATTGCATTAAAATTGAGTTTTAATTCATCATGTATATATAATCGTTATTCTGTCCGGGTGTCTGTGTGTCTGTCTGTCTGAGATAACGCTCGCCCTATTCTAATAGTCGTTTCGATTTGACATACGTATATACGTCACAGCTAAACCTCTGCCAAAACGTACATATGTATATTCGAATACAATAACAAAAGAAAAAAACTTAATAAAAAAAACAAATGAATATTTACAATGTACTAGATTCATTTAAGTTTATATTAAAAACACCGAGCGAAGTCTTGTAAAACAACTAGTATATACATATATGTATATGTATATAAAATTGAATGTCTGTTTGTCTGTCTGTCTCGTATAGGCTCCTAAACCACTCAACCGATTACGATGGAACTTTCAGGATTTGTTGTATGTGTGTCCTGGAAGCTTACAGTGTAAAAAAAACGGGAAAATTCCTCTCAATAATAGTATTCGTAATTACGATTTTACCGACGCGAAAGTTTGAAGCGCCATTCTGTAGTCAAGGAAATATGTTCGTTGGTAACCACGTTACCAGTTGGTTTATGACGACACGGCTTTGAATAGAAGTTAGTAGAGCTCCAACCATCACTTGAAACGGGAACGAGAACGGGAATTGCATGCCTTATTCTGGCATTGCAACGCATGCCGGGTTCAGCTAGTTAAATATATTTAAAAGGTTTTTGAAAAAAAATCGTACGCGTGGGGATCGAACTCATGACCAACGACACATTTCTTTTAATTTTTTTTATTTAATAACTTAATGAAAAACAACACCCATACGATGATATGTCATCGGGTACAACCCTTGTGAAAATATCAAAACTAAGGCTATGAAATTTATGTAGCAAAAAACGATATACCATTTTTTTTGTCAAATATATGTAATTTTGGGATCAAATACAATACATTTTTACAGCTTTCGAATGACTGCAATATTTAATACTCATATGAACACTATTTTGAGTCTATTAATACTCATATGAATACATATATATAAATATTCATATGAATACACACTATTTAGAACATTAATTGAAAAACGATATTACATTAATTAATTACATTAGTAATGTATTATAAACGTTATCCGGTAAATTGCTCAAATGCAATTGCTCGAAATCAATTACTCACACGTCACATTGCTCGAAACATGAGTGCCTCGAGTGTCAATTACTTACTTACTAAGTACAATTTGCTCCATAGGAGTAGAAAATAATATGTATAATTAAAAACCTTCTGAAATGTTACGGTATTTTTACGGTCAACTATAATACTGGATCTGCTTATGTGAGGGAAACCCCGGAAATTAAACTCGGAAGCAAGCAAAATAACGTAAAAATTTCGTGGAACAACAAGCAAATCATCCCTCGTAACGCGAGTTGCCCAATTCACTCATAACTGCGTACCTCATTGCAGAATTCATGCTATTTGAGAGATGCCGGTTCAACCCTGGAAGTTTTATTTTTGTTCCTATAGTACGAATAATATTTCACAATATACTCATATTACATGCAAAGACTGTTTTTTGTTCTTTGTTTTGAACGCCTTTACAAAGGAAAATTGTGTTTTTGCAACTTTAGATCGAATACTTTAGCAAGGACCATATTTTTACTTTTATCCTTTGTTTTTTATAAATTTACCTACATATACATACATAAAGTTTTCAAACTCACATTTTACAACGCGGAATATTTTATATAGCAATATCCATATATTTACATAAAGAATACGTTGACAATTTTATAATTAAAAATCACTCGAAATTGCAAAACCGAACTTTTGAACAATGCTTGATCCGATGTGGTTAAGCATTTGATATTTCGGTTACTATTTTTGCTCATGAATATCATTTATTCATTCATCATGGTCACCATCACTATCATACAGTAGATGATAAATGAGTAGAGGTAGGATAGCCAAGATGCCACTCATTGTTCCATTGTTGTAAGTCCTTTGTAAAAAAGGTTCGGCAAACCTTTAACAATGCATTTAGAACATTTGAACAATACGCGGCACCCTCTGGGTCCGGGCTTTATAAATGAGTGAGACCCGTCACAGTAAAAGTATCAAATAAAAATCAAAATATTATTTGGAATGCATTTACATATACATATGTATGTGTATGATATGTTGCTAAGTAATTTTGTAATTTATAATCAAAATATAACTTTAAATTTAAAAAATAAAAAAAAATGGCGGATGTTCGCCACTGTGCGAGCCGGTTGATTTTAGCAGCACATCATTGTATTTAATATATAATTTAGAAAGAGACTTTCTATGTAATTATGTAAGGTTTGGTTCGTAGAATCCGTGAAATTATCGAAAAAATCTAATTTTCCATTACGACGATATCGATATTGATTTCGATTCAGATTTCGATTTCGATTCCTTTTTCAGTCCCGGTTTCAAAATTCTGTTTTGTTTCCGGTTACAGCTTCCAGATCCAGATTTATCAGATCATGATTTCAGGATCCTTTTGTCGTTTTCGAATCCGGATGCCATTTTTAATTCCGGATCCGGATTCTTTTTTCAGTTTCATTTTCGGATTCCTTTTTCAGTTCTGGTCCCGGATTATTTTTTCAGTTCCAGTTCCAGATTCCCTTATATATGTATGTATATATAAAAAAAAAAACATCCGGTGTGTGTGTACGAGTATGTAATTCATTTCTGATTGGTCGTCATTAAATATTAAATTTATTTGAATAAAAAAAAATAATAAGAATACAAATAAATTTTTACTATTAGATTAGCCATGTTTAAGCGGTTATATAATATAATATAACTTATATAAAAATACCGAGCGAAGCCGGGAAAACCACTAGTATATAGTAATAGAGAATTATACAATAACGTCTCACTTATTATTTTTAAAATGGTCAAAATCTTTGAACATACTCTTTGTTTTGATCATTATGTGTTCATTGTTTCCGAAAAATGACCCGATTAATTTATAACAAATAATAATCAAATAAAATTTAAAACATTAAATTATTTGAGTATCCAAAAAAGGCCGAATATATTCGAATATTCGATTGAAATCCCTAGTACGTACATATGTATGTATATAGAGCACAGATATACATATGTATGATTTTTGGTAAGATAAAAACCACATAAATCCAAATTATACATGTATAAGTAGGTACATGAAAGCCATATAAAAAATTTATACATTTCCACAATACATAATAAAAGTTGACAATAAATATGCATTTGATATGAAATTTAGTTCGCTGTCAGATTTTATAATTTTAAGTGAATACAAGTTGGTTTATGCCACTATAATATTATAGATACTGCCAGTGGCGTGCGCTGAAATTCCCTCTCTTTTTGTCGTGCAGCCTTATTTAATGTGCACGAGCAGGATACAAGAGGAACAGGCTGTTCCTCTTGTATCCTGTTCGTGCACATTAAGTAAGGCAGTTCGACAAAATGAGAGAGAATTTCAGCGCACGCCACTGGATACTGCATATAATACAAATCTTCACCCTTGAATTATAATTATAATAAAACTTTCCTCTTTAGAAAAGCTGACTATGCTACAATTATTCCAATTTTAAGCGATATCAATTGGAATTCACTTTTGTCCAATTTAAATATTGATTTAATTTTACGATACCTTACAAAATATTATTGAATGCCACGTCCCTTTTACTCTTAAATCTAAACGTACCAAATATCCCCCTTGGTTTACATCGTCTCTTATTAAAATAATAAAAGAAAAAAAAAATCCATAAAAAATTTAAAATTTATTCAAATCCCTTAGATTATCAAAGTTTTTCACTATTAAGAGCTCGAATTAAAAAATATTCTTTAATCTGCTTTAGAAATTATATTTCTCTTATTCAAAATAATATTAAAACTAATCCCAAATCATTTTGGTCATATATAAATTAAAAAAAAAATACCTCCTCTTCATATCCTTCCGTAATGTATTATGGAAATAAGTCGGCTTCACATGGTTCTGAAATCTGTACCATTTTTGCTGACTATTTTGACTCCACTTTCAATAGTGATTCTACCATTAACCTTTCTATCTCTAATACAGATACTTCTTCTTGTAACTTATCTACTTTTCATTTTGACTTATCTACTGTACTCAGTCACATCAACTCTCTCAATGTTAATCTTGGTGCGGGTTGTGATGGTTTGCCTTCTTTTTTCCTTGTTAAATGTGCTGTCCCATTATCTCTTCCCATAACAATCCTTTTCAATCTTTCTATGTCTAACGGTAAATTTCCTGACTATTGGAAATTATCTTACATCACCCCTATTTTTAAAAAAGGTGATAAGAATCTTATTGAGAATTACCGTCCTATATCTAAACTATCTGTCATTAGTAAAATCTTTGAAAAAATTATCTATAAGTTCCTTTTCTCCAATTTCAAAAACTACATTATACCTGAACAACATGGTTTTTTTAAGGGGAGATCGGTAGAGACTAACCTGCTTAATTTCACTAGTACTCTCACATCTTATATGGACAAACGAATCCAAATAGACGTCATTTATACGGATTTCTCTAAAGCTTTTGATAAAATCAATCACAAGCTATTACTCAATAAACTTTGGTCCCTCGGAATCCGAGGGAATTTATTTCGTTGGATCTCTTCGTATATACTAAATCGTCACCAAATCATAATTCTCAATGGTTTTAGATCATCACTTAGACATATTCCTTCCGGTGTCCCACAAGCGTCGCATTTAGGTCCCTTATTCTTTTTACTCTATATTAATGATATCTCATACATCTTCAAACATTCCTTTATACTTCTTTACGCTGATGATTTAAAAATTTACAAACCAATATACACCATAGACGATTGTCATAAGATACAAGAAGATCTAGATAGATTTTCTATATATTGTTTAAATAATGATCTTTTTATTAATCTAGAAAAATGCTCTATTTTAAATTTCACTAGAAATAAGTCAATTATTACCAATCAATATCAATTAAATCATTCAATCCTTAACACGTCATCTTCTATTAAGGATCTTGGTGTAATACTCAATAATAAACTAGATTTCTCTGAACATATTTCTTTTATTACCAACAAAGCATTTAAATCTCTTGGATTCCTACTCCGCTCAAAAACCTTTAATGATCCTTATGTACTAAAATTACTTTATTTTTTCTTTTTAAGGTCTCACCTTGAATTTGCCTCAATTATCTGGTCACCTTTTTATTTATCCCATATAAATTGTATTGAGAAAGTTCAACTTAAATTTATTAAATCCTTACGCTACCTTTTTCCTACCTATACCCATTCTACTGTTTCCGACATTTTAAAAATCCTTTCTTTTAACAATCTTTCTGTCAGGCGACGACATACTGATGCTATATTCTTCTTTAAGCTCATAAATGGTTTCCTTGATTGTTCTGATTTACTGAATAAGGCTAATTTCAGAATCCCAGTTCGGTACTCTAGACGCGTTGCACTCTTTTCACTTGATCCTTTCAATACTAATTCCCAAAAATATTTTTATCTGCAGCGCGTTTATCGTATGTTTAACGGAGAGCTGAATGAGGTTGATCTATTTGGTATTTCCCTACATCAATTCAGGTCTAACATCAAGAGAATCTTGACCGATTGATTCATTTCTTCTCCTATTCTATTTTTACAATATTTTTATACTTTAGTTTAGTTATGTAATGTGCTATTTAATCATATTATAGCTTTCATTCTTTTCCTTTTCATTTGTTTATTTTATATTTACCTTTTTCATTTGTTTTATATTTGTAAATTTCAATTTCTTCTTATATTCTATTTTATAACCGTTTCCAAATATTTTAATACTATAGTTTAATTATGCATTGTTCTACATATTTTGTCATGCCTTTATTATTTACTTTTTAATTTGTTTTCCTTATATTTATCTTTTTCATTTATGTAAAAATCTATTATTGGACTCGGATGTTACATATATTATTTATTTACTATTTGTTTTTTTATACATATCTATGTACATCCTGTCTGTTGATTTTTCAATTAATAAAATAAAAAAAAAAATAAAAAAAAATAATACAATATAATACATACATGCAACTTCATACTGTCATAACAAATAGTTTCAGTTCGAGTCCAGTAGCAATTTAATTTCAAAGTCCAAACAGAAGCAATAAGCTCTCGTATTTGCATGCATAAATAAACTATTATATTATACTACAGATAATATATTCCGTAGCTCGCCTGAATTCATATTCGAAATATCCATAAATTTAGTGTTATGCCTAATCTTTTGGAAAGCTTTATTTAAGCAATTGTCTTCAAGATTTTTTTCGTATGTATAATATTTAATAATTAACCTTTGAAGGACGAAGCGTCGAGATTGGACAAGTGTCCCAAACCAGGGTCAAGTAAAACCCCAGTACTTTTTAATCAATATAGCTTTTCTCAATACAAATGGGTTCAATATATGTCTTATTAATCATTTTATACATCAACATAAAAAAAATTAAGTCCTATAGCATGTTTTTGACTATTTTTGTATTAAAAATAAACGACAAGCATCAACACGCAAACGCACATAGGTAAGGCCAACAGGCGACTGCATGACTCAATAGCCACGCGCCAAAAGCGACGAAAACAGTAGCTTACAAAAATATAGATGTGTCTTTCTCTCGCATTGATTCATCGATCAACAAGAATATGCAAGCCAACAGTCAAAAACATGACTTATCAATACCGCCTTTAAATCATACTTTGCACGTATCACGACATAAGGTCCAATGATATAAGATCCAACGACAAAGGTACCACGAAAGAAGATCCACCTGATAGAATGTCCACCTGATAAGTGATCCATCAGGTGGACGATAAAAAACCCAGATGATAAAACGTACGACCGAAAATCATCAAAAGATTAAAAGTCCAGCCACAAAAAGTCCGAAAAAAATATATAAAAAAATAATAATGGTTGATTAAAAGTTGGGTTTGATAAATGGGTTTTTTATCGTCGGGATCACTTATCAGGAGGACATTCTATCGGGTGGATCTTCTTTCGTGGTACCTTTGTCGTTGGATCTTATATCATTGGACTTTATGTCGTGGAACGTAGAAATGTATAAATGTACCTACTCTTTTTATAAATCATACAAAATCTATTAAAATAAATTTCTTGTAGTTCATTCTAGGAATACAAGAAATATAGGGTGTATAGCTTTGAAAACCACATAGTTATTACGAAGAACGTAAAAATTGGGGCACGTGCATACCCCACTTCGGTGAGGGAGGGTTAAGTTATTAAATAAAAAAAAAATAAAAGAAATGTGTCAGTCCTGTGTTCAATCTGCCCGCGGTCGAATTTTTTTCAATTTACTTTTAAGTATATTTAATTTAATATTTATATTTAATTGTTTAATATGAAAAAAAAGGTAAAAATTACCTATCTACCTACCTACCTACACCTAAACAATATAAAACATAAAAAGAAAAATTAATTAATTAATTAATGAATTTAATAAATTTTCAATAGATGGCGCTCAATTATCAGAGACTAATTTGCCTGGAGGAAATATTTGTAGCAAACAGTATACATACATATATAGAAGTTTTTTCTTTCGTAATTATATTCGTGCATTAGATTAGTGGTTTAGCTGTGACGTTTTATTTGGCAAAAATCGGATTTGACACAAAATATTTATCTCTGTCTCGTTTAGGGTCTGTCAAATAAGAGACTTATCTGCTGACAAATCGTTCAATGATTATATCTATGGATATTTACCTGTTTATCCTTACACATGAGTATGATGACCATAAGATTGAGAAAGAATCCCAAAATTCCTATGACGAACAGCACTACAGCGGAAGCTGTATATCCCCAAGCAGGCATCAGCTCCTCATCTTGGAGTTTGGCAGATCCATTGAAGTGATAGTCGCCAATGGAGCCATCCATTTATTTCTGCGAAAGATTGACTACCACTGACGACGAAAACTATTCTTCGGAGAGTCATTTATGTATATAACGCAAGTCGACCTGTCATCGTTTGCTTGGGGTAGTTCGTATTCGTAAATCCACCGGTTCACTTGATCACTTTAGATTATCCAAGTCCTCGTTTTAGTTACACAACTTGTTGTTTATTGCGAGACAATTAAACGTCACGATTATGACATGCATTATCTGCTGAATTTGAATAAATTTATTGTGACGTTACAAAATGGAAATCCTGACGGATCGTTCGAATGAATGTTGTCAATTACAGGTAGTTCTTTTGTGATGGTCCGTTGGGAAGCTTTTGTAAACGAGAAACATAAAAGCTTTCAACGGAATTGACGTTTTAAATATTGGATATATCACATGTATTATATATGCATGTATTATTTATATATTTATTTTTTTCAATTTCGCCATAGTGACATTACAGATTAGCTCCAGGTCGTCACTATGGCTAATTTATTACAAGACATTGAAAACTCATAATTAACGAGACATCTAAATACATAATTATTACATACATACATACACATGTAAATCGAAACAATACCTGGCATCTATCGTATAAATACGATTAACAACATTTTTTCATGTAACAATACGAATTTTTACATTCGATAAACAACCACATAGACATCTATGGTGAGAAATCTGGCGAAACCTGAGATATAACAATAACTCAAGGTTTGCAACAGAAAATTGGGAATGAAAAGCCAATTTTACAGGAACCGTTTCAATTAAAATCAGAAAAATTGGCAAATTCTGATAAGAAACGATCGACTTTGACAAACCAAGGTCAGGCCAACAACGAGACTCTTAGTGGGAATCGAACTCGTGACATCAAGCACGAAAGAAGTTAATAATATAGTATATATTATTTTTATTGTGTTCGAAGCAAATTTAAATAATCAGCAAATGAAAAGAAGTTCATTAGAAAGGGAAGTCATTTGAATGTTGTTTAGCCCTTTGAGTGCTGACCAACGCCGATCGGCGTTTTGCCAACAAGTCTGAAATATGTCGATGGACGTTGTTTTTTGAGTATGTAAAAAATAAACAAGAATACTACCCGCTAAGCCTTTCCAGGTAGCATTGAAAAAAACTTCATTGAACATGGATCGTGTAATCCGTGTCAATGTTTATAAAGACTGGTATACACCGGAATTTCTGAATTTATAACCATAGCAGAATTATCCGATGGAAATCCCTAACTGCTGAGTATTTTAGATTGTGGCTTGGCATTTAGATTGTGACCATTACATTTTTACAACATTGAAGAAGATGGAACTAGTTTTGGAAAAATACATTAATTAATAGACTTCTTTTGTTTGTTTTATATTGTTGCAAGATATATTATATTTGCTTAATAGCTATTAAGCAAATCTATCTATAATTTGGACTATTTAGTGACAAATTCATTGACGTTTATGTATTCATTTTATACTGAAATATGCATCACAGGGTTGCTCGAAATTCCGACAAATTTTTGTTCTGAATTTATAAATTTTTTAATTTATGAGATATAATACATATTGTATTTTTAATATAAGAATTGAAGCATTGAAACATTGAAGTATTATAGCATGAATATTCAGTGTAAACAAATTTTCCTGCAGGGTTAAATAAAACTTATTTTTCCGATAACCAAATATCGTGAATTACCGATTTTAAAGCAACAATAAACCCAACAACAATATAGTTTTGCTTAACAGATTTATGGAAAGCAAACTTACTAATTATAAACATGAGCCCTTATATATATGTATTTGAAAGTGGCAAAAGTCAATTTTTTTTCATTTCGAAAAATATTTCGTTAAACATCAAATGCAATGCTTTACGTTTAACAATATTTAAAAATACTGGTGGCCTGTAATACGTTTATTCTGCTTTTCCGATATTCTGGACATATCGAATTAAAAGAAGTTATAATAGTTTGTGAATTAAGTCAAACAGAAATATTGTTTTTGGCACTGAAAATTGGACTCGCGCTTTCAATAATAACGGCTCTTATGTCGAATATTAAATTCGTTGATATGAATTTATGGAATTATAAAATCAACAGGATTATTTTGAAAGAAATCATGTTATTTATTTACTATGTGTATATAATTAAAAAACATTTAATTATTGAAGTATTATCTTAATGTAAATTGAACGTTTTCAATGCTTCAATAATTTTTGTATATAAGATCTTTTCAAAGGGATTTTTTATTTGGTTCATTATTAATAGCAAAAATATTTTTAAATATTGCCGACTACGTGTGATTAGTTATACACGTACATATATGTATGTAATCCGTATAATGCGATTAAGTAGTAATTATGAAAACATTATCGTCCTCTTTTCTGTTTTTTTTAGCATAATCATATCGCGAATTGAGAGTATTATACACAGGCTTCCAGTTATTATTACATCCAGCTTTCTCGCTGCCCTGGGCAAATTTCATTATTTTTATTTTTGCCGCCCCTTATTTATTATTATTTTAAAACATAATTTTCTAGCAAAAATATAAATATAAAATAACCACAAAGTACAATATGCTTTTATACATTTTATACGTTTTAAAAGACTAATAAATAAGGGGCGGCCAAAATTATAATAATAAAATTTGCCCAGGGCCCAGCCTGTGTAAAGCATTACATATATTCGATGTTTAACGAAATATTTTTCGCAATGAAGAAAAGTTGACTTTTGCCACTTTCAAATATAAGAGCTCATGCTTATAATAAGTAAGTCTGTCTTTAAATTTTGTAAGTTTGTAAATCTGCAAAACTATATAAATTTAACAATGACTTTTAGTCATTGTTAAATTTATACGAAGATCCAAATATGGACACATACATATGTACTAGATGAAGCTTCCGGTATATTGAATCAAATTTCATGTTCTGTTGTAATATTATTTGAAACATTGAATCAGAAATAAAAACCATTTTCAATTGAATTGAATTTTGCCGCCCCTCAAATCTGTCGCCCTGGGCAAATGCCCGACTTTCCCCCCCCCCCCCCCCCCCTCTATATCTGGGCCAGATTATACAATTGTAATATGTCTCGGATTCGGTTAAATTGAGTTATTAATAAAGATTTTTATATTCTATCAAAGCGCATTGATAACTTTTCAAAATAACGTAACTGTTTTTAGCAAAATGTAGACATAATGTGTAAGTATAATTTCAATTCCTTTCGAAAACTACACATTAAAATGCCAACGGACAAAATACTAGTACAAAATGAAAGCTAAAAGAAGTTTTAATTGAAAAACAGTTAACTGGAGTACAATAATTAATAAGAATTATAATTTAAATATATTCAGTCCCCCTCATATATTGAAATATTTAAAACAATTGACGTATCACCATTCATATAATTGACCTCATACTGTATATTGCGCTACAGCGCTCAATATACATGTACATATTTAGTGGATTGTGTATTGATAAACTGCAGAAAGTGTAGAATAGAGCAATGCGTGCAATTTTGAATGTGAGGAAAAGTAAGAATGTTAGAAGTACATACATATGTTAGATGAATTGAAATGGTTGGATATTAGAAATATTCTTAAATTAAGCACTTAAAAATTTTTATATAAGCTGGATAAGAATCTATTACCCAAATTTTTTAATAATCATATAGTTAGGAATAGAGATATACTTAATTATAAAACTAGATATAAGAATAAATTAACTATAGGTACAGTTAAAAAAGCAAAAAATGCAGGAGGTGTTTCCCACAGAGGTGTTCAAATATACAAAGCCCTTCCTGAGAGCATTAGGGCAAAATCACACAGCGCGGTATGTGGGACGTTTTTGTTAGATAGTTTTAAACATACAGAAAAAATATGGTGTACGTGGTCACATACATGGTACTATGTGGTACCATACATGGTACCATCTTTTCAAAACGAAATTTCGTTGAAATTTTACACCAGTGTTTATCCTTGCTTGACAATGATACATATGTATATACCAAAACGACCCTTTGGACCATGCGCACGATCTCGGTTGCATACGTGTTAGCTAACAAACAAATGCATTCTTCACGTGCAATAATGCAAGTGCAATAATGCACATATTTTCCCAAAAAAACTTGAGTCCATTTTCATCTAGAAACGGAACACTTCTTTTCCGTTTCTACTTATTATATTTGAGACACATTTAGTATCAATTGGTTATGGTCAATAATTAAAACGTCCCACATACCGCGCTGTGTGATTTCACCCTTAGAGGTGCTAGTAACACTGGTGCTTTCTTGAGGGATGTTAATGGATACCTCTGTGGAAGATGACGTAATTATATATATATGTAAGGTTAATAAAATGCTAGGTTTGGATTTATATTATATTATTTTGCTCTATGACAGAATCACTAATAACACACTTGTGAAGAGTCTCGGTGATTACAACAAAATGTCTATACCCTTCAGGTATAACACACAGATTACCTAAACACAATCTGCTTTAGATCATCGACTTTAGAGAGTCTTTATTTAATATTATGTATTAGATGTATTATGAGCATTTATAAGAATTTTAAATATGTTTTTGAGCTATTTTTCCTATTATACTGTACATTAACATTAGAATAATAAAATACTATGATTAATAACCAAATTAAATTAAATTGTAAAATAGAAAATGATCAGTGGATCAGTAGCTATAAAAAAAAAGATATAAGATGTATTGTGGATATTATTTCGTAATAATAAAAAGCATTCAAAAAATCAAATATTATTTTAGGATTACTAATTATAGTTTTGTTAAATGTTATATTATAGTTGTTAGTTTTAGTTTAAAATTGTTAATTGTGTAATAATTCATTAGCAATTTGCTATTTAAAGATATTAGGTGTAAAAAAAAACAAAAGACACTATTTTTATTTGAATAAAATAAAATAATTCAAATACCGAACATTCATTTGTTTTGTCGCACTGAACCGATCGTATGAAATTTTTAGGCCGAATGAAAGACAGATACGAACAACTCGTTAAAAAAAATAATTGGCTCGGGAATGTATATGTATGTACGTTGCGACACCCGACACCACGGAACCGTGAATGCGAACTGAGCATTGGAACCAAACTGATGTCCTGCGGGACTGTTTCGTCGAAATCCGACGACGCACGAACGCTTCCGAAAGCGTCTCGGTTCGCTTTTCGGCGTCCAATCAAAGACGGACGAATTCGGCGGGTTAATTAAAATATTATTTAAATTTTCACGATTTGCGCCCGTTGGAATCACGATAGACATTTTGTGCACGTGCCGCCATTTTAAATGTTCAATTACGATGCGCCTCTATGTACGTACATATAATAATTCATTGCACGGAACATCAATCAAAATGCTTTCAGTACCATTTAAAAATCAAGGACGGCGATTGACAAGACGGCGATGTCCTTTTGTGCATTGTTTCAAAACAACACACTAAATTTCTTATGGAATCGAGAAGGAGGGGGTTGGAAGCAAGCTGTAATAAGTACTTGGACAAATGGGTTCACCATTGTCGATTTCTATTGTCAACTCGTTTTTGTTGTTCTCTAGGTTTGTAGGACAATAGTAAACCCCCTGAAAATGGGAAATGGGAAAACACAATTAGATATTTATAATTCATTAAGAAACATATTAATTTAGCTTCGTCTCCAGATGATAACGAGGCCTTGCATGTCACTCGAAGCCAAAAAACTTTCATCATAATTGAAACTTACTCCTAAAACTGGTGCAGCGTGTCCTTGAAGCTTATTGACGACGGGATGGTCAGGACTTGATTCAATATCTAAGAAATAGACGCAAGAATCTTCATTGCCGGTGACCACACAAATTCCTTTACGGAATGACATGATCGGACAGAATGTCAACTCGTTTTTTTTGTTCTCTAGGTTTGTAGGACAATAGTAAACCCCCTTTTATGGGAAATGGAAACGCCACCGCCGTCCTCTAGTGATAAGTATAGGTAGGACCCGAAGCGCGCCGTCAATTGTTTCATTATTGTAAATGCTTTGTAAAAAAGGTTCGGCAAACCTTTAACAATGCATTTACAACATGTGAACAATGAACAGCGCGCTCTGGGTCCGCTCTTTAGTAATAAGGATAAAATGAAAGGGAATTTTTCAAATGGGAACATGATATATTTTTATGGGGCATATGAAGTGAAACGACGGAATTGTTAAGGGGGTATTCTAGTCTAGAGGGACAAATTTTGGGCGTTTTTTAAAATTCAATAAAACAAAAACTAAAACCTGGCAACTGTAATGGCAACTGTTTAAAAAAAAAGTCATTTTTTGACCTTTTTTTTCAAAGTTTAGAATTTTTTTAAAATATTAAAAAACAAAATTTTTACATAATTCTGGTACGGACCATAGAGGGATATATAAAAAAGACCCACACCAAATTTTAAGTTAATTGGTGGATTAGAACTTAAGATATCATGTCAAACGTGTTGGAAAAAGTAGTTTCGAGAAAAACGCGTTTAAAGTTTCGGGTAACGTTACGCGCCGGTTGGATGCCACGGCACTAAAACAGCTATATCTCCGAAAATAATTTTAATTTTTAAAAATCCTCTAAGGACATATTTTTAAAGGTTTGAACTTTGAAAATATGAAACAAAAAAAAAATCGATATTTTCAAATTTCTAGACTAGAATACCCCCTTAAGGCACGGCTGTATAATGTGATGGGAAGTAAATTAGCAACAGACCAACATGACCAAGTTGGTCCCAACACCCAGGATGGTGAACGAAACTCGAGACAAAAGTATGAAATGAGCATGCAGCCGTATGCAGCGAAATGAGCATGCAGCCGCGTCGTTTGCAGCGATTTGTAGCGCAGCGAGATAGATTTTTATTTTTTAATTTTAAATATTGTTTTTATTTCCATAATTTTCCAAATAAATTTGCTTCCCAAAAACGGATATTAGGTAAAAGTGAGAACGCTCGACAGGAAAAGCGGGGCTAGATGTTGGTTGCCATTATGTCGGCGCCAGACATGTGATCAAATAAGTTCACATGTGTGGCACGGGCATTTGATACTATTGTCACATATTTGATCACTTGAGTGCGCTTTGCCGTTCCGTGTCGGTTTTTTAGCGCACATCAAAGGGATAAAAGTCCAAATGTTAGTGTGCCTGCCACACTGCGCGAAGCCCAGTTGCGCGAGCCTAGTTGATCAAATCTTTGAACATATATCTGGCAGATACAACAATATGTGACCAAATGTGTGAGCGAAGTCACTTCTTTAAACTCATGTCTGGCACCGGCATAATGGCAACTAACATCTAGCCCCGCTTTTGCTGTCGATCGTTCTCACTTTTACCACTCATTTTACATGCTATTACTTTCATCATAATTATTTTTTAATAACTGTAAAATACAATATTATATTATATTTAATTTTTTATGTTGTTTCATTTTCTTCGTTTCAAGAAGTGTAGTAATCTTAAGTAAGTAAACTTCTGGTAAAAATAATATTACTCAAAGAAATCCAAAATTTCAGTTGCTCATAATTTTTGCAATTAAAAGGAACCAGCGTGGACTAGTGGTTAGCATATTATGCTTTCGAGCAGAGTGGTCACAGTTCGATTTCCACAAGTATCTGCTGGCCGGAACATGGTTTGTGACTCCAGGTCGATCGGTTCCTATCAGAGTTTGCCAATTTTTCTGATTTTCATTGAAACGGTGCCTGTAAATTGGCATCTCCTTTCTAATCTCTATTGGAAATCTCAGTTTTTCAGCGTCTTGAGTTCTACAATTTTTATAATAAAATGCTGCAAAAATTTCTACATAGATGTGTTCATACTGTGGATGATGTTTGTTTGAATTCGCATTTGTATAAATACTTGTATTGATTGTATTGTATCTAAATTAGTACACTCTTAACTTTGGAGTGATTTACATGTTCGACTGAAATAAAATAAAATGTATTTACCATGGCGATAATCTATGTACATTTTTATTTTTTCATAAGACTATCATTAATTTTTAAAGTAATGATACTAAATGTTTTGATATACATATATTAATCTAATCTATAATTTGGAAAGAGACTTTGTATGTATCCTTGGTCGTCGTCTTCTTCGTCGTCTTCTTCGTCGTCCGTAGATCGGTGACGTCATCGAACACGTGATTCGTTTTTTTTTTTTTCGATCCATGGGCGCCGATTTGTTTTTTTCGATTCAATGGATTCACCCCCGCGGGGGCGCAAGGCGAGTAGTTTCATGGGGCCCCGCCAGGGGCGCCACAAGGGGCGCAGCCCCGTGGGGCCCCGAAGGGGGCCCGGGGGGCCCAGCCTCATGGGGCGCAGCCCCATGGGGCTCAAAAGGGGGCGCCACGAGGGGCGCAGCCCCGTGGGGCCCCGGGGGGGCCCAGCCTCATGGGGCGCAGCCCTATGGGGCTCAAAAGGGGGCGCCACAAGGGGCGCAGCCCCGTGGGGCCCCGAAAGGGGCCCGGGGGGCCCAGCCTCATGGGGCGCAGCCCCATGGGGCTCAAAAGGGGGCGCCACGAGGGGCGCAGCCCCGTGGGGCCCCGGGGGGGCCCAGCCTCATGGGGCGCAGCCCCATGGGGCTCAAAAGGGGGCGCCACAAGGGGCGCAGCCCCGTGGGGCCCCGTGGGGCCCCGAAAGGGGCCCGGGGGGCCCAGCCTCATGGGGCGCAGCCCCATGGGGCTCAAAAGGGGGCGCCACAAGGGACGCAGCCCCGTGGGGCCCCGAAGGGGGCCCGGGGGGCCCAGCCTCATGGGGCGCAGCCCCATGGGGCTCAAAAGGGGGCGCCACGAGGGGCGCAGCCCCGTGGGGCCCCGGGGGGGCCCAGCCTCATGGGGCGCAGCCCCATGGGGCTCAAAAGGGGGCGCCACATGGGGCGCAGCCCCGTGGGGCCCCGAAGGGGGCCCGGGGGGCCCAGCCTCATGGGGCGCAGCCCCATGGGGCTCAAAAGGGGGTGCCACAAGGGGCGCAGCCCCGTGGGGCCCCGAATGGGGGCCCGGGGGGCCCAGCCTCATGGGGCGCAGCCCCATGGGGCTCAAAAGGGGGCGCCACAAGGGGCGCAGCCCCGTGGGGCCCCGAAGGGGGCCCGGGGGGCCCAGCCTCATGGGGCGCAAGCCCTAATAGGCATTAACTAAGGGGGGCGAAGCCCTAGACGGCAATTAATCATGGGGGCGCGGAGGGGCGAAGCCCTAAAAGGCAACTGATCATGGGGGCGAAGCCTTAGACGGCATTTAATCATGGGGGCGCGGAGGGGCGAAGCCCTAAAAGGCATTAACTAAGGGGGGCGAAGCCCTAAACGGCAATTAATCTTGGGGGCGCGGGGGGCGAAGCCCTAAAAGGCATTAACTAGGGGGGGCGAAGCCCTAGACGGCATTTAATCATGGGGGTGCGGAGGGGCGAAGCCCTAAAAGGCATTAACTAAGGGGGGCGAAGCCCGAAACGGCAATTAATCTTGGGGGCGCGGGGGGCGAAGCCCTAAAAGGCATTAACTAAGGGGGGCGAAGCCCTAGACGGCTTTGAATCATGGGGGCGCGGAGGGGCGAAGCCCTAAAAGGCAACTGATCATGGGGGCGAAGCCCTAAACGGCAATTGCTCATGGGGCGTGGAGGGGCGAAGCCCTAGAAGGCAAAGGCTCAGGGGGGTGCCGAGGGCAAAGCCCTAGAAGGCAAAAAAAAAATTTTTTTTTTTTGATTTTTTTAAATTTTTTTTTTGATTTTTTTTTTTTATTTTTTTTTTGATTTTTTTTTTTTTTTTATTTTTTTTTTTATTTTTTTTTTAAATTTTTAAATTTTTTTTTTTTTTTAATTAAATTAGCTAAGTCATGTTTAAGCGGTTTATATTATAAACACTGAGCGAAGCCGGGTAATACAGCTAGTGATACTATATATTTTGATTTACTCTCTTCCATTTGGGCCTCACAGGAATGTTTTGTATTTGCAGTTGGTTTCTTATTTATTGGAACTGGCAGTAGGTGCAAGGCATTCTTTAAATTATATTTTATATTTGATATTTTTACGTATCTGTTATTATAATTGCTATTTTTTTTATGATTATGTATAAATGTATTATTGTGTGTATACATACATGTATGTTTATATTTATTTTTTTCTTTCTCTCTTTTCTTTTATAAGACATTCCCTTCTTTGTTGTTTTTTATAATTTGCAATTATGATTATTATTTTTATTATTAGTTGTTTATGTATATATGTTTTGTTTTTGTTATGTCTAATTTCTTTAGTTATTATTTTGTTTCTTTTCTTCTCTATTATTTTTTGACCATTGTGGCGCATTAGGAATTCCTATAATGCTACATTGGTCCAAACTTTAAATAAATAAATATGTGTATACATACATATATACACTAAAAAATATCCCACAGATCAAGATTGGTATGAAAGCGGACAGGTACTATCTACAGGTACTATCTACAGTCAAGTAAACCAATACCTAAGATACTATACATACACCGTGCTGTTTTTCATGTTGTATTTTCTTACATCAATTCTGTTGTCAAAAAAAATAAATCAAATCGTCCCTTTCAAATTCAACTTACATATATAATTTAGGAGGAAATATCGAAAGAACCCTCGGGAAATTGAAAAAGCTTTACTGAATTAAATTGGGACTTTGTCGTTGCTTATAACACAATATTCAATCTTTTGTAAAAGCCATATGGGACATATTTATTATAATGCAAATTTTAATGTCAGCTATATATAACAGTTATAAACATATGTATATATGGGTCTACGTGACGAGCCAGAATATTAAATTACAAAAAACACAAATATCGGAAGGCAAAGATCGAAAATCGAAAGATCTTAAGTCGAAAGATCAAAAATATATATATATATATATATATATATATATATATATATATATATATATATATATATATATATATATATATATATATATATGTATATATATATACAAAACATTACGATATTATAATACTAGTATTGTGCCCGATGAAATATCGTCGCATGGGTTATGGCATATTAATTAAAAAAAAAATTTAAATAAATGTGTCGGTCCTATGTTTGATCCGCACGCGGTCGTATTTTTTTCAAATACTTTTTAAATATATTTAATTTAGTATTTATATTTAATTGTTTAATATGAAAAAAAATGGTAAAAACTTCTTACCTACCTACGTATAGACAATATAAAATACCAATAGAAAACTTAATTAATTAATTAAATAAATTTTCAATAAATGGTGCTAAATGCTCAGATACTTATTAGCCTAGAGGAGACACTGGTAGCAAACAGTATATATACCTAGAAGTTTTTTGTTGATCGATGTATGTCGTCGAATCAAAACGACTATTATAGTACGGCGAGCGTTATCTCACACATACACATACACATAGAATAGTGCTTTTGGTATCCAACCAATTTTCACAAAAATAAATCGAAACTCATAATTTTATCAGAATAATTTCACTCCAACTAAAGTGCCCAACTCCTCTTAGATTTAAATTCGTATCATATCTTCTCTAATATATAATTTCTAAAGAGATATTGTAAGTTTGTATTTTCGTTGGGAACCGTTGGTAAAGTTGTAAGATTGTAAGGTTTGGTTGGGAGCTTCAAAAACAAATCAAAGTTTCTGTAACGATGGTTGTATATATTTTTTTCGATTCATATAAATTTTATAAAAAAAACAAATGAATATTTACCATTAGATTCTCCATGTTTAAGCTGTTTATATTAAAAATACAGAGCGAAGCCGGGTAGAAATTAAATTTATTTGAATCGAAAAAAATATAATATTCAGCCAATTGAATTGTCATCATAGAAACTTTGTTCTGTTTACAAAGTTCCCAACTAAAGATACTTACATATATACAAAATTTGTTCGAACTGTGCTCAATCCATGTTTAGCATTTACCATTGTAGACCAACGCGGAAGAAATCAACCATGTAACACAAATAGTAACAGTAATCATTGCTTTATTGTTGTACAAGCGAAATATACGAAATTTTTGATAATTTTGTTTGCATGCTATGCATTTGATCAACAGAAACAGTCCATATCGTTTTAATTATGTATTGGATATCATTTACACCTATTTCAGCCAAGATCCTTTTAAGCCGGAGTAGATATTTTTTATAAAATATACCTATTTATAAAATATACGCCAAAAAGTATTTTTCTATTAATTTCATATTTAATGAATTTATTATAAACCATTCATTACTTAAAACATGTATAAAACACAAGTGCAATATACCACAATATGTTATATAATATAATATACCATATTAGCCCGACTATAAGACGAGTACAATTCAATAATATAAAAATTTAGATAATTGTTTTCTATTTCCTGTAAATTTGGTAAATGAATAAATATAAATTTATTGTATTAGTCAATTGTAAAACATGGCATTTACAGATATATGTATGTATAATATGTGGGATAAGGGAGTAAAAAAGATTTTTGGTAAACATCTTCTAAATATGTACATATATCCTAGCTTGTTTTGTCAACAATTTTTTGAGCAAATATTTTGATAGAATTCCAAGCAAACATTTAGAATATATGTAGCTGGGAATACTGGGTAAATTAGTTATATAAAGCCTGTCGATATATCATTTCATCATATTTTCATGGAAGCGAAACGGTGATTTTGCTAGAGTTTGGTGGATTTCATGTCGACTAAAGCTTAAACAAAAATATATGTAAAATTTACAATACAAATAATACAAGGAAAGGTACTGATAATAATCTATTACATAAAGATGAATGATAGTATGTTTAGAAGCATTTTAGACACTAAATATAGTAAACTATCTCGTAGTACTCTTACTTGAACTGTATACTTTTATATATTTATTTTCTAAATTTTGCCTGCTCGAGCAACGTTCTTGAGATATTGTGTTAATTCTCAACAATTTTGGAAACGATGATTTAGAAATTTGTATCAAATACTTCCAAATAATCATTATTATCAAGACAATATTGTAAAAAGCGTCGACGGCTCTGCAAAAATCTGCAAAACGAATTCATACATTAGAATACCTATGACTGTGGTGTTCAAATCAGAACAATTACCAACGAAAATTTGTGTTATTTGATATGATTTATTTTTCTGAAGATTTAGCAACGAATCTTAGACGATTCCACATTCCACTGTATGGTTGATGCAAACTTTCTTCAATAATTTTTAATTGAGTAAGTTTTCATCAATATTTTAATACAATATATTACCATAGAAATTTTGATAATTTTACTTGGAAATTCAAAGCCATTCGTTGTTGCTTTGAATAAATTAACAACTGTTACACATTCGGAAGTTAACCTGTAAAGCAAACAAAGTTGACAGTTGAGAGAGAAAGAGAAGAATAGTCAATATTCATAGCTGCCAATATTTACCAATCAAACAAAAATATTGCGAGTGGAGATATTCGTGATTTCCATCTCAACGTTGAGATTAATTCATTATTGTGTAAATGAGCTGGTAAATGTCATTGAATAAGTAAACCAATTTAAATGGATATTGTTTCAGGGATATTTTTGGAGGGATTGCCCCCCGAGATTTTCCCAAGAATATCCATGTCGTTTGGTGAAATATTATGAATAAATCGATAAATAAAATCGATTTTTATTATTTAAAGTCTAAGATCGATAACGGTGTATCCAATATTTGAAGAAATGTAGGAGACTACCCACAGTGAGGAGCCATGCACACGATGTGCCGCTCACGGCTGTAAGTTTTATCGATCGGTCGATCGATCGATAAAACACAAGGTTATCGATCATTGTCAAGCAAGGATGAATGCAAGCATATAATTTTACCGAAAAAGGTCCAGAGGATCGGGCGTGCCGGGTGTTCAATGAGTCTGTGCATGGCACGGCTCATTTTTTCACTTGTTTAAAAGTATCTAAAAAAAACCACGTGCCACATTCATCGCTGTGTGTTTTCGCCCTTAATGTTTATGTATTTATTACAGTTAAGCTATAGTGACATTCCAGATATAATCCAGGGTGTCACTATAGCTAGGCATATATGTATATATATATATATATATATATATATATATATATATATATATATATATATATATATATATATATATATATATATATATATATATATATATATATATATATATATATATATATATATATATATATATATATATATATATATATATATATATATATATATATATATATATATATATATATATATATATATATATATATATATATATATATATATATATATATATATATATATATATATATATATATATATATATATATATATATATATATATATATATATATATATATATATATATATATATATATATATATATATATATATATGGGAACTAGTCTTATTGTGAAGGTCTTCTTCACCACCAGTCCGCCATGTATTGTAGACAGATTCGTCTGTGTTCGGTATTAATACAACTATATGTTTAATATGGTATTTATTTGGTAGTAACACGTATACACAAGTATGGTTAATTGTTGGTAAAAGTATGTCGTTCAGAGGTCTCTGGATGTGGTAGAGTGTCGCTGGCTCGGCATTCGGCTATGTCCGGCTAGTCTCTGGATACGGTAGAGTGTCGCTGGCTCGGCATTCGGCTATGTTCAGCAAGTCTCTGAATACGGCAGTGTGTTGCTGGCTCGGTCGGCTGGTTGATCTTCCAAGTCCGTGTAGTGAAGTGGTGGCTGGTCAGGAGCTGTATGTTGACTGGTCTGCTGCTGTGTGTCGACGCTTGCTGCTGTGGGTCGACTGGCGTTGTTTGGGTTGTACCTCCTTTTATAGTGTTTCTGGAATCGCCTGACCGATGGTGGTGGTTTGTTGATGCGTAAGAAAGGAATGCACTTTTGTCGAGGCGTAGAATTTTCTGGAACGCTTGGCGCTGTTCCGCTCGATGTATTTTGTTGTTGCGGAATATTCTCGAAGGTTTCGATGACGATGACGACGACGAGATTCCTACATATATATATATATATATATTTTTTTTTTTTTTTGCTGCTCAGTGTAATCCAATTATCATGCAAGCGAGAGGAATATGGACGCGAAATATTGTACTAACGAGAACTCGAGTGTCAGATATTCCGTATTCGCAATTTTTGTAGCATCGATTGTCGTGCGCGCATCACAATGTGCGTAGTAATCCGTTTATCACTAAAATAAGCCGAGCGTGTTTGTGCAAGGTGGCAGCAGTGCGTCTAATACTTGACAGATGTCATCGAAATCATAATAGCGAGAGTCAGACGGTTTCGAGCCGTCGTCCGAGATGGACGTGTTTGCGTTCGTCGTCACGTTTGCGTTTGCGTCAGTGTTATGGATCGCAGTCAGCGGTCAGACGGACGAGCGAGTGGTGACTGCGGTGGCGGAGCACCTCAACGGGGCCCCAAACCGAGCGGGGCGCACCTACTCCCAGCCTCGACTCCTCGACAGGCAATTTCGACAGGTCAGGACCTCGCTTTGTTTACACTAACACCAACACCCACACCCACACCCACACCCATTCACATCTCTACGATCGCGTCATCTTCATCATCGCCGACTTGGATTTTTCCATTCGATCGTAATTTATTTACTTCACGGATATATCATACACCCGTACGTGCTAAATCTCCTTGTTCGTGTTGATGTGTTCAGAAAATTCATCGTCTGTCTAAATCCGAAGCCGCTGACTCAGACTCTATTATTATATTATACCGAGTCTGAGAATTGAAGAAAAAATTCGCATCGGTTGTGTGTAATGGGAAAATTTGCACATGCGAATGCAAATTAGGCGCAGTAATTTAGTACACATGTGTGTGCTCGTATTTGTAAACAAGAAATCACAGCCCGAAGCAGTGGTGTCGAAACCATACCACATATTCGATAAAAAGTTTATTAATATTTAGGTAAGATGCATAGGAAATATTTGGCGAGACTCGATCATAGGGTCTGAGGTATTGCAGTACCCCAAAATAATTGGTCTGTAGCATGAAGAAACTATGCGAATATTTTCCACGACTCGCCACTGCTCAAAATAATTCAATTGAAGAAATATCCTCTGTGAGCAGTAAATAGATATTTATTATAGAGATAGTAAAAAAGAATTCGACTCCAGCGCATTTTTAATAGAAATTTAAAACGCATTTATCAGACCTCTCCAATTTAACCCAAACATGAGAAAAATGCAAATATAGAAACACGGTATCGGGTCTGCACACATTAGATATTGATATTGGATGCTTTTCGCCCAAAAAATGGTTCACTACCGTCTATTATTAGTAAAATCATGTTTTTTTGCTCTCTTGTTTTGAACACCAGTGTAGAGGTCTATTGTTATTTAAAAGGCATCGATCCAACGGCTACCCCTGCTTATTGCCAGGACATGATGGTCAACGACTAAAAAAAATGGTTCTCTACTATTGTCAATCATTTTTTTTGCTCCCCTGCTTTCTCGGACAATGGAAAGGTCTATTTTTATTTTATCCTCGCTGCCTAAGGGTGAAAACACACAGCGATGAACGGCACATCGTGTACTTGACTCCCCGCTGTGGGAGGTCTCCTACATTTCTTCAAATATGGGATACACCGTTATCGATCACTGTTAAGTAAGGATAAATACAAGGATACAATTTTACCGAAAACACCCCGGGAGGTCATTTTGGGACGACGCGTGCTCGCCGTTCCATGAATCTGTGCAAGGCACGGCCCATTTTTTTCGCATGTTTAAAAGTATCTAACAAAAACCACGTGCCATGTGCACCGCTGTGTGATTTCGCCCTAAGTCTGCTTATTACTAGAGGTTTTCGCTATGCGTTCTATTGTCAATTTCTTTGAAATTGCCTGTTTTTACAAGCTTTTTTGCTCTCTTGTTTGAGCACCAATGGAGAGGTCTATAGTAATTCGAAAAGCATCGAGCGAATACCTACCTCTGCTTACTACAGGAGGTTTCCGCTATACGCTTTATTGTCAATTTATTTTAAATGACATGAGCTTTCATTGTAAAAACATGTTCCCTTTTGCTTTAGACACTGGTGGTTTTACCAGCAAGTAACAGCAGTAGCCGACAAAATCGGTTCATACTATATAGCAGTACATGTCACCGTACCGTATCAAGCAAAATCGGTTTTCCTTGGCCACGGTGGAAATATTCAGTAGCGAGTTCACGCGTACTAAAAAAATGTGTGCATGCGTCTATGAATATATTTGGAAAGGTCATATTATGACAATATTGACTCGACGTTATGACGCAAGCAAAATTGCGCCGTATCATCGCGCTCTGTTGTGTACATGTAAGCCGATTTTGCCTTCCACTCGGCCAAAACTTGTCTTAACGTGCCGAAACTGTGCGGTGCTGGATATTACGAATAGAAACGCATTTACGTGAGTAGCTGTGCTCTACTGTAGCCGTGAATTGCTGAATATACCTTCAATGGCTAAGAGACCTTGAATTAGTGTAGCTGATTTAGAAAATATGTATGTAGGTAATCTAATGAACCCGAGCGCCTATCCTTACTAATAAGTAAATAGCGGACCAACTTTGTGCCGTTTATTGCTTATTGTTCGCCGTTCTTTGTTCATTTTTATGATGAATCTTTTTTTATGCTCTAGCTTTGTAGTTTACCCTGTTTCCTGTAAAATAGACCCAAAACGCCCTGTTTCCTGGAAAAAGCACGCTTCCGGTCCTACCTCCACTAATAAGTAGATATCGTATATACGTGGTTTATTTTTTCTTAGAAATGATCAATTTCTTGGAAAAACCACTAGTGTTTTTAATAAGAGAGCAAAAAAGCTTGTAAAAACAAGTAATTTCAAAGAAATTGACAATTGAGCGTGCCACGGACACTTCCTAGTAATAAGCAGAGGTAGGCCTTAGCTCGATGCTTTTCAAATAACAATAGACCATTCCATTAGTGTTCAAAGCAAGACAGGAAAGAAGCATAGTTTTCACAAGAAATTGGATATAGTATACCATTTTTTGTCCGAAAAGCATCGAGCCAACTCCTACTCCTCGTAATAAGTAGATAGCGAAAATACACTTTTGGGGCATTATGCTTATTGTTAACATCGTAGAATAACTTTTTTTTATAGCTGTCTTGAATTCAGTACTGTTTGAACGTGTATTGTTCTTTGGGATAGCCCTAATGACTGCTCCCTAGTAATCAGCTTCTAGTTACGCGTGCTCTAAAAGGTTCCCCACCGCTGACTTAAGGTGTATATACATATATATGCTTAAAAGCAGCATATTTCAAAATTGATAGTCATTATTTACGTTGTAAAAGGTTATCGGGGTGTCAATATGATATTTTTGAATTGATGATTTGTTTACTATTTCTATAATTATCTTGTATATGTTCCATATAATTTTATTTTTCTTCTACTTGAGAATGTTCCATGTCAATAGCAATACGTGTATGCATTTTATGCAAGATAGAGTTTAACCTCATGCACTTCATTGCCGAGCTTCCTGTTCAAGTTCTGTATTGATTTATATTCTAAATTCACACGCATATGTTGCGTGATCATCTTTGATGATCTAATGATTGTAAGATCCGATTCCGGTTTACCGGTAAATAAAAATAATGTTTTCATTCACTTGAAATTAATATTGGCTGTATATGTACTTGATTGACGATAAAATAGGTTTTGTAATTACCGGTAAATTCAAAATTTTAGCGGTATTTATTGATGGCGATTTACCGATAAATCGGTATACTGGTATACCCGCATTTCAATCCCTAGTCGTTACATAAACTTTCCCTTGTTCTCTAATCAACTTATTCCACATTGTGATTTTTTTTCCATTATAGACATTCAGGGGTGTAACATTGAATTTATTTTTTATCTATACCAGGAAGGCCTAACAGGCAACCCCAATGCGCCTTCCTGGCTAGAAACATTGTACATTTGATACAAGTATTATACAAAGTAAATACATATCAATTAACATCCAAAGAGACATCTATGGTCAAATTTGTAAATTTGAAGAATATTTTTAAACAATTAAGCGAAATTCAGTAAATACATATCAATTTACGTCCACAGAGACATGTATGGTGAAATTTGTTAATTTGCAGCATTTTATACAATTCAGCGAAATTCGAGTTTGCTGAAAACTCTAGATTTGCGAGAACATGGGCAAGGTTAACAATTTTTTGGAACCGTTTCAATGAAAATCAGAAAAATTGGTTAACTCTGATAGGAAACTATCGACCTGGAGTCATATAATCCAAGGTCTGGCCAGCAGAAACCAGTGGCATTTGAACCCTAGACCACCCTGTTCAAAGCATTATATGCTAACCACTAGTCTATTCTGCTGTTTTTTTTATTATTATTTTGGTTTAGTTAAGTTTAGTTTAAGTTTTATGTTTTTAATTGTATAAATTTGTGTATAAAAGTGCAATAAAATAAATTTAGATAAATTTATTTTACTTTTATACAATTAAACTTTTATACAATTAAATAAATTTAATTGTATAAAAGTGCTTCTACAATATATTGTATTATATTATTATTTTGCTGTGATAAAATGAGTATGCATATTAAATTACGCTGTTATAAAAGTAGCATAATCAAAACAATAACAATTTTTATACATATGGTACATACATACATACATACGTTGACTATTTATTTACTTAATAGCTGATTCGAAATTGAGTAATCATTTTCGACTTACATACGTGATTGTATTATATTTTATAAGAATACAAATGACTTCATTATACTACATGTGATTACTAGAATAATCGAAAAACATTGCATCACCTATTCATTGGGCTGTGGTTTTATTCGAAAGTGCTGCTACTGATTAAAAAAAATGATTTCGCCGCATGATGAATCATCATTTCCTTTTTCAGGAGTCGAACGTGCACAGCATCGGTGTAAACTTCAAGGTGACATGTGACAGCGAACCCTGCCCCACCGATCTGGTGAAGTGTTACGCCGAAATTCGCGACTTGGGAGACTCCCTGCAAGTCTTGGGAGACGTGACCAAGTGCGAGGATGTGCAGAACGTTGTCGAAGTCATTACGATCGCCGAGCCTGTTCAGCTAACTCACGAGGTCCACCAGAATGATCATTATCAATGATCACTTAAATCGTCGTCATCATCATCATCAGCTATTTCACCATTGGGTCGTTCACTCTGACTTATAATAGCATTTTTATCTTTTCTCTTCGTGGATGTGTGTATGTCACCCCCCCCCCCCCCCCCCACCTAGTTCCCCGCCACCCCAATGCACCCATTGTTCAGACTGTATCGTCATTGCTCTAATTGGTCAAAGGTTTTAGTCCACGTGGACCACTTCACTCTGATTGGTTGTGCGCCTTGTTCGCGTGTATTTATTTTATTAAATATACTCTCTCTCTCTCTCTCTCTCTCTCTCTCTCTCTCTCTCTCATGTTCCCACGTTACAATATATTCAGCTTTTTTTGCTTTCTTCTATAACCTTTTGGGTACAATGTCGATCACTTTCTTTTGTCTGTTACCCACTTATTTGCCCATTGTTTTTATTGATTTAGTAATAATTTAATTAATTAATTTAAAAATATAGAAAAAAATTGGCGTTTATGGGACGCGTACATGGGATAGTCCTTTCAAAACGACACATTCGACCTACATATGTCGTTGAAATTGTATAGTAGTATTTATCCTTGCTTGACAGTGATCTATACCAAAACGAACCTTTGGACCATTTTTTCTATATCTAAATAAAACCACTTGCCACAATCACCGCTGTCTGATTTCGCCCTAACTTAAGGATGCAGGGTGATTAGGGCAAATAGATTTTTTTATGGTTAACTTCGTCAAATACCTTTTTTACAATTTTATTTTGCTTTCTTGCTCTGTTGGAATGTGTTGTTTATAGCCATTGCCCCGAATCAACCGCCGTTTATTCATAACCTAATCGAAACCACATTCGTACATAAATCTTAGTTTAGAGATTATAAATTTAGGTCTCATATTGGCAAAATATTATTTGATTAGATTATAATTCCAAAAGTGGGCAATAAAAAAATTAAAAATTTATCAGTAATTAATTATAGTAAACTTGATCAGTATCTTATTCTAAATGATCAGTAGAATATAATAAACGATCAGTAAATGATTAATTTTTGTTCAGTAAATAATAATTTTTTAATCAGTAAAATAAATCCTTTTTGATCAGTATTCTATTTAAATACCGATCAAAAAGGATTTTTTATCAATGAAATTATAATTTTTGACAATTGGATGATAGCGCGTCGCCCCGCTACTGTCCATTCCCACTCTCCTCATGGTCCACACACCATAATATCCATCCAAACACATCGTAATATTATATATGTGGGTGGAATTCCTTAACAGTTGACGCTGTTCAGGACCACGGTGGGAATATGGCGGTGGAGATGAAGATCAAACACGTGCGTTTTCAGTCATGTTGTTTATTAAAACGACACCACGCGGTGGTTTAGCGACAAACCGCCCCCAGTGGAAGGTTAACTTCAACTAACTGTAAAATAGCGGTCGCTTTCGCGCCCTCTGCTACTTACGGGGGGAGATTATTCAAAGAATGTGAAAGAAGTGGCAAAATTCCTCAGGATTTTTTATACTAAGAGCCATAATGCAATATGGCAGCACTGACGATTTTCTGGATGTCAAAATGAAATGATCATTTTTAAATGATATTACTGATCATCTTATAATAATCATCTACCGTTTCATTTTATTTTGGTTCAATAACTGATCATTTAGTTCGATAACTTGGTATATGACAACTGATCACAGCGTACTGATCATTTACATAGAATACTCAGTGAAAATTTCGAAATATTTACTGACAATTTAGTTATTTTTGTTGATCAAACGCTGAATAAATTACTGATATTTATGCGTCATTTTTTTTTAAACATATAAAATTATTTGACTTGAATCATAAAACATGCGTCGATTATATATGTATATACGATTTGTTTACAGATTGGTTCCGGTGAGCAATTTGTTGCTGTGACAAATAAAAATGGTGGTTGGTGTGCCAACTGTCCAACTGACATCAACACATCTGCCATAGGCGTTCAAGAATTAGCCGATGACGCTATCATTCATTTGAGCAGGCACAAGCCTAATTCGAAACACACTCTTCGGAAGATTGTGAACGTTCAACGACAAGCTCAGGTATGTGTTTAATAAATTATATATATTTTACTGTTCCTTTCTGGTTTGGTTTTGTAATGTTTTCGTTCAATTTCAGATAAACAATGGAGTACGTTATATTCTTCTTTTGGAAGTTGATACTACTGCTTGTGAAAACAATGAGGGAGAGCATCAGAACGAAGTAACCCACACATGTTTATGCCAAGTGGTGTTTTTGGAAAAACCTTGGATAAAATTAGCGAACGGTAACAAATTCAGAGCAGTATTATCGAATAATTGCACCGAACAATACCTTTTCGGAGACGAAGGTGAAATTGTAACACCGAACAAACGTGGAAATGAAGTCAACGGTGATGGTTTCAATGATATTCTTAAAGTCGTGCATAGGGATGAATTGCAGGCTGCGGTAAATCCCAATAGAAACGAATTGTCTGAGGATCAAATAAAAAATATTGAATCTCAAATCGTAACAGACGTGAAGGAGTTTGAAGAGACTGGAAATTTAAATTCAGGATCAGATTCTGAATCTGATGTTGCAGTTCAAAGGCGAGTCGGAGAACAGTTGGCTATAAACGAACCAGATAATCAGAGCAATGTTCAGATGACAATAGATGAAGCCGCGACCACTCCACAAACTGTTGGTCTTTCCGATGATAAAAAGCAAGCGTTTGACGGGCTGATGGACTTCTTTGGATTTGATCAGGAACCATCAGGCTTTCCGTCGGCGAATGACGATGTTTATAAACAAGACAATTTCCAACAAAATTTCGAATACCAAAAGTCTGTGACTACGAAACGAAGTGCTGAAAGTGATAGCAGTTCGTCCGAAGAAAAAAAGTTGACTTATAATGAGCATGTTCAACTGGATGAAAATATTCCGGTTCAGAAGGACAGTTCGGAAGAAGTCGATTCTTCAGAAGAGAAGATAGAATTCAGTCCGATTGTATCGCGAACTAAGCGGAGCATAGTCAGTGCAAGAAGCAATTCCGATGGTGAAATAATGCGATTGGCTAAGCTTGCAACAGAAACACTGGATCATTTCGATTCGGATGACTTGAAACGTGTAGTTTTGGAAGTTCTCAGTTCTAAGAAGTTCAAAAAAGGTTCTGCTTCAACTTACTTTATCAAAATGAAAGTTGCCACATCGAAATGCCTAGAATCCGTCGACAATGATGAAAAATGTTCTTCATTACTATCAAACGATAAGACAACGACGTGTCACGTTCAGGTGGAAGTAAAATCAAACGGCGACACCAAAGTCATCAAATCAAACTGTTCTAAAGATGACGATTCTTTGAAGCGAAGCAAGAGAGGCTTAACCGGTGCTCCGGCTCCGGTTGCCATTACAGATGCAGAAATCCAGAAGCTGGCACACAAATCTTTAGCTCATTTCGATCTGACTTCATCAAACGAAAAATTGCATAGGGTCATGACTATAAAATCTGCAACGAGACAAGTTGTCGCCGGTACCTTGACTAAGATAATCTTCGAAGCAAAGGAGACGTCTTGTGGTAGGAACGACGTGAAAGCACTAGAAAGTTGTCCCGTTTTAGATGAAGCCATCCTTAAAATATGTACAGCTTCCATTTGGGAAAGACTTTGGTTGGAAAACGGCACAGATATCACTATAAAGTGTGAAGAAGCACCGGCACGTCGGAAACGAAGCACCGAAATGGATCAGATCAAACGACTTGAAAAACTCATCCTTGACGAGAAGTTGTTCGGTAAATTTTTGGTCAAATACAATAGGAATTACATGAACGATCGGGATGAGTATCGTAAGCGTTTCAAGATATTCCGCGAAAATCTAGATTTGATTGACGAGCTGAACGAGAACGAACGGGGCACAGCCAAGTACGGACCGAATACGTTCGGTGACTTGTCTCCTGAAGAGTTCCGTCAGACGCGTTTGGGTTTGAGAACTGATCTTCGTCTCCAAAACTCAGTGCCTATGATGCATGCTCAAATACCCGATGTGAAGGATCTCCCCGACTCTTTCGACTGGAGAGATAAAGGAGCCGTCACACCCGTCAAAAATCAAGGAAGCTGTGGCAGTTGTTGGGCTTTCAGTGTTACAGGTAATAATAATCTGAATAAAATGGCAAAATTTATTTTTGATCTTTTTGTAATGATTGTCTTTTAACGTTTCAGGAAACATTGAAGGTCAATATGAGATCAAAAATGGAAAATTGCTATCACTTTCAGAGCAAGAGCTCGTCGATTGCGACAAATTAGACGATGGCTGCAATGGAGGACTTCCTGATAATGCTTACAGGTGTTTATCCCATTCTTTTAAATGAGGAATTCTTGTGTTTCTGTACCTACATACTAAAAACTGGTCTAAAAATTTCTATAAAATGGGATGAATCTACTCTTTTTGAGTGTAGGTAGACGAATTAGCTATGTCTTGACTTCAGGACAACACTTAATAAATCAAATTTAGTGAAACGAAGATGAAGAGGAGGGATGATTATTATTTTTTTGATTCTGTTGATTCATTTTTAAAATAGATTCATTATAAATTACTGCTTTGATTTATAATATAAAAAATATTTATGTCCTTGTCAGTTTTATTATAAAACCGGTCACTGAAAATTGTTGACACATCAAATTGCGAACATGAAAGTGAAGCAAACATAAGATACCATTTTTTCTTGTGCCTATTAGCTTTCCAAAAATGTTCCAATGAAATAGCGGTTCGGTGATCATTGGTCACAAAGCGCTCCCCCGAAAGTCACTAAAATCTCTATAACGAAACATCTGCCAGCCGAAAAGTCCATCATACTAAAGATAACTATTATACAAACGAAAATTCGAGTGCCAAATATTCCGCATTCGCGGTTTTCATAGCAAAAATTGTCTTTGTGACCGTCGCAATGTGACTAATAATCCAATTACCGAAATAGCAGATTGCTTAGTGAACAAGATGCAAATGTTGTTTCAACATAGGATCGTTTTGTTTAGAAAAAAAAACCTGATAGTATGTATTTAGATTCATAATCTGTTGACTAGCATTAACTTTGTTCCAATATTATTATAAGCCATTTTCATGTTGTTTTGTCAATTTTGATTTTTATTTTCTAATTTGTGTTTTGTTGCAATCATCTCTTTATTATCTTCATCGTCTTTTTACTGAGCAGTGCATGATCTTGCAGGTACTCACCTGATAAGCAATGAAGGCTTCTTTTAGAACCGTATTAAATTTTATACATACATGTTTTTCAGAGCGATAGAACAAATGGGTGGTTTGGAATTAGAAAATGACTATCCGTACGATGCCGCAGATGAGAAGTGCCACTTTAACAAGACCCTGGCTAGAGTTCAGATATCAGGCGCTGTTAATATCTCGTCGAACGAAACCGACATGCAGAAATGGTTGGTTCAAAACGGACCCATCTCGATTGGTAATGCATTTTGAATTTGGAACTCCTTGCATGGAATTGGGTCTCGTCATGTCATAATCGAGTATGTTTTCAGGTATCAATGCAAATGCTATGCAATTCTACATGGGAGGTGTATCTCATCCGTTTAAATTTTTGTGCAATCCGGGTAATTTGGACCACGGTGTACTTATCGTTGGCTATGGAATACATAGTGAGTGTAAAACGTTTCTTATTATATGTAATATAGCAATTGTTTTTACTGAAAATGTTAACGTTTGTCAATTTTCAGCATATCCACTCTTCAAAAAGTCGATGCCGTATTGGATAGTGAAAAACTCATGGGGAGAATCGTGGGGTGAGAGAGGATACTATCGAGTGTACCGAGGCGACGGCACATGCGGAGTTAATATGATGGCATCGAGCGCAATAATTTAAATTATATTCGGATATGTACGCTTTTTTCTATATAAATGTAATATGATGATATGGATACTCATATTTATGTGATATTATAACGAACTAACTATTGTATAATTTGTACTTTTTCTAATGTTATATAATTTTTTCTAATAAATCGTAGAATTTAATTTATAATAAAATATTCTTCTACTTTATCTATGTAAGTTCCCAAGCTTGATTATTCTCAAAACTTAGAGGTCTTCATTTAAAACTGCTGAAATACCTTTTACATGCAAAATTGTTGAAAATAATCAATTTGATTCAATAATGATAAAATGAACATTTCGCTGTATTCTTACCTAAACTAATAAATGCGTATTTTAATTTATATTCATAAATACATAAACACATATGTACATATGTATGTGGTAGAGAATTCTGACAGATGACGCTGTTGAGGACCACGGTTGGGATGTGGCGGTTTAGGTGAAGACCAAACACGTGCGTTTTCAGTCATGTTGTTTATTAAGATGATACGTGTGGGGGCTTAGCGACCAACCGCGCGGAGCACAGGTCCAACTGCGACTAACCGTTACATCCCTGCCCTTTTCATCCCCTTCTCACAATCAGTCGTAACATACCCTTTCTCAGCCATAGCCCATACATCAGCCTTTCGTTCAATTCCAGCCCTACATGTACATATATTTCTTTAAGTTTTTTTTTGTTTCTACATACATATGTGCCGAACCCGTATAGAAATGTGGAAACACAAGGAAAAAAAATAATGGTTTACTATCGTCAACCTTTTATTTTTGCTCTCTTTGTAGGACAATAGTGAACCATTTTTTGTGGGTAAAAGAAATTTGTCCGCTGATCTCTGCTTATTATTAGAGGTCGGAATCTGAAGGTGTCGGAAACGTGCCGCCTATTGTTTCATTGTTGTAAATCCTTTGTACAAAGGTTCGGCAAACCTTTAACAATGCATTTACAATCTTTGAACAATAAACAGCCCCTTCAGATTCCGGTCTCTACTTATTATAAACATACGTCAACACTATCCTAGTGAAATACAGTCTGTGTACATGTTTTTTACTTTATCAATGTACATACGTATGTAGTAACAATAGATGAAGTTTTGTAACCATGCGAAAATTCGAACTTGAGATATTGACTAATTGGAACTCAGAATCGATCACTGATTACGTTTTCATGATCTAAAAAAATGTGTGTGTGTGTGTCTGTGTATTATGGGGATTTTTTTAACCATCTGGAACGGCAACATGAATAGAAGTTCAGGAAAGTCCACAGTGTAAAAAATTCGGATGTGACCAACCCTTCACTTTATCTATGTATGTATTTGAAGAATATAAAAAGGTCACAAAACAAAATTCGATATTGAAACGTACAGACACATTCAAACATGCCGGCAGCATTATGAAATACTAATAGCTATGACAGCATTTTCGATACACGTTGAGCGCAAATGTATGGAAACTTTCACAAGACAAAAGTTCTACTTCCGTTTGTCGGATTTTGCTAAAAAAAAATTTATTTCTTAAAATCACAATAATTATTATACACATTACATATCAAGAAAATAAAAATAATTTAAAAGGTAAAAAAAAAACTACTTCCGGTTTACGAATTCTGACCAAAACCTTATCAGCTCTAAGTAAGTACATAAAGAATACAAATATAAATTTTCAGCTTGATACGTTCTGGGGTGTAGAAAGAATAGTGGCCACAACATTTTTGACCTTTCTAAGAGGAAATAATCCCACTATTAAATTGTGATTTTTTTTATTTTCATCACATTGGTACAAGAATTATACTTAAAATTTTTTTGTGATATGCACACATGTTTAAGGGGTCGGAAAAATAGTGGAAGAAAAATCGAACAAGAGTAAACTGCCACTTCCGGTTGACAGATGCTTACCTAATTTTATTGATAACTTAGTATTAAGCTTAAACTTGTATATATGAAATTTCAGTTCAATAAACCAAAAGGTTTCTGAGAAAAACATAACAAACCTTGATTCTCTAGAGTAAAAGTACTACTTCCGGTTGAGGTAAAAAGGTATAAATCTTAAGGTAAAAAATTTATAATTTCTATTATATGTAAAAAAATTTCAGTCCGATTCAGTTTGCGACTTGGGAGATAATTGTATTCAAAAACTTAAAAAAGAGGACACTTACAAGGGAAGGTACCATTTAAAAGTTGTCTCCAAAGTCTCATAAAATATAGTGTAAAAGTCGTAATTTATTCAAGGTCAAAGTTAAAAATAAACAGTTTTTCTATTGCTCCAATGATGTTAACATTTATTATAAAAAATGTAGAGCATAAAAAAAGCAACCGTTTTTGCGATAGAGGGCGGTGAGCGCGCAGTACTCAACCATACGCATGTGGGTACTGTAATGCAAGGTCAAGGTACATATATGACAAATATCCCAAATATGCATTCAGTAGATGTGATACAAGTTCTGCGCTGTTTAAAAAAGGAAAAAACTTTCATCAAATCACTAGAAAAACTTGCCAATTTCTAAGAACTAGCTCAAGTTTTTCTATAAGAAAACTGCCCTGTCCAACAATTATACGAAAATGGAATTCGGATCTTACTAGCGATATACAATGCTCCAAAATCTGTTTTTTTGACCTTTGACCTTGAATAACTTATTTGATTGGACTATATCGCTTCAAACGTTTGGAATAATACTGGACAAATACTAAAAGTACAGCAGGACGTCTCTGGACTAGGGATCCCAAGTCCAAATATTCGAATACTTTTCATACGAACTTATCTTTTTATTTTCAATCTATGTACAGCACATTTAGTTCTATTCGATGTTCCCGATAATGGTTCTCTTAAAAATTTATTAATAACTTCTTATAACTACAAATAAATAATTTAAAGCTACAATTCGATATTCGATATTCGAATATATTCCAATATATTCGAATATTTGGGATCCCTACTCTGGACGCCCGTAAAAAGTGTTCTTGTCTGGTAAAATCTGGACGTCTGATATATGTACAACTATTAAAAACAGCTGTTTCATAATAATAAATTTGTCTATATGTACATAATACACAATTTCAATTATTTGCCCTTGCATTTGAAAAATTGTATTTACGTAAGTATAAAAATTAATTCAACTGTCGACTTCGAACAAATACAATGTACACAGTCTATAAATTTGCACATATATCATTATCTAATGGTTCGTACGCACCAAGCCAACGAACGGCCCACAGGCCAACTTTTAAAACTAGTAGCGTACAACATATCGAAATAAAAATTAAATTTAAAAATTGAAATTAAATATCAAAATTAAAACTATTATTATTATATTAAAATTAAATTCAAATATCAAAATTAAAACTATTATTATTATATTAAAATTAAATTCAAATATCAAAATAAAATTATAATCATTATATTAAAATTAAAATAAAATATTGAAAGTTAAAACAGAACATGCACAATTTAAATAAATTTTCGAGATTGACCTAAAATTTGATCATCAACAATCACATACAGGTAATCCTCGACTTGAAATACAGGTAATCCTCGACTTACGAAGATACGCACTAAGATCGAAAAAAAATCATAGAATTATTATTTTTACCTCCCCGTAAAGCACAGTTACTGAGAATATATCATGTATTAGTATGGGTGATCCAACGATTGTCGCCAATCCATTGCGTTGTCGGTACATAAATCGAAATTTTTTTAGTCTTCAATTGTTTCTCTCGTCGAAATAAATCATTTCAGAGGTAAAATTTATCGGATAATGTGTGATTATTAATTTTATTTCGACGAAAGAAAAAAAAACCCTTTGACAAAACACCGACAACCGACACCGCGGTTTTTTGTCAAATCTTTTTTTTATCGATCATCGACGGCCAAAATACAGTAACATATCGTGACGACTTTTAAGAAATAATAACAAGATTTTTTTTCGCTCGTAAGCAGAGAAATTATTATATTTCTCTGGTTTTAAATTCGTATCGTCGTAATTCAAAACATTGTTGTAATTCAAAACATCAACGATGATCTAATTTTAGCTCAATCTCGCTCTTTAGCTTAATTTTGATATTTAATTTTTATTTCAATATTTTGTACGCTACTGGTTTTATCCTCCTGGTTAAAAAAGTTGGTTTAGTCCCAAAATCGTCGTTGGTTTAGTCCGTACGCAGCATAAAATAAAAACAACGCAATTCAAAAACACATTTCGAGATACAGACAAAGTCAAATAGTTTGCGTCGATTGTATTATATATGCAGGTATACATATATACATTCATACATATATAAGACATTGGTTTCTTCTAAAACCACTACTGTTCAGACCACAGCTACAATGATGAAGTTAAATATTTTCTCTGTGTTCCTTTTGTTTTGTTAACGGTATGTCTTCCACGTCGTCCATTTAGTTGTTTGGTTGTTTAGTTGTTTAGTCGTCCATTTATTTCGTTTATCATAACAGATGTAGGCGTTCTTCCCATTTTTAATTTCCTCTGCCAATTTGATTTTCAACTCGCTTCTTTTTTCTAGGACATCTTTAGGGAAATCGGCAGTAGCGTATATTCCTGCCGGGAATTGCTTATTGTTTTTGAATATTTCTATTTTTCTCCATGCAACAGTTAATTGTATAAGGATTGGTCTTGCTTTATCTTCTTTTTTTCCTATGCGACTCACTTGGCTTAGCTCCCACATGTCCCATTCGTTTAACTGGGCCTTTTTACTCATATGGTTTAGGACTTGCAGAACTTTTTCCACAAGTTTCTGTTTGTTTGCCGACTCTGGAATTTCGTGGAGAATTATATTGTTTTTCCTGGCTTCTTTTTCCAGTTGTTGGACTCAGTGCTTGGTTTTCTTCTATGATTGGCTTCATTTTTTCTTAAAGAGTTGTAGATATTGAATAGTTGTTGAGTTGTTATGGTTGGGAATTTATGTCCCTAATAACTACATATGTGCGTGGTAGACATGATCATTTGATGGTTGTACCTCCTGCTCGCACAGTTATTTTTCGAATGGCTCCTATTCCAAGAGCTATTCGACTTCTCAATGAAATCGTTACTGCCGTGCCTGAATGCGATATTTTCCACCCAAGTGAGCGTAGATTATCGGATATTATTTTAACCTATTTATCTGGTAACCTACACTCATCATTATTCTCTTAATTTGAATGTGATGTATGTGTGGAATCTTAATCTACTCTCTTCCATTTGGGCATCGCAGGGATGTTATGTATTTGTAGCTTGTTCTTATTTATCGGAACAGGCTGCAGGTGCAAGACATTCCCTTAATTGTATTTAACTTATTTTAATTTTAATTATTACTTTAAAGTTTTTTTGATTGTGTTTAATGCTGTATTATTTTTTACTTTTCTTTTTTTTTGTAATTTTTTGTATCTTAATTTTTTGCTTTTGCTTTTTGTTTTATCTATTAATTTTTTGTTTTCTCCCTCTCTTATTTTAATATTTTATTATGTAGGCCACTGTGGCGCATTAGGTTCTCCCTGTAATGCCACAATGGTCAAAAACGTTAAATAAATAAATTTTGTGTTATAATCGAAGCTTGAAGTTGTAATTCTTCTTTAAATTTAGACAACAGCAGTTGCATTTTTTCGTCCATTTCCACAAAACTCGCGTTTTCTATTACTTTGGTAAGAATTATTTTGTCTTGTAACACTATTTCGGTTGCTGAACGCAACTTCTTACTCTTTTGTTTATGCTTCAATGACGGGTGATAATAATAATCCCCAAATAACCTCCAAATCAGTGATGCAATTCACCTGGAGCTCTTTATGGAATTTCTCTCCGCCACGACAGTAAACATTGTGATTTCAGACAAGTCCTGATCTGTTCTTCACAAATAAGTACGGCTTGGAGCAAGCACAACCATTTATGCAATGGCATGTAATCCACCTCACAGAGTACAGCTGTCGGATGATAAATATATTTTTGACTTTCAAAATTCGCTAGACAATTAACTATAAATATTTTAAAGCAATAAAATGTCACAATCAATTGGAAAAACATCTGACTATTGATTCCAATACCCACTTTGAGCACAGCAATACTAAATTTTGAGTTAAAGACCGTAAAAGCCAAAAAAACTGTAAAAATCGCACATTTTTTTAAACGCTCATATCTCGTAAACGACCATTAACCAATAAAATTCATCATCATATTCGAATTCAGTGGGTCAAAGATTGGTTAGTCTCCGCTCTGGTATTTTTTTGTTGCTCAGTTTAATTAATAGGATTAAAAAGAAAATCGATAATTTATTCTATGTAGTTTTTTTATTTTATAATATGATTGTGTTAGTATTTGAATATTTATAAAAAAATAACATACATTGAAAATGTATTATCGTGAACTGCATCATCGCCAATATATAATAGTCAATCAATATTGGATGATTAAAATTGTACAGTTGGCGCATTGTTAAATATTTAATTGTGCGATATATAAAATAATGAAATGCATTGATATTTTCAAGTAGTTGTTTATTGCATGCGTCTACATTTATGTAATTACATTTGAATAGAAATTAAAATATTGAGTGCTTTCCAATCTTTTTACACCTAAAATGGTGTTTTATCACCATTTTAGTAAATCTTTGGGCGCCATTCTATTACAACGCAACAACTTACTCTTTTTCTTTTTTTTTAATCGCCTGCATTGCAACTTGTATTGTATTTAATATAAATTTATCTAAGAATATTCGAAAAGAAATTTCATCCGCGACGCATAGTTTTATTGCTAGATTCATATATTGAATATAAAATATATTTTGGTTCCCAGATTGTAATCTTAATATGAGGTATCTCTATCTCTCCACCGATATAAAGCAAAACTAGTTCCCTTTTATCCTTTTATCTATGTCACGCTTTTAACATTATCAGCAATAATACCGGACAACTACTAAATAAGAAACGTCTTTGTACACCATCAAAAAAGGTTCCGCGACAACTGGCTCACGGACCTTTCACTCAACGGTATTGCGCGCACAAAATTTCACTCACGCGACAACTGGCTCACAACAGTTATTTTGACAAATCTGCGGATTTTCAAAAGCATTTATTTAGTTTGTAGTACCGGTAGTTCCAAAGGCTTGTTTTTGATCAAATACTGATACCACCAGTATCGGTACTTTCGGTAATGCCCGTGAGGCAGTTGTCGCGTGAGTGAAAGTTCGTGCGCGTAACGCCGTTGAGTGCAAGGTTCGTGAGCCAGTTGTCGTGACACCCTCAAAAAGAGAACCTGTTTGCTAAAATCCGGACGTCTGATATAATAACCGTTGAAAACCGCTGTTTCATAATAAAAATAAATAATTATAAATGTACATGTGTATATATATAAATTCAATTATTATTTGCACTTATGTCAATAAAATTTTTAATTTACATATTTAAGCATATTTGTTCAATTTTGTCGACTGAGAATAAATAAAATGCACACAGTGTTGAAATTTGCACATAAATCATTATAAAAAACAAACAACGTAATTCAAAAATTCGATTCGAGCTGCAGACATATTGGGATAATGTATGTGTATTATCGTTAAATATTTTGCGTTGACTGTGTAGGTATGTACATATATAAGACGATGAACTGTTTTAAAATCACCACTTTAGTTCAGACCACACCTACGACGATGAAGTCAAATCTTGCCGTTTTGTTTCTTTTGTTTTGCGTGAGTACATTTATAGATTTTGATTATATTTTCAATATACCAAATGATTATTAACATCAATGCGTTCCACACGATCATTCAATAATCTATTTGTAATATATTTATGCAGGTTTTATAAACGTGTCGGAATAAATATTGAATGCATTGATATCCAAGTATACGTGGATTATATAATATTATGCTTTGTTTACACAGACTTGTTTTGGTGATGAAGCATCTCCGTCAACAGATGGTGGCCAGCAACCAGTAGGTGGTGAGACCAATGTTGATGTGAAGAAACCCGAAATTCAGCAGCTAGCACGCGAATCATTAGCTCAGTACGATCTAAAATCGAGTAACGAAAATCTACATAAGGTTGTAGATATAAAATCTGCAACAGTACAGGTTGTCGCAGGCACCATGACCAGAATAACCTTCGAAGCAAAGATGACCTCTTGTGGTAGGGTCGACGTGGATAAACTAGAAACTTGCCCTATCTTAATAGGAGCCGCTACTAAAATATGTAAAGCTTCCATTTGGGATAGACCTTGGTTGGCAAATGGCAAGGAAATCACCATAAACTGTGAAGAGGCGCCGTCCACAGATGGTGGCCAGCGACTCGTAGGTGGTCAGACCAATGTTGATGTGAAGAAACCCGAAATTCAGCAGCTAGCACGCGAATCATTAGCTCAGTACGATCTAAAATCGAGTAACGAAAATCTACATAAGGTTGTAGATATAAAATCTGCAACAGTACAGGTTGTCGCAGGCACCATGACCAGAATAACCTTCGAAGTAAAGATGACCTCTTGTGGTAGGGTCGACGTGGATAAACTAGAAACTTGCCCTATCTTAATAGGAGCCGCTACTAAAATATGTAAAGCTTCCATTTGGGATAGACCTTGGTTGGAAAATGGCAAGGAAATCACCATAAACTGTGAAGAGGCACCATCGACAGATGGTGGCCAGCAACCACTAGGTGGCCAGCAACCAGTAGGTGGTGAAACCAAAGTTGATGTGAAGAAACCCGAAATTCAGCAGCTAGCACGCGAATCATTAGCTCAGTACGATCTAAAATCGAGTAACGAAAATCTACATAAGGTTGTAGATATAAAATCTGCAACAGTACAGGTCGTCGCAGGCACCATGACCAGAATAACCTTCGAAGCAAAGATGACCTCTTGTGGTAGGGTCGACGTGGATAAACTAGAAACTTGCCCTATCTTAATAGGAGCCGCTACTAAAATATGTAAAGCTTCCATTTGGGATAGACCTTGGTTGGAAAATGGCAAGGAAATCACCATAAACTGTGAAGAGGCACCATCGACAGATGGTGGCCAGCAACCAGTAGGTGGTGAGACCAAAGTTGATGTGAAGAAACCCGAAATTCAGCAGCTAGCACGCGAATCATTAGCTCAGTACGATCTAAGATCGAATAACGAAAATCTGCATAAGGTTGTTAAAATAAAATCTGCAACATCACAAGTTGTCGCAGGCACCATGACCAGAATAACCTTCGAAGCAAAGGAAACCTCTTGTGGTAGGGTCGACGTGGATGAATTAGAAACTTGCCCTATCTTAAGAGGAGCCGTTGCTAAACTATGTAAAGCTTCCATTTGGGATAGACCTTGGTTGGTTAATGGCAAGGAAATCACCGTAGACTGTAAATTGGCACGTCAGAAATACAGAAAATATTAAATGATAGAAAGATAAAGTATGCATAAATAGTCAATTTCATACACAAATATCTTATCGAAAAATTATCTATTATTATTATCTATTATTCCATTACAAACAAATTCTTTGTGTTTCAGTTATTATTTCCATAATTTTCCAAATCCGTTACATTATATGTATGTATATCATTTAGGTAAACTTTTCTTGGTTGATACTTTACATGTGCATAACTAAACGTTGTATATCAACGCCCTGGAGTAAATCTGTACTGTCACTATGGACAAATTGTAATAAATAAATATTATCTTTTTCTTGTCATATTTTTTAATTATTTAAAATTATCCAATGCATTCCTGTATTTTAAATAAAATCCTTTCGAAATCTACTATCTTGATGATTAAAAGCACTTCAATAAATGTAGGTATTCAAAAGCACTTCATATATTTAATTAGTCCTTCCGACAGATTAGACGTGTAATGATGATATTGAGTTAATTGATTTTTGATTTTTTTGATTAATCAAAAAAAATAAAAAAAAATAGAACCACGCCTATGGTGGATATCCATAACGTATTAAAAATACTTTCTCTTGTGCCATAATTAAGGAAGGGAGAAGTCTAATACGTTTGTATGGACAATCCAGCCCTCTTAATGATGAATGTGATTGTGAAATGAATGAATGCCTTTAGTTTGTATTGTACTCATACTTGTTCTTAAATTTATTTGCAATATTAAACAAAGTATATTTTTATTTAATTAATTTTTCTATTTTATATAAAGTTTATTTTTATTAATGTGACTTATTACTGTTTTTACTTTATCTATGTACGTAGTAGCAAATAGATCAAGTTTTGTGAACATAAGAAAATTTGAACTCGAAATTTTGACTGATTTGAACTCAGAATCGATCACTAATCACGTTTTCATGATCTAGAAAAAATGTGTGTGTATGTGTGTGTGTCAGTGTATTTAGGGATTTTTGAAAAACCGTTCGTCCTATATAATTGAAACTTAGTCTTATAATTTCACTAAAATTCTTTTCGATGCGACGTATTTTTTTCCAATTTTTAAGTTGACCGGAAATGGTACCTCCCCTTATATGTGTCCTCTTTTTTAAGTTTTTGAATTAAATAACCTGCCAAACCACTAATCAAATGGGACTGAATTTTTTTACATGTAATAGTAATTATAAATTTTTAAAATATGTTTTCCTAAACCGGAAGTATTACTTTTACGCTAGAAAATCGAGGTTTTTTTTATATTTTTCTCAGAAAAACTTCAGTTTATTGAACTGAAATTTCATATCTAGAAGTTTATGCTTAAATAAATGTTGGTAAGCATACGTCAACCGGAAGTGTCAGCTTACTCTCGTTCGATTTTTCTTCCACTATTTTTTTCGACCCCTTAAACATGTGTGCTCTTCACGTAGAAATCTTGTATTAATTTTTATTTAGCACTGCACCACTGTGAAAAGCATTCAATTGACTAAAGTCACGAAATATGCACGGAACAACTGGAACATAGACCGTGAACTGTGTTCAATCCATGTTTAGCATTTACCATTGTAAAACAACTCGGAAAAAATCAACCATCTAACACAAATAGTAACAGCAATCATTATTTTATCGTTGTATTAATATACAAAATGTAATAATAATATATGTATGTTAATATTAATATACAAAATTTATGATAATTTTGTTTGCATGCTATGTATTTGATCAACGGAAATAGTCTTAATTATGTATTGGATATCATTTTCACCTATTTCAGCTACGATCCTTTTAAGCCGGAGTAGATCTATTCATAAAATATACGCCATAAAGTATTTTTCTATTAATTTCATATTTAATGGATTTATTATAAATCATTCATTATTTAAAACATGTATAAAACACAAGTGCAATATACTATATTAGCCCGACTATAATACGAGTGCAATGCAATAAAATAAACATTTTGCCAATTGTTTTCTATTTCCTGTAAATTTGGTAAATGAATAAACGTAAATGTATTGTATTAGTCAATTGTAAAACATGGCATTTACAGATATATGTATGTATAATATGGGATAAGGGAGTAAAAAAGATTTTTGGTGAACATCTTCTAAATATGTACATACGAGTATTTATTAGGGTTTCTGTATTCCCGGACTTTTTCACAATATTTTGCGCAATATTTGTGGAGTTCGTCGTTTCTCCATATAATAAATCATATATGTATATAATATCGCTATTCCGTTTGTGTGTCTATCTGTCTATCTGAGATAACGCTCGCCGTACTATAATAATCGTTTTGATTCGACATACAAATGTACGTCACAGCTAAATCACTTCCAAAACGTATATACAATACAATAACAAAAGAAAAAAACTTCTATATACATACATATATGTATTGAAAATTTATTTATTTAATTAATCCATAAACTATTTTTTATATTGTTGACATGTGGCTAGGTATGTGTCTTTTACCTTTTTTTCATATTAAACAATTAAATATGAATTTTAGTCGTTAGCTAAATATCCTTCCTACCTACTATGTCACCACTATTTGAGATTGATTAATGTACAATAAAATTTGTGTACAATTCATAGATGTCTCGTCAATTTGCGAGTTTTTTAGTGTCTCGTAATTCAGCGACTGTAAAATAAATAAATAAAATGCTGCAATGTTTGTAATTGGCCAAGAAGGCGCATTGGGGTTACCTGTAAGGCCTTCCTGGTATATACATATGTAAAAAATAAATAAATAAAGTTAAAAGGTATTTGAAACAAATTAGACCGCGTGGGGATCGAACACATGACCGACGACACATTTATTTTTATTTTATAACTTAATATGCCAACACCCATGCGATGATATGTCATCGGGTACAACACTATGTAGTTCATTATAATCCTAAAAATTTACATTTATATTTTTTAATATTATATATTTTTTTGTAATAAATCCCAGAATTTAATTTATAAGAAAGCATTTTTTTTCTCAAATAAAAACTAAGTAAACGCTTGATTATTCTCACAAATTGGAGGTTAACTTATCAACGGTACGATCGGGACATTCAAGGCTGCCGAAATATGTGATAAAATCAAATCGAAACTATTCAAAGTAATTTCGTTTACTTTATAAATAGAAAACGCTTTCAATGGAGACGGGAAGTGTTCGAATATGTTATTGAAGTACTTTTGTATATTTTAATCTCTCATTTGGCATCGAACACGAATGTTAATGTACATATGTACATAATTTCTGAGAAATTTAGCAGAATCGGTTGATTATAATATCGAATGTGTAGTTCGTATGTATTTGCACGAGTGCTACGAATGTTGGAACGGGCTTATCTACGAAAGCCAGTCTATATTTCGTAGTGCTGGATATAATCCCTCGTTGTAGGAGAGAGCTGCACGTAAACTATGTATAGTCGGTTAAGTAGATTTGAGCCACGTCTTCGCAACCGATGACGTAGTGCGGCAAAGGGCGACGCGTTATGTTTTGTAAATATTTAATTTGATTCAATAATAATAACATGAACATCATCCTAGCTTTACCTAACGTTTGGGATTCAACTATTAAACCTCCCTTATAGACGCTTAAAGATCTATTCATACATGCACAGCACGGACAGCAAATAACAGCAGTAGCCAAGAAAAGCTATTCATACTATACAGCAGTGCATGTCACCGTAACGTATTAAGCAAAATTGGTTTTCTTCGACCACTGGAAATATTCACGTGACGTGACATGACGTGACGTCGTAGTAGCGAGTGCACACATACTAACGAAAGTGCGCATGCGCATATGAATGTTGATTTTTCCTTGGATTCGTCATATAGGGATAAACATAGTTTTTATACTAGAAATAAGGACAAATTAGTTGAAAGTAGAGTAAGAAAAAATAAGACAGCTGGGGGTGTTTTTTACAGGGGTGTGCTCATGTATAATGCCCTCCCTGAGTGCATTATACATGAGCACCCCCTTTAAGTAAGATAATATATATAAATAAATAAATAAATTCGGCCAAAACTTGTCTGAACGTACGCTGCTATATATGTAATATGAATAGAAGTAGTCTTTTCCGTGCACTGTTGTATGAACGTACGCTGCTGAATTGTATGATTAGAAACCATCGTTTATGTGACCTGAAAGCTAGACTAAGCTTTTTATAACAATCCTGAGGAGTGAGTAATATTCCAGAAGTTTTGGTTGGCTTCAAACTTTGGAATATTACTCTAACGAGAGGCTGAGAAAGTTACACTCCAGAACTTCTACCAATTCTGTACAGAACTAATGTGCTTGTGGAAAGACCAAGACCTTTTCAAAGACCATCCAACCACTAATCAATTTATTAGGCAACATATTTTGATTGATTCTAAGCTACAATAACTAATTTATAACATTTTTATTACAAGCCTCATATCAGCTTGCTTTCGATTTTTCGTCTGACGAAATTTGGGTTATTATCTACACTCTTCGGATCGTTTTCAAACTTTGCCATTTTGTTTGGTTTGGTCATCAATATATGTGGAAATCAAATCCGCCAGTACGATGGTGAAAAATAATCGTAATAGACACGTTTAAAAAATGCTCAATTTATATTTTCTTGACGTCTAATAGTAAGTTGGTGTATTTATCAGCGTAAGTTGGAGTATTGCTGTTTTTTTACTAATATTAAATAATGTAATACTTTAAACATAAAGTAACACAAAGTTTTGGGAATCTCCTTTTTTAAACTGTGCTGCATAAACTGTCATAGTCATTACAAGTGTTTATGTTTAGCAAACACTTAAATGTGGATGTAGATGAGATAAGGTACAGAACTGAGCTTTTATACAGCGTTTGTTAAACTGTGTCGATTTGCAATAAATAATCAAGTTTAATTGGAGATTTATAATTTGAATAATAGATCAGCTTGAATAAGAGTGATTTTGAGATGATTTGTGTAAATTTTGTATATTCCAACGGTATGTATGTACACACATACATAAACTCATAGCCGAGAAGCGTGGGAGGGGGGGGGGGAACGGTATAAAATGGTAGGAAATGGTACGTGGTGTAAGCGAAGCCTGCAAATTCCCATCTGCCTAGCGGTGACAAATTCGTCGACAAAATTCCCTATATATTTGTTAATATATTTTATCATTTTTTTATATATTTTTTTCTTGTAAAATATGTATTGATTTCCTGTAAAATAAATGTACTTATTAAAAGCACTATTACTTTTTATATATTATATAATTACTTTTTTTTTCACTAAATTAAATTTTCCCCCGGGCCAGAATTTTTTCTCATACTTAAACAAATGTTTATAGGAATCAAAGTCAAAAAATACACAGAAATCAATAGCTTGTGTATGAATCGTAGCTGATGACTTCGCTGAATCGAAAGATAAATCACAAAACTATAAGTTGTTAAGCAATTTATGTATTTTAAAATTTTATTTGACGTAATCTTATATATGTGGGATTTTATGTGTGTGAGTGAATTATGTAATGAGTAATGTTGAGGAGTGATGTACAAACAGTGGTACATATGAGTGTACACTGTTTGGGAGTTGGCAGAAGTGTGACGCCAACTGACAGTTGGTAGTAGAGCCGCTGGTCGGACGGCCACCGGTAGGTGCGAACGCGCACGTGTGTATACTTAATGTACAATAAACGTACATTGATGGACAAATATCGCATTTGATTATCTCTCCCGCAATCCTCCCTATATCTTCGAACTCTACATATATAAAACCGAAACGGCGTCTGTAACTCGTTTCTGATTGGCTGTCGTAAGAGTCGTTTCTAATTGGCTGGATTCATCAAAGACGGTTGTTAAATAATATCATTTTTTTTCGATTCAAATAAATTTAATAAGAAAACAAATGAAGATATTTTTCCTGGTTTTCATTTAATTTTTATTTACTGCACGAATCCGAGTAGCACCACTAGTATTTAAATAAATAAACCGGACATTGTTTAATAGAGTTTTTCTATATGCATTTGTGAGAAGGTAAAGTCTACGTACGACAAATCGTCTTAATAATTCCTACAAATTATTAACCCTTTGAATGCTGACCAACGCCTATCGGAGTTTTGCCAACAAGTCCATGAGCCTGAAATACGCCGATATGCGTTGTATTTTGAGTGTGTAAAAAATAAACAAGAATACTACCCGCTAAGCCTTTACAGGTAGCATTGAAAAAAACTTCATTGAACATGGGTCGTGTAATCCGTGCCAATGTTTATAAAGACTGGTTTCCACGAAATTTCTGAATTTATAACCATAGCAAAATTTTCCGGTGGAAATCCCTAACTGCCGAGTATTTTAGATTGTGGCTTAGCATTTAAATTCTGAGCATTACATTTTAACAACAATGAAAAAAATATGAACTATGTCATTAATAGACTTATTTTGTTTATTTTATATTGTTGCAAGATATATAAGAGAGTCTAAATGCACCTTTACAAAACTTGAAAACCTCGACAGTAGTTATCTAGGGTTTGCTTGGATTAGCTACAATTTTTATACCTGCTTTCTATTGCATTTCCAAATAATTCTAGTTGGAAATGTTGGCGAAATTTTCAGCGTGGCGGGCTTTCTACAGAAAAGAGTCAGCACTCAAAGGGTAAAGGTGATTTGTCTCTGAATTTTGTGCGAATGAAAGCATTAAAATCAGCTTAGGCAGATCTGGTCTGAAATTTTACAGCTCTCTCCGGTGAAATGGTCCCATTTTGGCCAATACCCAGGTAGGGGTTGAAACGCAATCCTACGGGTTTTCTCCACACTGTGGTTTCAAATTTAAATTAAACTTGAAAACCACCAAAGTTTAACGGATTTGGTGCACAAAGGCATGTTTCTTCAGGGAGTGTTTTCCTAACGATGTTTGTTTAACGAGTTTTCTTCAGCCGGGAACAAAGTATTATACCTTAGCCGCTCCCTAGGGAGTTCATCGTTGAACCCGTGAACGAGCTCTCGAGTGTTTCGGCTAATATTTAACGACAACAAGAGCAAAAATAATTGGCCGTGTGTGGATTTACTGCCAAGGAAAGAAGCCCTCCAGTCACAGCTGTTATTGGTGACTATGTTTAATATAAGTAGTGGTATTTGCGAAAAGTACAAAGCTAGACATCCTCATCCACGAAAAGACACCATTGGTACGCAGCATGTGTATTTTTAGACACTAATGTATATGTATCTACATGTAAAAAAACGTCAACACGCCACATCCATGCTATGACATCCAGGTCGAAATTGGCCCCCTGAAGTGTTTTCGGTGATATTTGTTGCTTAAACAGTTGGTTGACAAATATGCATGTTTTTATTTTTATTTTTTATTTCATAGAACACGAACACTCGCCTTTACAGATCGCTCCAAAGCGACGAGTGTACTTATACAAATACATTACAATAATAAAATTAGTACAAACATCATCCACAGTGACATATATGGAGAAATTTTTGCTGCATTTTATTATAGAAATTGGCGAACCTCAAGACGCTGAATAACTTAAGATTAGCAAGAGAAATAGGAAGGAGATATATTACAACATTATATACATATATATAATATCGCTATTATGTGTGTCTGTCTGAGATAACGCTCGCCGTACTATACTAGTCATTTCTATAACAAAAGAAAAAAACTTCTATATATATAAATATATATATATATATATATATATATATACATATATGTACATACATCCTACCAATATTTCCTCTAGACAAAAGGCGGCTCTAAGTATCTGAGTGCTTACCGCCATCTATTGAAAATTTATTTAATTAATTATTGGTGTTTTATATTGTTTACATGTAGGTAGGTAGTTTTTACCATTTTTTTTAAATTAAATATTTATGAAAAAAATTCGACCGGATGCGGATCGAACACAATATTAACCCATTTCTTTTAATTTGTAAAAAAATAGGCACCTTTGGCACTCTAATCTAAAATTTTGAACAGCTTTTGGCGCTCTAATTTTAAATTTTAAAGCGCCTTTGGCGCATCGTGCGTCGCCCTAGCTTACTTAGTGCCTCCTTAGCCCCCCCTAAAACTGGCACTGCTAATTAATTAATTAATTCAGCTTCTGGAAATACAGTGATTTATGTAATAGTAAAATGCTGCATCGTTGGTAATAAATTGTCCAGGAAAGCGCATTGAGCTCTTCCTGTCAAACCTTCCTGGTATATACATATATCTATGTAAAAATAAAATAAAAATATATACATATATGATGATCTATCTATGTATATACGTATATAAAATCGTATAGAAACCCCTAAACCACTAAACCGATTACGATGAAACTTTCAGGATTTGTTGTATGCATGTCCGGGAAGATTACTGTGAAAAAAAATCACCCAAAAACGGAAAAGAAAACGGGAAAAACGGGAATGAGTGTCATTAGCCAGCAGCTTGGCTTAGTGGTAGCGTATATATTTAGCACCACTGAGGTCAAAGGTTCGAGTCCTCGCCATCTGCTAGTTAGATTTGGGGGTTTTGTGACTCCAAATCGATCGTTTCTCTATCAGAGTTAGCCAATTTTGTCTGATCATTGCTGAAACGGTTCCAGAAAATTGGTATTTGATATATTCCTATTGTCACAAAAATCTGCCTGTGTATAATTTGTAATAATTATGCACAGTAATCTGAAATCTATAGATATCTCTATAGACATCTCTATAATTTCGTATTTATTATATGTATGTATAAAAATTGGGTCTACGTGACGAGCCAGAATGTTAAATTACAGAAAACACAAATATCAGAAGACAAAGATCGAAAATCGAAAGATCTTAAGATGAAAGATCAAAAAAAAGGGTGCATGGTAAATGGTACATACTCACTTAATTTGCGCGAGCAGGGTATAAGAGGAACAAGAGGAACAGGCTTTTCCTCCCGTATTCTGCGCGCGCACATTAATACGGGAGGAAAAGCCTGTTCCTCTTGTTCCTGTTGTATCCTGCTCGCGCAAATTAAGTGAGTATATGCCGTTTACCATGCACCCTTTTTTATCTTTCGACTTAAGATCTTTCGATTTTCGATCTTTGCCTTCCGATATTTGTTTTCTGTAATTTAACATTCTGGCTCGTCACGGAGACCGATAAAATTGTACACAAAAAAAAATCTAAAAATAATCCATAGATGTCTCTATGATTATTATTTCTTATTAATTGTTATATGCGATATATTCTGATTGTATATGTATTACTGTATTTCTGATTGTTTATGTATTCTGTATTTCGCTAACGTAAACCCGTCTGTAATGACGAGTGTATATTGATTTGTAACAATAAAAAAAAATGATAAAAAAAATAAAAAATTGCAACGCAATAATTTGAAATGTATTCGCTGCCTGCGTTTTTCCGACGATTGGGAACGGGAACGAGAACCGGAACGGGAACTTGTTATTGTGGCATTGCAACGCATGCCGGGTTCAGCTAGTAATTTATATTTAAAAAATCAGAGTCGGAGTCGTGAACAAATGTTTGAGTGAAACATAAAAAGACAGTCAAAAGCATTAGAAAGCAGCAGTATGCACTTTTCATTACCCCTTTCGTTACTTTGTTTGGGATAATGCTGTCCATTAAAGTTCATCGTTGAGTCGTTGAATAAAGAAAATGTAGGAGAAGGGGTTGAAACGAGTGGGAAATATTCGGCGCCACTGTGTGTAGTCTGAGGGGGGCGGCTGGGTCTGTTTGTGGGGATCGATTGGGCGGAGAGGTGGACGCAGGGGCTGAGGGGCTGAGGGGTGATCGGGAGAATGGGGGATGCTCCGGTTGTGGGCCTCCTCAGTGAGGCGCCGTCCGCTGAGGCCGCAGTCGCCCCCATGGAGGAGGCCGCAGCCCCCGCGGCTGCGCCCCCCCGCCATCAGCCAGACGCGACTCCTCACGATGCGACTCCTCACGACGTCCACATGGTCGATCACAATGGACGTCAGGTACACACACACACACACACACACACACACCATATGACTCCATATATTTATTCACTTTACACTTTATGCACGTTTCAATTTTAAGGTTTGGGTTGTTTTGTTTTATGCAAAAAGGTCTCCCCGAAGACACTTTGAATATCCAATATCCGGAATTCCCAGAACTTGTATAGAGAGAAGTCAGTAGAGTAATTTTAAAAATGATTCAAACGAATAATAATAATTTAACAATTTCAATATAAGATTCTGCTGTATATGTACATATAATTTGAATTGAAACAAAAGAACTTTCTAATTGAATTTTATTTGAAATTATTTTAAACAAACAAAACTTTAAACAAACTACATTACAATAGTGCTGATTTTTAAATGCTTTTTATTATTACTAAATTATGTTCACAATACATCTTATATGTATTTTAATAGCTACTGATCTGCTGATCATTTTCTATTTTACAATTTTAATTTAATTTTGTTAGTAATCATAGTATTATATTATTCTTATGTTAATGTACAGCATAATAGGCGAAAAGAGCTCAAAAACATATTTACAATTCTTATAAACGCTCATAATACATCTAATACATAATATTAATTAAAGACTCTCTAAAGTCGATGGTGTAAAGGTGATTTTGTTTAAGTAATCAGTGTTTATATCTGAAGGGTATATACATTTTGTTGTAATCATCGAGACTCTTCACAAGTGTGTTAGTATGGTTATTAGTGATTCTGTCATAGAATCTACTGGTTAGTTTGTTAGTAATGTCTGTAATAAACAGAATATTATATATGGCATGCAGTTTTTTCAAGTTCGTATATATTGGTGTGTTATAAATTATTTTTAGGGATTTATTTTGTATTATTTGGAGCTTGGAAAGGTTGGCATTTGAGACGTTATTACAATTAGTGTTTATAAAGTAAATTAGTAAAATGTTTCAAATTATCTAAAAGTGGTGCAGATTGCAGTATTTTACGATAGTTTAAGTTAACGTTACATATTAATAGCCAGCAGTATGGCTCGGTTGTTGAGTTTATGTTTAGCACCGAGCGGTTACCGGGTTCGATCCCGGGATAATATTTAATACTGCTGGTCAGCCTTGGATATTTGTGCTCCAGGTCGATCGTTTCCTATTAGAGTTTGCCAATTTATCTGATTTTCATTGTTGAAGCGGTTCCCGAAATTGGCATAAATATGTGAATTTGATTTAACAAACCTTTAAACATTACATAGTTACATACAAACATACAAAGTTCAAAGAAAACAAACGTAACTTCAAATCTTTTTTATTGGAAACAATCTATGTATAATTTATTGAAATTCTCTTCTAACATTTTGCCTTGAGATTTTTTTATTGGGATTGAACTACTAAAGTTGGGATTATGCAATAATACATATTGTATAAAAGTACTCGAATCGTGGTTTTATTTAAGATTATCGTATTTTAAATAATCCTAAATAATTAACCAGCATCATAGATCAGTGGTTAGCATGTAATGCTTTCAATCACGGGTCCTATCCCTGGATTTGTTGCTAGCCAGAACTTGGCTATGTGACTTCAAATATAATATTTAACAAAAGGCGAAATTTTGTCGATTTACTGGTATATGGGTTTACCGGTCTACCGGTTTGCAATCCCTAGACGGAAATATGTTATTTCTCTTTGACTTAATTTACAAATTGTTTTCACTTATTTTAATTCAATATGTCCAGAATCTTGGAAATGCAGAATAAACAGGCCATCAGTATTTTTAAATATTGTTAATCGAACAGTGGACGATATAACGGCTCATACATATGTATGTATGTAGATAAGTGGTTAGCGTTATGCGGTCACGAGATCCACTCCTGGCTTTGCTGTTGTCTAAATTTTGGATATGCGACTCCAAGGCCGATCGTTTCCTTTCAAAGTTTGCCAATTTATCTGATTTCAATGGAAACGGTTCCAAAAAATTGACAATCTTGGCCTATTTCTCGCAAAATTGAATATATTTTTCTAATGGTTATTTTACAATGCCAAAATATTTTATTCGATGCATAACGCGAGATTGTTTAATGCACCGAAAATACTGCAAAATTTTAATGCACAAACATTTTTTTTAAGATGCGAAGAATTTTTCTCAGTGTACATACAGTTAAATAGCACACTTTATTTTTGATTCTTCTTTATATTCTGATTTTACCACTCAAAAGTCCAAATATAAAAATACTGTTCTTGTTCTATTAATTAAAGGTGTATATACAGTACCGGTAATTGAAATCGCATCACTTTCAATTGTTCAATGTTTTCGTTTTTTTTTAAATAAATGTAGTTATACACGAGTTTCTTTAGTTTTATTATTTGATTTAAACTATTTAACATGTTTTACGATTAAAAAATTATTTATATTTTTAAATTAAGACGAGATACGAATTAAACAAAAAAACATGCACAATAGGATAATTTTTTTCAAATGTCTCAAATAATATTACAGTACATATTATTTTTCTATGAATTAAAATACAAAGGCAATCGACACAATACAATAATAAATAATAATCCAATATTTAGAAGACCCTCCTTTTGCTTTTATGAAGGCCTCAACACGTGCCCGCATGGACAATACGTTTTTTTTTAGCATTTCGTCCGAAATTTCTTGAAACCATACATTTTCAATGGGTGCACCTCACGAGATCGAATTAGAAATGCACGAAAATCCAAATATCGGAAGGCAAAGATCGAAAATCGAAAGATCTTAAGTCGAAAGATAAAAAAGGGTGCATGGTAAACGGTACATACTCACGTACATACTTACTTGATTTGCGCGAGCAGGATACAACAGGAACAAGAGGAACAGGCTTTTCCTCCCGTATTCTGCGCGCGCACATTAATACGGGAGGAAAAGCCTGTTCCTCTTGTTCCTGTTGTATCCTGCTCGCGCAAATTAAGTGAGGATGTACCGTTTACCATGCACCCTTTTTTTTGATCTTTCGACATAAGATCTTTCGATTTTCGATCTTTGCCTTCCGATATTTGGTTTTTCGTGCATTTCTAATTCGAACTCATAATTAATCCCACGGTGTTGTTTTTGTTCCCTTTGCTTTATAATGGCTCATAAATTTTACGATAGGGTGTAATTCGGGACTATTTTCTGAGCATTGTAGTGAAGAATACCTACTTTATCTGTATACATATTGATGTATCGTAAATTTGGTTTAATAAGTTTAAAGTGGTTCGATTCATTTCTATATATTTGTATATATAACTTCTATTGTATTATGAACTTGAAATATATTAGGAACAAACTCAAAATTGAATAGTAAAGCATTGACATAGAATTAAAGCGTCATTTGTTAGGATTGATCGATTTATAATGCAAAAAGATACCGTACAATATTTCAGTTGTGTTTCCATTGACGATGAAAATGATATTTATACAATAGGGCGTAATTGGAAAATGATTTGTGTGGAAAAGGTTTGAGTGTGACGCTTTCGTTTTTCATTTCGATGTACGTTCGATAAAGAAAGAACATTTTTTTTAATGCAATGATTTAGTGAAAATTTCGTCGTGTTGAAACTCAATTGAGAAATTTTCACCAATGTCAGATATTATCTTTCTAGCGTTTATTTTAAATCTGAGTGATATGCGTGCGCGTGTTATGAATAATTTTTTATTTTCGCTTAAAACGGAAAACGTGTCGAGTTAAAAATTCATTCGTAGGCTCGGTTGTGACGAAAGCTCGAGTGATTGAGAAGGCTTTTTTGTAAAATTTTAGCGTAGACTTTGAGGATTGTAATTTTATTTTTTATTTTATTTTTTCAAATAATTCGCAGAAACTATGAACCCAGATATACATCGGAGTCGTTGGATGGATTATAAACATTTTTGCAATAATTTTTATCTGATTTCAAAAAGTATGCTTTGGGTATATTCATTTAATTATTTCTACACCATTAAGCTTACACTTTTCATATTCGTTTAATTCCGGAAGCGTCTGGAAATTTAAAGCTTGAGCTATTAATAAAAGCGCTCTCTAATGTGATATTTATTATTTATTTTTTACATATATACTAGGAAGGCAATCCCAATGCGCCTTTCTGGCCAATTACAAACATTGCAGATTTTTTTTATTATACAAGTCGCCGAATTTACATTAGAGAGCATAAATTTGATTGTACATTAATCAATCTCAAATAGTGGTGACATAGTAGGTAGGAAGGATATTTAGCCAATTTTACCGGGAAACGTTTCAACAATGAAATCAGAGAAAATTGGCAAACTCTGATAGGAAAAAACTCTAATGGAATAAAAAATATCGAGGTTTGACCAGCAGCACTACAGATATACTCAGAAAAATTCTTTTCAATCGAGGTCAGCTCATGGGATCGAACCCGGTGCCTCTCGACGCTAAGCAGAAGCTAAACGACCGAGATATGCTGCTGGCTATATGAATGGAAATTGTGGACTAGTGGTTAGAATATTATGCTTTCGAGCAGAGTGGTCACGGTTCGATTCCCACTAGTAGCTGTTGGCCAAACCTTAGTTTGTGACTCCAGATCGATCGTTTCCTATTAGAGTTTGCCAATTTTTCTGATTTTCATCGAAACGGTTCCCTTAAATTGGCATCTCCTTTCCAATTTCTTTTGCAAATCTCAATTTATTCAGCGTCTTGAGGTTCACTAATTTCTATAATAAAATGCTGCAAAAGTTTCTCTATATATGTCACTGTGGGTGATGTTTGTATGAATTCGCATTGTATACAATGCTTGTATTAATTGCATTATTGTATTGTATCTGTATTAGTACACTCGTCGCTTTGGAGCGATCTGTAAAGGCGAGTGTACATGTTCGATTGAAATAAAATAAAATAAAATATATACAGAAAGAATGAGCCAACGAAATTGAATGAGATCAATTTAAAGATATAACAACAGTTGAATTTGAATATTTTATATGCAAATATTAAACTAGCCAAATTGCATGGCGTTTCTCGGACGGGTAAGAGTTGGAAAAAGTATATACATACATACATACATATGTGGCTGAAGTTGATATAATTTGGCAGTTTTAAATTGAAAACTGTATATTTGCATACCAATAAAGCAAATGAATAATTATTAATATTAATATTATACATATGTATTTGTATGCTCGGGTTGAAGTTGGAAAAAATATATAAAAATGAACTTTATTGTATAATTTTAGAACTTACGGTCTAACTTAGAGTACAATGAGATATTTTACAAAATTTGTCAGTTTTAAATTTAAAACTGTAGATTCGTATAGCAGAAAATAAAACATACAACATCTGGAAGACCAAGCTTTGCTCGTCTAAAGAGGCAGAGGCCATACAAAATTTGTTTAAATTTTAAGAAAACCAGCAGAATAGACTAGTGGTTAGCATATAATATATTAAACAGAGTGGTCACGGGTTCAAATCTCATTGGCTTCTGCTGGCCAGACCATGGATTTGTGACTCCAGGTTGTGACTCCGTCTCCTATTAGAGTTTGCCAATTTATCTGATTTCCAATGAAACGGTTCCAACAATTTGCAACCTTACCGATTTTCTTGCAAAATCTCGAGGTTTCAGTAATCTCAAATTTCGCTGAATTGTATAAAATGCTGCAAATTTACAAATTTGACCATAGATGTCTCTGTGGATATTAATTGATATGTATTTATGTACTTTGTATAATACTTATAATATTTTTATCAAATGTACAATGTTTCTGGCCAGGAAGGTGCATCGGGGTTACCTGTAAGGCCTTCCTGGTATTAATTAAAGACTAAATAAAATAGTCTTGTTTTCGAGACAAAAATTGTCTGAAAAAAATTGATTGAAAACAAGATTAGCTCATTTAATAATATATAATGCTTAGAATTGAAAAAAAAAAAATTTCCGAGTATTTTATAGCATTCCAATATTAAATTTCATGGTCCCGACTAGAAAAAATTAAACTTGTTACATATATTTTTATTTATTTATATATATTTTAGCTATCAAGCTAATTTTAATATAAATAATATTATATGAAGTTAAAAATCAATAAGCAATTTTAAAATTGAAGCGGCTCTTTTTTTTCGTAATGACTACAATTTAGACTTGAATAATTTACACACTGATGAAATTTCTTCAAATTATTACGAAAGCGATTTCCTATTGATTTCCAGTCTTAAAACACACGAAAATACTGTCCAATATTATTTTTACATCTGCACATAAATTGCCTCAAAGGGAAAATTAACCTTTGATCCTTCAGAGCGTGAAAATTTCGCACACATCGGGGACGGGTTCAGACGAAAGTTTTCCATCGCAGAATTCCCCATTTCCACATGGGAATTTTCCATCCTGCACGTACATATGTAGTTTAATTACCCAAGAGTGGTTTTACGCAAAAATAAAAACACAATTAAAATCCACTCAAACGTATAGTTATATATGTATTTTAAAGTGATAGCATTCATATATCTAAAAGCCTTAGCGTGAAATGAACGAGGGCGTGTTTTCCGGCTTCGGTTTCACCCTTCGTTCATCACTTCAATGGTTCTCAATTAGGGTTATTACACACGGATAATATTGTACTCTTTTATTATTATTAGTCACGTTTCGATGGATATATTATATCCACACTATTGCCCTCGATCGCTGCTCTGAAATTACGACGCCATTTCGAACCAATGGCAAATTTATGTGCGCCCTTCATTTGAATGTCAAAAGACTTGGCATTCTGAAAATAACTTACATACACTACAGATACCCAGATGGAATATATTGAACGGTTTTTTTTCTTCTGGTTTTATTATCGCGGTATGGATTTTGGCTTATTGCCGCGTCTGACAATTCGCTGCCGAATTTCCATGCCCCCGATTTTTCGGTTCGATGTATGGAAAAGTGATATTTTTCACGTGAGGAAAATTAAGGCAACCCTTCTCAATATTGTCGATGTGAGACATCTAAACTTCGCACACAAGAAAACGACGGGAAATGTAGATTTTTCGCGACGTTGGTAATTACGTAGAAGCGCGCGGAAAAAATATCCTCGTCGCCATAAATCCGAATAAAAGAAGTTGCGTTTCATAAATCTGAAATTTCTGTGCAAAATTTTATTTATGGCTCTTTGCCGGAATATTTCAGCATTATACATTTGTGTTCTGTATAAATGGCTTAATAATAAACGAGTTTCAAAGATGGTGACGTCAGTTTGTTGAATTTTCGTTAAATTTTCACGAGATTATGCCTGTAGAATATTAAAGATGTTTTTGAGTCAGTGTTATATTATTTAAGCTAATAGCTATACCTAAAAATGAATACGATAAGATTTACTTTTCATTGACAAGTTGACGTAGAAATCTGTCAGAAATATGTCAAAATATTTATTTTTAAATTATTTTGACATATTTCCACTGATCGTCAGTGAAAACAAAAAGGAAAAACTTTTCTAAAATTAGAGAGCGTTGTTACAATTTTTATATTGTATTTTTATTTTTATTTTTACATAGATATATACCAGGAAGGCTTGACAGGAAGACCCTAATGCGCTTTCCTGGACAATTAATTACAAACAATGCAGCATTTTATTATTACATAAATCACTGTATCTCCAGAATTTGATAATTTGATCTCCAGAAGAAGAACACGAAGTAACAATTAATTAATTAATAAATCACAGAATTAATCCATTGATACATTTAGATTTTGATTTTGTACATAATTTTTACCAATTATACACACAATAAATACAGAGTTTTTGTGACTGTAGGAAAGATGATTTTTTGCCAATTTTGAAGAACCGAATCAGATAACATTGACAAACTCTGGTAAGAAACGATCGATTTGGAGTCACAAATACTCCCAAATCTAACCAGCAGTATGACGGATCAAAACCACTGATCATTTGGTGCTAAACATACACACTACCATTAAGCCATACTGCTGGCTTTATGGTATATATAATAAATAGTCTTCGGCGTTGACTGGGTGCTTTTCAAACAACAACAGACCGCTCCATTAACCTTTCCCTTACGGTGCCAAAAACATCCGCGCGCTCCGATGATATGTATTTTGTACACATAAATTGACGTAATTCGTAATTATATTACGGAAGAATACAAAAATTCTGAACCTCGTATCTATTACATTTCATATCGATATTCCCATTATTAGAGTCGAGTTGTAGTAAATACATATCACAGGGGAGGAAAGGTTAAGGGCGCTACAGATGCTCTGGAATATCGGAGCGGTATGTCTTGCGGCGACCGATGTTGACGCAGACCGTAACGTGTGTAGGAACATTCACCGTCAGGTCGAAGCGCATTCAGTACGTCGCACGTCGAACAAAATTCTGTTCGTTCACCGCACGGTCTAACAAAAGACATACCGCTCCAATATTCCAGAGCGTCTGTGGCGCCCTTTAGTGTTCAAGGCACAAAAAAGTATGGTTGACAATAGTAAATCATTTTTCGTGCGAAAAGCATCGACCGAACGCCTACCTCTAATCATATATAGGTTTTTCATTCCAAATTGACCCTTTTTCATTTCAAATTTACCCTTTTTCATTTAAAACTAAGCGGTTTTAATATGTAATACTAAATTTTGAATATTCGGTAAATTTCTTAATATAGGTAAAAGCTTTGTAAAAAATGACCTATAAAAAAATATAAATCTAAATAATAACAAAGATATGAAATAGGATATAATTTTTTTTTGAAAACACCTCTAAGAGGGCTGGACTCCAGTGCCTTGTCCATACAAATTGATTTCGAGCAATTCACTTTTGAGAATTTATCCTAGAACCAGTTATAATAATACCTTTCGCTCATTTCTAACATTTCGCTCGAAAACTATAAGCGATATAAATTAATCGCTTAACAATTGCCAAGCTAAAAAAATACATACATGAAAACACGCTCAAGCGTAATAAATTTCATCTACACATTTTATATTTGCTATGAATTTAATTTCGCCGAAAAAATGTCCGATTACCATCTTTTCATATTCGAAGGCAGTTTCTATCGACCTTTAACTTTTAATTGTGTGTTGCGCATGAAAGGCTTCACCGTTCCAAAATTTATGGTGATCGTTTCAGCATTTTTTTTCAAACATTTCAGCGAAAGGCATGTACGTATGAATGTGGCCTTCTGTTAAACCACCAGCTGGAATTTTATTGGAAGTCTCATAAGTGCCAAATACAAAGCACGCCCTTGAACGCTTTATCGTACTCGAAGGACTTCGTTTTTTATTAATACGTGTTTTTTCTCCACTCGGTTTCAGAATTGATCTAATTTATTTTCAGTACGTGGTAGGTAGGCACGGGGGCTACGCTAATTACACTTTCGCCTTAGATTAATGTTATACAACACGTGAGAATGTCATTTTGATTTACGATCTTGGATTTATTAAAATACGAACCTTCGCATATCGCAAGCGGCAGTGTGGTTTGCAAAATGCGATTTGTCAAAAATGTGTAAACTTGACATGCGTGTGAAGAAATTTGTTAACGGTTTCAGCTATAATTTTCACGACATTCTTACTACTCGTTTTTGTATATTGAATTACAAACAGAATTCCCAGCTATTTCCTTTCCTTAAAAGACATCTTGAGAATGTAATCTATTTAGTAAGTGGCATGCTTTATTTCAAGTTGTTCTTTTTCCCTTTACAACAAATCCATACACTTGTTTCTTAGTGAAGATATATATGTATATACCTTATCATACATATATATATATATATATATATATATATATATATATATATATATATATATATATATATATATATATATATATATATATATATATATATAATAACGCTATTCTGTGTGTCTGTGTAAGATAACAGTCGTTTCGATTCAACATACATATGTATTTACATTACAGCTAAAACACTGTAAAGTAGTCGTAAACTCAAATGCATGGAAATTTCCGGAATATAATTGATTTTTCTTCGTAGGAATTGGAAGCTCTTTAAATATTGAGGCCACATACCTACGTTTTATTATGGTTTTAAAATGTTTGTAATATGTCGTTTCTAATGAATTTGTTTGCGAAATTTGCAACGGTTTGACAAGCTTTTGGATTTTTAAGCTAAAACAAATGCCCGGGCCTCTGTTGTATGCTGTTGGTCAGACCTCGATTTGTGACTCCAGGTTGATCGTTTCCTATCAGAGTTTGCCAATTTTCTCTGATTTCATTGTTGAAACGGTTCCCGGAAAAAAATTGGCTGAATTGGCTGAAAAATTTGAAACTGAAAAATACTACAAATGAAAGATAAAATACCCGCCTATAGATTCCAATATTCATTTTGAACAGGAAATTGACAAATTTTGAGACATCGACCGAACAACACCAAGATATAGAAAAATCGCTCGATTTAAAAAACACATACAAATCTCCGAATCTCGAGCCAATCAACATTTTTTATAACCAGATTCGTGTTAACTGGGCATAGATCTATTATATAATAAAAGTCATATCTCGTCTCTGAACCATTTTTCGTGTCGAAAAGTGTTATTGGTAGCTTATATAGTTTAATATTACATTTAAAATCCGCCCAGTGGAATTGGTAAAGTATGCTTTCATGAGATAGAAACACTACCACAAGAATATTTATTGAACGGTTATACGTTTATAATTGATTAGTACAAATTTCACATTTCAATTTCAGTGTACAATTATGACACCTATAAACACTATCGTATGTACAAGTGCTCTAAGTAAATTTGAAATGTATTATAGATATCGACTGGCAGCTGGGTGTGTTGTATGCCATGTTATTGGCTACGAACAAACAGTAGCGTTCACAAAGCTTCATTGACAGTCGTTACACTTCTGGTCACGTCACTTCTGGTCGCCTCCCCGGTGCTATTTTTAATATCCAGCGTTCCAGCCAACGAACAACCATACAGAGATTGCACCATAGTTGTGAGTACATCAAATAGAAAAGTAATATTTCCAATCAGTATCTATGTATAATAAGAGGCAACTTGGAAAATTGAACCGATTTTATGGTTGCAGGAAGAGGAAGACTGTTTTGCGGAGAAGAACTTGGACGCACCAATCTCCATTTGTGACACGTCAGAATGTAAAGACATAGCTCGACGTATACAATTTTCAATTTCTTGGGATCACGATCCATGCAGGTGAATCTATTTAGTATTGAGGATCAGTAATTACATGTCATAGTACTTTTGAGATTCTCTACTGTGTCAAAATCATTTGTTACGGGGACAAGTAGGAGATGGCATAATTTATATACAATTTCAATGTTTATATTTTATTTATCAAAGGAGTTTGTGTAAACGAGATTTATGCAGACATGTTTTGAGATGCATGATACAAGTCAAATTACTAGTTACATTAGATATACTACCCGTTTGGTAGTATAATCTCAAGTTGGGTTCAATATGGCTTACATGACTATTTATACAATAAAGATAATGATTTTAACCAATGACAAACTTATAGTAAAACAACTGGTGATTAAGATATAAAGCGGCATTCGTGCGTAAGACAGTTTTAGTATTTGATTTATGTATCCTTTGAGAGTATCGAGTAATGGTTGAGTAGATAGATAAAGAGGGATAATAATATTTTAGGGTAACACGAGTCGTGAGACAAAAATGCAGTTGCAGCAATATTTAGATTTTGAAAGTCTCATAAATAATAAGAAATAACCTTAAAGGAAAATATCAATTGAACGTGCGTTTAAATAATTAAGATTAGATTATACGTGAGAATAAAGAGTAATATAAATACATACATACATAGGTTGTAAGATCTTTACCACATAACATATTATTTATGTACGTAATCATGTTGATTTTTTAGGGATTTTTATAAATTTGCTTGTGGTGGTTGGTCTGAATCTCACAAAACTAGGAATAGAAGACTGCGGCCGGCTTTCGGGATGGATCTTAGCTTTACATCCATACAAACAAACGTCCATTTACAAATTCAACGTAATAGAAAACGATCTGTTTATAACTATCAATATTTAATAGAATCATTGTATTAAAAAATTTCAAAACCATTTCAGAATTGCTTTCTATGAATGCCACAAGCGGACGGTTCAAAAAATTAGGAAAATTTTACTCTAGCTGTTTGATGTCGTTCAATAAACCGGTCGACATGTCGCCTAGTAAGTTCATACTATTATAGTGAATAAATTAATATAATATTATTTAAAAGCATTTCTATTTGGAATATTACATACATAATTTATTGCAATTTTAGTGTATATGGTGCTGGATAAGTTGGGTGGTTATTTGCCACCGGGTTCGTTGGGTCCCAATGACGTAACATCTCTAATTGTTGGAATAATTAAAGCAAATGGTGCTCCACTCATAGATATATATTTAGACAGGGATGTTCATAATAAATCAGCTTATTCTATTGTCGTCGATCTGCCACGAGATACTACGAGTCATCGGTCGTTCTATTCAAACGCTTTCGATGTACGCTACATTCGAATATGTACATGTAAAATTAAGATAAATGTATAAATGTAATGAAAGTATTTTATTACAGCCATCAAATTCGTTTTATTCGAGATATAAAGTCAAGAATTTCAAAGGGTCGAGACGGAGACGGGATATTCATAAAGAAAGTATATATTACACGTATTTAAAGGTAAGAATTTGGCGTTTAAACTTGTTATCGTGTTGTAACATCGTAGATATTTTAAAATGTGATGCGATTTTAGGGCAAAAGGAGGGAAACTAAACTGTTTGGTTTGGAAAGAGTTGTGGCGGGTATGTTACCTAAGGGAATATCTGCGAGGGAAAAGGCCAATGATATTCAACAAATCTTATTGTTTGCTACTACTGCTGAACAGGTCAATTGAAAATTGATTGCATAGTATAATTATAATATAATATGAATTTTTCAAATGATTTTATGTGTATTTTTATTACATTTTTAGCTGCAACCAAGAGCGAAGGAATTGAAGGAACATTTATTTGATCCTGCTAATACTAAACCATATACTATTGAAATGCTACAAGAATCATTTCCTTTTGTAAGTGTTTAAAAATTAAACATGATTATTCTCATTCTATTATGAATATATTACCTTAGTGTAGATTGCTATTGGTATTTTAAAAGGGTATTTGAGTTTATTTTTATGAAATGATGTTACTAATATGTTTTCCATCAATATTTGTTTGTTTTTTGTATGATATAGGTTTTTCATTTCAAATTGACATTGAAAAGGGGTGAATTTGAAATGAAAAAGGTAAATTTGAAATGAAAAGGGATAAATCTGGATTGAAAAATCTGTATAAGAATGTTGTTTGACACTTGCAAGCATAACGAATAGGTCAAAGATATTACATTTTATCAATAGAACTAATCTAGAAAATAGTAAAATTTAGATTTAGAAAGGTTATACAAATACTATCAATCCAAATTCAGTTTTAACTGTTACTACAAACCTAAGTTTAGATTCTATATCGCTAATTTAACTAAAAATAAATTTTTTACAGTTAACATGGAAAAATTTATTCCGAGACCTTTTGACAGAAGAAAATATGAAAAATAAAAAAATATATGTGATCAGTAGACAATATTTACAATCCGTTTCTGATATGATATCAAGATTTCAAAAAAGGTAAAAACCACACCAGACTAATTTATGCATTGCAATATTATTCTTATTGACTTTAATTTACAGAGTAATTCAAAATGCCTTGCTCGCCATGTTTGCTCGAGATTTTCTCTACGTCATATCCAACCATACAGAAGCCTCTGATGAAAAATACCAATTTTGCACTCACGTTACTACAAAGGCTTTTCCGCCAGCTGTAGCAGCTCTATACTTAACGCAATACACAAAAAACTACCTGGATGACTTGCACACAAAAGTAAGCACATGTGTAGTTAATTTGAAATGTTCTGATGGAACATCACCAGCTTGTAATTTGAGAGATTTTAGTGTTAGGGTATTTGAAATGACTGTTTAATTTTAAAATGTGCTTAGCGATATCTTGCAGGCGGCCGAAATGTTTTTACAATTGAAACGCGCCCTGTTTGGACGAGTTGAAAAAGTTACTTGGCTGGATTCAGAAACCAAATGGAAGACCATGGAGAAATTATCAGCGATGACTGCTCACTTTATCGCCTGGCCATCATTGAGGAATCGTACATACGTTGATGAAATGTTAACAACGGTAATTTCTTTGTCATATCTAATCCTTCTTAATTTTATCCTTTGTGAGTACTTTGCGAATTGAAATATCTCAAAATGTCTGTGGGTCAGTTTCAAAGACTTTAATTTATTTCTGTAAACTGGATCCTGGATCCAAAACTCTTCATTGTGTCTTAGCCTGTAATTTATCTTTTAGCTGTTTAGCTATTTTTGGCAGTTCAAGTCTTCCAAATTGAAATAATGTACATTTAAATAAATGTCAATGTTTGAATTTCATAGCTAAATATCACAGACGACTTTTTTGAGAACATAATATGGAGATATCACGAGTTAAAGGAGACTCAGATGGGGATGCAAGACTCTCAACTAGTGAACCTATCGTGGCCTTATCCGTTCGTCGTAAACGCTTTCTACGAAACTGATGACAATTCGATTGGTATTATCCTAATTTGGATTCTAAACATTGTAAAATTGATAGTTGAGTGTTAAAGTTTCACGTTTTGTTGCAGTTGTGCCTCTTGCACTGTTGACCCAACCACATTTCTCTCGTGCCATGCCCGAGTACATCTCTTACGGAACCATTGGAAACATTATAGCTCATGAAATGTTGCACGCTTTAGATTATAGCACTGTTCCTTACACTCCTGGACCTCTGTGGGAAAAATCATCGTCTCTACCAGCACTGCAAAATCGACTCACATGTTTGGCAAATCAATATCAAGCAGCAACAAGACGAAATTTTAAGTTTATGGCTCATGATATGGAAGTTGAGGTTTGTGAAATGATTTGACTAATATGTATTTATATATATATGGGTTTGGTGCAAACGATCGACAAGCGTCAGACAGACTGAACCACAGATTAACTGGATGGCTGCTTTAAACGCAATTGTCGACTTCACGAATGATAGACTGCACATCAGATGACGAGTAACCTTTCGATGTGCACAGATGCAATTATTAAAATGGTAATTATTAAAATTGAGTTGGATCTTTCTGGTGAGTTTAATAAGGCAAAATTCGGAACTAAAGTATCAGAAGCACAGAACGTATACAGGGTAGGTTTGTCGGGACTTCGGGTAGATTTCGCTTAGTGTAAGTGCGAGCAGTGCGCACGCATAAGGTACACGTGTCGTTAATCTGTGGTTCAGTCTGTCTGGCGCTTGTCGATCGTTTGCACCGCATCGATATATATTGACTAATATATATATACTATATATACCACCGAGCCCACTCTCCTCATGGTCCACTCTCTTTCGATTTGGCTTTTTTTGATGCGGCATGTGTGGAGGACTTCCGCATGAGGATGCGGAAGCAAACACATCATAATATCTTACATAGCTACTAACACTTATTCGTTTAGGTTAGGTTAAGTTTAGGTTGGTTTTATTTATTTAAGGTTATATTACCAGCATCAAGAGGTTGCCGGGTTCGATACCATTGACCTCGATTAAAAGGAATTTATTCCGAGTATATTATCTGTAATGCTGCTGGTCAGACTTGGATATTTGTGACTCCAGGTCGATCGTTTCCTATCAGAGTTTGCCAATTTATCTGATTTCATTGTTGAAACGGTTCCTCCATTAAATTGGCTATGGACGGTAAAAATTTATGTACAAGTTTAAATTCATAGATGTCTCGTTAATTTCGAGTTCTTTAGTGTGTCGTAATTCAGCGACGTATGTAATAAAAATGCTGCATTTTTTGTAATTGGCCAGGAAGGTACATCATCGGGGTTTACCTGTTAGGCCTTCTTGGTATATATATGTATGTATAAATATATAAATATATATATATATATATATATATATATATATATATATATATATATATATATATATATATATATATATATATATATATATATATATATATATATATATATATATATATATATATATATATATATATATATATATATATATATATATATATATATATATATATATATATATATATATATATATATATATATATATATATATATATATATATATATATATATTTAATTTATTTATTTATTTAATATACTTGGGGGAGGCGGCAAAGCCGATAGGCCCAAGGGGTTTGAATAAACATAATTTTACAAATTATACATATATGCAATAAAAAAATGAGAAAAATTAAAATACATTAAAAAAAAAACAATATTAAAATAAAATAAAATAAGAGAAGAAAAAAAAATATAAAATAAATAAACAAAAAAAGATAAAAATACAGAAATATGATTATGGGAAAGAAGAATCACAAAAATCCTTTGGTTTTAAAAAAAGTATCAAGTTTATTCTTAAAAATATTAATATTAATAGAGGTTACTAAATCGTTGGGAAGACTATTCCAAACTGAAACCACTCTGTTAGAAAAGAATGTATCTCTGATCAATTTATTAGATTTATCTTTTTGGAGTCTAAGCGTGTGACCTCTGAGGTGAGTGTTTATGTTGAATGAAATAACATTAGACATATGACAATTATAGTGATTATTAAGAATTTTATAGACTTCGATTAAGTCACCTCTAGATCTTCTCGTCTCCAATGTAGTGAGATTCATTATTTTCAATCTTTCATTATAAGAAAGTGATTTGAGTTCAGAAGGAATCTTTGAAATTCTCCTTTGAACCCTTTCAATACATGTAATATCCTTTTTAAAATGAGGATTCCATATGCAAAAAGCGTATTCAAGTCTAGGTCTGATGAAAGTTTTATATATTTTTGTTAAAATAGTTAAATTTAGAAAATTGAATACCCGCTTTATAACATACAAAAATGAGTAAGTTTTGTTGACAATATGATTTATATGAGCGGACCATTTTAGGTCGCAAGTGGTGATGATACCTAGGTCTAATTGGTATTGGACGCAATTCAGGAAAAGGCTGTTTATTTTGTAGGAAAGATTTGGGTTATTATTTCCTAGGTGGAGAACAGAGCATTTCTTAACATTTAAAGTTAAAAGCCAAGTTTTAGACCACGTGACAATTGTGTCCAAATCGCTTTGAAGGGAATTTCTGCCATCTGAGTTGGCAGGACAATAAAGTTTAATGTCGTCAGCGAAAATAGAATATTTACAAGTGAGGTCATTTGCTATATCATTAATAAAAATTAAAAAAAGAATTGGCCCTAAAACAGAGCCTTGGGGAACACCACTAAGGACGGGATGAGATTCTGAAGAGCAGGATCCAATCCTCACCGAGAAGTATCTAGACTTTAAAAACACTCTGATCCAGTCAAGTAGCCTTCCTCTCACACCTATATGCTCGATTTTTAGTAAAAGCCGATCGATAGGAACTCTATCAAAGGCTTTTTCGAAGTCAAGATAGACGACATCTACGGGTATATTATTATTAAGAAGCAGAGACCAATCATTGTGCACGGTTAAAAGGTTACTCAGTACTGATCGGCCTTTTATAAAACCATGCTGGTATTTAGATAAAAGGTTACAAGACTCAAGAAATTTAGTCAGTTGAGAGGCGATGATTTTTTCAAAACATTTTAGCAAAATGGGTGAAAGACTGATAGGACGATAATTAGTGGCTTCTAATTTGTTTCCCTTTTTGTAGATAGGAATAATGTTAGAAGTTTTCCATTCGTTGTGTATAAAGGAAGATATAAAGGAATGATTGAAGAGTTTAAAGAGGGGACGAGATATGGATAGAGCAGTTTTTTTAAAAAAAAGTGAAGGTAAGTTATCATTACCAGGGGCGGAGTTGTCTCCCAGGTTGTGTAAAACCTCTGAAACGACTTTTTCGGAAAACATTATATTATTAATTACTGTTGAATTTCGGGACAAGTTAGGAAGCATCGGCAGATTTGTAGAGTCTTCTTTGATGAATGAGTTGCTAAAGGCCTTAGCAAAAGTGTTGGCTATTAAGAGGGGATCCGTAATAAGCTCCTTTTTTTCATTCATGATTGTGGAAACTACAATTTTAGATTTTAGGTTAGAGTTTAAGTATTTAAAGAAAACTTTGCAATCGCCAGAAGCGATTGAAAGTTCAAAGTCACGCTTTGAGTTTCTTATTTGTTTAGTGACTTCATTATTAAGTTTTCTATAATTAGCATAACCCTCATGGGTTTTATGTTTAGCATAAATGTTCCAAAGTTTCCGTTTTTCTTTAATCAGAATCAATATAGGTTTATTGATCCACGGTTTACATTTGGATTTGAATGGTTTAAGGAAAGGAACAAATTTTTGTATGCCAGCATTTATAATATGATAAAAAGAATCCCACTTAGAATGAATATTAATTTCGAGTTCTAAAAATGACCAATCGCTGTTTATAAAAAAATCATTCAATTTCTCATAGTCGGCTAATTTAAAGTTACGCTTTAAGAAAGGATCAGTTTGAGGTTTACATTGGGATCGATCACACCATTGAATCAGAGAGTTAATTATAATATGATCACTTAGACCAATTGGGGAGTCAGAGAGAATCGATGATAAGAAATTGTGGGAGTTTGAGAAAACTAGGTCCAATGTCGATGGTCGATTACATCCTCGAAAACGAGTAGGGAAGTCTACCAGTTGATTTAGTCCTGAATTTGCGATGCAATCAAGAAACTCAGCTGCAGAGCCGGAAAGACCAACTGGGCTGAGAAACTTCCAGTTAATGGTAGGAAAGTTGAAGTCTCCAAAAATCAGCGTTGGACAGCTTTTACATCCTTCATTGGCGATGACGTTGAAAAGTTTGATGTCTTCCTCAAATGTGGAGGTGGGAGGTCTATAAATACACGCTAAGATAAATTCGCAGCAGTTAAAACAAACCTTTAACCACAAGTGTTCGATGCCTGTTATTGAGATATTGGATGGTAAAAATCTTTCAACCACAATACATGGATTATTAGAAGAAATTTTTACATAAATGCAAACACCTCCTCCTCTTCTATCTTCCCTATCGGATCTATAAATAGCAAAATTAGGAATTTCTACGACACTGTCAGGTATGTTATTATTTAGCCACGATTCACTTATTAATATTATATCGGGATTGTTATTAATTATGTAAAGTTGAAACTCACTGAATTTGGGAATTATTGAGGAGATATTCGTATACATAATTTTAATTTCAAGATAAGCATTAATGTAGAAGTTATTTCTATTGATGTTAGTAGCCATAATCCGTTTTATTGATCATAATGGTGAGCTGGTTTTTAAGTTCAGGACACTGGTTGATTCTTGTCATATGATTGCTGGGTTTGTTAGTTATAGTACAATTGAAGCATTTGGGCGGGTTCGATGTAGATGGACAATTTGAAACTAGATGACCAGAAGAAGCACAGTGAGAACAATTTGGTTTTTCCTCTTTGCAATATTTTATAGAGTGCCCGAAGTTGCAGCAGCGTGAGCATTTAAGCACGCTAATGTAGTCATCGATCCTGCACGAATTCCAGTCTATGAAGCATCTTCCTTGGTTTACAAGTTTTTTTCGGAGTGCTGGCGAAGTGGAATACACTCTGTGGCAGGTGGGCCCTTCCCGAGAACCCGCTAGGTGACTGAATTTAATGTTATTAGAGACGTCAGTTCCGAAGTCTTCTATCAAAATTTTCATAATTCTGTCGTCGGGTACATCTCTAGGAACGTATTTAACAATAATTTTTGGCCAACGCTTTTTCGGGAATACTACATTTAGCTTAGCCAAATTAATTTCATTACACTTTGCAATTAATTCGCAGTCTATGATAGAGTTTGTAAAAATCACCAAACCATTGTTACTGACCTTTTTTAAACCTATTACCATCATGGAAAAGACTTCGATAATGGTTTGATGTAGTTTATTGAAATGTAAAATTTGCACGTGGTGGGCCAGCGGAGCGTACGGAACACAAGCTGTCCGTACGCCGTCTACTCGGTGACTCTGTCGACCGTCGCGTATTTCCGCTTGGGCCGACACTAATGCCAACTCGTCAATAATGCCAATCGACAATCAGTTAATAAGACTGTTTGCCACACGTCATTACAAAAGTCGGAACATAGTCCCACATAGGAAAACTGTTGAACAATACAGTTATTCTACAGAGTTACAGCATTACTGACGAGTCGTTTACAATAAATCATAGCTCTTAAAATAATTAAATAGAGGGTGAATAATGAAACCTTTGCCTCATCCAGTGTGAGGATAAAATCAATTTATTGGTTCAGTAATATTTCAACTTATAGGTATACCTCTGGTGAATGTTGTTTCTCTTTACATTAAAATTTTTGAAATCTCCTTTGAAGCTGTGAATAAGCATTACAAGATAAGTTTACTTTAAAGAAGAGAGAGTGGACTGTATATGGTTTAAAACTTAAGCATTCCTCATCTTGATGTTAACTTAGACAATACAATGTTGACACTGTTACAGTTGTCAAGACAGATCAGCTATTACCGATCAACTAAACTTGATTAGTGAGTGTAATGCTCCTAAGTTAACTTGATTTCATCAACAAGTAGCACAAACATTGCTAAATTAAAAGTAAATTGGAAAGTCATTCATTCATTCCTACAAGCAGGAAATGAAGGCGAACTATGATTATAGATGTCTCTACGTTACATCGAAATGTTCAGTATTATAATATTTACTTATTCTATGATTCACATAAATACTATAAACAGTAAGAGTTAACTTATGTTTTCATAACAAGAAACATAAGACCTGCGGATGACTCCCGGCAGGTTATAATTAAGTAGACATGAAATAATTTAAGATGCTCCATTAAGTGTGGCTTGGAGACTAACATTAACAAATCATGAATCTAATTTTAACTGTCAAATTTGAACAGTTTATTTTAAACTCGGATATAATCCTTCCGAGTGATGACATGAGACAAGTCTTATATTATAAAGACAAAATGATTAGATTAAATTCGGAGATATATACTGCCGAATGTTAAAATGAAAATAGCTTAAATTATACACACAACACAATTAAAGTGAATTACGGAGTACTACTATTAACATTGACTGATTTAAACTCATGATTACATCTAATAAGTAATATGAGTTGGGGGTAGTGTCTTCGGGTTAAACTAAGCTACCGAAGTTGACGGAATTGAAGCTGCTGTTTCTCCTCCCTCTTGCTGATCTTCCTTCCTGTCAAGTGGTCCTTGTGGTAGAATCGGCAATGGCGCCACTAGATGACTGGACCGACGAAACTCTCCGCTGGCAGTAAAGACGTCGACGACTCGAACTCTGCCATCTGGTCCGGGATACAATTTAGTGACTCGACCCAAGACCCATCGGGTTGGCAGCATGTGTTCCTCCTTTAACAGGACCATTTGACCCACACTCAGATTGTTGCTCGAGTCCTTCTTCCATTTGTGTCGTAACTGCAAAGAATGTAAATATTCCGCCGACCAACGTTTCCAAAATGCTGCTGTGGTCAATTGTATCTGAAGCAGATTGGCATGGACATTAGTGTTATATTTAACCTCCATTGGAAGAGCGAGTAAGGATCTGCCAATTAAGAAATGTCCAGGTGTGAGGGGTAAAAGGTCTAGTGGATCCGAAGACAAGGGACTAAGAGGACGGGAATTCATGCAAGCTTCTATTTGAGTCAATACCGTACAAAATGATTCGAAATTTAAGGTGGTGGCCTTTAACACCTTGTTTAAATGAATCTTCATGGATTTAACCGCTGCTTCCCACAGCCCTCCCATGTGAGGCGTTTTATATATATATATATATATATATATATATATATATATATATGGGATCCATGAATGTGTGCGGGAGGATATTCTAAGTCAAAGTCTTTACGCAACTCGTTTAATGTCTTCGCTACGGGCCCGACCAGCGAGTGACGCGCAAAGCGACGCCAGGCCTGCCAACTTAAAATATCCTCATTTATACCAATCACACATATACATATATATACAAGTTGTATATAATGGTTTACTAACGGATATCTTTTATTATTTTTGCTCAAGAACTAGTTATTTGGCTTGAAATATGGTAGGTATATTTGCTAGTTGCTTTTGTCTGTAAAAAGGATGAATTTTTGTGATGTAAACGTACCTGTACAGGTTTATAAAGACTGTTTCGATGACCTAAAATTGTTAATGTGGAAGGCATTCAGAATTATACGACTTTAAAATCAAATTTTCTATTAATTAACTATGTATTTATTAATTATAGTTCGATGGTAATGCTACAAGGGAAGAAAATGCTGCTGACATTGGTGGAGCTAGAGTATCTTGGGTAGCATGGAGAGGTGTTATTAACTCAGTTGGTGGTGGTGCAACATTGCCTCCATTACCATTGACACCAGCCAAACTCTTTTACGTAACGATGGCTCAGTTGTATTGCACGGACTTGTCGACGGAAGACTATGTTATGGCCGTCGAAGATGACTTTCATATGACAGCGCCGGAAAGGTATGCGTTACAATACTATACGATCATTATAAATATGCAATAGTCTATGGCAAATCCATTTGTCGGTTTCAGAGTCAACGGTGTGGTTCGCAACAGTCCCGCATTCGCCGAGGTGTACGAGTGTTCGACGGGCTCGCCGATGAATCCATCAAATAAATGTATAATTTGGTAAATGGTATAATTAGAGGCTGATAGTTTTGTTGAACAGTGCTTCAGTTCACAAATGGTGTGTATAAAAATTAAATAATTAATCTGTAAGAAGGAAAAAAAATACACATTTTAAATAGGTTGTGGCTATTTGCGGGTACCATATCTGCGAATTATTGGCTATTTGCAGGTACTATATCTGCGACAGGCGCGAAGCCTTCTGCGCATGCAGAATTCTAGTACCTGCAAATAGCCACAACCTTTTAAATATGAAAGGGAATTCATCAAATGGGAATATGATATTTTTTTGTTTAAGGTCATGATTTTGGACGAAGCTGCCAGTCTCTAATTATTATTTTTGTATGATAGTTAATTTGCACACATAAATTACGTATGAAGGTGAATGGTGTGATTTTGAAAAGCAAATAATGTTGTCGGTTTAAACGAATACAATCAATTTATATATGAATATCGCTTTTTAGTTATACATATTAGTTTTCACATAAGCACAATGTAAGTTCTACTTTTATTCGATCGAACAATATATTTTTCCATGTATATTAGGGCGAAATCACACAGGAAGGAACGCGGCACATGGTTTTTTTTAGATACTTTTAACCGCTTAGCTGCCCAAAGCGCCTTAAGGCGCAAACAGCCGTATCTATTATACGCTCAGCGCGTCGGCTGGGCGTCTAAGCGGTTAAACATGCGAAAAAAATATGACATGCCTTGCCCCCCTGGAGTGTTTTCGGTAAAATTTCATCCTTGCTTGACAGTGATCGATAACTGTGTATCCCATATTTGAAGAAATGTAGGAGAACCCCACAGCGGGGAGCTAAGCTCACGACGTGCCGTTCTTCCCTGTGTGATTTCGCCCTTAGAATGGCCATCATTTTGCAGAGAATTTCAGACATTTTTTTCAAATGTCATGTGAAAATAGCTTGGTGATATTCATTCATTCATTTATTTTAGGTATTTACATAAAATAATATTTAAAAATTGTTTCTAAATCATAATTACGATTAATTTAAGTTGGGGCAATTTTTTTAAGCTTATACATATTGCATAAAAATAATAAACAGACATATATAACTTTTGAATGACTAAATAAGTAATTTTTTTTTTCAGCAAGTGATGGTACATATGTATATAAAAAGTTGTCAATTGATTGAGAAATCGAATCATTGACATGCAATATTGTATTTGTTAAATATTTCAGAGTTGTTTGATGATTTCGTCGCTTACAATTTAATCATTTATTTATTTGATTTAATGAAAAAAAAATAATAGCAAATCGTGCCTTGAAATTTGCCAGCAACTTGGTCCAAATTTGTAAAACTCTTCCTACTGTATTATAAATGAAAAACAAAACGGTTTAGTAGGTTACAATTTTTTAAATTTAGATAAAATTATAAAAAAATGCTTGATTACTAAAATTTCGGCAACATCTATCTTAAGTTGCACGTTATCATAATTTATTATGATTTGTGGTAAATGTATCGAGCGTAGAGGTAAATTAAAGAATATAAGTAATTTCGTCCGACAATAACAGTTGAGATTTAACCGAGTTTGTAATAAAAGAGTGAATATTACAGTATATGTAGAAGTGTACAGTATATAAATTGGATAACTTATAGATGTTTAGAGTCAAAGAGAATCGGTCAAAATTTGTCAAATGTCCGTGTCAAGTCGGAGAAGGATCTGTTCCAATCGATTCTCATACTCAAATGTGCACCATGTATTAGAGATGCTTCCATTTTATTAGGTAATTGTATACAATCAATATTCTTTTTAATTATGTGATAAAACATTGAAAAGTATTCATAGTACAAGAGAAGTGTCGCTCCTAATATTTTATTTGAATTTTTCCTTCATTCGGTTGTAAGATCTTTAGCTTTATCTACGTATGCATGTATGTATTATTATATATATTCTAAAGGTAATAAACTTATGCAGTATTAAATACACTTGTCCACTTTTATAATTTTATAGCGTTTTGAAATGTGCCAATAAAATAAGTATGCGCTTTTTTAAATTTTTTTTTAAATAATAGCAGACATGTACATACATATATACATATTTACGTACTTTTTTTAGTTATTTTGCAAGTTTAGCACCGAATTACACACATAGATAGGTTACATGAGTAATATGTGAGGAGCATACAGCACGAACAAGCCATCGCAGATTCTCCTGCAAGTCGTTTTTATGATTTATCGATTTAGTTCTTTTGCAATGTCAATTTTCAATGCAGCAATTAGTAACGTAGATGACGTACACAAATTTTCAACTCTTAGTATTGTGTATTTAGATAGTTTAAAAGTACAATCTAAAACAAATTATTAAAAAAAAATTTAATATTTCAAATAACTACAAAAATATATTACTACAAATTTTCCATATTCAATTTCTGTAAATATGTAGTGTCAAACTCTGATGTTAGATACTTGTCCAGTGATTAACATTGTACAAACTGTCAATTTTTCATCGATGCAAATTCTAATTCCTAAAAATCTTTTGAAATATAGTGCTTGGGTATTTTAGAGAGCAATTTATAAATAATATATATGAAATTTGAGCGCTTTAAAATTTTGATAGCTATTAAAAGGATCAACTGAATGTTTGATTCCATTATGTATACAATATTAATTCGCAAAAATTATGCCTTTACGGATTTAAAGATCAAAAAATAAATAAACAATAAAAATTGTTGAAATTGGAGAGTTTATGGCTTGATTTTGGTCAATTGTTAATATTTTGTAAGTGAATTTTTATTGAGCTTCAATTAACCCGTCAAATTATTGTTGTACAATGTAAAATATTGGCAAGAACCATTGTAATAGTAATGTAAGTGCCGTAGATATGTAAGTTTTGAACACCGATCATACAAATTCCATTATTGTAATGTCCCTACTGTGATAACAACAATAAATTGTTGCATTTAAATTGAATTTTATTATATTTCCAGCTATTTTTTCATATGACTTTTATAAAGAACATAAAAAAAACCGCAAATTTATTTTTATTCATATATTCAAATAAATTATCACATAAAATAACATCATGTCTTAATTAATTTACATTATATAAATATTAAGTAATTGAATGTATGCTGCTATATGTAATATAATACTGCAAAATTCAGTTAAAAACTTAATTATTAAAAATACAATTAGATCAATGGTTTTAATTTTTATATTTTTACTGGAAGGGATTGTCAATTTTTTGATGACTTGACTAAAATTGCTAATATAATATTAAATTATTCCTTATCACGCGATGCAATAAAATAGACGTAAAATATACGTCACAGATTATTCATATATTTTATTTATATTATATTATATTTAATATACAGATATTTAGGATAGTTGGGTTCGTAACCTTTACCAATCGACGTTTCAAATTCAAATTGGTACTGAATTTTGGTAAATATCTTGGCTTATTATGTACATAATGTGTAAAGTATGTATGGTGATGTGTTCTAATTCTATTTTATTTATATAAACTATCCAATAAATTTAATTAAAGCTTAGTTTCGATATTAATTTAATTTAATTTAACTTATATTTATATAAAAATGCAGGATTTATTCATTGGAGTGTTAGTTCCCCTCTCAAATTATCCATCATCATCTGCAATAATTAAAATCATGATTAAATAATTTTACAATATAATTGATTCACCTTAAAATGAAAGGAGAATTTGATGGTTTACCCTCTGTTTTGTTTCAAAGTCCCATTCATTCTTAGAAAGAACGTACGAGAGCTTAGTGAGGGCAGCTTCAATAGTCATGTCGAATCCAGGAATCACTTTACAATTTTTTAATACCTGAATAGATGCAGAATTTATAATAATACTGACATTTTGATATGATAATTATTATTATGACTATAAATTGAAGTCAAATTACTTGTCCTGTTTGGTAGATTGTTTGAACAGAGCCGTGCAAGCATTGGGTGATGTTTACAATAATGACTCCACGCTTAACGGCCTCTTCCAATTCCAAGTGCAGGTCAAATCTCTGCGAAGGTATATTGCCAGCTCCATAGGTCAATATAACAACACCTGTGGTTAAATTCAGGTTAGGTTAGTTTGGGTTGTTGGAGTTTGTAATTGCTTTTGTTTAATGCTGAAAGCCGGATGATTGTAATTGTCAGTTTACCTTCAGTCGGCGGTTGCATAATATTATGTATTGTCTTGGAGCTGATGCCGGGAAAAATGTGCAGCAAGGTTACATTTTTGTTCATTGAAGTGTGCGCTCTGAATTTCCCGTTGGAAAACGGTCGGAAAATCGCGTGCGACTTCACCTCGATTTTCAGTGCCGAAATAGCGAGGGCGTCACAATTAGGAGATTTGAAAGCGTCAAAATTATTCATCGACACCTTGGTCGTTCTGTCGGTGAATTATAAACGGTTAAATTCATGTAAAAACAAATTCAGTTCGTATCGTCATGTTAGATTCAATACCTGTTGCCTCTGAGCAGTTTTTTATTAAAGAACAAGGTCACTTCGGGAATGTCTTGAGTAGCGGCAATAAGAAGAGCCGATATGAAGTTATCAGCTCCGTCGCTTCTCGGTTCAAATATTGGAATCTATAAATGATTTCAATGCAATAGTAATTTTTAATGAAATAAAGTACAATTAATAGAATAAAACTGGTCTGTATTTAACGATTATTTTAAATTATTTCAAAGCTTTGGTTTTGGAAGTAGTCGGTAGTTGAAGTTGTAATGATGATTTTCACAACTTCAAATGCTGATTAATCTCATCAGACATTATGAATGTATTTATTGCAATATATCTATTATACATACATTAAGAATGAAGATGGTAAAAGTTTCGATATATGACTAGATGGTAAAAGTTTCGGTATAAACTAGTTTGATTTACATTTTAATAAAAAAAAATATTAATAGGATTGTGTCTTGGACATAAAATGATACTGCTACTTCAATTATTATAATATAATATAAATGTATGCTTAAAAAAAATCAAATATATACACGTAGAAGCAAAATATACCTGAGATCCTGTAATTATGACGGGTTTTCTGAGGTTTTCCAGCATAAATGATAAAGCAGAAGCCGAATAAGACATCGTGTCAGTTCCATGTAATACAACAAAGCCGTCAAAGCTGTCATAATTTTCCTAAACAAAAAGGGCAAACAGTCTTAATAATAAGAAATAAATTTACATGAGCGAAAATACACTGTGTTAATTGAAATATGTGACAACATTTCTCGAAAATATGTTTATACTAGCAGTTATAACAAATAAACATGTACTTAGTGCAGTTTGATTTGTTATTGCAACTTGTAAGTCAATTTTCATGCATGTGAGAAGTTCGATTGTTCAAATGTTTACCTCAATTTGTGTGGCAATCCTCGCCCAATCGACGATAGTCATGTCAGAAGAATCCATCGGACATTCCCACTCTAGAATTGTGTACAAGACTCGGTTGTTGACATTTTTCGTGCCTGCGGACAACGACCGAATCGCTAATGAAAATGTTTCTTTACATTATATATCTATACGCTGAAAATATGTATTTTAATAATAAATAAAACGATTAGCACGTTACTTGGAAGGACCAATAGTGAATTGGGAGTGTTTGGTCCGAATCTCTCTTCGCAGTAAGCCTCGTCGTGCATAAGAGTCAACGCTTTCACATGCTGAATCAGCTTTCCGGATGTTGGAGATAGTGCTGAAATGAATTGATAAGGCTTAACATTGAGTAAATTTATCTAAATGCACATTATGCTAATACTTATCAAGATATTTTGCATCAATATATGTATATATGTATATACATATGTACATATGCACTTTTTACTAAGAACTAAGCTAAATTGCATATATGGAGGTGAAGGGAGTGAAAGTCTGTATTGAAAAATCAAATTATATAATCTATACCTTCTATATAATGATTGAAATCCAATATTTATTCTGTTATATTTTTAAAATAATGACAAAATAGATGAATTGTCCTGGAAAGTAAAAGTTGAAAAAAAATGTAAGAAACGGAGCTTTCTCAAGAAGTCTTTGTAGTCTAAGGTATATATACCAAATTTGATGGTTCTAAATTGAAATATATACTTAAATTAGTTCAATCAGTTAACTGTTACGAAATAAAAAATAGCGTTTCGAATTGATACTTAATTAGTTTCTTTGTAAGCTTCCATCCCGTTCGATCAAGGTTAAATTAATAGAAGCATATGAGTGCTTGTGCAATAGTTAAATGTTCCAAAACAAGGCTGATAAATTAAATGAATTGATGTATGTATAAAAAAAATATATTATTTGTTTATTTTTATTTATTTAACAGTTAACCCCAATGAGCCTTCCTGACCAGAAACATTGTACATTTGATACAAGTATTATTAGTATTGTACAAAGTAAATAAATATCTATGTATTAACGGTCAAATTTGTGAATTTGCAGCTTTATTAAAAAAATCAGCGAAATTTAGTAAATACATATCAATAAACATCCACAGAGGCATTAATGGTCAAATTTGTAAATTTGCAGCATTTTATACAATTCCGCGATTGCTGAAACCTCGAAGTTTTGCGAGAAAAGTAAGGTAAGGTTGCCAATGTTTTAATGAAAATCAGATAAATTAGCAAACTCTAATAGGAAACAATCGACCTGGAGTCACAAATTCAAGGTCTGGCCAACAGAAACCGGTGGCATTCGAACCCTTGACCACTCTGTTCAAAGCATTATAGGCTAACCACTAGTATATTCTGCTGGTTAGTTATAGTTATATTATACTATTAAAAAGAAAGAACAATCTAAGGAATAAGTGGGAAGTCATCACTAGAGGTAGGATAGTCACAGTGCTATCCATTGTTCCATTGTTGTAAATCCTTTGTAAAAAAGGTTCGGCAAACCTTTAACAATGCATTTACAACCTTTGAACAATACACGGCTCCCTCAGGCTCCGGTGACTAGTCATCACTTTATTATAAATTATTTCACTGTTAAAAATAATCGTTATATCAAACAGCTTTAGAAAGTTTTGTGACCAAAGAGGTTATATTATATAGTGTAAACAAAAATGTTTATTTTTATAATTTGCATAATGATTAATATACAATACAAATGTTTATAATTTAGAAAATAGTTGCGTCGTATTTGTTATGTTTTCAATATGCATAGGAACTCTTATATTATACCTATATATCATTTCTTGAAATTCTAAAACAAGTTTTTTTACGTTTACAATATTTTGACATCATTGTCTCCTTGTATAGAAATCGTTTGTATAGAATTTATTTGAGCGTATTCTAGGAAGGACTGTAAAAATTTACTCCAAAACCCAAATACCTGAGATTGTCTACTAAAATTCCACAGATAGCTAAACTTCGCATAAGTATATATGTATAATAGATAAAAAAAATAAAATTTGAGTTGCCTTAAGGTGTTCATTTGAGAATCAAAAATATTTTGAAACTAAATTATTATGGAATGTATTTCACATAAATAATGATGATTTTTAAGGAAAACCAAGATAAAAAAACTGACGTAATATTTATGAATTTTGACGAAACAGTCTAACATTGTATCGAATTCTAAGAATCCTTTCAACTCGATAAGGTAATATATTCAACATAAATTTAATACTGATTGCTTATTATAATATCAATGAGTATAATTTAGAAATGTTGATTTAAAATTGGTTTTTGAAGAAATATATATACATATAAGTCTTGGTTTTACACAAATTATTGGTTTTTTTTATGATTCAGACAAAACAAGCATGTCGAAACACATTGCACAACTTTAAATTTAAAAATAAAATCTTATTCAGAGTTCACATACCTCCAGATTGATCATGGCACATTCCTATAGTGCCACCAGTGTAGATGACGAGGATTTTGCTCTCCGGAAAACGAGGACGATTGTTTACATCCACATGGACCACTAATCCCTCCATCTCGTCTTGGATGATGTCTCTCTTCGTGCCTAAAGCTAGATTGGCGTTCAAAGTGCTGTTGGATCTTCGACGAGGGTATCAGCAATCGAATGTTGACAGTAAAATGTAGAAGTTGTTGAAGTTTCTGTGACAAACGTGTACTTTGCGGAGATATATCGCAGAATAGCGTTGGGTTACTGTCGCGTCGTTCTATTTACGCGCTCTCCGCTATGCTATTGAGTGTTTTTACCTAATGCCGAGCTTCTCAAACTGTACGAGTGTATTTTTAATGTTTTACTCAATATACATAATACAGTGGTAGGGTTATTATTAGTCACCGGACCCAGAAGGTGCCGCGTATTGTTCAAAGGTTGTAAATGCATTGTTAAAGGTTTGCCGAACCTTTTATACAAAGGATTTACAACAATGGAACAATGGATAGCACTGTGACTATCCTACCTCTAGTTATTATAATCTTCGATCGTAAAAATTGTATAAAATCGTCGAACAATTAAATTCTAAAGTTGAAAAACAAGAACTCTGACATTATCATTTGTGCCATAAATGGTGATTCTGTTCACTACTAACTGATAGTAATGTACTAATTTACCATCGATTGGCGTTCATGTATTATTTCAATTCAAATGACCACCGACTAGTGCTTCTCTTATGTACAATGTATACGAATTGTGTGTGCACTGTCTGTACAAAGTCTTTTCATTACAATTGTATGTTCTTGAAATTGAACTTTGCAATGATTATGATTTAAAAATGTAATAATAAACTCGTCTCTTGTATTGCAGTTTACTTTTTTTATTTATTTATTGAAAAATCAACAGCCAACAGATGTAGAAATTCATAAAAATCTATCTATGTATGTATGTATGTACATATATAAAATTGAATGTCTGTGTGTGTGTCTCGAATGGCTCCTAAACCACTGAACCGATTACGATGGAACTTTCAGGATTTGTTGTATGCATGTCCGCAGTGGCGTAGCGTGAATTCCTGGTGCCCCCCCGCAAAATATTTTAAGGCGACCCCCCCCTCCCCCATATATTAATATTAGCAAAATAACTTTCCAAATTAATATTTATACTTTTTTACGTATCGGTATATGTACCTATATATCGAAATCCATTAATAGTTTAATCTGGAAGACCAAGAAGCAGTGCACAATCTGTTTAAAGTAACTGATGGTGAATATTCCTTAAAAACTTCCCACCTGTTAATGGCGACAGTGAAAAATTTATAAATTTTATTGGTTTTAATCATATAATTTTGTTTTATTGTTTACACATTGAAAAAATATATACAAGAATAAGAGAATTCTCAGCTAATAGGTTGAAGTGGCACTGACGTTCAAAAGATGGAAAAAGACGGTAGTCTTCTAGCCCTATGGGCATAGATCAATTACACAATGAGGATAAATTCAAAATATGTTAATGTATGTACATACACATATAGTACAAATCGATTGAAAAAAAAGAGAAGTTTTTAAAAAAATTACGGAACAAATTAAAAAATCCGTGAAAAAGGCGCGCTTCGTGGCGCCCCCCATGTCTCGGCGCCCCCCCGCATTGCGGGGCCTGCGGGCGCGGTAGTTACGCCACTGATGTCCGGGAAGAATACTGTGAAAAAAAAACGGGAACGGAAACGGGAAAAATGGGAATGAGTGTCATTCGCTATACTTTGAAATGTTTTCGCGTCGCGAGCAGCTAGTCTGTATATATAAAAATGAATGTCTGTGTGTGTGTGTCTCGAATAGGCTCCTAAACCACGGAACCGATTACGATGGATGTTTCAGGATTTGTTGTATGCATGTCCGGGAAGATTACTGTGAAAAATTAACGGGAAAAAACCTCTTAATAAAAATATTCATAATTACGATTTTACTGACGTGAAAGTAAAGCTATCCCGCCTTCAACGCATCACGCCGCGAGTGTGACATTAATCGCGCCACGCCTACCTCGCACTCGAATGTACTGACCATTCAGGGCTGTACCACAAATACACAGCGGATGGTCCACGTCAGCAAATATACATATCTATACATACATATAAAATTGAATGTCTGTGGAATGGGAACGGGAATTGCACGCGTTATTGTGGCATTGCAACGCATGCCGGGTTCAGCTAGTAAAGAATAAATATAACAAAATAACATCTGAACGACAACCATCGACATGCAAACGCACATAGGTAAGCCCAACAGGCGATTCCATGACTCAATAGCCATGCGCCAAAAGCGAAGAAAGCAATAGCTTACGAAAATATAGCTGTCTCTTTCTCTCGCATTGATTCATCGATCAACAAGAATATGCCAGCGAACAGTCAAAAACATGACTTATCGCTACCGCCTTTAAATCATTCTTTGGAACGTTGAAATGTATAAATATGTTTTTTTACGATGTACCCCTTTTCTAAATCATACAAAATCTATTAAAATAAATTTATTGTAGTTCATTCTAGTAATACAAGAAATATAAGGTGTATACCATTGAAAACCACATAGTTATTACGATAAACGTAAAAATTGGGGCACTTGCATACCCCACTTCGGTGAGGGAGGGTTAAGGTCAATTTTTGAAAAAATAAATATTTAGGGGGGGGGGGGGGGCTTTTGCTTCATTGTGCTCCACCTGATTTTAAAATCGCGAGCCGCCTCTGACTATAAATATTATGAAACTCTTTGTATGTGAAATTTTGAATTTGATGCCATTCATTCGTTGATTGTTTTAACTTCAACGTAATAATTAGAGGTCAAGTTTTATCTGTTACTTATAAATTAGTTGATAGTATCTCTAAAAACTTTTGACCTCACGATTTTAATTAATTTCTATTGATATTGAGAGATATGTAGAAATGCTTTTTAAATATTCATTTCCTAGAATTAATTTTTACCGTGAACACGGTTTAAAAATAAAAATTTCCTTCTAGGTTAAATTTAGAACAAGTTCCTAACTAATTATAGTGAGTTAGATCGCCATTCAGTTTCGTCAGATATTTATAAAATTACGTTCACTTTCACAATCCATGCAATGTGCACTTGTAATGCAATTTAAAATTTATACATTATTTTATCTAGTAAAATTATGATGCAAGATTTAACCTCGTGTGGTTTAATATTGAATTTGAAAAAAAATAAATTATTGGTTAGGATTGATAATGTGTATATGTATGTATATAATGATGTTTCTAGCTGATTTATACATGTTGTATTATTGCCTATCATGTTATAGGTATGCATCATTAATAATTTCATATCATCAACTGGATTAAAGCGGATATTCAGATATTTTTTTTGGTACAAATTAATATTTTTCGCCAATAACATGTTTTTTTCTTAAATATTGCTGTATTGTTGAGATAGTTCGTTAATTACATAAGATCATACACACTGACGCATTAGCATATATTAAATATTTAGTATTTGATCAAATTTATTCAATATTCTTTGAATTTTAACATTCCACGCAAAAGATGCGTATTGAAGAATGAATTTGAATAATTACATATGGAAATGAACGACATTTATATTCGTTTTTTATAAACATACTCGCATAATAAATGAAATAAAAAGCGATTCATTTAAAATAGAAAACTTTGGGAGTCGCTGGAAGTGTTTAAAAATATGATTGTGCATCAATCGAATTTTTAAATCTAAGCCGTCATAGTTTTTTTCAATATAACATAAAGCTTTTATTATAATTCGCAGTTCTTCCATTTTTATTATTCAATTTTATTTATTGTGCTAAATTGATAAATATGCACATTAAGATAATTTTTATTAAACTTTTTGATGATTAGGTGTTTCCATTACGTTTGTGTGATTAATTTATTTTTTTAATGCAAACAAATGACAGACGTAAGAGTTTGAGAATAATCTTGTAAAAATATTATTATTTTATAAAAAGATAGAATTTATTACGTATTTCAGTTTAACCGTAACAAAATAGATTTGGATGTCTATAATAGCGATGCGATTTTATCAATTAATAAATGTCAAGCATGGATATACTGTTTTATATACCTTTATTTGTGTTATGATTATTTGAATGTGCCACAGTGACGCGTTAGAGTACTCTGTAATGTCACTGTGGCTAATTTGTTAAAAATAGATAATTTTGTTCCAAAGCAGAATGCATGAATAAAGTTTTGCGTAATGCTTCTAGCCAGGCGCGGCTTGTCTATGTGGTACTGCAGCACTCAAATTCGAACCCTTTTATTTTATGAAGAAACTACAGACGGGTGCATTTAGTAGCTTCAAAAACATTTTCCACGAGCCGCCATTGGCTCATGAGTAATAATTAATTAGACATAACAAAAATAAGCTAACAAAATGTTTAGAAAATAAGCTCACAAATCAGTTCTTGGCATACTTTTGGCAAGGAATTGAAAATTGTTTTTTTTAAGCTTAGTATCTAATATAAGCTACAATCTTGTTGTGTTTATAGAACGTAAAGTTTATACTATCTGCTAAAGGGGTGACCGTCACCGCACCGAATGCTAAAAAGTCAAAAATGTTCGTTTACCATGCATACATATGAAAAACGGTTAGTATATATGTATATCAGTGGCGTGCGGTAAAACTCTCTCTTCCTCCCTCTTACATCCTCAATTTGCGCGAGCAGGATACAATAGGAACAAGAGGAACAGGCTTTTCCTCCCGAATCCTGCGCGCGCACATTAAACAAGGCTGTATGACAAAAAGAGATATAATTTCACCGCATGCCACTCATATACATATATTATACAATATACATACATAGTACCGTTTACCATGCACCCTTTTTTTTGATCTTTCGACTTGAGATCTTTCGATTTTCGATCTTTGAATTCCGATATTTGCTTTTTCGGGCTTTTCACTTTCGGTTCCGTGGGGTAGACCCCTGCTTTGGTAGTGAAAATTTTGAGTTGTTATTATTGATATTCCGTCAAAGGCGAAACGAGTGAAACGACACGTCATATTCGATTCAAGAAAAAAAAATTATACATATATAATTTTTTTTGTTCTATAATTATATACACACATAATACATAAAGAGCTCTCAATTATAAAAAAAAGACAAAATATTATTGAGAACAAAACCATTTGTTAGAAATTAAATTTAAAAACTAAAAGTACACATTTAACACATTATTTGGAACAAAATCAGTAATAAACATCTAAATTTGTCTTATATGTATTTTTAAAAATGTTTATTAAATATGATTTTGATAATAAAAACTCGGATTGATTTCCAATCCAAAACTTTTTAGAATGAACTGTTCTAAATACTTAATTTATATTAATAATAATAAGTAGTTTCTATAAAATAATAATATAAAATATATAAATCAAATATGTGAAATAGACATGGTCGAAAATTGAGTAATTTGAACTAATGTCAAAAGTCATGTCAAAAGTTTACTTCGGTTTGACTCTTTTGTTTTTAATTTACTTTATTTTAATTTTGAATTATTATTGAAGGTATTGATATTTTTATAAAAGTAAAAATTTGAATTATAGAAAAATGTAAAACAGTTCTTCATATTTTTTTAAAACTTTTGTATAGGTTATAATTGGATCTTGAATACTAAATTCATTGGATGAATACTGAATCATTGGATACTAAATTCAATGAAAAAATTTACATAAATATATCTATAAGTCAGTATAAATAAAACTAAATGAATATACTGAAAGCATTTACTCTTCGACGGAATATCAACTCGGCATATTATTAAATTATTTTAAAATATTTGACAGAGTGAATATAATTTCATAAAATAAATAAGCAAAATACCGCAATGTAAGAAAATCACAGTTGGGATTACAAAACAAGCTATTTTCCACTTTCTACATGTTGGAACAAGGTGGTGTTCTCCGATGAGTCAAAATTTAACTTGTTCGGCTCACAAGGGAAGACCACAGTTCGCCGTTGAAGCTTAAAACGGTTTCGAGAAGAGTGTCATAGAAGCATTTAGCATTTTTTAGAATCATGATATGGAGGTTCATAACAGAATATGGAATGGATTTCGTTCGAGAATCCATGAATGCCACACAATACAAAGACACGATGCAGGAGAATTTTTTTCAAACCATCAAAGGACTAATAAAATTCGTTGCTGAATCAATATTTCAATAGAATTCTGCACCTCGTCATCGTCACATTTTAGATAACCAAATATAAGAAAGCTTTAGGGATAATTTTCCTCACCCAATCTGGGAACAGTCCTGACATAATAGAGAATTTATGGACAATATTGAAGTTGAAAGTGAGAACCCGTAAACCAAAAACTGGAAAATACAATAATGGAGGCCAGATATCATAATAAATTATATGATTCTAAGCGGGAAATATTGTGGCAGTAATTAAAAGAATTTAATATCCTGCATTATAATTATGTTATGTTATTTAATTATAATATTATTAATAGAGAACATGTTAGATATTTTACAAAGTGAATTTTAATATCTTAATAAATGCATCAATATGTGGTTTGTTTTATTATCTGAATGATTATTTTAAGTCATTTTTTCTTTTATATTAAAAATACTATTATATATATACTATATAGGAATAAAATAAAATTTTCACATTCATTGATATTTTATGAATAAATTTTAGCATTTTATCAATTTCTAGAATACTTACTACATATGTACACATGTTTAATTATATAAAAACTACAATCAATGTTATGTAGCACGTAATTACTGTTTATAGTTTCATTTAGTAATTTAGTAAAGGGTTTCAAGGTATGGAAATGTAACTATGTATATTTAACCAGAATTTGAATATAAAACAAATATTAATTTTATATTCTGATTGATTATAAGATGTTTAATTTACATAAATGAACTTCTAAGGAAGATTTATTTGTGGCGAAAGTTCATTCTGGCTTCCGTCGGTACCGACTTAAGGTGTCTTTTTGGAATGCTGTCTTTTCAGTTTGCATTTTCATCTGTGGGTTACTTCGGTATTGTAGTTTGTATAAAGAGTGGAACGAGAAGACGCTTTGCATATAGTATTTAAAAACGGAGAGGTGGAAAAAATAATGCAACAAGGAAAATATGCGCTCTTCACTGCTAGCAGGTTTCCCGGCGCACTTTATCTTTAACCTTCCCCCGTCTGGTTCATAAATTTCCCTTATTTATTCTAATGAGCACCGAGTGAACCGACTTGGGAACGTAACTGTACACAACCAGGTGAAGGAACACTGTTCTATGTATATAATAAGAATAGTATGATAGCATACATGTGTATGTACTCGGAAGAATTTTTTGTTGTTGTAAATTTTCATATGTGTATTTTTAAATAAATTGATTGCTTTTAAATATCCAGTATATATGTCACAATGAAATTATAATTTCACTGAAGTTTCAGTGAAATCATAACCAGTTATATGTATTTTCACTGGGTTTAGTTCAGTGAAATCATATTCAATTATATTTTCACTGGTCTTTATCCAGAGAAATGTTATAATAATAGAAGTGCCTTTATGAATAAATAAATTGTGTCAATATTATGCGGTATGTCTCCATTAACTACGCTAAAACGCACGGAATACAATCAGGGTCGTCACATATTCACTACAGAAATTAAAGTTATATTTTGATATAGATTTATTTACAATTCGAATATATAGTGGTGTTGGGCGTTGGTGGCCAATCCGTTTCTTTTCTCAGTTGGTGGATTGTTTTTATCCACTTTTTTGTATTTGTCTGTCCTTAGGAACTTTTAAATTAACGTGTAATGTATAGTTTAAACAAAAATGTGTATACCTAATATAAAATGAACGATGTTTATATTAATTAAACTTAAATAATTGGTTATTAATATAATTGAGTATTCGGCGCCACCAAGAGAAATGTTTCTACATTTATTTAAAAATAATTTTCACATTTCTCTGGTGCCACCCCTGAAATTTTATGTAGAATGCGGGTGATCGCCATGACACTTTTAAAAACTGTCAAACTACGATGTTAATTGAATAATATGTAACTTAAATGATCAATTTACTTATAAAAATGTATCCCATGTTGTTTATTGTGTGTGTTTTAAATGCGTTGTGCAATTTTCAACGACGCACTTGCCCATATTGCGAGTAATATAAACAAACAGAGAAGTTTCTATCGGACATACGTCGAGCACCAAGCATCAAATACGACTGATGCTAAAATTATTTAGGAATGTCTGTGGAAAATACTCACTTGACAACAATGTAACGCCTAAAGCCATTTCTATTATTATAACTAAAGGGCGGATGGGGAGCGTGCTTTTTCCAGGAATCAGGGCGTTTTGGGTCTATTTACAAAGCTAGAGTGCAAAAAAAAAAAGGTTCGGCGAACCTTTGAGAAAGCACCGCGAACAATCAACAATGAACGGCACGCTTCCGGTCCGCTCACTAATTATAACATTTCTCTGTCCTTATAAGTGAAATTATAATTGACAGTTGGATGATAGTGCGTCGCCGATACGAATCGCGACACCCTACGTCACAATCCCGCTCCTCTCTATTCCCATTCCGATCCCGAACTTGCGCTCAAACGTCCTCCCCACACCCGGCTCTTGTCCATTCCCACTCTCCTCATGGTCAACTCTTTTTCGATTTGGCTTTTTTTGATGTCGCATCTGTGGGAGACTGAATGCGGAAGCAAACACATCATAATATCTTAGCTGCTAACATTTATTTATTTAAGGTTAGGTTAAGTTTAGGTTGGTTTTATTTATTTAAGGTTAGATTACCAGCCAGCAGCATGGCTTGGTGGTTGGGCTTTTGCCTAGCATCAAGAGGTTCCCGGTTAGGTTGTTAGGCCTTCCTAGTATATATGTACATATATGTATAATCAAATAAAAATTACATATGTTTAGTTAAGTTGGGGTTGGTTTTATTTATTTAAGGTTAGGTTAGGTTAGGTTTGCTTAAGTTAGGGTTGGTTTTATTTATTAAAGATCAGGTTGTTAGGGTTGGTAGTACGTTGTAATTCAAATTACAAATTCAGTGACATTGAGAAGTGAATTTATAAATTCTATTGTTATATCCTTACTCACAGCTTGAGTCAGTGAAATTATAATTTCACTGACAATAACAGTTTCACTGTAATATATACAAATTTAAATTAGTATTTGATGAAAAAAAAACAAAAAAATTCTTCCCGGGAAAATTATGTAGAAATTAATATTGTAATCTCGATTTCGAACGTGGCAGTTCTAAAGTATAAAGCAGTTTTTCTTAACTTATTTCAAATCTGGATGAAACTAGCTTATCTTGTATAAGTGTACATATATATGTATGTATGTACATACATATATACATATTTGTTAATTTTTTCTTGAGAATTTGTCTAATGATCACGTTTCATTTTGCCTAATTCTGGCCTAAAATTACAATGGAATGGGTTTAGCTTCTTATGGTGTTGAATTAGCTCTGTAACTGGTGATATTTTGATATATTGCATCCAACTCACGCACATGCAAGTAAGACTGTGTGAGTAGGATACAAGGTTGAGTTTGCACTGCTGGAGGATTAATGTCTGGACGTGGAAGTATGTAAATACACAAGTCCCCTCCATTTTGGTTCCATTCGAGGCAGTGTTAAGTAGCCCTGAATTAGTCTCTCGGGAAATATGCCTTTTAATAGGATTCACACATCAGCGTATTGGAGGGGATAGTATCTGATATGAAACCACGAATGTGATATTAAATATCTCATATTTAGTATTACACGACACGGTTGACTGTTCAGGAGGCAACCTGTTTGATATATGTATGCAATGTCAATAACTTATCCAGTGAAAAGAGACGAAAATGAGATGCTGTAAAGGGGGTGTTTTATTTTTTCGTGGAAAGTTTCGTCCCCCGTCTGATGCACCTCATCACCTCGAGGAGTTTCTGGCAATAAGTGGCCTTTGATGGTGCAACAGGGACTGGGGCCTCGGGGAGGGGGTCAGGGTCTGTGAGTGTGCCCCAGGCGGTGGGGATATTAATAAACATACCCATTTAAATGGAGCCGAGAAGGGAGAAGTGGAGAGTAAGGGGTTGAAGAAGGTTCGGCCAACTTTGAGTATTCAAATCTAAAACTTTAACGTGCAGACCGCGGCAAGCTGGATGTAAAATATTAACGCGGTCGTTCTTTGGAGGAGGTGGACCCTGAGGGTGCGTCTTCGGCCTTATCGCGTATTAAAATTAATTACCACTTAAATCGACTCACCCCGTGCGGTGAGGGTCCTTAGTGGACGGGCACTCTGCTCTTAAAGCGCGGGAAAAGTTGACATAAGATATATATAAAATGGATGCATGCAGAGACTTTAAACTTTAAAGAGTCGAAACTGGAAGCTTTATTCACCACAGTAATAATAACAAACGCCAAAAATACAAAGGCATGGAAACATTTTATAAAAAGCACGAAAACAAATAAATTAACAAAGCAAATTACTCTCAAGTGATTGAGAAAGAGCAAAAATCATTTCCTAAAAATCATAGGAAATAGTATTTTCCATATTTCTACTCTACTCCCTTCCTTTTGGGCATGCTTGGGTATAACTCCAGGGGCGTCATTTCAGCTTTTCCCAGGGGGGGGGAGGGGGGCAAAAATTTTGACCAGTAAAGAATGACTTTCTAGGGGGAGGTGAGGAGGGCAGAAAATGTTATAATAATATAAGTGACTTTAGGCGTCGTATTGTTGTCAAGTGAGGAATGTCCACAGACCTTTTCAAATAATTTTGGCACCAGTCGTATTTGATGCTTGGTGCTCGACGTATAATAATATATGTATATAAAAACGAAATGTCGGTTAATATGTATATAAATATGTATATAAATATGTATATAAATATGTATATAAATATGTATATAAATATGTATATAAATATGTATATAAATATGTATATAAATATGTATATAAATATGTATATTTATTTATTTATTTAATAGTTTTGGACCATTGTGGCATTACAGGAAGAACCTAATGCGCCACAATGGCCTACATTTGAAAAAGATATAAAAACATGATATAAAAACAAGTAAACTGTAAATAAAGGAAAAAAGCAAAAGCAGAAAACATGGTAAAATAAAATAATAAAAAAAAGTAACAAAAGGAAAATAATACATCATTCAGAGAGAAAAAAAATAACAAAAGTGTAAAAATTAAAAATAAAATCCATAAATCCCATTCTTTGTTTACACTGAACAAAATTAAAATAGTATATAAAAATATACAAAGGAGAAAGAAAAAGTAAAATAAAATAAAACAAAATATAAATAAAAATAAAATCACAGCGAGGCCCAAATGGAAGAGAGTAGATTAAGATTCCACTCATTCATCACATTCAAATTAAGAAAGTAATGATGAGCGCAGGTTACCAGATAAATATTTTAAAATAATATCCGATAATCTACGCTCCCCAAGGTGGAAAATATCACATTCAGGGACAGCAGCAACGATTTCATTGAGAAGTCGAATAGCTCTTGGAATAGGAGCCATACGAAAAAGAACTGTGCGAGCAGCAGGTACGACCATCAAATGATGATGGCTACCACGCACATAATTATTAGGGACATAAAGTCCCAACTGTTCCAGCAACAACGGGCAAATAAATATGTATATAAATATGTATATAAATATGTATATAAATATGTATATTAATATGTATATAAATATGTATGTATAAAAATATGTATATAAATATGTGACAGACGACGGGAGCAGTATGGGAATCAAGAAGCGTGGTAGTGGGGGAGGTGGGGGGGGGGGGGTGGGGGGGGGTTGTCGAGTGTCGTCACATTTGTCGAGCATCCTACGGCCGCACTGGACGTGTCGGGGGCGCGGAGGCAAAGACCCCGGACCGTGGGAGGCGGTCTTGGCGACGGGGGCCTTGGGGCGAAGCCCCCAGGGCACACAAACACACACATTAATTCATCATTTTGAACGGGTTGGATTGCTAAGTGTATAATGTGCCACTTTACGATTAATATTGCGTGCGCGTGCGCCTATAAATTACCTCACATTATACATTATACTACATATAACTTTATTTTTATTCGTGTTTCAATTCATTTTCGATAAAAAAAATCTGTGTTTGTTTATATTACTCGCAAAATGGGCTAGTGCATCGTTAAAAATTGCACAATGCATTCAAAAGAACACAATAAACAACATGGGATACATTTTTATAAGTAAATTGATGATTTAAGTAACATATTATTCAATTAACATCGTAGTTTGCAGTTTTTAAAAGTTTCATGGCGATCATTCTACATAAAATTTCAGGGGTGGCACCAGAGAAATGTAAAAATTATTTTTAAATAAATGTAAAAACATTTCTCTTGGTGGCGCCGAATATTCAATTATTTAAGTTTAATTAATATAAACATCGATCATTTTATATTATATATGTATGTACATATTTTTGTTTGAACTATACATTACACGTTAATTAGAGTTAGAGTTCCCAAGGATAGACAAATACAAAAAAGTGGATAAAAATAATCCGCCAACTGAGAAAAGAAACGGATTGGCCACCAACGCCCAACACCACCATATACTCAAATTGTAAATAAATCTATATCAAAATAAAACTTTAATTTATGTGGTGAATATCTGACCCTGATTATAGTCTGTGTGTTTAAGCGTGGTTATGGAGACGTACCTCGTATTATTGACACAATTTATTTATTCGTAAAGGCACTTCTATTCATCTATATATATATTTTTTTTTAATTTTGATTCTTTGTGGCGCATTAGGGTCTTCCTATAATGCCACAGTGGTCCAAAAATATAAATAAATAAAATAAAACATAACACAGAATTGATGCCGAAAATACACCCACTAAAACAACTTGTTTGCAGCGGTTCCATAGGACGAAATCACACAGCGGTGAATGTGGCACGTGGTTTTTTTTAGATAATTTTAAAAATGCGAAAAAAAATATGCAATATGAAAAAAAATCATGTAACTTTTCGGTAAAATTTTATTTATCCTTGCTTGACGGTGATCGATAACGGTGTATCCCATATTTGAAGAAATTAAGGAGACCACCCACGGCGAGGAGACATGCACACGGCGTGCCGTTCATGGCTGTGTGTTTTCGTCCTTAAAGGATACTTACATGTCTAATATCAAGGGAACTACATTATTTTATATCTATTTTAATAGCTACTAATCTACTGATCATTTTCTATTTTACAATTTTAATTTGATTTGGTTAGTAATCATATTATTCTAATGTTAAACATGCATTATTGAGATTATTAAACTATTAAACATGCATTATTGAAAAAAAAATTCAATAATACTATGATTACTAACCAAATTAAATTAAAATTGTAAAATAGAAAATGATCAGTAGATTAGTAGCTATTAAAATAGATATAATATATATTGTGAACATAATTTCGTAATAATAAAAAGCATTTAAAAATAAAAATAATACAAAATTTTAGGTGAATTCAATTTTATTTCGATCAAGATAAGCTTTTTTTACTACGAAAGAAGTCTTCTTTCACATTTGCGAAAACATTTTTTTTCATAAATATGAAATTTGAGAATCCCTGAGATTATTTTCAAGCTTCTCAAGTGATCAATTTAAGAATTGAAGACAAGAAAAATTGAATTGCGAAAAAATATTAGACGGTACTATAGGTAAATCTATTGATACTTAAATTGCATTATGTAATGTGTACTGATTAATTCGATACATTATTTTTACTACCTATATATAAAAATTTGAAAATTAATAATTAAATTTGTTGAAAATGTTTTCAATTGGAATAAAAAGGGGATTTATGTATGTACGTATAATGGATACATATACACATAATGTATGTCTGTATATTTATGTAATAATGTGTCAAAATATTAAATTAAACAAATATATAGTAAACATATTATTCACCGAAGATCACCAGTAAATACACGAGCAAAATGTTTAAATTTGCAATGACATTTAAAATTCAACACAAAAAAACTCCACTTCACTTGTTTCAATTGCCGATCACTCATTTATTTTATTTAAATTTAATTCACAAGTTACGCACGAGGGTCGCCCGTGATCAGAAATTTACGCGAATTTCAACGTTTGAAATCGGAATAAAAAACGGGAAATAACTCGACAAAATAATACACATTAGTAGAATCGAGCATTCGACTGTATTTTGGGAGAATTAAATGCAATTCTGATTGCAGAACAGTGATAATTCGACGATTGATTTTATTCGAAACGTGAGCGTTCACAACTGCAGGTACATAATGCACCATTCGTTTAAGATTTGCGAAATATTGTTTCCTTTGATACGATATTATTGTCGTCAGAAGAATTTTTCGGTGTCAGTTTCCGTTTTTTCTCGAAAGTTATCAGACACGTTTTCGTTCTTCGCTTATTTACGTATTAATATTCTCGTTAAATGGTTTGGAATTTTCTTTTACTTGTGACTATAAATTCATTTGTTTTCGATATAGTTTTTTCCTGTATTTGAATTTAAATTAAAATTGAAAAAGTGTTTTGTAATGAATGCTTGTGCATTCTAAATATTGTACAAAGAAATGAAGATGAATATGGAGCTTGTATTGTATGTACATATATTTAAATATTCTTGTTTTGTATTAGAAAAGGTTTGCGAGGTTTCGAGAGCATTTTTATTTGTTTAATTTTTTTATTTATGTACATCTGTAAATTACTCATCAATCATTATATCTTCATCAGAATTGTTTAATTTTTAATTAAGGATTTGGAGGGTTATAATCAATGTATATATTTTGCATAATAAATAATGAAATTTGAAAATAGCGAAAACTTATGTATGAATACTAATTATTCTAATAAAATAAAATAGAATATTTACGAAATAATTTTTAACAGAATTAAACATACACAAGTTATTGCATTAATTGTAGTCAAATCGATCTAGCATGAGATTTACGTATGTACGTAAAATGTACATGCAATCGCATTCACCCCCCACTCGACCCGCGATGGCCAATTACGTTTCGTTTCAGTTTCGCATTGCATTTTGGTCAGTAGAATTTTACTATTATTTTGTGTTAGTTTTTCGTTTTTTGAAATATTTATATTAATAAAATTTTTGTTAATATTACTAATGGAAATTTATATTTTTTAGACGATGAAATTAATTGTCGTTGGTGAGGGCAAAGCCCTACAGGGCAAAGACTCTGGGGGCGCCAAGGGCGAAGCCCTACAGTGCAAAGGCTCTGGGGGGCGCCGAGGACAAAGCCTAAAAAGGCAAAGGCTCAGGAGGCGCCGAGGGCGAAGGCTCAGGTGGCGCCGAGGGCAAAGCCTAAAAAGGCAAAGGCTCTGGGGGCGCCGAGGACGAAGCCCTACAGGGCAAAGGCTCTGGGGGGCGCCGAGGACAAAGCCTTACAGGGCAAAAGCACTGGGGGTGCCGAAGTCGCAGCCCTACAGGGCAAAAGTTCAGGGGGCGTCGAGGGCGAAGGCTCTGGGGAGCGCCCAGGGCGAAGCCCTACAGGGCAAAGGCTCTGGGGGGTGCCGAGGGCGAAGCTCTACAGAGCAAAGGCTCTGGGGGGCGCCGAGGGCGAAGCCCTACAGGGCAAAGGTTCAGGGGGCGCCGAGGGCGAAGCCCTACAGGGCAAAGGTTCAGGGGGCGCCGAGGGCGAAGGCTCAGGGGGCGCCGAGGGCGAAGGCTCAGGGGGCGCCGAGGGCAAAGCCTAAAAAGGCAAAGGCTCAGGAGGCGCCGAGGGCGAAGGCTCAGGTGGCGCCGAGGACGAAGCCCTACAGGGCAAAGGCTCTGGGTGGTGCCGTGGGCGAAGCCCTACAGGGCAAAGGCTCAGGAGGCGCCGAGGGCGAAGCCCTACAGGGCAAAGACTTTGGGGGGTGCCGAGGGCAAAGCCCTACAGGGCAAAGGCTCAGGAGCCACCGAGGTCGAAGCCCTACAGGGCAAAGGCTCGGGGGGCACCAAGGGCAAAGCCCTACAGGGAAAAGGCTCAGGGGGCGCCGAGGACAAAGCCTTACAGGGCAAAAGCACTGGAGGGCGCTGAAGACGCAGCCCTACAGGGCAAAAGTTCAGGGGGCGTCGAGGGCGAAGGCTCTGGGGAGCAGCCAGGGTGAAGCCCTACAGGGCAAAGGCTCAGGGGACAGCGAGAGCAAAGCCTAAAAAGGCAAAGGCTCTGAGGGCGGCGAGGGCGAAGCCCTACAGGGCAAAGGCTCTGGGGGGCACCGAGGGCGAAGCCCTACAAGGCAAAGGCTCAGGGGGCGAAGCCCTACAGGGCAAAGGTTCTGGGGGGCACCAAGGGCGAAGCCCTACAAGGCAAAGGCTCAGGAGGCGAAGCCCTAAAGGGCAAAGGCTCTGAGGGGCACAGAGGGCGAAGCCCTACAAGGCAAAGGCTCAGGGGGCACCGAGGGCAATGCCTAAAAAGGCAAAGGCTCTGGGGGCTTCGAGGGCGAAGTCCTACAGGGCAAAGGCTCTGGGGGGCACCGAGGGCGAAGCCCTACAAGGCAAAGGCAAAGGGGGCGAAGCCCTACAGGGCAAAGGCTCTGAGGGGCACCGAGGGCGAAGCCCTACAAGGCAAAGGCTCAGGGGACAGCGAGAGCAAAGCCTAAAAAGGCAAAGGCTTTGAGGGCGGCGAGGGCGAAGCCCTACAGGGCAAAGGCTCTGGGGGGCACCGAGGGCAAAGCCCTACAAGGAAAAGGCTCAGGGGGCGAAGCCCTACAAGGCAAAGGCTCTGGGGGGCACCAAGGGCGAAGCCCTACAAGGCAAAGGCTCAGGAGGCGAAGCCCTACAGGGCAAAGGCTCAGGAGGCGCCGAGGGCGAAGCCCTACAGGGCAAAGCCTAAAAAGGCAAAAGCTTTGAGGGCGTCGAGGGCGAAGCCCTACAGGGCAAAGGCTCTGGGGGGCGCTGAGGGCGAAGTCCTACAGAGCAAAGGCTCTGGGGGGCGCCGAGGGCAAAGCCCTACAGGGCAAAGGCTCAGGAGGCGCCGAGGGCGAAGCCCTACAGGGCAAAGGCTCTGGGGGGCGCCGAGGGCGAAGCCCTACAGGGCAAAGGCTCAGGAGGCGAAGCCCTACAGAGCAAAGGCTCTGAGGGGCACCGAGGGCGAAGTCCTACAAGGCAAAGGCTCAGGGGGGCGCCGAGGGCAATGCCTAAAAAGGCAAAGGCTCTGGGGGCTTCGAGGGCGAAGTCCTACAGGGCAAAGGCTCAGGAGGCGAAGCCCTACAGGGCAAAGGCTCTGGGGGGTGCCGAGGGCGAAGTCCTACAGGGCAAAGGCTCTGGGGGGCGTCGAGGGCGAAGCCCTACAAGGCAAAGGCTCAGGAGGCGAAGCCCTACAGGGCAAAGGCTCAGGGGGCGCCGAGGGCAATGCCTAAAAAGGCAAAGGCTCTGGGGGCTTCGAGGGCGAAGTCCTACAGGGCAAAGGCTCAGGAGGCGCCGAGGGCGAAGCCCTACAGGGCAAAAGCTCTGGGCGCACCGAGGGCGAAGCCCTACAGCGCAAAGGCTCAGGAGGCGAAGCCCTACAGGGCAAAGGCTCTGGGGGGCACCGAGGGCGAAGCCCTACAAGGCAAAGGCTCAGGAGGCGAAGCCCTACAGGGCAAAGGCTCTGGGGGGCACCGAGGGCGAAGGCTTTAATTTTCATCCACATTCACCCATACTCCTTCCAAATTCCGCGTAAAGCTAGAGGTGACAACACAACAACGGACGACAGTTGTTGTGTTGAGCAGATTCAATCATTTGATGATGGTCTGCTGTGATTTTTTTCTTATTCATTTTCATTTTTTGTCAATATTTCATTTAATTATTATTTAAATTTGCATTCTTTTCTTAGTTTACTTGCATTTCATTTAATTATATATTTACTAATATTATTCAAATTTTCATGATTTTTCTTTCATTTTCTAATATTTATTTATTTCTATTTAATATATATATTTTTTTTATTCCTATATTTTTTTACTTTGTTTTTGGTTCCTTATACATACATACATATATAGAGTAATATATATATTTTCAGTTAAGTACTTATTTAGTATCTTATATTTATTTATAAGATTTTAATTACTATTATCTTATATTATTATTTTTCCTTTTGTATTCGTATAAGTTTTTACTTTATTTTTGGTTCCTTATACATATATAGTTTAGTATAATTTATTTTTTTATTTTTCAGTTAATATCTAATTTAGTATCTAATATTCATTTATTTCCATAAAACCTGTCGGAAACAAGTATTTCTGCATTCACTGGTCCATCAATAATGGCCAATGAACCGACCCCGTGGAAAGAAATACATCCCCAGACAATCTGGCCTGGGGGATATTTGACCGTCGACTGAATACACTCGTCACTCAAACGTTCACCTAATCTTCGTCTGACGTAGGGCATGCCATCGGACCCGCATAAATTGAACTTGCTTTCGTTTGAGAAGATGACATGTCTCCAGTCCGATTCCACCCAATTCATAAATTTTATGGCCCAATTTATTCGTTGCAGATGCGCTTTTTTCGTCAATATCGGTTTTTTCGATGGTATCCTCGCGACTAAACTGAATTCTCGAAGCCGACAACATACAGTTTCGACACTGATTTATTTTCCACTGGCTTCAATGAACTCCGATTTAATTTCACAGCACTTTTAAATCGGTCTTGTAGACAGAGTCGATTCAAAAGTTGATCCTCAGATGAGTCCGTCTGTCTGGGTTTTCTTGATCCTTGTTTCCTTTCCAGGGACGCTGAACTTCCAAATTTCTTGATAAATTTAATTACGCAGGTATGACTGCATCCTATTTTTTCCGCGATATGATGAGGACTAAAATTTTCTTCAGCCAAAGTCGAAATTAGTGATTTATTAGATTTCGTCAATTTTTTCGCGCTTGGCATGTTGTTTGCGAAATTACTTCAAACGATGTTAAAGCTTCAGAAATCAACGGTGAACTGAGACAAAAATTAAAGAATGGGATCCTATTTCATCGTAAAAGTTTATTTGCCCAAGTGTCCGACACGCAAAAAAAATTTATACCTGTAAAAACAGGGACAAAAGTCCCTTTTTAGTGGCTGGAAACCTTTCATTGGCGCCGTCCACACACACGATATCTACTACCGATATTTCCATATCCAGTTCCCATATTGCAACCTGTGGTTAACCAGCAGCGTGGTCTAGTGGTGAATGTTGAATTATTTCGTACTTAATGTTACGGGTTCGATTCCTGCTAAGTCTTGTTGTTGGGCAGACCTTGGTTTGTCGAGGTCGATCGTTTCTTATCAGAATTTGCCAATTTTTAATTGAAACGGTTCCTGTAAAAATTGGCGTTTCCTTCCTTTCCTTCCCAATTTTCTGTTTCAAACCTTTAGTTATTGTTATATGCAATAGGTTTCGCCATATTGCTCACCATAGATGTCTCTGTGGTTGTTTATCGAATATAAAAATTCATATTGTTACATGAAAGTTATTCATCCTTATTTATCGTATTCATACGGTGTTTGTAATGTCTGACCATAGATGTCAGATATTGTTTAGATTTACATGTATCTATGTAATAATTATGTGGACCAGGAAGGCGCATTTGGGGTTTACCTGTTAAGCCTTCCTGGTATATTTGTATACAGATATGTATGTAAAATAAAATAAATAAATATTTAGGAACTGGATATGGAAATATCGGTAGTACATAGATATCGTGTGTGTGGACGGCGCCATTGACCATTACTGTATATATTATATGTATGTATATATATATATATATATTTATTTATTTATTTATTTATTTATTTATTTATTTATTTATTTATTTATTTATTCTAAACAGACCATTGTGGCATAACAGGAATTCCTAAAGCGCCACAATGGTCAAAAAATATAACACAAAAACAAAATAACAATTAAACATAAACATAAATACATCCATACATAAACATAAAAAATAGCATTTAATAATAACAGATAAAGTAAAAATATCAAATAAAATATAGCATAAGGAATGCCTTGCACTTACAGCCAGTTTCAATAAATATGTAAGAAACAACTACAAATACAAAACATCCCTGTAAGGCCCAAATGGAAGAGAGTTAATCAAAATTTCACTCATAAATCACAATCAATCATGAAAACAATGATGAGCGCAGACTACCAGATAAATGGGTTAGAGTAATTTCCGACAATTTACGCTCACTAAGGTGGAAAATATCACATTCAGTCTCGGCAGCAACGATTTCATTAAGAATATATATTTATATATATATATATATATATATATATATATATATATATATATATATATATATATATATATATATATATATATACATATGTACTTAATGTGATATTTATATTTTACTGTGATATTTAGTTGTTTATTTTAACTGTGATATTTTTGAAAAAAAAATTTTTTATATATTTATATTATAATAATAGACTTTATTTTTTACAGCCGTCGAATTATTTTTTTATCATGCATAAACATTTTTCAGCAATATTTTACACTAGATACCTATTTTATAATATATGTATATATAAAAAACAATGAAAATTTTACATGAAATTGTGAATATGGGAAGAGTATACATAAGTTCATTCTTATTATTTCAATCAAATACATGCATTTCATATACTTATTTTTCGTTTATAGCACTTCAATGCCACTGATAAGGAATTATAAAATATTGGTTCTCTCTACATTTACTATTGTTGACATGTGCTAATCCACTAATGTTCATTATCCAAAAATATATCAATGTAATATAAATATAATATTGCTTCTTACATACTGACCTGACTTCCAAACTCAAGATTACAAAATAGTATTACTTTGTTTTTCATATACATATAGAGGGTATTTTTCCTACTATATTATATAATATGTACACATATTTTAATTAATCATTTTCATTTTTTTCTTTTTAGTATTAAGACTTTCTCCTATCACTCTCCCATAAAACCTGTCGTATAAAAACTATTGTCTTCTGCTATGAACACCCATCTCAACCTTATATTATGAAATTCCTTCTTTTTTCATTTAAGAATATGGGAAGACTATTAGTTTGTTTGATCTATTTTTTTGTTTGATTTCACATTTACATTTTTTTTATTATTTATAGCAATTAACTAGAAAATATGTGATAAAAAGAAAATACAATTTGAACTTGAAATTTACACAAAGGATCAAAAGTTTTGGGAAGTTTTAGTTTTTAATTTAATTTCAAAAAATTAAAATATGTTTCAATACGTTTTATATTTACATACATACATCCTTTACGTTTCACTTACGATTACAATTCAGGAAAAAGTTTGCCTCCTATCCGATCATTTTCATACTTTGCCATATTGCTCATTTTGGTCATCAATATAAGTAAATGGAGCCTCCGCCATTACGATAGAGATAAAATATCATATAAGAAGCATTTCAGGTCCGAAGATTTTTAATCTCGGTGACAGTTGGTAGTCATTAATTTTATATATAGATGGCGGTAGTAAAAAAAATAATATTGGTGTTTTTATTCAAAATAATATTTTTTTGTTAAATATTTATTTTTAGTGTTTGAATTACCCAATAAGACGAGTAAAGAATTATATTAATTCTTCCTTCCTGTGTCTGGTTGGCTGATGACTTTGTACTACAATACATTGCCTGAAGATCTATCATTATTTTATCTTTTAATATCTGCTAAAAAATCGAAATGTTTGTTTATCTTCTTGACAATTTTGTTACGTTTATTTGATTTAGTATACTATTTTTTTTATTGGTTCATATTATTATGTTACATACATATATGTACATACATATATTATATTATAAATTTTCACCATCTTGCCTTTTAATGAACATATGTATGTATGTATATTATTTAAAATGTTTGTTCTTATATACATGTACATATTTTGAAATTTTTTGTGTTTTACATAATATAAATAAATCCCTTTAACATGGAGCTCAAGCAAATGACTGTTTATTATTAGATTACCCATATTTAAGTGATGTATATTATAAATACCGAGCGATATATGTATGTATGTATGTATCCTTGGTTGTTCGTTCGTAGATCCGTGACGTCATCGAACAAATGATTCGATTTTTTTTTCGATTCATAGGCGCCGATTCAATTTATTTTATAAAGAGCAAAGGCTCAGGGGGGCGCAGAGGGTGAAGCCCTAGAAGGTAAAGGCTCAGGGGCGCGCCAAGGGCAAAGCCCTAGACGGCAAAAAAAAAATAAAAAACATTTTTTTTTTTAATAAAATGTTTATTATTAAATTAGTCATGTTTAAGCGGTTTATATTACACATACCGAGCGAAGCCGGGTAATACAGCTATTTAAAAATATTTCTATAAGATTTTTATATTAGTTTGTCATAGGGCCCGGAATATTATTTTTCCCAGGGCCCGAGATACCTTTCGGCGACCCTGTATACATACGAAAACGAAAAACATGAAATTATATTTTAATTTAATAATGCATGTTTTTTCAATAATGATTTTAGAGATCAGCGTTCGCTGGGTTTCTTGCTTCGGGAAGAAAATTAAATCGGCCCTAGATTGGAACCCACCCAGTCGTGAAGGTGGTTTGTTTTGCAGACATTTTACTTGATTAAAACTAGGTTCGTGTAAAACGGGAGTATTTTTTTACCATAGCTATGTAAGTAAGTATCCAAAATTTCCCAAGGCCTTCGCTATTGTTCAGCTTACGATCGCACCGCAATAAATCGAAGAATAGTGCAAAGGTTGAGTGCAGTATGGTGGTTCTAAGCCAAACTTGCTATTTAGGTCCATTATATGGTAGTAGGCTCTTGAATAAAGCGAGGATTATAAAATTATGACTTTTTGCTTTCAGTTTTGTGGTAGGAGTTGGATAAAAACAAATAAAGGATATACATATAATACATAAATAATTTACTTGTTTTAGAGAAAATTGCAAAATTCCAATAAAATTATTCAAAATACTGTCGAAAAGTTTTCATATTATTATATTATTTTCATATTATTATATTATATTAGTTTTCATATTTTCATATTATTTCTGTATTGGTTGAATATACGTTTGTGAATTAGTGAATTCTTTATTTTTATCTTTAATTTATACCAGGAAGGCCTAACAGGTAACCCCAATGCGCCTTCCTGGCCATTGGGGTTAAACAATTCAGTGAAATTCGGTGACTTTCGGTAACATAAAAGAGGTTTGTAAAAATTGGAAAATTCTGATAAGAAACGATCGACCTTGACAAACCAAGGTCTGGCCAACAACGAGACTTAGTGGGAATCGAACCCGTGACATCAAGCACGAAAGAATTCAATACTCACCAGTTTATTATGCTGAATCTTCTCTCAACTTCACCCATCATCTAATATCACTTCTACCGTGCGTAGTCTTATATAAAATTATTCATGCAAGTGAAGCTACCAGCTACCGTGTGTAAATATTTTTGTGGTGTCATAATCTTGATGATCAATATTCAGCGTATTTATAAGATCAAATCTAAGTGCATCTTGAGACAATGTTGCAAAACTGTGAGCACGTTGTCCGATGGTCCCCCTTTCCCACCATTAGCATATTCAATTTTGAGTGGAGAATTCTCGCTTTTCGAGGCAGGGCACGTGCCCTTACCTCCCCTAGGGTCTCCCGCTAACCCTTAAAACGCAGATATAATAAATAGGCGGCTAGAGTTAAGCGCTGCAGCCGCGGACAGGCCCAACCCACCCCCACCCACCCCGTGCAGAGGAACAAGGGAGGAAATTGCAAGTGGAGGAGATTTTCCACGTCATACATTTTTACGATCGACCGGAATTTACAGCGCCGTGAAAATACGGCGCCCGCTTGAATGCGAAATCGCTCATAATAAATTGCACGGCGACTTTTGCACGTTCGTTTCACTTTTGTCGCTGGTGAAAATTTGCAGCTTTTCATTTTACCGTTGACTTTATTACCCCTCTAACCTTTCTTAATCATTTCAGTCTTTGATTTCTAGAGAAATTAGCATAGATCGATGCTCAGCAGTTGAAAGGTTTTGAAGGCATAGCTTGGACCTTTTTATTATTAGTTCCTAGCCTCTTCTTATTTCGCTTTCGATTTTTTCGTCTGATGAAATTTTGGTTCTTATCCGATCGTTTTCAAACTTTGCCATTTTGCTCGTTTTGGTCATCAATATTTGTGGAAATCAAGTCCGCCATTACGATGGTGAAAAATAATCGTAATAGACACGTTTAAAAATTTCTAAGCCCGCTTTAAAAGTCACGGAATTTGACCCTTAAAGCCCTCAACATGAGACCACCACCCCCCAAACGAATACAGTCCAAGAGAACCTTTCGTTGGAGAACGAGACGGTTGTTCATGAATATCGCACAAGAACAACCGCACATCACTGTTCTAATAAAAAAACCACACTGTACATAACCAAGTACAAAATTAACAACAACGCATGAACACATAAAGCGCGCATGCGTTAGGAAACAATACCTGAAATGTGCCGTGTGAATGCACGCACACCTCAAGTAAACATACATGTACGCATGATTATGCGTGCATAAGCACGCACGCACACACACACACACATTTGAAAATAGTCGATTATCTTTATCGGTGACGACTATGAATTATCCGCATTGCCGGATTTATCCACACTATTCCGATCGTTTTTTCCCTTTCCCTTCGCCACCCTCTCGCTATGTCAGATTTTAATTGCTTAAACGCCTATAAAGTTTTTTCTTTTTTCACTCTATAACGTTTTTTTTCATTTTATAAAATTTGCTCTCATTATCTCTCATATATATATTTTTAGTTTAGTCATAGTGTTAATAACACTGTTCGACACGAATCACGAATTCGAAAAAATCCCAAGTGTAAATACGTACTTTTGACTTTTGATTTGAAGTGGACGACTACTTAAAGAGATTTGAAAACTGAAAAGTACTACAAATGAAAGTTAAAATACCCGACTATAGATCCCAATATTCATTTTGAACCGGAAATTGACAAATTTTGAGACATTTTAATCTGTCCAATCTTTTTGCAATGTATTTTGTATAATTTCGTACTATTTTCCAACGTTTTTTTCCAATTGTGCTAAAATTCCTTTTCTCCTCTTTCTAGTTAATCTTACCCTTGTATCTCCCCTCCTCTCGGTTATTATGTAAATGAACAAGTATCATAGCTTGAATTAAGTTGTCTCAATTCCTTATCCTTAGCTTTAACACATCCATCCACTTTTTTGCTCCGAGCTCCCCCTTTTGATCTTTCGCAGTACTTTTTTTTTATCAATACCTCAAGAAAGAAACAGCTTCAAGCAACGCCAAATTATAGAAATACTCGTTTTCAAAATACAACTCTCCGTAATATTTTCATTCGCAACGGTCAAAGTTTAATCAATACAATCTATATTTGAGAGTCCTATAGATATCTTCGAATGGTCGATGAATAATAAAAAGGCAGAGCGAATGCTTTGCGATTCTCAAAATAAATCAAACCGAATAGTCGAGTTAAACTTTGAAGCAGTTCAGAGTCTTATTCTAAGGAGTGCACACTGCTTTTCAAAGTTTTACGACCCTCCCCAAGGTATCGTACTATTGGATGATGTGTCATAACTCAGTTCGGGTGGATTCCAGTCATAGTCTGTTGAAGCAGAGCATTTTAAATCGTACCTGTAGTTTTGAAAATTTTTGTTCAATTGGAATTTTTTTATATTGTTTGTGTTTTTATTACATCCAATTAGTGAAATTGCTCATTTCATGAAAATATAAAAAAAAAACTCAGTTCATGAACGTTTACTGGTTGTTTGCCTGTCTGTCTGTTCAATGAATCAATTTAAGTGGTTCACATTTTTTTTATTGTAAATGCTTATTCCGATTAATTTCATTGTTTGTTAATTAATTTACATACTATAATATTTTAACAATGTACATATGTGTTACCATTAATTGAATCAACACAAAATCGATTTACCCTACCCATTACTGCTACAATGCAGTAAGTTATATACTATATGTATGTATGTAACTTGTAAATAGGTGTTTAAGCTCTTTTTCCTATTATGCTGTACATTAACATTAGAATAAGATAATACTATGATTACTAACAAAATTAAATTAAAATTGTAAAATAGAAAATGATCAGTAGATCATTACCTATTAAAAGAGATATAAGATGTATTGTGAACATAATTTCGTAATAATAAAAAGCATTTAAAAATCAAAATAATAGCACCATTTGATTATTAATATTTTTATTCATATACATACATATGTGTGTGTGTATATATATATATATATATATATATATATATATATATATATATACATATATGCCAGGAAAGCCTAGTAGGTTAATCGCAATGCGCTTTCCTGGCCAATCATAAACAATTATACAGTACCATAAAGATATAGTGGGTAGCACTTTATATTATTGGCAAATTCGAGATGCTTATAAACTCGAATTTGCGAGAGATAAATAAGATATTTTTTGTGTATTTCAAAGAAATATATAATAAAAGCTAATTAGAAAAATATAAAAATCTTTTCAAATCTTGAAGGAAGAGATGAAACTCAAAATTACCACCACGGAAGTGAGACAAAGGACTCTAGCGTGCATTAGAAAACGGCATTTGAATGTGAACAATAAATAAGAGAGGTTCATGACCAATACACCGAGCAACAAAAAATCCCGTTTTTGAGTTACCAGAGCAGAGACTAACCAATCTTTACTAAGTTTGACCCACTGAATTCGAATATGATAATGATTTTTGTTGTTTGGGTCTCCCCCTTAAGAGATATGACCGTTTAAAAAAATGCGCTCTTTTTACAGATTTTTGGCTTTTGCGGTATTTATTGTGATTTTTATTGTTTAAAAATACTTATAATTAACTATCTAACGAATTTTAAAAGTCAAAAATATATATTTTTTTACGGATTTTTTATCTAATGTCACTTGTACCAGTCTAAACCAGATTTTTTTTTAAAATGTCACTTGTACCAGTCTGGTTTTCAGCCCGTCACATGTCGAATCGAAACGACTATTATAGTAAGACACACATAATAGCGATATTATACATGATATAAATACATTTGGTTGAATGTAGTGGCAAAATCTGTGATTGTAGAAAATGTACAAAATAAAATTTTGCACACTTGCCATGCACAAAATTCAATGTTTGAAGTCGGTTATTTGCGAACGGGACGCGGGTATGGTCGCGCTGCCACTGCGTTTCGGCCATTTTTCTCCAGTTCCGCGCACTCACGTTGGCCATATTGAAAGTGCACGCGGCCATCTTGAGCAAATAGTTTATCGGACCGTTTTAGCACCTGACGTGTTCTTTAGTATTTGGGGCATGCTCGCGGCCGATTCGTTCTAGACCACTATGGATAGTTCGGTATGCGGAGTCGCACGTGCGCTACTAAATTTCTGCGGCGGCCATTTCGCGTCGTCGGCCATGTTTTTTATTACAAAATGGGGTTAGTGTTTGTTAATAATATGTAGTCGAGTGTGTATGTGTGTGTGTGTGTGTGTTTTAAGTTTGGCCGGGTAGGGTCGGTGCAATTTAAAATTTATCGGACTTTGCAAAAACCGCCATTTTGCAATTCAAATGTCAGACGCCGCACGACGCTTTTCTTATTCATGCAGGCCGCTAGAGGGCGCCACTGGCGCGTCCTTTAGACCGCTTAGCAATTTACTTAAAATATCGATATAAATTCTAGGATGCGCTTTACATGACAAAGAGGCAAAGTGCAACCGCAAGGTGCGCTGCAATTTCAGCCTTGCATCGTTGTAATTTTTAAAGCGGGCATTTTTAGTGGAAAGATTTATACTGTGGTTTGTTAGGTGGGGATTTGATTGATACGAGACCGTTACGCCAGTGGTAACGAGAGGTTCATGCTGTTTCTTTTTATTATTACTAGCCTCTTCTTACTCCACTCTTGATTTTTTCGTCTGATGAAATTTGGGTTCAGCTTTTCATTTTTTATCACCCCTCTAACCTTTCTTAATCATTTCAGTCTTTGATATCTCGAGAAATTATCATAGGTCGATGCTCAGCAGTTGAAAGGTTTTGAAGGCATAGCTTGGACCTTTTTATTATTAATAGCCTCTTCATACTTTGCTTTCGATTTTTTCGTCTGATTTCATCTGACGAAATTTGGGTTCTGATCCGATCGTTTTCAAACTTTGTCGTTTTGCTCGGTTTGGTCATCAATATATGTGGAAATCAATGGTAATAGACACGTTTGAAAATACTGCATCATCTTTCTCGGTGATGTGTGTTGCTCACATTGCCGCATTTGTCCACACTGTTCCGATCGTTTTTTCCCTTTTCGCCACCCTCTCGCTATGTCAGATTTTAATTGTTTAACCGCCTATAACTTTTTCTTTTTTTCACTCTATATTTTATAAAATATAGAGTGAATATTTCTAGGCTCTCATTATCTTTCGTTATTTTTTTCGTTCAGTTGCGTTTAATTTTCAACTTGGAAGTTTCACTTCTATCGTAAGTATGCCCATATACATATGTATGTACGTTTTTTAGATTAGATTTTAGCGTTCGATCATTTACTATTTTTTTTAAATTTAATTATTATTTTTCATTGTACATATGTATTCAATTTGAATATTCACAAAAGTTAAGTTATAAAAATCTGACTTTTATTTTCATCACAAAAAAAACCCCACGAAATATCGCATATGTACATCAATATATCTTCTCCAAACCACAGGGCAACTATGTTGAAAAAGTTTTGGATTTATGAACTGAAAGTTTCATGATTTATTAAAATGTTTCGAGTCCGTTTCAGCAACTGGCAAGATTTTGATGCTATTATTAAACCGTATTCAATTTCTTCCTGTTTTATTATTTAAATGTACATATCTGTATATTTTGAAGAAAAATTGAGACCAATACAATTCTCCGTATTGTCTAAAATAAAATAGTACATGCTACTACGACATGTTGCCCCAAGGGGACATTTACGGTATTTTTTTTGTATATAAGTACTAAACATTACAATACAACAGGATCATCTGTGGACAAACTGGTGAAATCAACAATCAAAAAATTCGACGAATTTGCGAAAAACAAATTCTACATACTTACATACAATGTAGGTAAGAATATTTTAATATTAACAAATTCAATATGCGACGGGTTTCAGAAAAAATGAAGGGAGAGAGTGCCAATTTAATTTGGCTAGTCACAATTAAGCTAGATAAATAGGCAATTTGTAGCAGAAGATGGTCGATCTGGGTTATAATAACTACTCAGATCCAAATCCAGATACCAGAATAATTAATTAATCAATTAACACATTTACGGATTTAGACTAGTACATACATTTTTTTTAGATTTAGACTTGTATATACACTTGTAAATTATTGTGAGTATATCCACAATGGTTTCTGTAAAAAAATCGCCCAAAAACGAGAATAGAAAAGGGAAAAACGGGAATGAGTGGTATTGCAACGCAATAATTTCAAATGCTTTCGCGTCTCCACCTGCGTTATTAGGGTAAAATAAACAAACAATTAAATAATTTCAAATGTGTTTGGTGCTTGCGTTTTTCCAACAAACTATCATTACTGTAATGACGGGAACGGGAACGGGTTGCATACGTTATCATGGCATTGCAACGCATGCCGAGTTCAGCTACATGGTATTGTATAAAAATTGACAGAAATACAGATATTAATAATACTGTTGCGTAGGGGTGCGTGGAGGATCCAAGTAAAAGGCCAAAGTCGTTTCACAGCATTTATTGATAATTAAGGAGATACACACACTGGCAGTGCTCAGTCCAGAATGTTAAGGATATTGCCTAAGTACCGCCTTATAAGGGGCAGGTCTCTCAGGACATCTTCGACGTCTGATTTGTTTACCTATTGTTATGGTCACGTACTCGGATATGTATTCCCACGACATTCGGTCCCACGGTATCAAGGTATCGGTCAATTCTGAAAAGGGACCAATAACGGCCAACTCGGTCACCATTGTTTAGCCTACATGCACTTAGTTTGCCGATAATCCTCGAAACCAATTATAACGGTCACACAGTCTCTGGGATGCTACTCGGGCTAATCCAATTGCAACTACTCGGCGGCTCTTTTTAGTATACGTAACAATACATATATCAGATTCTTTATAAATAATCAATAATCAACAATAAAAAATCAGCTATCAATAATAATAATTTAAAATATACAAAACTCCAAAATCAATTGTATTTTAATGTCTTTTTCTAATAATAAGCTAACAATAATATATGCTTCTCTTAAAATTAACTTTCAATACCACAGAACGCAAACGCTAACTGGTGACTAAAAGTCTTTTAAATTGATATTTATTCTATTTACAACAAGAAATTGAAATGAAATATTGTTTATAAATTGAAATTCAATATGCTCTACCACACATATTACTTAACTTTATTATTAATTATTAATTATTTATTACTATTTTTAAACAATTTTTATCCATGGCGTGGGCTATTTGCACGGGGGGTTAATGTCCAGGGGGTTTTTGGCTGGGGGTATGTGTCCGGATACCCTCGTATATAATAAAATAGCTTCTTTACAAGCGAAAATTTTTATTTCAGCATTCTACATTAAGAATTCTATAGGTATTACTTTTCACAGAACTTTCACACTTTGGAACATCCGTACATTGTACGCAGATAAGTTGAAACTGAATTAATAGCATAATCACTATCTAAATCTAAGTTGACTTCGAGCACGGCAAGCAGGTGACGCTGAACCACTACGTTCAAGCAATTTCGAGCAAACTTTCAGCTGAAAGCGGTCTGTGAATAACTAAACTGCATTTACGATGAAACCGCAACTTCAGATTCTTGACCGGGACGCGTACGAGGCTTGGCGCACAAACTCTCGTGTCTAAGTTACATATTTATGCCACCCAAAACATGGACATTGTAGATATAATATCACATAATAATACACTTCCGAAATACTTATGTAACATCGATAGTACTGGCTGGTAGAATTTGAAATGATTCTTTAAAGTTCGACAGTGAGATAGCGAGCGAGCTTTCCGAGTTTGTTGGAAAGTTGGTTCGGAAAATTCAGTGACAAATTGTGCAAGACTGGCAACAGTCGGCGAAGTGTTTATTAGCGATTTCACCTGGAAAACTTAATCTTTGCCAGTCCGAGTTCCGGCGTAGCAAAAGTGGCAAGTTCATTGCATGAATATATTCTGGTTTTAAATTCGACTGTCTACCGTTAAGTTTTCGCATTACTTTGCGAACTTATTTCGAGTGCTTATCGATCGTTTCAGTTTTAGCACAATATACTATCTTTTAGTTCGGTAGCTCCCAACATTTTTTGACTGGAGCACGACAGCCTGCAGTATGGCGCGTTGGTTGCGTTGGCGCAGAGATGGTCTTACAGCTCCACCCCTCCTCCCTTCCCTTCTCTTCCCCTCCTCCTATTTGACCCTTTTCCACTGGATGACCGTTATAGACGTCATGCGTAAAAGTCTGTAGTGGAAATGGCGTGACTCACTGTATAAAAAAAATACTTCATGTGTCAATCTACAAATTTAGTAGGTACGGTATATAGGTTATTAATTTCTCAGCATGCCTCGAACGTGTTACAAAAAATTGCAACATTCCATGAAACTAAATCTAGACAATGATGAACATAATTCACCTCCCTCCTCCCCCTTCTCCCCTACCTCTCGAATCTACATACTTTTGCTCTCGAGCCTTTTTTTTATTTTTCACCTTCTCCCACCCCCTCTTAAGTCTCCATCTTCATTACATCGCTGAAACATTGCACGAAACTAAAGTTGGACAACGATGAAGGCTCACCTCCCCCCCACCTTCGCTAAAACCTCCCTCCCTGTTTCAACACTGAAACATTGCACATAACTACAACTAAGGGCGCAGAGATGGTCTTACAGCTCTACCCTCCCTCCCTTCCCTTCCCTTCCCTTCCTCCTATTTAACCCTTTTCCCATGGATGACCGCTGTAGACGTCTTGCGTAAAAGTCAGTAGTGGAAATGGCGTGACTCACTGTATAAAAAAAAATAACTTCATGTGTTAATCTACATATTTAGTAGCTTGAATAAATATGAAAATATAGAAAAAAAAACAAGAAAACACAAAATGCTAAAACGGTATTCAAAAAGACATACATACATATGTATGTACACATATAGTATGGCCAGCAGTATGGCTCAGCGGTTGCGTTTATGTTTTGCACCGAGAGATTACTGGGTTTGATACCGTGCTAATCTTTAATAATGTTGGTTAGACTAGGATATTTATGACACAAAGTCGATCGTTTCTTATCAGATACCAATTTATCTGATTTTCATGGTTGAAACGGTTCCTCAAATTGGCAACAATCATCCTACTAGCTGTCACAAATATTTGAATTTGATTTTTGTACAATATGTAAAATTTATGTACAAGTCTTTATCCATTGATATCTCAATGGATTAATTAATTGTTAATTTCGTGTTCTTCAGCTGAAATACAGCGATTTATGTAATAAAAAATCGTAAGTGAAGTAAAAAGAGGCTTCTCGAAATATAGCGATTTATGAAATAAAAATGCTACCATGTTTGTAGTCAATTAACTAGGAAGACGTATTGGGGTCCTTGTCAGGCCTTCCTGACAAGTAGACCCCAATATATTTATTTATTTATTTATTTAACATATTAGCCACAGTGACATTACAGAGATCTCCAACGCGTCTCTATTATAACATACGCGATATGTATATCTATGTATGTTAAAAATAAAATTTAGAAGCCCATCTCCCAAGAATTGTACCCCTAATTAAGGATTTTTCGAAAGGTTAACTTCTATTATCATCATCATCTACAGCCGTTCACCATCCACTATTGAATGAAAGCCTCTCCAACACGCTTTCACTCGTCTCGGTTTTGCGCAACTCTCATCCATCTCATTCCACACATTTTCTTAATTTCCCCTACCTATCTTATCTGCGGTCTTCCTTTTACCCTTTTGCATTCTCTCGGGTACCATTTACCGGGTAGCACTTCTTTTGTCCACCTTTCGTCCATTCTTCTAGCCACCTGTCCTGACCATTGCCATTTCAATCTCTTTACTCTATATACTATGTCCACTACCCATGTCATGGACCTACGTATCCCGCTTCTTGTCCTTCCTCGTTATGTCGAGCATACAGCGTCTCATATTTATTTGAGTACATTGGAATTTGTGTAGAATCTTGGCGTTCAATATCCAAGTTTCATATCCATAGGTCATCACTGGGAAAATGCATTGATCGAAGATCTTTTTCTTCAGACAGAGTGGTATTTTTGATTTAAAAACAAAATTCATTTATCCAAATGCACTCCATACTAATTTCATACGTTTTTACTTTATCTACATACATATATATACGTAGTAACAATCGATGAAGTTTTGTGATCATGCGAAAATTCGAACTCGAGATTTTGACTGATTCGAACTCAGAATCGATTACTGGTTTACGTTTTCATGATCTAGAAAAAATGTGTGTGTGTGTCTGCGTGTCTGTGTGGGTGTCTGTATATTTTGGGAATTTTTTGAACACCGTTAGTCCTATCGAACTGAAACTTAGTATCGGTTACTACTGAAATTCTTATCGACACGACTTAAATTTTTAAGTTGACTGGAAATGGTACCTCCCCTTATAGGTGTCCTCCTGTATTTAAGTTTTTGAATTCAATTATCTCCCAAATCGCTAACTTAATCAGACTGAAATTTTTTTACATGTGTCTATTATTTGACCTAAATACAAATAATTATTTAATACTTCTACTATTTTATCATCTTAAGAAATGCCTACGAATTGTATCTCTTATTTTGGATTTTTTTACGGGTTAACTTCTATTATATATTATAAGGACAGTAAATTACGATACGCACCACCTTGCGGTTGTTTTTAAAAGTTCAAAAAATTCCGTTTAGGGAAAATCAAAATGCGGAAAATGAAAATTGGTCCATAATCCTTCTGACTCATTAATAGTAAAGGTTGACTACGATATTTGCATCGTAAGACTTGCTACGAGCGATAAATCACCGAACTGATTGACAATTCTACTATATTTCAAACTCACTTTAGGTACATTGTTTTGTAAACTTTAGCCATGAAAGGTTATAGCTCATATTTCGAAATACCAATTGAATTATTCTCCAACAATGTGGTCAAACAAATAAAATCGTAAACAATAGACATACAATATTGATGCGTTTCTTGCAAAAAAAAAAAAAAAAACTATGTACCCGAAGTACTAAACGACTCCTGTAAATTCTATTCTCGTACACCCGAACTATATACATACACAATTCAGCGCTGCTGAAACTTTTATATTGCGAGTCGCGTTGAATATTTCATCGCTTAAGTGTTCTTTCAGCAGATCGGCGTAAATCACGCGTAGACAAACGCCCCGCCATAAATACAAAATCGCCAAACTTACGAAAAACCAAAATTTAGCACCCCGACGAAAAATAGACATATGTACATATATACACATACGTGTCTGGTTATTTAATTTCATTCACACACTAGAGCAGTAGTTTCCATTTTTTTTTACTTGCGTAGCCCTTTGTACCTCATTTCCAAAATAAAAAATGTTTTTATGAATTGTATTTTTATAAAATATAATAGTAATATTTTGCTTCATTGAAATACAGTGACGAACAAAAAAAAAAATCACCCGACCGAATATATTACATTAGTAACCAGGTGCATGCAATCGTAAACTTTATAATAACCTGCAAATGGCTTATAAAAAATGGTATAATATAAAGTTCGTAAAATATATCAGTTACAAATAGACGCTCTCAGCACAAAATCTAGCCAAAAAGTTAAAATAAAAGAGTTGAAATTAAAGATCGACTGGTTCGAGCAGAGAGACGTCGAAAAGTAACTGTTACCGTGTTGGCCATATTGAATTATCAACATTATAATATAAATATTTTAACATTCATTATATACATAACCTACTAGTAGTTTTACCCGGCTTTGCTCGGTATTTGTAATAATACCACTTAAAATGGTTTGAATAAAAAAATCGTAAATATTATTTGAATCGAAAAAAAAAATAACATTCAACGATCGTCATAGTAACTTTGATTTGTTTTCGATGCTTCCACCCAAAACTTACATATGTACAAAGTTTCTTTCGAAATTATATATATTTTTTTACATATACATATACCAGGAACCCCAATGCGCCGTCCTGGCCAATTACAAACATTGCAACATTTTTTTATTATTATACAAGTCGCTGAATTACGAGACACTGAAAAAGCAAATGAACAAGACATCTATGAATTGTACATAAATTGTATTGTACATTAATCAATCTGCAATAGTGGTGACTTAGTAGGTAGGAAGGATATTTAGCCAATTTTACCGGGAACCGTTTCAACAATGAAATCAGAGAAAATTGGCAAATTCCGATAGGAAACGATCGACCTGGAGTCACAAATATCCATATCTGACCAGCAGCACTACAGATATACTCAGAAAAATTCTTTTTAATCGAGGTCAGCTCATGGGATCGAACCCGGCGCCTCTCGACGCTAAGCAGAAGCTTAACGACCGAGCTATGCTGCTGGCATAGCTCGGCACTAATCTAATATACTACATATAGCTGGCATAGCTATATATTAGATTAGTGAAGTAAAAATACATATGAGAGAAAATGATACCTATTAGGAGAATTTTATAAGATATAGTGTAAAAAAGATAAAGTTATTGGCGTTTAAACTATTACAATCTGACAAAATGAGTGGGGGGCGGAAAGTCAAATATATAAGGCTACAAATAGTGGCAAAGGGTTGGCTATCACCGTCTCCAAATTTTTTGGATTCTTAAACCTGGTTAATTTGAATTTATTTCACCATCGACTAAGCGGAACTAATTTGAATCGGCGTCCAAACCTCGCAAAATTGCGAGCGCAGTGGGCGAACAATGCCACTGAACATTTTGGGGGGTTAAAGTCAGGCACTTTTTCGTGGGAGAATTTTCAAACGCGTCTAACACGATATTTTTGCACCATCGTACTGGTGAAGGATCCATTTACTTATATTGATGACCAAAATGAGCAATATGGCAAAGTATGAAAACGATCGGATAAGAGGAAAATTTTTTTCAGAATTGTAATCGTAAGTGAAACATAAAAGAGGTTTGTAAAAATAGTGCGTTTGGAGTCACGTTTTTTCTCAAGAACTTTACTTGGTTGTCGGCAAAAAACCCAGTTGCTCGTCGATGAAAAACAGCTACGACAAATAAATCGCTATAGACATGTCTACCGACAAATCTCTGTGGGCAGCTTAAGGTCCACTCGAGCGTTTCGAAAGTAAGTTACGCACGTCTTAGTCTCTGATTAGGGTCAACTGTACAATACGGTTTTTTTCCCTTACGGTCTTTTCGAAACGTAAAATTATAGGTGGGTGGGTCGACGCGTTTAACCTTTTTGACGCGCGTTTCATACGTGATAAAAAATACGGGGGGGAGAGGCACAATGAGGTCGTGAAAACTTGGCCGCGGGATAAATCTCGCGTTTGATCTACGGGTTCTTCCCGTGTGTGGGATTTCGAGGTTGAGGTGTTGGGTGGTGTAAGAGAGGGTCCCGGGTCCCTTTCACCGTCGTTCTGGGGCCCCTTTACGACTGTTTTACTTTCTAGGAGGACGTGACCGTGTCGGACTGGCAGGTCGCCAAAGGTAATTTCCGATAAATCGCGTGTTCTATAGTATTGCGCAGGTGTGACGTTTGGATGTTGAGATGGAGCTGTAGTGATGCTGGGTTTGATGAGAATTTATTATAAATATGTAGGTGGTCCATACTCCACACGCTATATGTAGGTTGGGAACGTGCTCTGCCGTATTTTAGATGTAATGGCGATTTTTTTTTGTATCGGGATGATTGAAAAGATGATTAGGGAGAGGAAGAATTAGTTGCAATCTATGTTGTCCTATGGTCGAGTTACGGTATAAACCGATAGGGTTCTTCTGTTAATATGCTTTTTATTATTACTAAATTATGTTCACAATACATCTTATATCTATTTTAATAGCTACTGATCATTTTCAATTTTAAAATTTTAATTTAATTTTGTTAGTAATCATAGTATTATATTATTCTAATGTTAATGTACAGTATAATAGGAAAAATAGCTCAAAAACTTATTTAAGCTTCTTATAAATGCTCATAATACATCTAATACATAATATTAATAAAAAACTATCCAAAATCGATGACCGAAACCAGATTGTGTTTAGGTAATCTGTGTTTATACCCGAAGGGTATAGACATTTTGTGGTAATCACTGAGACTCTTCACAAGTGTGTTAGTATGGTTATTAGTGATTCTGTCATAGAATCTACGGGTTAGTTTGTTAGTAATGTCTGTAACTAACGGAATATTATTTATGGCATGCAGCTTTTACGAATTAGTATATATGGGTGTATTATAAATTGTTTTTAGGGGTATGTTTTGTATTACTTGGTGCTTGGAAAGGTTAGTATTCGGTTAATATGGGATAAGCTGTACAAATTGCATTAAAAATGGAGATGGAAACAATGCTGTGCTTAAGTTATCTCGAAATTTCACTACTTTAAGGTAATTTAACCTCCTAAATAAGTTTTCTTTACTCTTTGAATGCCTACCAACGTTTATTGGCGTTTTGCTATCAAGTCCATGGGCCTGAAAAACGCCGGTAGGCGCTGTATTTTGAGCATGTACAACAAGAATACTACCCGCTAAGCCTTTTAAGGGAGCATTCAAAAGAAATGCATTGAACATGGGTCGTTTAATCCATGTCATTCATTTGTCAACGTTTATAAAGACTGGTTGACACCCGAGTTTCTGAATTAATAACCATAGCAGAATTTCCAGATGGAAATCCCTAAATGCTGAGTGCAAATGTACCCACCCATATAAAATGAAATTGAGCGCAAATGTAAGGAAAATCACACAAGACAAAAGTTCTACTTCCGGTTGTTGGATTTTTATTACTTAAAATCATTATAATTATCATACACATTAAATATCAAGAAAATAAAATTAATTTAAAACGTCAAAATAAAATAATGAAATATTGTTTAAAAAACAATACTACTTCCGGCCTACCAATTCTGACCAAAACCTTATCAGCTCTAAGTTAGTACATAAAAAATACTAATATAAATTTTCAGCTAGATACGTTCAGGAATGTGGAATGAATCGTTGTCACAACATTTTTGACCTTTCTAAGAGGAAAATATCCCACTTTCAGTTTTTTAAATTTAGTGACTTTTTTATTTTCATCACATTTTGATACAAGAATTATTCTTGAATTTTTTAGTAACGAGCACACATGTTAAAGGCGTCGAAAAAAATAGCGGAAGAAAAATCGAACAAGAGTAAACTGCCACTTCCGGGTGACGGATGCGTACCAAATTTTATAAATAACTTACTATTAAGCTTAAACTTCTAGATATGAAATTTCAGTTTAATAAACCAAAAGGTTTCTGATAAAAACATAAAAAACCTTGGTTCTCTAGAGTAAAAGTAAAAGCTTCCGGTTCAGGTTAAAATATTCACAAAATATAAGGGTGTAAAGTTTATAATTTCTATTACATGTTAAAAAATTTCAGTCCAAATTACCCTTTATTCCCAAATGGTGTACTCCAATTCACTATTCAACGCGAATTCTAACTCGAACGAAATTATTGCAGCGAATATCGAACTCTTTAAATGCATCAAGCAGCAGCACTTTGAATGTGCACGTACATACATACATATAATACATGCCTATTTTGGAATTATGCAAATTTGTCGACAATCTATGTACGTATTTATGTATGTACATAGATAGTAACGCTAGACTTTTCGTATATTGAATTCAATTTAGGCTAATGGCGTGTGCAACCATTTTGGTGTCGAACTTCTCGCAATTCCATCAACGTTACATTCTGTCGAAACACTTTACTGAACTTGTTAAGAATATTAAAAATATCTGTCTGTACAGGTTTTGTACAAGTCAATGATCGATGCATCGGTAGATCTGAAATCGTAACGTTTATACGATAATAAAAAAAAACAAGATTTCTTTATTATCATATAAACGTTACATTTATGTTATTGGTAGATATACATATTCGAAAACCACAGATTTAATTATGGATCGACGATGAATTTAAAATGAGATACGTAGAACTTTGTTTCACTAATTAATTTTGGTTCACTTTGTTCTGCTGCTGTGCTGACCGTCACTTGCGGGGTCGATATTAATGACTACCACTCTCGGAGTCTCGATGGTGATGACTAACTTATGGTTCGAATTGTGATCTATATAAATCATTTTTATCTTTTGGGTTGGGGCAAAGTCTGGCATTCCTGGTTTGGGCAAAGTCCGGGACTCCTGTCTTATCTGACTATCCTTTTACAGGAATTTTAATGGACTTGTTACTCATGTATATGAATGTGAGAAAGTGAATTTGATTATTGTGGGAAAAACATTGATAAACGAGGTACATAATAGTAAATATGTCATTCCGACTGTGTGGGATTGTAGGATGACTTAGAATTACTATCTGAATGGTCTTTAAATAATAATCTACCATTCAGCTTGACTAAATGCCATGTCATTTCCTTCTCAAGGTCTCTTTCCTCTATTGAGTTCGCTTATAGCCTTCGGAACTATAAGTTAACGCGAACTGACTCAACTTCTGATCTTGGTATACTGCTTAGGAGTGACTTCAAATTTTCGACTCATATTTCTGATATGTGCCGTAGGGTTACCAAAATGCTTGGATTTGTTTTGCGCAATTCTCACTACTTCCAAGATCCAAGTATAATGGTGTTACTTTATTGTTCGCTTGTCCGGAGCATATTGAAGTTTGGGTCTGTAATTTGGAGTCCCACTGAAATTAAATTCTCTCTCTTGATAGAAAGAGTAAAAAAAAAAAAACTTAGATGCCTTTATATGAAGAAAGATAAATATTACCCCTAATTATTTCCCACTGCATTTTTACAAGGTATGCTAGGCTTGAACAATTTCCAAATTTTTCTTTGGAGTATTAAAGGGAAGAAACGACAACCCTTCGATTTTATTGGAATTTAAATTTTCGGCGCCTGAATGCGGTAGAGCTTTGCGTCATCATTTACTTTCCCAACCTATTCCTGCGAAAACGCCTGCTTTCAATAACTCGTCTCTTTTAAAGGCTATCCGGTTCCTTAATGTGATTGATGCGCATTTGGACCTGTTCAATTGTCATGTTGATGAGCTGTTTAGTTTCTTGAGATTCAACACGAGACTATTTGAATGAGATGAATGATTGGAATTTTTATTGTTTTTATTTTCTTTCTTTTGTTTTGTAAAACTGGTGTGATGCTTTGGGGAAACCTGTCAGGTCACACTGGTCATTTTATTGTTATTATTATTATAAATAATAAATTATGTATATATGATATTTACTTAATTCGCGATATTTTAAAGTTTACCGGTATTTACCGATGGCGAAATTTACCGGTATACCGGTACTCGAATCCCTAGTTGTCATTAATCGATCCCGGTCTTGCATAATGTATTCAGCGTGTATGTAATGCAGGTGCAGGTGCGCTTAACCATCGCCAGGGGTGTCGAAGAGTGCGCAGCGTGAGCCACTCGCCAATTAGTTGATTGGAGTGCCGGGACCACTACAATCAATTCCCTCACGTCTCGGAATTCACTCTCCACCCTCCCCCTCTCCCATAGAAAGACTGAAGAGTGTTTCTCCTACCCCCACCTAAGCCCACCCCATCCTTGTTTTCTTCCAATTCCGAGATGGGACCCCCGTTTTCGGTGATGGCCGGTCCCGCTAGCAGATAAGCGCTCCCACAATCCGCTTTTATTATTCAGTCCATTACGCAATCGTAATCATTTTTTTTCGCTTTTGTTCACTGTTAATATTTTTTCCCCTCTATTTTGTATTTTATTCTGTGTTCACAAATGAGTGACGGCAATATTTTCGTTATGGGAAAATGAATTTTAAAAGGGACCGTTCGAGTGGAGGAGCGTCGCAATTTGTGATCACGTAGCGGATGATTCGATTTCAATTACAGTACTTATGAACAAAATAAATAAAAATATACCCCCCCCCCAAATTTAAAATTCTATTTAATTTTTTTCACTAATCGTTTGAATTGCGCTGTAAATGAAGATTTTTTTTGTAATATTCAGGTTTGTATTTTATTTAGGTATGTATTTTTATATATATATATATATATATATATATATATATATATATATATATATATATATATATATATATATATATATATATATATATATATATATATATATATATATATATATATATATATATATATATATATATATATATATATATATATATATATATATATATTGTACATGTATATAAAAATAAATGTCTGTTTGTCTGTCTGTCTCGTATAGGCTCCCAAACCACTCAATCAATTACGATGGAACTTTCAGGATTTGTTGTATGCATGTCCGGGAAGATTACTGTGAAAAAAAATCGCACATAAACGTGAATGGAAACGGGAAAAACGGGAACGAGTGTCATTGCTAAAGGGCGGACCGGAAGCGTGATTTTTCCAGTAATCGGGGATAACGGGAATGAGTGGCATTGAAACGCAATAATTTCAAATGATTTTGCGTCACGAACGGCGTTGTTAGGGTAAAATAATGTAACAATTGACGAGAACGGGAACGGGAACGGGAATTGCATGCGTTATTGTGGCATTGCAACGCATGCCGGGTTCAGCCAGTACATATATAAATTTTGAAATCAAATTCAAACAGTGGTGACAAAGAAGGATGGTAGAGGAGAAGAACCATCCAATAAAGAACAGTGCGGGACGTGAGAGCAGTCATCAAACTATGTCGAATTTTCCTTTATTTAAAATTTGAAATAAAACTAGCGATAAAAACAGTGTCAGTGTGTTCGCTCATATTTATGATCCTACATACAATGGGTCGTTGAAGGCGATGTAGAGCAAATATAATATATTTATACTTGAAAGGGGCCATGTTGCGGCAGCGAGACTTTTAATGTCCCTTTTACGGTCCATCACATCACATTTGTGTCAAGTGAGGGCCAACCTAGAGCCCTACAACCACCTAGTCCCTCCTACACGACCTGGAAAATATTTTATTTACCTCGAGACGGATTTCGAGCTGTCGGACGAGCGACGTCGCTCGTTCTCTCAATTTGGTCGATGGACGTGAGTCTCACTACTTTATGACTTGGCCAACGAGGTCAGTTATCACACCCAAATCCCTCCTCCTCCTCATTTTCGTTTATTCATATTTGATTTCATTTCATTATTTAAGATTATGTTCTCGTTAGATTATGGTACATAGTGTAATACATATTATACATATTTACACTATGTAGTGTTGTACCCGATGACATATCATCGCATGGATGTTGACATATAAAATTAAGTTATTAAATAAAAAAAATGAAATGAAATGTGTCGTCGGTCATGTGTTCGATCTCCAAATTGAGTTTTTCAAATATTTTTATTTAAATAATTTTTCAAATATTTTTTTCCAAGTCGATTTTTTTTCAAATACCTATTAAATATATTTAATTTAATATTTATATTATTTGTTTAATATGAAAAAAAGGTAAAAAATACCTACTTACCTACATGTAAAAAATATAAATCACTAAATAGAAAAATTAATTAATTAAATAAATTTTCAATAGAGGGCGGTAAATTCTCTACCAAGTGAAAACATTAGTAGCGATCAGTATATATAGAAGTTTAATTCGTATTTTCCACAATTTAAATATTATTTTTTCTATTTTACATTTTATTTATTTTATTATTTTTACATAGATAACATATGTATGTATTTTTTAATACCGTTTTAGCATTTTTCTGTTCTGTTTTTTTTTATTGTAAGATTTATTTATCAAGTTACTAAATATGTAGATTGACACATGAAGAATTTTGTTTATACATTGAGTCAAGCCATTTCTACTACTGACTTTTACGCATGACGTCTATAGTGGTCATCAGTGCGAAAAGCTTTCAAGAGGAGGAAGAGAAGGGAAAGGAGGTAGGGTGGAGCTGTAAGACAATCTTTGGGCCCTTAGTTTTGTGCAATGTCACGCGTTGAAACGGTGAGGGAGACCTTAAAGAAGTTGGGAGAGGTGAGCCTTCATCGTTGTCCAACTTTAGTTTCGTGCAATGTTTCAGCGACGAAATGGAGAAGGAGACTTAAGAGGGGGTGGGAGAAGGTGAAAAAGAAAAAATATTCGAGGAAAAATATGTAGACTCGAGAGGTAGAGGAGGATCGGGAGGAGGGAGGTGAATAATGTTAATCATTGTCTAGATTTAGTTTCATGGAATGTTGCAATTTTTTGTAACACGTTCGAGTCCTGCTGAGAAATTAATTACCTATATACTGTCCGCAAATAAGTTTTATTAAAAAAAGGCATTGAACTTCATCATAATGGTTTGGATCTTAGACCATACCACTAGATATCAACAAAAAAAAAACATTTTTAAATACACACTAGTTGAACCCGACATGCGTTGCAATGCCACAATAACGCGTGCAATTCCCGTTCCCGTTCTCGTTCCTGTTCCCGTTCCACAGAAATTCAATTTTATATTTTATATACAGGTATAGATATATTTAGACCATCCGCTGTGTGTTTGTGGTACAGCCCCAAATGGTCAGTACATTCGAGTGCGAGGTAGGCGTGGTGCGATTATTGTCACACTCACGGCGTGATGCGTTGAAAGCGGGATAGCTTTACTTTCGCGTCAATAAAATCGTAATTACGAATATTATTATTAAGAGGTTTTGTCCCGTTTTTTTTCACAGTAATCTTCCCGGACATGCATACAACAAATTTGGAAAGTTCCATCGTAATCGGTTCAGTTATTTAGGAGCCTATTCGAGACACACACACAGACATTCATTTTTATATATAAATACATTATTTAAAATATTACAGCTTCAGCACCTAGACTTAATGTTGTAATAATATAAAAAAATCCAGCGTGAATTGTGGATGGTACCGCTACCTTAAATACGGAAAAGCAATATTTTTCGCGACATTTTATAAGGAAAAGCTTCCCCCGTTATACATACACTCGGAAAAACCTCAAGCTCGTTACGTATTCGGCACGCGCGCCTCGTCAGGATTGATGGATACCTACTTTCCGGGAGAAGAGGAGTAGTGATACACCGATACTGAGTGGCGAAATCGATGGGTAATCGTCCGATAGATTTACGTCATTACACCTCCCCTTCCTCTACCCTTGCTAAATTTGGCACAATCGTCACAATTTAGACATTCACTTTTTTATATTTAAACATATAATATACGAGTATTTACATACATATTAATAATATACATAATATGTACGTATGCATATATCCAAATGGGAATACATATATATATATATATATATTTTTTTTTTTTTTTTAATTAGGAATCGGACTCCAATTCACGCACTAATGTAAAAATGGTAGTTGAAAAGGCCGAACTGGATAATTATTCTATATTTTTCCCGGAATTATTCTGATTTATAAAATAAAAACTTGATTGAAGAAAAAATGGAACCAAGACTTGGGTGTGTTTATATTTTGCAAAGACGCATTGCAAAATGCAGTTAATTTTTATTATAAGTTCAATGACATTCCTGCCCGTCAAAATAATCTGTTTTAAAACCACTTCCACAGTCATTGACTTTTAACTAACATTCAATGTTAGCTAAAAGTCAATGACTCCGAAATGAAGCTAGAAGAGTATAATCATAAACCAACTCATTTAAATTACATCGGAATCTTGCGTCAGATTGAAGCGATGACAGCTAGCTATCCAAACACATCTTTCTACCTTTTGGTTTATTGAACTGAAATTTCATATCTAGAAGTTTAAGCTTAATACCAAGTTATGAATAAAATTTGGTAAGCATCCATCAACCGGAAGTGGTAGTTTACTCTTGTTCGATTTTTCTATTTTTTTGACCTCTTAAACATGTGCGCTCGTCACGAAAAAATTCAAGTATAGTTTTTGTATCAATGTGACGACAATAAATAAACTCAATAAATTTAATAAACCGGAAGTGGGATGTTGTAAACACGATTCTGTCCACACCCCTGAACGTATCAAACTGAAAATTTATATATATATATATATATATATATATATATATATATATATATATATATATATATATATATATATATATATATATATATATATATATATATATGTATATATATATATATATATATATATATATATATATATTTTATATACTAACTTAGAGTCAGAATTCGTAAATCGAAAGTAATATATTTTTTTAAAACAATATTTCATTATTTTATTTTGACCTTTTAAATTATTTTTATTTTCTTGATAATTAATGTGTATAATAATTATAGTAATTTTAAGTGATAAAAGGTTCACAACTCACAGATTGAACATTTATAACAGTTTCTTTTTTCACTCTTATTTACAATCTTTTCATATAAACTTATTTTGTCACCTAAATAGCTTGCGCCCAAATGTCTCACGCCAGTTGTCCTACGCTCAGGTGTCTATCGTTCAGTGACGCTCACCCAGTTGACCGTATACGTTTAATCATAAAACACGTTGTTTCAAATAACGATATAATTAATATTTTAATATCAATTTGAATCGATTTAGCAAAATGAATAATTATTTTTTATTTAATAATTTTTGATAATTATTTTTACTCTATTTATTTAGTCAAAATAAATAGTGTTTAATTTGTTGTACATTTTATTCTCATATATAATATAAAATAATAAGGAAAGTACGTAAGGATGGATAAGTAATACCCTTTCAATGTATTGTACATATGTGTACTATTCGGGGGTGGCAAGTAAATATTTTCCGGGGTTCAAGAGTAACCCTTGAATTACATTTCGAGTACTACGTATATCCGGACGTCGAACAACGAAAATAAAAGCGTTTGTTTATTGTTCAGAATGATTTCGGTATGAGTGCCCCTGAAGGGAACAGAGTGGGTGAGAGGAGAAGGGGGGGGGTGGAATAGTGAGGGGATAGGGTGTCGGTTGTTGTGTAGCTAGGAGGCTGGATTCGAGTTCGGGTCAGGATCACGTACAAAAAGATGGCAAAACGTTCTTTATAAATAAACCGATGGGATTGGCGTCGATCCGGAGGCTTTCACGATCTCAAAATACTTTATGCAACCCCCACCCCCTTTCTCACCCCCGAGTTCGCCTGCGAAGCCGATGTTTACGGGTTCGAGGAGCGAACGGGACGTGTAAACCTCGTTTAGAGCCGATGACGAAAATACGCGTCAGAACTATCGCCGTCTCTCTTGCACTCACGCGCGCGCCCATACTTCTCGCTCGCACACTACTATAAAGGCGTTCTAATGTGATTTATTTTCTTACTTTTTATTAGCGCGTGGTCTTAGTGTATACGTTGTGCATGCGTGGGGTGGTTTTCCTTCTCCCTCACCTGGACGGATGGTCAGGTCCTCATTAGGACTAACGACGCCCGGACCTCCGTGACCCTTCGACTTCCTGTCAAATGTGGCGTAGGGGCTGCCTTAGCTCCTTCGATTTTATTTCCGTTTTCCTGGCTCAGGTCGACCGCGATTTTCCGGCCAACAATATGTGACGTACGCAGGGGAACGAAAATTAAATGAATTCTGAGGAAAACGGTCAATAATTGGTCCACTACCTGCTAGTGCTCATTTTTACTCCAATTTTATTCCCGTTGGAATATTACGTATAATATAATGGTTGTTCAATGGAGCGGATGATTTATGAATATAGCTTACTTGAATATTACATATGTATATGTACGTTCGAAATTATTAAAAAGCTAGTATCAATTTCGAATAATATTTTATTGACATTGCATATACATATTTATTTATTTATTTTTTTACATATATACCAGGAAAGCTTTACAGGTAAACCCCAATGCGCCTTCCAAACCAATTACATACAATGCAGCATTTTTATTACACAGGTCGTTGAATTACGAGACATTGAAAACTGGCAAATTAACGAGACATCTATGCATTGTACATACATTTTATTGTACATTAATCATACTCAAATAGTGGCGACATAGTAGATAGGTAGGTTTTTAGCCAATTTTAAACAGGAACCGTTTCAACAATGAAATCATAAAAATTGGCAAACTCTGACAGGAAACGATTGATCTGGAGTCACAAATATCCAAGTCTGACCATCAGCACTACAGATATACTCATAAAAATTCTTTTCAATCAAGGTCAGCTCATGGGATCTAACCCGGTGCCTCTCGGTGATAGGCAGAAGCTTGACGACTTAAATGAGGTCCGGGTCCAGTTTTAAGGACCCACCCCCATTCAACGGAAATTAAATATGAATATCAATGCTAAGATTGTAGTACGTTTACCGAAGAGTGGGGGTGAGCCATCGTAAACATGACATACAGTTGACGGGACTTGTTATAAGAAAACGTGTTTTATGGGGAATGCCACTCGTGTTTTATGAACATGTGTTGTAAGGAATCTTTTTTTTTTTAATTTAATTTTATCTTTAATTTATACCAGGAAGGCCTAACAGATAACCCCGATGCGCCTTTAATTTGATAGAAATATTATTAGTATTATACAAAGTACATACATATTATACATATCAATTAATATCTACAGAGACATCTATAGGGCAGGTGATAGGTTTCGACCGATTCCCGGCCTATGGAAACAATGTTTGTGTTTGTAAGAGGATCATTTATTTATGTTCAGTTGTTACAATGGTAATTGTATGTACGAAGAAGTTGAGCTTCGGAGAAGTGAGCTGGCTGAACTCCAGAGGTTCACTTTGGCGTCTGGAGCTGGTGCGTTGGTTTATATACATTGTGGCTTGAAGCGTGCCGTGTGCAGATGTCTTTGTCTTCAAGTCAAGTGTCGGAATTGTATGATGACATCACTGCTGGATTTCGTTCGTTTTACGATTGAGCGATGAACTCTTTCTTCTGGAATAGTCAGTCAAATGGGATGTTAACTTCGAGTAGCGAGGTTAATTCCAGGGGTGATTAGTACTGGGTCATTGGTCTTTATATGTACATTTATCTTTGTCTACAGGACACATGTCATAGTTGCATGATAACATCACTGGTTTTGATTCGGAATAGCACAAGTTATGCTATATTCCTACAAATCTATGGTCAAATTTGTAAAATTTCAGCATTTTTATACAATTCAGTGTAATTGGAGATTGCTGAAAACTCAAGATTTTGCAAAAAAATTGGTAAGGTTGCCAATTTATTGGAACCGTTTCAATGAAAATCAGATAAATTGGCAAACTCTGAAAGGAAACGATCGACCTGGAATCACAAATCCAAGGTCTGGTCAGCAGAAACCAGTGGAATTTGAACCCGTGACCACTCTGTTCAAAGAATTATATGATAACCATTAGTCTATTCTATTCTATAACTTAACCACGTGTTATTGGCAACGATTTTGTTGGGTTAAAGTGGTTTTTTAAACAGGTTGGATTATGCTGTAGCGAGTTATGCACATCTTTAATGGCGGCCATTTGCTTTACGATGGTCAATTTGTCTGACTTTTCCCAAGGGAAATGAAACTTGGCCGTGGCTCGGGCTCGTGTATTTACACGTGTTTGAAGTCGTCTAAAATGAACATGAAGGTTATAACAAGCTTTTCTTCATTATATACCTGTCGATTGGTTATAAATTTGATTTGATCGGACTTTTTCTGATGCTATTTATTGAGAAGTCTACTTTTCAAAACAGTACTATTGAATAAAACGAATTGCTGGGCCAACGAAGTATGTGAATATGCTGGAGAAAATTGAAACTGATCAAAGCAATCGGAAACTGTAGAAATAGATACATTTATAAATTTGAGGTTATGTATTTGTCGATGACTGTCAAACGTTTTTAAGATAGTTTTTCTTTCACCCCAACGTCCAAATTATCAATGTCAAAAGGAATTTTAGGCAAGCATACCTATATACATATGTATGTACATATGTAAATATGGGAAATTGTAAATAACTGCGATGTTGGAAAGTAGTACCTTGTCCAACATCGCAGTTCGGATTAAAGTTTAGACAGTCCAAAACCAAGCTAGAAAGTCGAAATCAGAGAGTTGAAAACAAAAATTAATCAGTCCGAGCAGACATCTGTCAAAATCTAACGTGTTCACATTTGGCCGTAGCATGTAATTTTTTTAAATAAAATAAAATTTAGTTATTTTTTTAAATACAAAAAAATATGTGTTATTTCCTACTTGACAAATTTTTAAAACTTATAGTTCCTCTACTACTTTTATCTTTTGACACAGATGGTTGTATTTGTTTTTATTTGATTGAGTAAACATTAGAAAAACAAAAAAAAATAGTAATTGACTGATATACCACTTTTAATTTCAGTAGTAAAAATTAAATGGAAATCGGACTGAGGTATGTCCAAAATGTTCTAAATGATATACATATATATATATATATATATATATCATCATCATCATCATTTACAGCCATTCGCCATCCTGCTGGATGAAGGCCTCTCCAACACGCTTCCACTCGTCTCTGTTTTGCGCAACACTCATCCATCTCATTCCGCACATTTTCCTAATTTCGTTCACCCATCTTCCTTGCGGTCTTCCTTTTACTCTTTTGCCTTCTCTCGGGTACCATTCAAGCACTTCTTTTGTCCACCTTTCGTCCATCCTCCTAGCTACGTGACCCGCCCATTGCCATTTCAATCTCTTCACTCTATCCACTATGTCCACTACCCTTGTCATATTTCTCACCCACGTGTTCCGCTTCCTGTCTTTCCTCGTTATGCCAAGCATACAGCGTTCCATACTTCTTTGAGTGCATTGGATTTTATTTTGCATCTTGGCGTTCAGTGTCCAAGTTTCACACCCATACTGGCAAAACGCATTGATCAAAGATCCTTTTCTTCAGGCAGAGTGGCATTTTTGATTTAAAAACAGCATATATATATATATATATATATATATATATATATATATATATATATATATATATATATATATATATACATATATCATATATATATATATATATATATATATATATATATATATATATATATATATATATATATATATTTATTTATATATATATATATATATATATATATATATATATATATATATATATATATATATATATATATATATATATATATATATATATATATATATATATATATATATATATATATATATATATATATATATGTATATATGTTTATAATACTTCTTTAGGTTTACGAATTCTGACCAAAGCCTTATCAGCTCTAAGTTAATACATAAATAAACAAATATAAATTATCAACTTGATATGTTCAGGGGTGTGGACAGAATAGTGGCCACAACATTATTTTCCTTTCTAAGAGGAAAAAATCACACTTCCGGTTTATTAAATTTTTCATCAGATTGATACAAGAATTCCACTAGAATTTTTTCGTGAAGAGCATACATGTTTAAAGGGTTGAAAAAAATAGTGGAAGAAAAATCGAACAAGAGTAAACTGCCACTTCCGATCGACGGATGCTTACCAAATTTAATATTTTATTTGGTATTAAGCTTCTACTTCTAGATATGAAATTAATTAAAAGGTTTCTGACAAAAACATAAAAAACCTCCATTCTCTATAGTAAAGTTACTACTTCCGGTTCAGATAAAAACATAACGTTATAAAATTTATAATTTGTATGACGTGTAAAAATATTTCAGTCCGATTTAGTTCAATTCAAAAACTTAAAAAATAGACGACACCTATAAGGGGAGGTACCATTTCTGGTCAACTTAAAAATTAAAAAAATCAGAATCAGTCAAATCTCGAGTTGGAATTTTCGCATGATCACAAAACTTCATCTATTGTTTCTACGTACATAAATAAAGTAAGAAATTTGGTATCAAAATTTCGTACGATGATGATTTTACATGGGGGGTTTCTTAAGTACGAATAAACATAAATACATATATTTTATTTATTTTTACATTAACTCATACACTATTTCCGGTTAGAATTTCAAGTGGATTATTGGTAGAGAGAAGCGTGTATAATTTCCGTATTCCGGACGAGTCTGGCAAGAAAGAGTTATCCCAGATATTCGCCGAAGGCTTTGTGCTTGTCCGCAACAATGCACGTGCACCAACAAAGGCTTCAGCACGCGTCCGGCCCTCGTCCTTTCAGCCTGGCTGAAACAAAAGGCGCCTGAAAAATGCGCCATCGTAAATACACCGGAATTGCTTGCACTTATTGTGAAATTTGTGCAATATCCATGAACGAATACGCTTTAAACCACGATTATCATGAAATCCGGTTACCTTTCATATGACAGTCGACGTGCAAACATTTCGACCATTTTGAATCACTAGAAGATTTTGAGTCTGTTGCAGCTGGAAAGATATGGTTTTTGATGGTTAATAAATCCAAATCGACCATTTCCTGTTAGAGTTTGCCAATTTATCCAACTCAATTTTTGCAACGGTTCCAATAAAATGCAGCTAGTCTGAATTTGTTGATACATATGTATGTAGTTGCAAGTAGGTACATACACACCTCGATGTTTTTTTTATGTTTTTCTAAGAAACCTTTTGGTTTATTGAGCTGAAATTTCATATCGAAAAGTTTAGCTTTAATACCAAGTTACATATAAAATGTGTTATTTTTCTTCCACTATTTTTTTCGACCCCTTAAATATCACAAGAAAATTCAAGTATAATTATTAAGTATAATTATCAAGTATAACTATCAAGTATAATAATTACACTGTTCGACACTAAAAATGGTTCAGAAACGAGATATGACTTTTCTTATAGATCTATGCCCAGTAAATACGAATCTGGTAATAAAAAATGTTTATTGGCACGAGATTTGAAAATATATTTATGTGTTTTTTAAATCGCGCGATTTTTCTATATCTTCGTGTTGTTCGGTCGATGTCTCAAAATCTGTCAATTTTTTGTTCAAAATGAATATTGGAATTATAATCGTGTATTTTATCTTTCATTTGTAGTACTTTAGCTTTCAAATCTCTCTAAGTAGTCGTCCAGTTTAAATCAAGAGTCAAAAGTACATATTTTCACTTGGGATTTTTTCCCACTGTTAATGCTATTTTATTTTGAGTAATTTCTATTGAAACATGTTTATTGGGATAGTGTTCTGGTCATAATATTTTTTGTTTTCGTTTAAAAGTCTTAATTAAAAGTGTGCTGAATTTTTAATCGGTAAAATTGCGAGCTAAAAGCTCGTGCTAGTATTTACTCGTATTTTAACGAATCTGAATTGAATTTAGTAGGATAATATATTAAATTTTCTTTATATGAGAATTAAATAAAATTCCACCTCGAAAAATCAGATTTCAACTATTCTTGTGGATTAATAACAAAAATTCGTTTATTTTATCGAGGTAAGCCAGATATCAATACACACAATGTTTCGTATAGCACAATACAATGTTCGAGCTTAATTATATAGTATGACGATTGTGCAATTTAGGACTGTCGGGATATGACGACGTCAGTTGTCATCACGGTCGTCTCGTCCTTTGACACCTCATAATGGTATCACAAGCTGCATTAATTCAGTTTACCAATTACAACCGGTTGTAATTACACAGAAGATGACGCGCGTATGCAATCCAATGCAATTCGACAAGCCACTCCCCCCCCCAACCACCCGGATGCAATTCCGGAACCATTCATCGACAATTTCAAACACTGAGAGCGATTAAGTCCATTTGGATCAACTCAATTACAAACAGTGATGTCCGGGGCAAAGTTTAGGCAAAATTCAAAATGCCACCCTCGTTAGAAATATGATACAATATAGTAGAGTGGTGGCTCGTGAGAATTCCCAATGGGAGGGCTGGAGGGATGAATCGGGCTGTAGCAGCTCGTTGACCATACTGGTGACTTAATGCAAACAAAAACAGCATGCAATTTAAGTATATTAGGAGGGCTGCAGGCCTGCCGCGGTATAATATTTGAAATTATATTTATTTATATATCGAAAGTTTATTCAGACTGTCTTCAAACTTGTTTGAAATGCATTACTGTTTAATGGAAGTAATTATCATATAGATAGATCGTTTGAATATTGGCGGTCCATTCTTGAATAACAAATTATTAATATTTTTAACCAATTTATCGCTATAAGCGCACCGGCGTGCGCTCCTTCGTATTTAAGGCTAGGACTCGAAATTAGTTTTGGTTAAAAACACATATAATAAAATAATTGAAACAGTTTCTACAAACTCGTGGCGATTAATTTGTTTATGATAATGATCTATGTACGGGCTTTATGATGATTAATTTAAGACAATAATAAAAATTACATACTTATAATTTGTCGCCCCTGAAAGGGTGCCGCCTTTAGATGTCGCTTTACTTGCCTATGCCCACGAGACGTCCCTGGTTACAAATTTCTAATACTAAAATCCATTACATATTCATACTTAACTCTTTCTTTATTTATCCACTCCTCTTCCTACTTATATATTTACAATTGGTTTGAGGATTCAATGTTTGATCAAGTTCCTTTGACTTTTCTTTTGTTGCTTATGGATTTTTAGATTGTATAAGAGTATACTCTTTCTTTATGATTTGCGATCTAGATTATTTTATCTCAAATTAAATCTAGTCTTCCATTTAATTTGCAATTGTTTTTTTCTATAATTATAATTATAATTTTTATGCCTAGACTAAGAACGTTTATACCCTACTGCTACAATACAACCCCTTTTCTTTGTTTTCTTCTTCTTTTTCTACTCTTCCTTCATCTTTTATCCAAGATTGCGTTCTTGGATAAAAGTTCTTATATGATTTTCATCTGCTATTGTTACATACTTCTTTCTACTGGAATATCATCCTTTCACATATTAAATTTATCAGATTTTCCCAACCACTTCTGAGATATCCCATCGGTTCTATCTTTCTTTTACATCTTTTAATAAGCTATGGAGTTTGATAAGTGCACTAAGGTCTGATAAGATTAATAATAATTCATTTTTATTTGTACGTTCGTGCATTTTGATATAAAATACCCAAAACCCAAATTGAATTAGTTGATTTATCAACTATTTATCTGGGCAGTTTTCAAATACTTTTTTTTCAGGAATTCTAAAAATGTTTCTTTGCTTATATTAGCTATATATGTTAGCTATATTTCGATAATAAACATTATGTTTTTTACCAGCAGTATGGATCAGTGGTTGCGTATATGTTTAGCACCGAGATTACGTGCTGATATTTAATATTGCTGGCAGACTTGAATGTTTGTGACTCCAAGTCGATCGCTTATTATCAGAGTTTGCCAATTTATCTGATTTCATTGTTGAAACGGTTCTCCCATTAAATAAGCAAAAATCATACTACCCGCTGTCACAAATATCTAAATTTGATTTATGTACAATATGTAAAAAATTATGTACAAGTCTAAACCCATAGATGTCTCTATGGATTAGTTAATTAATGAATTAATTGTTAATTTCGTGTTTTTCAGCCTTTTGAAATACATCGATTTATGTAATAAAAATCTGCAATGTTTGTAATTAATTGTCTAGGAAGGCGCATTGAGGTCTACTATGTATATGTATGTATGTAAAAAAAAAATGTTATTAATTTTTTATACTAAACTCGTAAGCCAAATTTGGTAACTGTATGCCATATTTGGTAACTCATATGTATATTTAAAATCGAAAAAAATCATTGCTATATAAGCCCTTATGTTTGTAATACTACATATATTATTTGACGGTTTGCATAAGTAATGTAGACAATTAATATTAGATACCAAAAGTTTGAACAGAGAAGGCTTTTGTCGTAAAATTTTGGCAACGCACTGAAGATCAGCGGAAAGAAACATGGTAGCGAATATCAAACTGTAAAGTAATTTTGATGAAAATTCGCACGGCGAAGAAAAACCTCTTGCGTTGAAATAGTGTGAAAATTTCCGCGAAGGAAATTCGACTTGAATTGAGTGATCAAAGTGAACCATTACACTCGTTGCCTTTTATTAAACAATAAAAATGAAAAAGCTTGCAAATAACACTTCCGACCCTTTCTACTCTCGGGCATATAATATGAAGCAATTCACATAATCAGACAGTGCTTCTCAAAGTACACCGCCGAGAACCAACCAAATAGGAGCTAAATCCTTTGATTTTTAATCAACGCATTCATACCGTTGTTAAAATTAGTTGCTGGAATAAAAAGGGGTTAATAATAATGATTACGATAATGGTAATGTTATGATAACGATAATGCTTCGATGTAAACGAGTCACGGCTGAGGCTAACTAAGCGAATGTTAACGATGTTATGACTGAATTAAATCAGATTATTATAATAGAATGAAGCGTTTCTAAGAATTTGTACCACGGTTTGGTAATACGTCGAAATTTCAAGCTTCGCATGATATTATTTTAAATGAAAATGTTATTACTATGGCAAGTTATACCTGGTTTGGCTTATGTACACAATTTTCATGGATTATTAATAGTTGCAGACGTTGTTTTAATCCTTGGAGTTCCTCACATATTAGGCAAGATTGTGATATTTAAAGTTTTATGTTTATTTTGGAAATGTTTCCGGTTTGTGTGCGTATTTATCGTAGTCGAGGAACGAGAGGGTATACATATACTTTTCTTCGGGACTTGTTTTACCGAGACCGAGTTTGATATTATTCTGATTCAACTCTCGAGGGACGCATTAGGAACGTAAATTTGTCTCAAAGATATTTTATTCGCAATATGAAAATGCTGCTCGGAAATTTTTCATTCGTCCTGTCGAATCATTTGGGACGAGCATTTTCAAATCGGTATTTAAAAATGAATTTTTCTTATTCATTTTATGCTTGGTTACACTTTTATATTTTGGAATATTGATATGTTTTTCTCGAGTTATTGATATGTCGAGTAAATGTGATAGGTTTTGCTGGGACTATTTTTTCATGAATTTTTTTTCGATAACACTGTTCGACAAATGACGACTTTTTTTTTGGTTCAGAGACGAGATAAAATTCTATTGATAACTGGCTTACCTCGATAAAATAAACAAATTTTTTGTAATTAATCCACAAGAATAGTCGAAATATGATTGAATTTTATTTTATTCTCATATAAAGACAATTTAATATATTATCCTTATTAATTCAATTCAGATTCGTGTAAATACGAGTAAATACTAGTACGAGCTTTTAGCTCAAAATTTTACCGATTTGAAATTCAGCACACTTCCAATTAACCCTTTTAAACAAAAACAAAAAACAGTGTGGATAGAACACTATCTCAATAAACATGTTTCAATAGAAAAAACTCAATATAAAATAGTATTAACAGTAGGAAAAAATCCCAAGTGAAAATACGTACTTTCGACTTTTGATTTGAACTGGACGACTATTGAGAGATATTTTAAAGCTAAAAAGTACTACAAATAAAAGATAAAATACCCGACTATAGATTCCAATATTCATTCTGAACATAAAATTGACAGATTTTGAGACATCGACCGAACAACACCAAGATATAGAAAAATCGCGCGATTTATATAACACATGTACATATATCTCCAAATCTCGAGCCAATAAACATTTTTTATTGCCAGATTCGTATTTACTGGGCATAGATCTATAAGAAAAGTCATATCTCGTTTCTGAACCATTATTAGTGTCGAACAGTGTAATTAGTTATTATGAAGCAATTCAGTACATGTTTCTAAGGAGTATTTTTTCATTCTTGGCTTACAACAGACGATAAAACACTTGTCAAACGTGTATTGGCAACTAAAACTTGAACAGAAAACACATCAATAGACTCAATGATTCAATCATCACACGTTCACATTTATTTTGGTCAATTTCGCGAAAGAGCACAATGCGATTGACGGCCGCCATACACGAGTATATTTAATGCATAGACTCACAATGAAAAGACAGGCGAGAACAAATAATTGAATCACTTAAAAAAAAACAACAACAAACAGTAAAAGAAGTGGGGTGTGGAAGATGCGAAAAAGCGAAACAATGGGTCGTGTGTTTTTTGTTTGCACGTCCAAGAATGTTTACTAAGAAAATGGATTTCGCCCCGTGAAAATCTAATCAACATTTTTTCGGCTCGCAATAAAGCAAAACAGCGGGTGGGCACCAGACTCAGACCCAATTTTCCCCAATCCTACCCCACATCCTCCCCATCCCTCCGTCTCTGAATTCAGGAGCTCCTGATGGACTCTCAGATTTGTACCATTATTCGATATATTATTCAAGACGTCCCACGCAACAACCGCACATATATACATACATATGTATATAATATATACCAAACTCAGCACGCATACGTATACATAAGTATATTGATCGAATAAAGTGCTTGACTGATTCTATAAAATACGATTTTCCAAAAAAAAGAAGAAAATACCGTACGAAAGGCCCAGTCTAGGGATTTCAAAGGCTTAAAAATGTATCACTCGATCAAAACTGGGTTTGCAGAGCTGCAAGACTTGTGTTATTATAAGTTGAAAGATTGTATGGTTATTTATTATATTATATTTTAACTTTTTTGAATTATAGCCGCCTTTAGACAGCAGGCGACCATTCAAGCTTAATTCCAGAAATTCTCTAATTTATTTAATCCCTATCTAGTCTCAAATATATGTGGGGATTCCATGTAAGGGAACACATTTTCTAATATTCATTTTTTCATGTCTCCACTTTCTCTTTGAATTCTTTAAAATTTTTAGCTCCATATATCATTATTTTATTCGAGCTTTCGTCTCGAATACCATCAACAACATACTATGATTACTTCTGCCTCTAGGTTTATCCGACTTCCTATTTCTCGCATTTTTATTATATATTCTTTGATGCTCTCTTCTCGTCGTTTTATTCTAGTCATTAATAATTTATGTATCAACGCACTATTCATAAGTGTTTTGAATTCTTCTATTAGAATATTTTTCAATTTTTTCCACGTTGTTATTCCCCGTTGAGATTGTATGAACAATTTTGCCACTCCCGTCAATGACTTTTTGGCATACATGAGCTTCCTTAAGTCATTCCAATTCGTCATCTGGGCCAGCTCTTCAAATTCTTCTATCCATTTCTCCACAGGATAGTCCTCATTTCCGTTAAACGGCGATATAGAGTCTTCTACACCTCGAAATGACAGTAAAGGCGCATCTCGTCTTGATACCTGGACCTGCTTAAAGCTTCCTAAGCTTTGTCCGTCTTCTTGGTCGTTGTTTTCATCTTGTTTTGCTTCTTCATTATCTTCATCTTGGACCAAATTGTTTAAAAATGATCCAATACGATCGGCAATATCGTTCACTGTCCCGATCATTTTTATATTTAAAATCGACATACCATTATGAGATTATTTATAGACATATTCATGGTCATCGGTCATCAGTCATCAGGGTCGTTTGCTAATATTGTGAATTTCGGCGAAAGAAACATTTCTTGATACAGCGCGTCTGTCCTCGCGCGCGTCAAAGTCATGTCACAGCTGATGTCCTCGTCGTGGCTGCTAAAATGGCTGTCACCTGTCAGTTTTCGGCGAGTTTGGATCTTGCTCCTCTCACAACCTTCAACCTTACCCCGGACGAGCGCCCATTTTTGTGGGGATTCCATGTAAGGGAAGATCTTGAGAAGGGAGAAATGATAGACGACTTTATAGCACGTATTTTATTGTTCGTATATGAATATACATCCGATCCAACACCATCGCACCCAGCATGGTGCCCAGACTGCCGGCACGCCAATACTGCCGACCAATCACCGTTCAGCCGCATTGGCCCGGTGACTGGGGTACCAACTCTAAACACTAACACACATGTGTACCAACTGTTCGGCATTACTCTCATTCATTATACATCAATTATAATCAAGTACAATCATTTATATTAATTCCTACATATATGTATAATTTTACGTAATAATTGGTATATTATGTTTTATTTTTTACAAACCTCTTCTTACTTCAGAAACCATTTGGTCGTGTCACGAAGTTTAGGTTCTTATCCGCTCGTTTCAAGCTTTGCCATTTTGCTCGGTCTAGTCATCAATATATGTAAGTGGAAATGACGTCCGCCATTACGATGGTGAACAATAATCGTAATAGACACGTTTTAAAATACTCCGTCATATTTCTTCTTGACGTCTATCGTTCGAATTGAACGTTCAGACTGTTCGTCCAGATTGCAAGTTTAGCCTCTTCTTATTTTATATTCCTTTTCGCCACCATCTCGCTATGTTGGATTTTTTATTGTTTAAACGCCTATAACTTTTTCTTTTTTCACTCTATATTTTATAAAATTTGCTTTATATGTTCTCATTATCTCTCATATATATTGTTAGTTCACTCAAAGTGTTACTAATAATTAAAAAAGTATATTTGAAGTTGATTTCATATATTTAATCAATTCAGGTCAAACGATTTGAATCGACAATCCTCAGCAAAGCTCATTTATTTTGTATTAAAATATCATAAGCTCAGTGTTTTTTTAATAATATTAAGAGTATATTTGAAATCGATTTGATATAATTTATCATTTGATATCTAATTATAAATTCTTCAATTATAGCGGTTTTAATCGATTACCCGTTTTTACTAACCTCTTCTTAGTTCACAAACGATTTGGTCATGTGACAAAGTTTGGATTCTTATCCGATCGTTTTAATACTTTGCCATTTTGCTCGTCAATATAAGTGTCATCCGCCATTATTTTGTCTGGAAATAGGGCAATTTTACCGGGCCGATAAATGTTACCATTTAAAAATTAGAATGTATATGTTCGTGTTTGTTCTAAGTTACATAGATGCATAATCACAAAACGAGAGAAGACGTATTTATTGCAGACAAAACATCTTCTCTCATATTTCTTCTTTACCCAGAAAAGCTCGGTCTTTCCGATATTAAGTTAAAATTTGTAGAAGTCTTCTAAAGGTGGTTAAAATATTGCTTTTAATAAAAAAGGCCGTATTTTGTTCTGAATATAAAAATTAATATTTGAAAAAAGCAAAAAAAAAAATTGCTTTCATTGGGTATTTTACATACATATATATTATCTGTGGGAAATTTTGTTTTGCGGGATTCGGTAGGGGGCGTTAGTTACCCGACTGCCGGTCGAATCGAAAGCGATGCTCTTTGTCGGGCAATATTCGGTTTTAATTAAACGAAACCCACGGGTTCGTCCGACGCTTTTCCGACGAACCAGGAAAAACTTGTAGTTAAATCGCGGCTCATTTAATTAAAACTAGGGCGTTAGGGATGAGAAAGAGGGGTAGCGATGGAGGAGGAAGGGGTGGAAAGTAGCGGTGGCTTTGTTCCATCCGTAGACAAGCTCCGCGGATAAAAAGCACCTTAGAGTACAATTGCTCTCTGCTTCTCAAACTATTGTTTGGCAGAGGTTTCAGTATAGCCAAACCTCTCAACCTTTAAGTGCAGCCAGTTTCTCAACAACGGGAGAATCTCATTTATATCAACGTGTGTAGACACGTTTGAAAGCAAGGCAATACTAATTTATGCTTTGAGTATGCTCTTACTTATAAGATTGGACCATAGTTCTAATTGCAAGTATTACAAATACTTGAATGATTACTAATGGCAGTCAGTAATAATATATTTAGGAGTAACGTTTGATAAAAGAATGAGATGGGCACCTCACATCGAGGCAGCGAAATGCAAGGCGATGCGGGGTATATCCTCAATATATCCAATATTTAATCGCCATAGTTCTTTATCAACGCTAAATAAAATAAAATTATATCGCGCGCTCATATTACCATTATTAACCTATGCTTCACCTGTATGGAATAACGCCTCGAATACTAACCTTTCCAAGCTCCAAGTAATACAAAATAAATCCCTAAAAATAATTTATAACACACCCATATATACTAACCTGAAAAAACTGCATGCCATATATAATATTCCGTTTGTTACAGACATTACTAACAAACTAACCAGTAGATTCTATGACAGAATCACTAATAACCATACTAACACACTTGTGAAGAGTCTCGGTGATTACAACAAAATGTCTATACCCTTCAGGTATAAACACAGATTACCTAAACACAATCTGATTTAGGTCATCGCCTTTGAGAGTCTTTAATTAATATTATGTATTAGATGTATTATGAACATTTATAAGGATTGTAAATAGGTTTTTGAGCTCTTTTTCCTATTATGCTTTAGATTAACATTAGAATAATATAATACTGTGATTACTAACCAAATTAAATTAAAATTGTAAAATAGAAAATGATCAGTAGATCAGTAGCTATTAAAATAGATATAAGATGTATTGTGAACATAATTTCGTAATAATAAAAAGCATTTAAAAATCAAAAAAAAAAGACCTTGGTTTGTGACTGCAGGTCGATCGTTTCCTTTAAAAATTAGTCAATTTTTCTGATTTTCATCGAGACGGTTCCTGTCAATTGGCATCCCTGAAATGTATCAAGCTGAAAATTTATATTTGTATTCTTTATGTACTAACTTAGAGCTGATAAGGTTTTGGTCAGAATTCGTTAACCGGAAGTAGTATTTTCTTATTTTGACCTTTTAAATTATTTTAATCTTTTTAATATTTATTGTGTATCATAAATATAGTGATTTTAAGTAAAAATAAAAAAAAACCACTTAATTGAATGAACCGGAAGTGAAATTTTTTCCTCTTAGAAAGGTCAAAAATGTTGTGTCCACTATTCTGTCCACACAACTAAACGTATCTAGCTGAAAATTTATATTTATATTTTGTATGTACTATCTTAGAGCTGATAAGGTTTTGGTCAGAATTCGTAAACCGGAAGTAGAATTTTTTTTAAAACAATATTTCATTATTTTATTTTGACCTTTTAAATTATTTTAATCTTCTTGATATTTATTGTGTATAGTACTGATAGTGATTTTAAGTTATAAAAAAAAATTTAACAAAATCTGACAACCGGAAATACAACTTTTGTCTTGTACAAGTTTCCATACATTTGCGCTCAATTTGTACCGAAAATGCTTAGTATTTCAAATGCTTAGTTCAATATAGAATTTTGTTTTGTAACTTTCTTATATTCCTCAAATACATAGATAAAGTCATGGGTTGGTCACACCCGAATCTTTTTTATTTGATATACATAATTTAATATAGTAGCATATTGAAGTAAAAAAAAAAAATCAAAACTTATTTGGTCATAGCGTAATGAGTATTAATGAATTTTCTCAAAGTCTTTTAACTTCCATATAACTTATCGAATATCTCGATAATGAGCTTAATAAAAATTTAACTATCCACTAAAAATTGAACAGCGCTTAGGCGATTGGATTATAATGTCAATTTTATACCAAGCCTTCCGAGACGATCATCAATATTTATTAGCCCCAGTCTGACGAGAGTCAAAAATGCACTCAGGGAAAATCGATGCTTTTTGCTTTGGCAATAAGTTTGAAAAGAGATCGATACCAGGATGCACTTGTACATGAAAGCCTCCTCGAGTGCATCTAATCACCGATTCAACACGACCCACCACTTTCTTAATCCAAACTGACGATTCCGTCTACAGGGCAGATTTTTATTGTCGACATTAAAAGCGAGTCGATATTAAAGCATCCTCGCAAGGGTTTCTCGAATAAATTAAGTGCAGTGGGTCGTTATGTTCTTTGAGGATGCACCGTTACGGTAGCATCTGGTGCATCCAGGTTGTCTCGTAAAGTCCCCCTGTCGACGGGTAATTGCCTTGCTCATTCGTGTGCCACTTTTCGTTTATTTCCCTTCCTGAAAAGTTCTTTTTAACGTGTTCGTGTGACCCGTCGTAAGACTCGCATACTATTTTGGAAAGCATTTCGGTATTTGAAACTTCATTTGAAAGCTATGATATACATATGTATGCAGGTCTGTTTTTTTACTTGAGAGTATGAAGAGTATCGTGGAAAGGGAAGGTGTGTTGATGTGAATGTTTAGTTTTTTATTACTAGCCTCTTATTAGCTCGCTTTAGATTTTTCGTCTGACGAAATTTGGGTTCTTATCCACACTCTTTCGATCGTTTGCAAACTTTGCCATTTTGCTCGGTTTGGTCATCAATATATGTGGAAATCAAATCCGCTATTACGATGGTGAAATATAATCGCAATAGGCACGTTTGAAAATACTCCATTATCGTTCTCGGTGACTATTATTCTCGGTGACTATCGTTCTCGGTGACTAGTCTATTGCCGTATTTATCCACACTCTTCCAATCGTTTTTTCCCTTTTCGCCACCCTCTCGCTGTGTCAGATTTTAATTATTTAAATGTCTATAACTTTTTTTACTTATTTCACTCTATATTTTATAAAATTTGCATTATAGGCTTTCTTTATCTCTCTTGTATATTTTTACATACCTCTTTTATACTTCACTTACGATTACAATTCAGGAAAAAATTTTCCTCTTATCCGATCTTTTTAATACTTTGCTATATTGCTCATTTTGCTCATCAATATAAGTAAATGTATCCTCCGCCATGACGATGAAGAAAAAATATCGTTTTAGATGCGTTTGAAATTTGAATTTCTGAAAAGTGCCCGACGTTTATCCAGTTTTTAGTTTTAACCATAGATGGCGGTAGTAAAATAAAATTATTGGTATTTTTATTCAAAATAATAATTTTATATACAAATTATAGAAGAGGTATGTTTTTAAAAAAACATTTTTTTATAATATAATTTTTTACATACCTCTTTTATTATGATTATGCATAAATGTATGTCTGTGTATATTTTTATTTTTCTCATCTCTTTGTATTTTTTTCGACCATTGCGGCGCGCTAGGGACTCCTGTTATGCCACAATGGTAAAACAAAAATAAACTTAAATATTAAAATAATATTAAATAAAAAAAATATATGTTGAAAAAAAATATATACAAAATATTTTTTCATATAACTGAATATCATCAGTATAGATAATAATCTTTGTTTCTATGAGAAATATGAGGACGGGAAAACTTTCTGCGAATGCAACCGCTCGGACTCGCACAAGAGCCTTGGGGCGTTCGAGGACATCTATTCAAAGGTCTCGTGCTCACCCATCCTCCCCCACCCCCATGTAGGGGATGATTCTGAACGAGCGGAAAACACAGAGAGACTAAGCCATCTGATATCAGCTTATAGTTTAAAACTTGGCCGTTGTTCCACATCGAGATTTCGTTTCTGATACCGTTTTCCTTTTGCAAATTTTCCCGTGTACCCTCGTCGCTTCAACCCCACACTCTGTACATTGCAATTTTAACCCCTCATCCGCACTCCTCTCTAGAGTTTTCCACTCTTTCAGTGTCACAGAGCAATAATCGGAATTAATTAATTTGGGAAAGCGGCACGCCCGAGCGAACGTCAAAGTTCCACTGCCGGTTTTGTCGATTGAGATAAAAACGATTTAAAGACATCGGATGTTATTCAGTGTTTTAATATCATACCCATTTCAAAAGCAAATACCATTGAATTACGTATAATTATATGGTGTTTTGAATCTAAATTACAAATAACACATTTTTATTTCATTATATTATGAATTCCACTATCATTAAAATAACCTCTTTACAGGTTTGGAGGCCTTTGAAGTTTTGTTATCATAACTTCATTTGCCCGAGCAACGCCAGCTAGTTGTATATGGGTTTGGTGCATCCGCTCTAAAATCGCCAGATAAACGAACGACAGATTAACAGAACGGCAGCTTTAAACGTAATTCTCGTTTTCTCGAATGATAGATTGCACATCAGATGACGAGTAACCTTTCGATGTGCACAGATGCAATTATTAAAATGGTAATTATTAAAATTGAGTTGGATCTTTCTGGCGAGTTTAATAAGGCAAGATTCTTATTAAACTCGCTTGAAAGATCCAACTCAATTTTAATAATTACCATTGGACAGTCAAACTTCCCGTTCGTGTTGACTGCACAGGGGGTTGGTGTGGGGTTCTTCGTAGCTGGTAAAATAAAAATATATGTATGTAAATAAAAAAATAAAAATATATGTATGTGAGTATATAACCAGCAGCAAAAATTAGTGATTACGGATGGTAACAGGCGCAATCTCTGCCCAATGCTGCTGACCAGATCTTGGATATGTGATTCCAGGTTGATGGCTTCCTATCAAAGTTTGCCAATCTATGTGATTTTTCATTGCAAAGATTCCTACAAATTGGTAACCTTGACAGATTGCACAGAAAATCAGAAAAATTGGCAAATTCTGATAAGAAACGATCGACTTGGAGTCACAAACCAAGTTCTGGCCAGCAGCGCGCCTCTTGTGAGACTCGAACTCGTGACCACTCGTCTTGAAATCATAATATTTATAGGTATATGTAGGTATTTCCTTACACCAATTCAGGTCTGCCATCAGGAGAGTCTTGACTGATTGATCCATTTCTATGTCTATTTCTATTATATATTCTTTGTCTAATTATATTATATCATTTTAGGTTTATCCAATTATATTAAATCACTTTATGTTTAACTATGCATTGTCCTATTTAGTTATATTTTAATTTTTATTCTCTTCTTTCTTATTTGTTTGTCTATATGTAAAAGATATATTATGTATTTTGTAAAAATCTATAATTGGGCTCAGATGTTATTTTGTTATATATAGCAGCAGTCACATAAAACGGAACGCTTAAGCGAAACATGTTTTTGCGTGAAATTTCGGTAATCTTATATAAAACCAAAACCGAAAGTCATTTAAATGATAGATTGTACCATAGTGCATTCGTGTAACACCAAACGTGAAAAAAAAAAGGTGATAAAAATGAGTTGGGGAGAAATTTAATGGAGGGTAGATTTTACGACCGTGCGTTGACTTCACGGTTAAATGAAATTTGAAATGAAAATAACACTATACATATACATTTTTAATTTTATTACAGTCACATATTATTATTTACAACTTATAAAAAAGAAATTAATATTTTGTAGCGGCTGCTTTCGATTTTATAACTTCTTTTATTCGGTTTGGCATAGAATCTATTAAAGTTTTTAAATTTTCGATTGGGAGGTCTTCGTACCATATCTTTTCTATTATTTCTTTCAACGATTTAAGAGTAATAACATTGTTCTTCCTTATCCTGTACTTGATACACATCCATAAATTTTCGATTGGATTTAAATCGGGACTTTTGCCAGGCCATGGTAGTGTCTTTACACCCATTTCTTGTAAATAGTCCCGAACCTAAAAAAATTCAGTTTTTTGATTGAAATTTTATAATTTATATTCAATGCTATCAAATAAAATGAATACTCACCAATTTAGCTCGATGACAAGGGGCAGAGTCATCTTGAAAAATTATATCATCGGAATATGAAAGGTGGTTTTCCATCGATGGGACAAAGCTTTCTTCTAAAATTTTTTTATATTTTTTTCCATCGATGGCACCTTGTAGAAACTCCAATTGTCCAATGTTATGGTACGAAAAGCATCCCCAGACCATTTGACTTGGAGGATGCGTAACAGTTTTAAGGGTACAATTTTCACTATACCTTTCGCCAACTTTCCTTCGGACATACGGAAAACCATCAGGGCTATAGAGGTTAAACTTTGATTCGTCGGAAAGTATCACTCGTTGTCAATCTGATGGAGTCCAATTTTCATGTGCTTTCGCCCATTCCAATCGATTGTTTTTCATTCTCTTGGTTAGTAGTGGTTTTTTTGCAGCTTTCCGACCGTACAGTCCAGCTTCTCTGAGTCGCCTTCTTACTGTTGAGTCGCTGATTTCCATGGAAAATTGTGAAGATACATCTGTTCTTATTTCTACAGCAGTTTTGAATCGCTGCTGTAAAGATAATCTGGTTATTACATGGTCTTGCCTCTCCGATGTGCATCTTTTCAGTCCGGTCCCCTTCTTACGATCAAAACTTCCAGATTCTCTTTTTTTTTCCAGTATTCTCGAAACAGTCGATATAGAACATCCCATTTTCTTAGAAATTGACCGAAAGGAAAATCCTGAACTCGCCAATGTCGCGATTTTTACACTCTTCTGCAATGATAACTGAGCTCGTTTTTTCATGTTGACGTGTTAAAATTCGAATTTGATGCTTTCTCCTCGAAAACCCACACTAAACTCAACTCAAATCTTAGAAAACAATCATATTTAGAATATTTGGTCGTTAAAAACCCTACACATAAAGGGATAATCCTTTAATGGCTTCGAAGTCGTAAAATTCACAAGCGTTCCGTTTTATGTGACTGCTGGTGTATATTCTTTGTTTTTATGAATTTCTACATCTGAGGCCTGCTAATTTTTCAATAAATAAATACCCTGCGCTACAAACGATTGCAGACCAAGCGGGTGCATGCTCATTTTATACTTTTGTCTCGGCTTTTGCCATTTTAAACTTGCCAGAAAGATCCAACTCAATTTTAAGAATTGCCAATAATCAATATATGTACATCAAAATGTCATCTGCGCAACCTCACGAATATCTCGTCTTTCATACATGCTGAAATTCAAACAGTTAAAATTCAATCGAAATGAGCATGCAGCCGGGTGGTTTGCAATCATTTGCAGATAACCCAATAAATAATATGGTAACCACTAGTTCACGCCGCTGGTTATATAACTTATAGGTGTTTCTACATATGTACATATATACAAAAGAAATTTCCCGGCAATGTCAGGTATTTTAAGTGACGAGTGTGTACGTATATATGTATATAGTAATCGATGTATCGAATTATTTATGTAGGATATGTTTAAAATGAAACCGCATACAAATCAAACTTGCTTTGAGTTCAATGAACAACCATCAGGAATATTTATAAAGTTATTAAACTTGTATCTACGCTTTTGTTTGACAAATTTTCCCAATTTGTTAGAAGAACCCAATTGACAGACGAATTAACCCAACGCTTACCAACTGCTTAAATTTCATATAAACGATTGAACCGTTGATTGAACAATAACAAATGAGTCGAATAATATCAATCCCTTTTAAGATTTATCCAGCGATTGAAAATCGGATGCGGGGGTGGAGGCAATGTTAATCCAATTGTTGAGTGCTTTAAGTTGTGTCTTAAAATAAATGGTCGGCAAATCCCCCATTCAATTAACGGAAAATCCCATTTGTTGTATTACCCCGGTATCGGCTAATTTTGATTGATGTAGTTCGGCAACTGTCTCCTCGGGGATCTTCACCAGCACCGTGGAGATAATCTTGATTGAGGAGCAGCATCAACTATCCCTCTTGGATAGATAAAATAAATGAAAAAAAGAGTAGTACACACAGCATCCGATAGTCATTAGATTAAATTTGGACGTAACGAGATAGTCGTGGACACAGATTCAGATTGAATTCGATTGTGAATTAGAACTATATACTCGTACATACTTGGGGGGAGGGGGGGTTTATGTATTGGGGTATGCACCCGCGCCACAGTTTGAGGGGTGCGGGAAAACCGCACACGTAAGATTAGTGTGTCACTGGCGAGGAAGTTTTCTATTTCGGATCAGACAGGCTGACGGATAATGATTGATCCTGATATGCCCCATCTGTCCGAGACATTAATTCTCGTATATGGCGGAAAACTCATCCCACGTTTCGAATTATTTTGTGCGAGAAAAATGCGGATGGGTGGGTGGGTGGGTGGTCGCTTCGAAGGAAATATGAAGGAGCACAAACAAAACGAACATAAAGGAAGTAATTTCGTGTCGTAATCCCATTTTCATACAAGTGAAATATTAATACGAGCGTAATAAATGCTCGAGATGAGTCGTAGCAGTCGTCGTCGGAAAAGCGCCGAAACAAAAACCGGAAGTGCCGTATAATCAATTTTCGCTTTGTCGATCCTTTTCTTCTAAGAATGTTGTATGTCTTCGTATAAAGTGATGGTTGATCTCTCGACAGTTTGAACTTAAGCTCAATTATACACACACACACACATTTATATTATTTGGAAAGGTTCGGAAATACTATGGAAATGATGTAGGAAATAGCTTGTACTCAAGCATTTTTATTATATTTATTTTTTTAAGTTTGTACCGTTGCATTGTGACATAACAGGAATTTCTAATGCGCCACAATGATTGAAAATATAACAGGAGAAATACACTCGAGTGTGAGGTGGGCGTGGCGCGATTATTGTCACACTCACGGCGTGATGCGTTGAAGGCGGGATAGTTTTACTTTCGCGTCAGTAAAATCGTAATTACGAATATTATCATTAAGAGGTTTTTTCCCGTTTTTTTTCACAGTAATCTTCCCGGACATGCATACAACAAATACTGAAAGTTCCATCGTAATCGGTTCAGTGGCTTAGGAGCCTATTCAATACACACACACAGACATTAATTTGAATAAATAAATAAAAAAAAAATCAAATAAATTCAGTAAAATGTTTACTATTAGATTATTTTATTTTATTTTATTATACATCAGTTAATCAAGCACACTCGTCTAACAGATTGCTCCAAAGCGACGAGTGTTCTAAATTAATCATGCTTAAGCAGTTTATATTACAAATACCGAGCGAAGCCGGGTAAAACCACTAGCAGATATATACATGTAATATCTAGTCTATGAATTTGGTTGTTCGTTTTCTTTTTGAAATCTTCCGAAATGCAGGTTGGATAAATAAATAGATAGCAGGTTGGGTAAATAAATACATATAAGCAAAAAAAAACATTGCAAATAATGATCACGATTAAAAGAAAGCCTGACGTTTAAGGTGCGTGACGTCATGCCATATAGGTCAAGAGCCTACTTATCTATAACAATGTAATAGGCTCGCGTATAAGCCTAGATAGCGTGACGTCACGCACACTCGTTGTCCGGTCTTATCCTGTAGGTGGATGTTGATGATTATCAAAGGAACATATTGTGGACTTAGCCCACATACATACAAGCGAGCGGAAATCGTTAATTCGAGTATTAGTTAACTAATCCGAATAATTCCGTTCGTGCCACATTTAAAGTTGCGAGTTTCGCAAGCGCAGTTCTGTGGATTCGATCGTCTTAATCTCGAACGTCATCAATCAATCATAACGCTTTAGTGGTAAAGTTACAGATTTATGGTGTAGGATTTCAGACTATTATCGTCAAATCCCCATTTATACCTACTGCGTAGATTAGCAGCGTCTAATGATGGCATTCAAAACGTAGCCTCGGGCGTAGACCGTCGAATGAACATTTACTATAAGGTGCTTCAGTTGAGGCTCAACTATTCAAGGTTTAATTACAATGGTATTGTTTTGAGTTTTAGACTTTTAGTTTTGAGTTAAACACATAATACTTTTGCAATTAAATAAAGTGCAATTTATATATGTGATATCAGTTGACAGACTGAGAGAAAGTGCGTCGAGGTTACGAGTTGAATCACTTTCAATCGTCAAATCGATCTTTTTTTTTATTTTTAAATGCTTTTTATTATTTCGAAATTATGTTCACAATACATTTTATATCTATTTTAATAGCTACTGACCTACTGATCATTTTTTATTTTACAATTTTAATTTAATTTTGTTAGTACTCATAGTATTATATTATTCTAATGTTAATGTACAGCATAATAGGAAAAAAAGCTAAAAAATCTATAATATTTACAATTCTTATAAATGCTCATAATACATCTAATACATAATATTAATTAAAGACTCTCTAAAGTCAATGACCTAAAGCAGATTGTGTTTAGGTAATCTGTGTGTTATACCTGAAGGGTATAGACATTTTGTTGTAATCACCGAGACTCTTCACAAGTGTGTTAGTATGGTTATTAATGATTCTGTCATAGAATCTACTGGTTAGTTTGTTAATTAATGTCTGTAACAAACGAAATATTATATATGACATGCAGTTTTTTCAAGTTAGTATATATGGGTGTGTTATAAATTATTTTTAGGGATTTATTTTGTATGACTTGGAGCTTGGAAAGGTTAGTATTCGAGGCGTTATTCCATACAGGTGAAGCATAGGTTAGTAATGGTAATATGAGCGCGCGATATTATTTAATTTAATTTTGAGTTGATAAAGAACTATGGCTATTAAATATTGGGTATATTGAGGATATACCCCGCATCGCCTTGCATTTCGCTGCCTCAATGTGAGGTGCCCATCTCATTCTTTTATCGAACGTTACTCCTAAATATTTTATTTCTGACTGCCATTTCAGACTATCTCCAGAGGATATTTTCAGATCTGAACGAAAAATCAATCTGAAATTTAGGCTAACTATGTATTTTCTGCCTAAGATTACTTTTTACGTTGATATTTTTGAATAGATTGTGTCGGAAGACGAGATGACAATTTGTCTGCACATTTATTAATTTATTATGGATGGTGTACATATATGTTTATATAATTGCCTTTGGCCAGGAAGGCGCATTGGGTTTACCTGTTAGGCCTTCTTGGTGTAAATTAAATAAAAAATAAATAAATAAATAAATTACAAAAATGCTGACCTAGCCAAGAATTTACCCGAACGATTGAATTGTGTTGTAGATCTCAACTTATTACCAAACCCCAATGTATTACCAAAATCTCAATTTATTACCAAACTTCGCAAAATGGCAAAGTTTCAAAGCGATCGCAATAATGTAGCAATTTTTTCTGACCGGTTGGTGAACTGACGCTAATAAAAACCCTGTAAAAATATGTTAAAAATATTTTAAACCCTGTAAATATATATTAGCCAGCAGTGTGACTTAGTGGTAGCGTGTATGTTTAGCACCAAGTGATCAGTGAGTTTGATCCGCCATACTGCTGGTTGGATTTGGGGGTATTTGTGACTCCGAATCGATCGTTTCTTATCAGAGTTTGCCAATTATTTTATCTGATCATTGTTGAAATGGTTCCTCAAAATTGGCAAAAAATCATCTTTTCTGTTGTCACAAATCTTCTGTATTATTTGTAAAAAATATGTACAAAATCTAAAATCCATAGATGTCGCAATGGATTAATTCTGTAATTAATATATTAATTAATTGTTATTTCGTGTTCTTCAGCTTCTGGAAGTACAGTGATTTATGTAATAATAAAAAATGGTGCATTGTTTATAATTAATTGTCCAGGAAGGCGCATTGGGGTCTTCCTGTCAAGCCTTCCTGGTATATATCTATGGTAAAAAAATAAAATAAAATATCTTGGGTGTGTCAAATTTTAATAGATGTAGTTTTTAAAAATCAACAAGCATCACTTGGTGTATGTGAAAAAAAAATACTACGGTTGGCACGTTACGAGGCGTACTGCATTGAATCAACACTCGATCGCCGAATTTTCCGAACGTCGAAGCGAGTCGGCCCAGCAATAAAAAGTCGACAGTGGCGGCGCGCACAATTTTCTCCGAAATTATTTGGTGTAAAACGCAATCAGAAATCACATTACACAAAGTGAGTGAGCTCGGCCCCATAGCGGTCCGATAAATTAGCATTTGAATGCGCGAACCCGCCCCGCCACAATGGCGACGCTCGCTGAAAAATCGACGCCATTCAAAACGCACGATGGGGGGATGAAACGGGGGTTGGGGTTGGGGGTAGTCATGGGTACATTAAAATATGTTTTCCGTGGAAAATAATCGTCGACGTCTGGCGGCGCGATTTCCACGGCCAAAAACAAAGACCGCGAAACACAATAACCGGGCCGAAATAATGGACGCGAATGGTCCGATGTTCCCGTTTGAGCTTTTGCTGTCGACGCTTCTCAAATGTTGACGCGGGTGTTTGGTGTTTGGAGTTTTACGCCATTTCGCCATTTCGTGGCTGTGCCTCCGAATGTCCATTGTAGAGATGATTTCGAATCATACTCACTACAGTCAAGTACACATATTATAATGGACTACGTATGTAGTGTTGGGCCTATTGATATTTCAACATCTGGCTTCGATAAGAAATTCATATACAAATTAAAATAAAGTTATTTTATTTTATTTAAATCGAACATGTACACTCGCCTTTAAAGATCACTCCAAAGCGAAGAGTGTACTAAAAAAGATACAATACAATAATACAATTAATACAAGCATTTTTACAAACCTCTTTTATGTTTTACTTACGATTACAATTCTGAAAAAAATTTGCCTCGTATCTGATCGTGTTTATATTTCGTCATATTGCTCATTTTGGTCATCAATATAAGTAAATGGATCCTCTGCCATTACGTTGGAGATAAAATATCGTATACGATGCGTTTGAAAGTCCTGGCACGACGACTTGACTGACGTCTATTCAACGATTTAAGGTCTGTTCATACTTAACAGCACTGCACGGTTTCAGCACTGCACGACTCCGTTTCAAATATGTCATTTTATTACATTTCTATTCATATCTACCTACACGTCGCGGTCATGTCACGTTTACAGCTATTTGGCCGAGTGCAAGGCAAAATCGGCTTACTTATACATTAGAGGCCATGACGACACGGCGCAATATTGCTTACGTCGTATTGTCGAGTACTTGCAATATGAATGCATACACGTGCATTCGTAGCTACGCGTCAGAATACAAGTCAGCAAAAATGTTTCGGCGTGTATCGAACGAAAAATTATGTATAATCGCGTTGTTGTTGGAAAACTAGAAAACTATCCCAATAAACATGTTTCAATAGAAAATACACAATATGAAATAGCATTAACAGTGGGAAAAAATCCCAAGTGAAAATACGTACTTTTGTCTTTTGATTTGAACTGGACGACTACTTAGAGAGATTTGAAAGCTGTAAAATACTACAAATGAAAGATAAAATACCCAACTATAGATTCCAACATTTATTTTGAACAGAAAATTGACAGATTTTGAGACATCGACCGAACAAAACCAAGATATAGAAAAATCGCGCGATTTAAAAAACAGATACATATATCTCCGAATATCGAGCCAATCAACATTTTTTATTATCACATTCGTGTTCACTGGGCATAAATCTATAAGAAAAGTCATATCTCATCTGTGAACCATTTTTCGTGTCGAACAGTGTTATTACTATTCATATTGAAACTTTATTATAAATCACCCGTTGAAAAAAAAATGAACGGACATAAAACTAGTAAATAAATAAATACGAAGAACTTTTTTGATAATATTGTAATACTGAATTTATTAAATTAATACATATGTACATATACATATTGGAATCGCGCGACTTGCACTCTGCATCAGTTCTTGCCGACCCAGTGGCAAAATGTGGTCGGTGATGTAGTGTTGCCAGCAACAATAGGACGATATCCCCATGTTTCGCAATAATATAATATCGTTTCGGGCATTAATCTTGTATTACCCCCGAACCGCGTTTAAAGTGGCCGCTCGGTTAGCGCAGTGCAGATTTATTGGCGAGGCCCGAACCTGAGTTGGCAACACTTCGCATTTATCATTTGCCAGCGAAAGGTAAGGCCAGACTCGCGGTTCTCAAATGGCGATTGTCGATTTTACAAAAGAACCCGTTCCCTTTGCTCCACCTCCTCCTCCTCGTCCTCTTTTCCCCCCTCCCACCCCACCCCCTCATCCGCGGAGGAAAGTTTATGGCCCGCTACCCCATTTTCCACTCATTCGTACCCTTCGTTTCTGCCTAGTTACGGTATTATGTACTGTCGAGTGCTCATTTCATATATTGTAGTCTTTACTGCTTGCCTACAATACAACTAGGCAGGATGGGGTTGCTTGCTCCCTCTTTGTCTCCTCCTCTTGGATTTTGCCGAATCTCCGGGTGTACGATTACGGATACTATTGCGTACTCTCAAAATAAGGAATACAATATTTACTACAAAACCCATATAACATACATATACATACATATGTACATACATCAAGTACCTTTCTATTATGTATGGAATAATCTATAGTTGAATTTGTCGGTGTTGCTTTTGCGGTGGTAAATTTCGGCATCTGCGGCTTAAGTTGGAAGACTATAAGATAGTGTATCGAATTTGGTTAATTTAAATTAAAAACTGTATTTTTCAAAAAACTGAATATTCGTTCAATATGAATGTATTTATTTACATATTTTCGACAGTGATATTACAGAATACTCAAACGCGTCACCGTGACCAGACATATAAGCATAATTTTCTTTTTATTTGTTATTTTTTTACATATGTATATGTATACCAGGAAGGCCTTACAGGTAAACCTCAATGCGCCTTCCTGGCTAATTACAAATTACAATTACAATTACAATGCAGCATTTTTATTACATGTCGTTGAATTACGAGACATTGAAAAACTCGCAAATTAACGAGATATCTATGAATTGTACATACATTTTATTGTACATTAATCATACTTCAAATAGTGGTGACATGGTAGGTAGGAAGGATTTTTAGCCAAGTTTTAAACGGGAATCGTTTCAACAATGAAATCAGAGAAAATTGGCAAACTCTGATAGGAAACGATCGACCTGGAGCACAATATCCAAGTCTGACCAGCAGCACTACAGATGTACTCAGAAAAAATCTTTTCCAATCGAGGTCAGCTCATGGGATCGAACCCGGCGCCTCTCGGTGTTAAGCAGAAGCTCAACGACCGAGCTATGCTGCTGGCTAATACAAATACTATATACATACATATAAGAATAAACGAGACATCTATATTATAGATAATAAATTTTTGAAATTATATAATCAGCAGCGTGGTCTAGCGGTGAGTTTTGCAACGCATGCCAGGTTCAGCTAGTTATTTATTTATTTATTGATGTTTTTTATTTTTATTATTTTTCAATAATATAGTTTTTATTATTTATAAAACCAGCAGCGTGGTCTAGTGGTAAGTGTTCTATTCTTTCGTGCAATGTGTTACGGGTTCGATTCCCACTAGAGTCACGTTGTTGGCCAGACCTTGGTTTGTCGAGGTCGATCGTTTCATATCAGAATTTGCCAATTTTTCTGATTTTCATTGAAACGGTTCCTGTAAAATTGGCTTTTCCTCTCCAATTTTCTATTGCAAACCTTGAGTTATTGTTATATCTCAGGTTTCGCCAGATGTCTCTCCATAAATGTTTATTGAATTAAAAATTCGTATTGTTACATGAAAAATGTTATTGATTGTATTTTTTCGATTTCGATGTCGGGTATTGTTTCGATTTACATGTGTATGTATGTAATAATTATGTATTTAATATATGTAATATATAATTTCTCGAGTCTTATTCTGTTTAACACACTCGCCGCTTTGGAGCAATCTGTTAGGCGAGTGTGCATTATTAATTGAAAAATAAAATAAAAAATAAAAACTTAAATAGTGGTGACATTGTGTGTAGGATGGTTTTTGCCAATTTGATAGAGGAACCGCTTCAACAACGAAATCAAATAAACTCTTATAGAAAACTCTCAATAAAACTTTATAATCATTAATTTTATTCATCCGTGAATCTTAAAGTGAGTCCATTTAATTTTTTTCGCGTCTGCTTTATTTGCGGGGCATAAAAGTGTGTTATCTGGAAAACACGTGTATAAACATACATATTTGCGAGATAACGCCATTTTATTAATCACGACTTGGCGATCATCGAACGGAGCAGGAAAAACGAAATCGAGACTATATACAATCGATTAACATCGCAGCGTGCCAGTTTTTCCAGCGTTTTGCCATTTTTCTCATCATCATTCATCATAGATAATTTCTAGCCGGGGTTTTTCCTCGGCTTGAGTTTTTCCCTCACCACCATTTTCCTCTTCATTCTCGATATTACGGTTATTAAATAAAAACCACGCACATTAGTGGGTATATATGTATGTACGTATTGTATGTATGTATGTGGTTACGTTTTATTCAATTGCTATAAATTAGTCGGGGGAAAAAGAAATGAGAGGCGAGTGATGATTGGTCGCCGTAATTCTGAAAGTCCCCCCCAGGGTGTCGGCGTCTAGCAGATGATTAATACCGGAAGTGAACGAGAGATTTCCGGATGTTCATCAGCGAGCTTCAAATACTTACCGGAGATTTTATTTCGTTGGAAAATTCCCATAGAATTGTCTCCACGATGCGTTTCAAATATGCCTTCGGCGGCTGGTTTTAATTTTATCATACACTAGTGGTTTTACCCAGCCTCGCTAGGTATTTGTAATATAAACCGCTTAAATATGACTAATCTAATAGTAAACATTTTATTAAATTTATTTGTTTTTTGGGAGTGACCTCTGAGGTGAGTGTTTACGTTCAATGTAATAAGATTAGACATATGACAATTACAGTGATTATTAAGTATTTTATAGACTTCGATTAATTCACCTCTAGTTCTTCTCGTCTCCAATGAACTTACATAAATCACTTTCATTATAAGAAAGTGATTTATGTAAGTTCAGAAGGAATTTTTGTAATTCTCCTTTCAATACATGTAATATCCTTTTTAAAATGAGGATTCCATATGTTAAAAGAGTATTCTAGTTTAGGTCTGATGAAAGTTTTATATATTTTTGATAAAATAGTTAAGTTCAGAAAATTGAATACACGCTTTATAACATATTAATCATTTTTGACAATATGATTAACTAGTGAATAGCCCGATGAAATATCATCGCATGGGTATAAAATTATTATATACTCGTATAAAACTAAAAAAAAAATCCGGAACCGGAACCGTTATTTTCGTAGACTCTCATAGATAGTTTTCAATTCTTTATTTGTAATAATTTTCAATTCTTAATGTTAACGTTAACAAAATGTTAATTAAAGTTAACAAAATGTAATATTTTCCGATTATACAAAAAACGGTCATTGACCTCGTAACGTTGAATATTATAATTACACATAACAAATTACGTGCATATACATATGATGTGTATTTACAACACGTATTCTGGGCGAGGATATGGCGTTCGGCGCGGGCTCGTGAGAACATTTCGTTTGGATCGGGTCCGAGGTTCCATTCCCGGCGCCCGCGGTGAATGAAATCATTTTTTTTCTCGAATATCGTCAAAATATTTGTAAATAATTTAAATTTAAATTTAAATTTAGATAAAAATAAATATATAAAAAAAATGGTTCAAAACCTCGCTGAATGAAATTATTAAAATTACGTATTTTTATATGGCGAGAAGGAATATTTCAATTAATGTTTAAATAAAAAAAACGAAATGAAGAATTGGATTTGGCGTGATGTACGTGACCATTAGCTCAATTGAGACCTATATTCAGGCTATTTGGGGTGATCGGTTCGAGTCGCGACAAAGTCGTTTCGTCGAAAAATGAATTTATCGATTTTTATCGATTCATTCATTATGTTCGGCGTGAGTTAGGACACACACACACGCACACACACCCACACATACACACACACACAGAGAACCGCCTTTAAATATATGATATATGAGAGGACCTTTTTAGGTCGCAAGCGGTGATGATACCTACATATGTAGGTTGATACCTATTTTAAAACCCAAACTTTACTTAGTTCTACATATCATTTTGTCATCGACATATTTGTTCCTTCTATATCTACGTCTTTTATGAGGTAAATCTGGTTATAAAACTCTACCTCATCCCAAAGTGTACACAGGATGAAAATTCGTCTGCAAGATTTCCACCGGCAGACCGGAAGTGGAAGACGTTCTGTATGAAATTAGCAGTGCAACGTTTGTAGAGGAGTATCGACGTATCGAAGCGGCTAGGGTGACGATGGATTCCGTCTGTCCCGGCGGGAATGATTTATTTGTCCGTCGCTTTTCCCGTATTCGAAAATGGGATTTCTGCGTGATAAACGGGCAAGTCTTGAAGGGAAGGAAGGAAGCGCCGCCGTCAATACGAATGGGGACCGCTCTTGGTCTGTTTAAGATTTATTCGCTTGCATTTCTGTGCAAATTTAACCCCCCACCCCCACAACCCTCTACCCGCTAAAATGCTTCTCAAACGGTTCTAAGTTGTTGCAAAAGCGGAGCATTTGTTGTGTGGGTGGTTAATTGGAAGTTTTGATTTGATGCTTCGATATCGTCTTTAACACTTGCCGCACTGTGATGGATAGCGAGTGACCGGGACTTTTAATAACCGAGCAAAATGGCGAAGTTTGGAAATGATCGGATTGGAACCAAATTTCGTCAGACGTAAAATCGAAAGCGAGCTCAGAAGAGGCTAGTAATAATATGTATATATACATATATACATATATATATATATATATATATATATATATATATATATATATATATATATATATATATATATATATATATATATATATATATATATATATATTATATATATATATATATATATATATATATATATATATATATATATATATATATATATATATATATATATATATATATATATATATATATATATATATATATATACTTTTATTTTATTTAAAAAAAAAATCAATACCACCGAGACTTGACAGGTTGCCCCAAAGCGTCAATGTGGTTATAATATAAATAACAAAGTATATATTAACACTGTTCGACAAATGATGAGTTTTTTTTGGTTCAGAGATGAGATATGACTTTCCTTATGGATCTATGCCCAGTGAACACGAATCTGGTAATATATGTTCGAATATAATCGATAATATGGCTCGAAATTCGGAGATATATGTGTTTTTTAAATCACGCGATTTTTCTTGGTCGATGTCTCAAAATCTGTCAATTTCCTGTTCAAAATGAATATTGGAATCTATAGTCGGGTATTTTATCTTTTGTTTGTAGTACTTTTCAGCTTTCAAATCTCTCTAAGTAGTCGTCCAGTTCAAATCAAAAGTACGTATTTTCACATGGGATTTTTTCCCACTGTTAATACTATTTTATATTGAACATTTTCTTTCGAAAAATTCTTTATTGAAATAGTGTTCTTGCCACACTATTTTTTAATTTCGTTTAAAAGGGTTAATTGGAAGTGTGCTGAATTTTAAATCAGTAAACTTGCGAGCTAAAAACTCGTACTAGTATTTACTCGTATTTACACGAATCTGAATTGAATTAATAGGGATAATATATTAAATTGTCTTTATATGAAAATTAAATAAAATTTCACCTAGAAAAATCATATTTCGACTATTCTTGTGGTTTAATAACAAAAATTATATTGATAACTGGCTTACCTCAATTAAATACCCAAATTTTTGTTATTAATCCACAAAAATAGTCAAAATATATATTAATAATTATGTAATAATATATAATTTAGCGTTTCTTGATAATTACACATTGCTGTGGAGCAATCTGTAAGAGGGGTGTACGTGAACGATTGAATAAATAAATAAATAAAATTATACATTTTTATGTCAATGTAGTTTAATGCAAATCAAGTGACGATATCTTTCCAAATAATATTGACGTTTGCGTCACAATTTTTATAATGTTTTTTTACTATAAAGTTTTTCCCGTGACAACTGAAAAGTGGTATATTTTCACAAGGAGGCGTCTGCAAACACGTATGTGACTGGATAAAACTGTAAATGCAACTCAAATAAAGAAGCCGGATGTTCGAATGTTCATCCCACGATTCATAAGTCAAATCGTATACGTGAAAAAAGAAAATCCACCGATGCATACGAAGCGCCAGAGATAAGTTTCCATTGAAGTTTTCCTCAAACACGGCAGCATCCGTTCCCGGCGAGACCTTTTCCTTCTGCACAATTTGTTTTCGTATAAAAGATGCCGATCGCGCACCGGGAATAGTTTAGTGCCGTTGTTTTACTCGTTTCGCGTTTTGTGTGTGTGTCTCCCTCGTCTACTTCCGGTTTTCCGCCGTTCCCCCCACCCCCCTCTCCCTGCAAATTTCCACCTGGTCCGTATCAATCTATCACGGATGCTTGTTTACGCTCTTGGCTAACCCACCTGCTCGTCTATCGGTATGCAGAGTCAAAGTGCTCCAGTGGAAAATCCTCACGGGTCACGTCCCTTACTCCGGGGGAAAAATTACCATTCAATCTCTCCGTCCCTTTTCGTCCTTTTTTGTGCGAGTTTCTCGAGTTTGTGCCACTTTGAGCCTAAACGGCCGCGCTTCACTCCAACCGTTAAATTACTACCTACGAAACTTATATTACATAAATACATACATATTGTACATAAAGGGCTAAAAATGAGAATCGGTTTTTATAGAAAAAAAATCTAGTTTTTGAGTAACCAGGCGAAGACGAATCAATCTTTATTAAGCTTATATTTTTGACTTTTGAAATTCGCTAGATTATTAATTAACTATTTAAAAGAAATAAAGAAATCACAATAAATAACAAAAGGGGACACCTACATACATATACATATGTATAAGGGGAGGTACCATTTCCAGTCAACTTAAAAATTTGAAAAAAATTTACGTCGTGTCGATAAGAATTTCAGTAACCGGTACTTATTTCAGTTTGATAGGACTGACAGTGTTTAAAAAAACCCCAAAATACACAGACACACTCACATTTTTTCTAGATCGTGAAAACGTGATCAGTGATCGAATCAGACAGAGTTTGAATTTTCGCATGATCACAAAACTTCATCTTTTGTGTACTACGTACATAGGTAGATACAGTTAAAACATCTGACTATTGATTCCAATAATCACTTTGATCACGACTAGATTTTGGGCTTAAGAACACAAACCAAAAAAATTTTTTTTTTCGTGCATTAGATAACTATATTTAGTTAATTTTCCTAAAAACGTAAGCCTAGAGTAAATCATATATAATTAAAAGTAAATAATATGTAAATATGTAAAAATAAATAAATTTAATTTTTTAATTTTTTATTTTTTATTTTCAACCAAACGTATCTATTTTATTAAAGTTTGGAGCATTTAAACAACCGTCTGAATTTATCAATTTGAAATAGTCACATTTAACAGTGAAAATAAACAAATTCCAGACAACCTAATACTCAATACGCCATTTTCATCGATTTTTGATTTAATAATGAATTCAAATGGCTTGATTTGCAATATAATATATTCCGGTAATTACCCGTAAATTTAAAGATTAACTGGTATTTACTTAAAAATTTCCGGTATTTATGGCGAAATTTTGGTGATTAACATATATTTGCAATTGCACTTCCGGTATACCGGTATACCGGAATTGCAATCCATATTGATGTCTTTGCTTTGTTATTTTTTCATTGCTCAGTTTTTGTACATATTGTACATATGTATGGTTAATATTATCAATGCTCTTTATAGAATTTAGATTTTCTACTATTAATAATGGAATTTTTTTGCAAAATGTTAGCTTAAAAAAACAGGTTTTGTTTTTTGGTACACCCTGTGTATATATGTATAAAAAAAAACAATCAGCACTCCAAAGTTAAGGTTAGTGCCTACGTAGAGTATCTTTACACAGCGAAATTGCATTGAGGGTTAAGGTTAACAAAAAAAGAATAGTATGAAAAAATATAAGCGAAAGCACAATAAGCGGTCATTATTTCGTTTTTGTTACTCGGCCGTCAGGAGTGGCCAACCCCTGCTTCTAGATAAGTATCTCATTAATTTCCTGTTGACTGAGGTCTTTTTAGAGCTCAGTCTATTTGATACTGCGATTGCAGACTCGAGATGTAGAGGGTTTGTGAAAGCACTAAAAATTCTCATATCCGCTTATCCTCTTAGGGGTGGAATATATTGCACGTTTAATGCTACTCGTTATTTTGAAAATAATTTTTATTGCATACTTTCAGTAGTCTCGAATATTAAATTCTATTTCAGCACTTGCTGGATGTAAACGCGGGCTGAAAGAGCCCTCTTTGGCGATTTAATAACTCTCGTGTCAATAGACTATTGTGAAAAGTGGCGTTTTCTATCAAATAAGTTTGTTAGTGATTTCAATGCGAGTAGTTTAAGTTTCAAATGACTAATCAATACCTGGCGTTGATTCAATATGTTCATATAATTGATGGTTACAGGTTTTGATTGAACAATATTAGAAAAGTATAGATGCTTTTACTCAGAATTAAACTTCAGTTGTGCCTTGAATTTGATTCAAATTATCGTCCCGAGTTTTCACAAAATCACTAGATTTTTAGTTAAAAATCAGTTTATTTGCTTTTAAGTATCGATAATTAAATAAAGATGAATTTCACAGTTGAATTTGAGATTTATTCTGGAGTTCCACAGGGTACTAATTTTGGTCCGTTGCTTTTCATCTTATATTCATCAATGACCGTTAACCATTCCATTATAATTCATCATTTTCAACGTTTACTGTTTTCGAATGATTTTTCACTGGATTTCGAATGATTTTACACTCTCATTACACTTTTTAAAGGATTTTGCGTTTCATTTTGATTGACTTACATATGTATATTTGAAGGTTTTTGCCAACAAAATTAAATGATAATTCTAGGTAAGGCTTCATTGAGTAAAATGTTAAATATAAAGAAATTATTTAAAAGTGATATGTATGTACATATGTACAAATGTGTATATGTAATATAGATACATGTATGTATAATATTTACTCGTACAAAATATATATATAGAAGTATAACTAAGAAGTATGTATGTATTTACAACAAATTTTTTTTTTGATTTTTAAATGCTTTTTATTATTACAAAATTATGTTCACAATACATCTTATATCTATTTTAATAGCTACTGGTCTACTGATCATTTTCTATTTTACAATTTAATTTAATTTGGTTAGTTATCATAGTATTATATTATTCTAATGTTAATATACAGCATAATAGGAAAAAGAGCTCAAAAACCTATTTACAATCCTTATAAATGTTCATAATACATCTAATACATAATATTAATTAAAGACTCTCTAAAGTCGATGACCTAAAGCAGTACAACTAAATTGGTTTGATTGTATAGTAAGAATTCTCCGACAAATATAATAATTTGTGTGGTTTGCATATTTGCTAATTAAAAAATTTAGTATTAAAATTTTATCAATAGATGTCTATAATAAGAATGTATAGAATCGTTGTAGCAATTGTGATGTCGAAATATTATTAATCGAATCTAAGCTGAAAAATTAAAAGATATAATTTATCAACTCAAAAATCGTCGACAAAGGCTGACAAGAGGTAGCCGAAGAAAACAGGGAGGGGGGGAGGGTGAAGAAGAAAGGGTGGGTCAGGTTTTGAAGACGGAGGTGGAGACGTCGGCTCAACCCTTCTCAAATTATTTATTTTATCGCGAAAATCCCGAAGACGGTGGGGAACACTTACTTAACGCCCGGGCCCTGGCCATAAATCCCGACCGGGCTGGAATATGTTCTCGGAAGGACAATGATCCTGGACAAGGATTGTGCCCCGGGGCCAACAATGGCCGTCGTGGAGGTCGCGTGAGATTGCGAATTAAATTTTGTGGCGTGTGCACCTCTCCCAATTTTCTCAGGGAATAATCGGATACCTACCCGCCGAGACGTGTCGGGACATTCGTGTCCATTATCTTGGAGGAGCGTCGGGACTCGCACTTCATCGATCTCGAAACGTCTTCGACGAAACTTGTAGTTGTGTAGTGATCGGAAGATAAAGTGTTAAATTTTTTTGTTTAAGAATCCTCTGTTGTAATATTCGGGACGACACTTTGTGTATATTTGACATGATCCAATTGGTCCCATGTATTTATTTAGTTTATTTAATTTATTAATTTATTATTTTAAAATAATAATAATAATAAAATTACCAGTGTGAGCTGACTGGTTGCCCCAAAGCGTCACACCAGTCTTACAAAAAAAAAAGAAAGAAAATAACAAAATAAAAACAACAAAAATTCCAATCATTCATCTCATTCAAATAGTCTTGTGTTGAATCTCAAGAAACTAACCAGCTCATCAACATGACAATTGAACAGGTCCAAATGTTCATCAATCACATTAAGGCAGCGGTTTCCAAACTTTATGCTACTACGCCTCCCTAAAAAAATTTTTTTTCCGCGTCTCCCTACCTTTTATTTTTTAATAGATATAATAATATAGACACGTTTTAAATAATAAACCTTTATTTAAAAATAAAATACTGAACTCTACAATAGACAGAATAATAAAAAGGTTTTGCTATAACATAAATTTATACGAACACGTACATATATTTATTTTTATATTAAATTACTAATTAAACTACATCTAACAAATCAAAATTGAATGTGAAGGATGTTGTTGTTTATTGGCACAAAGTTTATCAAATCTTGGGGGCAATATGGAGAGTGCCACTCGTAACTCCTTTTCGACTATTAACCTGGCTCGATATTTGGTTTTCATTGCAGCTAGTGCCGAAAAGCCCGTTTCGCATAAATAAGACGTTACGAACGGTAGCAGCACTTGCATTTCTTTGCAATGCAAAGATTCATACTCTCCACTAGGATTCATCCAAAATTTAATTATGGTTTCATTTTGAAACTTTTGTTTTAGTGAGCTATCGCATGATAATTCTATCAATTTTTATTTTTCGATGGTTGTCAGCTCAAATTCGTCTTCTTCATTGTAGTTAAATGGATTCTGTATCCACAAAAACTTTGAGAAATCAAGGTCTTTGAAATAATTGGAAAAATGCAGCACTAAAACATCCAAGTGGTCGGTAAAAATATTTTTACTTGCTTCAATATTGGCTGTGGCCCAGAAATCTTTGAAAAGTGAAAACCTATCCAACCCATTCTTTTGTAAATTTGATTTCCATAACTTTAATTTTTTAATGAAAGCTTTTACTTTGTCTTTTTGAACAAGTGGGTGTATTTTTGATCCCTGAATTGATTTATTTAAACTGCTCAATTTTCCAAAAATTTCAACCAAATAGGCAAGTTTAACAATAAAATTATCGTTCGTCATACAAAAGTGAGGTATAATTAGCTTCCATATGTGTATGTAGGTAACGTATTATAAATCATATTTTGAAAATTGTTCATTTTTATTAGACAGATATCGTATATAATATGTATGTGGTGGACGCGTAGACAAATATGAGGATTTAAAAAAAAAAACAAATTTTAGAATACCAGAAGAAGTACATATGTATGTATATGTTGCGCCTAGAGATATTTAAAGGCACACAGCCAATCACAGTGAAGTGGTAAAACCGTTGAACAATTAGAGGAAAGTATCGTCATTCTGACCAATGGGTGCATTTTAAGCATTTGATATAGGGATGTGACGGGCGATCGTGTCAATGAGACGCGTAGAAGCGGGGTAGTGGGAAATTGGGGGTGTGAAGCGTCTAACATGTGCTCCTGATATTGAGCGTTGAGTGACATCAGGCTGGGTGATGTCAGCGCTAGATGCGCTGCGCGGGAGCATACACACAAACATAAATCCACACACACATAATTTCGAATGGGTGAACGGGTTGGATCGAAGAAAGTGTAACTTAGCACACACTCAGCTTTTTATAAATTACCCGACATTATATTTATTTATATAATGTTAAACAAATTAAACAAAGTTAACATATAACTTTGTTTTAATTCGTGAAATCAACGGACCCAGAAGAATTAAAAGAAGACTTATTTTAAGGAATGCGTATTACGATAAAATAATTGAAAATGCTACAAAATTTATAATTTTTACGTTTCTATCGATATGTAAAAGTGTAGATATCTAGTAGCAGGTGAGAATGAATCTGTCAAAACCTCGATTTAATATCGTTAGGGACAATAATACGACAAAATATCGCAGTCTTGAAAGTGTTATTTATCCATGTACATTCAAAGTAGATGAATGGTACCCATGAGAGCTGTAACGGTCTCGTTAATCCAATAAGCGATCATGTGTGTGTCCGGTTGATTAAGCGACATCGATAAAGGACAGGCTATTATAAAAAAAGGGTAAATCGTAGAGTGCCCATGAATCGTATCCAGGACGAAGCCGGGTACTTGGAAGAAGTATTATTGCGCAAAGTGCGTGTGTGTGTAAATTTTCCGAGCAATATGCATAAAAAAGTATGGGAATAAAGAGGCGAACTCAAATGAGGTATACGAGTAAGTGGCGACCCGCAGAATAGAAGGTAATGCTAATGGGGTCGTTTATATAAATTGGTCTGATACACCCTTTTGTTCTCGTCGTGTTTTTTCCCCCACTGTTCTTCTTGTTCTCCTTATTCTTTCTCTCGGCCATTGGTCCAGCCATTAGCCTAATGCAAGGGGTAGTGCTGTGAGCGCCAGTCCTGGCGACCGTGGCCGCGCTAGTTTTTCCCTCATAAAACACATATATCACGGCGTCAAATCTTCGTTACAACGCTTTTCTTTTCGTTTTTGCCCTCAGCCCCGACTAGAAAGGGTTTTCCTCGAAGGTGAGCCGTGGGGAAAAGGTTGAACGTTCCGCGAATTCGATCCACTTAGCCTCCTCCAAACGCAGTGCATTCTTCGGAAAGGAGCGCTATTTAACTTGGACTATTTAACCCTTTGAATGCTGACCGGTCGGCGTTTTGCTGATAAGTCCACGGGCTTGAAAAACACTGATAGGCGTTGTATTTTGAACATGTGCCTAGCCTTTCGAGGAAGCATTGAAAATAATTCGGGTGTGACCAGCCCATCACTTTATCTATGTATTTGAGGAATATAAGAAAGTTACAACACAAAATTCAAAATTGAACGGTACGGACAGATTAAGAAATACTAATAACTATGACAGCGATACAAATTGAGCGCAAATGTATGGAAACTTGCAGAAGACAAAAGTTATATTTCCGGCTGTGGGATCTTTTTCAATTTTTTTTTAAAACACATTAAATATCAAGAAAATAAAAAAAATTTAAAAGGTCAAAATAAAATAATGAAGTATTGTTTTAAAAAAAAATACTACTTCCGGTTTACGAATTCTGACCAAAACCATATCAGCTTAATATGTTCTGACCAAACCTTTGGGGCAACCTGTCAAGTCTCTGTGGTATTGATTTTTTAAAAATAAAATAAAATAAAATATGTCGATAATTGAGTGGATCTTGCACCCTTGAAAATCTATGCATTAGCATTGAGCGAGAGCATGCGGAAAAAAGCGAGTTACATGGAACAGGGTGAAAAATGATTTATAAAGAAAAAATGGCAAAAATTCCGCACATGACAAAGTATAAGTAATGTTTACTTTTTCGCGGGTGGGGAAAGGTGGGGGAGGCCGCGAAAGCCGCAGGACTTAAGGACGCGACTGTGGCTCTAAGTAAATCTGCGTTATTCCGACAGAATGCGACACAACATTAGTGAAATCACAGCCCATGAATCATCCCCGCCAGGATATTAAAATGTGTATAATACACCCAAGAGATGGGGGATGAGGTTAGGGGGGGTGGGGGGTGGATGAGGACCGCGCGTCGTATCCGCTTCCTCTGACGCTTAAGGGGGCGAACCTCTCCTACGCTCCACACAACAAGAAGTAATCGCCAGGTATTAGCGATGAGTTATGTTTGCCGCTCTTTTTTTCGGTTTTCTTCTGTAAAAATTCATATATAATTCATTTCGAGAAAAAAAATTAAGAAATGAGTCACTTGCTTTTGCCTAGTGTGGAACGTTTGAAGCGAAAGGGCGAGATTATTACTTAAACGCAAGGCAACGCAACGATTATTACCGGTTTTGGGGCAAAGATACTACATACTAATATTACTTTAACCCTTTGAATTTTGACCAACGCCGATCGGCGTTTTGCTGACAATTCCATGGGCCTCCAAAGCACCGATAGGCATTGTACATTGAGCATGTATAAAGTAAACAAGAAACATGTACAAAGTAAACCTGCTATGCTTTTAAATAATAATAATAATAACTTTTATACCATGCGATAGGGAGAATAGTGGAATCCCCAACGCCCATATAAATATTATATAGAAAATAAATGGATGCGGCTATTTGTACATACAGTATCGAGGAATTATTGGCTATTTTTACTTACCTCTTATTAAGTTCACATGGTTTTCGTGTTAGTGGTCATTTTATATATCTCTTATCTCTTATCCGTTGTGTGGTATACAAAGACGGACGTGTTTACCTACCTTTCATCCCTTTCTACCGATATGGCCACGATTTGTGCCTGTAGAGTGGTGATAAACGAAGTTCTGGCGTTCATACGCAATAAGATCGACACCCTAGATGAAGTATCACTTGTGCAAATCTGTGACTTCTTTACCGAGGATGAAATGATGGTGGCGAGAAACGTGCTCATTTCACTTCTGCCTGATGTGCGAGATACACGACGACAAGGTGATCTAAAAAAGTTAAGATGTATTCAAGACATTATTAAAATGTTTAAAGAAACAGATGTGTCTGTTCTACCAAATTTTGGCGCTGTCAACCTGCGATGCTTGCCTCCTGTTTCTTTCGATTCGATTGATTGTTACATCACTACTGAGTGCCATTCAAGATTTGAAGGAAGAGGTGAGAGTTCTGAAGTCTCAGGGTGGGGCGAATGATATTTCTCTCATTAAGGATGCAATAGCTGAGTTGCGCGAAGATATGAACAAGATCACTTCCGATGTTTCAAATCGCGATTTGAATGCGTCTAACTTGGTGGAAGAGATATTAAAAAAAACCGGAACCTTTGCGGATGCCGTACGTAAGCAGACTAATAAAACCAACAAAAATAATAGCCAATCGAAACTACCTCCTGTGCCGAACGCATCGAATAATGTTACATCGAATAATGTAAACAAGCAGGGAGCGTCAACCAGTGGCGGCGCTTCGAAAAATGTTACATCGAACGATGCAAACAATCAGGGAGTGTCAACCAGTGCTGGCGCTCCACTAGCTGAAAATGATAACAACGATAATTTCAAATTAGTTAAAACGAAAAAAAACATTAGACGAAGTGCCAACTTAAGAGGCACTTGCAAGGATTCTGAATTGCAAGCTGTAATTCCAGAATCTGAAATTTACATCTCTAGATTCTCGTTAGAGACGAATGTCGAAATAATTAGTACATATTTAAAGAAAAAAGTAAATTTCAAATTCTTTTACCATCTCGAACAAAATGTGGTTTCAAGTCTTTCATTGTTGCAACTGAAGCCACGAATGCAACAAAACTGCTCGTGCAAGATTTATGGCCGACCGGAATTGTTTTCCGACGTTTCCGAAAAAACTATATTAATGGGGGACAAAACAATAACAATCGTCAGCTATAATTGTCGCTCTTTTCGACGTACTGAATCCTACATTTCCAAACTATGTAATGAGGCCGACGTTATTTTGTTACAAGAAACATGGTTTTTAGAATTTGAAACTGTATACTTGAAAAGATTCCATCCGTCATTTGAAGGCACTGGTACATCTGCAGTGGACAGCGGTAATGGACCTTTAGTTGGACGTCCCTATGGTGGTGTTGGTATATTGTACAAAAAAACTTTTACAGTCACCCAAATTGACCTTCATAATCCGAGATTACTTTGCATTAAACTTCAGCAAGGTGATATTGAATTTTTAATTATTAATGTATATATGCCGACGGCAAAACCAGAAAACTTTGAAGATTTTACTACTTGCTTGGGCATTGTTAATGCCGCTATCGAAGATCATAGTCGCTCGAATTTTATTGTCATGGGTGATTTTAATGCTCATCCTGGCTCTTTATTTTGGAACGAACTACTATCCTTCTGTGAAGAAAATCATTTGAGGATTCAAGATTATGCGTGTCTTCCATCTGATACATTTGCATATGTTAGTGACGCACACGGCTCCTTACGGTGGTTGGATCACTGTATCACATCTGAAGGAATTTTAGGATCCATTCAAGATTTTAAAGTCCACATTGACGTAGTATGGTCAGATCATCGTCCGCTTTTTGTTATAATTGCTTCGAATGGTCTGAATCGTTCGAGACCATATCACAATTATCGTCAATTATTGCGTGGCATCCATTGCAACTTGGATGCCACGCAACCCTTCCGACATAATTGCATATTCACTAGAAATAATTAACTCTTTGGATCGTATTGTATGTGATAATAATCTTCAAAATTGCAATTTGAGAAAATGCACTGATACTGAGCATAGGACTTCCATTAATTACCTCTATCATTCGATTGTAGATGTGTTGAGAAATGCCGCTTCGACATAATTATTATTATTATTATTTATTATTATTATTATTTATTATTATTATTATTTATTATCAGTAATATTTATATATTTACTTATGTATTTATTTATTTATTTTTTGTTTACTATTTTTCAATACTTTTTTTTTATTATCTATATATTATTTATATGGGCGTTGGGGATTGCACTATTCTCCTCATCGTCTGGAATAAAAGCTATTATTATTATTATTATTATTATTATTATCCGATCGTTTTCATACTTTGCCATATTGCTCATCTTGGTCATCAATATACGTTAATGTATCGTCTGCCATTACGTTGGAGATAAAATATCGTATACAATGCGTATCAAATATCCAGAATCTCGGGTACGGTGACATCTATGACGGTACGGCAAGCTACCATAATCTATCTTCAACCTTTTCGCCTTGATATGGCCATTTCAGATTTTAATTGTTTAAACGCCTATAATTCACTCTATATTTTATAAAATTTGCTCTATAGGTTCTCGTTATCTCTAATATTTAAATATTTATAGTTTTAACTCTCATATGTATATATAAATTTCAAATTTGGCGTCTTGCTTTATGTAATGTAATACACGATATATATTAATTTGTGGCCAAATATGTCAGATCTGACATTTCACGGCTAAAAGTATATCTCTTCACGGAGTTTTATCTGCGAGATAAGTATTCAATAAGAATTTATGTTGTATCTAATTATTAATATGATTTACAATAAGCTGACATACATTTAGTTTTTTACAATAAGCTTACATACATACATCACATACAATTATTTTTAGTTATCAGCTGATTTAATTTATCTGATGATTGAAAAGTTCATTTCTGTAAATACATAGACTCATTTATGGACAATCAAACATTGATGAACTATTCTTAAAGCAAATCATTAAAGCAATCTTAGTATTAATAAACTATTCTAAGCTGTAAGGTTCCCGGCATAAATGAGTATACATATGTATTTCCGGCTGCAACTCATTACCTCAAATTTCATTGTTTATTCCTCCTAAACAAACTTTCTAACCAATACAAGCTACATATGTACACAGATCAAACAGTGATAGTTTTATTTTTAGTTATCAGCTGATTTTTACATATGTACAGTACATAGTACATAAGAAGATTATAAGACTAAGATTATAAGAATATTCAAAAAACTGTGGTATTCGCAGACACCCGAAGAATATGATGTAAATAAAACTATTTTTTTGAAGGAAATAATAATGGTGGAGATATTTTCCCAAAATAAAAAAGTTTCTCTTATATAATATTTTAGTAAAAATTGGGATTCGTGCAGGGAAACGTGGTTACATTGTTTTCGAAAGTATCACCCAATGATGGGTGATTCTACAACAAACATAATTGAAAGGTCCTTTTGGACGCTCAAAAGCCATATAAAAACCAAGCTCCAAAACTCTCCCCCCCCCCCCTCTCCTCTTGACAACTCTAGTTATACATTATACAAAGCAACTATATTTTTTGGCATGCTTATATTTTTTGACAAAAGAATCAGAATAAATGACTTCAAATTTAAATAAATAAAGTAAAAAGTAAATATGAAATCAAGATGTATTTTGCAGACGTTTTCATAAGTTGATTATTATAAAAATTTCATAATTAAGAATAATTGATATTCTCCAGCGAAAAATGCTTTAACGTGATGGAGACTAGATCATTTACCAAACCAGATATATTTAACATACACATGTACATATATATATATATACCAGGAAGGCCTAACAGGTAAACCCCAATTCGTCTTCCTGGCCAATTACAAATAATGCAGCATTTTAATTACATAAGTCGCTGAATTACGAGACACCGAAAAACTTGAAATGAACGAGAACCTATGAATTTTATTCATTGTACATAAATCATACTCAAATAGTGGTAACATAAGTTTGAACAATGAAATCAGAAAAATGGCAAACTTTGATAGGAAGCGATCGACTTGGAGTCACAAATATCCAACTCTGACCAGCAGCATTACATATAATATACTCGGAATAAATTATTTTCAATAGAGGCCAACTCACGGGATCTAACCTGGCGCCTCTCGGTGCTGCTGGCTAATAAATGTTAAAATGATTATACTTTATATGTGATTGTAACTGTCAATCGCTGTTGCTTAGTTTATTAGGTTTTTATTTTCTACTCAACCCGTTTCAATTTCAATTGATGGTTTTGGTATGGAATTTGATATGTAATTTGTAATTAAAACTTATTTCTTTTATCATATATTTTAATTGGCCAGTAAGGCGCATTGGGGCTAACCTGTTAGGCCTTCCTGGTATATATGTATATAATAAAATATATTTAATATTGCTATTCTGTGTGTCTGTCTGAGATAACGCTCGCCGTACTATAATAATCGTTTGGATTCGACATACATGTGTACGTCGCAGCTAAACCACTGCCAAAACATATTCGAAGATATAACAACAAAAGAAAAAAACTTATCGCTACCAGTGTTTCCTCTATGCTGAGAATTTACCGCCATGTATTGAAAATTTATTTAATTAATTAATTCTTCTATCGGTGTTTTATATTGTTTATAGCTGAACCCGGCATGGGTTGTGGAAAAGACTTCGATAATGGTTTGATGTAGTTTATTGAAATGTAAAATTTGCACGTGGTGGTTCAGCGGAGCGTACGGAACACAAGTTGTCCGTACGCCGTCTGCTCGAACTCTGTCGACCGTCGCGTATTTCCGCTTGGGCCGACACTAATGCCAACTCGTCAATAATGCCAATCGACAATCAGTTAATAAGACTGTTTGCCACACGTCATTACAAAAGTCGGAACATAGTCCCACATAGGAAAACTGTTGAACAATACAGTTATTCTACAGAGTTACAGCATTACTGACGAGTCGTTTACAATAAATCATAGCTCTTAAAATAATTAAATAGAGGGTGAATAATGAAACCTTTGCCTCATCCAGTGTGAGGATAAAATCAATTTATTGGTTCAGTAATATTTCAACTTATAGGTATACCTCTGGTGAATGTTGTTTCTCTTTACATTAAAATTTTTGAAATCTCCTTTGAAGCTGTGAATAAGCATTACAAGATAAGTTTACTTTAAAGAAGAGAGAGTGGACTGTATATGGTTTAAAACTTAAGCATTCCTCATCTTGATGTTAACTTAGACAATACAATGTTGACACTGTTACAGTTGTCAAGACAGATCAGCTATTACCGATCAACTAAACTTGATTAGTGAGTGTAATGCTCCTAAGTTAACTTGATTTCATCAACAAGTAGCACAAACATTGCTAAATTAAAAGTAAATTGGAAAGTCATTCATTCATTCCTACAAGCAGGAAATGAAGGCGAACTATGATTATAGATGTCTCTACGTTACCTCGAAATGTTCAGTATTATAATATTTACTTATTCTATGATTCACATAAATACTATAAACAGTAAGAGTTAACTTATGTTTTCATAACAAGAAACATAAGACCTGCGGATGACTCCCGGCAGGTTATAATTAAGTAGACATGAAATAATTTAAGATGCTCCATTAAGTGTGGCTTGGAGACTAACATTAACAAATCATGAATCTAATTTTAACTGTCAAATTTGAACAGTTTATTTTAAACTCGGATATAATCCTTCCGAGTGATGACATGAGACAAGTCTTATATTATAAAGACAAAATGATTAGATTAAATTCGGAGATATATACTGCCGAATGTTAAAATGAAAATAGCTTAAATTATACACACAACACAATTAAAGTGAATTACGGAGTACTACTATTAACATTGACTGATTTAAACTCATGATTACATCTAATAAGTAATATGAGTTGGGGGTAGTGTCTTCGGGTTAAACTAAGCTACCGAAGTTGACGGAATTGAAGCTGCTGTTTCTCCTCCCTCTTGCTGATCTTCCTTCCTGTCAAGTGGTCCTTGTGGTAGAATCGGCAATGGCGCCACTAGATGACTGGACCGACGAAACTCTCCGCTGGCAGTAAAGACGTCGACGACTCGAACTCTGCCATCTGGTCCGGGATACAATTTAGTGACTCGACCCAAGACCCATCGGGTTGGCAGCATGTGTTCCTCCTTTAACAGGACCATTTGACCCACACTCAGATTGTTGCTCGAGTCCTTCTTCCATTTGTGTCGTAACTGCAAAGAATGTAAATATTCCGCCGACCAACGTTTCCAAAATGCTGCTGTGGTCAATTGTATCTGAAGCAGATTGGCATGGACATTAGTGTTATATTTAACCTCCATTGGAAGAGCGAGTAAGGATCTGCCAATTAAGAAATGTCCAGGTGTGAGGGGTAAAAGGTCTAGTGGATCCGAAGACAAGGGACTAAGAGGACGGGAATTCATGCAAGCTTCTATTTGAGTCAATACCGTACAAAATGATTCGAAATTTAAGGTGGTGGCCTTTAACACCTTGTTTAAATGAATCTTCATGGATTTAACCGCTGCTTCCCACAGCCCTCCCATGTGAGGCGCCCTTGGCGGGTTAAACTTCCAACGAATCCCTTCGGAGGCTACATACCGTAGTAGCTTCTCCTCATGAGGACGTTCGTAAATTGATTTTACTAAATTAACGAGTTCACGACTTGCACCGACAAAATTAGTAGCATTGTCGGAATATATCGTATTGGGCCTGCCACGTCTGGCTACGAATCTTCTTAAACAATTTAAGAAATTTGAACTCGTTAAGTCTCCGACAAGTTCCAAGTGAACTGCCTTACTGGAAAAACACACAAAGACACAAACGTAACCCTTAATTATCTTAGAATTCTTATTGCAACCACTCTTCACAGGAAAAGGTCCTGCGAAATCTATCCCCACATGACTGAAAGGAAAATTCGCAGTGGTACGTTCAAGCGGGAGTAATCCCATTAATCTATTGTGTGACAGTGGTTTATTTCTGAAACAAATGACACATGAACGCACCACTCCTTTGACAGTATTATGTCCGGCCAATGGCCAATAGGTCTGCCGCAATAACGACAGTAAGGCTTGAGTACCCAAGTGAATATATTTCAAGTGCGCATCTCGGACAATCATGTGTGTAAGTTTATGCTTATTTGACAAGATAATGGGTGACGTTGATAGAGTTGTTCCCAGAGGAAGTCTACTTCCAACACAAATTAAATTCTCATGGAATAGAGGGGACAATTTAGCTAATTTACTGCTACTGGGAATTGGATGTCCCTTGCTCAGCAAACGATATTCCAATGGAAATGATTCCATTTGCGATAACCTTATCAAATTATTTAAAGCATCTTTTAATTCTAAAGCGGACGGTTCGTTATTTTCTTTAACGTTTAATTGTTTATTCCTTAGTGGCCGACGAACATATGATAAAACTCGAAGGAGTCTTGGAAGATGAGAATGTTTATCTATCCAATTATTTTCCCTCACAAGGGTAGCGTTAGTGACTACCCTTCTCTCTGGAAGATCTATTGTGATCTCAGGAGGTCTTCGAGGCCATCGTGATTCGTCTAATTTCAACCAACTAGGGCCGTCCCACCATAACGAATTATGATTTAATTCTGATGGTTGAGTCCCTCGAGAAATTAAATCTGCTGGATTGTCTGTAGAGGAGACATGGTACCACTCAATGGGTTGAGATATTGATTGGATTTCGGCCACTCGATTGGCAACGAAGGTGGTCCATTTACATGACTCTCCTCTAATCCAATGCAATGCGACGGTTGAATCCGTCCAATAATATTTTTCATTAATATGAATTGTTAATTGGTCTATTGTTGACTTCATTAACTTTGATAATAACATAGCGGAGCACAGCTCTAAACGCGGAATAGTTACAAAACTGAGCGGAGCGACTCTCGAACGAGAACACACAAGATGACATTTGGAATTTCCCAATTGATCAGTACATTTTACATAAATACAAGCACCATAAGCTTTCTCGGATGCGTCACAAAATCCGTGTGCCTGTATATTAATGACATTATTTAGTATTATCAATCTAGGAATTTTATAAAGTTTCATGACTGTATTGGATAATTGACAATCTTTCCATTTTTTGAAGATTGTCTGAGGAATGAATTCATCCCAACCAATGGTTTGTTGCCAGACAGATTGCATTAATATCTTATAATTAATTAACAATGGAGATAATAGTCCTAATGGGTCGAAGATCTGACTAATTACTGATAAAAAGTTTCTTTTTGTTATATTTTCAGTCTCGACTTCGGTTTGAACCTTAAATACAAAAACGTCTTCCCGCGGTTTCCAAAATAAACCTAAAGTTTTGTGTGATTCGTTAGAGAAGTTAAAATCTGAACAATCGTCAGCTTTAACATCCGTGATTATATCGGAGTTGTTCGATGTCCATTTGCTTAAGGGCATACCGGCTGATAATAATATGGTTTCCAGTTGAACCTTTAATAATTTACCAGCTTCAATAGTATTAGTTCCCGTGAGCAAATCATCAACATAAAAATCACGTTCGATCACTTTACTAGCGATGGGATATTTGTTTCTATTCTCCTCTGCTAACTGATTTAGACATCTAGTAGCTAAAAATGGGGCTGAAGCAGTTCCGAATGTTACTGTATTAAGCTTGTAATGCTTGAATTTACTCTGGGGATCTGTTCGCCAAATGATTCGTTGTACATTTTTATTTTTCTCTGCTATTTGAATCTGTCGGTACATCTGCTTAATATCCGCAGTAATCACGTATTTATGGAGTCGAAAGTTGAGTAGTAAACTTAACAAATCTGATTGGACACTAGGTCCCACCATCAAAATATTATTTAGTGAGATATTAGACGTTGTCTTTGCGGACGCATCAAAAACTACACGATATTTAGTGGTAAGGCTAGACTCCTTAACCACGACGTGATGAGGTAAATAACAATGAACCTCATGTGCCTCCGGAGGTTCACACTCTGACATATGTCCTAAATTTATGTACTCTTCTAAAACTTTATTGTATTCCATTTTTAAATTATTATTGGCTAAAAAACGTCTTTCCAAAGTTTTGTGTCTTTTCTCCGCAATGTGCAATGAACTTCCTAATACTACCGGGGAATTTTTATATGGTAAAGCTACACAAAATCTACCGTTTTTATCTCGTGATGTGTGTGCTTGGAAATGTTCCTCACATCTTTTCTCCTCAAGAGATTGATGTTTTACCATAGGAACCTGGTCGATCATCCAAAAGTTTTGAATGTGACTGTCTAATTGACTTAAGCCTATGTGGCTCTTCCCTGGAGCATTATTTACTTCGGGATATGGACCAACTATTGTCCATCCGAATTCGGTATCCTTTAAGATAGGCATACCTTTTCCTAACTGGATGGTTCCTGCTTTCATAGCATGAACGCAAATCTCGGCGCCGAGCAATAAATCGATTGGCGTCGGTTTATTCCAAAGGGGATCTGATAACTTGATTCCCGCTGGTATTGAAATTAACTGTTGATCCAGTTTCACAGTTGGAATTTCGCCAGTAATTTCTGGTAATACCAAACACAACACTTTGGTTGAGTAATTAGTGGTTGAAGACCTTATGGTCACCTTGGTGATGTGACGAATGCTACTTTCTTGATTAGCGATACCTACAATTTTTTGAGAGATTTTCTCTAATTTGAAGTTATTCTTCTTAGCGAAAGATGTGGTAACATAGTTGACTTGTGAGCCGGAATCTAATAATGTGCGACCCTTAACGACCGTTCCATTGGACGTTATAATGTCTACTTGTACCGTCGGTAAAATTATCTCCCTTTGAGAGAAATGAGTAGAATGAGCATTAATTGACTTCCTTCCCGTATTATTGGAACTAAATGTATCGTCCTGATGCAACAAAGTGTGATGGTTTTGTTTGCACCTTAAGCAATTATAGTTAGACTTGCAATTTGTTATCTTATGCGATGAATTTAAACATTTAAAACACATGTTATTAGATTTAACGAATTCATTTCTTTCCATACTGGATTTTGCTTTGAATTTATCACATTTGCCTATGAAATGATTATTTCGACAGAATGCGCATGCGTTTACCTTACTTGATGGGTTTTTGTTCGCGACATGAGTTCTCATGATTCTTTGACGACTATGAGGGAATTCCTTCACCGTAGTTACAGATGCAGTAGATTGTAATACATTACATCTATTCTGCAAGAATGTCTCTAAACTTTCATATGGTGGCATTTCTCTGCTAACCAGCGATATTTCCCAGTCTCTTACTATATTAAAAGGTAATTTCCTTAGAACTAAACATGTTACCCATGGATCTAAAATTTCTCTCGCGTAACCCAACGATTCAATGTTTTTAATACACACTGTTACCTGATTCAATAGATTTCTCAATTCGATATGTGATTCTCTTGTGATTAATTTTAAGTCACAAAGTGAATTAATCCTAGTTTTGAGATTAAGTCTTGGTAAATTATATTGCTTGTCTAAAATACTCCAAGCTATTTCGTAATTGTCTGAGCTAATATCTAAACCTGATACAGCTGCCAAAGCGGGACCGATTAAGGATTGATGCAAATATTGCAATTTCGTGACATTCGAATATTCCGTTTTGTTTCCTATTATATTCTTAAAAGCTTGTTGAAACGATTGCCATTCAGATGGATCTCCCTGAAATGTGGGAATGGTTAACGTCGGTAACTTATCTCTAGCAAATTTAATTGTTGCTTGCTCTACCTTTAGTTTACTATCTTGAAAGGATTGGCAATCTAATGCTGCTTTAAGATTTTTAACTGTTATTGTAATTGCATCGTACTCTTCGTCTATTTTGGCCGCTTTCGGTATGTCTGTAAGGTTATCTAAATACTCGTAATGGAGTTTTCGGACATAATCGTATGCTTCTTTAATGGTTTGATACTGTCCTTCATCTAATTCGGAGGATTTATCTATTTTTCCTTTTAGTCTTTGTACCGCGCCTGAATACCTTAATTCTATTGACGTCATTATGACTTCTACTTTATTTTCCTTCGCTAATATTTCTATCGATTGAGTCTGACTTCGAGTCTGATGTATTCTAGAGCTTGACCTGTCTCTAATAGGTTCTACGTCCCTAGTTGGATTTCGACCTTTATGCGACTTGGAAGTCGAAGCTTCTATTTCCTCGTTTTCAGCACTTGACATTTGTTTCAGAAAGTTGCACTATTTCGTCTCATAAATACAGTTGTTCTCTACTATAGCTGTCAATTGAACTATTCGTAGAGATAAGGTAATAATATTCAATGATTAACCGTGAATCTTAATATTCTACTTTAACTATTATCACCAGAATCTATCCAACATATTTTGGAAGAAATTACAACCCTAAATTGGTGGGTGCTTGATTTAAACCACTTTGGGGCTACAAGTCTTGTGATTTATTTTAAATCACCACTGTTTCATCACACATTATGAAACAAAGAGATCTACCGATGTATGAATATGCCGGTATGTACTTGATTTAATCCACTTTGGGGCTACAAGTGTAATTCCACATTTATCGTGGAAGGGGGGGGGGGGAGGGTGTTTCTACACACATTAAGAAACAAAGATCTACCGATATGCATATACCGGTATGTACTTGGTTTAAGCCACTTTGGGGCTACAAGTATAATTCCACATTTATCGTGGAAGGGGGGGGGGGGGAGGAGGGTGTTTCTACACACATTAAGAAACAAAGATCTACCGATATGAATATACCGGTATGTACTTGGTTTAAGCCACTTTGGGGCTACAAGTATAATTCCACATTTATTGTGGAGGGGGGAGGGGGGAGAAAGTTTCTACACACATTAAGAAACAAAGAGATCTGCCGGTATATGAATATACCGGTATGTACTTGGTTTAAGCCACTTTGGGGCTACAAGTATAATTCCCCACGTGCTTTGCTAATTTTACACTACATCTGATTTTACACTTTTAATACGAAATTCGATGCGACCGATGAAACATTCCTTCGTAGCGCGATATTATTTTATACAATCGCGTTAATTAATTGTTATACTTTAAAACATATTTTTAAAAACTGACCTACCCACATGATTGCCTTTTGAACAGATTGCCTGAGATTGAATACATTCACTTACTTGAATATCCTTTACGATGTTTATGTGATCGTTCCGATAATTTTGGATTACCTCTGTGTCCCATGCGTCTTTGTAGGTTATGTTTTTATTTATATATTTTCTGCGTCAATCACGCGGTCATGTACCTCTGTACATCAATCAATATATTGCTGAAATAGAAGCAAACATGTTATTAGTATTGGAAAGGTATGGATAGTAACAAAGGAACGATACCGATTTCTTAATTGACATCCATTTTTTCTCGACCACGTTTTTTCCTATTGGTTTGTCCGTTTGGTGTTGTGGCCTAGGTTACTGGTGTCCGGTTCGAAGTGACCATCATGGAAAAGACTTCGATAATGGTTTGATGTAGTTTATTGAAATGTAAAATTTGCACGTGGTGGGCCAGCGGAGCGTACGGAACACAAGCTGTCCGTACGCCGTCTACTCGTTGACTCTGTCGACCGTCGCGTATTTCCGCTTGGGCCGACACTAATGCCAACTCGTCAATAATGCCAATCGACAATCAGTTAATAAGACTGTTTGCCACACGTCATTACAAAAGTCGGAACAGGTTGCAATGCCACAGTAACGCATGCAATTCCCGTTCCCATTCCCATTTGTCGGAAAAAAATGGGACGAACACATTTTAAATAATTCAATTGTTTGTTTATTTTACTCTAACAACGTAAGTAGTGACGTGAAAGCATTTGATATTATTGCGTTGCAATGCCACTCATTCCCGTTTTTCCCGATTCCGTTCCCGTTTTTGGGCGATGTTTTTTACAGAAACCATCGCGGGCATACCCACAATAACTATTGTAAGTTTCATCACAATCGAGGGAATGGTATAGGAACGCATACGTGACAGACGAACATTGATGTTTAAATATATAGATTTATTTGGCTAACTAGTTTTTACCATTTTTTTATATAAAATAATTCAATATAAATATTAAATTAAATATATTTTTATAAAGGTATTTGAAAATAAAGCAAATTTTATAAAATTCAGAGTGAAAAAAGAAAAAGTTATAGACGTTTAAACAATTAAAACCTGACACAGCGAGATGACGGCGAAAAGGTGTATTAAGAAAGAAGAGGCTAATACGATCAATTTGGACGACTGATAGACGTCAAGAAGAAATACGAAGGAGTATTTTCAAACGTGTCTACTACGATTATTTTTCATCATCGTAATGGCGGACGTCATTTACAGTTACATATATTGATGACCAAAACGCGCAAAATGGCAAAGTTTGAACACGATCGGATAAGAACCCAAACCCGAACTAAGAAGAGGTTAGTAAAATAAAATCGACCACATGCGGATCGAACCCAGAACCGACACATTTCTTTTAATTTTTTATTTATTTAATAACTTAATATGCCAACACCCATGCGATGATATTTCATCGGGTACAACACTAGTAAATATATTGTATTGTCGAAAATGTTACAATGATTATGTATATACAATGAGTGTTACAATGATATATATATGTATATATATATATATATATATATATATATATATATATATATATATATATATATATATATACATATGTATGTAGGGTTGGAATTGAACGAAAGACTGATATATTGGCTATGGCTGAGAAAGAGTATGTTACGACTGATTGTGAGAAGGGGATGAAAAGGGGCAGAGATATAACGGTTAGTCGCGGTTGGGCCTGTGCTCCGCGCGGTTGGTCGCTAAGCCTCCGCACGTATCTTCTTAATAAACAACATGACTGAAAACGCACGTGTTTGGTCTTCACCTCAACTGCCCCATCCTAACCGTGGTCCTGAACAGCGTTATCTGTCAGGATTCTCTACCACATACATATATAGATATCTTACTTATCACACATTTACAAACCTTATTGCTCATTTTGGTCATCAATATATGTAAAAGGATCCTCCACCATTACGATGGTGCAAAAATATCGCGTTAGACGTGTTTGAAACTTCTCCCACGAAAAAGTGCCTGACGTTTAACCAGCGTTTGTCTAGACCAGTGGTTCTTAACGGGGGCGCCAGCGCCCCCTTGTGGGCGTTTTTAAATTTTTAACATTTGGGGGGCGTTACACGATACAGAAGTAAGATGGCTATCGAAATGAAATTGTTTAAAAAGATTTTATGCACTATTTGATATATTCGGAAAGATAAATGAAAATCTCCTGAAGCTTCAAGGAAGCAATATCAGCCTTATTAAAGCCAAAGGCGTTATACTGAGCTTTATCAACAAACTCAAATTATTTAAAAATAATTTTCGTCGGCGAGAACTTCATCTATTTTCTTCTTTACAATAATTAAAAGAAGATATGCTCAAAGATTCTGATTTGGAAACATACTGTAGCCACATTGACGCCCTTATCGAAGATATGTATGACAATACGATTCAAAGACTTGCATGAACTTTTAATACCAGATTGGATAATTAATCCATTTTTATCAGATGTAGAAAGTGTCAGTCAAAATTTAAAAGAGCAGTTTATTGAGCTGCAAAATGACTGTGAAGCTAAAATAGTATTCAATCAATGTGATTATGTTTTTTTGGTCCGTCTTCGCCATCGATACCCTCTTCTGTGGAAAGAGGTAAAATTACCCATCGTAGCATTTCCTTCATCATATTTAGTAGAAAGGGAGATTTGAGACTGTATTTAACTAAACTTGAACCTAATATTATGAAAATAACGCAGTCACATGAGGCTCAAGGATCTCATTATTATTTTTTATTTTTTAATAAAAAATTCACATTTCCATTGAATTATTTACTTTTAAATTTGAAATAACATTATAATATATGTAATGTTAATATGACATAAATGGCAATTAATACATAATGTTTATAAAAATAATCATGTTTTTTATTTGTTTTTCTTATAATTTTTTATTTGTAAAGAAAATCATTGCATGAAATACATACATATAAAATAGAGTAATTTTTTGTGAGGGGGAGGGGGGGGGGGGGCGCTGGATAATTTTACTGTGGTAAAGGGGGCGATTCTCTCAATATGGTTAAGAAACACTGGTCTAGACTCTTCTCACTTTTCGCCATGTCAGATTTTAATTGTTTAAACGCCTTTAACTTTTAACTTTTTTCACTCTATATTTTATTTACTAAACGAACGTATGCAATTGATCCTGTACAAAAGCCTTGGACGTAATTGTTATCGAGTCACTTTGAGGTAATGGTCTTCGGTCGCCATTGGCAACATCGATAGTAAACTTGTGTGCGATGGCGTTAGCCAACACTGACGATAACACCATAGCAGTGATGTGCTTGTGCAAAAGCCACGATGACGGATAAACGCATTGTTAACCATTGAACAATGGTCGATCTGTAGTGCATTGTCCAAGCCCGTTACACATTGTGCGCTCAAATTAGGTCTCCAGCTGAGGACATCATCATGGTAGATGTCGATAGATTGATGAATCGATGGAGCTAAGCTCAAAATATACACGCATATAATATTCGCAACTTGTGATAATTATCGACTATTATAACGTCAGGCTGTTTTGGGTACTAAATTCAGAGAAGTGTTATAATAATAGAAGTGGCTTTAGGCTTCATATTGGCGTCATACCTTTTCAAATAATTTTGGCGTCAGTCGTATTTGATGCTTGGTGCTCGACGTATGTTCGATAAAAACTTCTCTGTTTGTTTATATTACTTGCAAGATGGGCAAGTGCACAGTTAAAAATTGCACAATGCATTCAAAAACACACAATCAAAATGGGATACATTTTTATAAGTAAATTAATCATTTAAGTAACATATTATTCAATTAACATCATAGTTTGACAGTTTTTAAAAGTCTCATGGGGATCGCCCGCATTCTACATAAAATTTCAGGGGTGGCGCCAGAGAAATGTAAAAATTATTTTTAAATAAATGCAAAAACATTTCTCTTGGTAGTGCAGAATACTCGGTTATTAATAATTGGTTATTAATAATTATATTAATAACCAATTATTTAAGTTTAATTAATATAAACATCGTTCATTTTATACTAAACATATTTTTGTTGGAACTATACATCACACGCTAATTTAAAATTACAATTCGAGTATATGATAAAATACAAAAAAGTGGATAAAAATAATCCACAAACTGAGAAAAAAAATGGATTGGTTACCAACGCCCAACACTATCATATACTCAAATTGTAAATAAAACTATATCAAAATAAAACTTTAATTTCTGTAGTGAATATCTGATGACCCTGATTATATTCCGTGCATTGTAGCGTAGTCATGGAGACGTACCGCGTATTATTGACACAAATTATTTATTCGTAAAGGCACTTCTATTATTATAATATTTCTCTTACTAAATTACTTTTAAACATAAATATTTGGGTATAATAAAATGGGAGATGATCACACAAGTTTGGTTGACAGGTTAAGTGTGGTAAAAATTACGTACATTTATATTGACCAAACTTTTTATAAAGTAAATTTTATTTAGAGATCAAATTTATGTTAAACTTGTTAGTATTACGTATGCGGTTCAGTGCTATGATTGCACGTTGTTTCAGATGTGCCTTCTGTTTCGGTAATCACATTATCTTCGTGTGTTGTTTCCATCGAATCGTCATCAGCGAATGTTGAATGGACGCAGGTAGCGGAAGAATCATCAGTTGTTGTCTCTGTTGTATGTGGAGTGGTTGATTCTTGCGTAGTTGTAACTGCTTGAGTTGAATCTCTCTTCGGGGTTGTGATTGCGACCCTACGAGTAGTTGAACCCCCATCGGGAGTTGACGGGGTTGAACCTCCACCGGGAGTTGATGGAGTTGAGCCTCCACCAGGAGTTGATGGGGTTGAGCCTCCACCGGGAGTGGTTAGGGTTGAGCCTCCACTAGGAGTGGATGGGGTTGAACCTCCACCAGGAGTGGATGGGGTTGAGCCTCCACCAGGAGTTGATGGGGTTGAGCCTCCACCGGGAGTGGATGGGGTTGAGCCCCCACCGGGAGTTGACGGGGTTGAGCCTCCACCAGGAGTTGATGGTGTTGAGCCTCCACCGGGAGTTGATGGAGTTGATCCTCCCCCAGGAGTTGACGGGGTTGAGCCTCCACCAGGAGTTGATGGGGTTGAGCCTCCACCGGGAGTGGTTGGGGTTGAGCCTCCACCAGGAGTTGTTGGGGTTGAGCCTCCACCAGGAGTTGACGGGGTTGATCCTCCACCGGGAGTTGATGGAGTTGATCCTCCACCGGGAGTTGATGGAGTTGAGCCTCCACCAGGAGTTGATGGGGTTGAGCCTCCACCGGGAGTGGTTGGGGTTGAGCCTCCACCAGGAGTTGATGGGGTTGAGCCTCCACCAGGAGTTGATGGAGTTGAGCCTCCACCGGGAGTGGTTGGGGTTGACCCTCCACCAGAAGTTGATGGGGTTGAGCCTCCGCCGGGAGTTGATGGGGTTGAACCTCCACCGGGAGTTGATGGAGTTGAGCCTCCACCGGGAGTGGTTGGGGTTGAGCCTCCACCAGGAGTTGATGGGGTTGAGCCTCCACCAGGAGTTGATGGAGTTGAGCCTCCACCAGGAGTTGATGGGGTTGAGCCTCCACCGGGAGTGGTTGGGGTTGAGCCTCCACCAGGAGTTGTTGGGGTTGAGCCTCCACCAGGAGTTGACGGGGTTGATCCTCCACCGGGAGTTGATGGAGTTGATCCTCCACCGGGAGTGGTTGGGGTTGAGCCTCCACCAGGAGTTGATGGGGTTGAGCCTCCACCGGGAGTTGATGAAGTTGAGCCTCCACCAGGAGTTGATGGGGTTGAGCCTCCACCGGGAGTGGTTGGGGTTGAGCCTCCACCAGGAGTTGTTGGGGTTGAGCCTCCACCAGGAGTTGACGGGGTTGATCCTCCACCGGGAGTTGATGGAGTTGATCCTCCACCGGGAGTTGATGGAGTTGAGCCTCCACCAGGAGTTGATGGGGTTGAGCCTCCACCGGGAGTGGTTGGGGTTGAGCCTCCACCAGGAGTTGTTGGGGTTGAGCCTCCACCAGGAGTTGACGGGGTTGATCCTCCACCGGGAGTTGATGGAGTTGATCCTCCACCGGGAGTGGTTGGGGTTGAGCCTCCACCAGGAGTTGATGGGGTTGAGCCTCCACCGGGAGTTGATGGAGTTGAGCCTCCACCAGGAGTTGATGGGGTTGAGCCTCCACCGGGAGTGGTTAGGGTTGAGCCTCCATTAGGAGTGGATGGGGTTGAACCTCCACCGGGAGTGGTTGGGGTTGAGCCTCCACCGGGAGTTGATGGAGTTGAGCCTCCACCGGGAGTTGATGGGGTTGAGCCTCCACCGGGAGTGGTTAGGGTTGAGCCTCCACCAGGAGTTGTTGGGGTTGAGCCTCCACCAGGAGTTGACGGAGTTGATCCTCCACCGGGAGTTGATGGAGTTGATCCTCCCCCAGGAGTTGACGGGGTTGAGCCTCCACCAGGAGTTGTTGGGGTTGAGTCTCCACCGGGAGTGGTTGGGGTTGAGCCTCCACCAGGAGTTGACGGGGTTGACCCTCCACCGGGAGTTGATGGAGTTGATCCTCCACCAGGAGTTGATGGGGTTGAGCCTCCACCGGGAGTTGATGGAGTTGAGCTTCCACCAGGAGTTGATGGGGTTGAGCCTCCACCGGGAGTGGTTGGGGTTGAGCCTCCACCAGGAGTTGTTGGGGTTGAGCCTCCACCAGGAGTTGACGGGGTTGATCCTCCACCGGGAGTTGATGGAGTTGATCCTCCCCCAGGAGTTGACGGGGTTGAGCCTCCACCGGGAGTTGACGGGGTTGAACCTCCACCGGTTGTGGTTGGGGTTGAGCCTCCACCAGGAGTTGATGGGGTTGAGCCTCCACCGGGAGTTGATGAAGTTGAGCCTCCACCAGGAGTTGATGGGGTTGAGCCTCCACCGGGAGTGGTTGGGGTTGAGCCTCCACCAGGAGTTGACGGGGTTGATCCTCCACCGGGAGTTGATGGAGTTGATCCTCCACCAGGAGTTGATGGGGTTGAGCCTCCACCGGGAGTTGATGGAGTTGAGCCTCCACCAGGAGTTGTTGGGGTTGAGCCTCCACCAGGAGTTGACGGGGTTGAGCCTCCACCGGGAGTTGACGGGGTTGAACCTCCACCGGGTGTGGTTGGGGTTGAGCCTCCACCAGGAGTTGATGGGGTTGAGCCTCCACCGGGAGTGGTTGGGGTTGAGCCTCCACCAGGAGTTGACGGGGTTGATCCCCCACTGGGAGTTGACGGGGTTGAACCTCCATTAGGTGTTGATGGGGTTGAGCCTCCACCGGGAGTGGATGTTGTTGAGCCTCCACCGGGAGTTGACGGGGTTGATCCTCCACCGGGAGTTGACGGGGTTGAACCTCCATTAGGTGTTGATGGGGTTGAGCCTCCACCGGGAGTGGATGTAGTTGATCCTCCGCTCGGAGTTGTTGAAATATCAGGTAAACATGTACATGGGCTTACATTAATTGTGGTGGTCGTCACAGTGGTGGTAGTTGTTATAATAGTTATTGTAGTTGGAGTTTGGGTTTCTACAGTTGATGAATTAGATATTGTATTAGTTGTCGAATTCATTATGGTGATACACGGATTTGAAGGAATCGGGACTGTTGGCGTGGTCGAGCCTCCTCCTGGAGTTGACGGGGTTGAGCCTCCACCAGGAGTTGATGGGGTTGATCCTCCACCGGGAGTTGATGGAGTTGAGCCTCCACCAGGAGTGGATGGGGTTGAGCCTCCACCAGGAGTTGACGGGGTTGAGCCTCCACCAGGAGTTGATGGAGTTGAGCCTCCACCGGGAGTGGTTGGGGTTGAGCCTTCACCAGGAGTTGATGGGGTTGAGCCTCCGCCGGGAGTTGATGGGGTTGAGCCTCCACCGGGAGTTGATGGAGTTGAGCCTCCACCAGGAGTGGTTGGGGTTGAGCCTCCACCAGGAGTTGATGGGGTTGAGCCTCCACCGGGAGTTGATGGAGTTGAGCCTCCACCAGGAGTGGATGGGGTTGAGCCTCCACCGGGAGTGGTTGGGGTTGAGCCTCCACCAGGAGTTGATGGGGTTGATCCTCCACCGGGAGTTGATGGAGTTGAGCCTCCACCAGGAGTGGATGGGGTTGAGCCTCCACCAGGAGTTGACGGGGTTGAGCCTCCACCAGGAGTTGATGGAGTTGAGCCTCCACCGGGAGTGGTTGGGGTTGAGCCTCCACCAGGAGTTGATGGGGTTGAGCCTCCGCCGGGAGTTGATGGGGTTGAGCCTCCACCGGGAGTTGATGGAGTTGAGCCTCCACCGGGAGTGGTTGGGGTTGAGCCTCCACCAGGAGTTGAGGGGGTTGAGCCTCCACCGGGAGTTGATGGAGTTGAGCCTCCACCAGGAGTGGATGGGGTTGAGCCTCCACCGGGAGTGGTTGGGGTTGAGCCTCCACCAGGAGTTGATGGGGTTGAGCCTCCGCCGGGAGTTGATGGGGTTGAACCTCCACCGGGAGTTGACGGAGTTGAGCCTCCACCGGGAGTGGTTGGGGTTGAGCCTCCACCAGGAGTTGATGGGGTTGAGCCTCCACCAGGAGTTGATGGAGTTGAGCCTCCACCGGGAGTGGTTGGGGTTGAGCCTCCACCAGGAGTTGATGGGGTTGAGCCTCCACCGGGAGTTGATGGAGTTGAGCCTCCACCAGGAGTGGATGGGGTTGAGCCTCCACCGGGAGTGGTTGGGGTTGAGCCTCCACCAGGAGTTGATGGGGTTGATCCTCCACCGGGAGTTGATGGAGTTGAGCCTCCACCAGGAGTGGATGGGGTTGAGCCTCCACCAGGAGTTGACGGGGTTGAGTCTCCACCAGGAGTTGATGGAGTTGAGCCTCCACCGGGAGTGGTTGGGGTTGAGCCTCCACCAGGAGTTGATGGGGTTGAGCCTCCGCCGGGAGTTGATGGGGTTGAGCCTCCACCGGGAGTTGATGGAGTTGAGCCTCCACCGGGAGTGGTTGGGGTTGAGCCTCCACCAGGAGTTGACGGGGTTGAGCCTCCACCGGGAGTTGACGGGGTTGAACCTCCACCGGGTGTGGTTGGGGTTGAGCCTCCACCAGGAGTTGATGGGGTTGAGCCTCCACCGGGAGTTGATGAAGTTGAGCCTCCACCAGGAGTTGATGGGGTTGAACCTCCACCGGGAGTGGTTGGGGTTGAGCCTCCGCCGGGAGTTGTTGGGGTTGAACCTCCACCGGGAGTTGATGGAGTTGAGCCTCCACCGGGAGTGGTTGGGGTTGAGCCTCCACCAGGAGTTGATGGGGTTGAGCCTCCACCAGGAGTTGATGGAGTTGAGCCTCCACCAGGAGTTGATGGGGTTGAGCCTCCACCGGGAGTGGTTGGGGTTGAGCCTCCACCAGGAGTTGTTGGGGTCGAGCCTCCACCAGGAGTTGACGGGGTTGATCCTCCACCGGGAGTTGATGGAGTTGATCCTCCCCCAGGAGTTGACGGGGTTGAGCCTCCACCGGGAGTTGACGGGGTTGAACCTCCACCGGGTGTGGTTGGGGTTGAGCCTCCACCAGGAGTTGATGGGGTTGAGCCTCCACCGGGAGTTGATGAAGTTGAGCCTCCACCAGGAGTTGATGGGGTTGAACCTCCACCGGGAGTGGTTGGGGTTGAGCCTCCACCAGGAGTTGACGGGGTCGAGCCTCCACCAGGAGTTGACGGGGTTGATCCTCCACCAGTAGTTGATGGGGTTGAGCCTCCACCAGGAGTTGATGGGGTTGAACCTCCATTAGGTGTTGACGGGGTTGAGCCTCCACCGGGAGTTGACGGGGTTGAACCTCCACCGGGAGTGGATGGAGTTGTGCCTCCACCGGGAGTTGACGGCGTTGACGGGGTAGTTGTTGGGAATGTATCCCCATGAGGAGTTGGCGTGGTCGTACCTACACGAGGTGTTGACGGGGTTGTACCGCCATTAATAGTAGATGTCGTTGGATCTACATGAAGAGTTGGCGTAGTCGAGCCTCCTCCCGGAGTTACCGTAGTTGTTGGGAATGTATCCACACGAGGAGTTGGCGTGGTTGTTTCGTCATCAGTGGTTTGCGTGGGTGTATTTCCGTTTGGTGTTGTCGACGGTGTATTTTCAGTGGTCTCCGTGGTTGGAGTTGGAGTTACTGTGTCGACAATAATTTCCGTCGTCGTCGTAGTTGGATCACCAATTAAAGTCGTGTCGGTACGTGGGACTATCGTGGTTGTAAGGTTGTCATGATGAGTCGTAGTATCGGTGAGATTGTGACACAAAGGCACATATATTTTTCTGTGTGATTTTCCCTTGTGATGTCTTCGGAAAAACTTCGGACATTTTTTAGATATTTCAATTGCGCTTATTCGCTTTTTGCCGTAAAAGAAGAACCGTTTCATTTCGGAAATGCGTGGAGGCTTTCCATGCCAATATCCCTTGGCTGCGTAGAAACACATTTTATCTGCGAAATAGAAAATAATTCACGTTTAAAACTATTCATGCAATTTAATTTTGCGATATTTTACTTCAAATAATTACCTCTCAATTCTTTGCACACTTGACAGGATAACTTGAAATAGTCAGGACACAATAAACGAATCTCTTTCGTTGTAATTCTTTGATTCCCTTCGTACAGGTACTTTTTGAGCATACGTTCGCGCTTTCTAGCTACAGTACTGTTTTTTGGCTTAGTAGGCCACAATCCATATTTAGCATAGTAGCACAGATCGTCTGTTAATTTAATTCTAGTTAATTAATTGAAATTATAAATTACATTATCCATTACTGTTGAATATATTGAAATACGTACGATTGATATTTTTCTTGGTATCAAGACGATACATGTAAATTCTAGCGCATCGCTTTTTAATTTCAGCTTCTGGTATAATTGCATTGTTGACAGTAAAATGGTTCTTCAGATAGAGTTTTCCGTTTTCTATGCAATTACCATGACACCAAGTTGGCCAGGTTCCGTATTTCAGATAGTAACAAGAATCACCTAGTATACATACATTAATAAATATCGTATTTCTACTTTTAAAGCATATCATTTATCAATTAAAGCACTCACGTTTAGCTTCTTGCAATGGATTCCATCTGGTCACGTTGTACTTAGCATCTTGTTTATTGTAGTAATCTTTAAATAGCACATATAAAAACGAATTAGTGAAATATGTGTTTACAAGTAAAATATATATTATTTTTATTTACCATCGTCACACTTTTGGGATGCAACGGTTAAGTCAAAAAGAAAAAATGTTGCGAAAGATACTATCAGGACCAAAGCTGATGTCTTAGGCATCATGTCGCCTTGTTTGCCCCAACAGGGGAAAATTCAAAGTACGAATTGTCAAATTAGACATGTGATTTTATACCCTCTTTCGAGTTGTTAAAATCGTCGTGACAGTGAAATTTCACTGTCATGAAATCAAAGTCATGACTTTTAATCGTGACTAAATAAATTGTATTATTCGTAATGAAGTGTATTTACATATGTATGTATGTACATACATACCTTATAAAATTACACTATATCTTATAAAATTTGCATTATAGGCTCTCATTATCTCTCATATATATATTTACTTCATGTGGTTTAGTAAATAATCTATAAATGTGTCCAAATTAAGACAATAATTGAGATAATAAATAAAGCCAGCCATTATTGCCAGAGTTCAGATTCTCAAAATTAACAATTTTGAAAGTTTGAATTGTCATTATTGTCATTTGTACTTCTTAAAAATTCTCAAATTAATTGCATTTGCAATTTTGCATCTCTTGATTTATGCCAATTGAACACGAATCTGGTAATACAAAATGTTAATTGGCTCGAAATTCGAAGATATATGTGTTTTTTAAATCGCGCGATTTTTCTATATCTTGCGTTGTTCGGTCGATGTCTCAAAATTTGTCAATTTTCTATTCAAAATTAATATTGCAATCTATAATCGGGTATTTTATCTTTCATTTATAGTACTTTTCAGCTTTCAAATCTCTCTAAGTAGTCGTCCAGTTCAAATCAAAAGTCAAAAGTACGTATTTTCACTTGGGATTTTTTCCCACTGTTAATACTATTTTATATTGAGTTTTTTATTGGAATAGTGTTCTGTTCACAATATTTTTTGTTTTCGTTAAAAGTGGTCTAAAAGTGTTAATTGGAAATGTGCTTTATTGTGCTCGTTTATTTTATCGAGGTAAGCCAGTTATCAATAGAATTTTTGTTATTAATCCACAAGAATAGTCGTAATATGATTTTTCTAAGTGGAATTTTATTTAATTCTCATATAAAGACAATTTAATATATTATCCTTATTAATTCAATACTGGGCATAGATCTATAAGAAAAGTCATATCTCGTAGAAAAATCTGAATCATTTTTCGTGTCGAACAGTGTAATTCGCCAACTGAGAAAAAAAATGGATTGGCCACCAACGCCCAACACCACCATATACTAAATTGTAAAAAAAACTACATATGTATGTATATCAAAATAAAACTTTAATTTCTGTAGTGAATATATGATGACCCTGATTGTATTCCGTGCATTTTAGCGTAGTTATGGAGACGTACATACATCATAATATTGAAACAAATTATTTATTCGTAATGGCGTTTCTATTACTATAACATTTTTCTGATTGGGAAGCCCTGTTCTAGACAGCAGAAATCATGTATTAACAAAGTTTTCAGACCAATTGGAATTGATATTGCAAATACAAAGCGTATGTTACATGCATACATACATATACACACACACACACATATATATATATATATATATATATATATATATATATATATATATATTTATCTATATATATATATATATATATATATATATGGTTATTACAGAAAGGCTGAAGAATATCCTCGACGAGAACCAACCTATAGAGCAGGCAGGGTTTAGGGCAAATTTCAGCACAATGGACCACCTCCAAGTAGTTGGCGAACTAATCGAGCGCGCCAACGAATATCAACGGCCACTGTGCCTAGGTTTCGTCGATTATGAGAAAGCCTTCGATACAGTTAGTCATAATGCAGTACTTAACGCTCTAAAAACACAGGGAGTGCCGGAACCCTATGTGGGACTGTTAGCTACAATATATAAGAATGCCACAGCTTCAGTTAAAATTTTTTCAGGTACAGATAGATTTAGCATAGGAAAAGGAGTAAGACAAGGAGATACAATCTCGCCCAAGTTATTCAATGCGGTGCTTGAGGGAGTTTTCAGGAAATTGGATTGGGATACAGCCGGAGTAAGCATCAATGGTCGCTTTTTGAGTCACCTTCGGTTCGCAGACGATATAGTTTAGTAGCTCGTGATTCAGCTGACCTACTTATCAGACTAACACAGCTGGACAGGGAAAGTAGAAAAGTAGGATTAAAAATTAACGTAGATAAGACTAAACTAATGTTCAATAGTTATTGCATGCCTGATAGCATCCCCTTAGATGATAAACCAGTAGAAGTAGTAAATAATTATTTATATTTAGGTCAAATAATTGACATGTCTGGTAGTAAAAATGAAGAGATAAAGAGACGTATGAAATTGGGGTGGAGTGCATTTGGACGGATGAATGCTGTTTTTAAATCAAAAATGCCACTCTGCCTGAAGAAAAGGATCTTTGATCAATGCGTTTTGCCAGTGATGACGTATGGATGTGAAACTTGGACACTGAACGCCAAGATGCAAAATAAAATCCAATGCACTCAAAGAAGTATGGAACGCTGTATGCTTGGCATAACGAGGAAAGACAGGAAGCGGAACACGTGGGTGAGAAATATGACAAGGGTAGTGGACATAGTGGATAGAGTGAAGAGATTGAAATGGCAATGGGCGGGTCACGTAGCTAGGAGGATGGACGAAAGGTGGACAAAAGAAGTGCTTGAATGGTACCCGAGAGAAGGCAAAAGAGTAAAAGGAAGACCGCAAGGAAGATGGGTGAACGAAATTAGGAAAATGTGCGGAATGAGATGGATGAGTGTTGCGCAAAACAGAGACGAGTGGAAGCGTGTTGGAGAGGCCTTCATCCAGCAGTGGATGGCGAATGGCTGTAAATGATGATATATATATATATATATATATATATATATATATATATATATATACATACATACATACATACATACATACATACATACATATGTATGTTTATATATACTTGCTTATTTTGAGTCGTCCTGTAAAAGATACGGGGTGTGTTGATGATATTGTTTGACGCGAGTTGGTCGCTGATGGAGTGGTATCAAATGAAGGTTAACGTGCTCCTGTGGGAAATACGCCGAACTTTCCCTCACACCTCCCACTCTCCCCTTTCTATATAATTTCGCACGAGAGTAAATCCGGGAATAGTGCAGACAAATGGAACCAATCCCAGAAATGAGAGAAACAAAGGTCAAACGTGGAGGGAACGTGCGAAAGCGCAAATTTTACGGCGTCGCAATTTTCGCAATATTAAATAGCGAAGCGTTCAACATAATTGATATTTATCGCTTGGCAACGATGCTTATGTCTTTAATAACAGATATTGTCGGTCGATTTTGTACGTTGACATATATTATGATTTAGAATATTGCTTGTTCGGTACACGTGTTTATTTTATTTTATGTTTTACGTTTTTAAGGATAAACACTTCTATAGACTCTTTAGCGAAATCATACAGGAAGATTGAAGGGGAATTCGTCCAACAGAGATATAATTAGAGTTAAAAATTTGCAATATCCTTCTTTCAATCCTTCCAGGCACGGCTCACACACATACACACACACACACGAACAATTATTTTTAAGTAAGACTTCTTTATGGATGGTAAAGTTGCACAATATACAAGGGGAAAGGAACTGCTTCGTCTACCAACTCTTTCCCTCCCCCTTTCCTCCCACCCACGGCCCTCTTCTTGCCTAGCTTCAAAATTTACCTCAAAAAGCTAACCTGTTTCTTACTCGATTGTATGCATTTATATATGAATAATTTACAGCGTAGTACACTGGTAGAGCCATTACAGTAGTTATGTCGTGGGTTCAAATCCCGGATCCCGGGCTTCGTCCCGTTTCCCGGGAATTGAAAAAGTCCGGGAATACAGAAACCCTAGTTTCAATACGACAGACATATGTAAGTCACAGCTAAAACAGATCCAACAAAACGTATAAACGAATATAATAGCAAAAGAAAAAACGTCTACATATACCGATCGCAACTAATGTTTCCGCTTGGCAGAAAATTTACCGCCATCTATTAATTAATTAATTAATTTTTCTATTGATTACATCTAGGTAGGTAGTTTTTACCTTTTTTTCACATTAAAAAATTAAATATAAATATTAAATAAAATATATTTAAAAGGTACTTTAAAAAAATTCGACCACGTGGGGATTAAACACATGACCGACGACACATTTATTTTTATTTTTTAACTAAATATGCTAACAACAATGCGAAGACATGTCATAGGGTACAACACTAGAATTACACATGTACATACATATGTGTAATTATATATATGATAATTAAAAAAAACGAAACATTTAATTTATTTGCTGTATTTGAGTTGTATTTTGAAAAATTTACATTGTAAAACTTGAACTAAAGTGGATCTTAAATTCGCGGAGTGTATTTTTTTTTCTGCTTCTGGCTGACCCAGAACTGTTCGGCTTTTCGGTTCGACAAGACCATCGTCACTTGACAAAGTGACGTTAATTATTCAACAGCTGTGGAGCCGACTTTCAGCTGGTATTTTCAGAGTGCTCCTCACTTGGAGAGTGGCTTAATTCGTAGTTCCTCTCTCTACTTCCAGCTCCTAGTTAGAAAATGCAACCGGGTTGCAGGGCGCTCTCAATGCTCGCATCAATGTCACTAATTGGGTCTAGAGACTGGACAAGATGAGCTGTATTGTTTCTCATATGTAATATGTATATTTGATTTTATCGAATACTCCTTGTACGCGTGACTTTTTCTAATTTATTATTCACTAGTAACCAGGTGCACTTGATACACATTTGCACTGTTGCTGTTTCCAAACCTGAGCATTGTAACGTCTGTACAAGCAATCAGTGTGATGTAAGTCACAAACCTGTATAAAGTAACCTGATTAGGATCACCATTTCGGCGGATCTGTCGGCACGCACATATAAATGACAGATATACACGTCATTTGACTTTTGGCCGAAACACCAATTTATTCGACTTAACACTACGCTATTTAACAATCATTATATAACCTACGAGTGAAGAAAAAATATATAAGAGAGATAGAGAGAGCCTATAATGCAAATTTTATAAAATATAGAGTGAGAAAAGAAAAAGTTATAGAAGTTACAAAAATTAAAATCTGATATAGCGAGAGGGTGGCGAAAAGGGAAAAAGCGATCGGAAGAGTGTGAATAAATACGGCAACTTACTAATAGACGTCACCGAGAACGATAATGGAGTATTTTCAAACGAGTCTATTACGATTATTTTTCACCATCATAATGGCGGATTTGATTTCCACATATATTGTTGACCAAACCGAGCAAAATGGCAAAGTTTGAAAACGATCGGATAAGAACCCAAATTTTGTCAGACGAAAAAATCGAAAGCGAGTTAATTAGAGGCAGGTAAAAAATAAATATTAAATAAAATAATAAAAAGAAAATTTTAACAATATATCAATGTTTCAGACTTCAATCGTAATTAATAACAGTAAATAACAGTCTTAGTGGAATATCTTGTAACGATGTAATGCAAATCAAAATTTTGATCCTGGCTTAACTTAATGTAGTTAAATATATTACTTAAAGCCTTGGGTCGCTTTAAGTAATATATGTATTTACGTATGAACTGATATAAAGGTGACCCAAAGCCAAATATGTGTAAAATGTGTAAGCAAATAAAGTAAATTAAAGTAGCTTTGAGGAAAATATCTTATTTGTTTTTAAGTTATTTACTATTTAAACAATTTTATGCTCAGTATTTTTTTGGTTTCCTAGACAATCCTATTGACTATACAATTTCACCACCTAAATGGTTTCCAGAATTCAAAACCCATTTCATTGGGATATTTAAGACGGAATTAGGGGGATTAAAAATTTCCTCAAAACGCTGATCTAATTTTTAAAAAAATATTCAAAATTATATGTATATAAATATACACATATATAATACAAGCTCGCTTAATAGCAAAGCATTTAAATTTATCTACAAATTATAAATTTCCTATGACTTATCCCGATAGTGAAATATATGATATTCGATCGAATATGTACGTATGATACATAAATATTCAATTAAAAATAATAGTATAATTTCAAACTAAATATCAACCTATCAAATATGTGTAATATACAATTCTTGGAAATGTTCGGCAAAACGATAAATTATAAATACGCAAGATTTATAGGAACCGTATAACATTATAGTCTATACATATACATACATATGTATGTACCTATATATACTATATATATATTTGGTTTATTATGGACTACTCCCCCACAATGCGAGTGTAAATATACGAGTACAATTCGAATTGATTTATTTATACCGAAGTGAAAACCCGAATCTTCAGTGAAAATTGATAATTTCCACGCGTACGCTTGTTACCCCGTCCGCAGGAAAGTAATGCGATTTTACTTTCTTTTTTTTTTTGGGTCACATAAAGTAAAGGTAGGCATTCACGGAGAAAATCGACGTAAGATTAAGGATACGATATTTTTCTTATCAATATACATATGTACATATATAGAGAAGCCAAAACAGAGCCTACCAGACATATGGGCTTAAATCCTGGCTGGAGTAGAAAAATTTGTTAGCCTTTCTGATTAACGTCTATCACTACCTGTAAGATCTGGATGGCCATTAAAACCTAAAACGAGCATATCATGTAAGAGTTTGCCAATTTATCCAACCTAATTGTTGTGACGGATCAAATAAAATCGACACCCCCCTCTTGTGCATTCGGCTAGTTATAATTTGTAAATTGTTGCAAGCAACACATATGCTTGCGGTTTTTAATTAAGTGTTTATTTTATAAAATATTTTTTTTTTGTATAAAATAAATTATAATAAATGTATGTAGGATCTGGTTGTCAGGAGACATGAGCAGCACAGTAAAATGAGACAAGTTGGGCAACTTAAATAAAATGTTTACTATTTGGAGCGCTGCAATGATTTAAACGTTACATTACATGTAACCAAACTCATCAATCATTCTACTCAAGCGTGCCAACTTAATCATTTATAAATGCATTACTATAGGTTATAAAACTAAATCCCACATATATATGTATATACATATGCATGTGTAAATATGTATTATTTTTGTCAACTTCCATATATAAAAATTGCACCATAGGCGAATTTTTATGTTTTATAACTTTTATAACAAAAAAACATTTTATTTTAGGGTGGGGGGCTCAAACTATAAAGCCGCTCCCCTTGTGATTGTATATACATATGGTTGACAGAAATATTTTTATTTTTACATACATAAATAAACAAGGAAGGCTTAACAGATAAACCTCAATGCCTTCCTGGCCAATTACAAACATGGCCAAACAAAAGAGACATCTATGGATAAATTGTGTCAAATTTTTGATAAACTTTTTGCAATTTTTTTTATATAAATCGTCAATTTTTGACATGCTAAAAAACTTGAAATTTGCGAGACATTTATGGAATAATTTGCTGCAATTTTTTTACGAATCAGCGAAATTCGAGATGCTAATGGGTTAGCATCTCGAGAAATGGGTTACTTGCGAGAAATGGGTAAGGGTAGTCAATTTATTGAAACCGTTTCAATGAAAACCAGATAAATTGGCAAACTCTGATAGGAAACGATCGATCTGCAGTCACAAACCAAGTTCTGGCCAGCAGCAACCAGTGGGATTTGAGCTCGTGACCATTTTGTTCAAAAAAATGTATGCTAACCACTAGTCCTCGATGCTGGTTGTTGCTAGTTGCCGAAAATCTGCCTCGACACATTTTTTTTTTTTTTAATTTCGTCATAGTGACATTTAAGATTAGCTCCAGGTCGTCACTATGGTTAATTTATTACAAAACATTGAAAACTCATAATTAACAAGATATCTAAATACATAATTATTACATACATACACATGTAAATCGAAACAATACCTGACACCTATGGTCAGATATTACAAATATCGTATAAATACGATTAATAACATTTTTCATGTAACAATACGAATTTTTAAAAAAACCACAGAGACACCTATGGTGAAAAATCTGGTGAAACCTGAGATATAACAATAATTCAAGAATTGTAACAGAAAATTGGGAAGGAAAAGCCAATTTTACAGGAACCGTTTCAATGAAAATCAGAAAAATTGGCAAATTCTAACAAGGAACGATCGACTTCGACAAACTAAGGTCTGGCCAACAACGAGACTCTTAGTGGGAATCGAACTTGTGACATCGAGCACGAAAAAAATCAATACTCACCACTAGACCACGCTGCTGGTTAAACATAAGTTAGTAGACTTTTTTGGAAACAAATACGTCAGTGGCTACCATTAGAAGTGCGCGGGAAAAATCTCAACCGTATAGATATACGCTAGGAAGCGTTTCATAAGACAGATAAGGCAAAAGGTAGGTAAAAATATGTTTGTGACTGCTGTGACAGGACTTTGTTATGGGTGACATGTTGACATTTTCAGTGGAAGACTAGAGCAATCCTCGCGTTATCCGAAACGGAAAATTCCATTATGATCCCCAGGGAATTAATCTCGCCCATATTTGTTTCTGAAAAGTTCGTCCGTCGCTCTGAAAAAATAAGTCTCCAATTATGAACTTTTAACGATCCACTTTTTCGTTTTTTTTAAGCTTTATTTTCGTTGTCGTTGAAAATTATTTTCCCGGTTACATAATTACGTAACGGTAATGGCCGTTGAAATTTTAAAGTGTACGTACTGGACGCTTTAGAATGGCGGATGGCACCATGTGGTGTTTTGGTCCTCTCATCTAAATACTTCATTAAAAATTCAGTGGCTCGCCAACGTCAGGTTCATCCCTTGTCCGGGCTAAAGCGTCGGCATAGTCTAATACAAATTCAGTGGCGTGTTTCTTGATAAAAAAAGAACCGATAATAAATCTATATACCAAGTCAGAAATATATCAGCAGCATGGCTCGGCAGTAACGTTGATACTAAGCACCGAAAATATGCCGGGTTTGATGCCGTGAGGTAACCTCGATAGAAAATAATTTATTCCAAGTTTAATCTTTAATGCTGCTGGTCAAACTTGGATATTTGTTACTCCAAGTCGATCGTTTCCTATCAAAGTTTTACAATTTATCTGATTTCATTGATGAAGTGGTTCCATAAACAAATTGACAAAAACCATACTACCCACTATGTCACCACTTTTTTTTTTAACTTATAACAGTAAGGCCTAACAGGTAAACCCAATGCGCCTTCCTGGTCAGAAACATTTTATATTTTTTACAAATATTATTAGTATTATACAAAGTAAATACCGCTCCGCTACAAATGATTGAAAACCACGCGGCCGCATGCTCATTTCATACTTTTGTCTCGGCTTTTGCCATTTTAAACTTGCCAGAAAGATCCAACTCAATTTTAAGAATTGCCAATCATCAATGTACATCGAAATTTCATCTGCGCAACCCCATGAATATCTCGTCTTTCGTACATGCTGAAATTCAATTGAAATGAGCATGCAGCCGCGTGGTTTGCAACCATTTGTAGCAAACCCTTATTTATTTATTTATTTTTTACATACATACATATATACCCGGAAGGCCTTACAGGTAAACCCCAATGCGCCTTCCTGGCCAATTACAAACGATGCAGCATTTTTATTACACAAGTCGTTGAATTACGAGACACTAAAATTTGCAAATTAACGAGACATCAATGAATTGTATATATATTTTATTGTACATTAATTATACTCAAATACTGGTGATATAGAAGGTAGGAAGGTTTTTTACCCAATTTTAATCGGAAACCGTTTCAACAATGAAATCAGAAAAAAATGCAAACTCTGATAGGAAACGATCGACTTGGAGTCACAAATATCCAAATCTGACCAGCAGCACTACAGATATACTCTTTCTTACAGAAAAATTCTCTTCAATCGAGGTCAGCTCATGGAATTGAACCCGGTGCCTCTCGGTGATTGGCAGAAGCTTAACGTACTTTCTAATGTCGGTGTGGCTAATATTTTAATAAATAAATAAATAAAAAGAATAAAACTGACCATGCCTAGTGCCAATGAGTATTGAATTTATAACTCTACAGTCACTAGCTCATGACCGCTGAACACTTCAGTATCTATGGAATTAACTTAGTGCTTTCCTTTGTAATTCAGTCATAATTAAAAATTAATTAAATTTATAGGATTACGATGAGTAGATATGTAATTACAATGACTTGACTATTTGATTATCAGCTCTGGAATAGCATTCAACGGTGTTCAATTGAATTGCGATTAATACACATACACCTGTTTACAGGTAGGATCGATAATCACAATCGCTGTGCTAATGATCTGTCAGGCGAGAATAGTTTCCATACCAGAGACATTGCTTAGAACAGCGATTGGCAACTTAATGTAATCGAGTTCTGAAAATTGTAAAAAAACGCTTGTTGCATATAATCTGTGTTTACTAGCCTATTCTTATGTACTTCTCTTTCGATTTTTACGTCTGATTTCGTTTGACGAAATTTGGGTTCTTATACGATCGTTTTCAAACTTTGCCATTTTGCTCGGTTTGGTCATCAATACATGTATGTGGAAATCAAGTCCTCCATTACGATGGTGAAAAATAATTCTATTAGACACGTTTGAAAATACTCACTTTTCTTTCTCGGTGACGTCTATTGTCCAGATTGCCAGATTTATCCACATTCCAATCATTTTTTTCCCTTTTCGCCACCCTCTCGCTATGTGAGATTTTAATTTTTTCAACGCCACAAGGGGGTGAGTTTCAAGTTGTAAATAACTACTGTGTGGTCTGTACTCTCATATACATATGTATATATTGATGATTGTAAATAACTACTGTGTGGTTTATTTTATTTATTGAAAAATCAACTGACAGGATGTACATAGATATGTATAAAAAAACAAATAGTAAATAAATAATATATGTCACATCCGAGTCCAATAATAGATTTTTACAAAAATGAAAAAGATAAATTATCTCTCATATACATATGTATATTGATGATTGGCGTATATAACCTCTAAATGTTGTCTTATGGCCAATTGTGTCAGATTTGACATTTGGTGGGTGACGTCTCTTCAAATGGGGGTGAGTAAATAACTACTGTGTGGTCTGTACCGATCGATAAATGGGACTAAAACTATTTCAGATACATCTTATCTCACCAGTTTGTATAATGTCTTCAGATTGAAACTGATATATCTAACTGAAGCCTGAAGTCTAACGTAGAAAATGTTGTGGTCATTCATAGTATTGATGAACTTTTCTAAACTTTAACCAAAATTCAAAGATTTGTTTTAACCTTTATATTAATGTTGTGTTTTTTTTAGTTATAATTATTTAAAAGGTTTTTACTTGCTTCATTCTGTTAGTTCAGTGACATTCCTGCCCGTCAAAAAATAACGATCTGATTTTGATCCATTTCCACTCTTTAGATCGCTTTGATGTATTACCGACATACGGAGGGGTTAGCCATCATTCAGGTAAGCTAGTGTTTCCAACATGAAGCTAGAAGAGTTTAATCATTAAAGAACTCATTAAAATTTACATCGGAAACTTGTGTCAAATCAAAGCAATGACAGCTCGTGATCAATACAGGTCTTTCTACCGCCCCTTCACAGCTCACAGGCTAAACAGCTATAACAGTTACATTTATATTTATAGTTACAAATACATATGTACTTTCTTAAATTCTATCGATCGCTTTGAAACTTTGCCATATTGAGAGGCTTGGCCCCCGATAGAGATTTCAATTGTTTCCATTAAGTCCTTAGAGAGATTTAATCGTCATAAAGCTGGCCAAAAATCAAAAATTCAAATTTCCACAAATTGAGTTTATGTTGGGTTCCCAAAACAGGTAGATAAAAGGAGTCCTTACCTTTGTTAAGCTCACAAGCCAATATTTGTATAATACGCTTGTTTTTGTTCGCGACATTTTGTTGTTAAACACCTTTCCTTGTGATTATTTTTATGCTACAAGTATTTTTGGTGGAAAAACTTGTTATAGCTGTTGAAGAACAAGATATGTATATACACTAGATTAAACTAAGTTTCATTCCTTTTAAAATTTTATTTTACGTGTTTCGACCTGTCAAAAAACCCTAATATTTTCACTTCTATGTCATATGAAACTTTAGGATCTCTACTTTAATTCTAGTAAAACAAAGTTTGCCTGAATTTGCCCTTTAAAAAAATAATCAACAATAATTAAGCGTATTTTGCAACTCCAGTTTTTTACGTATTTTCATTCTTTATTTATATTCCAGTTTCTAAGGATTCTGTCATGTCTATGACTCGAAAGTATCTACATGATATAATCAGAGGAAGCACCGAAAGGCTTTTTATTTATCAACTAGCTGAACCCGGCATGCTTTGCAATGCCAGAATAAGGCATGCAATTCCCGTTCCAAGTGATGGTGGGAGCTCAACTAACGTCTCTTCAACGCCATGTCGTTATAAACCAACTGGTAACGTGGTTACCTACGAACAAATTTCCTTGACTACATAATGGTGCTTCAAACTCTCATGTAATAGTACATACAATTATTTTCTGGTAAAAAACGGCCAAATACCGGTCTGTGCGTCTGTACAAATTATCAATGTGATGTCAATTGACAACTGACAGTCAGTTGATACTGGATATAAATATTTTTATTAAAATTTTGTGATCAATTTGTCATAAATTTCACGTAAAACATGGTTTTGTGGCCATAATGAGTTCAATACACTAGCAATAAAATTTTTTTTTTTAATTCTTTAGTAAAATTGTTGAATACTTGTAGACGCCAACACAATATGAACGGACTATACTTTCTTCACTTCGTTCTGTGATTATATAAAGGCGGGCTCGGTGTTCACAGCCCACGGTTGACTCGCCCTGTTCTATTGAAGTGGTGGTCTTTGACTGGCGATATCCTCAAGGGGCCTTTTTGCCAAGGACTTACAGGCCAGACGAGATGTAAGACGAAGACGAAGACGAACTATGCGTTTTATAAGTAGACATTCTACAGAATATTTTATTTATCCGAATCAAAGACGATATCAAAGTCAACTTCAGTTTCTGAAGAATATGTCTAGTCTAGAGTGATAAATTTAAATTGAATAGCAGTGAAAATGAAACATCAGACTAGCGTACATACTCTGTAGAGCAATCTTCGCGACTGGGGGTGTTCTTTCCTAGGCCGATTGAATCGTATTCCCGAAGCTGGAAACCTCCCGAAAGTACGTATGTAAAATTTTAGGAGCACATGCGTTTTTTTAAATAGAAAATATCATATACATATGTAATATTGCTATTCTGTGTGTCTGTCTGAGATAATGAAGTGGAAATTTACTCTTGTTTTATTTTTCTTCTACTATTTTTTTCGACCCCTTAAAGATGCGTGCTCTTCACGAAAAAATTCAAGTATAATTCTTGTATCAATGTGATGAAAATAAAAAAAAATGATTAAATTGAATAAACCGGACGTGGGATTTTTTCCTCTTAGAAAGGTCAAAATTGTTGTGGCCACGATTCTGTCCACATCCCTGAAAGTATCAATCTGAAAATTTATATTTATATTTTTTATGTACTAAATTAGAGCTGATAAGGTTTTGGTTAGAATTTGTAATCCGAAAGTAGTATTTATTTTTAAAACAATATTTCATTATTTTATTTTGACTTTTTAATTTTCTTAATATTTATTGTGTATAATACTGGTAGTGATTGTAAGTATATAAAAAAAATTGAACAAAATCCGACAACCGGAAGTAGAACTTTTGTCTTGTGCAAGTTTCCATACATTTGCGCCCAATTTGTATCGAAAACGCTCCCATAACCGGTTTGAACGTGAACGTTCATTTTTTGTTTTGTAACCTTCTTATATTCCTCAAATACATAAATAAAGTCTTGTGTTGGTCACATCCGATTTTTTTTTATTTAATAACTTAATATGCCAACACCCATGCGATGATATTTCATCGGTTACATTACTAGTGTACATACATACATGAATATTGAAGATAATTCAATTCGAGTTACTATCCTTACTCGCCGTTGGTTCTATAGAGGAGACTATCTGATGTCTATATTGAGGATGGGCGGGTGGGTGGGTGGGTCGGTGGGTGGATGGATTAGATCTCTGAGGTGGGATAGAGAGGTCAGCCTCCTGTTGTAGGCCTTCACACTTCGCATTATTGTCAATTAGCAGTGGACAGGTTAAATGGCGCCAATCGGACTGAAACGCTTTGAGGCAGGATTACCTATACGGTTGCCCGTTCATACATTAACGCCACTAATGTCAATCGTTAATTATTTAACCTCTTCCTCGCCTAGTCTGAGCCTTAATTTTGGTCCAATGCAACACAACAGTCGGAAATTTATTTGTATTGATACTTGATCAATAGAGGCAGACGAGGTTCAAGTATAGAAAATTATATTTAACCCTCCCTCACCGAAGTGGTGTATGTAAGTGCCCCAATTTTTACATTTTTCGTAATAGCTATGTAGTTTTCAAAGCAATACACCCTATATTTCTTGTATTCCTAGAATGAACTACAAGAAATTTATTTTAATAGATTTTGTATGATTTAGAAAAGGGGTATATTGTAAAAAAATAAATTTATACATTTCTACGTTCCAAAATATGATTTAAAGACGGTAGCGATAAGTCATGTCTTTGATTGTTCGCTTGCATATTCTTGTTGATCGATGAATCAATGCGAGGGAAAGCGACAGCTATATTTTCGTAAGCTATTGTTTTTGTCACTTTTGGCTATTGAGTCATGCAGCCGCCTGTTGGCCTTACCTATGTGCGTTTGCGTGTTGATGCTTGTCGTTATTTTTTAATAAAAAAATAGTCCAAAACATGCTATAGGACTAAAACTTCTTTATGTTGATGTATAAAATGATTAATAAGATATATATTGTACCCATTTGTATTGAGAAAAGCTGTATTTTGATTAAAAAATCTCGTTCGATCTCGACGCTCCGTCCTTCAAAGGTTAATCACCGTTTGGAGGAGTTTGAAGGTTAACTCTTTAAATGCTGAGTATCACCGATCGGCGTTTTGCCAACAATTTCATAAGCCTGAAATACGCCGATAGGCGTTGTATTTTGAGTGTGTAAAAAATAAACAAGAATTCTACTCGTTAAGCCTTTCCAGGTAGCATTGAAAAAACATGCATTGAACATGGGTCGAGTAATCTGTTTCATTCATTTGTCAACGTTTATAAAGACTCGTTTACACCGTAATTTCTGAATTTATAACCATATATCACGGCGTTAAATCTTCTTTGCAACGCGTTTCTTTTCATTTTTGCCCTCAGCCTTAACTATAAAGGGTTTTCCTCGAAGGTAAGCCGCGGGGAAAAGGTTGAACGTTGCGCGAATTCAATCCACTTAGCCTCCTTCAAACGTAGTGCAGTCTTCGGAAAGGAGCGCTAATTTAACTTGGACTATTTAGCCCTTTGAATGCAGACCGATCGGCGTTTTGGCAACAAGTCCATGGGCGTTGTATATTGAGCATTTACAAAGTAAACAAGAATACTACCTGCTAAGCCTTTAACCGCTTAGACGCCCAGCCGACGCGCTGAGCGTATAATAGATACGGCTGTTTGCGCCTTAAGGCGCTTTGGGCAGCTAAGCGGTTAAAGGTAGCATTGAAAAAAAATGCATTGACCATGGGTCGTGTAATCTGTGTAGTTCATGCGTCAACGTTTATAAAGACTTGTTTACACCGGAATTTCTGAATTTATAACCATAGCAGAATTACCCGATGGAAATCCATAGCTGCTAAATATTTTAGAGTGTGGCTTGGAATTTAGATTGTGAGCATTGCATTTTAACAACAATGAAGAAGATGGAACTAGTTTTGGGAAAAGACATTCATTAATAGACTTATTTTGTTTATTATATGTACTATTGTATTTAAGGGATGATTTAAGTTACGGTAATGTAATAGTTAATAAGGTTGATGGTGAGTTTTGGACAATTGGTGTGGATCTGCTTGTGAATGGAGTTACTGTGTTTTTGCTAGTAATTTACCGCTCTCCGAATGGTAGAAGTGGAAGATTTCTTAAATTTTTAGAAGAATTGAGTGAAAGAAGTATAGATGTGAGTAAAAATATAATTATGTTTGGGGACTGGAATTTTAATTGGTTACAGACAGAAGAATTTTATGTAAAAAAGTTGAGAAATTGGGTAAATGAATTGGGTTTTAAACAAAAAGTGACGGAAGCAACGAGAGTGAATAATTTATCAAGCTCTCTCATTGATCTGGTTATAACAAATATAATGGATCTGCGGTGTGAGGTGAAAGATGTACCGAAAATAGGAGACCATTCTATTGTCAACATGTTTTTGGGACAGCGGTTTAGTAACGGAGGACTTAAAAATATGCAGGTGACTGAAAGAGAAAACATTGATTATCAATTGATGAATGAATTGTTAAAGGAGTGTGTATGGGGAAAGGATGGTGATAGTGTGAATGAAATGTGGGAGATAATGTATCGTAATATAACATATTCTAAAAGTAAATGCGTAAAAACCACAAGAATCATGCATAAGCATAAGCTGAAACCTTGGTTTACCAAGGAAGTAAAGGAAAGCTTAGTTGATAAGAATGTTAGTTATAAAAGATATAAAATTATTAAGGCTATGGATGGAATCCAATTAGAAAAGGCTTGGTTAGAGTATAAAAGAAAGAGGAATAAATGTGTGAATGTTTTACGTAATGCGAAGAGGGATTGGCATGAAAGAAATATTGATGGTGCAAAAAAAGATCCCACAAAAATGTGGCGAATAATTAAAACTTTGATTTCCGGGGGAAAAAATGTTTCTTTGAATGAATTAGAAGTCGAGGGAGTAGTATATAATGATAAAGAGGATATGGTTGAAAGATTGAATGAGTTTTACATCAATAGTGTGAATGATATAGTTAATTCAATACAAACAAGGCATAATAGTGTGAATGATGATATTAATTTGGGTTTAAATAAGTTTGAAAGGTTTAAATTAGTGGAAATGGAGGGATTAAATGGTGTATTGAAGGGCATGAAATCAGTTTCTAGTATGGATGGATTGACTCTAGATATTTTAATCAACACTTGGGACATGGTTGGACCTCAGTTACTGAAATTAATAAATGAATCGTTAGAAGTGGGATCCGTCCCGGATGCATGGAAGGTGTCTACTATTGTACCGGTACCAAAGGTTACGGGCACACATAAAGCCAGTGAAATGAGGCCCATCAATATGTTACCAATTGTTGAGAAGATGCTGGAGGAAATCGTTATGATTCAATTGAAAGGGTTCATTAGTATAAATGATTGTTTGGTTGTGGAACAGTCTGGATTTAGAGTGAAACATTCAACAGAAACCGCTATCCAATTGGTGGTTTCTGATTGGATGGAGACGATGGATGAATCTAGCATGGTTGTTGGAGCAGTTTTTCTAGATTTTAAGCGAGCGTTCGAGACAGTAGATAGGAATATTTTATTACAAAAATTATATAAGTTAGGAATAAATGGTATAGTATTAAAGTGGCTTCAATCATACTTAAATAATAGAAGGCAAAGAGTAAAAATTGATAAGGTGTTATCCTCTGAATTTGTAACACCTCATGGAGTGCCGCAAGGGTCCAAATTGGGACCCTTATTATTTATATTATATATAAACGATATTGTTAAGGTAATTAAGATGTGTAAAATACATTTGTTTGCAGATGATACATTGATATATATAATTGGAAAGAATGTTGATGTAATGTCTGAGATTTTAAATATAGAATTAAATTATGTGAATGACTGGTTGTGTGAAAATAAATTAAAGTTGAATGTGAATAAAACAAAAATGATGTGGTTGAATGGTAAAAATAAAAATATATTGAATGAAATTAGAATTGATGATAAGTTAATTGAAAAAGTTGAAAATATAAAATACTTAGGTGTATACATAGATTCAGGACTAAATTTTAAAATGCACGCTGACTATATAATAAAAAAAATGGCTAGAAAAGTTGGTGTATTATGTAGATTAAGAAATATTTTAAGTAAAAAAAGTAAAATTTTAGTGTTTAATTCAATTGTCTTGCCACATGTGGTTTATTGTGCCACTGTGCTTAATTTGTTTAGTGGCCAAGATTTAGAAAAAATGCAAAAAATACAGAATAAAGCTATGAGAGCTATTTTGAATGTGAGTAGATTTAAGAGTATTGGAAGTATGTTAGATGAATTAGGATGGATGAGTATTAGAATTAGTCTAAATATTAGTACATTGTCTTTTGTTTATAAGTTAGATCATAAGTTATTACCTAAGTATTTTGATGATTATATAATAAGGAATAGAGATAAACATAGTTTTTATACTAGAAATAAGGACAAACTAGTTGTAAGTAGAGTAAGAAAGAATAAGACGGCTGGGGGTGTTTTTCACAGGGGTGTGCTCATGTATAATGCCCTCCCTGAGTGCGTCAGGTCTGCTAAAAACATGGATGCATTCCTGCGAGGTGCGAAGAGACACCTCTGTGAGGGACAGTACATATAAGTTAATTATAAATTTTAGAGTTAAGTATAATAATTAAGATGTATTTTTTTTTAAATTAGCTTGATAGCTAAAATATATATAAATAAATAAAAATAAAATAAATATATTCTTGCAAGATATATTAGGGAGTCTAAACACACCTTTACAAAACTCGAAATCCTCGGCGGTAGCGTAGTGATCTAGAGTTTGTTTGAATTAACTACAATTCTTACAACTGTTTTCTATTGGATTTCTAAATAATTCTAGTTGGAAATGTTGGCGAAATTTTCAGCATGGCGGGCTTTCAACAGAAAATACGTCAGCACTCAAAGGGTTAACGCAACGGAACTGAAAGAAGAGATCTTAATTATTTTGAAAATTATTTCAGGTTTATTTCTGTGAAATTATACAAGGAATAGCTTCGTTAGTACAAAGCTTATACTATTTTATTACTTTTTTAATAAATTTATTACAAATTATATATTTTTGATACTCAAACGGTATCAAAACTAAAGCGTTAAATATTATAATAGAATAGTCCATTTTTAGAAATTGAAGCAGTTGGAAAAGTACACACGAGTATGTCAGGTATATAAATGACATGTATTTATATGTATTACAGATAGGGTGACCATACGTTTCGTTTTGGCGAGGACAGTCCTGTTTTTTACGTTCTTTGCGTTGGTCTAGTCTTTTTCGTAAAATTGTTTGATTTGTCCCGTTTTGTCCGTACACTGATGCACATATGAATTTTTCATCCCCTTCTATGTTTTACTCATAAGATTCATAACAATACTTACCGGATACTAACTTATTTGATGATATGGTGCTTAAAGATCAAAATTTGTAACGAAAAATTACTTCATTGGAGAAATATTCTTGCAATAATATTTTATTTCTAAGTATAGTTGACTTCTTCATTTATGTACTTACCAAAGAATTGTTTTAAGCAAATAAAAATATATATTTTTTTTAATTTACGATATTGTTTGTTTTTTTCTAAATCAAATTGTTTGCCAAAAACTAATATTAATATGTAAATATACATTTACGTATAATATTTTACATATGTTCACTTTAAAATAACATTTAAATATTTACATACATAGTTACATGATTCATTTTACATGTTTCTGAAAAAAATGGCATCGTTAATCTTTTTTATGCTTTGCCATTATTATTTTTAAATAACTAATTATTTTAAAACTTTCATCGCAATTAAAAGAAACTGAACATTTTTTTGTTTTTTTTTTTAATTTATAATAATTAATTAATTTGTCAATTTTACAAGTTTCAGAAAAAAATCAGCCTGCGGCGTATGAATATCAAATATTATATATGTTTTATCTTGTTTCTATTTTTTTATATACAAGAAGTGTAGATTCTGAAAAAAAAATTATTCATTGACATAAAATTTTTGGACATTCAACACATTTTTTATTTTATTTAGAGGGGGGGACAATTTTTTTACGTAGAGTCCCATTTTCAGTACTGGGAAATTTCTACAATATAAAGACAATTTCTAAATACTTATTTTACATTTGTTCAATTCGAAGTATTGATATTATGATTGACTAATCAAGCAAATTATATATAATCATACCACAAACGTATGCACATATATTATCAACAATAAAAATAATAGCTCTCCAAAAAATACATGCAAACTAAATATATGAGAATAACAAGAGATTAGGCTAATTTTAGTATGGAGCTGTCTCAAAAATTAATTTGGCAAATTGGCAAAATCTGACAAGAGACAGTCTATTTGGATTTCATCTCTCTATATTTTTTCAACCATTGTGGTGTATTAGAGACTACTTTAACGCCACAATGGTCTAAATTTATACTCAAATAAATAAATAAATAATCGTTTAAATATCTCGAACTTATCGAATCTTGCCTTATTAAACCCGACAGAAAGATCTAACTCAATTTTAATAATTACCATTTTAATAATTGCATCTGTGCACATCGAAATTTAATAATTGCATCTGTGCCATCCAGTTTATCTGTCGTTCAGTCTGGTCTGGGGATTGTCGAGCACTTGCACCGCACCGGAAAATTTAATATAAAACATGATTGTTTGTGAAATTTGCGACCATTTGATAGCAACGAACCAATTCATTAAGAAATACTTTGGTATATAATAAATAAAATTTATTAAAACTGTGCTAAAAATAAAATATGACACTAAGACGACTTAGTCTTGATATTCATTTTTTTAGAAAACAGTCTACGAATACATTTTAATATAAAATTTAACGTAAAAATCACTAACAAAACACAGACGGCTACGAACGCGATTACATCTATAATAAAATATTGAATAAAAGACACTTTTGCCGATGGAGATTTTAAATGTTGTGCTCCTTTATTTCTGATCACGTATTCTGTCCACCAAATTGCTCGGCTTAAACCAGTTTCTGGTTGATCTTTGATCAGATTCGATAACCTTTCAATATTTCTATTATAACTGAAAACACAAATATACATTGATTAGTGTGATATAAAAAATTTCACTAATACTTCATCTGCATAACTAACTTCGAGTCGCTGGTTACAGACATAATCGCATTCTTAATATTGTCTTTCGATAAGGTTTCTAAGCTCAAAGCAGTTCCAATTCCATGCTTTACTATTCTCTGGGCATTAGATTTCTGATCGATTACAAACGGCAAACAGATCACTGGAACATTATAATGAATGGCCTCTTCCAGTGATTGATGTCCTCCTTGGGAAATGAACGCTATGACATTGGGATGAGCTAAAAACATCAAATTCAAATATTAAATTAGTTATGATATTGGTTTGTTTTAGCATTGGAAGTACCTAGAATGTCTTGTTGAGGCAACCACTTCATCGTGTAAACATTGTCTGGTTTGTCAGGAAGGAACTCGTCTTCCCATTTCCACAAAATTGTAAACGGCAGCTCTCTAAATGCTTGTAAGAATGCCTGCCTCCTAGATATATCCAATTGGGAAGATTTGACGTTTGATCCGAGACTGAAATAAATAGCCTTATTCTTGCTGTTATCTAAAATCTTCTTTAGATTCTGAAAAATACAAAAATATTCCATTTACACGTGTATCATCATTTTCAACGGTTCCCGGAAAGTTGCACTAAATAGTAGCGCAGTTTCGAGAAGTCCTTATTTTCAAAGGCGCTCAAAAAGTACTTACGCAATAGAATTTCACAAAAAAAGGTTAGCACCCTCGGATAACATACAACTACCCCTTGACGCTTTTTTGTGGAATTCTATTGCGTTAGTTCTCCTTGAGCATCTTTGAAAGTTTGGATGTCACGAGAGTGCAACTATCTCGAGTGCATTTTTCCGGTCACTATTTTCAACATATACATTTACATTGCTGTTTAAATAATATTCAATACATTTATTAAGTCATTAAGTTTTATTAAATCAGTGGTCGGCAATCTACATATAATAAAGAGCAAACTTAAATGATCCAACCAATCTCGAAAATGGCTGCCGATCTCTATATATATTACATATATATATATATATATACATATGTATGTAATATTATGTAATTAAGCTCGCATAGAGTTAATGTCAGTATTTTGGGTTACAAAACTAGAAAAATAATTTTTTTGTACTAAATTAGAAAGATATAAATTACATTACCTAATTTACCTAAATATATTACTAAATACCTAATTTATATTATTAATTACATAGATTACCTAAACACAATCTGCTTTAGATCATCGAATTAAGAGAGTCTTTAATTATTATTATGTATTAGATGTATTATGAGCATTTATACGAATTGTAAATAGGTTTTTGAGCTCTTTTTCCTATTATGCTGTACATTAACATTAGAATAATATAATACTATGATTACTAACAAAATTAAATTAAAATTGTAAAATAGAAAATGATCAGTAGATCAGTAGCTCTTAAAATAGATATAAGATGTATTGTGAACATAGTTTAGTAATAATAAAAAGCATTTAAAAATCGAATATTATTAATTAGATTATCTAATTTGTAATACTTTTATTTCAGTTCATTATATGTTATGTTATATAATAATATTACTTATGTTTCATATTAATTTTGATTAAATTATTTAAAATGGATGGAGAAATATTAAAATATCAAAACAAACGCGCCTAAAACGATATTTTTTCTCCATTGTATAGGCGAAGGATACATTTACTTATATTGATGATCAAAATGAGCAATATGACAAAGTATGAAAACGATCGGATAAGAGCCAAATTTTTTCCTGAATTGTAATCGTAAGTGAAGTATAAAAGAGGTATGTAAAAAAGAAAAGAACATTGATACACACACAAACACATTTTTTTGAAAACATGATAATTGATATTGAGTAAAAATCAGCCAATGTTTCGAGGTCGAATTTTCTCACGATCATAATTCAACTATCGATATAGAAATAGAGTAACACCGTAAAGATATACTAAAACTTAAAATATTTTGATTTGTAAACTTCTTTATTGACGATGGTGAATTTAACCGTAAGTATAACCATTTAGCTAAAATGCTTACTTCCACAAAAATCACTCAAAATCACTGTTTTTACTTTATCTACATATGTACGTAGTAACAATATATGAAGTTTTGTGATTATGCAAAAATTTGAACTCGAGATTTTGACTTATTCGAACTCGGAATCGATCACTGATCATGTTTTCATGATCTAGAAAAAATGTGTGTGTTACTGTGTATTTTGGGGATTTTTTGAACACCGTTAGTCCTATCGAACTGTAACTTAGTATTTTAGTATTGATTACTGAAATTCTTATGGACACGACGTAATTTTTTTTTAAACGCAAGTATTTAATGGCATTTTACCTTGGGTAGAGGTTTAAGTGGTTTGATATGTAAGCTATCCATATAAATAATTCCAGGGACAACAGGCCTAACACCAAAAAATATAGGATGTCCGTTTAGAAACAGCATATCAGCATCGTTCAAGATCTCAGTGATGGATCTCGTATTATTTCCGAACATCCTTTTGGTGAAAGCATCATGTGTCGACACGACATTAAAGTAATAATTGTATCTTTGAGCAGCATTCTGGTACAATTCGTGCAACCTCTCCCAAAAGTTTAAATCCGAATAGTAAGTTGACGCCAAGTCCGGACTTAGAACGGGATTCGAAGGGTTTCCGAAAGCGTCAAAATTTGACATGGATCCGGTCATGGACGAGATGAGGATCAAACTGCAATTGAAACGGTCCTTCAGAGGAAGTATTGGCTCGACCCAACATAGGAAAAAGCATATATCGAAACTGGCATCAGGATCTTGTATCAGCTGTTGCATTTCTGGTAGATTCAATTGGGCTTCAGTTAACTGCATTATTGTATTCATCAGTTTTCTCCATATGTTGTAAGCCTTTTGTTCGCCATTTTTTGCGTAGTTGAAGGCAGTTGTCCATAGGTGGTAGGAGATGTCATGTGAGTCTATTTGTCTCAAGTTTGGTAGAGTTCCTTTGTAATCGACCGGATCTGTAGTCAGGACTGTGATGTTGTGTCCACGTTTAGCCAAAGCTTCCATTAAAGTTCTGAAGACTACTTGATGACTGTATGAAGGCATAGGGAATAGACTCAAGATTTTGGCTCCATTTATACAGCTTGGAATGCTGGTAATTAGTAAGAGAACGGCAAATATATGTCTCATATTGAGATACGTAAACGCGTGCAGTATAAAATAGTAAACTGACGAGACTGAAATGTAACACTCAATTTATAAATATCGTGTTTTGTAGTTTTTCTCAAACTTTTCTTTATACATTTTTTATTTTATACAAAGCATCACGTATTTTAAAAATTACTGATCTTCAGTAAATATGTAATATTACGTTACTCAACCTTAAGTTCAAACTTATAGGTTTGGAATTTTGGATTGATATAGTTAACAACATATACCAGAGAAAAAAATTGAAAATCCTCAAAGTTCAAGTTTCAAAGAATGACATTTTGAGAAATACTGTATTTGCTATCTAAACCTATGTAAGTTAAATAAGGTCAAGTTGACTCAATCAAGCAATAAATTCCGCATATACTTTATTGATTGAAACATCACGAGCATGACGGGAATGCAATTGCACTCGTCACGGAAAAATGGCACTCTCTTGATTTAAACTTCAGCAACAAGTCATAAAACAATCGCTTAATAAAGCAATTGAAGTTTAATGAATGCAACATTTCGAAAGTTTTCTACTTTCTTTAAGATTATGCGACAAGTCTTTTGGATTACTTTTTTATTGGGTTATCCAAAACAAAGTTTATTTTAATAATAAAACACAAACACATGAAATACAGCATTGTATGCCATAGATCAGGGATGGCTAGTAAAACTACACACAAACTTGATAGCTCTTTTTTAAGTAAACAAGACATCTCGCAATATGACTGGAGAGGAAAATGGTTTTATTGGTTTACTATTTACTGATCGTGTTGGACACTCATTTCTGGGTTTTCATTCCAGTATATGTATATCAGCAAGTTTTAAGCGCAAAGAATAGTTTCAAGTCACTAAAATAGGTAAACTTGGTGTGCCATGGTTTAATTATGTATAGCAATGTGCAATGGGTTGAGTTGTGGAAACGTTCTTTAAAAAATTTTCGGTTGTGTTGATGAAATGAGGCTTTTTTTTTAAATAAAATGAAAGGTAATTAGATACACTCAATTCAGAGATTTTTGAGTGGCTGAATTTGAACAATATATAAATGCAACTTATTGATTTCTAGTCTAGTTCTATCTGAAAAAAATTACTTAGAAATAATTGAATATGATCGATTATCGATCGTAATTTTAAAAAATGCAGAAGATGAAATACTAATAAAAACTTGGAATCATTCCAGAAACTTTTTATTGTTTGAAAAAACTAGTGAAAGCAATACTAACAATTTTCTCTTCTACGTACGCTTGTTAGTCGTTATTTTCTGAAATGAACTTTGAGTGCAGTTTCAGAAATTCATTGACTGACGAATCTATCTATAGTTGGGCATGTACATTTATTGTTTAAAGTTAATTGAATCAGGGAATAATTTAAACGTCCATTTTATAAAATAAATGTGCATTTAAACATTTTTTTTGTATATTTAAAGAAGTTTCTGTACATTGCAAAAAAAAAATGTGTGCATTTCTAAATGACGGATACAGATTGCAATAGTAAGTTTGCTTTGATCATTGAAAAAAATATTTGCTACTTAAAAAGTGGATGAAATGTGCATTAAAATGACATACGAACTGTATCGACAATTTCGCAAATACCAAAATATGAACCAAAGTTTGGTCAGGTTTAATTTATTATGGTTTGCTTAGGTAAGGTTAAATAAGGGCTGGTTTTATTTATTTAAGATTACATTTCACTAGTGAGAAACAAAAGTCAACACTTTTGACAGTCGACAGTTGTCAATAGCGGAAGACTAACGTTGCCACTTTTTGTATCCATTCTAATGCTAAAATCTATTTTTTCGAATAATCGTTTTTAATGGTCACTTTTTAATGCCAACATATTTTATTCCATGCATAATACGAGATTGTTTAATGCACCTAAAATGCACAAATATTTTATGTAAACTTCCAAATACATATTACTTAACCATTTTGAAATTGATTACAAAAATGTCGATTATCCGGGTGCTTTTTACAGATTATTCATGCACGATTTCGGTTTTTTATTTATCATAAATTACATTAAAGAAACTTAATATTAAAATATTAGCAAGATTTTTACCATATGAATCAAGGAATTATTTCGTAAATAAAACAACGTTATCGCAATTATCTATTTCAACTCTTGGCAATAAAGAAAATGAAATTGACTGTCGTACATGAAGTAACTCAATCTACATTGTTAGTTCAATGTTGAACCATTAGCACTCATTTTATAATAGAGGAAAATTTTTATAGTTGCAGATATATGTAGATCTATTGACCAATATTTATAAATAAATATAAACTGCAATAGAAGAAATACACTTATCGAATTTTTAATTAAAGTGAAAATAGTTCAGATCATTCGTGCTTCCTTTCCCGGATAATCTAGAGGATATTGCATATTGAACTTCACTATATATTGCATATTGCATATTGAACTTCAATGTTCCTAGCAAACTCAGATATATTAGATACCGTTATTTATTCTCCTCACCTGAGGCACGTACCAGTTTGATGATTTCCTCTCCTGTCGCCAGGGGCATCAAGTTTCTCAACCAGATTTCTATTGTTTTGGATTTGTTTAATCTAAAATACACTGATCTGGTTGGGAGATTGTTTTGTTTGGGATCGGAGCACGTTATATTTTTATATATTTATCAAATGGCATTGAATATTTGTTTTTAATTACAATGAGCAACAAAAAATCACGTTTTTGAGTTACCAGAGCGGAAAATCAATCATTACTAAGATAGATCTACTGAATCGAATATAATAATGATTTTTGTTGGTTCGCGATTGCGCGATTTTTACAGTTTTTTTCATTTTGCGGTCTTTAACTCAAAATCTAATATTAGTAAGTTTAGATAAAAAAATAAATACTGAAATAGAAAACCAATCCTTATAAACATGGCGAAATAAGAAACTGGCAAAATAAACGAAAAACAGCACGGAAAAAAAATCCATTAAGAAAATATATTTTTGACTTTTAAAATTCGCTAGACAATTAATTATAAGTATTTTAAAACAATAAAAAATTACAATTAATAGAAAAACTATCTGACAGTTGATTCCAATACTCACTTTGAGCACAGCAATACTAGATTTTGAGTTAAAGCCGGCAAAAGCCAAAAAACTGTAAAAATTGCGCATTTTTTTAAACGCTCATACCTCATAAACGATCGCGAGCCACGAAAAATCATTAACATATTCGAATTTAGTGGGTCAAATTCGGTAAAGATTGATTAGTTTCCGCTCTGGTAATTTTTTTTGTTGCTCAGTGTTTTGGTTATTTTATTTTTTCATCTTATTGTATATTTTTTCTAATTTGTAGCTAATCTAAGGAGCTAATCTTTAATGTCACGATGGCGAAATTGTAAATAAATATATAAAAATGGTAAAACCTCACCTCAGGAAGCGGCTTAGGCGTTGAGATGTGCAAATTATCCATATAGATAATTCCAGGTACGATCGGCCTGACTCCAGCCAATACCGGATGCCCGTATAGAAACATCATATCAGCATCATTCATGATCTTCGAGATCGATCTCGTGTTTTCGCCAAAAGTTTCTTTAACGAATGCATTGTACTGTGGCAACTGTTGAAAATAGTAAAAGTATCGATCCATAACGTATGCATACGTTTGATGCAACCTTTGCCAGAAGTCCAAGTCCATATAGTAAGGAGACAACACGTCAACGTATAGTACAGGATTCGAAGGGTTCCCGAAGGCGTCGAAGTTGGCCAAGGATCCTGTCGTCGAAGATATCAGGATCAAACTGCAGTTAAAGTGATCTTTTATAGGAAGCATTGTCTCTATCCAACACTCGATGAAGCACAGGTCGAAGCTCGCGTTTGGATCTCGCAGTAATTGTTGCACTTCTGGCAACTCTACTTGAACTTTCGTCAGCTGTATGAAAGCTTCTAGTATTGTCTGTCCGAGGTTTATGCGTTTGTTCTGACCCATCTTTGCATAGTTTAATCTTTCGTTCCACACTTGGTAGGAGATATTGTGCGCGTCTATCTGTCTCAAGTTTGGGAAGGCTCCTTTGTAATCCACAGCATCCGTAGTCACCACTGTGACTTTATGTCCTCGCTCGGATAAAGCTTCCATCAGTGGTCTGAAGACGACCTGATGACTCACCATGGGTATGGGAAACAGGCCCAAAATGTTTGCTCCATTTATGACACTGAAGTAGATTGATACAAGTGGTAGTGCTAAACGCAACTGTTGCATCTTGAAATGATTATTAAACACGTGCTGATTCGAGCTGATGTTGCGTGGGACTGAAATAGTTAATTATTGAATAGTTATTGTTGCATTTACATTTTATTGTTTATAAAGAGCGATATTGTTTCATAATCAATTGGATTGGCCAGAGATGCTAGCGCCGGCAAAAATTGAAAAAAATAATGTTGTTCTTTTTTCAAGCTATTTAAAGTATCATAAAACAAATACATTTATCAACTATAGTTTCCCTAAATTGAAAAATTTTTGATTTTGATTTTTAAATGCTTTTTATTATTACTAATTTGGTGTATATATATTATATTTATTTATGTAATATGTATAAATAGGTAATAGGAAAAATACAAAAATCAATATCATTTTGTATTGATAGTGATTTTAATATTGGTTTTAAAGTTACGAGTTTACTATTAAAAAAGTCGTAAAAGTTTATTGCATATTGGTTTTATCAGTAAATATACGAAAATTATACTGTATTATAGTTGGACAAACACGTGTATGAAATTAAAATAACATTCAAATGTTTGTCGAAACTTTAGAATGGGTTTCAATATGTATATATTTTATTAAAAAATGCATTTGAAATATGTATATATTTTATTAAAAAATGCATTTAAATATGTATATATTTTATTAAAAAAAAAAAGTGCCATAGTGTCTTTACAGTTGCCTAATACGCCACTATGGCCAGACAAACATACATACATATGTATATTATAAGAGAAAAAATAAAATACAACAAATTCTGGTCATGTAAATACATACATATCTTTAAAACACATATGCACAAATGCGCAAATTTATAATGCAATATAATAAGCAATTATGTAATATTATTGAAAAAAATGAACTTTATTATCAAGAATAAAAAAGTTCACAAATAAATTGCAAATGCATCAAGCAGGAATTTACAATTTTTATTAAATAAATCTTTTTACACAATGAAAAGAAAAAAAAAATACAACACAAATTAAGTTAGTGATAAAAATTTAGTAAAATTATTCTTCTTTTACACAATTTTGATCAATACATTTCTTTGTAAATAATAATTCTGCTAACATGATACTTATATAATATACATATTTAAAAAAAAATAATTTGACAATTTTTAATATACTTTTTTGGACAGACTATTAAATTAATATATTTAAGTGAATACGGAGGCCAAAATGCTATTCTAATTGTGTATAACATTTAAGTGAATACGGAGGTAAAATTCTTTTCTAATTGTGTACAACATCGTATAATATATTATCAAAATAAAATGTAATTATAATCATATTTAGATAATGAAGAGTAATTATAATAACTATATTTAGATGATGATATGTAATTATAATTAATTGTAATATTGTAATCTCGAAAGACTTTAAATACAGAGTTTATGATGACTTAATTTTAGTTTTCACAACGCTAATAATTTTTTTATATATTAATTTCATTGAAAATATTATGATCGAAACAATCAACACGAAACACAACACACAGAATGCTATGATGTCGAATAAAAAATATTGATAAAAAGCATATCGACTGGAATCTGATCTTAGATGTCCTGCTCCTTTGTTCCTGAGCACAAACTCAGTCCACCATACAGCTCGTTCCAAAGGTTTTTCTGGTTCATCTTTGATTTGAGCAGATAGTCGTTCAATATTTTGACGATAGCTATAAAGAATTGACATTTTATATTGTAAAGTCTTAAATATTATTCAAAGTTTTCGAACAAAGATTAAACCCACACAAATTAGTAACACTACATTACTATTTATCATAGTGGGTTGGATCCTTCATATATCTAATCAAAGTCTATATTTACATTGGATTTGTTATAATCGTGGTTATGGCACTTTTGATCGCGTCTTTAGTCAGTTTGTGATGATCCAATTCAATGCCCAGATTATACTTGGTGATTGTGTGTGAATTTCTGTATTGGTCTCCATAAAAGGGAATTCCAATCAAAGGAACACTAAAGTGGATGGCTTCTTCCAATGATTGCAAGCCAGCTTGCATTATGAAGAGTTGCATATTTGAATGAGCTGTAAAAACAGTAATTGTAATTGATATGTGTCTTAAATATATTCAATGCCATTTGATTAATGTTAATTTTACACCTAAAAGGTCCTGTTGTGGTAACCACTTCATGATATGAACATTTTTAGGCATTTTTGGAAGGACTTCATCGTCCCATTTCCATATAATTGTGTAGGGTAGTTCTTTGAAAGCTTCTAAAAATGCTTCAATTTTTTTTAAAGATATGTGCGAAATTTTTATATTACTCCCCAAGCTGAAGTAAATGATTCCGTTAATTGATGAGTTTACAATTGACTCTAGTTCCTGAATTAAAAATAAATAAATTCAAATGCGAATATATACAGGAGTAGATGTGTTGTTTGTACTTATTTTAAAAATTCATTCAATAAAATTATTATATAGTTATTATTAAATTAAATTATTATTAATTAAATTTCATTCAATTAAATTATCAAAGACTTTAAAAAAAATTGAACCGATTTTAATTGTTTTATATCTAATATAAAAGAAGAACAAAATGTTTAAACGCTAGATTTTTTAATAACTTTTCGATTTAATCTGTCATGGCACTATGATAAAAATGAAAACATTTAAAAACTATACTATCAGCAAAAATATTGAAAGGATTCTCAAATACATACCAGACGGTTCGTCATCCTCAGGTCTGACAAACTTTCGTTAAAATTTAGTTTTTACTTACTTTTGGCAGTTTTTTAGGTCTGTTTATATGCATGCTATTCATGTATATAATATTCGGAACTGATGGTCTTATTCCGCTGATCAAAGGATGTCCATTCAAGAATAACATATCAGCTTCATTTTCAATGTCACTCACAGATCGAGTACTTTCGCCGAAATACATCTTCACGATGTCGTCGTTTTTCGGCAAATTAATAAAATAGTACAAGTATCTGCAATAGACGTTCAAGTACAAAATGTAGAGCCTCTGCCAGAAAGTCATACGACTGACATATGGTGAATTGTTATCTGGGTACAAGATTGGATTGGTTGGATTGCCAAAAGCTTCGTGATTCGCAAACGAGCCGATCATTGACGATATGATGATCAGACTGCAGTTGAAACGATCCTTGAACGCGAACATGGATGTTATCCAATTTTCGACGAAACATAAATCGAAACTCCTTTTCGGGTCATTGATGAGGCTTTCAACTTGAGGTGATGATAATTGTGCTTCTCCAAGAGTGGAAGATATGTCATTGAAAATCTTCATCATGCTTGACGTTGACACGTCGTCCGTTATGAAGTCACTGACAGTCATTAGCGTTTCGTACGAAATGTCTTGAATGTCGATCTGTTCGTATTTTGACGTCAGATTGGGTTGGACTTGAATTGGATTTGGTGTGACTACAAGTATGTTGTGTCCTCTTTCGGCTAAGGCTTTCATCAATGGTCTGAAGACTATTTGGTGACTGATTGAAGGCGATGGGAATATGCCCAAGATGTTTGCACTCTGAACTGCTCCAAATGTGAAAGAAGCGAAAAAAATTATACTTTTGTAGATATGCATTATGATTCAAGCTAAACTCATTACGGTTAAGACGTAACTGAACCATCGGATGTATTTTTCTCTGTTGGAAAACCACATTTGGATCTTATCAGTTGAAGTGAGTTCAATATGTTGATGTATTTGACAGGTTGTACATATGTAGCTGGTTATTTGAAATGTAATATTAAAACTGTTCTGATGTATGTAGTTCATAGATAAAACTTAAATATTTAAATACAATGTAGGTATTGTGAGTGATTTAAAAAATATTTTATTACTTTGAATGTACATTTGTAAGTATTTATTATCGGTTTGGATATTTTTATGTGAATTGAACGCCAGTTGTTGTTCGATAAGAATTAATATATACATATATAAATATATGTATATATTATGATGTCTTAACAACTGTACAATTTGTATGTAAGTTGCATTATTTGTTATATTCATGTTACAGTGAAAGCATATATATATATATATATATGTAATATCAAGTGACACCTCACATTGAGGCAGCGAAATGCAAGGCGATGCGGGGTTTATCCTCAATATACCCAATATTTAATCGCCATAGTTCTTTATCAACTCAAAATAAAATGAAATTATATCGCGCGCTCATATTACCATTATTAACCTATGCTTCACCTGTATGGAATAACGCTTCGAATACTAACATTTCCGAGCTCCTAATAATACAAAATAAATTCCTAAAAATAATTCATAATACACCCATATATACTAACTTGAAAAAACTGCATGCCATATATAATATTCCGTTTGTTACAGACATTACTAACAAACTAACCAGTAGATTCTATGACAGAATCACTAATAACCATACTAACACACTTGTGAAGAGTCTCGGTGATTACAACAAAATATCTATACCCTTCAGGTATAAACACAGATTACCTAAACACAATCTGCTTTAGGTCATCGACTTTAGAAAATCTTTAATTAATATTATGTATTAAATGTATTATGAGCATTTATAAGAATTGTAAATAAGTTTTTGAGCTCTTTTTCCTTTTTCCTATTTTCCTATGATTACTAACAAAATTAATTTAAAATTGTAAAATAGAAAATGATCAGTAGATCAGTAGCTATTAAAATAGATATAAGATGTATTATAATTTAGTAATAATAAAAAGCATTTAAATATCAAAAAAAAATTTCAATTGAAAAAATATTTTCACAAATTCAAGCAGTGTATCAAACAATGAATTTACAACGTTTAACTCTATAAATTTAACCCCATCAACCCAATCTTAAATGAATAGGGCCAACCCTTACTTAGCCTAACCTATCCTAACCCTTAAATAATACCAACCCTAACAATCTAATCCTAAATGAATAAAACCAACCCTGAAAATGTAACTGGTTATGATTTGAAACGTCATTGAAAATGTATTTTCACTTGAAATATAATTTCACTGTGACATATACCCATGCTTATTGATTTATATTTCCCGCATTTAAGCATTATACAATTACCATATATTAGCGAGACATCTATGTTAAACTAGGTATTAAACCAGCAGATAAATAGTGGTTAGTATATAATGTTTTGAACAGAGTGGTCACGTGTTCAAATGCCACTGGTTTCTGCTGGCCAGACCTTTTTGTGATTTGTGACTCCAGGTCGATCGTTTCCTATCAGAGTTTGCCAATTTATCTAATTTTCATTGAAACAGTTCCAAAAAATTGGCCACCTTACCCATTTTCTCGCAAAATCTCGAATTTTCAGCAATCTCAAATTATATATAATGCTGCAAATTTACAAATTTGACCTTAAATTCCTCTGTGAATGTTGATTGATATGTACATACTGAATTTGATGATATGTACATCTCTGTGGATATTAATTGATATGTTTTTATGTACTTTATATGTATAATACTGTTGCGTAAGGGTGAGTGGAAGATCCAAGTAAATAGGTCAAAGTCGCTTCACAACATTTATTAGTGACTTATAGAGGATATCCACGCACCGCCAGTGCTTCGTCCATAATGTCTTGATATCGCCCAAGTAGCCGTTTATAAAGGACAGGTCGTTCAGGGCATCTTCGACGTACGGTTACTTCCCTATTGTTTAGGCATGTATCCAGATATGTATTCCCACGACACTCAGTTCCACGCTATCGCTGTCACTTCTGAGAAGGGACCGGGTGCCGTTACTAAGCCAATTTGGTGGTCATTGTTTAGCCTATGTACTTGCATTTAGCCTGGAGATAATCCTCGAACACCAATTATAACGGTGACTCCTTTTAGTATACGCTACAATACTAATAATATTTGGTACAAATATTCTGGCCAGGAAGGCGCACTGGGGTTACCTAATACATATATTGTATATATATATAATGATTGAGAAAGGGCTAAAAGCATTTATTTGTTTATATATAGGAAAGAGTATGGGTATTACCCATATATCTACCCTACTCGTTTCCTTTTGGGCATGCTTGGGTATATGTAATTAGCCTGAACTTTCGAGAAACTTCTTATTAATTTGTTTTGTTCTCCAGCTTCTACTTGGTAATACGTGATGTCCGTTGTTGCTGGAACAGTTGCGACTAATAATTATGTGCTTCATTTGATCACAATTTGATTCTTGTACCTCCTGCCCGCACAGTCCTTTATCGAATGGCTCCTATTCCAAGAGTTATCCAACTTCTCAATGAAATCGTGACTATTGAGCCTGAATAGGGATATATTCCACCTCAGTAAGCTTAGGTTATCGGATATTATTTTAAACTGTTTGTCTGGTAGCCTGCACTCATAATTATTTTCGAAATTGAACGTGATGTATGAGTGGAATTTCGATCTTCTCTCTTCCGTTTGGGCCTCGCAGGGATGTTTTGTATTTGTGGCTGGTTCTTATATATTCGTGCTGGCTATAGGTGCATGACATTCCTTACGTTGTCTTTTAATATTTGATATTTTTACTTTCTGCTCTTATTATGATGCTATTGTTTTTTTATGATTATGTATAAATGTAATTTTGTTCATGTGTATATGTAGATATGTACTTTTTCGACCATTGTGGCGCATTAGGGTCTCGTGTAATGCCACAATGGTCCAAACTCAAACTTAAAAATAAAATAAATAAATAAGTTATACCATATCAATTGATCGGCATTTCAATTAAATGTTCAGTTTATTTTGACACTTGGTTTATAATATGACTTATGACACGTACAATGAAATGATTTTTTGAAGACAAAACAAGAGTGATTTTCTAAAACTTATTAGAATGACCATTTTGATGAATTCAATAAAATAATTTACTAGCTAAACTATATATTTAATTTAATGACAAATTTTTAAAACTGTATTATAAATATTTAGTCGCTGTTTAATATTTGATCAGTAGTTTCGTTTTATTGGTATACCTATAAATAAATAAATGATCAGTAAGTTGTATTATCGGTCACTGACTGATCTCTTATTGTATATCTACAATAAAAAATAAAGTAAAAAACAAGTGGTTACCTGCCTGTTCATTTTTATTTATATTTTGCACTATTATCACGAAATTTTCATAAACTATTTATTGAAAAAAACTGACCTTTTTAATTAATTAATTTAATTATTTATACAGGTATACAACCATTTATTTATTTTTACACGACATCTATGGTCAAAAATTGTGCATAAGCATTGTAAGTATTACTCAAGGTCAATTACAAACATTGATTACAATAATTATGTAAAACAATCAAAGAGACATCTGTGGGCAAATTTGTAGCATTTTATAAATTTTAACTTGAATTTTGTTAGAAATAAAACAGGGTTGCCAATTTTTGGAACCATTTCAAGGAAATTAGATACAGATACAAATCAGAAAGGCAAATTCTTATAGGATCAATCTGGAGTCATATATCCAAGGTCTGGCCAGCAGCACTGACCAGGAATTGAATCAGCTAATTTATACCAGAAAGGCCTAACAGGTAGCCCCAATTCGCCTTCCTGGCCAGAAAAATTGTACATTTTGATACAATTATTATTAGTATTATAAGAAGTACATAAATACATATCAATTAATATCCATAGGGACATCTATGGAAACGATTGACTTTGGAGTCACATATCCAAAGTCTGGCCAGCAGCACGAAGCCATGGATTGAATCCCTGACCATACAGTTAAGAGCAATAGACATCCACCACTGATTTATGTTTCTGTTTAAAAATTGATAGTTTTGGTAGATGAATAAGCATTTTTTTAGCGCCCAATATTGGTTTATGAGCCAGATTAATTGTAAAAACATCATTTTGATTATTTTTGTAAATAAATGACCAGAAAGCTATGTAAATTAAAAACATGATTTAATTTTTTGTAAGTAAATATATTTTTTGCTACGTTGTGTAAAATTTACTAAAATAATCGATGTATGTATAAAGAAATTAAATATTAACCCATATTGTCATTCAATTTGCTACACGCACAATTTATATTTACATACATACATACAAAATGGAAATTTTATTATTTTTTCTTACATTTGGGAATAATATACATCTAATATATAATTTTGAAAGAGACTTTGTACCTCAGTTGGTTGGTTCGTAAACAACACATTCGATTCGATTTTTTTCGATTCAAAGTATTCGAAGTACCGGGGGCGAAGGCGGCGGGGGCGCAGACGCCCGATTCTGGTATACATATAATTTCGAAAGAGACTTAGTATATATGTTTGTTTGTTCGCGACAGTCAATTTAATAAACAAATGAATATTCAAATAAATTTATATACAATTTAACTATTCAAATAAATTTCATAAAATGTTTACTATTAGATTAGTCATGTTTAAGCGGTTTATATTACAAATACCAAGCGAAGCCGGGTAAAACCACTAGTCTCATATATAATAGAATCAAAAATAAAAACCAAATTATAGATATTTCATAAAAGTTTTATCTTACAAACGAAACAAAAATAGTACATTAATTTTGCTTTGAATTTAACACACACCAACTAGATTTCAACGAATTATGTATTAAATTTATTTTTATTATCGACATCTTACTGTGTTTGAAATTATAAATATACTAAAAAAAAAAGAAAAATTTATAAATTAATATTAAATAACAAATTTTTATATTCAATCAATGCAACCCCACTCTTTGAACAGTTGCTCAATATGTAAAACAAATACTGTACAAGTCTAAGATTTCTTTGGTTTATCTGGTTTTCTGATGAATCTTTTGTGTATTTCACACGAAATTTTTACTATTATATATATTGCAACTACAGCACAAACTAAAACGAACGCAATTATATCTAGCAAGAAATATTGATACGCGGGAACTTTAGTTCCAGGTGCTCGCAAATGTTTAGCTCCTTTGTGTCTTAATACGTATTCTGTCCACCAAACGGCTCGTTCCATCGAAGTTTGAGGCTGATCTGTCAGCAGATTTGACAGTTTTGATATGTTTTCCCGGTAGCTGAAAGTATAATTGTATGAATTATGTCTTAGAATCATTCAATTTCGCTTAATTTTTATTTGTATTTTGAATTAGAACGTATGTACCTTGGGTCTTCGACGACCTTTTTAATCGAATTCACTATAATTTCTTTGGATAGGGTATAAAGATTCATGTCAGTGCCGATTCCGAACTTGACCATCTTCCTCACGTTCAGATCCTGATCTCCCAAGAATGGCATTCCTATTAATGGCACTTTGTGGTGGATCGCTTCTTCCATAGATTGTTGACCTCCTTGTGTGATGAACGCTTTGATGTTCGGATGAGCTGAAATTTCAAATTGACTTAGGTTAGCATTGATTTTTTTGCCAAATGTCAAAATCCGGCATATTAATAGTAGAAAAAGTGAACTGTTGTTATAAAAAAATATTCGAATCATAAATTGCTCTGAAGTTTATAGGAACTATTTGCTTTTTTTTAATCAAAAATTACATTATAAAATCTAATGTACGAATTTGAATTTTTGACGTATTTCGGGTTCATAGTATCCAATACAGGAGCTCTCATGTTTATACGTCTAGTTGAATATTATATTTATTTTCCGTATTATGTTTGAAATATAGTCCACTAGCTGTATTACCCGGCTTTGCTCGGTATTTGTAATATAATTCGTTTAAACATGATTAATCTAATACTAAACATTTTACTAAATTTATTTGAATAGTTATATTTTATATAAATTTATTTGAGTACACATTTGTTTTTTTTTATTAAATTGACTGTCACGAACAAACAAACATATATAGTAAGTCCCTTATAAAAAATATATATATACGCTCCCTAGGGCTCCACCCTTGGTGTCTGCGCCCCCTAGGGCTCCACCCGGGAACTTCGAATCCTTTGAATTGGAATAAGAGATAAGGGATATAAAAAATGACCGCTTACACGAAAACCATGTGAAACGTATAAGAGGTTAGTAAAAAAAATGAATTATTTGTTCGATGACGTCATGGATTTCTACGAACGAAGGATGCATACATACATACATACATACATATATACAATTTCCAAATTATGTATTAGATTCTTGCTCAATTTATTAACATTTATATTTTTTCAACTTTATCACATTGTAATGAATAGAATATTTTAGTTTAAGTATCTGTTTTTATGAGACAAATTTTTCAAAATTAAGATCAATTTCGATACTTTATGACTCAATTTACGATTAAAATATATTAAAAAAATCCATTGTGAATTCCCACATATGTACATATGTACATACATACATACATATAATATACAGTAAAATGATAAAATATGTACTGTCAAAATGAATAAAAACATACATTTTGACAAACTTTTGGAATTTTTTTATATATTCTATCATATTTATAGAATAAATTTACATTCAAAATACTGTTTTTATTATGTTACTGATATGAATATCTTAAAAAAATTATTAAATGTGCCTTCGACACAAGGCTGCCATAATTCTCAAAATACCAACCTGGAATTTTTAGAATAGAATGATTGAAGGTGGAATAGAAAATGTCATGATTTCAATTACAACCGCAAACTTGCAGATTTATTTAAATATTCTTAGTTCAAAAGTTAAGTTAAGACTTTTTGCATTTTCATTTTTGGTATCATAGAAAAAAAAGTAGACAGTAGAAGTGCTAGTATGTACTGAGAGAATATAATAACGTAAGATATAGATGAGAGTTGCTCAAATGTGTGTGATGATTTTGGCGCCCCTAGATTTTGAAGCCCGGGAACGTCACTCCCTGCGCACGGCTTTTTTATACGATTAAGCAATTGCAAGTGAATTGATTACAAGGATGAGGATTCTCATATTTGCCTGTTTTTCGTTAGTTGTTTTTGTCTGACTAATAAGCTGCTAGATAGAATACTGAGACAACTGACTCAGGGGATATATGTAGATCTATATATGTACTTATGTATGTATAAACCGGAACGTTTCCCGGTCTATGGCTATGGCAGCCCTTCTTCAACATCACATTTTATAATAAAAAAATTGCTATCGCTTTAAACACACTCAGCATAATAATAAAATACATGCGTTAAAAACATCTGACACGCATTTTTTAAACGGATCAATATTTTTGTGCTCAAAATTTTCTACACAAAGTATATTAAAGTTTTTGTTTTCATAATGATTTCATTAATCTTTTAAATTAAAAATGTATACATTTTTTATTACCTAAAACATCCTGTTGCGGCAGCCATTTCGAGATGTGCACATTAGCAGGTTTTCCCGGAAGCGTTTCATTTTCCCATTTCCACAGCACGGTGTACGGCAATTCCTTGAACGCCTCTAAGAACGCATTAATTTTCACCTGCGACAATTGAGCAGACTTCACATTCGAACCGAGACTCAAATACACCACGCCGTTTTTAGCATCGTCCAATATTTTCTGCAGGTCCTGAAAAAAATCAAAAACGAAAAGAATATTAATAAAATTCGTGAATTCCACGTCATTCAACACTTACACATCACGCTTTGGAGATTATGGAAACTGATTCAGTCGAGGGGGATGCAAAACTTACTAGTGGTAGCATTTTACTGGGTCTAATGTGCATTGCATGCAATTGAATAATAGCTGCAGGAAGGTATGGCCTATCGCCGTCTAGTAAAGGATGCTCGTTCAAAAATAGCATATGAGCACTATTCTCAATATCGTACACGGATCGAACATCCGGTCCGAAATATTTCTTGGCTAAGCGATCGCAATAGGGCAACCAAGTCGATGAGTATACGTGAGAGTAGAATAGATCCATGACCATCATATTAAAACGTTCCCAAAAGCCTAGTTGGCTAATTTCCATAACTTTGGCAGTGTTTAAGATCGAATCAGGTGGATTTCCAAAGGTTCGGAAGTTTCTAGGGACTCCCGGTAGGGACGAAATGAGAATGAGGCTGCAGTTAAAGATATCCTTCAAAGGAAACAGAGGGAGGGCCAAAGCTGCCAAGAAACACAGTTCAAACTTTTGATCCGGATTTTTCATCAGGCTTTGAACACTCTGCGATGCCAACTGCAATTCATAAATACGACCCATAGTTTCACTGAAGTGTGGGTTTGGAATATCTGTACACGTCTTCAGCTCTTCTTGCCATTGTAGGTAGCATTGGTGCAAGTCGATCTGGGTCAGGTTTGGGTATTCTTCTTTTGTGTAGTTCAAGGGATGCGTCGTCAGAATTGTCACATTGTGTCCATTTTTGGATAAGGTTTCCATGAGTGGATGATATACGCTCTCATGGTCTCTATTGGGTATCGGTAGTGATGCTAGTATGTTTACACATGTTGCTGTTTTTAAAACGAGCACTAAAACGATGCTGATTGAAAGATACATAATTGACACGACCGAAGAAGTTGTCGAACTGATTGTTAAATATTGATGCTAGTAGATTTCATTTTTGTGACAATACTGACTAAATGTGCAGTTGAGGTTACACACTTTCGATATATTACATATACATATATTGTGGAATTTATTCTTGGGAAGGTGACTAAGCTGATAGATGTATACATATTTTAAAAATAACTCATTGTAGGTCTTACTTTGATGATTTAAAAAAGTCCGTATGAGCATTTTAAAATTCAAAAGATTCATCATATACCTATACATATATTCAAAATAAGTATAAAACAGTACTCAGATGATGCGTGGGTCAATCGCATGATCGTCAATGGTGTAAAATAATAATTTAATATTAAAAAATCTGAGGAGATTATTAATTTTAATGTTTTAAGATAAAAATAAATAAATCATACTTCTCAATTGAGCAAATGATTTATCACTCGAATAACTAAGTTTAATGAACGTTATAAAGTAATAAGTTACCAAAGTAAACACATAATATCCCAGGAAAAAAACATGTTAAAAAAGTGTATTTTTTAGCTTTATAATTTGCTATATATTTGATTTAAAGTATTTTAAAGCAATATAAATTAAAATCAATAGAAAGAACATTCGTTTGTCGATTTCAATGCATAATTTTGGCACAGTAATATTAGATATTGAGTTGAAGTCTGAAAAAGTAATGTCATAAACAAATATCATAATCGAATTCAAATTTATTGGGTAAAATTTAAAAAACATTGATTCTTCTCCGGTAATTTGTCGCTTAGTGTAATGATTACTTTTAAAGGTAATGAAAATCGGTTTTATGTTCATTTTGAAACTAAAACGGTAAGGTTAATTTTAGTTTATTTTAATTAAGTTCAAATTTATAATAATAAATATTGAACGTACTCGATATTTACAAATTTTAATATCATATTATAGATGGGTTCGAAAAATTTTCAGTCAAGTCAATTAAATATATTATTATATATTTAATAATATGATATTAAAATTTGTAAATATCGAGTACGTTCAATATTTATTATTATAAATTTGAACTTAATTAAAATAAACTAAAATTAACCTTACCGTTTTAGTTTCAAAATGAACATAAAACCGATTATCATTACCTTTAAAAGTAATCATTACACTAAGCGACAAATTACCGGAGAAGAATCAATGTTTTTTAAATTTTACCCAATAAATTTGAATTCGATTATGATATTTGTTTATGACATTACTTTTTCAGACTTCAACTCAATATCTAATATTACTGTGCCAAAATTATGCATTGAAATCGACAAACGAATGTTCTTTCTATTGATTTTAATTTATATTGCTTTAAAATACTTTAAATCAAATAAATGTTTTAGCTATTATTTTTGAACGTAATCAATTGAATTTTTAATATTGGATGTATTTATCTACAAATAAATTTCAGTATCCGAAAACCTACTAACAAAATAAACATAAAATATATTTATATATTTGTGTTCAAAGTTGACGACAAGCATTTGTAATATATTTTTAGGCTATCTAAATATTTCTTGATTGTGGCAACACCAGTTTGCTTATCTGACAACAATTCAACTACATCAATTAGTACACGCATTAAACTCAATTAAAGAACTTGTCACCAGAACTGTAATATTACAAACAAGAATACTTACAACAGGCAATGGTTTATGAGGCTTAATGTGCATTCCATACAAGAAAATAATTCCAGGAACGGTGGGCCTTATACCACCTAAAATGGGATGATCATTTAAGAACAGCATATCAGCACTCTTTTCAATTTCGCCCACTGATCTGTAATCTTCTCCGAAATGCTTTCTGACCAAACTATCGCAGCTCCACACAAATGCAGAGCGATAGAAGATCATAGTTCCGACATATATCAAACTGATATGGACACGCTGCCAGAAGTTCAAATCGTCCAAGTAAGGAGATAGCATAGGTGGGTACAAAGTTGGATCGGTAGGACTTCCGAATGCTTTATAATTGCTTATAGATCCAGCTTGTGAAGATATGAGGATCAGACTACAGTTGAAACGATCCTTGAAGGCGAACATTGCTGGAGTGATTGCTGCTATGAAGCATAGATCGAACTGGTGCTTGGGATTCTTGATCAGATCCTGCATTTCAGGTAGTCCCAATTCGTCGTCTAAGATTTCGTCAACGACTCTCTTGCCTTTCATAATTATCAAGAAGTTTCCCCACGTGCTGCTCTCTTTAATACCGGCCATGTTCAGCTCAGTCCATTTTGGGTACGACACCTCGTGCAAGTCTATCTGCCTCAAGTTTGGGTATTCTTCTTGTTTGTATTTGGCTGGATGGGTTGTGGCTATCACTAATTCGTGTCCTCGTTTGGCCAAAGCCTCCATTAAGGGTCTGTAACTGTTCTGGTGACTCACACTAGGCATTGGGAATATACCTAATATTCTAGCACTATTAACCGTGTTGATAATTAATAAAAATTGACACAAAATCTGATTTAATTTCGCCATCATGTGAACTCGTTTGATGTTTTGAGTAAACTGTTTATGAATCGTTCTCGCAAGAGTAAAATTATCTTTAATTGTAACCGTTTATCTCGACAAACATGATAAAAAAATGAGAGTATGAACCGATGAACGTCATATCACTTAGTAGGTATATTTTTTTCATTTGATTTTTATCAATTCGCAACAAAGTACAATATTTTGATTAGAACTCTGTAGGAAAGTGATCATCTTAACGGGTCTAAGTAAGTTGAACCGTTAACAAGTCTAATTATTTTATCAATACTATTCGTTATTTAACAAATATAAATCATTTATCACACTTAAATGATATTTGGAATACACACATATCATTCTGAGTCAATAGGCATCAAATATATAGACGGTTTAAATAATGACCTTTGAACTTAATCACTTCCATATACAGATCAAAAATGGATCATCTTCAATTTCATTTTCAAACGTCAAGATTGAGAGGTTATTTAATATAAGCCTATAAAATCATTAATACTTATTATGAATATTTTTCCGAGTGTTTAAAGTTTCGAATAGTGTATCAAACTAGGCAATATAGAGAATATTATTATTTTCAAAAACGGACTGTCAAAATATGCAGTAATCGATATATTTTATAAAAAATATACAAAGTATGAACTTGCATCGCAATATTGAAAATTTTCCGGATAATTGATCATGGTCAAGATTATGCCATTGATATGTGTAGGTATGTATGTATGTTTGTAGGTCAACATAATGTCAATGCCATCAACATCTGTTGCAGTGCACTCGGAATACAATTACTATAATAAAATATTGAATTTCAAGTGAATTCACATCGGTTTTACATATTTGAATCAACTTCAAAGCAAATCTTGCTGTCGAACAATGTCAGTAATGAAATACTTATGTGATACTTAATATACATTACATTACAAATACGTACATATGTATAGAAAATTATTTAAAATGACTATCGATATTTTTATTTTATAAAACGTCAGTGTCATTTAGATTAAATCACCGCTCGCCATGATTGTATCCAAGTGGAATCAATATTTAAAGATTATCATGTTTAAAACTTTATTTGATCAATAAAGATAAATAACTCGTCAATTAGATTGTACTATGTAATGTATTTTAAAATGTCATATGCACTTATATATTGCAAGCCGAATTGTATTTGATTCGAACGAGTGATTACTACTATGTACTTAGAATTTTATCTATAATATGCTTGATCAATTTTTATGTTCAAATTTATAAATATTATATCATTCTCACCATCTATTATTTACTGCAATACAACTTGTTAATAAATGAAGCCCAACAGCTGAAGCTATTTTTTTTTTAAATCATTTCAAATACTAGTTATTTACATTTAAATGAAAAAATATAGATACAGTAAAAAGCCGAATTGTAATGCTACCTTTTCTATAAATAGTAAACATAGTTAAAGAATATTTTAAATTAATTATAATTTAATATACCGTAAATTCATTTCGGTTTCCCCATATGTGCTATACGTAATTGAAATACGTATATACATATATTATGCTAAAGATATTAAGTTCAGATAAAAATATTTGACATATTGCACGACAATCTAGATTTATTTGACTGTTCGATTTGTGATTAGGTTGGTTAAATCAAGTTTTGACAACGTTAATGATGTATTTAAGACATGTATATCTCTTTTGAATGTTTTTGATTGATAAGCATGTTCATAATATCTTAACAATGAATATTAACTTACTGTTGGAAGCGGTTTATTAGGTACAATGTGGATGCTACCCAAATAGACAACTGAAGGAGCGATGGGTCTCATTTCACCCAGTAAAGGTTCACTGTTTAAAAATAGCATATCAGCATCATGAGTGATTTCATCGATCGGTCTGGTACTCGGTCCGAAGAGTTCCTTCGCTTTTGAGTCAAACATTGGCAAACTTTCAAAGTAGAACACATATTTGTATAATAAGTGGAGGTACACTGCTGTAATTCTTTGGAAGAAGTCAAGTTCGCCTATAAATGGCCAGAGAATATCCGGATATAGGATTGGGTGTGTCGGACTTCCGAATGCTTCATGATGTTGAATGTTGCCTCCTAGTGACGAGAATAGTATGAGGTTGCAGTTGAAACGATCCTTGATGGGATACATTAGAGGAAGTAAGGCTTCTACGAAGCAAAGATCGAACTTTTCCGTTGGATCGTTTAGTAGTTGCTTCATTCCAGGTGTTTCGAGCTGGCGCTCTGCGATTTTCCCCATTATTATGAAGAAATCACTCAATATTTTTTTTATAGAAGGGTTTTCTTCTTTCAAATCAACGAAATTGTAGAACTTGTTCCATTCTGCATATGAAACATTGTGAACGTCTATTTGGGTGAGGTTTGGAACATTTTGATAAACTGTGGGATCTGTAGTCATCGTGACTACATGATGTCCTCTAATTGCTAAAGTTTGCATCAAAGATCTAAATACGACTTGATGGCTAATGCAAGGTGTAGGAAAGATTCCTAGAATTCTAGCACTATTAACAGTATAGATACAACACAAAATATAAATTAGACGAATAGACGACATTTTAGAACAAATTCACGCGAATGACACAACACGAATGACACCCAAAGAATAATTTAGTTTTAATGACAACTTCGACAGCTGTAATTGCTTACGATTAGGAATACTCACATTTGGAAGGGGCTTATTGGGTTTAATGTGCAGGCTGCCTAAGAAAACAACAGCAGGAGTAATCGGTCTGATTCCACCAAATATTGGATGGGCGTTCAAAAACAACATATCAGCTTCGTTTAAAATTTCACTGACTGGTCTAGTGCCTTCTCCGAAGATCTTTTTCATTCCCTCGTCTATCATAGGAAACACTTCCGTGCTATAAACGTACCTGTAGTATGCGTCGTAAGACACAACATACAACCTCTGCCAAAAGTTGAGATCATCCAAGTAAGGAGAGACAGTGTCCGGATACAAGACCGGATTAGAAGGACTTCCGAATGCGTCAAAGTGCTGACACTTTCCGGAAAAGGAAGACATGAGGATCAAGCTGCAGTTGAAGCGGTCTTTTATTGGGTTGACGTGTGGTGCCAGCACTTCAAAGAAGCATACGTCGAACTTGATCTTTGGATCATTCATGATCTCTTGCATTGCTGGTGTTTTGATTTGACTCTCGACCACCGACAGCATCACTCGATTGTACTTTCGGACGACGTGTAGTTTGGAAGGGATTTCTTCTCTGATCTTGACGAAGTTGAAATGCTCGTCCCAAATTTTGTAGCTGACATCGTGCACGTCTATTTGGGTCAATGTGGGTATTTTTTCTTTGTATTTGACTGGGTCGGTTGTCATTGTGACTACGTGGTGTCCTTTCTTCGCCAAGCCCTCCATCAAGGCTCTGAACACAACTTGATGACTGATGACAGGTGTTGGAAAAACTCCGAGGATTCTGGCTCCATCAGCAAGTCCAAAGCAGCAGCAAAAGAGTGCTAATAGTCGACACGGTAACATTGCGCGTTGTAATCAGACATTTAATACAATACGAATGATGTTTTTTTTTGTGTCGATTCAGTAAACTGTGTTGGAAAATTTATCTTGCATACATATACATATGTATGCAAGATACATACATACATGTATGTGCAGTTAATTATCTCGAGTGTGTGCAAGTATTGTCGAATGAAAAATATGGTGTAATCTTTCCTTATCAATAACTTATGCATGTAGCATGTAACTGTTTCGATAGTTATGAGATATTATATATCATGTATTTTATTAGCCTGTTGACCGTCTTATAAAAGATGATTGATGTATTCATTGAAAAAAAGTTGATATTGTAGTTTTTTTTATAATAAATACATATGTATATGTATGTACTTGTATATGCAATTAATTAATTAATCCATTCAAATGCTCAAGAAAAAACTTTTTTTAATTTTAACTAAGTTTTTGGTTAGAAACTTCAAATTGAAATGTTAACATTTATGAACTTATTCGAATTTGGTCAGTTTATTTATCAGATTGGTCAGTTAATAATTTTGATGGTATGCCTTATTGATTTATTGTAGATATCAAATATATGAAATTTGAGTTTACGGACGATGAATTGTTCCGATAAATTGTCAAAATAATTTGTAAGCAGTTTTTTTCGGGTTAAATACATAGTATAAATCATAATCTTCAATTACACATATACGATTGTACTTAATAATAAAAATATTCGTAAGATACTAAATTTATAAGGTGAAAACACGCAGTTTGTAATGCAGATTGATGGACAAATAAATATTATATATTATAAGCCAATTTAAATTATTTTATATAAGACAGCATTCCGTAGGCGACATTTTCAAATAAAAAAATAATGAGATATATTGTATGTTGCTAGTTAAATAATTTAAATTTATAACGTGTAATTATTTTGGCGCGTTTTGACGTAACCATAAATACACACTTCTATTAAATTAAATATTGATACATTGTTATTAATTCAGAATGGTACAAAAACTTTCAGAGATCAGTTATTAAAATCCCATAGCTATGTTCAAAACCTTTCGTATCATAAATTAAAATTAAAATTGTATATTTTGCAACTAATAAAGCGCCTAGAATTGATAAATATTTAATATAAATACGACAAATTTTCATTTATAAAACAATCAAATCGGGAAATACTCATTCAATATTTAACATTTGAAGCAACACGAAAATATCATCAAGAACTTTTTTTGTAATGTAATTGCACATTAAAACTTAATCAACATTGTACGTGCAACGACAATGTTAATGATAATGATTTTCAACATCTTGATGCAAAATGTGTCAATGCGATAAGATAAACTATTTATGTACATATACTCGAGTTTATATATGCACGTAAATAAACAAACAATCATCCATCAATTACTTGTAAGTGATTGTAGAATTTTGTTTGGGAAATATGTACGTACTGCCATTTGAATAATTCTCGGAACTATTGTCCTAATTTCGATCAAATGCGATTGAACATTAAAAAACAACGTAAATATTAGTTTATCGTGTGATGTTTTCCAAAAATTGATTTAGGGATGAATCAAATAATGAAATCCACGACAAACCTGTATTGAATATTGCATAAGAATTGATACAGACTCTGCCAAAAGTTCAAATAACCAAATGATTTGAGGGTTTTAGAATGTACCGAAGTATTGGAGATCTATAGTAATGGAAGATATGACGATAATGTAGCAGTTGATATTATCTTTAGCAGGAAATATTGGAAGCAGTAAAACTTTGAAGAAGAACAAAATTAGAAATTGCATAGTATAATATATGTTTTGAGCTGAACTCTTCTAACTGTCTTGAAGATTTTTTGATTATTCGATATTTAAAAAAAATATACATATAACAAGACTTAAGTCATTATTTCATTTCTGCTGTAAAACATTACACAAATACTTTTATATAAATTTGTTTTAAACATACAAAGAATCGTTTCTTTGCATACAACTGAATCGATAGTCATTGACACTACATCAGTGCTACTCAAACTATGGTCCGCGGCCCATTACTGGTCCGTGGACAGGCGGTAGCCGGTCCGCGGAGGAAGACGCAATTAAAAAAATAAAACAATAGCTTATGTCAGAACTATTTCAAAATATAGACTGGGTGGCCAAACTATCTTATTTGACAGATATTTTTTGCATATTGAATGACCTAAACTTATCCATGCAAGGAAAAATGTCATCTTGTTTCACAATGGCAGAAAATACAGATGGGTTTAAACGAAAACTAAAAACATGGAAGATTCGTATTTCAAAAGATTGCTTTGACATGTTTCACAATTTGACTGATATTATTTACGAAGGAGGAGAGGAGTTTAATATGACGTCTTTGCGCGATATAATCAGTTGTAATTTGACAAATTTATCAGACCGATTCGATTTCAATTTTCCACCAGATGACGATCCACGAAAGGGAAAAGGATGGATATGAAATCTATTTTTGCCATGGAATTATGATGTGTCACCTGATTTGAAAGATAAACTAATTGATTTGACTGCAAATCAAGAATTAAAATAATGTTTTGAAACAACAACTTCACTTGCAGGCTTTTGGATCAAATTAAAAGTAGACTTCCCATATATTTATGAACTTGCAGTGAAAACTCTTTTACAATTTGCATCAAATTACCTTTGCGAGACTGGTTTATCAACCATGAGTATACATAATTAAAACAAAACATAGTAATAGTGTGGATATTTATGATCCATTACGTGTGGCATTGTCTTCGATTAAACCACGACTAGATAAGTTGTCTAATAACAAACAAGCTCATATGTATGTCTCATTATTTTCGTATTTTCATTTTTTATCTTTGTATAACTATATACATATTGTACTTCTTTGAAATTCAATAAAATAAATTTTACTGCTTAGATTTTATTTTATTTTATTTGTTTAGAAGTTTTCAACCATATACATACATATTTAACCTTTTTATTTTAAAATATGATGCTGGTCCGTGAGAATTACTGAAAAATATATACTGGTCCGCCAGCTGAAAAAGTTTGAGTAGCACTGCACTACATATATATGTAGTGTATAAGAAATTCAAACATAAAATGTCCTTTCAAAAAATTTGAAGGATTTTCGGATCATAAGAAATCCCCAATTTCATCTGCGACGTACATAGAAAAAGTAATGAGAATTTTATAAAAACATGTAGCGATGTTGTATTATGTTTAAGTCATATCAAAACAAAAGGAGATGAACCAACGATATCTTTATGAGATTTTATAATAAACCATGTCGTGAGTTTATTGTCGGTGAGTATACTAGTGAGATTATAATTTCGCTGACCCAAGCAGTGAGCACGGATAGAATTACGAATTCACTTCTCAATGAATTTGTAATTCGAATAACAACGTACTACTAACACTAACAACCTGATTTTATATAAAATAAAACCAACCCTAACTCAACCTAACCTAACCTAACCTTAAATAAATAAAAACAACTAGCTTAACCTAACCATACATAAATAAGCGTTGGCTGCCAAGATATTATGATGTGTTTGCTTCCGCAACCAGTTCCACACACGTGGTATAAAAAAAAACAAATCCAAACAGATACCCAGTGAAAATGTAACTTGTCATGATTTCACTGAATCATGAGTGACATTTTAATTTCATTGCTGTTATAATGTAATTTCACTGTCACAAATATGTACATATGTACAAGGAAGGCATCATCTTGATATTATAATGAAACTGCTTTCAGTCGATAGTTTTAAATTACAAAATAAATCTGCTACTTACATTAGGAAGAGGCTTATTCGGCATAATGTGCATGCTGCCCATATAAATAATATTTGGAACAACTGGTCTAATTTCTCCCAAAATTGGATGAACGTTCATGAACAACATATCAGCATCCCGTGTGATTTCATCGACTGATCTGGTATTCATTCCAAAGATTTTTTTGGCAGATGCGTCAAACAATGAAACCAATTCAATATAATAGATATATATGTACTTTAAATCGTAGAAAATTGCGTATAGCCTTTGCCAAAAGTCTAAATCTCCAAATTGTTTTGATGCAACGTCAGGATACAGAATCGGATTCGAAGGATTTCCAAACGCATCGAAGATTTGAACAAGCACACCGAATGACGATATGAGGATCATGCTACAGTTGAAGTGATCTTTTAATGGAAAGACTGCAGGTAAAAGTATTTCGAAAAAGCACAAATCAATTTTTTCCTCCGGATCGTGGATTAAGCATTGCATGGCAGGGGTTTTGAGCTGATTTTCACCAATCATTATCAGTGTCTTGAAAAATTCTTTGTACAATTTGTACATTATAGGATTATTGTTTTTTAATCTGAATCTAAGGTAGTTCTCATTCCATGTTTTGTATGAGACATCGCCTACGTCTATTTCTGTCAGTGTTGGAATCCTTTCTTCGTATGCAACTGGATTAGTGGTCATCGAAACTACGTGATGTCCTCGTTTGGCCAAAGTTGACATCAAAGCCCTAAATACTACTTGATGACTTATGAATGGTGTAGGGAAAATTCCTAGGATTCTGGCACCAGAATAAAAACCCACAGCAAAAAACACAAGGTAAATATAAGGGAACTTAAAAATTTTGAATCGTTTTAATGTGAGAGATTAGAAGCAACTGACATCTTAATACATATTTACACACATATATAGAGTTGTAATAATAACTATGTTGCATTTTGATCTTTGCGATTGAACTTTATACGGACTTAAATAGTATTTCAAGTCTTACGACAGACATTTCAATAAAAAACAAGATGAATTATAGTTTGCATTAAGGAGACAAATGATTGTCATTTTACTACAAATGCATTTACATACTTTTAAAAGTCTTGATCGTAATAAGATAAATGATTTTTTATAATAATATTTTTCTTGTTTTTGAAACTTATGCTGCCTACTGTTTACTATTTTGGCAATGAATAGTTGAATTGATCAATTAACTCTAGGCATATCATCGCCCGTATTTTTGAATCAATAACTTATAAAATTGTTTTAAAATCGTTCACAAAATTGACAAGCCTTCAACCATAAACAAAATGACACGAGTCAGGTTTGTGAAAACATACAAAGTTTATTGAATTGTTTTATAGATTGAGAAAAATAAAATACGCTATCAACGAATTGGCATCAATTGTAGGGGTCATCAACTTTCCACTATACATACATGTTTGTATTTTTAATGATAAATTAGTATGCATTTGATGGCCTTACAAAGTTACGGATATAATTTGAATTATTGCGTGAACGGTATTTTATTATTAGAAACATTATATGTGATGACAAAGTTATGTTGAAATGCCACTGATACATTTCTAGCCGTATTCAAAAGTTATATGCGGAGTTAGTGATGTTGTACTAGTCTAAAGTAGTAATAATAAATAATATATACAGCGAGTCGTCATGTGAGATAAATAATATTAATATTAATCTGCTTTACATTTTAACACGTTTATCAAAACAATATGAGTACTCGCTACTTACTGATGGAAGAGGTTTGTTAGGTCTAATGTGCATATTTCCCAGGTAAATAATTCCAGGAACAGTGGGTTTGATCGATCCGAGAAGTGGTGACTCGTTTAAAAACATCATATCGGCATCTTTTCGAATTTCATCCACAGGTCTGCAGTTTTCGCCAAAGATTCTTCTCGCATAAAAATCAATCATTGGTAACCATATCATACTATAACGGTATCTGTAGTTGAGGTCATGGATCACCGAATTCAACCTGTTCCAAAAGGTTAAGTCGCCCATGTACGAAGTGAGAAAATCCGGATAGAGAATCGGATTGGAAGGATTTCCGAAAGCCTCGAAATCTTGCAGTCCTGCTGTCATGGAAGATATGAGGATCATGCTGCAGTTGAAATGGTCCTTGATTGGAAAAGCCGTCGGAACAAAAACTTCGAACAAACACAAGTCGAATTTTTCAGACGGATCGTTCAGTAAACTTTTCATCGCAGACGTTTTCATTTGAATTTCCAACAAATCAGCCACGAATGTGATGTATTCTTGATATACAGAGATGCCTTTTGTTTTCTTCTCTTTTACGTCAACCAATTTGAATTCTTTATTGAATTTCTCGTAAGATATATCGTGAACGTCTATCTGTGTCAGGTTTGGTATTTTTTCCTCATATTTGACTGGGTCAGTCGTCATGGTGACAACATGATGTCCTCTTCTCGCCAAAGCTTCCATGAAATAACGAAATACGACTTGATGACTTATGGATGGTGTAGGGAAAATTCCTAGGATTCTAGCACCAGAAGAAAAACCCACAGCAAAAAACACAAGGTAAATATAAGATAACGTAAACATTTTGAATCGTTTTAATGTGAGAGATTAGAAGCAACTGACATCTTAACACATATTTACACACATATATAGAGTTGTAATAATTACTATGTTGCATTTTGATCTATTTGATTGTACTTTATACGGACGTAAATAGTATTTCAAGTCTTACGACAGACATTTCAATAAAAAACAAGATGAATTATAGTTTGCATTAAGGAGACAAATGATTCTCATTTTACTACAAATGCATTTACATACTTTTAAAAGTCTTGATCGTAATAAGATAAATGATTTTTTATAATAATATTTTTCTAGTTTTGAAAACTTGTGCTGCCTACTGTTTACTATTTTGGCAATGAATAGTTGAATTGCTCAATTAACTCTAGGCATATCATCGCCCGTATTTTTGAATCAATAACTTATAAAATTGTTTTAAAATCGTTCACAAAATTGACAAGCCTTCAACCATAAACAAAATGACACGAGTCAGGTTTGTGAAAACATACAAAGTTTATTGAATTGTTTTATAGATTGAGAAAAATAAAATACGCTATCAACGAATTGGCATCAATTGTAGGGGTCATCAACTTTCCACTATACATACATGTTTGTATTTTTAATGATAAATTAGTATGCATTTGATGGCCTTACAAATTACGGATATAATTTGAATTATTGCGTGGACGGTATTTTATTATTAGAAACATTATATGTGATGACAAAGTTATGTTGAAATGCCACTGATAATTTCTAGCCGTATTCAAAAATTATATGCGGAGTTAGTGATGTTGTACTAGTCTAAAGTAGTAATAATAAATAATATATACGCCGAGTCGTCATGTGAGATAAATAATATTAATATTAAGCTGCTTTACATTTTAACACGTGTATCAAAACAATATGAGTACTCGCTACGTACTGATGGAAGAGGTTTGTTAGGCCTAATGTGCATATTTCCCAGGTAAATAATTCCAGGAACAGTGGGTTTGATCGATCCGAGAAGTGGTGACTCGTTTAAAAACATCATATCGGCATCTTTTCGAATTTCATCCACAGGTCTGCAGTTTTCGCCAAAGATTCTTCTCGCATAAAAATCAATCATTGGTAACCATATCATACTATAACGGTATCTGTAGTTGAGGTCATGGATCACCAAATTCAACCTGTTCCAAAAGCTTAAGTCGCCCGTGTACGGAGACATCATGTTGTCATGGTGACAACAAGATGTCCTCTTCTCGCCAAAGCTTCCATGAAAGAACGAAATACGACTTGATGACTTATCGAAGGCGTGGGAAATATTCCGAGGATTCTTGCTCCATTTGAAAGCCCTATAATACAGCACACAAGATAGATAAAACGACACGGAAACATTTTGAGAACGTTTTCGGACTGGTTGTAACACGCGAGTGATGATTTTAGCATTGGATTTATAATTTATTTATAAATTGATACGATTTATATCAAATAGATAATAATGTCATGGTTATGAAATTAGTGTTGAAATAATTACGCGATCATTTATATTATAATATAATTTTTAGTAGTTTAGATCAGCTTTTCTCAACCTGGGTCAACATGGCCCCCCTTGGAGGTCCAAACTCTCTCAGGAGAGAGGGTTTGGACCTTCTATTACATACAAAACTTCGTTGGTTATTGAGGGGTAATTGTCTTAATCGTGTTGTTATACTTTGGAACAGTATTGTGTTATTTATGAATGACAACCAATTTTGGGAAAATATGGTTGGTACAATACGCGATACATTTTATTTATCAGATAGATATATTTAAGAAATTTAATTTTTAAACGAACAAGGAAAATGTTGTAATCTGATTGATTGAAAATATAATAAACATGGCAGCTAAATATGGGGTCAATTATTAATGTTAGTAACTTGCCATTTATTTTAGTAAAAACTAAAAAAAATGGCAGTAACTTTTTTATATATAAATTAATCAATTAATAAAGTCTGTGAATATTTTTAATAGGCTCTTCAGAATGTCCGTTTTGTAGCATGAGAAAATCACGTGTTTTAATTTGAAAAAAAGTTTCTTTGTATTTAATAACACAATAGAACTTCATCGTATTAAATGACGATCCAACTGACAAAATAAACATTGTATATAATTACTGAATAAAAATTATAATACCTGATATATTTAAAATTATTTAAAGTTATTCATCAATTAATTACAGCCCGTAATTTTCGACGATTCAAAGCAAATATATCATTGTTTTGATAATATTATTTGTTTTTATCATGAAATTAAACGTTTAAATTTGAACTATAGACTAAAAATACTAATAATATAATGGAAAAGTGTCACGTAAAAAAACTGATTTTACCATAACTAGTTAACGTACAATAATTCACTTTAATCAATATATGCATACGTAAATCAATTTCAAGGCTTTTAGAAGTTATTCGTATGACGTTAAACGATTTTAAACAATAGTCAGTAAAATTCTAAAATAATAGAAAAAGCATAAAAACTCGTTGTCAAAGTGTCAAGTTAATGATATATGAAACTATCATCCATTGCAGGTCAATGTGTAATGACTTTTAGACAGCTCCTACTTAGAATTTTATTTTTTACTTATCGGTTTCCCTGATAGGTCTTTGACATAAATTTAATATAAAAAAAAAATAGCTCTGATCATAAGATATGGTTTTTTATCTATTTGAAATTAAGTAACACGTATAAATTAAAAGTAACACGTCAGGTATTCAAAAATTTCGAATTATATCAAAGAGAATAAAAAAATAAGGATACTCACACATGAAAGAGGTTTTTTATGTTTCATATGAAGATTTCCCGTATAAACAATCCCAAAAAGGGTAAGTCGAATTCTCCTTGGCAATATTTGCACATTAAAAACAACATATCTGCGTTTGCTCTAATTTCATCCATAGGTCTGGAATTTTCATCAACGATGTTCCTCGCGTCTGCATTTATTATAAGAACCCATTTCATTTAGTAGCGATATATATGGCTTAGATCGTGAAACATCAAATGAAGCCTTTGCCAAAAATTGAGCTCTCAAAATAACGGTGTCAAGTAATCAAGGCATAAAGTGGGATGTGCAGAGCTTCCGAATGTGTCAAAATCTTGAATACTTTCGGTCAATGATGATATTACTGACCCTGATTGGTAAACGCGATTGGAATCAAAGCTTTAAATAAACACAAGTAGAACTTTTCAGACGGATCGTTTCATTTCAGGTGTGTTCAATTGAAATTCTTCCACTTATATTTACTTTATCTATGTACGTAGTAACAATAGATTAAGTTTTATGCGAAAATTCGAACTCGAGATTTTGATTGATTCGAACTCAGAATCCATTACTGATCAAGTTTTCATGATCTAGAAAAAATGTGTGTGTGTGTGTATTTTGGGGATTTTTTGAACACCATTAGTCCTATCGAACTAAAACTTAGTATCAGTTACTGAAATTCTTACCGATACGACGTAATTTTTTTTAAATTTTTAAATTGACCGGAAATGGTACCTCCCCTTATAGGTATCCTCTTTTTTTAAGTTTTTGAATTAAATTAACACCCAAACAACTGATTCGGATTGAAATTTTATAAATATAATATAAATAATAATTATTATACATAACTCTATATTTTTTAAATATTTTTATCTGAACCGGAAGTAGTACTTTTACTCTAGAGAATCGAGGTTTTTTATGTTTTTCTCAGAAACCTTTCAGTGTATTGAACTGAAATTTCATAGCTACAAGTTTAAGCTTCATACCAAGTTATGTATAAAATTTGGTAAGCATCTCTCAACTTAAAGTGGCAGTGAACTTTTGTTTTATTTTTCTTCGACTATTTTTTTCGACACCGTAAACATCTGTGCTCGTCACAAAAATATTCAAGTATAATTCTTGTATCAATGTGATGAAAATAAAAAAAAAATACTAAATTAAACCGGGATTTTTTCCTATTCAAAAGGTCAAAAATGTTGTGCCCACCACTCTATCCACACCCCTAAACGTATCAAGCTGAAAATTTATATTTGTTTTTTTTTTATGTGCTAACTAAGAGCTGATAAGGGTTTGGTCAGAATTCGTAGACCGGAAGCAGTATGTTTTTTTAAAACAATTTCATTATTTTATTTTGACCTTTTAAATTATTTTAATCTTTTTGTTATTTATTGTGTATAATACTGATAGTGATATTAATTAATAAAAAAAAATTGAACGAAATCCGACAACCGGAAGTAGAACTTTTTTATACATTTTTTGAAATATATCTATCGTATCCGCAAAGTTGAAAACTTTATTTAATTTCTCGTATGATATATACATACATACGAGTATATCGTTTACGTCTATTTATGGACAGGTTTGGTATTTATTCATCAGACCTGACTGGATCGGTTGTTATTGCAATTATGCTATGTCCTCGTCTTGCCGAAGCCTCAAACAAAGAGCTTGGTGATTTATATAACGCGTTGAAAATATACCAAGGATTCTGACTTCATTTGAAAACACCACAGAATACTACAAAAGGTATAAATAAAAAAACGGCAACATTTCGAGAACCGATTCTGAATGGTTGTGCAAAACCAATGATGTTTGAAAAGACAATTTATATTGTCATCGTGTTTTTAAAAAAAATATAGCTGAATTACGTTGGAAAGTGTGCTGGTGAACTTAATTACTTAATTCAATAGACATAATGTGTACAAGTTATTAGAACGGGTTCAAAAAAGGATGTCGAACTAAGATGTACATATGTTTGTACAATCAGTAGGTGCAAAGAATGTCTCTGTTCAATAATAAAAAAATTTATAAGAGTACTTACTGATGGAAGAGGTTTAATAGGTCTGATATGCATGCTTCCCATGTAAACGATTCCAGGAACAGTAGGTCTGATTCCTCCTAAAAGTGGATGTACATTCAAAAACAGCATATCAGCTTCCTTTTGGATTTTATCCACGGATCGAACACTTTCACCAAACATTTTTTTCGCATTATTGTCTAATAGTGGAACCAGTTGAAAATAATACATGAATCTGTATCTGATATCCAAATACGTCAAGTGCAACCTCTGCCAAAAGTCCAAATCACCCAAATACAAAGCGGTGAAATCAGGATACAGAACCGGATTTGAAGGGTTTCCAAACGAGTCGAAATCTTGCAGACTTCCAGACAATGACGATATAAGGATCAAACTGCAGTTGAAACGATCTTTGATTGGATTTATATGAGGAGCCAGAGCTTCAAAGAAACACAAGTCGAATCTTTCTGATGGATCGTTCAGCAGTTTTTGCATCGCTGGAGTATTCATCTGCATCTCAATTATTGAAGACATCACTGTATAGAACAATCTGATTAGTTCTGTAGGTGTTGTATCGCTTTCATGTATTTTGATGAAGTCGAACTTTTTATTCCATTCTGTATAAGAAATTTCTTCAACGTCTATTTTGGTCAGGGTTGGGATCTTTTCTTTGTAGATTTTCGGGTTGGGTGTCATTGTAACAACGTGGTGTCCTCGTTTTGCCAAATTCTCCATCAAAGAACAGAAAACTAATTGATGGCTTATAGATGGTGTTGGAAAAATGCCGAGTATTCTACTGGAGCTATTCACAGCTCCTAATACACAACATGCGAGAAAAACTATATGAAAACACACCATCGCGAATATTATTCGCATGGAAACTCGAAGGCAAATGACGTGGTAGTACATGAGTAGTTTCCTTTTAAATGGAATTATATTTAACATATGTATTTGTGAATATAGGTGTGTGAGATTATATTATGAGCTAAACTGGTACGTTTAGTCAAGGTTCAAATGGGTACATACATATATTTATATATGTATACATAAATTGATATATTTATATATGTATTATAATTGCCGGTCATTACTATGACATGAGAAACACTTGCGATTATATGCAATTATTTCGTTACAAAAATAAAAATTACTTCCTATACAAAAAACTTAGACAATTATTTTAATCGATCCTATCGAAATTATTTGAATTTAATACTAAAACGCACAAGACTTTTGTTCCACTGTCCTTATAAAGGTTGTTGAGACACTTGAACCGTATTTAACATATAATATATATAAAAACGGACCCAATGCATGTGGGTATGTATGTGGTGGACGCGTTGACAAGTATAGGGATTTGAAAAAAATAAATTTTAGAATATCAGGAGTATACGTTATGCATAGGGATTTGGCGTGACGACCGATCGTGTTGAGGAGACGCGAAGAATTAGAGTAGCGGGGAGGTGGGGGGGTGTAGAGCGTCTGACATGTGCTCCTGATATTATATTGAGCAACTGACTTGGAACGAATGACGGTTGCGCGGGAACGAACACACATATATATGTACATCAACGAAGACACACACACACACATACACATTCATTCATCATATCGACGTGGAAGAACGGTCCATTAATATGCGCGCGCGCCTATAAATTACGTTACACCATATTTATATATAACATACAACTTTATTTTAATACGTGTATCAATTCCTTTCCAAAGCCACCCGTTGAAATCAACAGGCACAACACTAGTTATATATAAAAACGGACGCGATGTATGATCGTGGGTATGTGGCGGACGCGTCAACCAGAATGGAGATTAAAAAAAAAACAAATTCTAGAATTTCATGTGTATATGTTGTGCCTTGAGATATTTAATAAAATAAATACACGCGCACAATCAATCACCGTAAAGTGGTCCGCGTGGACTAAAACGTTTGACCAATTAGAGCAATATTCTGACCAATGGGTGAATTTTGAGCATCCACTTTAGGGATGTGGCGTGACGACTGATCGGGAGTGGGGGAGGGGAATGGAGCGTCTGACATGTGCTGCTGATATTGGGCACCTGACTTGGAATGGGTGACGTCAGCGTCAGACGCGTTGCGCGGGAGCGTACACACATGCACACATCCACGAAGACACACACGAATGCAAATTCATTCATCATTTTCAAAACTGTGTGCTTTTCACTGCTTGACTACGTATATTTAATTATCTAGCGAATACACATGCTGTCCGTACGCGGTTAATGTTCCCGAAAGGAATAACAAGTTGAAATTCGTAACAAGTACATATTTATAATATATGTATAGTCGGCCTAAAAACTAAATGAATGCGACATTATATCCAAGAACATATTATTAGTGAGCAAAATAAAATATAACCTAATCTAAAATTTTAGGTAATACGGACGTACGTAATTGTAATTGTTAGATTAATGTTAATTATTATCTATTTAGTATCAACTCAACAATAACAAGTTCATATATGTATAGTCGGCCTAAAAAAATAATGAATGCTACATTATGTCGAAGAACATAAGTTGTGTACACACTTACTAGACAGTGTAAACTGATTCGAGATTTGACGCTCTTACTGTGAAATATATGTACATAGTTAAGAGTAATAGAGCGTATATCTAATTGGTTCGTAAATTTAGTAAAATAATTGAATCGGAAAAACAAAATATAGCCGTATAATATAATACCTGAAATTATAACAATAATATTGGAATGGTTTCAATATTAAAATACTATTTATAATTTCACTGAATCATGAAACTTAATATTTTAATACCATAATAATAATAATCCTTTGTTGTGACAGCAACAATGCTATCAACTAACCAATTTTTAATATTCATATAAATTGAATGTAATATAAACAAATAAAGGCAACTTACAGACGGGAGAGGCATAGTAGGTTTGATATGTAAGCTTCCCATATAAACAATCCCCGGAACAGCAGGTCTAATTGCTCCGAAAATTGGATGCAGATTTAAAAACAACATATCGACATCTTTTTGGATTTCATCTACAGATCTAATATTTTCACCAAAAACTTTTTTCATCCTTTCATCTAGCAATGGCACCATTTTGAAATAGTACATGTGCCTGTACATGACATCTAAATATGTCAAATGTAACCTCTGCCAAAAGTTTAAATCATCCATATACGGAGACATCATACCAGCATACAGAACCGGATTTGAAGGATTTCCGAGTGCGTCAAAATCTTGCAAGGTTCCCGATAAAGATGATATCAGGATCAAGCTGCAGTTGAAATGATCCTTGATTGGGTTCACATGAGGAGCTACACTTTCGAAGAAACACAAGTCAAACTTTTCTGATGGATCGTTCAGCAACTTTTGCATCTTTGGAGTCTTCATCTGCATCTGTACCATCGAACACATCAGTCTGTAGTATTTTTCCATGAACTTTTTTGGTGATTTGGTTTCTTCGTTTATTTTAACGAAGTCGAACTGCTGCTTCCATACTTTGTATGAAAGTTCGTGTACGTCTATTTGTGTTAGAGTTGGTATTTTTTCTTTATAAATTATTGGGTCGGTTGTCATCGTGACGACGTGATGTCCACGTTTAGCCAAATTCTCCATTAAGGCACTGAAAACTATCTGATGGCTTATAGATGGGGTGGGAAAAATCCCTAGTATTCTGCTAGATCCATTCACAGATCCTACAACACAACACGCGAGAAAAATTAAACGAAAATTAACCATTCTGAATCTTATTCAGTTAGATACTAACGTTTGATTAACGTTTTATTTACCTATATATGTATGTCTGCTTTTTATCTACGTTATATCTATACGTTTTATCAATGATATGGGTGCAAGGTTGGATTTTTTAGTGACCCTAGAGAGTTTTTTCATTAAATCGACACTGTTGTACACAGCCTAGTGATAACAGCTTAAAAAAATTTGTACCATGTGAAATGGCACACGACGATTTTCAAATAAAAAATTATTACACGAAAACAATATAAAAATAAACCATTTTTTTTATAGTGAGCATTGCAGAAAGACTGAGGTATTGCCTAATATTTTAAAGTAAATATATATGAATTAAAACTTTTATTAAAGTTGGGAAATTTGTGATGATAAAAAGATGATATTCATCAAATATTCTGTGTTTTTAAAATGAAACTGCAGAATTTTGCAACGGTGAAACATTGCATGAAACTGAAGAGAATTAAGAGAAGTCAAGAAGCATTCTTCGTTTTGGAAAAATAATAAATATAATTCTGAATAGTGGGTGATGATTTTACAATACTTTATCTAGTAACAATACATGAAGTTTTGTGATCATGTGAAATTTCGAATGAAAGATTTTGGCTGATTCAAAACTCAGAATCGATCCCTGATCACGTTTCCGAGATTTAGAAGAAATGTGTATGTGTATGTAAGAACATAACAAGAACATTTTTTGAACACCTTAGTCCTATAGAACTGAAACTTGATACCTGCCTATATATGTAGGTGTCCTCTTTTTTGATATTTAGATTAAATTATCTCCCAAACCGCTCAATCGTTCAGAATGATTTTTTTATACATGTAATAGAAATTGAAATTTTATGAATTAATTTTTTTACCTCAGCCGGAAGTAGTAATTTTACTGTAGAGAATTGAGGTTTTTTTATGTTTTTTTCAGAAACCTTTCGGTGTGTTAAAATAAAATTTCATATTTAGAGTTTAAGCTTAATACAAAGTTACATATAAAATTTGATGAATACCCATGAACCGAAAGTGGCAGTTTACTCTTTTTCGATTTTTCTTCTACTAATTTTTTAAATATTTTAAATATGTATGTATGCTCTTTACGAGAAAGTTCAAGTAAAATCTATAATCTAATATTAGTAAATTTATACAATAACTACCAGTGCGAAGTATGTATGTACATGTTCATGAAAGGAATAATAAGTTAACATTCATAACAAGTTCATATATGTATGTTTAGTCGGCGTAAAAACTGAATGATTGCGAAATTATATCGAAGAACATATGTTTTATTAATGAGTAAAATAAAATATAGCCTAACCTAACCTAACCTAAAATTTTAAGTAATTTGGATATACGTACGTTGCATTATTGTTAATTATTATCAATTTCGTATCAATTCAACAATAAATTAGTTATTTGAAAACAACCAGTTATATTCTTGAGCATTAAATTCATTGGAAGAACAACGTGAAACTTTGGTCAGCTATCAAACCACATAAATTTCATTCATTTTCACATATTTACTAGTCCACAGCAGCAAGTGTATGCATTTGCGCGTCAGTATATACTTTCTCTGGTAAAAGTATCTGCAAAATCCCAAGCTTTAGTTAAAAATCTAGGCTTTTGTACACACTTATAAGTCAGTGTATACTAATTTGAGATTTGACGCTATTACTGTGAGATATACGAAGTTCATAGTAATAGAGCGTATATCTAATTGGTTCGCAAATTTAGTAAAAGTTTTGAATCGGAAAACCAAAATAAAACCGTACAATATAATACCTGAATTCTCAACAATAATATTGGAAAGGATTCAATAGCAAGATTCTATTTATACACAATCGTTTTCACTGAATCGTGGAACCTAATATTTTAATAACATGATAATAATTCTTTGTTGTGACAGCAACAATGCTTTCAACTAACCAATTATTAATATTCATATAAATTGAATGTAATATAAACAAATAAAAGCAACTTACAGACGGAAGAGGCATTGTAGGTCTAATATGCAAGCTTCCCATATAAACGATCCCAGGAACAGTAGGTCTAATTTCTCCGAAAATTGGATGCACATTTAAAAACAACATATCGACATCTTTTTGGATTTCATCTACGGATCTTATATTTTCACCGAAAACTTTTTTCATCCTTTCGTCTAGCAATGGGACCATTTTGAAATAGTACAAGTATCTGTATACGATATCTAAATATGACAAATGTAACCTCTGCCAAAAGTTTAAATCATCCATATACGGAGACATCATATCAATATACAACACCGGATTTGAAGGATTTCCGAGTGCGTCAAAATCTTGCAAGGTTCCCGTTAAAGATGATATCAGGATCAAGCTGCAGTTGAAATGATCCTTGATTGGGTTCACATGAGGAGCTACACTTTCGAAGAAACACAAGTCGAACCTTTCTGATGGATCGTTCAGCAACTTTTGCATCTTTGGAGTCTTCATCTGCATCTCTACTATGGAACACATCAGTGTGTAGTATTTTTCCATGATATTTGTAGGTGATGTGGCTTCTTCAGTTAATTTGACGAAGTTGAACTGCTGCTTCCAAAATTTGTATGAAATTTGTTGTACGTCTATTTGGTTTAGAGTTGGTATTTTTTCTTTGTATACTATTGGGTTGGGTGTCATCGTGACGACGTGGTGTCCTCGTTTTGCCAAATTCTCCATTAAAGCACTGAAAACTATCTGATGGCTTATAGATGGGGTGGGAAATATCCCAAGTATTCTGCTGGATCCATTCACAGATCCTACAACACAACACGCGAGAAATATGAATCGAAAATTGACCATTCCGAATCTTAATCAGTTAGATACTAACGTTTGATTAACGTTTTATTTACCTATATATGTATGTCTGTTTTTTTATCTACGTTATATCTATACGTTTTATCAATGATATGGGTGCAAGGTTGGATTTTTTAGTGACCCTAGTGAGTTTTTTCATTAAATCGACACTGCTGTACACAGCCTACAACACAACACGCGAGAAATATGAATCGAAAATTGACCATTCCGAATCTTAATCAGTTAGATACTAACGTTCGAGTAACATTTTATCACGGGAAGCAGACACTTTATAAATTGAATTGTACTACATGTCTGATATGGGTTCAAGGTTGGATCTGTTAGTGACCCAAGACATTTTTTGTCATTAAATCGCCGATGCTGTACATAATAGCCTCATAATAAAAATTTAAAAATATTTTGTAACATGTTAAATGGCACATGACAATTTTTAATTAAAAATGTATTACATAAAATCAATATGAATATAAACCAAACTTTTATCTGAGTGAGCATTGCAAAGTAGTGAATAATATTTTTAAGTAAATATATGTACATACATAAATACATATGTATATACACATATGCATATGAATTTAAGCTTTTAATAAAATTTGGGAAACGTGTGATGATAAAAAGACGGTATACGTTAAATATTATGCACTAGTGTTTTGCCCGTTGGTTTCAACGGGTGGTTCCGGAAAGGAATTGATACACGAATTAAAATAAAGTTATATGTTATCTAATATATAATTTCGAAAGAGACTTTATACATACATATATGTAAGTATGTAAGTATCTTTGGTTGGGAACTTCGTAAACAAAACAATATTTCTACGACGACAATTCAATTGGTTGAATATTATATTTTTTTCGATTCAAATAAATTTAATAAAAAAACAAACGAATATTTTCTATGAGATTCGCCATGTTTACTCTGTTTATATTACAAATACTGAGCGAAGCCTGGTAAAACAACTAGTAAAATAAAGTGTGCGCATTATACGCTCACCAATCCAACCCGTTCATCCGTTCAAAATAATGAATGAAAGTGTGTGTGTGTCTTCGTGGATGTGAGTATGTGCGTACGCTTTCGTGCAATGCATCTGACACTGACTACACCCGTCGCTCGGAACTCAATATCACGAGCACATGTCAGACGCACGACATTCCCCACTTCCTCGCCTCCTCGCGTCTCCTCGACACGACTGATCGACGTGTCCGCCACATATCTACATACATACATACATACATACATACATACACCGCGACCGTTTTTATATACATATAATATATATTATTTTTTTAAATGAAACTGCAGAAAGTATCACGAAACATTGCAACGCTGAAACATTACATGACACTGAAGAGAATTACCTCACAGTCCTGACCAGTTTCTTACCTTAACGTACGGAAGTTTCACTTTGTATGTAGTGTGAATTTTACAGTCAAATCAGCTGTATTTTATTCAGAGACATTACGCATGCATTAAGATGCAAAATTAATTTCGATTTACCTTAGAGGTTATAAATATTTTATTAAAATCTTAAAACAGAATATTAAATTAAATTTCATTAAAAATATATCTATAGCGTATTTTGAATAATAAAAAAGTCCTTCATAAAAGAGATACCAAAAAACATTCTTTGGGGTATTTTGGAGATTTTTTGAACACCGTTAGTCCTATCGAACTGAAACTTAGTATCGGTTACTGAAATTCTTACCGATATGACGTAATTTTTTTTTAAATTTTTAAATTGACCGGAAATGGTACCTCTCCTTATAGGTATCCTCTTTTTTTTAAGTTTTTGAATTCAATTATCAACCAAACCGCTAACTGAATCGGACTGAAATTTTTTAAATGTAATATAAATAATAATTATTATACATAACTCTATGTTTTTTAAATATTTTTATCTGAACCGGAAGTAGTACTTTTACTCTAGAGAATCAAGGTTTTTATGTTTTTCTAAAAAACCTTTTGGTTTATTGAACTGAAATTTCATATCTAGAAGTTTAAGCTTAATACCAAGTTATTTATAAAATTTGGTAAGCATCCGTCAACCGGAAGTGGCAGTTTACTCTTGCTCAATTTTTCTTCCACTATTTTTTCATTAAATTTTATAAACCGAAAGTGGGATTTTTTCCTCAAAAATGTTGTCGCCACTACTCTGTCCACACCCCTTAACGTATCAAGCTGAACATTTATATTTGTATCTTCACCGAATATATTTTATATTTTCACCGAAAACTCTTTTCGTGTTTGCATCTAATAGTGGAACATATTTGAAATAGTACGAATATCTATACATTATATGTAAGTATGTCAAATAAAGCCTTTGCCAGAAATTCAAGCCATCCGAATACGTAGACATCAAATCAGGATATAGAATCGGATGTGAAGGATTTCCGAGTGAATCGAAATCTTGTAGAGCAGCAGACAAGGACGATATCAGGATTAAACTGCAGTTGAAACGATCTCTGATTGGAATTACGTGAGGAGGCATGCTTTCTAGGAAACACAAGTCAAATCTTTCCGATGATCGGTCAACAACTTTCGCATGCCTGGAGTTTTCATCTGCTTTTCCACTATTGAACACATCACTGTGAAATATTTTTCAGTGATCTTTGTATATGTTGGAGCTTCTTTGATGATTTTAACAAAGCTGAAGTTTTCATTCCATTCTGCGTAATAAAGTTCTCCTACGTCTATTTTGGTTAGATTTGGGATATTTTCTTTATAGATTTGGGGATCCGTGGTCATTGTAACAACGTGGTGTCCTCGTTTAGCCAAATTTTCCATTAAAGCACTGAATTCTATTTGGTGGCTTATCAAAGGTGTGGGGATAAGCCACACTTAAGCATTAAGTTTTTTCTGAATCATCAATTTATTTTACCAATATAAGTATATAAGAGGCAACAGATCCATATGTAAAAAGTTGGGATATTAAGAATTAATGCAAAAATTTAATAATGCTGGATAAAAAATAACGTAATAACCGTTTGGATATTTACAAAAAGTTAAACTTTCAACACAAATCATTCTTCTTGATATTTTAACATTGTATGACAGGAAAAATACCTGGAATGTATTCAAATATGATGTTGTTATAAATTTTGAAATTAATGATGGGGAAAATACAATTAAAAACGTATTGTGTCGTATTATGGTGTCGAGAAATCTTTGCAATGACGTTTTACAGATAAATTGATGCAGAAATTAGTATTTACATATGAAGATATACATACATATATATAACAAAAAAAAAAAAAAATGCTTATACTAATCTGCGACGTTAGAAATAATATCTTTCATAGTGGAAATAATCAAATAAGGTAAAAAAAAAAATACATGTCTGGATGTGTATGTTTTGTAATTTACTATACTGGCGATATTTCAAGCTGTTTTTGTATTTATGTATCATATAAATAAAAATATATTTCGTAATTAAAATTGAATACTTTTATATGCGTAATGTCATATTTTCTCTTGAAAACTAGACAAACGATTTAGTCGAAACTTTTTTATTTCCCTATTTCTGAGATAAAATTATTATATCATGGGTCTCAACCAAGGGAAAACTATTAATTATGGGGTTAAGCTATTTTTGTAATTTATTAAATTTGAATATCATGTATTTTGTATCCTGCTCGTACACACGCAAGTAAAACCATGTACGAGCAGGATGCAAGCTGTGTGCAAGCAGTAATAAGGCCATGGGACTTGAGATAACACATTATGAATGTTGGAAATGAATGATCCTCTTTCTAATCACTTCAAGTGATCAAATGACGTTTAAGCTTATCTGAGTTGATTCAAGATTGACATAAGTCAAAATCGCTAATGGAACATAAAACGTTTAAATATACATAGATATTTAAAATGGAAAAAACTTACCGATGGAAGAGATTTGTTGGGTTTGATGTGCAAGCCACCTATGTAAATTATAGCAGGAACTATTGGTCTGATATGATCGAAGTACAAGTGCACGTTCAAAAATAACATATCGGCATCGCTTCCGATTTCATTGATCGATCTGCTATTATCTCCGAAGTATTTGGTGGCAGCATCATCAATCAGAGGTAAGAATATGTATTTGTACATTGATTTGTACACAACATATTCAAGAACAACATAGAACTTCTGCCACAAGTTCAGATCACCATGGTAAGGTGGCATCAATCCCGGGTACAGAATGGGATTAGAAGGGTTTCCGAAAATTTCAAAGTGCTGCAGGTCTCCAGAATAGGACGATATGAGGATCAAACTGCAGTTGAATACGTCTTTAATTGGGTACATGTTAGCAGTCATGGCTTCGATGAAGCAAAGGTCGAATTTTTCATTTGGGTCATGTAGCAAACGCTTCATATCAGGACTGTTTAGTTGCAAGTTTGTTATTTGCAAAAGCGCGTCGTATAGGTTGTAAGTTAAATCAATGGGTGATGTACTTTCTTCTTTTATTTTGGTAAAGTTCATAATTCTTTGCCATATTGGGTAGGATATGTTGTGTACGTTTATCTGGGTAAAGTTTGGGATGCTTTCTGCTAGGTCGTAGGAGTCGGTGGTCATAGTGACTACATGGTGTCCTCTTTGGGCCAGGTTCACCATCAAACATTCAAACACTTTTTGGTGACTTATTGCAGGTACTGGAAAAACTCCCAGTATTCTAGCACTGTTCGTTGTTACTATAGCGTAGCACACGGTTACTAAGATACTGAACTGCTTCATGTTTTTGTATATGAAAATCACTCAAAAAGTAATTGCTCTTTCAGAACGTCAAAACACTAATTTGATCACTTAATTTGCAATTCTATATACACTGTGATGTCATAAGCATAATATTGTTATAAGTTTACTGCATATTCAATATAATTTTCATAGAAATGTGACATTTTAAGTCGTATCACGACATAGGGTCCAATTATATAAGATCCAACGACAAACGTTCCACGAAAGAAGATCCACCTAATAGAATGTCCACCTGGATCACTTATCAGGTCGACATTCTATCGGGTGGATCTTTTTTCGTGGAACCTTTGTCGTTGGATCTTATATCATTGGACCTTATGTCGTGGAACCATTTTCAGTGTATTTATACATACATAAAAGTGATAAGATTGGTTGACGGACTATTCACCGAGTGGACACTTGGCCGACGGACACTAGGCTGATGGACACTTGGCCGAACGGGCATTAGACCGACGGATATTTGACCGAATGAAATTTTAAATTGCTTAAGTTTATCAGCAATATCATACCTTGAAGTGGTTTCTGAATAGTGTATGAATCTATTTTTAATTAGTTTTAAACGATTTCAACACATAATTATTTTTTTTAATCGTTTTATATACATATGTAAGAAAATATGCGCTTTTTTCAAAATTTATTGAAATATAGAATTGTTTAAATATAATATTTGTATTTAGTAAATACTAGACGATAAAAACGATACTCATTAAGGCATTTAATTGGCACCTAAAAAAGGTATGTGTGCGTGTCATAATTGAATTTTGTTGTTTTTTTTAGTTTTATATCCTTTTTTAATCTATCCCTCATTTATTTTACATATCCATTTAGTCAAAAATCCGCGCACGATAAGGCTGTAGTAAAATTTTTACTCCAACTTTTCTTTTACTGTATAATAAAGACGTTTTACTGTATAATGGTTTGGGTTGCTGATCTATATTCTTCTGTATATAGAATGTTATATTCGTAAATAATTGAGTCGTTATATTAAAAAGTGGCGGAAGTCCAATTTTCAAATCCAAAAACACTGTTTCTGTTTGACGTAATTCGCAAATTGTTCTCAGTTATTTTAATTCGATATGTCCAGTATCTCGGAAACGCAAAATATACGTATTACAGGCCACCAGTATTTTTAAATATTGTTAAACGTAAATTATTATAGTTTATATTTTCCGAAATATGTATTGAAATGAGAAAATGTAGACTTATGCCACATTCAAATATACTGACTCAATTATAAAAATAATATGTATTTTCAAGAAAGGAAATGAAAATTTGATGAAATTCTAATATTTTTCAATTATTTTTAAGCCGTGTAGTATTTGCTTTGTACGACTGGCTTAAAATGTACAAATCAAATCTCTTCATTAATATCATATTTAATAAAACGTAAAGTAACTTTTCAATTTTTGATTGGATTATCGAGTAAACAGAATTGCAAACCTCTAAATCAACCATTAGTCTAAGCAACCCATACATATAACCAATATTGAATAAACTTCATGTAAGAAATTAGTTAGCAGACCATTGCATCATCTTGTATGTATAAACATATATATGTTTTTCAGTTTTTTTTTTTCAAAAATTAGAGAGGATTTCGGCCGAAACTTTTTATTTTCCCTTAAAAATTCTAATTTAATGGGTCTTGGTCTTAGGGAAAACTCATTTATATGATTTAATTACCTTGTAATTTCCGATTTATATATATATATATATATATATATATATATATATATATATATATATATATATATATATATATATATATATATATATATATATATATATATATATATATATATATATATGTATATATGTATATATCTATATATATATATATATATATATATATATATATATATATATATATATATATATATATATATATATTATATATATATATATATATATATATATATATATATATATATATATATATATATATATATATACATATATATATCCTGCGTTTGTATCCCTCTCAAACACATTCAAGTAATACTATGTGTGAGAAAGACGCAAGTTGGCGTGTGTGCAAGCAGAATGCAGGGTAGAGACCTACCAGCATTAACAAAATAAGCATTAATTTAAGCATCAGCTTAAGGAATTGAGATTAAGAATTATGTAAACTTGGTCATAGGTACTGATATATAAACTTATACGAGTAGATGTGAGATTGACATAAGTTGGTTGGGTAATTTTTAAAATCACTTTTGGAGCATAAAACGTTTGAATATGCATATTAACAAAGAACAAACTTACCAATGGAAGAGATTTGTTGGGTTTGATGTGCAAGCCACCCATGTAAATGATAGCAGGAACTATTGGTCTGATATGATCGAAGTACAGGTGCACGTTCAAAAATAACATATCGGCATCGCTTTCAATTTCATTGATTAATCTGCTATTATTTCCGAAGTATTTGCTGGCAGCATCCTCAGGATCGGAGGTAAGAATATGTGGTTGTATAATAATTTGTACCCAACATATTGGAGAACAACAAAAAACCTCTGCCACAAGTTCAGATCACCATGGTAAGGTGGCATCAATCCCGGGTACAAAATAGGATCAGAAGGGTTCCCGAACATTTCAAAGTGCTGCAGGTCTCCAGAAAAAGACGATATGAGGATCAAGCTGCAGTTAAAGATGTCTTTGATTGGATACATGCCGGGAGCCATGGCTTCGATGAAGCATAGGTCGAATTTTTCATTTGGGTCATGCAACAAACGCTTCATCTCAGGACTGTTCAGTTGCAAGTTTGTTATTTTCAAAAGCGTGTCGTACAGGTTAAAAATTAAATGAATGGGAAATAGGTTTTTCTGTTTAATTTTGACGAAGTTCATAGAGCTGCCCCATACTCGGTATGACATGTCGTGTACGTTTATCTGGGTCAAGTTTGTGATGTCTTCTGTCAGTTCGTAGGAGTTGGTGGTCATGACGACTACATGGTGTCCCCTTTGAGCTAAGTTCACCATTAAACATTCAAACACTTTTTGGTGACTTATTGAAGGCACTGAAAAAACTCCTAATATTCGAGCACTGTTCGTTTTAACTATGAAGTAGTACACGATTAATAAGATACTGATCTGCTTCATCTTTTATATATGGAAATCACTCATAAAATAAGTAATTGTTCTTCCAGAGCGTGAAAGCACTATTTTGCACTTCTAGATAATTGTGATGTCATAAGCATATTACACTGTTCGACACGAAAAATGGTTCATAGACGAGATATGACTTTTCTTATAGATAAATAAATATTGGAATATATAGTCGGGTATTTTATCTTTCATTTTTAGTACTTTTCAGCTTTCATTTATCTCTAAGTAGTCGTCCAGTTCAAATCAAAAGTCAAAAGTACGTATTTTCACTTGGGATTTTTTCCCACTGTTAATACGATTTTATATTGAGTATTTTCTATTAAAACATGTTTATTGGAATAGTGTTTTGGCCACACTATTTTTTTTTCGTTTAAAACGGTTAAAAGATTTTGAGACGTTGACCGAACAACACCAAGATATAGAAAAATTGCGTGGTTTAAAATCACATACATTTATCTCCGAATCTAGAGCCAATCAACATTTTTTATTTCCAGATTCGTGTTCACTAGGTATAGATCTATAAGAAAAGTCATAACTCGTCTCTGAACCAAAAAAAAATCGTCATTTGTCGAACAGTGTTATTAGTGTGTAATATAATGCGTTTTCAATATCACGATTGATTTCTTGGAAGCGCTACATTTTTAGTGTACATACATATGTATTTATTTGACTCTAAAATAAAATAAACCATGTTTTAAGTCGAAGAAAGTCGTTCTTAGGACCTTAGAACTAACCATTATTTACACACATATTATACACACATTGTAAATAAATCATCCTTTCAGCTTCGGTCTCTCCGATTTTAATCTATAAAATATGACTTTTTTTAACTCTCGACCATTTTCCAGGTTAGTTGAAAAGCAAAAGCAAAACGGTTAGTATCTTATTTATAATAACAACAAAGTACTGCTAATTAAATACAGCATTTTTAACAAAGCAAGCTTGAAACATTTACTTACTGATGGTAGAGCTTTGTTGGGCAAAATATGCATACTGCCCATGAAAATAATTCCAGGAACGACAGGTCTGATTTCACCCAAAAGTGGTTGTATGTTCAGGAATAACATGTCGGCATCATTTTCAATTTCATTGATTGGTCTGACGTTCGTTCCGAATATATTTCTCGCATATTCTTCATATACGGGAAGAAGCTTCCAATAGTACAGATATCTATAAGTGAGATCGTGGATGATACAGTCAAGTCTCTGCCAGAAATCCAGGTCTCCCAAGTACGGAGAGATAATATCCGGGTAAAGAATTGGATTAGTGGGATTCCCAAGTGCGTCAAAGTTTTGAAGAGTTCCAGACATGGACGAAATGAGGATCATATTACAGCCAAAGCGGTCCTTGAACGGAAAAGATAATGGAACCAGGGCTTCGAAGAAGCACAGGTCAAACTTTTCATTTGAATTATTCAGCAAATTTTGCATCTCAGGTGTGTTGAATTGTATGTTGGCTATGTGCAACATCAATGAGTAGAACTTAATGACCAAAGTCATTGGTCCAGGATTTTCCTCTCTCATTTTAACGAAGTTGAAGAATTTGTTCCATTCTGTATAGGATATTTCATGCACGTCTATTTGTGATAAGTTTGGTATGGTTTCTTTGACTGGATCTGGAGTCATCGTTACGATTTCGTGTCCTCTCTTCGCCAAATCAATCATCAGTGCTCTGAAAACCACCTGATGACTTATAGAAGGTGTTGGGAAAATTCCGAGGATTCTGGCTCCATTTGAAATCCCCAAAACACAACACAAGAGTAATAAAAAACGACACTGAACCATTTCGAGATGGAATTCAAGTGACCGACACGAATAAACTGAAGTTTCATCGAGTTAGTAAATGATTTTATAACTGGATAAGTTTCAATAATTATATGATATTAATTTTCAAGGCTTTGCTGAATCATTAAGTCGATATTATTGTCATGTATTTATATAATAATTAGATTTTATATACATATACATACATACATACATACAAACAAACCAAAGTTGGACACTGACGAACGGATTTGTCTATCGTAGCTGATTTTCAAATTTAGCCAACAAATATGGAATCATTGGAGAGCCATTTTAATCATTGGAGAGCCTATTTGATAAAGTCACTGTATTTCAATGAGACTTTTTGACTCTGATTTTAGTTAGAATTATTGTTCTCATTACAAAATTACGTAGTTTATTGTTCAAATATGATTTGAAAAGTAACATCAAATCCGTATTTCTAAGAAGAGATACAGTCAAAATCAAAAGCAAACTATTAATTATTAGAATCATACCTATACATACATATATTATGTACAGTGCAATGTCAATAAAAAAAAATTCGAGGACATACAGTATTGTACATTCGTTTTAATCTAGCTTGTATTTATTATGCAATGATTATAGAGCTTTGAAATTAAAATAAACAAAAACACACGTTAGGATTTGAACTGTGCTTAAAACATAAATTATGTATTATGTTGCGTGTTTCATCTCATTATATGTACATATATGTAATGGTATAGATTCATAATAATCACTTTGCATTCGTATAACAGACAATCATGTAACCAGGAAAGGACCGGTTAACCAGTATATGTACATATTATGATGTGAAAAACGGTCACTTAATGGTACCGCAATCATTTTAATGCCATTGTTGTTCACTGCCTTGAATGTGTTAAAATAGCATTATTTGTATAATACGAGTGTATATGTATGCATGTAAAAAAAGCGTTTCATTTATCGAATATTCTAGCTGTATTTTTTTTTTGACTCACAAAGGTTTTTTTCCCTCTCATAACATTTTGCGATAAATGAGGTACATGGATGGGAAATATCCTGTTTGTCACGTTGAGTGCAAAAATTTGCTTGAAACACGATTTTCCCTATTCAAAGAGAGAGATACGTATTTTATCTGATTTTCAATTGGATCTTGTGTGTAAGAAAAAAAAAGAAAAATATATACGAATGGAAGTATATACATATGTATATATGTATGTATTTCTTTCATTTTATTCGATTTCATGCGCGCGCGTCAAGAAATGTTTTGAAAAACAAATATATACATATATACATATGTATGAGACTTATTTTTTAAATCAAATTAACGACATTTGAATTTTGTTTTTCCTATTTATGATTTTTTAGTTACGAGATTATCCGTTTTATATAAATCATTTATTTTATTTGTCGATAAGATTACTTCCACATACAAACATACGTACATACATATGTACAAATATTAACATATGTTTTTTTTTTACATTCAAACCAATGAAATAAATTCAGTTTCAAAGGATAAAGATATCAAAATTTTTACATTTACAAATGTACATACATATGTATATACAAACATAAATATTTATTTCCCTTTCGGGTTATTATATTGTTTATTATTATTTTGTTGTTATATTGTTATTTTATTGCTCTTTTCTTTATTATATTCAGTATTTATAAAACCGGTGTGACAGTTTGGGCAACCTGTCAGGTCACAATGGTCATATTATTGTTATTATTATTATAAAAATAATAAACATCTAAATAAATATGGCCAGGCCATTTTATACGTATACATAATTGCATTTTTTTCTATGAGAAAAATAATAATTTGATAAAATTTTGATTGAAAAATGAAAATTTAGTTTCATTATCGAATCGCGGATATGTTTTTAAAATTGAATAGAATTTGAAATTCAGAGATCATGAATTAACAGGTATTTTAAGTATTTGCTGAAATTAATTATTATTTCACTTCAATTTATTATTTGAAATATTTGAAAATATTTGAAAACAGTAGTTTTCACTGCGGTTTTAATACATATGTACGTATTTAAGATTTTCGACATTTTTGAACGCCGATTTTTATAATAATTAATGATCTTTAGTAATAATATAATATAGGATGATACATTAATATGTTCGATTATGAAATATTAAATAAAAAACCCATTTAACACAACAAAAATAATATTTATTTTATAGTAAATTAAAATGAAGGTCTTTCGATGTTAATATTAAAAAATCATTTTGTCCAAGTGTTAACCGTTATGTTTAAACCGGAAGTTATTCACGAGGTTGCATTACGGTATATTCTCTGTTACCGCTGCAATTTCTTTTACGCTATTATTATCATAAAATTTCGCTAAATGTTACTGACTATTTAAACTGTTGCCGTTTTAAAATTTAATTTTTTTTTATTAAGTGATAATATAATACTAGAGCATATTTTTTTGAACAAAAATAGAATTTTAATATGCATGTACATTACATTTATAAAATTAAATAAAGTGAAGTTAATTTTTGGAAAATATTTAAATTTAATTTGATTTTATGCTTGTTAGAAATGTATAAAATTAAATTTAAATTTATAAGATATTATATACAAAAGTTGCAAAGTCCCTTTCAAAATTATATTAGATGAATGAAGGTATTCTGATAAGAATATTTGTTTTTTACATGCTTTTGGAAATCTGTTTTTTTATAATTTAACTCCATGAATTGATTTTTTACTTTATCTATGTACATACAAATGTAGTATATACAAATACACTTACAAATGTATATAATAATATATATTTTATTTGTTTAAAACCATTATAATCTTTGTTTTTACTGTTATTTTGCTGTTAAATAGATAAGTATTAATTATACAGGTGCGAAAAATACATATTTTTGATTTCCACAAGTGGATCTCTTGGAAAACATGCAACTGAAACGTTAAATAACAAAATTCAAACAGTGTACTTTGCCTTAAACCAATTGATTTATCTCGAATTCTATAAATTTAAGTCTTTCATTAAGACTTGGGAAATAAAGATTTTGCATTTTTCATTCCGGGTCATTAATAGATATTAAACTGTTATAAAAAATGCTATGTAAATACTGTTATGTACCTCGCTAATCAATGGAGCTCCCACAATAATCAAATTCACTTTCTCACATTCATATACGTTAGTACACAAGTATTAATTGGAAACTGAAACATTCCCTTATCAAAACGCGTCGAGAAACGGGAACGGGAACGGGAATTGCATTCGTTATTGTACGATGGAACGACGAAACTTTCAGGATTTATTTTATGCATGTCCGGGAAACTTACTGTGAAAAAAATTGGCCAAAAACGGGAACGGAAACGGGAAAAACGGGAATGAGTGGTATTGCAACGCAATAATTTCAAATGTTTTCACGTGGCGACCTGCGTTGTTAGGGTAAAATAAACAAAAAATTTAATAATTTCAAATGTGTTCGATGCCTGCGTTTTTCCGACAAATGGGAACGGAACGAGAACGGGAAATGGAACGGGAATTGCATGGGTTCAGCTAGTATCAAAATAAAAAGTCATCTACCTATGTATATAATAGCTCAAAAATTAAAATATCAATGTGAAAATAAATTTATATGCTCGTATGAATATTAAATATAAGCTTTTGGATTGAAGTCGATTACGTGTAAATATATATGTAGGTACAACGAGAGCTCTATAGGTTTTCGATTTAGGCAGAGGCGTCCCGCGGCGCGAGGTGTATCTTTTCTTCGAGATTCCTCATCTCGACCACCACAGGGGCGCTACGTGCCGTCGCCTCTATGGAAGCAATTAGTCTTCAGTACACGGGGGTGGGGAGAAATAAAGGGAGAGAGGTGAAGCCACCTCACAGACATACGATTAGTGTATGCCAGCGGTGGTCAACCTGTTGAAACTTGAACTCTATATATGTAAAACCTATAACTTAATTTTGATTTTGAAATAAATAAAGTCAAATTGAAATCATTTTTGCCAATGTTTAAAATTTGACAACCCGATACTAAATGAAGCAAACTATATTGATTTTTTTTTTCTGTGTAGATAACTTAATAAAACTCTGAATGCAACTTTTTATGTTAAATATATCAAAATATGTCTTGTTAGGCGACTTTTTATAAAAAAGTGCTCAGTTTGAAGGTTTTTATTTCTTATGTATTTATATCGCGTTTCATAATATTATGATATAAAAAATAATTACAACTAAAAATAATATAAAGGTTAAGAAAAATCTTTGAAGTTTGAATGACAACAACTATGAATAACAATAACATTTACTAGGTTAGACTTCAGTTAGATATATCAGTTTCACTCTGAAGAAACTATACACACCGGTGAGATAAGATGTATCTGAAATAGTTTGAGTCTCATTTATCGATCGGTACAGACCTTATTTATTTACAAATTGAAACTCACCCGAGTTCTAAGAGACGTTAACCGCCAAATGTGAAATCTGACACAATTGGCCATAATACAACATTTAGACGCACTTCGCGCCACGAGATTTTGTACGTTAATCTTCAATATATATGAGAGATAAAATTAAAAATATATATATGAGAGATAATGAGAACCTATAAAGCAAATTTTATAAAATATAGAGTAAAAAAGAAAAAGTTATGGGCGTTTAAACAATTAAAATCGGACATAGCGAGAGGATGGCGAAAAGGGAAAAAACGATCGGAAGAGTGTGGATAAATACGGATGGATACAATGTGGATAATAGATGTCATCGAGAGCGATGATGGAGTATTTTCAAACGTGTCTATAACGATTATTTTTCACCGATATAATGGCGGATTTGATTTCTTACCCAACCTAACCTAACCTAACCTAACCTAACCAAACCGAGCAAAATGGCAAAGTTTGAAAGCGATCAGATAATAACCCAAATTTCTTCAGACGAAATCGGACGAAAAAATCAAAAGCGAGCTAATAAAAGGCTAGCAAAATAAAATGATTTGATTTGCGTTTGTGTTGCGAAATAATAATTACGTACCGTGATAAACGTCACCGTATCCGAGATTCTGGATATTTGTTACGCATTGTATACGATATTTTATCTCCAACGTAATGGCAGACGATACATTAACGTATATTGATGACCAAAATGAGCAATATGGCAAAGTATGAAAACGATCGGATAAGAGATAAAAATGACCACTAACACGAAAGCCATGTGAAACGTAAAGGAGGTAAGTAAAAAGGTATTTTGGAAGATTGTTTCGGCTATAATAAATAAATTTCGGCTATAATATAAAGTCTGCAATTCATTTATTATATTGTTACGATAACATTTACATACTTTAAAATATGAATAATACATTATATCAGAATATTCATTAATCTTCAATTGAATCTGAAAATTATATGAAATTCTAAATATTTAATTAAGCAGTTGAATAATAACAATAAATCAAACTATAGTTTTTTTGGTGTTTTATTTCTTCTGATGTGGTTTTGGTTTTATTTTTCGAATTAAAAATTGTAAGGAAGTACTATGTACATATGCATGTTATATTTGAATTAACATCAATTTTTTAAAAGAAAATATAACATAATTAACATCAAATTTTTAGAAGTAAATACCATTTTTTTGGTTTTTGGTTTGCTCATATACATATTTATCCAGATATTCGAATACATATTAAAATGCACATTTTATAATTTAATAATTTTAGTTACAAGCAAGTAAAACTTGTGAGGAAAATGGAATTAGATCAATTTGCCAACTCGAACAGGTGATTCGGATCAATCAAATCTTGACTTACTCATTAAAATCATCGATATTTCTACTGGAAAATAATCGCTTAACCAGCAAAGTACTATGTTGTGCCAAATTTAATCTAAATATTTCTATTTTGATCAAAACTAGACTTCGAAACCGTCCTCGAATATTATACTAAAATTTTTAAGACTTGATCAATTATTAAGAGTGGCTTTACTAATACACATTTTTTACGACCGAAAACACTCACCACAGTTGGGCACCACTGTGCGTACGTACAATTTATAAATACATATTGGGCCGGAGCGAAAAATGTAAATTTTGGATTTTAAATTGTAAATTTTGATATATCAATGAAACGCTTAAATTTCCTGTGCCTCAAATCAATCGATTTATTTCGACAAAAAATTGTGATAGGATAATATCAATAATACAGTAGTATATTTTTCAAAAACAAGATTTGTTGGAGCTGAAAATTTGGAAAAAAATTATATTATGTATATGCAATTCGTCAAAATATGACATTTTGGAATGCTTAAATTTCATTATATTCGTGAATTTTTTCGACATTTTTTGTATTTAAAATCATAGCAGATAATCTCAAATAAGCTATGAATAGCTTCATATTCAAAATAATGACGTAAACACGAAAAATTCAAATTCGCATATGTTGTAACATTGAAAGGACGTAAAAAAAATCTTTATTTTTATTAAATTAATTCTTATTTAACTATATAATATTACTAGTGTTTTTACCCGGCTTCCCTCGGTATTTGTAATATAAACCGCTTAAACATGGCCAATCTAATAATAGTAAAATTTTTATTAAATTTATTTGAATATTCGTTTATTTTTCTACGAACCAACAATAGATTACAATATACATAATTCAATTCAAGGTCTTTAGTAATATTACTGAAAGTATTGCTGTGCATAACATGACATTGACAATTACTTTTATCGTCTAAAAAATATAAATTTCCATTAATATCTACATAATATATAATTTCGAAAGAGAATTTGTATATGTATATGTATGTAACCTTTGTTGGTTGGTTCGTAGACAACTTATATATTTTTTTTCTATTCATAGGCGCCAATTTGATTTTTTTCGATTCAAAGAATTCGAAGTCCCCGGGGGCGAAGGCGTCGAGAGCAAAGGCTCCGGGGGGTGCCGAGGGCGAAGGCGCTGGGGGGGCCGCCGGATTTTGGTATATACATTTAAAGTGTACTCTCGATTATCCGGGTGCGGATTATCCGTGCTTGAAAAATATAAATTATTTTTTTTAAATTAAATTATTTTTAAATTTTGTTCTTATATGATAATGAGACGCACTGATTGATTGCGACTGTAAACATGCGTGTTATTTGAAACAAATGATGTCACATAGAAATTATTTTCGTTCCCTTTTTAAATGTACATATTTTACTATTGCGTCAATTCTTTCAGTCGCTTTTGATCATCGAAGAAGTAACAAGTGCGTGTATTCAGAGCAGATTTTTTCGAACATACGTATGTTAAATTATTATCAAATATAATACTTTGTGTGTGAAATTATTTTATTTGCTATCAACTCGAAAATATTTCAGATTTACATACCTGTTCGAAATATAGTTAAACAAAAAAATAAGTTAGAGGCTTTCGCGAGAGATTGTGACGTTCTGCAGGTCCTTCGAAACGAAAAAGTATGAAAATGTCAAGATACGAAGATTTGGATGCAATTATACTCATATAGTTAAATAAAAAATGAGCAGAAGGAATAGTTATTAGCGCTCAAATGTGTATGGAAACAGTCAAGTTTTTCCATGAAAAATTAGGATTAGTAGACAATTTTAATGCTTCGTCTGGCTGGTTGACTACATTTTTTTAATATTTTGGCAACATTAATATTAACTATTGGTATTAACGTCACACATCTGCTTAACTATAAGCGTTTTTCTTAATAAATAATGAGTATTAAAATTATGAAACAAAAGTTTGTGTTGTTTATATGATATTATACCCGAAACTAAGTCAAAATTTGTTGATTCGGATTATCCGTGTTTTTCAATTATCCGTGCCCTCCCTCCCCAGAATTAGCCTGGATAATCGAGAGTATACTGTAATTTCGAAAGAGACTTTGTATATATGTTTGTTTGTTCGTGACAGTCAATTTAATTTAAAACAAATGAGTAGGTATTTAAATAAATTTATATAAAATAAAACTATTCAAATAAATTTAATAAAATATTTACTATTAGATTAGTCATGTTTAAACGGTTTATATTACAAATGCCGAGCGAAGCCGGGTAAAACCACTAGTAAAATATATACGTATTTAAAAAAAATTATTATATCAAAAACTTGCGTATTTTATATAAAAATTTTATTAATGTAAATTTTTAAAAACATGAACAATATTGTATTTCTTGACCTAAATGCAATGCGAAACAGAAACGAAATGTAATTGGCTATTTTAAAAATACTGTAAGCATTTTAAAAATAAATTTGTAATTTTTTTCGATACGAATCAATGGTTTCGAATTGAAGATTTTTTTACTCAAAGTTTCCTTGATATGACGCAACATTTCCAAAAGGCATACAATTTGCATTTTTCGCTGCGACCTAATATAAATATGTACACACAACGTAGTTTCCCACCCCGTTTTCAGAGTGAAAGCAGACTTTCCCCCGTATAAACTTCTCACCATGGAAATGTCAATAGGAAAAACCGACACTAACCTCATACCCTCCCTCCCCTCAGCCTGTAGACATATTTTCATCTCGCGAGTGTATTTTCGTCGCCGTTTGACTTTGTGAGCGTTAATTGTGGCACAACGTTCGTTCGTTTGCCCGTTGTCAGCCTCTTTGAAGTGTTGTAGTTTGAGAGGCGATGTTAATTTGTGTACACAACGGGATTTGTTTGTGGTTTCACTTTAAGCGATTAATTCCAAGTTACCTCAAGCAATGTACGGCACAAACACACGCAGTTGACTCAATTAGACGAAGCGCGAAACTACATATGATCTATGTATGTATGTAGCTACATGTCTGAGTGGAAATTTTGCTGGCACTAGTTTTTAAAATGCCTTTGCCTCTCCCCCACCTTCTTAATCTGAAAAAAATCGATGGATTATATTGCAGACAATCATTATTTCAACCGTTCAATCGACCGATGTTGCTTTTTTGTTGGAAAATCATCATAGTTTTATATGAAAAAGATGATTTATTTAATCTCACAATATTGAAACTGCACTCCTTTTTTACCGAGTGATAATTTTCAATTTAATCATTTCAATATTATATTTTAACATAAATATATATATATTTTCGTCTCTTTGCATTTTTCAAAACAAAGGATAATTGCAAACTTCATATAACCTTTTATGTACAATACGTTTTACGTTTCACTTACGATTACAATTCAGGAAAAAGTTTGCCTCTTATCCGATCGTCTTCGTACTTTGCCATATTGCTCATTTTGGTCATCAACATAAGTAAATGGATCCTCCGCCATTACGATAGAGATAAAATACCGTTTAAGAAGTTTTTCCTATCCGAACATTTTTAATTTCGGTGACAGTTGGTAATCATTAATTTTATAAATAGATGGCGGTAGTAAAAAAAAATATTGGTGTTTTTATTAAAAATAATAATTTTTAGAGGTGGCTCGAAAAAGTGGTCGAAAATTGGACTTCGAGATTGCGCTTTATTCAAATCAGCCACGTCCATTATTCTATTTATTTATTTTTATTTTTTTATTTTACATAGATATATGTATGTGCATATACCAGGAAGGTTTGACAGGAAGACCCCAATGCGCCTTCCTGGACAAATAATTGCAAGCAATGCAGCATTTTATTATTACATAACTCACTGTATTTCCAGAAGCTGAAGAACACGAATAAACAATTAATTAATTAATTAATTACATAATTAATTCATTGTTACATCTATGGATTTAGATTTTTGTACATAATTTTTACAAATTATACACACAATAAATACAAAAGATTTTTGACAACAGGAAAGATGATTTTTTGCCAATTTTGAGGAACCGTTTCAACAATGATCAGATAAAATTGGCAAACTCTGATAAGAAACGATCGATTTAGAGTCACAAATACCCCCAAATCTAACCAGCAGAATGGCGGATCGAACCCACTGATCACTTGGTGCTAAACATACACGCTACCATTAAGCCATACTGCTGGCTAAAAACTTACTAAACCATATTCATTTTTGTTTCTTTTTGTATTTTTAAAATATTACACATATGTACATACATATGTACAAATCTCTTATTTTAAAAAAGGATTAAGTCCAAAATTAATTTGTTATAATTGAGACCTACCTTTTATATGCCCGAAAACACAAGATTCACTTAATTTCATCATTACATTAAAAGATAAACAAATTTACAATAGTTGCTTGCTTATTAGTGTCTACATATGATATTCCAATATCTATATCTTATCTTAAGAAATATGTATATAATAATATTAATCGCATTGACAAAGAATATTCCCTATTGCATCACGACACTGTTAAATAAAAATTTGCTCGTGACACGTGACCGCGCATCGAACACGTGCAAATTTACACACGCGTATGTACATACATATATACCTATATATCGCGCACGATAAAAAAATAATAAAAAATAAATGTAGATTCATACTGTACGAAGGTGCCGCCACTGACCGAATTGAAATAATTTATTCATACGCACGAGCCGAGGTTTCAGGTGCGATCGATATTGGAAACAAGTCAAATCATCGTCATTTTTTTTATCTTTTCATCAGAGGCATTGAAATTTTGAGTTATTGAACGACATCCAACAAGACAATCTCTCGTAAAATATTACAGTTTAAGCGTGTTTAAAATTGCTGAAAAAAATCTGGTCAATAAACTCCTAATAAACTTAAACGCCAATAATATACTTCTTGTTATGTATGTACATATGTTAAGTTTAAATTTTTATAGAATCAGTTTCATTACATACACTTTTCGACAAATGACGACTTTTTTTTTGGTTCAGAGACGAGATATGACTTTTCTTATACATAGATCTATGACCAGTGAACACGAATCTGGTAATAAAAAATGTTGATTGTCTCGAGATTCCGATATATGTATGTATATGTGTTTTTTTAAATCGCGCGATTTTTCTATATCTTGGTGTTGTTCGGTCGATGTCTCAAAATCTGTCAATTTTTTGTTCAAAATGAATATTGGAATCTATAGCCGGGTATTTTATCTTTCATTTGTAGTACTTTTCAGCTTTGAAATCTCTCTAAGTAGTCTTCCAGTTCAAATCAAAAGTCAAAAGTACGTATTTTCACTTGGGATTTTTTCCCACTGTTAATACTATTTTATATTGAGTATTTTCTATTGAAAAATGTAAATTGGGTTAGTGTTCGGGCCATTTTTCGTGTCGAACAATGTTATTGATATACTATCAAGACTATAAAAAGTCTATTGAGATTAGTTTAATGCTATATATGAGTCAATGAATGACACGTGATAACACAGCTGCAGCATTTTTAATGCGTGCTGGCCGATTATATTATAAAAAATAAGACTATATAAAAAATGTTATATATATCTAATATATAATTTCGAAAGAGACTTTGTATGTAAATATTGTTGGTTGGAAAATGGTTGAGAACTTCAAAAACAAGTCAAAATTTCCATGACGACATGGGGACGGAGGACGGGGGGCGCCGGGGGCGAAAACTCGGAGGGCGCCGGGGGAGCCGCTGGATTCTGGTATAATATATAATACATCTAATAAAAGAGACTTTGTAAGTTTGTAACTATAGTTCGTTGGAAATTGAAAACAAGTCACTTTCTATGAGGATTCAATTGGTTGAATATATATTTTTTTCGATTCAAATAAATTTAATAAAATAACAAATGAATATTTACGATTAGATTCGCCATGTTTAAGCTGTTTCTATTGAAAAATGTTACAAATACTGAGCGAAGCCGGGTGAAACAACTAGTAATACATAGAAATACTAAAATATAAAAAAATAGATATACATACATATATGTACATATGTATTATAAAAGGAAATTTAAAAAATGTGGTAAAATATAAAAAAAATATTATTTAGTATGATTAAGATTCCAACCAAAATTATGATCCCGGCATAAATTAATGTAATTAAATATATTACTTAAAGCATTGGGTCGCCCAAGGATGAAAAGATATAAAGGCTTAAAAAGAAAACTTAAAAGCCTTGTAAAAAGGACCACTAGCCTATATTGTCCGTTATATCGATGACTTATTTTCATTCAAACCAGCAGAATAGACTTATGCTTAGCATATAATGCTTTCAAAAAAGTGGTCACGGGTTCAAATCTCATTGATTTCTACTGGCCAGACCTCGGATTTGTGACTCCAGGTCGATCTTTTCCTATCGGAGTTTGCCAATTTATCTGATTTTCATTGAAACCGTTACAACAAATTGGCAACCTTACTCATTTTCTCGCAAATCAGTTTTTAGCAAACTCGAATTTCACTGAATTCACTGAATAGACGTCTCTTTGGATGTTAATTGATATGTATTTACATTGTATAATACTAATAATGCATGTTTTAAATGTAGAGTGTTTTTGGCCAGGAAGCCGCGTTGGGGTTACTGGTTAAGCCTTCCTGTTGTAAATTAAAAATAAATTCATCATGAATGTGCTTCAACCTTATGAGTAAATTCATTTCAACCCGGTATTGAGTTCGATGTTCGAAATGAAAATTCGCAAAGACAAGCAGGACGAAAGAGGATGATGTAATAATAGGAGGTTTTAACGTGAACGTCCTTGTCTGTAGACTCGACCGGTTCTAAATTATTATCTCATTTTCCGGATGAACCGGGTACGGCTTTTAATTAGCGGTCCGGGTTTGTCCGGCCCGTATGAGGTGATCAAACGCGTACATATCCCTTTTCAAGTGCGGAAAATGTGGAAAACTCTCATAGAGGCGTTTTCCGCTTCGATTAACTGTACCACGGCTCGACCAAGAACAATCAATACATTTTTATTTAATAAAATAGGGGAAACACTTGAGTACTTTAGAACCTACATACATATATATAAAAATAAACAATTATATTAACTGTAGTATACAGTTTGAGAATGCTCATGATGTGAAACATCTCACTTAAAATACCATGATTTATGATTATGCAAATATGTATATAATTTCAATCTTTTGTATATTTTGAATTTTGAATTTAAATTGAAATAATAGTCAGTGAATCAGATAATTTACCAAAATGCACACATTTGGTTATACCAGTCAGTGCAGTGCTAACATTTTATTTTAATTTACATAACTTAGTAGATTAAGGATTTTTTTTTGGAAAATGCATTAAATGTATTGTTATTATCTCGACACGTTCGGATAGGTTTCGACACATCCAGACTAACATATGTTATGCTGCATCCGCATTGCACGCACTCTAATAAAGCCCATGGTTTGCATTTTGATCACACATTGTGTCATTGCGTGTGGTCAAGCAGGATGTGTAAAAAAGTCAGTTATAAAATCAGTTTTCCCAAAGACGAACCCAATTTCATTGTGATGCGAAAGTCCTAATTTTCGAGATATTGAAAAATATTTGAAGAATTTGATTTGATACATTTATCAAATACATATGTACATATGTACTTGTTCGAGACAAAGATCGACTATTTGCTAAGTTTGACAGTTAAGAGAATGTTGCCTGTCGTCAATTAAGATCATTAAACCATATACGAATTTTTTGCACCTAGCAAAATTTGGCAGATGGTAATAAGCGGTTCGACGATGAACCAGTTGGCTTGTAACTTGCACCCGGGAAAGACGTTACAAATCTTTCCTCGCCATGAAATGGCGCCCGTGCACATTATACTTATCACGCAATAAACTTTCTTCAAACCACTTGTGATCTTCATTTGCCTACCATGAGATCACCACTATCCCATACCAACTACACTACACGAAACGACACCTTATCAACACGCTGAACTGGATTAAGGTCACACACCACGTGATGACCATGCGGCAATCGGCATAAGGATCGAGCTACCCACACACCCCCATTGAAGGACGCAACTCTTCATCTAAATAAATAAATAAATCTGCATCACACGTGCATCTCGTGAATCAGGAGGTGAGTTACGAACGTCTCTGCACAAGATCGCGCGGGTCAACCAATCTTCATCGTGTCTGGACCGGATGCGGCCGGACACGTGGTTGATCGCTCCCCGTCGCAACAATACATGTATCAAATCAAATCGAATAGTACATACGTACATGTATCAAATGTATGTATGTATTATTTGCCCGGAGCAAGAAATGCAAATTTTAGATTTTCCACGATAAAATTCCTTCGAATCATAGGAGCAATGAAAATTAAAATACAATTGATTTTGGAGTTATGTTAATTATAAATTATTATGAATGATTACAGATTTTTTATTATTAATTATTGATTATTTATAAAGAATCTGACATATGTATTATTAATATCTGTATTTTTCTGGCTGAAATAAATTAGCATTGATACTGACTTTTTATTAAAGATACTGTCAATTTTTTTTAAATATTTTTATCCTTGGGGGTGGGGGGGGGGGGGGGTTATATGTCTAGGGGGTATGTGTGCAGGGGGTAGGGGGTTTAGTTATGCACTGTTCGATTTAGTGATGTTTTAGTTTTAATTATTTTCTTTTTAATTTGTTTGTACCATATTTATGTAATTTGTAAAAATCTATAATTGGGCTCAGATGTTATTTTGTTTAATTTACTCTTTATTTTTATGCATTTTTACATACCTTTTATACAGTTCACATGGTTTTCGTGTAAGTGGTAATTTTTTATGGGTCTACGTGACGAGACAGAATGTTAAATTACAGAAAACACAAATATCAAAAGGCAAAGATCGAAAATTGAAAGATCTTAAGTCGAAAGATAAAAAAAATGGTGCATGGTAAACGGTACATACTCAAGTACATACTCACTTAATTTGCGCGAGCAGGATACAACAGGAACAAGAGGAACATGCTTTTCCTCCCGGCTTAAACTAATGTAATTAAATATATTACTAAGAGGTATGGGCCGCTTTTAGATCATCGCATACATACATACATACCAAGGCGGCCCATACCTCTTAGTAATATATTTAATTACATTAGTTTAAGCCGGGATCATAATTTTGATTGAAACCCCAATCATTGAAATCATTTTGATTGAAATTTTAATCCCACACATTTGTACATTTGTTGTTGAAATATTGTTTTAATTGCCTTTTTATTTTAATAAATTAATTTTATTTAATTAATTATATATCTATTTAATTATTTATTATATTTCAGTACATTATTTGTTTATATACATTTATTTTACTTGAGTTTTTTTTATTATACATAGTTTTTTTACTAAAGCTTTTATATACATTTATTTTGTTACATGAGTTTTGTTACTGAAGTTTTTTATATACGTTTATTTTTCATTACTCAAGTTTTTTATATACATTTATTTTTATATATCTTATTACATCTGTTGTTTGTTGATTTTTCAATAAATAAATAAATAATATATATATATATATATATATATATATATATATATATATATATATATATATATATATATATATATATATATATATATATATATATATATATATATATATATATATATATATATATATATATATATATATATATATATATATATATATATATATATATATATATATATATATATATATATATATATATATATATATATATATGTATATGTAGGTGTGTTCTTTAAATTTGACATTGAGATTATGTAGTGAGTTCGTCGACACTGATTACAAAAGGGTTCAAAAGTAGACCACACAATTAGCCAAATTTTAATGACTAAGTACGAGCATGCGTACCGATATTCAATTTCATACATATGCATATACCCATTAGATATAAGTATGGTTGGAAGGGTAGGCAGGGATGCCATACATAGCAAGTAATAGGCAAACGTTGGCAAATTATTTCCAAGTGCGCAATTCGTGTGGCGGTAGGCGTGTCGTTAAATGAAAGGCAGCCATTGTGGCATGCCGGGCGTGAACGGAAACAATTATCGGTCGCGCGTCCCCAAGTTCGGGAACAACTGGAAAGTTTCACGGGCGAATTCGCCCTTGTGAATATTTGTTTTCCCTCTGCGTATTGTTAATCAAACGCAACGCGACACATGCTCCGATCGTATACCGGCTATAACGAGCTACCGTCCTACATACAACGAGCGTATCGTTACGCCAACTTGCAAACCTCGTAAACCCCACCGTTGATCATAAATAAATATTTTCAAAATTTAAAACTATTTCATAATCCAACTATACATATGTATTTAACCAGCAACGTGGACTAGTGATAAGCATATTGTTGCGTAGGGGTGGGTGGGGGATCCAAGTAACAGGCGAAAGTCGCTTCACAACATTTTATTTTTCGTCCACTGCTTGTAAAATTCTATTACGTTTGTGGGTGTCGTGCGAGCGAGTAAAATTGCAGATTAAGATCGGAAAATATCTTGGATACAGTGAAAATTTATTGATTCACTGACGCGTAGAGTTTAATTTAAAAATTATGAACTATTAGCTCAACTTATGTATGTCTTCGACAGGTTTGAGTCTCATTCCGTCACCTCCGCCCCACGTGTCTCATCCAGTTGTCTCTTGTGTACGTTAAAACTGAGGCAATGTCCATTTATTCAAAGTATTGTTGCGTAGGGGTAGGTGGAGGATCCAAATAAAAGGCCAAAGTCGCTTCACAGCATTTATTGGGTGATTAAGGAGATCCACGCATAGCTAGTGCTCCGTTCAGAATGTCTTGATATGGGGTTTGCTACAAATGATTGCAAAACACCCGGCTGCATGCTCATTTCGATTGAATTTTAACTGTTTGAATTTCAGCATGTACGAAAGAAAAGATATTCATAGGGTTGCGCTGATGACATTTCGATGTACACTGATGATTGGCAATTCTTAAAATTGAGTTGGATCTTTCTGGCAAGTTTAAAATGGCAAAAGCCGAGACAAAAGTATGAAATGAGCATGCAGCGAAATAAGCATGCGCCCGCTTGGTTTGCAATCGTTTGTAGCGCAGGGCTTGATATGGTCTAAGTACCTCCTTATAAAGGACAGGTCGCTCAGGGCATCTTCTTCGACACGTTTGTTTACCTATTGCTATAGTCACGTACCAGATATGTGGTCTCACGGTCTCGGGGAAGTCAGTTCTGAGAATTCTAGTGGGAAGTGGCTGGATGCTGTTACCGACCACTAAGTCCATCCATTGTTTAGCCGACTTGCACTTAGTCTGGAGATAATCCTCGAAAACAAATTATAACGGTCGCAGGAACGCACGCTCGTCCAGATTCTGGGAAATAGCGATGCCTAATCCGAGGGTCTCCTTTGCTTCACTCGAAACCACTTCAGCCGCCTGATAATTCCGATTGCGGCGTATGTTACAATATTATGTTTTCGAGCGAAGTGGTCACAGTTCGATTTCCTTGGTTTGTGACTCCAAGTCGATCGATTCCTTTCAGAGTTTGCCAATTTTTCTGATTTTATTATTACTAGTCTCTTATTAGCTCGTTTTCTATTTTTACGTCTGACAAAATTTGGTTTCTTATCCGATCGTTTTCTAACCGTTTGTTTTGTTTGTTGACCGGGGTTTGTTTATGCATAAATATGGGTATTGGGTATTGTAATTTAAACATACACTTTTGCTTACGTCACGCGATGTAAAAATACGAATTATTCATATTATCTAATTCCGATTCCGATTCTGGCTTCGAGGTTGATTTCGGGTTTTATAATTTTATTATTATTTTTTATTGCATAATTTAATTGGCATAACCGATTCCCAATTTCTGTTTCAGTTACGATTCCGATTAATCATATCCTATGTAGATGTAGCTTTATTTTAAATCATGTATAAATCCGAAAGCATCAGTTGAAATTTCAACGGCATAAAACTAGTAAATATGTATGTAAAGGTCATCGAAACAGTTACTGTTTGTACCCGATCAATTCTGAGTAACAGTGAATTTGAAAGGAAAAAATATCTACTTACCGATTTAAGTTGTTTGTTTGGCTTGATATGTATCAGTCCCAGATAAACAATCCCAGGAACAGTAGGTCTGATCATTCCTAGAAGTGGTGGCATATTTAAAAACATCATATCAGCATCTTTTCGGATTTCATCTACAGGTCTGGTATTATGACCAAAAGTTCTTTTGGCATAGAAGTCAATGATATTTACCCATTTGGTATTATAAAGGTATCTGTATTTTATATCGTGGAACAGCAAATCCATCCGTTGCCAAAAGTCGGCATCGCCAAAATGCCGGGTGAGGAAATCCGGATACAGAATGGGATGTGCAGGGTTTCCAAATGCATCAAAGTCGTGTATACATCCGGTATGTGACGAAATTAGGATCATGCTGCAGTTGAAACGGTCTTTGATTGGATAAGCTGTTGGAATTGAAGCTTCGAAGAAACACAAGTCGAACTTCTCAGACGGATCATTCAGCAGACGTCTCATCTCAGGTATGTTCATCTGAATTTCCGTCATGCCACTCATGAATATGTTGTACTCTTCAAATAAAGCGATCAATGGTGTGTTCCTCTCTTTTATCTCGACAAAGTTGAAAGCTGCGTTCCATTTCTCATATGATATATCATGTACGTCTATTTGTGTCAGAGTTGGTATTTCTTCCTCATACTTGACTGGATCAGTAGTCATGGTGACTACGCGATGTCCTCGCTTTGCCAAAGCCTCCATTAAAGGACTAAATGTTACTTGGTGACTTATTGAAGGTGTGGGAAATATTCCGAGGATTCTGGCACCATTTGAAAACCCCACAATACAGCACACAACATAGATAAAACGATGAAGCAACATTTCGAGAATGTTTTAGAGCGAGAGGCAAAACGCGACTGATGATTGAAATTGTGAGATAGTTAGAACGTGGGTGTGTTGTGAAAAATTATATCATATTCGAGGTATTATACTTAAAAAAAACTATAAATGTTTTGTTATCATTTGTTAAAAATAGCAATAGATAAGATCACATCAGCTGTTAGTATGTACTCTAGAGATATTAAATTATAACTAAAAAAAACGTACTGTCCAAAAAGATTTAAGTATAACTAATTATATGTAAACCTGTATGAAGTAACCTGATTAGGATCTGTCGGCACGCGCTAAGAAATTACGTATAAACAGAGAAAAGTTATAATAATAATAGAAGTGTCTTTAGGCGTCATATTGTTGTAAAGTGACGAATGTCCACAGACCTTTTCAAACAATTTTATGTCTGATAAAAACTTCTCTGTTTGTTTATAATACTCGCAAGATGAGCAAGTGCATCGTTGAAAATTGCACGATGCATTAAAAAACACACAATAGACAACATGGGATACATTTTTATAAGTAAATTGATCATTTAAGTGACATATTATTCAATTAACATCGTATTTTGACAGTTTTTAAAAGCGTCATGGCAATCGCCCACATTCTACATACAATTTCAGGGGCGGCACCAGCAAAATGTAAAAATATTTTTCAATAAATATAAAAACATTTCTCTTGGTAGCGCCGAATACTCAATTATATTAAGAATCAATTATTGAAGTTTAATTAATATAAACATCGTTCATTTTATATTATACATATTTTTGTTGAAGCTACATATACTTTTCACATTAATTTAAGAGTTCCCAAGGACAGACAAATACAAAAAAAGTGGATAAAAATAATCCGCCAACCGAGAAAAGAAACGAATTAGCCACCAACCCCCATCAAAATAAAACAAAATAAAACAAAATAAAACAAAATAAAACTTTAATTTCTGTAGTGAATATGTGATGACCCTGATTATATTCGATGCATTGTAGCGTAGCTATGGAGACGTACCGCGTATTATTGACATAAGCAGAGAATTGGTAAAGGCACTCCTATTATTATAACATTTCTCTGCATATAAACGTCATTCGACTTTTGGCCGAAACACCACTTTTTTCGATTTAACACCACGCTATTTAACATTAATTTTAAGAATCATTATATAACCTACGAGTGAAGTAAAAATATATAAGAGAGATAAAGAAAGCCTATAATGCACATTTTATAAAAAATATAGTGAAAAAAGAAAGAAGTTAATTATTGGATTATTTTGGCCTATTTGTGTGGTAGCCTGCGCTCATCATTATTTTCATAATGAAAAATGATGTATGAGTTAATGTATGAGAAAAATGATGTATTAGAAAAATGATAATTCTCTCTTCCATTTGGGCCTCGCAGGGATGTTTTGAACACATATGCGGCTGGTTCTCATATTCTATTGGTGCTGGCTATAGGTGCAAGACATTCCCTACTTTGTATTTTATTATTTGATATTTTTACTTTATCTGCTATTTTTATAATGCTATTTTTAATGATTATGTATAAATGTATTTTTTTCTGTGTACATATGTATGTGTATATTTTTATTTTTCTCATCTCTTTGTGTTTTTTCAACCATTGTAGCGCATTAAAGACTGCTGTAATGCCACATATAATAGATAGACTAATTTCCTTTCACTAAACTGAACCAACACCTTTCCAGACCAAACAGAAAGCATTTTAAAAACACACCCCTTTTAAGACACATACAAACACACACACATAGTACAGATAGAAAACTCGAAACAGCACCTTTTAATCCCACAAACTAGCAAGATCCAACTAGAGACGAGACGAGGTCTGAAACGGGCAAACGTGTCGATCAATCGACTAGCACGTATTACCTCCATCTTCCACTCAACCCCCTAGAGAGGCCAACAACGTCTCTATTAGGGTTGCTCACTTATCGCCTCGCTCTCACCCCGCTATTTATATTTATGGGGTTGCTTACGCGGCTCACTTGCTGCGGCTTGTCTAGAGTGTGGACTTGCCCCGATGCTAGTATATACATACGTACGTATTTCGGTATACGTATACGATATGATATATTGTAGTATGTGGCCAAACCCGAGAAGTTTCCCCGCACGCAAATACCACTCTGGAGTGATCTTAGTGTAGCCTTCGTCCGTGAAATGAGCCCTGAGTGTGTTTCCATCCGAGCCACATCCGCAACGTACGCGGAAATGCGACCGGTATTGTGGAAACCTCTCCAGTGGTGGAAAATTCGGTTAAATCGTCTAAATTTAACATACAAAATATATCTTGAGGGGCTTTTTTTTATTTGGAAATGTGTATTTTTGATAAATGTGTGTAAAGTCACGGCACTGATTTGGATATATCTATCTATTACAGACTGATTTTTATCTATTGACAGGTAGACTGTCGGTGCAAATATTATACATCAATTAAAAATCATACTTGATGCACTGTTTGATCAAATTTATCGAAAAAATCTTATATATCTATACATTATACTATGTATCTATTTATATAAAATTGAATGTCTGTTTGTCTGTCTGTCTTGTATAAGCTCCTAAACCACTCAACCGATTGCGATGAAAGTTTCAGGATTTGTTATATGCATGTCCTGAAAGATTATTGTGAAAAAAAAAACGGGAAAAACCTCTTAATAATAATATTCGTAATTACGATTTTACCGACGCGAAAGTTTGAAGCGCCATTGTGTAGTCAAGGAAATGTGTTCGTTGGTAACCACGTTACAGTTGGTTTATGACGACACGGCGTTGAAGAGTCGTTAGTAGAGCTCTAACCATCACTTGAAACGGGAACGGGAAAGCAACGGGATCGGGAACGGGAATTGCATGCCTTATTCTGGCATTGCAACGCATGCTGGGTTCAGCTAGTATACAGATGTATATATAAAAATGAATGTTTGTGTAATATGTTAATAAACTATGCAAATTCGCAGCCTTCAACTCAAGACTTAGACAGAAGATGTGATTTGGAAGGACCTATACATAAAAAGTCGAATAAAGTTTGCCTCTTATCCGATCGTTTTCATACTATGCCATATTGCTCATTTTGGTCATCAATATAAGTTCATGGATCCTCCGCTATTAAAATAGTGCAAAAATATCGTGTAAGACGCGTTTGAAATCTGCCCGGTGAGATAGTCGTTGACGTTTATCCAGCGTTTGTTTATTAATTTTAAACATAGATTCGTACTGTCTTTTTGGACAGTACGATTTTTACAGTTTGTGTATTTAAATATTTGTAGCTCAAGAATAGTGTATAAGTTAATGTATTACAAATAAGATATATAAAATAAAAAAAACTCAATAAAAACAAAACTGTAGTAAAAAAATAAATGTATTTTGTAAAACTGTAGTAATAAAATAATGTACTAAAATATAAATAAAATAAAAAGGCAAATTTAAACAATATTTCAACAACAAATGTACAAATTTTATGATTAATATATTTTTCAACAAATGTGGGATTTCATGATTAATATTTCAATATTAATATTCACAAGAGTTTTCAATGATTAGGGTTTCAATCAAAATTATGATCCCAGCATAAATTAATGTAATTAAATATATTAATGTATATAAGAGGTTTGGGCCGCATGTGATGATATATACGTACGTATTTGATGATATTAAAGCGGCCCAAACACATAAGTATTTTCAAACGTGTCTAATACGATATTTTTTCACCATCGTAATGGCGGATGATACCTTTACTTATATTGATGACCAAATGAGCAATATGGCAAAGTATGAAAACGATCGGATAAGAGATAATAAGAGATATAAAAAAGACGTCTTAATGTGAAACGTAAAGGAGGTTTGTGAAAAGTATACCTTTAGGGTAGTATAGAGAGTGGTTTAGGAGTTATCAGTGCTCACTTTGCACCGGTCACAAATAAAAATGCAAATTGGCATTCCAGGCGTTTATGCATCCGATAAAAGTTTAAGGGTTGGTTTTTCCCCCGCCTCCACCTCCCCCATCCTCCTTATTTCTCTCTGATTAATTCATATTCATATCAGAGGGGTGGGCGGGAGTCGAGTGAAAGTAAGCCGGAGCGGTGAAAGTTTGCACGGACGAGACCAGCAGGTGAATCAACATACCTGCCCGCATAATAAAAAAAACAAACAAGCAAATAAACGGATTTCAGGCTGGCAAAGGGTTCAGCGACATCGTGTCATTGATGCTGCAATCGAATGATTAGAAAAAATATACATAAACTTACATAATATTATGTACCTCGCTTATCAATGTTGTCATCTAACCAGTAGGGATAAGACACACCATTGATTTGTGGCACACCTAATTTAATAAGTAGCACCATTGGAAAAAAAATCCTTTTGTGATAAATCCTTGAAAATACGTACTTTTGACTTTTGATTTAAACTGGACGACTACTTAGAGAGATTTGAAAGCTGAAAAGTACTACAAATAAAAGATAAAATACCCGACTGACTATAGATTCCAATATTCATTTTGAACAGAAAATTGACAGATTTTGATACATCGACCGAACAACACCAAGATATAAAAAAATCACGCGATTTAAAAAACACATACATATATGTATGTATCTACGAATCTCGAGCCAATCGACATTTTTTATTACCAGATTCGTGTTCACTGGGCATAGATCTACATATAAGAAATGTCATATCCCGTCTCTGAACCAAAAAAAGTCGTCATTTGTCGAACAGTGTAATTGTCGTTTTATACAAATATATTTTTTGTTTTATTATATAGCGTTTCATTGTATAAATATTAAGAAATGTAAATAGGTTTTTGAGCTGTTTTTCCTATTATGCTGTATTAAATTAACATACTAACAATATTAAATTAAAATTGTTACATAGAAAATCAGTAGATCAGTAGCTATTAAAATAGATATAAGATGTATTGTGAACATACATAATTAAGTAATAAAAAAAGCATTTAAAAATCAAATCATTGTATAAATATTGTAAATAATTATAAATTATGCTAAAGGATTAAAATATTTTTATTTTAAATATTATGAATAAGCATAACGTGTACTAAAATTGATTATAACATAAAAAATGGTAAGAATGAAAAAAAATAAATGCAATAAACACTAATACTAATTTTAATACTAAAAATCAGAGGCCAAACGACCTCTATTGAGTGTATGTACATATAATAAATACCTATACGTTTACATATATGATTCAATTATAAACAATAATAATAAAAACAATTTAAAAAATATTTTTTGTATACATACAGTATAACCAAAAAATGGTATTGTTGATTAAATTTTATAATATATGTATGTTGTATTCATGAACTTAAATTTAAAAAAAAAATTGTATAGATTCATGAATAAAATAAAACATGTCAAATCTTTTAAATAACAAATGCGTTCAAATCAAAGCATACAAATAAGTAATCTATATACATATGTATATATTAAATAGTTTTACGTTTCTTTAGAACCTATTGACGGATTTTATTAAATAAATAAATAATTAATAGAAAAAGTCCAAGCGGCATCTATTGAAGACTAGACAAAGTATTTGTTGCATATTTTTACAACGACACGATTACATGTGCAATTGATAAATACATAAACAGTACGTAACGTGTAGTATTGATGCATATGCATTTGCATACTATTCAGTAAATACACATCAACTAAGCAATGATTCACGTGATTGTCATTACATATATCAATGAGAAATGATAATGAATATTAGAAATGTGTCTATTTTTATTATTTACTAGTCACCACGTGCACGAAATCGTGCTCTTGATAAAAATTGAATCAGTGTAACGCCTGTACGAACAATCACCATTAGTTTTGATTTTTAAATGCTTTTTATTATTACTAAATTATGTTCACACTATGTACATCTTATATCTAATTTAATAGCTACTGATCTAATGATCATTTTCTATTTTACAATTTTAATTTAATTTTGTTTGTAATCATAGTATTATATTATTCTAATGTTTATGTTCAGCATAATAGGAAAAAGAGCTCAAAAACCTATTTACAATAATTCTTATAAATGCTCATAATACATGTTCCGACTTTTGTAATGACGTGTGGCAAACAGTCTTATTAACTGATTGTCGATTGGCATTATTGACGAGTTGGCATTAGTGTCGGCCCAAGCGGAAATACGCGACGGTCGACAGAGTCACCGAGTAGACGGCGTACGGACAGCTTGTGTTCCGTACGCTCCGCTGGCCCACCACGTGCAAATTTTACATTTCAATAAACTACATCAAACCATTATCGAAGTCTTTTCCATGATGGTCATTTCGAACCGGACACCAGTAACCTAGGCCACAACACCAAACGGACAAACCAATAGGAAAAAACGTGGTCGAGAAAAAATGGATGTCAATTAAGAAATCGGTATCGTTCCTTTGTTACTATCCATACCTTTCCAATACTAATAACATGTTTGCTTCTATTTCAGCAATATATTGATTGATGTACAGAGGTACATGACCGCGTGATTGACGCAGAAAATATATAAATAAAAACATAACCTACAAAGACGCATGGGACACAGAGGTAATCCAAAATTATCGGAACGATCACATAAACATCGTAAAGGATATTCAAGTAAGTGAATGTATTCAATCTCAGGCAATCTGTTCAAAAGGCAATCATGTGGGTAGGTCAGTTTTAAAATATGTTTTAAAGTATAACAATTAATTAACGCGATTGTATAAAATAATATCGCGCTACGAAGGAATGTTTCATCGGTCGCATCGAATTTCGTATTAAAAGTGTAAAATCAGATGTAGTGTAAAATTAGCAAAGCACGTGGAGAATTATACTTGTAGCCCCAAAGTGGATTAAATCAAGTACATACCGGTATATTCATATCGGTAGATCTTTGTTTCTTAATGTGTGTAGAAACACCCTCCCCCCCCCCCCCTTCCACGATAAATGTGGAATTACACTTGTAGCCCCAAAGTGGATTAAATCAAGTACATACCGGCATATTCATACATCGGTAGATCTCTTTGTTTCATAATGTGTGATGAAACAGTGGTGATTTAAAATAAATCACAAGACTTGTAGCCCCAAAGTGGTTTAAATCAAGCACCCACCAATTTAGGGTTGTAATTTCTTCCAAAATATGTTGGATAGATTCTGGTGATAATAGTTAAAGTAGAATATTAAGATTCACGGTTAATCATTGAATATTATTACCTTATCTCTACGAATAGTTCAATTGACAGCTATAGTAGAGAACAACTGTATTTATGAGACGAAATAGTGCAACTTTCTGAAACAAATGTCAAGTGCTGAAAACGAGGAAATAGAAGCTTCGACTTCCAAGTCGCATAAAGGTCGAAATCCAACTAGGGACGTAGAACCTATTAGAGACAGGTCAAGCTCTAGAATACATCAGACTCGAAGTCAGACTCAATCGATAGAAATATTAGCGAAGGAAAATAAAGTAGAAGTCATAATGACGTCAATAGAATTAAGGTATTCAGGCGCGGTACAAAGACTAAAAGGAAAAATAGATAAATCCTCCGAATTAGATGAAGGACAGTATCAAACCATTAAAGAAGCATACGATTATGTCCGAAAACTCCATTACGAGTATTTAGATAACCTTACAGACATACCGAAAGCGGCCAAAATAGACGAAGAGTACGATGCAATTACAATAACAGTTAAAAATCTTAAAGCAGCATTAGATTGCCAATCCTTTCAAGATAGTAAACTAAAGGTAGAGCAAGCAACAATTAAATTTGCTAGAGATAAGTTACCGACGTTAACCATTCCCACATTTCAGGGAGATCCATCTGAATGGCAATCGTTTCAACAAGCTTTTAAGAATATAATAGGAAACAAAACGGAATATTCGAATGTCACGAAATTGCAATATTTGCATCAATCCTTAATCGGTCCCGCTTTGGCAGCTGTATCAGGTTTAGATATTAGCTCAGACAATTACGAAATAGCTTGGAGTATTTTAGACAAGCAATATAATTTACCAAGACTTAATCTCAAAACTAGGATTAATTCACTTTGTGACTTAAAATTAATCACAAGAGAATCACATATCGAATTGAGAAATCTATTGAATCAGGTAACAGTGTGTATTAAAAACATTGAATCGTTGGGTTACGCGAGAGAAATTTTAGATCCATGGGTAACATGTTTAGTTCTAAGGAAATTACCTTTTAATATAGTAAGAGACTGGGAAATATCGCTGGTTAGCAGAGAAATGCCACCATATGAAAGTTTAGAGACATTCTTGCAGAATAGATGTAATGTATTACAATCTACTGCATCTGTAACTACGGTGAAGGAATTCCCTCATAGTCGTCAAAGAATCATGAGAACTCATGTCGCGAACAAAAACCCATCAAGTAAGGTAAACGCATGCGCATTCTGTCGAAATAATCATTTCATAGGCAAATGTGATAAATTCAAAGCAAAATCCAGTATGGAAAGAAATGAATTCGTTAAATCTAATAACATGTGTTTTAAATGTTTAAATTCATCGCATAAGATAACAAATTGCAAGTCTAACTATAATTGCTTAAGGTGCAAACAAAACCATCACACTTTGTTGCATCAGGACGATACATTTAGTTCCAATAATACGGGAAGGAAGTCAATTAATGCTCATTCTACTCATTTCTCTCAAAGGGAGATAATTTTACCGACGGTACAAGTAGACATTATAACGTCCAATGGAACGGTCGTTAAGGGTCGCACATTATTAGATTCCGGCTCACAAGTCAACTATGTTACCACATCTTTCGCTAAGAAGAATAACTTCAAATTAGAGAAAATCTCTCAAAAAATTGTAGGTATCGCTAATCAAGAAAGTAGCATTCGTCACATCACCAAGGTGACCATAAGGTCTTCAACCACTAATTACTCAACCAAAGTGTTGTGTTTGGTATTACCAGAAATTACTGGCGAAATTCCAACTGTGAAACTGGATCAACAGTTAATTTCAATACCAGCGGGAATCAAGTTATCAGATCCCCTTTGGAATAAACCGACGCCAATCGATTTATTGCTCGGCGCCGAGATTTGCGTTCATGCTATGAAAGCAGGAACCATCCAGTTAGGAAAAGGTATGCCTATCTTAAAGGATACCGAATTCGGATGGACAATAGTTGGTCCATATCCCGAAGTAAATAATGCTCCAGGGAAGAGCCACATAGGCTTAAGTCAATTAGACAGTCACATTCAAAACTTTTGGATGATAGACCAGGTTCCTATGGTAAAACATCAATCTCTTGAGGAGAAAAGATGTGAGGAACATTTCCAAGCACACACATCACGAGATAAAAACGGTAGATTTTGTGTAGCTTTACCATATAAAAATTCCCCGATAGTATTAGGAAGTTCATTGCACATTGCGGAGAAAAGACACAAAACTTTGGAAAGACGTTTTTTAGCCAATAATAATTTAAAAATGGAATACAATAAAGTTTTAGAAGAGTACATAAATTTAGGACATATGTCAGAGTGTGAACCTCCGGAGGCACATGAGGTTCATTGTTATTTACCTCATCACGTCGTGGTTAAGGAGTCTAGCCTTACCACTAAATATCGTGTAGTTTTTGATGCGTCCGCAAAGACAACGTCCAATATCTCACTAAATAATATTTTGATGGTGGGACCTAGTGGCCAATCAGATTTGTTAAGTTTACTACTCAACTTTCGACTCCATAAATACGTGATTACTGCGGATATTAAGCAGATGTACCGACAGATTCAAATAGCAGAGAAAAACAAAAATGTACAATTAAATCATAATTCGTTATGGTGGGACGGCCCTAGTTGGTTGAAATTAGACGAATCACGATGGCCTCGAAGACCTCCTGAGATCACAATAGATCTTCCAGAGAGAAGGGTAGTCACTAACGCTACCCTTGTGAGGGAAAATAATTGGATAGATAAATATTCTCATCTTCCAAGACTCCTTCGAGTTTTATCATATGTTCGTCGGCCACTAAGGAATAAACAATTAAACGTTAAAGAAAATAACGAACCGTCCGCTTTAGAATTAAAAGATGCTTTAAATAATTTGATAAGGTTATCGCAAATGGAATCATTTCCATTGGAATATCGTTTGCTGAGCAAGGGACATCCAATTCCCAGTAGCAGTAAATTAGCTAAATTGTCCCCTCTATTCCACGAGAATTTAATTTGTGTTGGAAGTAGACTTCCTCTGGGAACAACTCTATCAACGTCACCCATTATCTTGTCAAATAAGCATAAACTTACACACATGATTGTCCGAGATGCGCACTTGAGATATATTCACTTGGGTACTCAAGCCTTACTGTCGTTATTGCGGCAGACCTATTGGCCATTGGCCGGACATAATACTGTCAAAGGAGTGGTGCGTTCATGTGTCATTTGTTTCAGAAATAAACCACTGTCACACAATAGATTAATGGGATTACTCCCGCTTGAACGTACCACTGCGAATTTTCCTTTCAGTCATGTGGGGATAGATTTCGCAGGACCTTTTCCTGTGAAGAGTGGTTGCAATAAGAATTCTAAGATAATTAAGGGTTACGTTTGTGTCTTTGTGTGTTTTTCCAGTAAGGCAGTTCACTTGGAACTTGTCGGAGACTTAACGAGTTCAAATTTCTTAAATTGTTTAAGAAGATTCGTAGCCAGACGTGGCAGGCCCAATACGATATATTCCGACAATGCTACTAATTTTGTCGGTGCAAGTCGTGAACTCGTTAATTTAGTAAAATTAATTTACGAACGTCCTCATGAGGAGAAGCTACTACGGTATGTAGCCTCCGAAGGGATTCGTTGGAAGTTTAACCCGCCAAGGGCGCCTCACATGGGAGGGCTGTGGGAAGCAGCGGTTAAATCCATGAAGATTCATTTAAACAAGGTGTTAAAGGCCACCACCTTAAATTTCGAATCATTTTGTACGGTATTGACTCAAATAGAAGCTTGCATGAATTCCCGTCCTCTTAGTCCCTTGTCTTCGGATCCACTAGACCTTTTACCCCTCACACCTGGACATTTCTTAATTGGCAGATCCTTACTCGCTCTTCCAATGGAGGTTAAATATAACACTAATGTCCATGCCAATCTGCTTCAGATACAATTGACCACAGCAGCATTTTGGAAACGTTGGTCGGCGGAATATTTACATTCTTTGCAGTTACGACACAAATGGAAGAAGGACTCGAGCAACAATCTGAGTGTGGGTCAAATGGTCCTGTTAAAGGAGGAACACATGCTGCCAACCCGATGGGTCTTGGGTCGAGTCACTAAATTGTATCCCGGACCAGATGGCAGAGTTCGAGTCGTCGACGTCTTTACTGCCAGCGGAGAGTTTCGTCGGTCCAGTCATCTAGTGGCGCCATTGCCGATTCTACCACAAGGACCACTTGACAGGAAGGAAGATCAGCAAGAGGGAGGAGAAACAGCAGCTTCAATTCCGTCAACTTCGGTAGCTTAGTTTAACCCGAAGACACTACCCCCAACTCATATTACTTATTAGATGTAATCATGAGTTTAAATCATTCAATGTTAATAGTAGTACTCCGTAATTCACTTTAATTGTGTTGTGTGTATAATTTAAGCTATTTTCATTTTAACATTCGGCAGTATATATCTCCGAATTTAATCTAATCATTTTGTCTTTATAATATAAGACTTGTCTCATGTCATCACTCGGAAGGATTATATCCGAGTTTAAAATAAACTGTTCAAATTTGACAGTTAAAATTAGATTCATGATTTGTTAATGTTAGTCTCCAAGCCACACTTAATGGAGCATCTTAAATTATTTCATGTCTACTTAATTATAACCTGCCGGGAGTCATCCGCAGGTCTTATGTTTCTTGTTATGAAAACATAAGTTAACTCTTACTGTTTATAGTATTTATGTGAATCATAGAATAAGTAAATATTATAATACTGAACATTTCGATGTTTAACGTAGAGACATCTATAATCATAGTTCGCCTTCATTTCCTGCTTGTAGGAATGAATGAATGACTTTCCAATTTACTTTTAATTTAGCAATGTTTGTGCTACTTGTTGATGAAATCAAGTTAACTTAGGAGCATTACACTCACTAATCAAGTTTAGTTGATCGGTAATAGCTGATCTGTCTTGACAACTGTAACAGTGTCAACATTGTATTGTCTAAGTTAACATCAAGATGAGGAATGCTTAAGTTTTAAACCATATACAGTCCACTCTCTCTTCTTTAAAGTAAACTTATCTTGTAATGCTTATTCACAGCTTCAAAGGAGATTTCAAAAATTTTAATGTAAATAGAAACAACATTCACCAGAGGTATACCTATAAGTTGAAATATTACTGAACCAATAAATTGATTTTATCCTCACACTGGATGAGGCAAAGGTTTCATTATTCACCCTCTATTTAATTATTTTAAGAGCTATGATTTATTGTAAACGACTCGTCAGTAATGCTGTAACTCTGTAGAATAACTGTATTGTTCAACAGTTTTCCTATGTGGGACTATGTTCCGACTTTTGTAATGACGTGTGGCAAACAGTCTTATTAACTGATTGTCGATTGGCATTATTGACGAGTTGGCATTAGTGTCGGCCCAAGCGGAAATACGCGACGGTCGACAGAGTTCGAGCAGACGGCGTACGGACAACTTGTGTTCCGTACGCTCCGCTGAACCACCACGTGCAAATTTTACATTTCAATAAACTACATCAAACCATTATCGAAGTCTTTTCCAATACATCTAATACATAATATTAATTAAAGAATATCTAAAGTCGACGACCCAAAGCAGATTGTGTTTAGGTAATCTTTGTTTATAGTACCTGAAGGGACTCTTCACAAGTGTGTTAGTATGGTTATTAGTGATTCTGTCATAGAATCTACTGGTTAGTTTGTTAGTAATGTCTGTAACAAACGGAATATTGTTTATGGCATGCAGTTTTTTCAAGTTATTATATATGGGTGTATTAAAAATATTTTTAGGGATTTATTTTGTGTTATTTGGAGCTTGGAAAGGTTAGTATTCGAGGCGTTATTCCATACAGGTGAAGCATAGGTTAATAATGGTAATATGAGCGCGCGATATAATTTTATTTTATTTTGAGTTGATAAAGAACTATGGCGATTAAATTTTGGGTATATTGAGGATATACCCCGCATCGCCTTGCATTTCGCTGCCTCAATGTGAGGTGCCCATCTCATTTTTTTATCGAACGTCACTCCTAAATAATTTATTACTGACTGCCATTTCGGACTTTCCCCAGAGGGGATTTTCAGATTTGAACTTGGCTTATGCTTTCTAACACTAAAGAATATGGCGTCTGTTTTGGTTTGATTAATTTGAATTTTCCATTTAGTGTTCCAGATCATCAGTGGGACGTGTGACGAAATAAGCATTTTATATATGTACCTATATATAGGTAGATATAAGATATTATAGATTGTACGTGCATACTTTTTCATTAGTGTATACTGGTTTAGAGTATCGTTGGGTCTGCATAAGTTACAGAAAGTTCTCCGTTAACTTTAGAAAGCGACGAAGGCCAACTCTTCGTCGCCTTAGTTATAATGTATAATGTGTAATTAACAACTTTCGATATGAGGCGAGTTTACTAAATATGCAAAATGTATGTACTATAAAGTATAATATACTTTATCATCGCACGTAAGACATGTGTATGAATTGAATCAATTGAGTTGTATACAAAATTATATGTTTGTATATTTGAATTGATTCGTTAGTAGTTGAATCAGAGAAATGTTATAATAATAGAAGTGCCTTTACGAATAAATAAATTGTGTCATTAATACGCGGTACGTCTCCGTAACTACGCTACAACGCACGGAATATAATTAGGGTCATCACATATTCACTAAAAAAATTAATTTTTTATTTTGATATATGTAGATTTATTTAAAATTTGAGTATATGGTTGTGTTGGTTGTTGGTGGCCAATCCGTTTCTTTTCTCAGTTGGCCAGCAGCATAGCTCGGTCGTTAAGCTTCTGCTTAGCGTCGAGAAGGCGCCAGGTTCGATCCCAGGGCTGGGCCTCCAATGAAAATGAATTTGTCAGAGTGTGCTGTTGCTTTTGTGACTTCAGTTTGATCGTTTCCTATCAGAGTTTGCTAATTTTCTCTGATTTCATTGTTGAAACGGTTTCCGGATAAATTGGCTAAAATCCCTCCTATACGATATGTCACCTATAATTTGTTATTAATTAATGTGCAATACAAATTGATCGGTCTCCGTGACGAGACAGAATGTTAAATTACAGAAAGCGCAAATATCGGAAGGCAATGATCGAAAATCGAAAGATCTTAAGTCGAAAGATCAAAAAAAAAAAAAAAAGGTGCATGGTAAACGGTACATACTCACTTAATTTTCGCGAGCAGGATACAACAAGAACAAGAGGAACATGCTTTTCCTCCCGTATTAATGTGCGCGTGCAGAATACGAGAGGAAAAGCATGTTCCTCTTGTTCCTGTTGTATCCTGCTCGCGCAAATTAAGTGAGTATGTACCGTTTACCATGCACCATTTTTTTTTGATCTTTCGACTTAAGATCTTTCGATTTTCGATCTTTGCCTTCCGATATTTGTGTTTTCTGTAATTTAACATTCTGTCTCGTCACGTAGACCCCAAATTGATAGATGTCTCATTGATTTGCGAGTTATTCAGTGTCTCGTAATTAAGTGATTTATATAAAAATGCTGCATTGTAATTATAGTTTGTAATTGGCCAGGAAGGCGCATTGGGGTTTACCTGAAGGCCTTCCTGGTATATGTTTATATAAAAAATAAATAAATAAATGTATCAATTAGTTCCTGAAACCATTTCAACGGGCACAATACTAGTTTTTTTTTATGTAGCAGGAATTCCCTGACGCTCTACAAAGGTCTCTCTACAAAGGTTGAGCAGAAGAAAAAGCATTATAATTGGATAGTGTCGAGAGGCAATCTTTCGATTAACACACGCCTCGACCCCAACACTTCGCTTTAGAGACACGCACACGTCCATTACTCGTTTCGAACACATATTTAATTCATTCGGTTGTAAAATTTTACTGCGACGACCCGCGTTTTGGCGCCAAATTGAATTATCCGCGTCAAGGTTCGCACACTGTCTCTACTCTTGCGTACACATATGTATGTATGTACGGTTGGAGCGCGCGTCACCTTTATTACGAGCGTGTGCGGCTGTCGTTAACCGAAATTGCCTTTTTACGAGAGGACAACACTGCGACACACGCGCCCCCTATACACATCGCCTTAATTTGTAGGGCCGTGGACGATTTCCTTCATCGTTCTCGTCCTTCTACTTGACGGATGCGACTACGACAACTTTGCATTATGCTCCACTGTCGGCAATTTACTTACATAAATTCTCCAGTCTCACTTTTACTACAAATATTATATTTTAATAAGCATCGTTTGCTTCTAAAATGCCATCAGTTCACAAATTATGTATACTAAACGACTCCTATAGTACACGTTTTTCTTTGAACTCATACAGTACATTTAATTAAATAAAATTGAATATTTACAACCCTATTCTATATTTTTACTATCCTCTTATCAGCTCGCTTTCGAATTTTTCGTCTGACAAATTTTGGGTTCTTATACGATCGAAAAATAAAAGTGGATAAATTTTCAACTATAATATTAAAAGCCGGTTTTAAAAACCAAAATAGACGCCATATTTTTAAGTGTTAGAAAGCATAAGCCAAGTTCAGATCTGAAAATCCCTTCTGGAGAAAGTCTGAAATGGCAGTCAGTAATAAAATATTTAGGAGTAATGAAATCAGAGAAAAGCGGCAAACTCTGATAGGAAACGATCGACATTTAGCACAAATATCCAGGTCTGACCAGCAGCACTACAGATATACTCGGAATAATTCTTTCAATAGAGGTCGCTCATGGGATCGAACCTGGCGCCTCTCGGTTTTAGGCAGAAGCTTAACGACCGAGCTATGAATTCGCATTGTATAAAAATGCATCTATTAATTGTTTTATTGTATTGTATCTATATTAGTATAATCGTCGCTTATGAGCGATCTGTAAAGGCAATGCACATGTTATATTGAAATAAATAAATAAAGTGACCATTTTAGGATCTTGTTGTCAGAAAATATACACGGTACAGTAAATGAAACTCGTTGAGTGGCTTAAAACAACCTTTACTTGCCGGAGTGCCGCAACGGTCTAAGCGTCACTGTTCCGTCACCTTACATGTTGCCAACCTCATAATTTATTCTACTCATGCATGCCAACTTAAATATTCACACATGCATTCTTCTAGATTATAAAACAATGTAAATCCTATATACATTTGAAAAAAGGAAAATAAAGTTTTTTATCATATTATATTAAAAAATAAAACAATACGAAAATAATTTTATCTATTTACTTATTATATTACAACATCGGAAGTACAATTAAAAAATGAGAGTCTATTGTTCAACTGTCTATGTATTATACATACGTATGATATTTATAGTGATTATATTCCAAATACATACATATTAAATGTATGTATGTATGTATGTAGATACAGAAACTAAATATAAAATAATAGATTAAGTGGATCAAAAAAACTGATTGGGATGCAAATATGCGATTCAATTGAATCTGATTGCATCAATGAATGAAATTTATCAACGTAAATTTCATAATACAAAAAAACTGGATAAGATAAATATTGTGCAACACGTCTTAGTGTTTCGTTTAAATAGAAAGATTTTGGGATTCATTTCAACACATTACTCTACTTCGCTAAGCATCGTCATGAGGGACTATAAAATTGAAGACTCGGATTGGTTGACGATTTTGTTGAATCAAGACGAGTACGATGAGAAAGAAATCGAAGAAGCGTTTGAATTTGCCCGATACCATTTTATGGAAGTGAGTATAAAATCAAAACCATTAGTACCATTTTTCCTACTAGAACATGTGTATACATGTATTTCGATGATCTGTAGATTCACCTAAAAGACGATTTCCTTCAACTGAAATGGGAATTCTTTATCAGACTGATTCAGTCCGATGATCTGAACGCGTATACCGAAAATATTGTTTTCGAAAGTGTATCTGGAATTCAAACAGCTGAAGCCTGAAACTAGTTTGCACATTCTTTTAGAATACGTGAGATTGCCGCTTTTATCTGCAGAGGTAAAACCACCAAAATAATTTTTTAATTATATTTAATTGACCATTAGAATTGCTATATGTATTATTTTATGCTCTATGCTTTCAGTATTTGATGTCAGATGTGGAACCCAACTCTTTCCCGTCGACTAAAAGTCACCCATTTTTTTTGGAATTTATAAGTACAGAATAGCGCTATTATATATATGATGTAGGTAGGTACATAGGTAGTTTGTACTTATAATACACCCGATTAAATTTTCATCGGGTCTATCACTATATTACAGGTCTGTTATTGGTTAGATATTGCTTACGTCACGCCATATAAAAAATACATAACGGTAATTTGATTGAATGCGGTGTAGAACAAATTATACAATTAAATGTTAATATTAAATTAATTATATTTTAAAGGTATTTGAAAATAATACGACCGCGATGCGGATCGAACACAGAATCGACACATTTCTTTTATTTTTTTATTTATTTAATAATTTAATATGCCATAACCCATACGAGATGAAAAGAAAAATAACACTAGTTAATTAATTAATTCTTAAACATTCTCAGGTGATATCTTATAATTTGAAAGACGGTGCAATGTCAACGATGTCACCATTACAGGAAGCACGATCTAATGCTGGGGTTGTTGTTATTGGAGAAGGACGATCAACCATAGTTTATGCGATAGGTGGTATGGGAAAAGATGAGGTAGCTGTAAAAACTGTTGAAAGGTCAGTTTGAAAACTTGAAACTTAATTAATACTCAGTCGAATCATTCATGGAAATGATGAATTCTTAATACCGAATGAAATGTTTTAAAATCACTCAATGACTCGCACCCAAACAATTACAGATGGGATGCAGTAAATTGCAGATGGTCTTATGTGATGCCAATGATAACAAGCAGGGATGGAGCTGGAGTTGTTTCAGTTGGAGATTCAACATTTATGTAGCTGGAGGTGGAGTCGTGGAAAAATATTATTCCAGTCTTGAAGTTTACAATATAAAAGCTGATCGTTGGGAAGCAAAATCATCAATGAATAGTGCTAGGAATTATTGTAGCGTGTGTGTTTTTTTTTTTATATTTATTAATAATATCAACTTTCGTACTATATGTATTTATACAAAATATAAATTAATTAAACATATACATATGTAGTTAACGGTGGCTGGATAACACATTTACGCAATTGGAGGCTATACAACAGATTTTGGAGTAAGTCCTCAACTTGATGTGGACAGTTACGATCCTAGAACTGATACCTGGACACTGATTGCCAAGATCCAGTTCGGTGGTTTTGTTGGAATTGGAACTTTGAGAGACAGGCCGTTTTACGCTGGTTAGTTTTGGTACAAAGTATTTGTGATTGTTATGATATTTTTTTAATAATTGAAATTTCGATGTCAGGCGGGGAGCCGGATAACATAATAGTTGAAGAATATGATCCTGAGAAAAGTTTAGCCACACTTGGAGTCGGACGTAATGGTGTCAAATTAGTGGAGTTGCCTTGGAATTATACATTATAATTATACGTGTATTAAATCGGTGATGGGATTATATATACGTTATATGCTTTAAATGTGTACTTTTTTCTAAATTAAAATATATTTTAATAACTATTTATACAAAGATATTTGTTATTCAATCATAATAATTCAAAATACGTATTTCCTATTAATAACCTAATAATTAACCAGCAGAATAGACTAGCGGTTAGCATATGTATAATGCTTTGAGCAAAGTGGTCACGGGTTCAAATCCCACTGGTTTCTGCCGGCCAGACCTTGGATTTGTGGCTCCAGTTCGATCGTTTCCAATCAGAATTTTCCAATTTGTCTGATTTTCATTGAAACGGTTCCAACAAATTGGCAACCTTATCCATTATCTCACAAATCTCGAGTTTCGCTGAATTGTATAAAATGCTGCAAATTTACAAATTCGTAGACATAGATGTCTCTGTGGATACTGATTGATATGTATTGACTTTGTATAATTTTAATAACACGTGGATCAAATATACTATGTGTCTGGCTAGAAAGACGCACTGGGGTTACCTGTTAGGGCTTCCCGGTATAAATTAAAAATAAATAATATATAATTTTAAATAAAACAAACATTTTACAGTTAGTATAATAATTCCTATTGAGTCTTTTTGTATATGAAAATTGATATATAAATTAAATTAAACTTCAGACCTTAATTTTCAAATACACATTTTATTACACACTAGAGTTGTGCCCATTGAATTCAATGGAGGGCTTCGAAAAGGAAATTGAAACACGAATTAAAATAAAGTTATATGTTATATTTAAATATAGTTTAAGGTATAGGCGTGGGCGCGTATTAAAACGCTCCCCATTTGCCCACGTCTAAATTATGAATAAATGTATGTTTGTGTGTTTTTGTGTGTACGCTCCCGTGCAGCACATTTGACGCTGACGTCACCCATTCCATGTCAGGTTCTCAATATCAGGAGCACATATCAGATACTCCACAACCCCCCTCCCGCCACTTCCCCGCGTATTCTCGACACGATAGGTCGTCACGCCACATCCCTATGCATAACATATACTCTTGGTATTCCAAAATTTGTTTTTTTGAAATCCCCCATACTTGTCGATACACCGCACATTCATACATACATACATACATACATACATACAAATATCGCGCCCGTTTTTATATTTACACATATTATTAATAAGGTTTCTGCCAGGGTTGACCCGGGACGGAAATTCCCGAGAACTCACGGAATTTTTATTATCCCTTTTCCCAGGAATGCTTATCTTGAACCCTGGGAATATATTTCGATATAATTATATTTAAAACGTTCTTTGAATAGCTTAGTAACAGCGAATGCACGTCCATACATTCTATATCCTGCGATTTGACTATTACTAAGTAAGTGTATCCTTCATGTATTGACGATTCCATACAGGAAGAAACTCTTTTATAATTTGATGAAGAAGAGATAAATATAAACAGCATTGACTTTTAAAAATAAATGAAAAGAAATTTTTTATAAGTAAAAAATAAATTAAATTGAAAAAAAAATGTTCTTAAATTCTATATTCCGGGATCCTGAGAATCCCGGGAACGATCCCATGCTCCGTCCCGTGTCCCGGGATATGATAGTCTGGGAAATCAGAAACCCCACTAGTTACTCAAAATACAATGCATAATGATAGCTAATATTAATTGAAGAAGTAATATTATTGGAAGATGCAGATAAAAATTATCTTGTCAATATATGCAGTTAGGTAAATATGATTATATTATAATATATAATATAAATCGTAGCAAACAATATTAAATAACTAGTGTTGTGAACCTTCAACGGGAAAGTTTGGGAAGGAATTGATAACTTTTTGAAATTAACATTAATACTTTTGATAATATTGAAGGTGAAATTTGATAGTTTACGAAAAAAAAAATTCTTTTTAGAAAATGTAAAAGCAAAATCTATTGATTCTTAAGCAGCGTACACTTTGAAAAGTCTACAAATTCAAAACGACCATCAACGATTTATATATTTTTCATCCGTTGAAAATTGGACAAAGCTTTCTAAAGACTGGCAATTAGGATGCGAATACACATTTTGAATGTTTATTATGTACTTGTTCGTTATAATGGTTGGTTTTCTCAGGTTCTCGGAAATAGCCCGCATACACGTTACACAGTAACCGGGGTAAAAAAAAGTTTTGTGTAAGCACATTATATAAATTACACGGAATACTCTTTCGGGCACGTTTCTGGGTTAATTGCTTCGAAATTTTTACATTTTTTTAATTCCTGTCTCTGTGCCGCTTCATGATGAACGTGTGTATTATATGTACATACATACATATCTTACGATTTGTCGGTGATAATTAGTGGAGGTTTTTTCGATTGAAAATTACGCACTTTTGAATTTTAATTCGTAATGAGGGTCGGAGTCAGCGAAAGGGTTAGGTGCTGAAAGTTATCTGCTAATGTTCATTTGTAGATGCAATTAACCCTAACCAGTCAGTCGTTTTCAAACTATTTGAATAGTGAGTATATATATATATATATGTACATATATGTATTATACATATGTGTATGTGGAGGGCAAACATGGACCTTTCGAGTTTAAATCAAACACTTGGCGTTGATTCCATTTCGAAATGTGGATCAGTTCTTTTTGTAAATACGCCAAGATATACACTAAGGCAAATATGTGCGTACGAATGTTTTCCCTCTTTGAATCTTTGTGAAGGGATATTTTCACTTTTTTTTCGTTATTTTTGCGTGTAGTCGTTATAAATTAATGTTGTGTATTTCAAGTTATATCCAATTATGCATGTTAAGCGACAAACATAAAATACGTTCTATTATGAATCTATACTATGTTATTGTTATTCATTTTCAATTGGTCAAATGTAATTTCCAATTATATATTTTTTTATCCATATACATGTACATTTTAAATATATACATAAAAATCTATTTTAGATAATTTCAAAAGTTTATTTATTTTATTTTTTAACATATTAGCCACAGTGACATTATAGAGAGCTCTAACGCGTTACTGTGGCCAGTAATTCAAATATAACATAACACAACATCATCATAAAAGTAATATAACAATGTAATAATAATAATAATAACATATCATAATAATAATATTAATAACATAACATCATTATAATCATAAAATCATAAAAAATAATAATCATTCACACTCGGGACTTTCCGGGGACTTCGCCCGCAGAGCCTTTGCCCCCTGGGCCTTCGCCTCCGGGGATTTCGAATCCTTTGAATCGAAAATAAATCGAATCGGCACCTATGAATCGAAAAAAAAAATCGAATGTGTTGTTTACGAACCAACGAACCAAGGTTACATACATATATACAAAGTCTCTTTCGAAATTATATATTAAATACATATGTATGTTTGTTTGAGTCGTAAAATCCGTGACGTTTAATTTGATAAAAATAACAAATGTGTATTAAAATAAACTTAATAAAGTGTTTACTATTACATTGGCCATGTTTAAGCGGTTTTTACTACAAATACCGAGCGAAGCCGGGTAAAAACACTTGGATATAATAAGAGACCTTTGATGTATTGAGAACATAACTAACGAAGCATCTAAAAATCAATTTATATATTCTATCATGCATACTCTCAAAATTATGTCACAAAGTTAAAAGATGACTAAAAAAAAGCACCAAAATGAACTCAATTAATTTAGACTTGATTCAGAATATTAACGCATAATTGTAGCTACCAACAAATGGGCGGGAATGGGGGGGGGGGCTCGTCAGACATTTACATAAGGGTGTATATGGAGAAGAAGGGGGGGGGGGTGGGGGTGTCGCATTATTCGCTCCCGAATGAAAAACCTGTCACGCGCGCACACCTCTCCGAGATTAAGGCTCGTAATGTGCCGGATACGCGTGTTGTAAGGGCGGGCCCTTATGCGGGCGAAAGAGCCCCTTTACCTCGTGATTATGTTCGGGGGTGAGTACATGAAGGTGTATACCGACGCTGAATGAGCTCGCCTACCTATTCGTTAATTTAATTCCGGACTTTAATACCCCTACGAACGTGTTTGTCTTTAAAAACCCATACGAACGCGCCGCTCCTCCTCGTTTCACCCCACTCGGTACGAATCGGGTTAATTTTTACGGTTTGAAATCTGGCCGGAATTAGAAAATCTTTTATTGATGATTACGTATATGTATGTAGGGTCAGAGCCGTAGCGATGATTTTTTGCGCCCTTGGCAAATATCAAATTTGTCACCCCTTTGATATTTTTTCATTAGATTTAAAGGATTCATTTCATATTTATTGAAATATTTAAATTAAACATTTGAATAAGCTTATTGTAAATCATATTAACAATTAGAAACAACATAACTACTTATTGAATACTTATCTCGCAGATAAAACTCCGTGAAGAGATATACTTTTAGCCGTTAAATGTCAGATCTGACATATTTGGCCAAAAATCAATATATATCGTGTATTACATTACATGAAGCTAGACGCCAAATTTGAAATTTATATATACATATGAGAGTTAAAACTATAAATATTTAAATATTAGAGATAACGAGAACCTATAGAGCAAATTTTATAAAATATAGAGTGAATTATAGGCGTTTAAACAATTAAAATCTGATATTGCCATATCAAGGCGAAAAGGTTGAAGATAGATTATGGTAGCTTGCCGCACCGTCATAGACGTCACTGTACCCGAGATTCTGGATATTTGATACGCATTGTCTATGATATTTTATCTCCAATGTAATGGCAGACGATACATTAACGTATATTGATGACCAAAATGACCAATATGGCAAAGTATGAAAACGATCGGATAAGAGATAAGAGATATAAAAAATGACCACTAACATGAAAACCATGTGAACTGTATAAGAGGTAAGTAAAAAAAACAGGGTATTATTTATGGTTCAGTGATTATCATCGATTGACCAGCATTTCCACATTTGAGTTTAATTTTTAATATATTTGAAAATATATGTATGTATAAGAACAAATGTGAAAGCTTGTACTATAAATGTTATATGAGATGAAAATAATGTTATTAAAATTAACTGTTATGTAACGTTTGAAGATGCGAATGTTTGAAGTTGACATTTGCAGGCTGTCATCACGTCGACCTGACAGATGATTTTGATGAAATTTCAATAATTACGTTAATGATTGAATATTTAAAATTTTATTTTTATTCAATTAATCATGTAAACTCGTCTTATATGTAGATCGCTATACAGACCAAGAAACACACCAACTAATAATATATGTATAATTATTATATAATTATAATATATGTATAATTATTATATATGTTTTTACATTATTCATTTTATTACAACTAATAATATATGTATAATTATTATATATGTTTTTACATTATTCATGACATGTATGGAAAAATATTGCAAAGTGCATTTCAAGTATTTTCTACAATATGATGAATACAAGTATGTATACAATACAAATTTATGGAGAAATTTTTTGCAGCATTTTTATACAAACTGGCAAACTTCAAGACGCTGAATAACTGAAGGTTTGTGAAAGAGATAGGGGAGGGAATGCCAATTTTGCAGGAACCGTTTCAATGAAAATCCAAAAAATTGACAAACTCTGATCGATCTGCAGTCACAAATCAAGTTCTGGCCAGCAGCATCCAGTGGGGGTTGAACTGGTGACCACTCTGTTCAAAATTATATGCTAACCACTGTTAATTATATGCAGCTGGTTTAAATTTAAATTTAAATACAAATGAGCTTAGTTTTTTGTATGAACAAAACGAAATTGAATTATTTTATAGAATGGCTTCTACATATACATATGTACATTATATTAAGCTGGAATAGGTCTAATTCGATCAAATATATCGGGCTTCATTTATATTTTATACGAGGCGTAAGAATTACAGGTTGATGACACCTGTCTCAGAATAAAGTGTTTTGACGCTTTATCCAGTCTCATATAATATTTACGTGTATATAAATTTTATTTCAGGGCCGTAACGAAAGTGACATGTTGAATATTATATAGATAGATAAATACAAAGGTCAGATGCTATGTATGTATGTCTTTCTATTTTAGGGTTTTATTTATTTATATTTTATAATTTTATGCTGAAAAATAATTTGTTTTTATGCATAAGACTATATTTCATATCAAATATAGTGAGTGGAATGGCTTGCAGCTGTATGAAATAAATGTAAATTATATGTAGGTGTAACGCAGGCTTTTCACGAGAAAATATTTTCAGTAATATGTACGTGTTTTCGGCCTTCGCATATTTTTTTTTCAATGTAACAGGGGTCGTAACGAAGTCAAGTTTACAACGAGAGTTAGTCGAGATTTTTTCTGTTTCGTTTTAAATATTTCAGGCGGAGTTTTTCCGTCTAAAAAGTTCCGAGTCAATATTAAAGATTTTCAAAGTAAACGTGTGCGGTTTATTTTCGTAGTAAGCCGAAAATATTTTGAATATTTTCTTAACTGGCGGATGATTCGTGAGATAATATAAAAGACGTATGTTTGAATTCGTATTGAAATTTAAACAACCAGTGAGCACCACCTGGATTTAAGACAGCCTTAAGGATATAGCACATCTTTTTACAGGATTATATTAATAATAGTATAGTTGAATTGCAACTTTAATGGGATCATTGTTCATTCTATACATATTTTGTTTGAGGCTGATCAGTCAGTATCCCAGTCAAAGATAAAAATATTTTATAAAAGTTGACAGTATCTTTAATAAAAAATCAGTATCAATGCTAATTTATTTCAGCCAGAAAAATGCAGATTAAGAAATACATAGCCAATAAAAAAATCAGTAATCAATCATAATAAAATAAAATAATAAATTAAATTGTATTTTAATCTTTTATTTTCCATTTCTCAATTTTACAAATTCCATCATGGATAGTCTAAAAATATTTTAAATATAATAATAATAATAAAACAATAATATATACTTCTATTAAAATTTACTTTCAATACCACAGAACGCAAACTCTAACTGGTTACTAAAAGTCTTTTAAATTGATATTTATTCTATTTACAACAATAAATTGAAATTAAATATAATATATAAATTGAAATTCAATATGCTCTACCACACTCAATTTATTATTTTACTTTATTATTAATTATTTATTACTATTTTTAAACACTTTTATCCATGGCGGAGGCTATTTGCATGGGGGGTTAATGTCCAGGGGGTTTTTGGCCAGGGATATGTATCCGGGGGGGTATCTGTCCAGGGGGTACATGTCCGGATACCCTATTTTATATAAATATTTTTTATATATATATTTTTTTTCCATGCTGTTTGTTATATTGATGAATCGGGAATACATATACACATGTTCACTATGGGTTAATAAGTATTGAAATAAATCAAATTATTATTTTAACACAAACTAAAATAAAATGAGAAGATTTGCAATAAATGTATAATAAAATGACGTTTGATGAGTTTTCGTACCAAAACAAAATCACCAAAAAAAGTTTCGAAAAAAGATCCATATCACATTCGAACATATTATCATACTGTTGACAAAGCGTCACATTAAATAATTCCTTCGATAAAAAAATAAACTTGTCAAAACTTTTTTATCCGCAGCGAAGTCAACTCATAGTATAATATATACCCGTAACAAAAATTACGAACGAAAGTTTATTTTTTTTATTTACGTCGTTTTCAAACAAAAGTCGAACGACGTCACCGGTTTTGTCACCGGCACGGGAAAATGGTTCTCCGTATTGTTTTTCGGTGAATGACCACGTCACGTTACCGGTGAATGAGACCGATGGATATAACGCTCGCATACACTTTTTTTATGTCTCATAACCCATCACCCATGACAAAAAAAAATAGTAGTGAACGTAAAAAGCGGAGTATTTTTACGGTCTCGACCGCCATACGCGAGAGATACGCCACGCTGACGTATGTACATAAAATCACTTCAGCCTCTGAAAAGTGTGGATGTCGCTTCATTATTACACGTTGAAAAGCGTAAAATAAAAATGGAAATGGAGAAAATTATGTACGTTGTCAGGTGGGTCGCAATGCGAAGGCTGGAGATGATAACAATGGAATGGAATGCATGATGTTATGTTCGATTGTAATTTACTTGCACTTATGCACTTAAGTTCAGATTGAATTTTGATGTCGATATTTAAAGAAATGGGAAAGTCATACACTACGTACAAATAAATGTAAAGTACTGCTGATAACTGGCGATTGATAACTGGCTTACCTCGATAAAATAAACGAATTTTTGTTATTAATCCACAATATTATGATTTTTCTAAGTGGAATTTTATTTAATTCTCATATAAAGACATTTTCAAATATTATCCCTATTAATTCAATTCAGATGCGTGTAAATACGAGTAAATACTAGTACGAGCTTTTTGCTCGCAATTTTACCGATTTAAAGTTCACTCAGTAGTGTGGTCAGAACATTATCCCAATAAACATGTTTCAGTAGAAAAAAACTCAATATTTTTGATTTTTAAATGCTTTTTATTATTACGAAATTATGTTCACAATACATCTTATATCTATTTTAATAGCTACTAATCTACTGATCATTTTCTATTTTATAATTTAATTTAATTTGGTTATTAATCACAGTATTATATTATTCTAATGTTAATCTAAAGCATAATAGGAAAAAGAGCTCAAAAACCTATTTACAATGAAAAAAAAAAAAAAACTCAATATAAAATAGTATTAACAGTGGAAAAAAATTCCAAGTGAAAATACGTACTTTTGACTTTTGATTTGAACTGGACGACTACTTAGAGAGATTTGAAAGCTGAAAAGTACTACAAATGGAAGATAAAATACCCAACTAAAGATTTCAATATTCATTTTGAACAGGATATTGACAGATTTTGAGACATCGACCTAACACCAAGGTATAGAAATATCGCGCGATTTAAAAAACACACATGTATATCTCCGAACCTTGAGCTAATCGACATTTTTATTACCAGATTCGTGTTCACTGGGCATATATCTATAAGAAAAGTTATATGTCGTCTCTGAACCAAAAAAAGTCGTCATTTGTCGAACAGTGTCATCAATTGAAACGGGAACGGGAACGGGAATTGCATGCTTTATTCTGGCATCGTAACGCATGCTGGGTTCAGCTTGTATTTGATATAATACATTGAAGATTTTCCAGCTAGTAACATAACCATATAAGCAAAATTGCAACATTTAAGTAATCATTTATATTTTATAAGGGGTATAATAATTGAGGTAATTCAATTAGGTTTATTGTATATTTTTTAGTTTTAATTTCTACGAAGCGACAGCAAATTATGCTATTAAATTACAATATGAATGTTTCAATGATGTAAATCGATCACAATGAAAGGTTTACGATAATATTCGAAGCACTCGATGCAATCAGGAGCATTATCCAGATTGGCAATCTGAAGAAGTCGCAATTAAAAGTTGAGATTTGTTCTTTGGGATGTTTTCCGCGTGGAAATGCGTGCTCGGTGTCACCCCTGTCTCCCATGCGGCTGTTGAAGGGTTACGGGTCGTAATGAAAATGATAAAATTTTAATTTTGTTAATGCAATCCGTCTTGAGATTAATAATTGAAATAATTAAGCGGGAGACGGGGTATTTTTGGCGCAGCATCCCCTACAAAACAGCGTTTGTTTTACGAGCGGAGGCGCATGCTCCACGTGACGGTGAGGGATGGCTATAGGTTTTCCCGCCCCTATCGTGCGAGCGCGAGCGAGAAGGCTATACGCGGAAAGAAGCCCGTAAATAATGGTGTGTCCACGCTAGCCGAACTCGAAATGTATATAAGTTGTCGCAAATCATGTGTTAGTTTTTAACAATTGTACGTAAAAATCTACAATAAAATTAGTAGAAAATAGATATTGATTTTAATAGTAAACAAAAATCTAATTGATTCGTATGAAACCATTTTTATTGGTGACAATTTAAATACGAATTATGTAAATATAATTTCAAAATACAAATAAAATATTGCTCAATTTATTGATTAATTAATTAATTATTATTTTTATTTATTATTATTATTATTATTTATTATACTTATTTTTTTTATTATTATTTATTATTCTTTTTATTTATTATTATTATTATTATCTTTATTATTCTTATTATTAAATAATATTGTTTTTATTATCTATTATATATATTATATTATATATATGGGCTTTAGCGATTGCACTATTCTCTCTATCGTCTGGAATACAATTTGTTATTAATATTATTAATATTTTATGAAATAGAACATTTCATTTAATTTTTTAATAAATATTCAATTCAGAATAATAAAAATTTAAAATATACAAAACACCAAAATCAATTGTATTTTAATTTCTTTTTCTTTTCCTTTTCTCGATCATGGATAGTCTAAAAGTATTTAAAATATAAATAATTATAATATAACAATAATATATACTTCTATTAAAATTTACTTTCAATACCACAGAACGCAAACGCTAACTGGCGATTAAAAATCTTTTAAATCGATATTTATTCTACTTACAATAATAAATTGAAATTAAATATTGTATATAAATTGAAATTCAATATGCTCCACCACACCTAATTTATTTTTATATATCACTTTACTTTATTATTAATCATAAATTATTTATAATTTTTTTAAATTTTTTTTTATCCATGGCGGGGGTTATTTGCACGGGGGGTTAATTTCCAGGGTGTTTTTGGCCGGGGTATGTGTCCGGGGGGGTATGTGTACAGGGGATACATGTCCGGTATACCCAAGCGTCCGTTGGCCTAACGTGTGTTGGCCTAACGTCCGTTGGCCTAACGTCCGTTGGTCTAACGTCCGTCGGCTAAGTGTCCTTATTATTCATTGTTGTCATATTTATTTCAATGGTTTTGTTTATTACGGCCGTTTATGTACAGTACTTTTTTGCATATAATATATATTATATGCAAAAAAATTATTTATTATATTATATAAATAACCAAGTACAAACTATTAGATTAATAAAAATAAAAAGTGTAGCAACGTCACTAGTAACCTCCTACCCCACTCGAGCGAACTGTCAAATTTACGTCCAAGTATCATCACGCCCTTTTACGTATAGTGTGGACGAATCCAGCATCCGTGGCTCCCGAAAGGCTTCGGATCGACTTGAGCAGGCCAGTCCTGTCGCGGGCGCCGGCCGAGCCGCGGCGCACGCGACGTGTTACAACACGCGATAACACGCGAACACGCGCCAACAACCCCCAACAACCCGACCAACCCTCACACGACCCACAACCATCGACCGAATTTCACTCAAACCCCTCAACTCGAAAAACCAAAAACCTTCACCATCCAACTGACAACCACCCCCCCACCCCCCACCCCCCCACCCACCCCCCACCTATCTCCCGTCAATCATAACGCGCCCGTTACATAACCGCGTAAATAAATTACAGTCTAATTTTTATCAATTGGAATCGGTCGCGTGTGTGTCCGGCGAGAGCCACTTTCCTGTGTGATGTTTTGTTTGTTTGTTGTTCGCCACTGTTGTGTGTCTCTCACTGTCAGTGATCCTCATTCGGATATTTATGGATAAACACAATCACGTGGACCTGCCAGTATGTACCGTTGTGCATGTAAGTTGATGAGTTTTGCAAACTTTCAAAACAGTGTATACATATGTATTACTTTGTAATATATACATACATATATGCATTACTTTGAAAAATTTGTCAATGTCTACAATGAGTGAATATTATATGAATAGAAAAAATATCAATTAACTTTGTGATCCAAAGATTACCTAAATATTTGCTTACAGTAAAATTTAAATTGAATTAATTGGAAAATATTCATTATTATATCAAAAAAGAGTTGTGCGCTAAAATCTGTGCCGAAACAAATATTATATGTTGTTGATAATAGCAGTTGAAATATCAGTCAAAGTTTAAATCAATTCGTGTTGCTTCTTTGAAGTGGTTGTATTCATATACAATATATTATTGTGTTGTAACTGATAAGAAAGTGAGATTGAAAATCTTAAAAATTAGTTGACAATGAAATTTAATGAAAATGTATTATTTCGTATTGAAAAGTGGTCGAAGTTAAAGTTTTGATCAATTCATATTGCTTCTATAAATTATACAAATTCTGTGCTAAAACAATTATTATGTTGTTAGTAGCAGTTGAAATATCAGTCAAAGTTTAAATTAATTCGCGTTGCTTCTTTGAAGTAGTTGTATTCGTATACTATGTATTATTGTGTTGTTACTGATAAGAAAGTAGGATTGAAAATGTTTTACGGCTTAAAAATTAGTTGGCTGTTACCAAATTGATAATGAAAAGGTGTTATTTCGTATTTAAAAGTGGCCGAAGTTAAAGTTTTGATCAATTCATATTGCTTTTGCAAACTAGTTCAAATTGTACAAAGTCGAGTGTAAGTTTAACGAGCTTAAGTTATCTAAAATTTATGTTATCGGTATGAAAGTTTAAATTGTAAACGTTGAAAATTTGCTGACTCACGCTTTGAATAAATCGTTTCTATTATTTGTATATGAAACTATTAGTTTTATGTAGCAACAAAAATAGATTTACGATGACCTATCCAAAGTTAATGAAATAAGTGTAAAAATGTTCAATGTTTAAAATTTTGTTGACTGTTGACCGAAAATCGGCATTGAAAATTGTAATTTTATTTGGATTCATTAAGAATAAAGCATAAAGTTTTTGCATTGACTTTGATATTGTTTTTTTGTATAAAACGTGTTGTATTTCTTTCAAAAGTTTGCTGAAAGTCTACGATGTGAGTATACTCAAAATCAATTTGATAAACATAAAGCTTAAGATTTTTCTAACTGCTTAGAACATTGTTTATAACTGAACCATTATCGTAATGTCTCGCTTGAATGATGATTATTAAAAACAATTGTATAAATTTTAAATATTTTTATAATACATATTGTTCTGCACAAGGCTGTAGAATAATAATTTGAAACTGATCTGTTATGATTTGAAATAATAATGTATTGAACAATCTAATTGATTCTTATTTTTTATTATAACATTTTTTAGGGGACTTATTATTTCAAAATACAAATAAAATATTGCTCTATGTAACATTTAAAGTTTTTTCATCGAATTTGATATCGTTTTTTGTATAAGACGTGTTGTATTTCTTTCAAAGGTCTGTGATGTGAAGGTCAAAATCAAATTTGATAAATATAAGAATTTAAGATTTTTCAAACTGCTTAAAGCATTGTATATAATTGAACTATTATCGTAATATCTCGCTTGAATGATGATAATTATATACAATTGTATATATTTTAAATATTTTTACAATAGATACTGTTCTACACAAGGCTGCAGAATAATAATTTGAAACTGATCTGCTATGATGTTGAATAATATATGTAATATATTGAAAAATCAGTGTAAATATTTGCTTTTAAAATCAATTTATGTTTAATAAGGATATCATCCTTTGTAAATATTATACTAGGCAATTGAAAGTTTTGAAAATGGGATATTAATTTGTATGTTGGGATACGAAATAGTCAGTTTATCTTACAGATATTTTATTAAAAAATACTCGCATAACTTTAGCATAATAATTGGAGGAACATTCGGAGTATATGAAAACGAGTCGATGAGCATACCCAAGTACGGGAATAAAGTTGTTCGCTTGTAAAAAGTTGAACGTGTGTCACCACTTACTTTGAACAAATGATCCGAGATGAAAAATCATTTGTAAACACTCGCAAGTGAAAAGTTATCCGGCCGGTGGGGAAAGTTTTTCCGTCGCGTCGGGAAAAGCGGCGAGCTGCTCTCTCTCGCGCGCATTTCCTCCCAATACAAAGTAGTTTTTCATAACGACGCTCATTGCCTCGCTAATGTTCATATAAGAACGGAGAGGGTTTCCTCCGGATCCAGGCCGTGCTTCAAATCCGGCGATAACAATGAGCGGCGAAGGCGAATTTCCACCAACCACTTCAACACCCCCTCACATCGCCTTGCGTACGCATTTATGCATATATTTGAGCCGTGTAAATACACAAATGCGGTTTTCATGAGCCATTAGCGCAGATCTGCTGGGGTGGAGGTGAGTGGGAGAGGTGGGTGGCTGAAACGGTGTAATAACGCAGATTGTAATGGGGTGTGTACACAGCGAGTGCGGAATGGTGGTGCGAGCAAATCTTTGCGAATTATTTATTAATTGTCTGCAACAAATGTTGCAGCTGTTTTTGAACTGGAAATGTGATCAAACCTTTTGAAAATATTTCTCATATTGTTTTATTCAAATGTTGTGGGTGTAAAATAGGAAAATTCGACGCCAAAGTTTACACTGAAACATTCACAAGTACATACATACATATATATGTAGGGGGATATAAATTTGAATTATGCACGTATGCTATTGAATTTTTGCATAAAATATGGATGTTTGAATTATTTTATTATCTATTTCTTATTTATCTTTTCCCAGAAAATGATGTTTATACATATGATATAATAATTTGCACTTTATAATTCGAGAATGCAAAGGGTCTAAAATTATATTATGGGAAGGATGGTACGATTGGATGAAAGTCATGTTAGAATATTATCTGAAATAATGCAAAAGGCAACAATAAGTTAAGGAAAGCTACATAGATATGTGGATGATCGAAGGAGAAAATTAATTGTAACTGTGATTTTTAATGTGACGATAGTATAAGCAAAACAAGTGTAAGAGTAATATATCAGTGTAAGAGTCTTTGAAAACGTTATATCATTCATTTAAGTTTATATATTATTGTAAAAGTATTTTATATAAAAGAAGAACTCTCATTTAAATATCACAAAAAGAAGATAGTGGAATTCTTGTTAAAGAGATATTTATTTTTTTGCTTACATACAATGTATATATACTTAAAGTGAAAAGCAATAAAAGATATATCCTTTGGTCTTTTGTGCCATATTTAAAGTGATTAGTAAGAACTCTAAATCGTTTTTAAAATTGGAAATTCTTGGAAGTTTATAGCAAAATAAAACGCATATTTCAGAGCATTTCATTTCAAAAAATTTAAGCTTATCTTTAAAGCGTGATATAATTTTACTACCCACGAAATACATTTTTACAGTTTCGCAAACCTTTCCAAAATCATTAAGTACTAGCTGTATTACCCGGCTTCGCTCAGTGTTTATAATATAAACCGCTTAAACATGACGAAGCTAATTTAAATTAAAAAAAAAAAAAAAATTTAAAATTTTAAAAAAAAATTTTAAAAAAAAATTTAAAAAAAAATAAAAAAAAAATAAAAAAAAAAAATCAAAAAAAAAATTTTAAAAGATCAAAAAAAAAATCAATTTTTTTTTTGCCTTCTAGGGCTTCGCCCTCGGCACCCCCCTGAGCCTTTGCCTTCTAGGGCTTCGCCCCTCCACGCCCCATGAGCAATTGCCGTTTAGGGCTTCGCCCCCATGATCAGTTGCCTTTTAGGGCTTCGCCCCTCCGCGCCCCCATGATTCAAAGCCGTCTAGGGCTTCGCCCCCCTTAGTTAATGCCTTTTAGGGCTTCGCCCCCCGCGCCCCCAAGATTAATTGCCGTTTAGGGCTTCGCCCCCCTTAGCTAATGCCTTTTAGGGCTTCGCCCCTCCGCGCCCCCATGATTAAATGCCGTCTAGGGCTTCGCCCCCATGATCAGTTGCCGATAAGGGCTTCGCCCCTCCACGTCCCCATGGTTAAATGCCGTCTAGGGCTTCGCCCCCATGATCAGTTGCCTTTTAGGGCTTCGCCCCTCCACGTCCCCATGGTTAATTGCCGTCTAGGGCTTCGCCCCCATGATCAATTGCCGATAAGGGCTTCGCCCCTCCACGTCCCCATGGTTAAATGCCGTCTAGGGCTTCGCCCCCATGATCAGTTGCCTTTTAGGGCTTCGCCCCTCCGCGCCCCCATGATTAACTGCCGTTTAGGGCTTCGCCGCCCTTAACTAATGCCTTTTGGGGCTTCGCCCCTCCGCACCCTCATGATTAAATGCCGTCTAGGGCTTCGCCCCCATGATCAGTTGCCGATAAGGGCTTCGCCCCTCCACGTCCCCATGGTTAATTGCCGTCTAGGGCTTCGCCCCCATTATCAGTTGCCTTTTAGGGCTTCGCCCCCCCCCGCCCCCATTATTAAATGCCGTTTAGGGCTTCGCCCCCCTTAGTTAATGCCTTTTAGGGCTTCGCCCCTCCGCGCCCCCATTATTAAATGCCGTTTAGGGCTTCGCCCCCCCATAATTAATGCCTTTTGGGGCTTCGCCCCTCCGCACCCTCATGATTAAATGCCGTTTAGGGCTTCGCCCCCCTTAGTTAATGCCTTTTAGGGCTTCGCCCCTCCGCGCCCCCATTATTAAATGCCGTTTAGGGCTTCGCCCCCCCATAATTAATGCCTTTTGGGGCTTCGCCCCTCCGCACCCTCATGATTAAATGCCGTCTAGGGCTTCGCCCCCATGATCAGTTGCCGATAAGGGCTTCGCCCCTCCACGTCCCCATGGTTAATTGCCGTCTAGGGCTTCGCCCCCATTATCAGTTGCCTTTTAGGGCTTCGCCCCCCGCGCCCCCAAGATTAATTGCCGTTTAGGGCTTCGCCCCCCTTAGTTAATGCCTTTTAGGGCTTCGCCCCTCCGCGCCCCCACGATTAAATGCCGTCTAAGGCTTCGCCCCCATGATCAGTTGCCTTTTAGGGCTTCGCCCCTCCGCGCCCCCATGATTAATTGCCGTCTAGGGCTTCGCCCCCCTTAGTTAATGCCTATTAGGGCTTGCGCCCCATGAGGCTGGGCCCCCCGGGCCCCCTTCGGGGCCCCACGGGGCTGCGCCCCTTGTGGCGCCCCCTTTTGAGCCCCATGGGGCTGCGCCCCATGAGGCTGGGCCCCCCGGGCCCCCATTCGGGGCCCCACGGGGCTGCGCCCCTTGTGGCGCCCCCTTTTGAGCCCCATGGGGCTGCGCCCCATGAGGCTGGGCCCCCCGGGCCCCCTTCGGGGCCCCACGGGGCTGCGCCCCATGTGGCGCCCCCTTTTGAGCCCCATGGGGCTGCGCCCCATGAGGCTGGGCCCCCCCGGGGCCCCACGGGGCTGCGCCCCTTGTGGCGCCCCCTTTTGAGCCCCATGGGGCTGCGCCCCATGAGGCTGGGCCCCCCGGGCCCCCTTCGGGGCCCCACGGGGCTGCGTCCCTTGTGGCGCCCCCTTTTGAGCCCCATGGGGCTGCGCCCCATGAGGCTGGGTCCCCCGGGCCCCCTTCGGGGCCCCACGGGGCTGCGCCCCTTGTGGCGCCCCCTTTTGAGCCCCATGGGGCTGCGCCCCATGAGGCTGGGCCCCCCCGGGGCCCCACGGGGCTGCGCCCCTCGTGGCGCCCCCTTTTGGGCCCCATGAGGCTGGGCCCCCCGGGCCCCCTTCGGGGCCCCACGGGGCTGCGCCCCTTGTGGCGCCCCTGGCGGGGCCCTATGAAGCTACTCGCCTTGCGCCCCCGCGGGGGTGAATCCATTGAAACGAAAAAAACAAATCGGCGCCCATGGATCGAAAAAAAAAAAAAATCGAATCGCGTGTTCGATGACGTCACCGATCTACGGACGACGAAGACGACGACGACGACGACCAAGGATATTTACATACAAAGTCTCTTTCCAAATTATAGATTAGACTAGATACAGCAAATACGATCGAGTCAAATCTGATTTTTAATTAACGTAGGTATTGCGTGCTTCTGCAGCGAGCTTGTGCACGTTTAAATATGAAAAATCACTTGTGCATAAATTTCCACTGATTTTCATTTAATTCCGCAAAACAATTCAAACGTCTTGGATACAATTTTATCGTCGAGTCTATCAAACACAATTAATTTCCACCGAGCGAACCGCTTACAACGCGTTAAAAGAATGATACCGCCTCGAGCACAAATGAGATCGAAAAAAAAAGTTTCTTTTCTTCTTATCGCATCAGCGAATAGTCGAAAGACTTGTCTGTCCGTATAAGTGGGATGGGTTGAGGCGAAGAAGAAGTTTTCGGCATAAGTAGATTACCGTGTCAGTGGGCCTCGAACCGATTACGTATCCAGAAGAACGGATGAAGGTTTAACGATGAGAAATTCGGATGCGATGTTGTGTGGAAAATCGACAGACTCCCGGATAAATACTTCAAATGCGCTAATTGATGGACCAGATCTCGAAAAACCACATTCATATGTACCCGAACGGATATACATATGTACATATGTACATGAGAGGGCACGCGAGTTCAGAAGTTTCGTGCGAGAGGTTTGAATTAATTATACGAAGCTTGTAAATTTTAAGTCTTAATTCAAATCGTGCCTTTCAAATTATACGTACATGTAAGGTCTCCCCATTGCTATGGTGAAACTATCGACCGACACATATTAAAATATTCCCCTTCTACATATAATATATAGCTCGAAGTGTTCAAATAGTTTCTAGGAAGTGGTTTTTATTAGTAAACAGAATGTTATATTTATAATTTGAAACATGTTTTCTATCGGGTATACGTTAAAGTACCGTAAAAACACGTGTGATACTATGTATATCGGTTTAAAATTATTCTTCATTTTGGAAATATAAATTTAGTTAAATTCAAGTGCATGTACACAATATTAGATAAATTGGATTGGATAAAATCTGAAATTATAAAAAAATCTTTATTAGAATTCGTCATTAGTATTTTAAACTTCAAATTCGTCATTTTACAAATCAAATTCGTCGTTTTACAAATCAAATTTGTCGTTTTACAAATCGAATTGCTCGGTTTAAAAATCGGTTAATAAAATGAGTTGTTTAATTTGATTTGTAAAATGACGAATTTTATTCGTAAAACGACGAATTTGATGTTTAAAAACTGCATCTGAGATAATCACTGTCATGAAATAATTATTTTAATGATAAACGATTTAATTGAAGTTTCTAAAATAAATAAATAATCAGTATAAAAGTCCTATGTAAGACTTCGTAATGAAACATTGATCTTAGACATAATTCTTTCAAACTCAAAGAAGATAAAAGATAATTAGAAAGTCCCTCTTTTCAAAAGTGATTAAAATTTACATAGATTAGTTGACCAAATCAATTGGTCGTTATTGTTTTAATAGTCTGACTATTTATTTTTGTTTTCTTTTGTAATGACAACTTTTTTGAGTCAATAGCCTTTCCAACATTTCTAAGTAATTTTAAAGCTATAAATAAAATCACATATGTTTAAAGAGACATTGTAGCAAAGGAAACTATTTTTACTATGGATAATTTTAAGATTATTAAATACTCCTGTAGAGACTATAATGAAAAGTGATATCAAATATTAGTGCAAATTATAGAGAAGAGTTATGATATATCTGTATAAGAGGTATATCTATACGACTAGAATAAATAATACTAAAAGAAAAATTGAATCTAAATATGCAATAGATTTTGAAATGTTTTATAGTACATATCTATGTATATTAGATTTAATTAAAGAATACTGATTTCTACAGGAATTAAATAGGCAGTTAGTTATCGTTTTAAATGTCTTTCTGAAAATATAGTAGATTTGAATGTACATACTTATAATTTTCAAAGTTGGTAGAGTTTAAAGTCGGGGGTAGGATTTTGGTTGTTTGATGTGTATCGATTTTAGAAATATGGAAATGAACAGTTTTCGGCATGTATCGAGATTAATTTTAATTCGAGTTTGATTTAAATATTAAATTTGGAGGATGTTTGTCAAACAATATTTGCTCGTCTTGGAGGCGAGTGATGAAAAGTTCGGTAATGTTTGATATAAAATTCAAGTTGGAACATGTCGAATATTTAACGGATCTTAATGAAAATTTTGTTTAATGTATAAACATCCAGTGAAATTTCCATAGTTAATTTTTTAATGTTATAAAATTTTAATTAACTCGTGCCATTACAGTCACGAGATATAATCAGATTCATATCGTCACATATAAAATACGACGGTTCAAACATAAAATATATTCAAGGGTAAAATAAAACTTTTTACATACAAAAACGTTGAATAACGAATATGATAATAAACTTGTGATTGGCTCTTAAAACGCGCAACTTTTCCAAATTTGTGTCTGAACTTTTTTAAAAGGAATATTTGATTTTATATTCAGTTACTTTATCTTTCAATCGTTATATTTTAGGACTCTCAGATCTTTTTCGAAATCTTATAATATTTGTGTGTACATTTCTTAAATAATAGTTGAATTCATATTTGATAGATCTATTTACACCATTTTGTTTTTTTAGGAGTGTGACTTTATATCAGTCAAAAAATTATATTTGATAATAGAAAAAGAGAATATCACTACATATAGAGGACATATCATCATTATCATCTACAGCCATTCAACATCCACTGCTGTATAAAGCCTCTCTAACACGTTAACACTCGTCTCTGTTTTGCGCAACCCTCATTCATCTCACCCCCAAATATTTTCCTAATTTCGTCTACTCATCTTCCCCGCGGTCTTCCTTTTACCCTTTAATATTCTCTCGGGTACCATTCTTGCACTTCTTTTGTTCACCTTTTGTTCATTATTTTAGCCACGTATCCAAACCACTGCCAATCAACTCAATCTCTTCATTCTATCCACTATATCTACTACCCTTGTCATACTTCTTACCCAGGTATTCCGTTTCCTGTCTTTCCTCGTTATGCCAAGCATAAAAAGTTCCTTAGTTCTTTGAATGTATTAGATTTTGTGTAGAAAAATGGCGTTCAAGTTTGTCCAAGTTTCACATTCATACGTCATCACCGGTAAAACACATTGATCGAAGATCTTTTTCTTTCGTAAAAGTGGCTTTTTTGATTTAAAAACAACATTTATTCGTCGAAATGCACTCCATCCTAATTTCATATGTCTCTTTATTTCTTCTTCTTTTCTACCGGACATGTCTATTATTTGACCTAAACATAAATAATAATTTAATACTTCTACTATTTTATAATCTAATGAAATGCTATCATGCATGCAGCAAAAAAATAGGATTAAGAATAAGAGCACATACATATGTATATCTTTCATATCAATATATTTTCTACATATATTCGTATATATAGTCACAGTGAAATTATATTTCAAGTGAAAGTATATTTTCACAGACGTTTCAGTGAAATCATAACCAGTTACATTTTCAGGGCTGGTTTTATTAATTTAAGATTAGATTGTTAGGGTTGGTATTATTAAAGAGTAAGGTTAGGTTAATTTAAGTAAGGGTTGGCCCTATTCATTTAAGATTGAGTTGTTAGGGCTAAATTAATAGAGTTAAAAGTTATAAATTCAATGTTTGATACATTTTCACTGCTTGAATTGATGAAAATATATTTTCACCTAAAATATGCTTTCACTGTAGCTTATAGATGTACCAGAAAAAATTTAATTAAAACATGAATATAAGCAATACAAATTTAATCCGTGCCAAAGCTAATCCTTAAGTATTACTATAATAATAAAATAATGATTCAAACAATCGAATTCAATTAGCGACGGATCAAACGTACAATTGTTATAAATTGGAAATAGATAAAACCTTAATAATACGATATTATTTCTATATATACATATGTATATATATTCAGCCATTAATACCCCGAATAATCAATTTACTATCGCGTGGGCTGTCACCGAATTTCCCTTTTGTGCGGCACCTCTCCCCTTTCCCCAAGTAATTAATAGTTTTTCCACCCCTCCATTGTATCGCCTTCCCCCCCTGTATATATATAAATATAAACAGGTACAAACAGAATGTGTCTGTCCTGTCTTAATGACCGTCCTGTTCGCGTGTAAAATAATGTAACATTAGAGCCTGAAGCCTTCCCCACAGATTGATAAAAACATCAACCGTTTCACAGGGGGAGGTTCGGTTGATTCGTTTCGTGCGTGATTTGTTCCGTACACAGGGAAAAAAATATGCATAGTTTTTCCGATCTGTGGATATACAGTCTGATCATAAGCGCCGATAGGTGTGTTTAATGGGAAACAAAAGTGTGTGAAAACACGCTGAAAAATGTTTAGAAAGCAGTTGGACACCGATATATAATATATGTACATACAAGTGGAATGCTTGCCATGTAGTACCTACAAAAATTATATAGGTCATAGGGTGTAAATAGTGGAAATGTTTGTCCTAGATTGTGTTTTGTTTAATGTTTAACATATGTTACACGTGTTTTTTATAAATATATTTTGATCATGTAGAAACGTAACAGTGAACAGTATTTATATTTTAAGTCTATGTGTGTTTTATATATGTATATATATATATATATTCTGAATTTTTTATTGAGAAAAACATATTTAGCCAGCAGCGTGACTCGGTTGTCTTGATACTAAGCAACGAGAGGCCGCCGGGTTCGATCCCATGAGCTGACCTCAATTGAATAGAATTTTTCTGAGTATGTCTGTAGTGTTGCTGGTCAGACCTGGTCTGTAGTGTTGCTGTAGTGTTGCTGATTTCATTGTTGAAACAGTTCCCGTTTAAAATTGGCTAAAAATCATTCCTACTTACTATATCACCACTATTTGAGTATGATTAATGTACAATAAAATGTATGTACAATTCATAGATGTCTTGTTAATTTGCTAGTTTTCAGTGACTCGTATGTATAATAAAAATGGTGTATTGATTGTAATTGGCCAGGAAAGCGCATTGGCCTGTAAGGTCTTCCTGGTATAAAATGTAATAAAATAAAAAAATATATATGTTATAAATAGTTATGAGGTAATAAATTTTTTTTAGAAAACATATATTAAAACACTTAGTTTTTAAGGGATTTTATACTTATGTCTATCTTTCGATGGACTTCAAGTCATTTTTGATTTATAAAAAAAATGAAATTAGTAGGAAACTAATGAAATCCATAGTTTAAAACCTCAAAATTTGACTTGTTTTAGTTCTTCGGTTTAAATTTGGAACAGATCTGTGACAGGTTTTATTATTTACCCTTGTCTGTATTTCAAAAGCTTTATTCCAAGTATGTATTAAATTCTATAACAATAAATATATTTGTATTTAATTGTGCGTATTAGTACAATAATAAAAATAAATATTAAAGCGAACTTTCGAACACAAGTTCATTACGACGTCGAAGCTTTCAAGGCAGCCCGGTAATTGATTTCCAGATTGAAGTTGTCGTTAAGACCTTAAAAGCCTTCGGATCTTAATCTAGCCTTTAAAGACGGGGAGAGCTTTAAGCCCACATATACAGTACGTATGTACATCTTTTTACAGTATCGGAATCGAAAACAAATATCGCGTAAAAGTTCAATGCGTCGTTGACAGTTCAATTTCGCACTCGTTAAAATACACCCATATTTTCAATACACGGGACAGAATTTTCCCGGAATATTACGTATCGAAAAGAGAGCTGAAATTGCTTTGCGATAAATCTGCTCGAGATCGCGTAATAAAAATGTGATCAGACACACGTAAAGGCCTTTTATTGCCGCTAATGTAGACGTTAAATTCAATTCGTCGCTTTATCGCCGAAAATCGCACGTTTAATTTAAAATAAAATAAAAAAACCTTTGATACGAGATTTTCCTTGTCGGTCGCTTTCCGTACGTACTCATTTTCCGCGTCCTTTGCGTATATGTATACGTATGCGTTATAAATCTAGAAAGGGTCAAAATTACCCCATATTAACGCAGAATGGCTTTAGTTCTGACCAAACATTAAAATGAGAGAGGTTTGTTACAACTATCGATTTCACTCACATATTATACTAATGCTTTAACTCGCATACATTTGTCATGGAGTAATATAAATTTATTAGCAAAAAACGGTCCATAAGGATGTTTGTATTTTCTTTATTCGTCCCTGCGGGAACCGAGGTGTTTGGTTCGCATGCAAATTAAATGGGTTCATTACGCTGAGTAAACTGGAGCATTAAATCCACTCATCCAGACTAATGTCTGATTAATTCCATTTGTTTTATTTCGTGTTCCGGATTGTTAGAAAAGCGATACTGAGCTGGCGGGAGAGGTAAAGATGTTCCTGTGCCGCGGGAACAAAAGCGATTAAGTTTGGTATATCGTAATGTCGTTAAATACACATTTTATTTCGTTGCATTTGTATTTTTTTGTAGAAAAAACATAATGTTGTCAAATATTGCGGAAGATCATTTGAATACAATAAAATTAATGATGAAAATAATAGATAATAAAAAAAATGATAATAAAGTGCGGCAAAGAAATGAGCAAATTTAATATATTAATTTTTACAGTAAAAATTTGTTGGATTTTAATCATATGAATCTAAAATGATGCATAAAGTATATGATTTTATTTAAAGTCTAAATTTAAAGTTATGTTTTAGAATCGACGTTTTAATAACACAATATGACTTTGTAGGAATAGAGAGTGCGGCGGATAAATCGGTTTATTGCAAGTACCTATTGTGAGAAACTATAATAATATATACATTTTAATACTAAATATTTATTTGAAATGATGTTTAAATTAAACTATTTAATTTGTAGTGTTGTTTTTATTATTTTTTTAAATTAATGCGATATCCATATTATATGATTTTGTATGCATTTGAGATAGGTAAGTCAAATATTTTAGTGCGGCATTCAATTGATTTTAATACCCAAAAATATTAAACAGGACTCATTTAAAATTGTTTATCAGGACGAATAGTACATTTCTTAAAATTTTTAGTATTAATTTTAAGAAATGTACTATTTAAATGTACTATTTTAAGTTATATTTTAGAATTGACGTGAAATTAACATAATATGAATTTGTAGGAATATACATATGTATAGTGCGGCAAATATATCGGTTTATTCCAAGTATCTGTTTTGAGGAATAGAAAATATAATAATATTTAAATTTTTATACTGAAAGTTTATTGAAAATGATGGTTATAGTAAATTGTTTAACATGTAGTGTTATTTGAAATATATTTTAAAATTGATGCAATACCAATAGAAAAACGTGAAATGAATTGTAATTCACAAAAATATTAAACCGGACTCATTTAAAATTATTCATCAGGACAAATAGTACATTTTTTATATGAAGTATAAAATTTTGATTGAATTCTAAAATAATGCGGAATTAATAGTACAATATGAATTCCAGCGCACACACGAGAGTGCGGCATATAAATGTATTTCAAATACTTTCGTGCACAGATAATTACTTTTCATTGAATATATAAACGAAATTGCATTCAAATTTATTATAATTAATAAATTGGTAGTAAAAATCTGAGCGTGTGCGGCCAAATAACGTTTAATAATTAAATAATTTGATGCGCAGTTCCCTCGGGGTCACCTGACCTATTTGCCTGTTAGAGTTCGATTAAAATTCGATATTTCAAAAGTATTAAAAGCCCCTGCTCGGCTTCAATATTTGATTGAAATATTTACCCCAAAAATAATGACCTTTTGCCGGACTTTGGGTCGAGGACGATTCGTAAAAGATAAGCACGCCGTATACCAAAAGCGAGTTATGTACATACTTGAAATAATAATAAAAAAATGAACTATATGAATTTTTCATATTAAATTTAAATTATTTAGATCTGAAGGATTATATGTACGTATGCAAACATTCACCTGTGTAGAAATGTGCTAAAATTATTATATAAATAGTCATTGTAAAACGTCCTCCGGAAATGTTTTGTTCCGGTGCGGTTTGCGTCGGTTTCGTATTAGAAATTCGACACTTCCGTTCAAAATCATTCACACGCTGACCCAAACAAAACCGAATAAAAGAAACAAAACGTCGGATAAAAAAGGCATTTCCTGCAGCAATGGCTACTGTAGAATTAGTAACTAAATACGTTTTAATTGAGGAACCGTTGAGGCGAGCTTGATCGATCTTTCGCTCGTTCGTGATTGTTGCGTATTAAAAAGTTACTATATTTTTTATCGTTACATTTTTGTGTGTGTACCTATAATATAAAAAAAGGTAAAATATGCGGAATAGTTATTGTGATTAATTGCTATAAATTAAAAGTTAACGCTGTTATTTTATTGTACAATTAGCTGTTCTTTTTTCTAGGCTCGAACCTTTTCACGTTGCTAATGCTCAACGGTTAAAAAATATCGTTTAAATATTCATAATTAATTTTATCGCAACATGTGCGATTTATGGAATTATTTATTGGATATTGCGTATGAATTTGTAATACAATATATTTTATGGGTGCGTTTAATTATATGTCTAAATATTTCACCGACGAATGGAATAGCTTACTCTTAGCGAAATTGGAAAAAATTTGAGTATTTCATATATTATAATATAATATTGAATTCAATTAACGTGCATACGAAAGAGTTACATACCGACATTTAGCCGAATGTCCTTCAGCTTTTTGTCCCTTCAGCCAAGTGTCCATTCAAGCATAATTTTCAGGTCTTTTTCTTTATTGGTAAATATATATCAACTAAATACATAAGTAAGTACATATCAATTAACATTCACAGAGATATCTATGGTAAAATTTGTAAATTTGGAGCGTTTTAAACAATTTAGCAAAATTCATTAAATATATGTCAATTAACATCTACAAAGACATTTATATTCAAATTTATAAATTTGCAGCATTTTATACAATTCAGCGAAATTTAAGATTGCTGAAAACTCGAGAGATTTGCGAGAAAATGCGCAAGTTGGCAATTTTTTGGAACCGTTTCAATGAAAATCAGATAAATTGGCAAACTCTGGTAAGAAACGATCGACCTGGAGACACAAATCTAAGGTCTGGCCAGCAGAAACCAGTGGGATTTGAACCAATGACAAATTTTTTCAAAGAATTATACGCTAACCATTAACGTATTCTACTGGTTATATGACAAACATACATATATTATATGTAGACATAAGCACACAAACAGAATGATAGACATAAAGAAATGTTTTATAGATATTCAAATATACAGACAGACATCAAATATACAGACAGACTCACTGAAAGAATGTAGACAAATAAACGTACATACAGATTTACAAATAGACAGATTGAACCCTTATATGTATTATTTTGTATGTTTAAAATACTAAGATTAAATTTGTAATATATTGAAATTTAAATCAAATTTATTGAACTATCCATAAATTTATTTAAAAATTATTGAAGTATCGAAAAACCATTCAGTTTGAAAGACGAACAACTAAAATTTGAAATTAAAAATAATAAAAAATGAATGAAACCTCACTTGTTTTTTTTCTTCTAAGTACATAACGACCAGTATATACTCGTATGTGTATAACAGTGTCCCTTTGTTCAAAGTTAACATAACGGTTTCGCGTTAAGAACGACGTCAGTTCATTTCACGGTTAAGTTAACCCTGCCGGCACCAGTAAGCGTCGCATCCCCCAGTTTCGAATTAACAAAACCGACAAGTTAGTGTGTATCTTCCTAGGATTTTAACCCGGCGAGCGCGGCCCTACATTTTGAGCACGGCGAATACGAACGAGTCCTTAACGCGGTTATAATGTTAAATTACGGATGTCGAACCGTTATTGATGCTAATTCGCGGCGTACAAGATAATGGGTTAATCAATATGCGAGGGTGGATTAGTATGAAAACTCGCCCGATTACACGTAATGGGACCTCGAGATTCGGATGTCTTCGGGTAAGTAATTACCCCTAGGGTCGGGCACGAGGTTCGTTCAACCCTAATCGAGTTATCTTTCCGCGATGTTAACCCGTTGATTGATATTGTGATTTGACGATGACGGCGGCGTGTGTCTCTTAAAATGCTCGACTCTGTGATTGTTTGGATTTGATGTGGCTTTTATTCAAATTGGATCGGTCGAATTATGCCGTTGGATGTATTTAAATTTTAACTAATAGATGACTCGTGTGCCTGTTGGATCGATTGTTCGGATGTTTGATGAGCGTTTTGTATTACTTAAGTGTGAGGCTAGATGGTTTAAGTGGATTTCATTCCAAAATTTGAGCTCTTTTGCTATTTGAATTCAATTATCTCCCAAACCGCTAACCAAATCAGACTTAAAATCTTTTACATGTAATAGAAATTATAAATTTTATACTCTAATATTTTTACCCGAACCGGAAGTAGTACTTTTAATCGAGATTTTTTTATGTTTTTCTCAGAAACTTTTTAATTTATTGAACTGAAAATTCATGTCTAGAAGTTTAAGCTTAATAACAAGTTATGTACAAGATTTAGTAAGTATCTGTTAACTGGAAGTGACAATTTACTCTTGTTCGATTTTTCCCTTAAACATGTGTGCTCACGAAAAAATTGTAAAATTCTTGTATCAATGTGATGAAAATAAAAAAATGACTAAATTAAATAAACCGGAAGTGGGATTATTACCTCTTAGAAAGGTCAAAATTGTTGTGCTCACTATTCTATCCACACCCCTAAACGTATATTTGTATTCTTTATGTACTAAATTAGAGCTGATAAGGTTTTGGTCAGAATTCGTAAACCGGAAGTAGTATTTTTTTTTAAAACAATATTTCCTTTTAAATTATTTTAATCTTCTTGATATTTAATGTGTATAATACTGATAGTGATTTTAAGTAATAAAAAAAATTGAACAAAATCCGACGACCGGAAGTATTATAGAACTTTTGTCTTGTGCAAGTTTCCATACATTTGCGCTCAATTTGTATCGAAAATGCTGTCATAGCTATATATAGTATTTCATAATGCTGCTGGTGTCTGTACAGTTCAATATAGAATTTTGTTTTGTGACTTTCTTAAATTCCTCAAATACATAGATAAAGTCATGGGTTGGTCACACCCGAATTTTCGTTTTTGTTTTTCCCAGAAACCTTTTGGTTTATTGGACTGAAATTTCATAGCTCAATACTTAGTTATGTATTTTTTTATTTGAAATGACTTAAATAAATTTTCTTTTGTTTTTTTTTCCAGGCGATTGTTGATATGAGGCTTTAACGGTGGAGACCCGATGCGATTAAAGTGCGCGAGTGAAAATCATATCGATAGTAATATGTGATAAAGTAAAAAAAAAGTGTTAAAGTATATCGGTGTGATAATGTGCTTTAATGTGAGAACCACCATGACGAGATCGACGATGAGGGTTGTCCAGAAGGGCGACCTCATCCTTGGATTCGCCATAGTCCTGCTGACTTCTCTGCTGAACCTGCCCTCCAGAGTGCACTCGGCCAAAAACAGTAAGAAAATCATCATATTGTAAAATTTTCATTTTATGCGAAAAGCCCCATTCATGTGCATAGTTTCAGATATATTGCAAGTCGTTCATTTTTATGCGTGATAAACGCCGTGTTTTAAGCCAAATTGAGTCGTTTGCGAAACGCTGCAATTATGCAATTATGAAAATGACTCTAAGTTTTAATTACGAATGCCAAATTTTCCCCGGTTGCTGCAGCGTATAAACATGTCAAATGCATAAAGAAAAGTCACAAGGGAAACTTTTGTATTTTATGTCGTCATTACGCTCCGAATTGGTGTTCTTTTTCCGATACTTGCTTTTTGTAGCTTTGAAATTTTCAAATGGTATAATTGTTAGTTTACAAAATTGTAATTTTTATATTTGACGTAAAAACAAGAGAGTAATGGTCGAATTGGAAAATAAATACGTGTATAAAATACTCAAACAATATATAATACATACATCCATACGTAAATATTTTTAATATGCCAGGAGGTGTATGTAACCTATAAAGGACGGAGCGTCGAGATCGCACGAGTGTCCCTAACCGGGGTCGAGTAAGACCCTAGTATTTTAAAATCAAAATACAGCTTCTCTCAATACAAATGGGTTCAATATATGTCTTATTAATCATTTTATACATCAACATAAAATTTTTTAGTCCTATAGCATGTTTTTGACTATTTTTGTATTCGAAAATAACGGCAAGTATAGACATGCAAACGCACATAGGTAAGGCCAACAGGCGACTGCATGACACAATAGCCACGTGCCAAAAGCGACGAAAACAATAGCTTACGAAAATATAGCTGTCTCTTTTTCTTGCATTGATTCATCGATCAACACGACTTATCAATGCCGACTTTAAATCACATTTTTTTTATGAAGAGGTGAACGAAGCAATAAATAAATGTAAATGTAATATGTATGTATTTAAGGCTTGATAATTATGTACATGAGTTTTACTTAAAATAAACAGCTATAAGTGATGATTATAAGTAGTGTATTTAACAGTTTATATTGAATTTTTTGTCGTGTATTCAATCGATAAATTACAAATAGAAGCAATTGATTACTAATTTAAAGACCATTGATATTATATACACGTGAATATAATTTCGAAAGTATGAGAAAGCATCGTATGCATAAAATATATACTCGTATAAAAAAAAACATTTGAAACGTTGCGACATTTCAACGAAATAGCAATAAATTCGCTCGAATGCCATTCACAATTTATAAATAGAACTAGCGCTTTGTTTATTACAAGTGGCAAAGTTGGACGAGTAAGAGAGTGGGTTCGGAAAATTGAGGAACGGGTTTGAGGGGTGGGGGGGAGGGGGAGGGTGTAGTCGAATCGATTGAAAAACGTCAAAGCTCAACCGGAAAACTTTCGAAGGCGTCATATCGTCACGCGAAAATGCGAGACCAGGTGGGGTTGGTTCATCAGAGCGGCGGCGGGGAGGGGGTTGAATTTGGTGGGGTTTCGGTCGCCTTAATTACCGGGACTCTTTGATAAGTTGGCCGCAGGGCCCCGGGCCTGGCCGAAGCCCTACGAGTGACTGAAAAGGTTGGAGAGATGGGGGTGGGGTCGAAAGGGTGGTTCGTAAGGGTGGGATGGTGTAGGTCACCCCGCGCCATTACGGCAAGATGTCGCGTTGATAAATGTCGCGGGTGGCATTGAAAGAAATTTATTGTGCTAATTTGCAAGTATTACCGAAATTGGACGGAAAATATGCTCGCTTTATGACCAGGTGAACGAACAGATTATACGTATAATGCGTTCAATAAGTGACGGCTCGTAACTTTCGACGGCCACTTGTGCGGCCGGAAAATTTTTATTTTTCGTCCACTGCTCGGAAAATGCCATTACGTTTGTGGGTGTCGTGCGAGCGAGTCAAATTGCAGATTATGATCGGAAAATGTCTTGGATACAGTGAAAATTCATTGATTGACTGACGCGTAGAGTTTAATTTAAGAATAATGAACTATTAGCTCAACTTATGTATGTCTTCGACAGGTTTGAATCTCATTCCGTCACCTCTGCCACGTATCTCATCCAGTTGTCTCTTGTGTACGTTAAAACTGAGGCCATGTCCATTTATTTTAAGTATTGTTGCGTAGGGGTGGGTGGAGGGTCCAAATAAAAAGCCAAAGTCGCTTCACAACATTTATTGGGTGATTAAGGAGATCCACGCACTGTCAGTGCTCCGTCCAGAATGCCTTGGTATAGCCTAAGTAGCTACTTATAAAGTTCAAGTCGCTCAGTGCATCTTTCTCGACACGTTTGTTTACTTATTGTTATAGTCACGTACCAGATATGCAGTTCCACGGTTTCGCGCTGTCAGTTCTGAGAACTCTTGCGGGAAGTGGCTGGGTGCCGTTACCGACCACTAAGCCCATTCGGGGGTGTCCATTGTTAGCAGACAGCACTTAAGCCTGGAGATAATCCTTGAAAACCAATTATAACGGCAGCTCATTTTAGCATTTGCTACACTACCATAAAATGTCAACGACATACTCGTATGTAGGTCGAATGTGTTGTTTTGAAATGGCCATCCCATGCACGCGTGCCATGAACGTCACATTTTTTTCTATATCTAAAAACAACCACGTGCCACATTCACTGCTCTCCGATTTCGCCCTTACAGTTATACTATTAAAGACCTTGCATTGAATTATTTTTTTTAATAATATTATATAGTTAAATAAGAAATAATTTAATAAAATAAAAAAAAAAAATATATATATGTATATATATATATATATATATATATATATATATATATATATATATATATATATATATTTATTTATTTATTTATTTGGAAAATTTACAGTTTATTAAGTTACATAGATTGATAGTAAAAAAAATATAATTATGTTAAGTAAACCATTAATAATTTTCACATATAGGTAAAAAAAAGAAAAGCTCAAACATTTAAAATAAGAAACAAAAATGATAATAGAGTAAGATAGTTAAAGAAAACAAAAAAAGAAAAAAAATAACAGTATAATAAAAATATCAAAATAATAAGAATAATAATATGATAAAAATTAATAAATAATAATATAATATATATATATATATATATATATATATATATATATATATATATATATATATATATATATATATATATATATATATATATATATATATATATATATATATATATATATATATATATATATATATATATATATATATATATATATATATATATATATATATATATATATATATATATATATATATATATATATATATATATATATATATATATATATATATATATATTTGACGTCCTTGCAATGATAAAACACATTGCACAGCATGCTTGGTTGTCGTAAGTGTCACGCTAATCGGATCGACTAAAGTATTCTTTGTTGATACTATTCTTCTATATCAGTTAGTATTTTAGTATTTTCTGTAGTCTGTTAGTATTTTCTTTTTGTATTTTTTACATTCATATATTCTGTTCTGTTTAGAAGGCAAATAAAAATAAGTCAATGGGAGCTTTACTTACAGACAGTTTTATGTAAAGGTATTTTGTTCCAAAAATAAGCGGATTTTCATACAAAACAATGTGTATTTGCATAAAAGGTATATAAATACATGTGTAGAAGCTTGTTCAGCCAAAATTTAGTGTATGTAGTGTGTACTGGTATGTGCACACGTAGGTGTGTTTTAAACAGTTTGTATTCCTCCCGTAGGCAGCGCCGTGCACCGAAGGTCTTATCCTTATTAAAGTTAGTTGTGGAGCTTAAGCCTCGAAATTTCTCAGGAGATCTCCAAAGCCAAAGGTTTCGGCTTTTGAAACCGCCCCCCCCCCCACCTCACCCTCACCTCTCGCAGAACGCAAGCGGAGCGGCCCTTTGTTATAGCTCCCTCGTCAAATTTAGGGCTTAAAATCGGCCGGTACAATACATCGGTCATATAATAATATAATGAACGCGGCTCGAGCCCAGATTAGCTTTTATTTATTGTTCTCGAACTTGGGTTGTCGGGAAGACCGAGGGCTTAACCAATTTCCTCGTCCGCCCCCACCTCTAACCCCTCACCCCCCTAAAATGCATAGGACGTTTTGCTGTGCAAGGGTCGGTGGGTCTGCAAAGGTGCATCCGGTATAGTTGACCGCAGTCAGGTGCGTATAGTGTTTATGTTTGGTTTGTGTGTGTGTGTGTGTGTGTGTAAAAGCCGATATGCCTAATTCAAATTTCCGTGAATGAGGCTTTTCCGGCTCTATAATTACCGTTGGTTTGTGAGTGGTGTCAAAATGTTGCTGGGGGGTGATTGTTGACGAGTGCTTAGTGTGGTGTTGCATTATGACGTTGTTAGTTGATTTAATGTGTATGTACTGTTATGTACCTCGCTTATCAATGTAGCTCCCACAATAGTCAAATTCTACATAAATAACAAGTAACAAGTCCATTGAAATTGCTGTAAAGGGATAGTCAGATTATGCAGGAATGCCAGACTTTGCCCAACCCAAAAGATAAAAATCATTTATATAGATCACGATTCGACCACATAAGTTAGTCATCACCATCGAGACTCTGAGAGTGGTAGTCATTAATATTGACCCCGCAAGTGACGGTCAGCACAGCAGCAAAACAAAGTTAATTAGTGAAACTAAGTTCTATGTGTCTCATTTTAAATTCAAAATCGTTCCATAATAAATTCTATGTAGCGTTTTTATGATAATAAAGAAATCTTGGTTTGTTAACCAAGTAATTTAAAAATATATAAACTGCGTTTTGGAACATGACAGTACATATTTTTGAAATTGTTTTTTTTCCTTGTGTTTGATGTTTGTGTCGATTGAATTTGGTTTGGGATTGAAATTTTGAATGTTGTATGAATTTACAGATTTTAAAAAAAGGAATACATTTTGTTGGAGAATTATATCATGAATTGTTTACTTTTGTATTTTTGAGGAGGGAGGATTTGAAATAAGATGAAAATTAAGGACATATGAGGTACATATTTCTTTAGAAATTTTGGGGATAGTCTATTATGTGTACAATTAGGTAATGTTGCATTATTTGGATTGTTATGGAAATCAAATTATGCTAGTTTTCCATGTCTGTATGTCACCTGTTTATCTGCCCGTCTACATATTTTCTTCCAATTTTATATGGTCGTCTATCCGTCTGTATGCGTTTCTGTTTACATTCGATCTTTTACAATCAAATATACTATTTTTAATGTTTGATTTATTCATTGTCTTGTAAAAATATAACAATTCACGTGTGATGCCAGCGATGCACTTCGCTTTGCGCGGATTGTATAAACATATGTATGTAGTAGGTTCAAATCATACCTGTCCATCTCGTTAAAATTGTATGAGGTTTGTAAAAAAAATAAAAACAATAGTAGGGAATGTCTTTCATCTACTGTCAGCATCGATATATAATAATCAGCCGTAAATATGAAAATCCAAGCGAGGCCCTAATGGAAGAGGCAAGATCAAAATTCCACTCATAAATCACATTCAATTATGAAAATAATGATGAGCGCAGACTACAAGACATATAAGTTAAAATAATCTCCGATAAACTTTGCTCACTGAGGTGGAAATATCACATTCAGGCTCAGCAGCAACCAACCCTTTTGCTTCTCACAAGCGAGAAGAAAAAGGGTTGGAGAGTAACGTAGCATATCTCAGACAAATCCGAGCCAACGAAAGGAAACGCCAGCGACTGTTTTGATGTGGAATATTATAATAAAAAGCGCAACCAATTGATGTCTTAAAATTACAAAAATAAGTAAATAAGGTTATAGGAATCATTTGAAGTATATTTCATGACGTCCATATACATGTCAATTTCGCCTACATATATGAAAATTTTCGATTTGCTTTTCCATGCCACGGTGGAAAATTTGCCTAGAAGCAATCTACTCTACAAGACCGCTCACAGCGTCCTTTTAACCCTTTACGTGCCGGGTATGGATAATGGGAAGTTGGCACCGTAATACGGCCACGCGAGCGCTGCATCATGACACCGGTCAGGTGCAAATTGCGCATGCGCCTCGTGCATAATATTGTACAATGCGGTCTACTGAGTACATATATTATTCATGCATATTATGTATATGTATAGTATATGTATTTACATACGTATATACGGGGAGAAAGAGAGGCGATGGAGGTACGCGTGTCGCATGCCCCAAAACGCCGCAACTTAATATCCTGCGACACGTCGCTTTGCGCTGCCGTGTTGCACCAGATGTTGCCTTTCTATACCCACCCACCCTCCCCCTTTCACCCACCCACCCACATCGATACTATGACTCGACTATTACTCACGCCCGCAAACGTTTTGGTTTTTATGCACTGGGTGGGTGAGATGTCTCGATTTGCTGGAAGGCTTCCTCTGCTGACCGGTGCGGGTGGATGGGGGGGGGGGGTGGAGTCTGTTTCCGAGTATGTTGGATAGTTTGGGTGGTTTTTTTTCTGTCTTACATAATATATATATATATATATATATATATATATATATATATATATATATATATATATATATATATATATATATATATCCACATTAAATATCAAGAATATAAAAAAAAGATTTAAAAGGTCAAAATAAAATAATGAAATATTGTAAAAAAAAAATACTACTTCCGGTTTGCGAATTCTGACTAAAACCATATCAGCTCTAAATTGGTGCATAGAGCATACAAAAATAAATTTTTAGCACAACGTTTTTGACTTTTCTAAGAGGATAAAATCTCACTTCCGGTTTATTAAATTTAGTGATTATATTTTAATTTCATGAAATTGATACAATAGTTATACTTGAATTTTTTCGTGAAGAGCACACATGTTTAAGTGGTCGAATAAAATAGTGGAAGAAAAATCGAACGGGAGTAAACTGCCACTTCTAGTTGACGGATGCTTACCAAGTTTTATACATAATTTGGTATTAAGCTTAAACTTCTACATATGAAATTTAAGTTCAATAAACCAAAAGATATCGGAGGAAAACATAAAAAACGTTGATTCTCTAGAGTAAAAGTACTACTTCTGGTTCAAATAAAAATATTCAAAGTATAAAATAGGTATAAAATTTATAATTTGTTTCACATGTAAAAAAAAAATTGTCTGATTTGGCTAGCGGTTTGGGAGATAGTTGAATTCAAGAGCATAAAAAAAGAACAACTATAAGGGGAGGTACAATTTTCTGTCATCTTAAAAATTTGAAAAATAATTACGTCGTATCGGCAAGAACTTAAGTAACCGTTACTAAGTTTCAGTTTGATAAGACTAACGGTGTTCAAAAAATCCCCAAAATACACTGACACACACATTTTTGCCCGTCGAAAATTTGTGACCTGATTTTGAACCGTTTCCACTCTTTAGGTCGCTTTGATATTTCACTGACATTCGGGAGGGAGAGGAGGGGTTAGCTAACATTGAAGTAAGCTATTGTTTCCGATATGAGGCTAGAGGAGTTTGATCGTACATAAATTAACTCATTATAATTTACATCGAAATCTAATGTCGAAGCGATGACAGCTAGCTAACTAACACCCCTTTGCATCGCAATTTATCAGTGGTAAAAGATACTGTTGCGTAGGGGTGGGTGGAGGATCCAAATAAAAAGCCAAAGTCGCTTCACAGCATTTATTGGGTGATTAACGAGATCCACGCACTGCCAGTGCTCCGTCCAGAATGCCTTGGTATGGCCTTAGTACCTGCTTATAAAGGGCAGCTCGCTCACTGCATCTTCCTCGACCCGTTTTTTTACCTATTTTTATAATCACTCATGGTCTCGGCATGCAGTCCCACGCTTTTGCGCTGTCAGTTCTGATAACTCTAGCGGGAAGTGGCTGGAAGTCCATTGCGGGGGGTCTCCATTGTTAGCCGATAGCACTTAAGCCTGGAGATAATTCTCGAAAACCAATTATAATGGCGGCTCCTTTTAGCAGATGCTACAATACTTTTATTAGAATACTAATTTATTCCAAAAATCTTCTTCATAGTTTGAATGCGGCAATTCGTTACGAAAGTGGCATCAAAACGTGGGTGCTCTCGCCTGTTGGCAAGACACGTCACTCATTTTAGAACTTTCGTACCCATCGTCCAATATGTAAGCCCATATGCATGTGAAATCTTCCATCGAGTGCCTTTCGCGAATGTCAAAAGACGTGTCTTCGAGCCAAAGAATGTCAACGTCTCCGTGCAGAATCTCAACTCGAGATGGCAATCTGATTTCGACGCGTCAGTAATACGCCGGTTAGCCGTGTTTGCCCAGCGAGTTAGGAACCCACGTAGACATTCTATTACACCCGAGGACGACGGGCGGGTGGGTGGGTGGGATAGACCCACCCCCTCCCCCTCCTTCCTTATATGTATCTACAGCTGTGTGTGTGTGTGTGTGTGTGTGCAGGACTAGACACTCTGGTGCTACGATCCTCCAGATCCACTGTTGGTAAAGCAAATATTTGGTGAAACGTCTTTCTTTGCTACTAAAAGTCAAATATGAGCATTCACCGCTAGCCGACACGTTGCGTCGTGTCGTGTCTCTGTCTACATATCCCTTTCGTTCCTTCTCTCGTTTGGTTCTGGCGTATTTCTGTCCCCTGCTTCGATGTGTTGGGCTCTCAGGGCTCGCCGTATCCTCATTTTCTTCTTCCCCTTTTTCTGTTTAGAATGTCTCTTGGATATTTTTGTTGTCCTCCCATGCCTCCCCCCCCCCACACTCCCTCCTTGTGAATGTTGCGGCCTTCGTGTGGGAATTTGAACAATTTCATTTATTGGTGGTGTAATTTTTTCCTCCTCTCAGTGGGTCACTCTGAGACCTAGTTCTTTAGCTTTTTTCGTATAAAATCTTTATTACTAGCCTATTCTTAGCTCGATTTCGATTTCTTCATCTGACGATATTTGGGTTCTTATTCGATCGTTTTCAAGCTTTGCCATTTTGCTCGGTTTGGTCATCGATGTATGTGGAAATCAAATCCGCTATTACGATGGTGAAAAATTTTTCTCCCAAAGCCCTGAATTCCTCCGGGCACCCCTGTTCATATATACCTATACATTTTTGAATTTTAGATTTTGTCTATATCAATTTACTGTGTGGTTTATAGATAAAGACACATAAATAAGTCGAGAAACTGAAACAATGGGAGGCTAATACTTTTGGTCATAATTTTTCGTAGATTAATTCACATTCAAATGTAAAACAATTGCCTTTGGTTGTGTGCGATTTATTATGACTTAATGCTTGTATTATTTAATTTTTCGCTTAAGACAGCTTCAGAGGTATAAGCTTCCGTTAAATTTTTATGTGCATATATGTATGTACATATATATGTATGTACATTTTGCATTATAATTATTCACGTGTATAGAAGCTTAATTACTCAGTATTCCGCTGCGAGCACTTTAGTGGATAAATATTTATACTCTGAGAGGGCCGAGTTGGTAATTGAAAGCAGCATATAATTAGCGTTGTTGAATTTTTTTTCGACCGTTCCGTTTTCCTTCCCCCATTCCAGCAAGACGTGCGCACTCCCTACCCGAGGACTTTTCCGACAAAGAAAGAGGCACAAGTCTGTGTGCAGCGAGTTTCCGAGAAAAGTGTAAAATAGCCGCGGGGACGACGGGCCGATAGCCATCACCGGCGCGTTGCCTTTATCGCAACGAGTGAATGTGACAGTCGGGGAAAACAAGTCCAAAGGGGGAGGAAAAGTGGGTGGGTGGGCGGGTGGGTGGGTTGACGGGACTCGAGTCCGAGGCTTGAAAGGATTCCTCCAAGGCAACACGGTGGGCAAAAAAAATAACGCAAAAAAATGAAGTGAACGAAGGAGTAAAAGTGTATAGCCTGAGGGGCGATGATAGACTCTCGAGTTGTTTCTCGAGTTGGTCGCAATCTGATCTCGACAAGAGAGCTCAATATTTTATTTTAATGTTAAATAAGTTTTTCCGGAAAAGATGGGCAAAGTGTGATTAACAAGTCTTTATAAATGCGATTGCACTTAAATGTACTTATGTATATGTATGTAGATGCATTTATAAATGGGTGGGAAAGTTTTGAAATTTATTATTGTAGATATGAAACGTAGGGATTGGAATTTATTTATTTATTTATTCATTTATAGTTTCGGACCATTGTGGAATTACAGGAAGAACCTAATGCGCCACAATGGCCAACATTTGAAAAAGAGATGAATACAAAATTTGAAAATAATGTATTCCGAGTATAATCTTAAATGCTGCTGGTCAGAATTGGATATTTGTGACTCCAAGTCGATCGTTTCATTACATACGTACTGACGCGGTCCAAGCCTCTTAGTAATATATTTAACTAGCTGTATTACCCGGCTTCGCTCAGTGTTTATAATATAAACCGCTTAAACATGACTAAGCTAATTTAATTTAAAAAAAAAAAAAATTAAAAATTAAAAAAAAAAATTTAAAAAAAATAAAAAAAAATAAAAAAAAAATCAAAAAAAAAATCAAAAAAAAAAATCAAATTTTTTTTTTGCCTTCTAGGGCTTCGCCCTCGGCACCCCCCTGAGCCTTTGCCTTATAGGGCTTCGCCCCTCCACGCCCCATGAGCAATTGCCGTTTAGGGCTTCGCCCCCATGATCAGTTGCCTTTTAGGGCTTCGCCCCTCCGCGCCCCCATGATTCAAAGCCGTCTAGGGCTTCGCCCCCCTTAGTTAATGCCTTTTAGGGCTTCGCCCCCCGCGCCCCCAAGCTTAATTGCCGTTTAGGGCTTCGCCCCCCTTAGTTAATGCCTTTTAGGGCTTCGCCCCTCCGCACCCCCATGATTAAATGCCGTCTAGGGCTTCGCCCCCCCTAGTTAATGCCTTTTAGGGCTTCGCCCCCCGCGCCCCCAAGATTAATTGCCGTTTAGGGCTTCGCCCCCCTTAGCTAATGCCTTTTAGGGCTTCGCCCCTCCGCGCCCCCATGATTAACTGCCGTTTAGGGCTTCGCCCCCCTTAACTAATGCCTTTTGGGGCTTCGCCCCTCCGCACCCTCATGATTAAATGCCGTCTAGGGCTTCGCCCCCATGATCAGTTGCCGATAAGGGCTTCGCCCCTCCACGTCCCCATGTTTAAATGCCGTCTAGGGCTTCGCCCCCATGATCAGTTGCCTTTTAGGGCTTCGCCCCTCCACGTCCCCATGGTTAATTGCCGTCTAGGGCTTCGCCCCCATGATCAATTGCCGATAAGGGCATCGCCCCTCCACGTCCCCATGGTTAAATGCCGTCTAGGGCTTCGCCCCCATGATCAGTTGCCGATAAGGGCTTCGCCCCTCCACGTCCCCATGGTTAATTGCCGTCTAGGGCTTCGCCCCCATTATCAGTTGCCTTTTAGGGCTTCGCCCCTCCGCGCCCCCATTATTAAATGCCGTTTAGGGCTTCGCCCCCCTTAGTTAATGCCTTTTAGGGCTTCGCCCCTCCGCGCCCCCATTATTAAATGCCGTTTAGGGCTTCGCCCCCCATAATTAATGCCTTTTGGGGCTTCGCCCCTCCGCACCCTCATGATTAAATGCCGCCTAGGGCTTCGCCCCCCTTAGTTAATGCCTATTAGGGCTTCGCCCCTCCGTGCCCCCATGATTAAATGCCGTCAAGGGCTTCGCCCCCATGATCAGTTGCCGTTTAGGGCTTCGCCTCATAAGGCTGCGCCCCATGGGGCTTCGCCCCATGAGGCTGCGCCCCCTTCGGGGCCCCATGCGGCTAAGCTCCATAAGGCGGCGCCCCGTAAGGCGGCGCCCCATAAGGCGGCGCCCCATAAGGCGGCGCCCCATAAGGCAGCGCCCCATAAGGCGGCGCCCCATATGGCGGCGCCCCATAAGGCTGCGCCCCATAAGACAGCGCCCCATAAGGCTGCGCCCCATAAGGCGGCGCCCCATAAGGCAGCGCCCCATAAGGCGGCGCCCCATGAGGCTGCGCCCCCCTGCGCCCCCTTCGGGGCCCCATGGGGCTGCGCCCCATGAGGCTGCGCCCCCTTTGGGGCCCAATGAGGCTGCACCCCCTTCGGGGCCCCATGAGGCTGCGCCCCCTTTGGGGCCCCATGGGGCTGCGCCCCATGAGGCTGCGCCCCCTTCGGGGCCGCATGCGGCTAAGCTCCATAAGGCGGCGCCCCATAAGACTGCGCCCCATAAGACTGCGCCCCATAAGACAGCGCCCCATAAGGCTACGCCCCATGAGGCTGCGCCCCCTTGCGCCCCCTTCGGGGCCCCATGAGGCTTCGCCCCCCTGCGCCCCCTTCGGGGCCCCATGGGGCTAGGCCCCATGAGGCTGCGCCCCCTTTGGGGCCCCATGGGGCTGCGCCCCATGAGGCTGCGCCCCCTTGCGCCCCCTTCGGGGCCCCATGTGGCTAAGCTCCATAAGGCGGCGCCCCATAAGGCGGCGCCCCATAAGGCGGCGCCCCATAAGGCGGCGCCCCATAAGGCGGCGCCCCATAAGGCTGCGCCCCTAAGGCTGCGCCCCATAAGACAGCACCCCATAAGGCTGCGCCCCATAAGGTTGCGCCCCATAAGGCTGCGGCTGATAAGGCTGTGCCCCATAAAGCTGCGCCCCCTTTAGAGCCCCATGGGGCTGCGCCCCATGAGGCTGCGCCCTCCGGGCCCCCTTCGGGGCCCCACGGGGCTGCGCCCCTTGTGGCGCCCCTGGCGGGGCCCCATGAAGCTACTCGCGAAACGAATAAAACAAATCGGCGCCCATGGATCGAAAAAAAAAAAAATCGAATCACGTGTTCGATGACGTCACCGATCTACGGACGACGACGACGACGACCAAGGATACTTACATACATACAAAGTCTCTTTCCAAATTATAGATTAGAAGATACATGAGTTTAAGCCGGGATCATAGTTTTGATTGAAATCTCAATCATTGAAAGCTTTTTGATTTAAATCCTAATCATGAAATCCCACACATTTTTTTATATTTATAGTTTACTAGTGGTTTTACCCGGCTTCGCTCGGTATTTGTAATATAAACCACTGAAACATGACTAATCTAATAGTAAACATTTTATTAAATTTATTTGAATAGTTTTATTTTATATAGATTTATTTGAATATTCATTTTTTTTTTTATTAAATTGACTGTCACCAGCAAACAAACATATAAACTAAGTCTCCTTCAAAATTATATGTATACTAGAATCCATTAGCGCCTTCGCCCCCGACGTGAAGACGCCTTCGCCCCCAGCGCCCCCCATGGCCTTCAAATCCTTTGAATCGAATCGGCGATTATGAATCGAAAAAAAAAATCGAATGTGCTGTTTCTAACCAACTAACCAATGTTACATATATGCATATATACAAAGTCTCTTTCGAAATGATATATTAGATATTGTCGTACATTTTATATTAAAATATTGGTTAAATATTGTTTTAAATACAATTTTTTTAAATGCTTTTTTTTAATACAATTATCTCCCAAACCTTCTATTTACATGTAAATAGAAATTATAAATCTTATACCTTAATATTTTTTCCTAAGCCGCAAGTGGTACTTTTACTCTAGTTTTTGTTGTTTGGCATTTTCTTGGTACGTCAAAGCATTTCCACTAGGTCCATCATGGATAATATAAAATTAGCATTTTTCGCTCCGGCCTAGTGTATATATGTACATATTTCTAGTTGGGGTTGGGCCGTATCAGGCCAACCCTCGTTAATTCCCATGCAAATATTTGCGTTTTCGATTGAATCTGGAAACATTTATTGAATGCGGCACACAAAGCCAGTATATCAGCGGGCCTACTGTATGTATGTATGTATGTTCCTGCGTACGTAGGACGAACCCTCGTACACCGTTCGCCAAGTATCCCATTAGGGGTAGTTTGGCGTTCGACGTCGACGCAGGCTCTGAATTTAATCGCAGTTGCCGGAACAATGAGCTCCGAGGAAACTAATTATTCATCCGGGCCGATTGTTTGCGCCGGGGTGGGCAGGTGAGCCATTAAACGCACAATACCAATAAGGGATTACGCGCGAAGGGGTTGGTTCCAACGGCGGTGCAGCCGCTCGCTAGGAGGTATCACCTGAGCCTACTTTGTCAAACCAACCCCCTCCCCCCCTCTATCTGCCCTTCTCACGGTGTAGGCAATAGTCGATGACTGCCATAATCGTTACAGAAGCGGTTCGCATTCAATTGGCGAAAATTCCAAATTGGAGAACCGTTGCTTTGTCGGTACAAACGTGAAGGGGCGATTGTGCTGGAGTTTTGGTATTTTTTATATAGGTTATATTATAATATTGGAGTTTTTATCAATAGATATGTAAGTGATTAAGGTGAAGATGATTTATTTGCAAAATAAAAATATATTAAAAAGCAACTGGTCTGCGTTGCTATTATCTCGACACGTTCGGACAGGTTTCGACAAGTCCGGACTTGTTGCTAACTGTCCGGCTCGCAACTCGAAATGAAAAAGCTAATTTTCAGTCCACTAGATGAGTTTTGCGTTGCATTGTGGCTTTCAGTCTAGAATTAGAGGATGTGAGTGGAAAAAAAAATATTTATCTATTTTATACGTATGTATATATCAAGAAGGCTAAACGGGAAACCATGATGTCAGTTAATGGCCAATGGCCAGTTGAACAATATTAGAACAATTTTACAGAACATAATAGAGACATCTATAGATAAATTTGACAATTATTTTAGCATTTTATAAATCAGCAAATTTGGGATGCTGAAAACTCGAATATTGCGATCAGTAAGTTATATTGCCGTTCACTGACAGTCTATCAAAAAAATACTTAAAAAATTAAGTGGCTTACACAAAAAACTACATGAAAATGTAGTCGCAAGTCGCACGGTGTGTTTAATTTATTTTAAACGATTCAGTGAAATTCAGTAAATATATATATCAATTAACATCCACAGAGATATTTATGGTCAAATTTATAAATATGTGGCATTTTTATACAATTCGGCGAAATTCGAGATTGCTGAAAGCTCGAGAATTTGCGAGAAAATGGGTAAGGTTGCCAATTTGTTGGAACCGTTTCAATGAAAATCAGATAAATTGGCAAACTCTGATGGGAAACGATCGACCTCTAGTAATAAATCCAAGGTCTGGCCAGCAGAAAGCAGTGGAATTTGAACCCTTGAATACTCTGTTCAAAGCTTTATATGCTAACCACTAGTTTATTCTGCTGAATATATGTATAAATGTGTACATGTATATGAAATCATAAAAGATAAGCTCGTTTATTTGTATTTTATATAAATTATGTATATAAGTAATAATTTTTATATCTTATATACATAATTTATATAATAATTATTGTCACAGTAGCAAAAAGTATTTTGCTACTGTGACAATAATTATTATTATCATATTATAATAATTATTGTCACAGTAGCAAAATACTTTTTGATAAAAATTATTATATTTGACGTCGTCTGGTATTTTTTTTCTTTATTTATTTAACGGTTTAGGTGTTTTTGAAATACGAGAGATAATCTCGGGATAATGGCAAATTTAGAGGCGATTTTTTTTTTCGTGTCGAAACTTTACAATACCAATTACATATTTGTAACATGACGTTGAATTTTAGCATCATATTTCAAAGTAAAATTATTATAATGTTGATTAATGTAAGTAGTGCTTTGTTCTTTGTTTTAAAAAGTACAGGTGCGTAAACTTTTTATTTTAATTACACGTATTTAATTTTCACTGCGATAAGACTTGCACTTTTAGTTGAAATTTGAATTAATTATGGTAACTACATACATAGTAGGAAGTCGTTCTACATACATTTATACACACATATCGTAAATCCAAAATTACATTTTTATAAGCTTTTGTAGACTTTTGTACCATATCATTATTATTATTCTTGTCGCGTGTTTTTGACTTTATATTTGCAGTTATTTTTTTTTAATTTTACGCTATAGTGGATTCGAAATAAGCAGTTCTAAACGTGAGGGGCCGTTTGAGGGTAAGAAGAATATTATAAATGGTGGAAAAACTGCATTTTTGTTAATATATTGTTGCGTAAGGGTGAGTTCAGGATCCCAATAAAAGGCCAAAGTCGCTTCACAGCATTTATTGAATGATTAAAGAGGTCCACACGTAGCCAGCGCTCGCTCCAGAATGTTCTGATATGGCCCAAGTATCTCCTTATAAAGGACAAGTTGCTCACCACAGCTTCCCCGATCCGTTTATGTATCGTTTGTCTAGGCGCGTAAAGTTTTTTTATTTTTATTTATTCAAATAATCATGTACACTCGTCTAACAGATTACATCCAAAGCGACGAGTATACTATAAGGATCAAGTAACATATCAAATTACATATAATACATAACCATTATATACTTTTTACATTTTTGTAGATTTTATGTATGGTCAGACATTGCAAAAATTTTTGATTATATATTACGGTCAATAATACGGACATCTATGCAAAGATTTCTTGCAGCATCTTTGTACACAATCGGCAAACCATGAGAAACTGAACAGCTCAAGGCTTGCGAGAGAAATTGGGGAGGGAATGCCAATTTTTACAGGAACTGTTTCAATGAAAATCAAAAAAATTGGCAAATTCTGATTAGAAACGACCAACCTCGTGTTACAAACCAAGGTTTAACCAACAACGGGACTCTAGTGGGAATCGAACCCATGACACGCTGCATAAAAGCATAAGATGCTAACTACTAGGCCAGGCTGCTGGTTTTAAATGAGTCTCACGCTCTCGGGTTCTGAGAATTCTTGCGGCCACTCACTGAGTCCCGTTAGACCAATTCGGGGGTTTCCATTCAATTAACCCCCGAATGCAATTAGACACCGGATATTCTCGCTCTCGTATTCCCACGTTACAATATAACACATATTATATTTCAAATATACATAATAGCATATACAAAAAATAAAATAAGTCCGAATTTTCCTTACACTAGCGGTCTACGCAGTCCACTAAGCAAATATCGCATTTATTTACCCAGCCGGCCGTTGCCCTTTTGCCACTTTGATACTGCGGCCACTACTATTTTCTACGCATAAATTGTACCCAAGTCCCAAAAGTGAGATCACCCCCTCCCCCTCCCCTTTAAAAAAAAGAGATATACCCACAGGGAGGCGTCTGTCCGTCCGTCGCGCGTCTGCGGAAAATACGAGGCGGTTTTTAGCCACCGTCGACATTATATACCCCGAGGGGATGTGGAGGATATAGAAGGACGTTGGCGAGTGACCCTTAAAGGGCATAATCCTTGCATAATACAGCATATTGCGTTAGTTTACAAATAGGCGTGGGTTTCGCGGTCCCCGGGACCGGGATCGGGACCGCAGCCTCCACTTTGTGACACCGGCGGAATGTAATTTCGCGGTGCGGTAATTTATTTCGTAATGATTTTTTGGGGAAGGTTTGCCCCTGCCGAGGGGCTAAGTTCCCTCCCCCCCTCTCTCCCTCTCGGTGGGTGGTGTGGGGCGGATTTTGTGGGGAGTGTCTCGTTATCTTTGCGGACACGCTCTGCTGAACAGTCTTCTTCAGTTTGTTTTACTTGAATTTTTTTTTGTTTTAAATATTGTATGTGCTGAGCTTTGTGCGTCCGTGTGGAAGTAATATGCAAATTTGGATGTCTGTCTGTAGGTCCGTATGGATGTGGATCTGTATGGTACAATGTATATAGTTCACTGGTTAAGTGGTTGTTTGCCAGTGAACTATATTAATTTCGTTAAAAACAGATGTGTCAAGGATACCATTAGTAATCTTGTATAAAAGTAACACATCAGAAACCTTTCTGCGCTGAGACAAACTTGGGATCTTGAAAAAAGAGATTCTGTCATTATAAGACGGTAACAATGTTACAAGACCAGTCTTATTGGATAAATGACGCAGAAAACGCTTCTGAATTGTCTCTAAATGATCTATGTATGTCAGTTTGGTAATAAGGAGACTTATTAACTGAAGCATACTCCATATTACTGTAAACCAAACTGATTGACGGTTATGAGATTTGGATGATTGTGAATTCGATTCGGGTCGATTGTCTCATATTTAATTTAAATTGTTAGTTTGAAAATTGAATGTGATTGGTGAGACAGTTCTATAAAAAGTTGGTGTAATCAGATATCCAAATTATCCACTCAAATCATAATCTGTTTCTAGATTTCTTCTGTAGAAGGCAACGGTAAACTAATGGATACAAAAAACTTTTTCAAAGACAACTTAACTTCACGGTAAATAGTACAAATATTTGACACGAAGTTTGCTATACTTGGGATGGATCGATTGTTTGTACATATATATTTGTAAATGAAAAAGGTTAGTAATGACCGAATAAATGTGTACTTTGAATGTAAATGAAAGAACTTTTAGAAGTACTTTACTCGTATGTTTCATTGTAATTTACTTATGTAATGACCCCCATATAAAATGTCTGCTTGCTCGTTATTTGTTATGGAATCGTTTGTCCAAACTTTGTGATACTTTTTATGTTGGAATGTAAGTATGATATATGTATTTATTCTGTTGAAAAACAGCTAACGTCTAAAATGATAGACATTAGCAATGTTTGTGACTTTTTAAATTACATTTTATATTAATACCGATTTGTTGATCTGTTGATTTGTAATCAGCAGATCAACAAACAGGAGTCTGTCGATTTGCGAGATTTGCGAGAAATACGATATGTAGGTAGCATTTAAAAGATGAGATGCTAATAACTTAAAACTGAGGTGGAGGATATCGATTTATTGGATCTGTCACAATGATTAAGTTAGAGAAATTGGAAAACTCTAACAAGAGACTGTCGATTTGTGTTTTTATAACCATAAGATCTTACCAGCAGTGTATTTGGCAAGGACTTGAACCTAAAAGGTCGTATGTTTTACTGGTATGCGATGGCTCTACTAGTTCACTACGATTTTTGCAATTTTTATTTTTAAATGGTTTTTATTATTAAAAGCTTTTGGCTATGATAAAATGTAAGTCCTGTAAATTGCTTTAAGAGGGCTGGACAGCAGCGCCTTGTCCATACAAACTTACTAAACTTCTCCCTTCCTCAATTATGGCACTAGAGAAATTATTTTTTAATATGCTATGGATATCCACCATTGGGGTGCATCTATCGTTTTATTTTTTTGATTTATTATTTTTTGTAGGAGCTAGGAGCCGCCAAACATCTATAAAATCGCCTCTTTTTTACACCCACGAAAAGAGTCCAGCGTGCTTATTTAACGGTCGATTTTAAAAAAAATACGCTGATAGATGCACAGAAAATATCTTTCTCATACCGATGATGAAATTTTTTTTAAAATTGGTTCAGTTTTGGAGGAGAAAATAGTTGATTAGGAAAGCTGGATTTTGTAAATTTAAAAGAGGTAGAATCTGTTGGACGCGCATCTGTCCCTTTTACTCAATATATGTGCGGGGGTCGGGGGGGGTCCGAGGCTAGTACACGTACACGTACACTGTACACACACACTCGCACTCACATACGCACTCCCATACGACTCATATACCACTGTTCACATGACAAGTTCATACATACGATATACAATTCGCTCGAATCGTAACTACACAATATGTACGTATTACATATTTCGATACATAAGTACTATATTCGCGCACACCAAATTGCAACTTCTGACTTGTCGATTTCTTTTTATTTCTCCAGATTGGTGTGTCTATGTATGTACGTGACACTTTTATACGAACTTCTAAAATAAAACAATGTGTTATGTAAAGTAATTATTGAATTTATTCAAAATATTTTTTCATTTTGTTTGCGGAGAAAATGAAAATAAAATACTAAAATCTATTTTCTACATATATATTAGTGAAATATTCACATTTTTTAAAATACAGGAAAAGATTATAGTAATTAAACCCTTTCACGGGCAAATTATTTTAAATTGATATATACGATTTTTTTCTTCTTGAATATTGTTCACAGGTACAAACAGAAGGCAAATATATTTTTTATTAAAACAATTAGTAATAAAAGTGGGAAGTATATTTTCCAGGGATCTTTCCTTGGTGCAGTTTTGAAAAATGAAAATGCATTTACAGATAACAAATATACTGAACATAAAATAATAAATGAAAATAAAACACACATTATTAAATAAAATATAGATATATTTAAATAGACTTATCAGCTTCCATGACATTAGCGCTGTCACGCCAATTTTTAAAACACTTGTGCTCAGTTGCATCTATATTTAATTTTGTAGCTCTGGCACATATGCAGCGGTAAGGGCGGTTTCAGACTAGCGTTTTATTTCTGCGCGTATACGGTCATTTCGCCATACGCGCTTACACGCGCGCTACTTTTTGCGCTTCAAAAAACCGAACGCGCGTACACGGGCTTATTTCGGCGTTTTCGCTCGAACCGGTAGTGGTGATTTAGTATCAACATGGATAATACGAGCTTATAAGCGCGTCTACGCTCGTACGAGTTGCGCGTATGGAAAACGAAGCGCCTATACGTGCCTACATGCACTTCAAAAAACGAGATTATACGCGCGTATAAAACGCTAGTCTGAAACCGCCCTAAGAGTTTCGTACTCCGAGATATAAAACTTTTTTAGTTCGGAGCCCTACTATGCACGCTGCACCAGACAAGGAGTTAAACCCATTTTTATATGATCTCTTTGCCCAAGAACCGTCTGCAATGACTGTCAGTAAGGGATATCCTTCCTCGTCTATGTCACCATTTAAAATGGCGAGCCTTTTTTCTTCTTCACCAACGACAATCATTTCATCAAAGGCACATTCTTCGATTGTTGGCGCTAAATGTTGTTCTATGCTTGTGTAAGTTCCACGACTCAAATTTCATTTAATTGTGAATAGCCATTACCTGTACAAATAATTCCTTCTACGAAAGCAGTATTTGCGGAAACTTGCAGTTTCGGATCTTCGGAGTATACAGTTTCCTTTGCTAAGCACATTCTACACCGAAAAACATATTCGCTGAGAAAACCTTTTCTTATTTCTTTCACAAAATTTAAGTCAGATAATGTACAATTAGTGTGTTCATGCTAAATTTTTGAAAGCGCTGAAAATAAATATTTAATATCTACTATTCTGCGCCCTTCTAATTGTTCATGAATATCTGTTTCGTTGGGATTGTCTGCTTCTGCTTCTATAACTAAATCATCAAGCCTCGTTGATGACGTTGAACTAGCTGTTTCTGATAAATTTTGATCGAATAAATCTCGCGGAACTGTATACAAAGATGTCGGTCCAGAACTTGTGGAGGCTACAGCTAAGTTTCCAACAGCAGCAGCATTGGCGACATCGATGTTTATCTCTTTATCTCTTCATTTTTACTACCAGACATGTCAATTATTTGACCTAAATATAAATAATTATTTACTACTTCTACTGGTTTATCATCTAAGGGGATGCTATCAGGCATGCAATAACTATTGAACATTAGTTTAGTCTTATCTACGTTAATTTTTAATCCTACTTTTCTACTTTCCCTGTCCAGCTGTGTTAGTCTGATAAGTAGGTCAGCTGAATCACGAGCTACTAGAACTATATCGTCTGCGAACCGAAGGTGACTCAAAAAGCGACCATTGATGCTTACTCCGGCTGTATCCCAATCCAATTTCCTGAAAACTCCCTCAAGCACCGCATTGAATAACTTGGGCGAGATTGTATCTCCTTGTCTTACTCCTTTTCCTATGCTATGCTCACATCACTACATTTTGCATAATAAATAATAGTTACTAAGTCACAAGAAAGCATTATTACCTGGTGGTCGAATGTGTTGTAAGATGGATATTTCGTTTAAAATATCGTTTTTGTCTTTTAGTCGACTGGAACATACGTTATTTCTTCCCTTTTCTTCCATCCATTGTAAGTACTCAGTTCTTAGACTTTCGTACAAACAAACGCTGAACGATATGCATATGACACGACGGAAAGGAGAATTCGAAGAAGCGGGACGCGTAAATACATTCATAAGCGCGAGCGACCGAAACAGCATATTACGAAAGATGCATGTTCCCAAACGTTGCAAGTACAAATATTTCCCGCTCGCATCAATAATACATCAATAATATTCGATGTTTGGGAATTTGTGCTCGATGCAAAACGCGCGCGCACACACACACTCTCACTCACTTTCGTGGTAGTTCGGGCTGTAGCTCGAAGACAGAAACAAAAACAACATTTTTTATAAAGCGATATTCAAAAGTGACGCTGCTATCCAACCCTCTTAATATTCCAATTTTTTTTCAAGTCTATTGATACTACATATAATACAAAATGATATGTATAAATATGTTGATATTCGTTTTAATTGTCAAATATTAAGTTGTTACGTATAATATGTAGATATGTATGTATATACATATGTAATTTCAATATCAAAAAATATTCGAAAGCATATTTAACTCTTTAGTGAATTATTGCATTTTATATGTAAATTTACGAACGGGTCTTCATACAAAGTTTAATGTATTTTGACCAGAGAAATGTTATAATAATATAAGTGCCTTTACGAATAAATAAATTGTGTCAATAATACGCGATACGTCTCCATAACTAAGCTACAACGCACGGAATATAATCAGGGTCATCACATATTCACTACAGAAATTAAAGTTTTATTTTGATATATGTAGATTTATTTAAAATTTGAGTATATGGTGGTGTTGGGCGTTGGTGACCAATCCGTTTCTTTGCTCAGTTATTATATTATCGTTATTTTTATCCACTTTTTTGTATTTATCTGTCCTTGGGAACTGTTAAATTAACGTGTAATATATACATAGTTTCAATAAAAATATGTACATATATAATATAAAATGAACGATGTTTATATTAATTAAATTTACATAATTGGTTATTAATATAATTGAGTATTCGGTGCCACCAAGAGAAATGTTTTTACATTTATTTAAAAATAATTTTTACATTTCTCTGGTGCCACCCCTTAAATTTTATGTAGAATGCGGGCGATCGCCATGACACTTTTAAAAACTGTCAAACTACGATGTTAATTGAATAATATGATACTTAAATAATCAATTTACCTATAAAAATGTATCCCATGTTGTTTATTGTGTGTTTTCAAATTCATTGTGGAATTTTTAACGATGCACTTGCCCATCTTGCGAGTAATATAAACAAACAGAGACTAAATTACGACTGACGCCAAATACGACTGACGCCAAAATTATTTGAAAACGTCTGTGGACATTCCTCATTTGACAACAATATCACGCCTAAAGCCACTTCTATTATTATAACATTTCTCTGATTTTGACCATAATTTGGTCGCAATTATGTTGACGGACTACAATTTATTAATTAATATTGTTAAAAAACTTGTTCTTATTGTCATTCGACAGGTAGACAAACTGACTGAGTTTTACATCATAAAAATGATTTCAAAATTCCGCAATGTTTATAAGACCTTTAATGTGAAAATTTTAAAAAGATGAGATAAAAATTTGCATATTAATCAAACGAAGCTCGCGCTCTACGCCAAGATCCCCGCCGAAAGATGTAATTTTTTTTCAATAATAATAAAATGCCAGGAGATTGATGGTTTCCGCAATCAAGGGGTTGACAGATTGCAAGGCGTGCGATTATCTACGTCGGAAATATGAATAGTCAGGGTGAAAATTCGTAATTCGACCGATCTCCTGACCCCCCCTCCCACCCCCCACCCCCCTTCGTGCACCCGTTCACGCTCGATAGCACAGACTCTATGAAGTCTCTGGAAAATTTTATGGTCACTGAAGAAGAATATGCACGTATAAAGGGAGGGCACTGAAAGTGACAGCCGGGAAACCCGCACGATTCACAGCCAAATAAGCTAAATATCACTTTCGTACGAAATGTTTCGGGTTTTCACGCCGGGCGTTTCTTATTTATATTTTTAAAATTTCGTATGTGAAATGCTATGTTGTATGTACATATGTTTCATATCGTTGAAATGTTGCGTGTTGGCCGTGTCGTATTTTTGTTATTGTTTTATCGCGTTGACGTGTCTGGAGTGTTATCTTTGGTGCTTTTCAATGAAGACACTCGGGAAAGTCTTTATTATAAGACAAATGTGTTGTAGTGTAAAGTTGGTGTTTTATTTATGGACTGAAAGATTTATGGTTTTGTCTCCGATTTATTTTATGTTGTGTTGCTTTATTCAATGTTGCGTTAGTGTATTATACATAGTTGTACACGTTTTATCAGGAATGTTTATTATGATATTTAATATTTAAAATTCTGGTGAATAGGTCATTTCAAATAAATGCTTTTTATTATTATTAAATTATGTTCACAATACATATTATATCTATTTTAATGGCTATTGATCTACTGATCACTTTCTATTTTACAATTTTAATTTAATATTGTTAGTAATTATAGTATTATATTATTCTAATGTTAATGTACAGCATAATAGGAAAAATAGCTCAAAAACCTATTTAAAATCTTATAAGTGCTCATAATATATCTAATACATAATATTAATTAAAGACTCTCTAAAGTCGATGACCTAAAGCAGATTGTGTTTAGGTAATCTGTGTGTTATACCTGAAGGGTATAGACATTTTGTTGTAATCACCGAGACTCTTCACAAGTGTGTTAGTATGGTTATTAGTGATTATAGTGTCATAGAATCTACTGGTTAGTTTGTTAGTAATATCTGTAACTAACGGAATATTATTTATGGCATGCAGTTTTTTCAAGTTAGTATACATATATCGGTGTATTATAAATTATTTTAGGGATTTATTTTGTATTATTTGGAGCTTGGAAAGGTTAGTATTTGAGGCGTTTTTCCATACAGGTGAAGCATAGGTTAAGTTAGTTTAGTGTAATCATTAAATAAAGCATATATGTACATACATCTCTTGAATTCTTACTCCGCTCAACTTAACCCTTTAGTGATCCTCATGTACTTAAATGACTTTATTTTTCCCTTGTAAGGTCTCACCTTGAACTTGCCTCAATTATCTGGTCACCTTTTTATACATCCAATATTAATTGTATTGAAAAAGTCCAACTAAAATTTATCAAAACCTTACACTACCGTTTCCTATCTACGCCCATACTACTGTTCCCGATATTTTAAAACTCATATCCTTTGACAATCTTTCTGTCAGGCGACGACTCACTGATGCTACACTTACCTTTTTAAGCTCCTAAAGGTTTCTTTGATTGTCCCGATTTACTGAGTAAGGTTGGTTTCAGGATCCCAGTAGTTTTTTTAGATACGTTGGACTCTTTTCACTTAATCCTTTTAAAACCAATTCCCTAAAACATGTCTATCTACAGCGTGTTTCTCGTATGTTTAGCGGGGAGCTGAATGACGTTGATTTACATATTCGGTATTTACTTGCATCAATTCAGGACTGCAATCAGGAGAGTCTCGATTGATTGATCCATTTTCTATTTCTATTATATAAGCTTTATCCAATATTATATCACTTTTTGTTTAGTTATGTAGTGTTCTATTTATTCATGTTTTAGTTCTTTTCTTTTTCATTTGTTTGTCTCTATGTACCATTAATGTAATTTGTAAAAATCTATAATTAGGCTTAGATGTTATTTTATTTTTTTATATTTATTCTTCATTTTTATGCATTTTTACATCTGTTGTCTGCTAATTTTTCAATAAATAAATAAATTATATACAAACGAAGTATCAATTGATAAAGTTTTGTTATAACGACACAATTCCACCTTGAGATTTTGAAAAAGCGGTAACGACTCTTTTTTTAATTTATCTTTGGACTTTTACTTCTAAACCACGCAATGGATTGGACTGAAATAGTGTTGTGTATGTTAGGAAATTACTCATAAAATTTCGTTCTACAAAAAGTTGAAGATTTTATCATAGATATAATGCGATATTTGACAATCGATGATGTGCTGTTTTTGAAATGATGAATAATCTCTGTTATTATCCAATAATTTTTCTGTCGATGGATACATTTGTCAACTAGACAATTGAGTGAAGCATATGTATATGTATATAAAGTTAATATTTTAGTGGTTAGTCCATCTTTATTGTCGATTGTTTGCTATAACAGATTAGCCTATTGCGTTTGTTTTGAAAGATCTTTTTTTTTGAGGGGAAACTGAAATTTCCGGCATTTCCCCGCCGCGACGTCGACCAATCCGTCAGCCAAATTGACGTCTGCAAAATTTACCAATTTATCAGACGGCTAGATGTAGGAGAGGAGAGAGGGATGACGGTGGTTTAACAGGGTGTGCCGGTTCGCGCGCGAGAGCTTGTTAAATCGATTGTTCGTTCGACACCGGCCAAGTTTTCCTACCAAATAAAAGTTTTTCCGCCGACGAATGACAAAAGAAAATTCTACAAAGAGCGCATAACGAGGCCGAGGCCTGGAGCGGGAGGATTTTTCATGGGGGGGAGCCTTGAAACAATTTGCAAGTTTTAATTGGGAAGTCCCGCGTGCGATATTTATACGCGTGCTCGTTTACAAATTTGCGATCAATGTAATTTTGCGTATCAATAACTTTTCCAAAGTCTTCACTGACTCTTCTTCTACTCTTCCATTCTCCACCCCCGAAGTATCTCCCCCATTTTCCCGCCTTTCGGAGATAATTGGTGAAATTTACCCGATACGCAATATTCGTAGACATGTTCGTTGCTAAATTGAATCAATATGAACGTCGAAGATTTTTAAAAACTTCCTACATGTTTTTTTACTTCATTTATTTCAATAGCAAAATAAATGCAACAATTTTCAAAATATGTTGAAGAATATAACGTAACGATTAGTTATTGGTTAACCACAATACATATCTATTATGTAGGTACATATGTTAACCAATAGTAACTTTTGTATCATACGAATAATAGTGTTGGAGCTATCATGAAAATACACATACATATATATACATACATACATTCAGAAACACGTAACTACAGACACGTAACTATATACAGATAAAAGCACGCAAGAATATATATACATATGTATACCCACTGGGTATACATATTTTTTCTATCTATCTGGGTATTACCCAGATAGATAGAAAAATAGGCATATGCATTTTTTTATTTATTTTTATTTTATACCAAGAAGGCTTAACAAGTATTCTCAATGCTCCATCCTGGCCACAAATATTGCACATTTGATACGAGTATTATAAGAATTATTCAAATTAAATATATATATATATATATATAAATATATATATATACATATATATATATATATATATAAATATATATATATACATATATATATATATATATATATATATATATATATATATATATATATATATATATATATATATATATATATATATATATATATATATATATATATATATATATATATATATATATATATATATATATATATATATATATGTATATATATATATATATATATATATATATATATATATATATATATATATATATATATATATATATATATATATATATATACATATTATATGTAGACACACAGTCAAGCAGACAGAAAGAAAGATAGACATAAATAAATATTTTATAGATACTCAAATATACAAACAGACATACTCACAGAAATAAAGTAAACAAATACACGTAAATAGACTTACAAATTGACAGATTGAACCCTTAATTGTGTGATTTTGTATGTTTAAAATACTAACTGTTCCTTTTTTCTTTGCAGGTGAGTATCAATCGGCAATTTACTACCCCCCTTCCTTAAAATAAGTAAGTAAATGTAATTTAATCAATATGTAAGATATATTTAAATGTACGTATATGTATTGTATGTCAATAGAATATCGAGTAGGATATACTAGCTATATGAATATATATAAAGATATACTAGCTATACTTATGTGTATAAAGAATATTGTTCGTGGATGATTCTACGAAGACGTGTCTATAAAATAAATGAATTTGTATCGCAATACGTCGGAATTGACCCAATTTTACGGGCACATACACACATATAAATAGAGGAATGTGTATTTTATTAGAATATAAGGAAAAGGATGTAATAGATATAATATTCATATGATAATTTTAGGGCGTAACATGGGGATAACACTTTTCGAGCATCCAGCTCGAGCCAAAAAGCTTTTAGTTCGGTTTTTATAAGCTTCTTATTCGTGTAAGAGGTTCAATGAAACCACCCTTTCGGTACTTTGACTTTCACATACGAATTTCGGACTTACATAATTAGATTTTACGTCGCCAATTTTTTTAACGACAGATTATCTTCTTTTTGACGATTCTGCAATCGAAAAATTGTGCAACAAAATAGAGGGTATGGGGGAGTGGGATGTTCTTCCTCAACTCGCGTTTGATTTTTATCTTATGACCAGTCGGGGCAGGTCGCCACCCTGGCACTTTGATTGATATGAAAATTGTTTTATGAGTTAAATCAAAAAATATTCTGGCTAATATTAATAACACTTGAGATGAGAAGAATAAGAGGAGACTTAATTGAAGTCTTTAAAATAATAAATAATCATCATAATTGTACTATTTCCAAACTCATCACGTTCAATCTCATCTTAAAACACTCATCTTAGAGGTCACACTCTCAGACTTCGAAAAGAAAATCGAATAAATTGATCAGATATTCCTTCTTTTCAAACAGAGTGGTTAAAGTTGGAAATAGTCTTCCTAACAAATTCCGAAAAGCTTAATATTTTTAAAAACAAGCTTTCTAAAACTTGAAGATTTTTATAATTCTTCTTATCCAATCTTTTCTATATATTTTTTTCTTTTAGTTATTATGTTACCGTCCCAGATATTTTTATTGTATTTTATCTTTTGATATTTCCTCTTATTTCGTATTTTTTTCATGTTTACTTTTTTTTCTTTTATCTTATTGTTGTTATGAATATTTTTGTTTTTATTTTATTATTTATATTAATTCAAACCCCGTGGGTCTATCAGCTTTACCACCTTCCCCATGTATTATTAAATAAATAAATAATATTTAATTTTTGTATACCAAATATTGTGAGCAGACTCTCGTTCATTTGGTGACCACAACCAAAAAGCAATCTGAGTATATTCAAAACTAAAAAGACGTTTTGATGAAATTTATGGGCTTTTTTTGATAAACTTGAGGATAGATAAAATAAAGGAACTCAGCTTAACCTTTTAAGGACGGTTTCGAGACGTGTCGAAATCGAACGAGTGTCCCGAACCGTAGACCCCAGTAAGACCCCAGTATTTTTTAATCAAAATACAACTTTTCTCAATACAAATGGGTTCAATATAAATCTTATTAATCATTTTATACATCAACATAAAAAAGTTTTAGTCCTATAGCATGTTTTTGACTATTTTTGTTTAAAAAAATAACGAAAAGTATCGACATGCAAACGCATATAGGTAAGGCCAACAGGCGACTACTTGACTCAATAGCCACGTGCCAAAAGCGACGAAAACATGAGCTTACGAAAATATATCTGTCTCTTTCTCTCACATTGATTCATCGATCAACAAGAATATGCAAGCGAACAGTCAAAAACATGACTTATCGCTACCACATTTAAATCATACTATAAATGTATTTTTTTACGATGTACCCCTTTTCTAAATCATACAAAATCTATTAAAATAAATTTCTTGTTTTTCATTCAAGGAATACAAGCAATATAGGGTGTATAGCTTTTAAAACCACATAATTATTAAGAAAAACGTAAAAATTGGGGCACTTCCAGACCCCACTTCGGTGAGGGAGGGTGAAATACATAAAAAGTCATCTCTAAATTCACATGTTAAAATTTTATAGTTTTTTGACATATACATACATATATATGGATTTGGCATTGCTAAAAGCAAATGTTTCAGTTGACATACAAGCATTGGTTTTAAAAATCAAAAAAGGTGAAGAGGATGTATGGAAGGAAGTTTTAATAAAATATGTATGTATTAAAAACATCATAATTTTAAGAAGAATATTTTGTTAATAAGAATTTGATTTTTTTTATAAATATTTAAACTACCAATATTAGGATACATATTTTTTAAGTAATGAAAAAAGAGGGGGGGGGGGGTGGTCATACAAATTAAACACCGCCCTGGTTCATTTTTTTACATACCTCTTTTATACTTCACTTACGATTACAATTCAGGAAATAATTTGCCTCTTTTTTTTAGCACTACACCACTGCTTATGACGTGCGTGGCTTCACATACACATACGTCCTTTTTAATTATTTGTATACATTTGATGATAAGATGCAATTAATTATTCAACGGTTGGTCGTCAGCGATAAGGGATAGAGTTGCATGGCTACGGCCGATAACGGCAGGCCGTCAGTGCACGTAAACACTCGTTAGGCGTGGGCTTTGGTCTGAGGCTTAGCCCTAGCCGGTTGGTCTGATCTACGGCTGAGGCTTACCGGCCAAATTGAAACCGGACATCGTAGACGCCTTTGGCTACATCTTTATTGTAGGTACACTTCACGTATGTATACTCCCGAGACGGTCGTTCGCGTGTACGCCAAATAGCCCTAATGCCTCCCCTTAGTACACCTATGTACGTGATGTACGTATGGTGATAGATTCGTTTTAATTTTCAATAGTTTCTTAGGTGACAAATTTTGTTTGAAATGATTTTTGTTGTTTTTGAAGTAAATATGTTTATAATATGTGAGTTCAAGATAAAAGTCAGGTGATCGTAAACAGTTTAATTTTTTTGTTGTTGTTATGGTTCGGTGATTACTGGTCCGAAAGTCACTAAAATCTCTATAACGGAACATCTGGCAGCCGAAAAGTCCATAATACTAACGATAACTATCATACTAACGAGAACTTGAGTGCCAAATATTGCGTATTCGCGATTTTAATGGCAAAAATTATCTTTGTGACCACCGCAATGTGACTAATAATCCAATTATCATGTGTCTGGTAAACGAGATTTTTACAGTTATTTGAGTTTTTATTGGTAACTAAGTGTTATTGATCTAAAGACATTTTTCAGATTTTTAAATTACATCTGAGGATATTTTCTTTGCATGTATGTATGTATTTATGTACATATGCAGAAGCGTTTGAAAAAAAAATCATTGTATTCAATTCAATTGACCATGCTTTATTGTATATATTAAGAATTAAGAACTTTAAAAAATATTCAGTGAAAGACTTGTTGAAACCTCTTTAGTTTGGTTTAAAGTTTAAAGTTTAGATTATTTTTTGTAATCAATTGGTAATATTATATTTTCGAATCATTTAATCAAACTATGTATGTGTCCTCGAAAGTAATAAAGATAAAGTAATAAATAAATAAAGTAATAGATATACTCATATATTCACACAGTAAGTAATTTGAATTATATTATTCAATAAAAAAATTTAAGGTTTTTATTTTCATTTTTTGGGGAGTATTAGATTAAATTTAAATTTTACTTAAGTATATATTTATATTGTACTTATTTTATTATGATGCTCAGCGATTGTATTCAAGTAAACAATTTCATTTAAATATATGTACATATGTATATATATGTAGGTAAATATATCCGAATACACATGTATGTATGTAGGTAAATATATCCGAATAATCCGGAAAATTTTAATAATATTAATTATTTGAATAATCTATGTATATATATATATATATATATATATATATATATATATATATATATATATATATATATATATATATATATATATATATATATAGAAATATATATATATATATATATATATATATATATATATATATATGTACATGCATTCATATGACATATTTGCATAGATATCCAAAATAAATTTGCTATGAAGCCTTAAAATCGTTTTTTAACATAAACAAAAAAATGAATTCATCCAAAATTCGCCAACTAATTCCATGTTTTACGTAATATAAATTTTACGGACTTCGAATTATATTTTCAATGTAATGTATCATACGTATTGATTATATTCCTCTTTGATGTATACCTATTTATATTTTGTCTATTAAAATGTCTAAGAATATTACATTATAAGCGACATATGTATGTATGTATGTACATATATTCTTAGAAAGTTTTGCCCTCCAGACAGTGCGTGTGTAATTTTTTCACCTACGATTTCCATCTCCGAAATTAGCTTGCCAGACTCAACGTTTATTATGTTTCTTAGAAAAAGTAATGTAACGAAGCTTTTCCGACACCCATATGAAAGTTCAATTTTCTCGCGGATGTGAGGGGGAAGTCACAGCGTGGAAAATTTACCACTGATTTATACAAATGAGAGCCTCAAAAAGCGCACACGCCGGAATAGAAACGGTGAAAAGACGAGATGTGGGAGGATGTCGTGGGGGATGAAGAGGGTGGGTGGATGGGTGGAGGAATAGAAGGGGCAATCTCTATGAATAGGAATTTACGATAATAAAATTATATTAATATATTTTACGGTAACTTCGCGGTTAGCCGTTAGCGAGCGTCGCGACGCTTTAATCTGAGACGAGAAATATTATATCTATTACATGATATATAATATGTATGTACTTTCATTATACAGGTGGCACCATGGCTAGTGGAAAATTTCATAAATTTTGACTGGTGTTTTTAGAGAATTTCTATCAATGCTTTTCACGAATTTATTGGTCCCTCACCTATGGCACGATTTCTCACAACATGTCCTCCTGTGAAAGTTAATTGAATTTTGTATTTTTCACTGAAAATTTTAAGGTTGCTAACGAAACAGACTTTTTCATTAGTTAGAGCCCATTTTGTATTCTTACATAATAACATTATGAACCGTGAAAAGACGCGGTACATTTTCCTTTATGTTTAACGATCGAACGAGACTCCGACTTGTCTCGGGTTTCGTGTTAAATTTAACATTTAATTAGGTGTTTAGTGATCTGTGCGAGGTCATATTATAATTTCCTTGCTCTCGAGAATAGGCTTGAATTAATTAAGATTGGAGTGACAGACGTATCGATGCTTTCGGGCATGATATCTATAATAACACTGTTCGACACGAAAATGGTTCAGAGACGAGATATGACTTTTCTTATAGATCTATGCCCAGTAAACACGAATCTGGTAAAAGAAATGTTGATTGGCTTGAGATTCGGAGATTTATGTGTTTTTTAAATCACGCGATTTTTATTTATCTTGGTGTTGTTCGGTCGATGTCTCAAAATCTGTCAATTTCCTGTTCAAAATGAATATTGGAGTACTTTTACATTTGTAGTACTTTTCAGTTTTCAAATTTCTCTAAATAGTCGTCCAGTTCGTATCAAAAGTCAAAAGTACGTATTTCACTTGGGATTTTTGGGATTTGTCCGGGCGTATGTGTCTAGGGGTTGGTGTTCTAGAACCTGCTGGTTGATAATGAAAAATGTTTACTGTAAGCTCAGTGTATTTTTGGCGGCTTTTTATAGGAACGATTTTAAAAATATTGACTAGGTATGTAAGCGTTTTCAATCTGTTGAAGAAAATACATTGAAAATAATTTTATTATTACTTAAATTTGCAACGCCACTTCAACTTTTTTGGAAAAACTTGTCCCTGGCAGTCGATTCCATGAATTTTATTAAAATTAGTCGTTATGAAAATAATTGGTTCTATGCAAAAGTTTCGCATAAGAGATTAAAAGATTACGCAGTTTTAATTTTGATCATATTGATTGGGAATCAGTGATTAATGTATTGGATTTGAAGTCAACCTTATGTTTATTTTAAATATTTCAATAGCCAATTTTCTACTGTTTTAGATTCACACTTACTCTTCAATTTCAGTTAGTTTCTTATTAAATTCCCTTTCGAATTCGTCTGAACACCGATTGAAATAATTTTTGGTATATAATTTTGAGTGAGTCATTCTATATTAATTTTAGTTGAGTATTATTTGATAGTTGAAGACCTCCTATAAAACCTCCAGATTATGGATCGGTAATCCAATTTTGTATTTAAAAAAAAAGAGTGTGAACAGACGTCTGATATTTATGTACTCTCGTAGTTGAACGTCTTGGATAAGAGTCCTTATCCCGTTTGATCAAATTAAGTTGGGCTACCCAAAGTCTAAGCAAGTCTACTGAGTAAGAAATTCAATGAGTAAATGTATGTAAGAGCCCATCTCGATCTGTAACCAAAAGGTCTACTCCCATTTGAGTAGGTATAGAGTCTACACTATAGACGTTTTATAAATGGACGGTATTTTAATCATTCGTTGTTTACTTTTAAAATTTATGTCTGGTTTTTCTGTCTCGGTTTGTATAATGGAAAGTTGGGTTCGATGTTTCTTTGTGCGTTGTTAGCGAAAGGTCACAAAGTGCGCTCTGCAGCCGCGTAATGGCCCAGTAAAAACTTAAGCTGAAAAGCAATCAAGCCCCGTAGTCTACATCTCCTCCATCTCACCCCTTCCCTATTTCGCTCTCCTTGTCTGACGAAAAACCATTGCTTATTGTTTATTTTCCTTTTTTTCCGACTGGATGGACCCGAAAGTCATTATTTTTCTTCCCTCTCTTCCTGGCGGACGTGTCAATTATTATGGCCGTAGATGGTGGGTTAACAAGGGGAACATCGAGGGATGGAAAAAAATCATAATTCTTATATAAAATACATAAACCTATATGTTATATGTTCAGTATTCTCTAAAAAGTGCCTTTTATATGATATATGTAAGAAAATTGTGCTAATTATCGGCAAAAAAAAATCAATTAGACACAAAACTACCAGAATACTCTTTTTACTTCCACTTACGATTAATATTAAGGGGGTATTCTAGTCTAGAGGCATGAATTTTAGGTATTTTTTCAGGCGCAATAAAAAAAAACAAAAAATATTTTTAAAAGCCATTATTTTACCAAATATTTATTAATGTTTGAAGAATACATAGAAAAAAATCAAAGGAATAAATTCAAAATTCAAAAAGTTACAGGCTGATGAAGTGGGGGTCTCAAAAAAATGGTTGACGCGCCCTGGTTGACACGATTCCAACCCTCCTAGTATACCAAAATCAAAAAAGCAAATTAATTCTTAATCCAAACAAATGCTGCTATGGCATGAACTACGGAAAAGTCAAACAAAATTTTTTTCGCAAAATAGCGGCTGTTTGAAATAAAAAGTCTATTTTTTACCAGTTTTTTGACTTTTCCGAATTTTTTGTATAATAATTAGCACTAAAATAGTAAAAATTGGAATTTTGTCATAGTTCTAATTCATGCGATAGAGGAATGTATAGAGAAAGCTCACACCAAATTTCAAGTAAATTGGTGTAGTAGAATTTGAGATATCATGTCAACCGTCTCGAAAAAAGTAGTTTCGAGAAAAACGCGTTTAAAGTTTCGGGTTAGCTTACGTGCCGGTCAGATGCCACGTCACTAAAGCAGCTATATCTCCGAAAATAATTTAATTTTTGGAAAATCCTCTTAAGGACATATTCTAAAAGGTTTAAGCTTTGAAAATATGAAAGAAAAAAAAATCGATTTCTTCAAATTTCTAGACTAGAATACCCCCTTAAGAAAAATTTTGCCTCTTATCCGATCGTCTTCATACTTTGCCATATTGCTCATTTTGGTCATTAATATAAGTAAAGGTCATTACGCTGGTGAAAAAATATCGTATTAGACACGTTTGAAAATACTGTATCGTAAAACACGGTGACGTTTATCTGTCACATTCATCATTCACATCGGTAGTTTCATTACTTTTCGCCCTGCCATCTCGCTGTCAGATTTTAATTGTTTAAACGCCTACAACTTTTTATTTTTTCACTCTATATTTTTTACAAGGCTTTTTACTTGCCTCTACTTAGCTCTCTTTCAATATTTTCGACTGACGAAATTCGGATTCTTATCCGATCACTTTCAAAGTTTGCCATTTTGCTCGGTGTGGTCATCAATATATATGGAAATCAAGTCCGCCATTACGTCGGTGAAAAATAATCGTAATAGACACACTTGAAAATACTCCACCATTTTTCTCGGTGACGTCTATTGTCCAAATTGCCGCATTTGTCCACACTGTTCCGATCATTATTTTCCTTTTCGCCACCCCCTCGCTGTGCTAGATTTTAATTTTTTAAACGCCTATACTTTTTTCTTTTTTCACTGTATATTTTGAAACTTTGCTATTTTGTTCGCGGTTTGGTCAACGATAGAAATTTAAATCTCATTCGATGGTTTGATGGTGAAAAATAATCGCTTAATATACACGCTTAATAATGCAAATATTTTGTAGACGATGACAGCTCAGCTACGCCAGTGGCCAGTAGGATATAGTAATGTACATATGTATGTTGGAAAATGTGTTTTAAAATTTGGTTTTGTAGTGAGCAGAGGTGTAATGTGCAGGGGTTTTCAAGTCTAGCTGGAGAGTGGCGCTCCTTCCGGGATGGTTTAGGCAATATTGGCAGTTTTGAAAGTTTGAACGACCGGTTCCTCATTACGGTTCTTAAAAGTTGGCGGCCATTCGCGCGGAAAAGTCCGCAGTGAAACTTTTTAAATCTGGGAGCTCTTATGTGTCTAAAGGAAAAACGCTCAGCCGACATCCGCTCTCGCGCGAACGATTTTCCACCGTGTCATTTTCCTCCGCAACACACGAACTAAGATGTTTCCTATATGTATGTATGTATGTATGTGTATGCGTGTTGTATATTATAATATACATGTTGCTCTCGTTTTCGGTGTACAAATCGCTTCGGACGTCGACAAAGGACGCTTTAATTACCCCCCGGGGAAATAACAGTTGACTCGACGCCTTCTTTATATGCGGAAATGGACGGACTAACGACCGTTTTATCGGACACTGTCATAAAACCTCTTCGGGGGCGGGAAAATTGAGGGGGTTGGGAGGGGAGGGGAGGGGCGGGTGGTCGTCATAAAAGTTTATTCTGTTTACATTGTGAGATGAGAAAAAATAAAAATTACGACGAATTTTTATTAATATAACTTCGGCTCTGATTGCGAATGTCTCCATTAAAGGATTTTCTTTGTGCTGTATCTGCTTTTTTTTCTGCTTGATCTCTACGGATTGAAGTGACTTAAATATAAAATTAAAATAATAAACTTAGTTGAAAGGTTTCAAGGTTAGAGAGATATTTTATTTTTACATAGATATATACTAGGAAGGCTTGACAGGAAGACCTAAATGCACCTTCCTGGACAATTAATTATAAATAATGCAGTTTTTTATTATTACATAAATCACTGTATTTCCAGAATCCGAAGAACACTAAATAACAATTAATTAATTAATCACAGAATTAATCCATTGAGACATCTATGCATTTAGATTTTGTACATATTTTTTTATTAATTTTTTCGAGGTAAGCCAGTTATAAATAGAATTTTTGTTATTAATCCACAGGAATAGTCAAAATATGATTTTTCTAAGTGGAATTTTATTTAATTCTCATATAAAGATAAGTTAATATATACATATGAATTATCCCTATTAATTAAATTTAGATTCGTGTAAATACGAGTAAATACTAGTACGAGCTTTTAGCTCGCAATTTTACCGATTTTAAATTCGGCACACTTCCAACTATCCCCTTTAAACGAAAACAAAAAATAACGTGGCCAGAGCACTATTCCAATAAACATGTTTCAATAGAAAATACTCAATATAAAATAGTATTAACAGTGGGAAAAAATCCCAAGTGAAAATACGTACTTTTAACTTTTGATTAGAACTGGACGACTACTTAGAGAGATTTGAAAGCTGAAAAGTAATATAAATGAAAGATAAAATACCTGACTATAGATTCCGATATTCATTTTGAACAGGAAATTGACAAATTTCGAGACATCGACCGAACAACACCAATATATAGAAAAATCGCGTGATTTAAAAACACATATATCGTTCGTGTCGTGATCGTGTACAGACGTTGATTACGTGTGTGGCGATTTGGACAACGAAATTGTAACAATTAAAAAATTAAAAATAAATTTGTAATATATAATTATGTGTACGTTCTAAGTGTATAATAATGGCATCAGAACGCATAAGTGAATTAATAACAATTGAAAAAAAAATTATGGACATTTTGACCACAAAAACTAACAGTATATCAAATGACAATAAGACATTTTTAATTACATCAGTAAAAAAATTAGTTGAATATATTTGTGAAAATGAAAATAATGATAAGGAACAATTTTTGGATGTAATATGTGAATTAAGAAGTGAATTTAAAAATTTGAAAAACAATATACAAAAAGACATAAATATAATAAAAACCAACAGTGAATTAAACATTTTAAAAAGTGTAAATAAGAGTGAAAATAGTTTAAGTTATGCAAATGCACTTAAGAAGAATAATAAAGACATAACAATAATTGTTCCGAAAAAAATCCAAGAAACGGACAAAACAAAGGAAGTATGCAAAAGTTTAATAAAACCCAAGGAACTAAAAATAGGAATACAAGGGGTTAAAAAAATCGGTAAAGGGGGCATTGCTGTAACGTGTAACAGTGCACAGGATAGTATTAAATTAATAAAAGAAGTAGAAAATAAATTAGGGGAGAATTATTATGTTAAAAGAGGGGAATTAAAAAATCCCAAAATTAAAATTGTAGATATGTCGGAGGAACTTACAAGTGAACAGTTGGCTGAGTGTTTGATGAATCAAAATCAAGAAGTTATAAATGATGGTGAACTGAAGGTGTTAAAAATATGGAAAAGTAGAAAAAATAATAAATATAATGCGATAGTGGAAGTAGATTGCAATACATTTAAAAGATTTATTGAAGATGGAAAAGTAAATATAAATTGGGATAGATGTAGGGTTTTTGAAGAAATTAATATTCTAAGATGTCTAAATTGTTACGGATTTAATCACAAAGCGGTGGATTGTAGAAACAAGGTGACATGTGCGAAATGTGGAGAAGAAGGGCACAAAAGCGAGGGATGTAACAATAAAATAATAAAATGTAATAATTGCTTTAAAAGTAATAATAAATTAAAATTAAATTTGAACACAAATCACGGACCGTTGGACACTAAGTGCAGTGTATATAAAAGAAATATAGAATTAATGAGAAATAGAATTAAGTATAATAATATATAGCAACCACCAAAAGGTATCGGTATAAATGTACAAAGTTTTTTTGCTCACAAGGATGAGGTTTGGAGTTTAACTGTAAGTCAAAAACCATTATTTATAGGTTTAAGTGAAACGCATGTAACTAGTGATTTTGAAGATTTTGAGCTGAATATAGATGGATATTGTGTTTTGAGATGTGACTCTAATTCTAGACATACGGGTGGGGTACTATTGTATTTAAGGGATGATTTAAGTTACGGTAATGTAATAGTTAATAAGGTTGATGGTGAGTTTTGGACAATTGGTGTGGATCTGCTTGTGAATGGAGTTACTGTGTTTTTGCTAGTAATTTACCGCTCTCCGAATGGTAGAAGTGGAAGATTTCTTAAATTTTTAGAAGAATTGAGTGAAAGAAGTATAGATGTGAGTAAAAATATAATTATGTTTGGGGACTGGAATTTTAATTGGTTACAGACAGAAGAATTTTATGTAAAAAAGTTGAGAAATTGGGTAAATGAATTGGGTTTTAAACAAAAAGTGACGGAAGCAACGAGAGTGAATAATTTATCAAGCTCTCTCATTGATTTGGTTATAACAAATATAATGGATCTGCGGTGTGAGGTGAAAGATGTACCGAAAATAGGAGACCATTCTATTGTCAACATGTTTTTTGGGACAGCGGTTTAGTAACGGAGGACTTAAAAATATGCAGGTGACTGAAAGAGAAAACATTGATTATCAATTGATGAATGAATTGTTAAAGGAGTGTGTATGGGGAAAGGATGGTGATAGTGTGAATGAAATGTGGGAGATAATGTATCGTAATATAACATATTCTAAAAGTAAATGCGTAAAAACCACAAGAATCATGCATAAGCATAAGCTGAAACCTTGGTTTACCAAGGAAGTAAAGGAAAGCTTAGTTGATAAGAATGTTAGTTATAAAAGATATAAAATTATTAAGGCTATGGATGGAATCCAATTAGAAAAGGCTTGGTTAGAGTATAAAAGAAAGAGGAATAAATGTGTGAATGTTTTACGTAATGCGAAGAGGGATTGGCATGAAAGAAATATTGATGGTGCAAAAAAAGATCCCACAAAAATGTGGCGAATAATTAAAACTTTGATTTCCGGGGGAAAAAATGTTTCTTTGAATGAATTAGAAGTCGAGGGAGTAGTATATAATGATAAAGAGGATATGGTTGAAAGATTGAATGAGTTTTACATCAATAGTGTGAATGATATAGTTAATTCAATACAAACAAGGCATAATAGTGTGAATGATGATATTAATTTGGGTTTAAATAAGTTTGAAAGGTTTAAATTAGTGGAAATGGAGGGATTAAATGGTGTATTGAAGGGCATGAAATCAGTTTCTAGTATGGATGGATTGACTCTAGATATTTTAATCAACACTTGGGACATGGTTGGACCTCAGTTACTGAAATTAATAAATGAATCGTTAGAAGTGGGATCCGTCCCGGATGCATGGAAGGTGTCTACTATTGTACCGGTACCAAAGGTTACGGGCACACATAAAGCCAGTGAAATGAGGCCCATCAATATGTTACCAATTGTTGAGAAGATGCTGGAGGAAATCGTTATGATTCAATTGAAAGAGTTCATTAGTATAAATGATTGTTTGGTTGTGGAACAGTCTGGATTTAGAGTGAAACATTCAACAGAAACCGCTATCCAATTGGTGGTTTCTGATTGGATGGAGACGATGGATGAATCTAGCATGGTTGTTGGAGCAGTTTTTCTAGATTTTAAGCGAGCGTTCGAGACAGTAGATAGGAATATTTTATTACAAAAATTATATAAGTTAGGAATAAATGGTATAGTATTAAAGTGGCTTCAATCATACTTAAATAATAGAAGGCAAAGAGTAAAAATTGATAAGGTGTTATCCTCTGAATTTGTAACACCTCATGGAGTGCCGCAAGGGTCCAAATTGGGACCCTTATTATTTATATTATATATAAACGATATTGTTAAGGTAATTAAGATGTGTAAAATACATTTGTTTGCAGATGATACATTGATATATATAATTGGAAAGAATGTTGATGTAATGTCTGAGATTTTAAATATAGAATTAAATTATGTGAATGACTGGTTGTGTGAAAATAAATTAAAGTTGAATGTGAATAAAACAAAAATGATGTGGTTGAATGGTAAAAATAAAAATATATTGAATGAAATTAGAATTGATGATAAGTTAATTGAAAAAGTTGAAAATATAAAATACTTAGGTGTATACATAGATTCAGGACTAAATTTTAAAATGCACGCTGACTATATAATAAAAAAAATGGCTAGAAAAGTTGGTGTATTATGTAGATTAAGAAATATTTTAAGTAAAAAAAGTAAAATTTTAGTGTTTAATTCAATTGTCTTGCCACATGTGGTTTATTGTGCCACTGTGCTTAATTTGTTTAGTGGCCAAGATTTAGAAAAAATGCAAAAAATACAGAATAAAGCTATGAGAGCTATTTTGAATGTGAGTAGATTTAAGAGTATTGGAAGTATGTTAGATGAATTAGGATGGATGAGTATTAGAATTAGTCTAAATATTAGTACATTGTCTTTTGTTTATAAGTTAGATCATAAGTTATTACCTAAGTATTTTGATGATTATATAATAAGGAATAGAGATAAACATAGTTTTTATACTAGAAATAAGGACAAACTAGTTGTAAGTAGAGTAAGAAAGAATAAGACGGCTGGGGGTGTTTTTCACAGGGGTGTGCTCATGTATAATGCCCTCCCTGAGTGCGTCAGGTCTGCTAAAAACATGGATGCATTCCTGCGAGGTGCGAAGAGACACCTCTGTGAGGGACAGTACATATAAGTTAATTATAAATTTTAGAGTTAAGTATAATAATTAAGATGTATTTTTTTTTTAAATTAGCTTGATAGCTAAAATATATATAAATAAATAAATAAATAAATAAATAAATATATGTACATATGTATGTTCTCCTAATCTCGAGCCAATAGACATTTTTTATTACCAGATTCGTATTTACTGGGCATAGATTAATAAGAAAAGTCATCTCATCTCTGAGATGAGAAAAGTCAATCTCATCTCTGAACCATTTTTCGTGTCGAACAGTGTTATTATTATTATTATTATTATAATTATTATATTCTTCGTATTAGTTGTAAATTTGTATTGAATTTTAAGTTTACAGAAGCTGGAATAATTCAGGTTTTTACTTTCCAGCTAATTTATGTATACCATAAAATTCGATACAAATTCAAACATGGACATTTACCCATAATATCTATGCACCAAACCATTGATATATAGTATAGTTTTTAATATATATTTTTGCATCATTTATGTTGATTATTTTTAATAAAAATAAACAAAACATATGTATATGAATACCGAAAATGAAAGTTCCATCTTAAAGATTTTGAGATACATCGGTTTTTGTCAATGCATTGTACAACAATTGTATGAGAAATACAAACTTGCTTTTGATATAAACTGTTAAAAAACAATTTCGGGGATTTTTATCATATTTTAAAATGAAACATTGTCGCTAGTGTATATGTATGTATGTATGTGGAACGTATTTCCGCGATAAAATCGGTTTTAGATTTTTTGGTACTTAGGCCCTTTTTATATCCGGTTAATCAATAATTTTCATTAATATCCATTTTAATTCTGTGTCTGCATACAATAATTTATAGCTCTTGTTGCATTTTGAGAAATTCGTATGAGAATTATTTCACCTACATAGTGAGGGTGACTTGTGAGATTATTAACGTACGGTTTAATATGTATCACTATAATATATGTACTTATATAGGATCAAAATAGAAGCTTGAATATCCCACCAAATATAGAATTTCATAATTCTACGTACAGTATAAATATCATTCGCCACCATTCAGATTGTATCGATTCACTTGAGATTTTATGCACGTATAATTATCGGCAAAGTACATAGTAGTTGTAGTTGTTGTTGTTGTTGTTTGTTTTTGCACAAGGACATACATAATGCGTGTTTTGGCAGGAGGTGATGCGGGGGGGTTGACGGGGTCGTATATATGTATTTATGTACGAACAGGTCCTGGTGTGAACAACTTGTGGCCTTTGGTCTTTGGTCTTTGACGCGCTCGTAGTACTACGAGGTGAGTTTTAATCCTCGGCCAACAAAGTTGGCGAGACGCGAGACACGTACTCTAATGGAGTGGTCACGTTAGGATGGGAGGGAGCAAACCACCCCAATAACCCGCCCTCGTCGCAGTGAAGGCAACACGCCAACCCTTAACTTACAGCCACCCCCGCGACGCCGTCATCGAAAACTTCTCAGATCTTAGGAGCTCTCGTCAAAGTGATTGAAACTTGTGTTTATGTATGTATGTAGGTATGTACATACGAACAAAATCGAAGTATCCCATCGAGTAGATGTATGTATGTATGTATAATACATATATATTTATACATATGAATATACGAGCCGTCATATTTGAAATTGGCATATATGTATGTATGTATATGAGAAATATAAGTAGCATCAAAAACACAATTCGATGATGATGCATATATGTATGTATTACACCTTCATACATATATAGGTTGATCCATAGATAACGGACGTTTTGTTGTAATGAGTAGTACTTAAAATTTTAACAAAAAAAGAGCCTGTGGGTATGATCGTTCGTCTCTTCATTTTATGCTATTTAGTTTTCATGCCAGTAATCATAAATATAGCCAGAATTTTGAAGATGAAGAATCATCTGATACAGATGACACATTAATTACAGTTTCAGTAGATTCTATGACATAATGACTAATAACCATACTAACGCACTTTTGAAGAGTCTCGGTGATTACAACAAAATGTCTATACCCTTCAGGTATAGCACACAGATTACCTAAACACAATCTGCTTTAGATCATCGACTTTAGAGAGTCTTTAATTAATATTATGTATTAGATGTATTATGAGCACTTATAAGATTTGTAAATAGGTTTTTGAGCTATTTTTTCTATTATGCTGTACATTAACATTAGAATAATATAATACTATGATTACTCACAAAATTTAATTAAAATTGTAAAATAGAAAATGATCAATAGATCAATAGCTATTAAAATAGATATAAGATGTATTGTGAACATAATTTATTAATAATAAAATGCATTTAAAAATCAAAATCAAAATATTACAAGAAATACAAGTTTATCATGGAAAGCGTTATAGTTTAATTTCTATTATTTTGGAATGTGTGTAGAATAAGTATAATAATTATTATATGTATGTAGATAAAATTGGAAAATAAAATGAAAATCTAAAATTTCCCACGAAATATAAAATCAGTCTTATACAAATAAGTAGCACAGTATAAAGCAAGTGTTTATATACATATTATCAGGCTTCAGATCGACGCGTTTCGATATTGCTAAAACGTCAAACCATTGTTGTGATTATATTGCATTGCGTCGTCCATCTTGCGGTCACTGAATTTGACATTCGGGTTTCAATTGACGCGAATTCAATCACCAAGACGTAAAAATCCAAAAATTGCATAAAGTTTTCGACTCGTTACGACCTTTGTTGAATAAGTTATTTCAATTTTCAAGGTGTTTTTCGTACGTCGTGAGAGTTGGGGCAGTGGTTTAAAATCGATGAGTTCGCATTTGATCGCATTATTTTGAGCGTTTCTGACTGCGCCGCACAAAATGCGCCTCGACGATAAGATCGCCGTGGAAAGGGCCGCTTTTCCCTCGGGTCCTTTCCCTCCACAGCATCTCATCCTCTCGGTTTTTCCGACCACCCCTCCACCCCCTCCCCATCTCACACAGCTCTGCTCTGGTGGGCTTTCCCTCCGTTCCGTCGGTTCGCATTTCCCGTCGTCGTCCAGCCAGCGGTGCCGGCCGTGATTAAAGATGCTATCGAGTGGAAACCGATTGATTTTTAGGGTTTCTCACCCTACAGTGGTCGATCAACCCCCCCCACCCTCCTCGCCCCTCTTCACAGTTCGTTCGTAGGCGTTCGAAAAGTCCTCTGTCGACCCTCCTCGAAAGCCTGCGCGACGTTTTGTTCTCGACGATTCGACGGTCTGATTGGACCTCATTGAGATTCATTCGCGGGGAAATCAATTTTCGTCAGCGCTCCGGCAGTTTTTCCTTCAAACGTTCGGAAATAATTGCAGCGAGACGAATTTTCCCGGCTTCCAATACGACGTAATTCTTCTGATCGATCGTCGTCTCTAAAAATGATTGAGTAATTTATGTGTGTGAGTAATTTGGAACAGGCATTTATTGATTACGTCAATTTTGCCCATATTTTTATACTGGTTTTACTTATATACTTCATATAAATTGGAATTATGAAAATAATTATAAATACAACGATTTGTTTTGGAAAGGAATCAAGGACACATCCAATAAAAAAAACAAATGAAATTGATAGATAAATAACTAAGATATATGTACACATTTGGATAGTAATCGGATTCAATTTAATTCAATTTCGATTGTTCTTAATTCCATTTTATCTAGTTGGATATATAGTTGATATTTTATTCGATAAAAATCACTAACAAATTATAGCAAGCCTTCAATTATAGCAACAATTGAATCTTAATTGAAATTTTAATATACATATGAAATTATGTCATATGATTAATGCTACTATAAAAAAACTCACGTAAAGATATTTTTACTATTAATTTTGATTGGTATACATATGTATGAATGCATTTGATTTACATATCTGAAATATTTCCATATGTATTAAAAAATTTTCAACATACACGAGAGTTTTAGAGAGTTTTTTTAGAGAATTTTAATTTTTGTTATTTTACGTGAAAAAAGAGCTCAAACTAAAGCCAACAACATTTGCCTGTCGAATAGTTTCAAATACCATCAAAATTTTAACGGGAAAAACACTACAGTGGGAAGATATTTTCGTAAAAGCCGTTCCCACTGAAATGTTTATTAAAAATTAAATTTGCTTTGTTTCGTTAAAATTAAATTTATTTATATATATTTATACCAGGAATGCCTAACAGGTAAGCTCAATGCGCCTTCCTGGCCAATTACAAAATTTGCGTTTAAGTTAAATTACAAGTTCTTTTGTAATTTAAATTTAAATTTAGCGGTACATTCAAAGCTTGATACATGGTTAATTTAATATGTGTTTAAGCCGTGGCATATCGTCGATTTGAATAAGTGATGAATGAAAGAAATATGTAGCACTAATTTGAGTGTCAATTTTTTTTTTGGTTAATTTCTCAGTAATCTAATAACGGAATTAGCATACAAATGGAACGTGAATGTAAAATTTTTAGTTTAGTCTCAACGAGCAAACCTTTTGCGGTCTATTCAGGGACTCTCAAGCGTTAAGCTGTCGGGGTTCGCACGCAGAACATTAACGCTCAACAACATCCCTGCGGGGCGTTTACCATAGCCTAACCCCATCCCCCCCCACAGTGAATGTTAAACTTTAAATATCAGCTATTTTCATTCGTACTCTTATTTAATAGACACTCTTTTAAACCGTATGTAGATGTGTTTTTCCGAATTCAAGCTCAATAGTATATAAAATTATATTGAAATCAGTAATTTCACAAATAGGGTGCAATTAAAGTATAAATTTTTTCTTTTTACAAAGATATATACCAAGAAAACCTAACAGGTAGACCCCAATGATCCATCCTAGGCAATTAATTACAAACATTGCAGCATTTTTTATTACATAAATCGTTGTATTTCGAATGGATGAAGAACACGAAATTAACAATTAATTAATAAATGAATGAATCCATAGAGACATCTATAGATATATACTTGTACATATTTTTTTACATATTGTACATAAATCAAATTCAGATATTTGTGACAGCGGGTAGGATAGTTTATGCCAATTGGATTTAGGAACCGTTTTAATAATGAAATCAAGTAGATTGGCAAGCTCTGATAGGCAACGATCGACTTGGAGTCACAAATATCCAATTCTGACCAGCAGTATTAAAGATAAGCGCAGGATCGAACCCGGTAACCTCTCGGTGCTAAGCATAAGCACAACCACCGAGCCATACTGCTGGCATGTACAGAGTACCTGTATGTACATATATACATTTTATAATAATAATAAATAATAATAATAGTAAATAATTATAATAATAAATAATAATAATAATAAGAATAATTAATTAATTAATCAATTTAATGTCTATTTAAGGCGGTCGGTGGAGTAGTTCTATCCATCGAACATACAGTGAAGAATGCAAATGAGAAGATGCAACAGCAAGAAGACTATTACACGATAAAAATATACGAAGACGTAGAGAGGCCGCTCTCATCCTGAGAATGGCCTCAAATTGAGGCACATGCCCTTCCACAAACATTTACGATGCACTGCAGCCCCTAGGTAGCCTGAAGAGAGCACAGTAGCAGTTGTTATATTGTGGCTTTATCTACCTTGACATTTGTCCCTGAAGTACAAATTTCAACCGTGACTAAGGGCGAAATCACACAAGGAAGAACGGCACGTCGTGTGCTTGGCTCCCCACTGTGGGGGGTCTCCTACATTTATTCAAATATGGAATACACCGTTATGGATCACTGTCAAGCAAGGATACAATTTTACCGAAAACAATCCAGGGGGTGTTTTTGGGATGCCACATTTTTTTCTAAAAAAAACGTGCCACGTTCATCGCTGTGTGTTTTCGCCCTCACAATTCAAAAGCGTTGGCTTCTTTGACAGCCCTCCCCGGTATAAAGTTTGAGAGTCGCTGGAATTCGCGTAAGTGGCTTTTGTAGGCGAGGGTCACCCGTGGAGTCGCGGCCACAATCGGAGTCCATTTGACGCCCGATGTTCGGCATTATGGCGACACCGCAGGGCATAACCGTCTAAACGGGTTGTAGAGAAACCATGGGATGGGGGTGGGGGTGGTTGGGGGTGGGTCTGTGGACTTTGAGAGCCTCTGCGAAACCGCTGACCTCATCCACTTAGCGTTGAGGGGACGCGTCGTGTGTGTACATTTTTCGCACACACTCTTCGGGGTATTACGCTTTATGTATGCGAATCGGTTACAAAGACTCGCCAGGGTCCAGAGGCCCGTTTATAATGTCACAAAGCGTGTTTATATTTATAATGCATTTTAAGATTTCGCCGCCGTGATGGATGATTTTTTCATGTGTGCGCGCGTGCTTTGGAATGGTTTGGTGAAGGAATTTTTGATGAAGTACATACATAGAAGCCCAGGGGGTGAGGGGTTGTAAAAGCCAAGTCGACTCTCCTATTACACGGTAATTCTACTTGGTAAAAAATATGTAGAAAATTATAATAAAAACGTCTTCTATACATATACATATATGCGCGTCTTCCTATACACTCGCCTTTACAGATCGCTCCCAAGCGACGAGTTTATTTATTTATTTATTGAAAAATCAACAAGCCTCAGATGTAGAAATTCATAAAAACAAAGGATAAATTAATTATAGAAAAAGTGCAAAAAGCATTTCTTCGTTTTCTTTATAAGAAAGAGTATGGGAACTACCCATATCTCTATCCTACTCCTTTCCTTTTGGGCATGCTTGGGTATAATTCCCTTGAACTTCGGAGAAACTTCTCGTTAATTCGTTTCGTTCTCCAGCTATTGCGTGGTAATACGTCATGCCCGTTGTTGCTGGAACAGTTGGGACTTTATGTCCCTAATAATTATGTGCGTGGTAGACATCATCATTTAATGGTTGTACCTGCTGCTCGCACAGTTCTTTTTCGAATGGCTCCTATTCCAAGAGCTATTCGACTTCTCAATGAAATCGTTGCTGCTGTCCCTGAATGTGATATTTTCCACCTTGGGGAGCGTAGATTGTCGGATATTATCTTAACATATTTATCTGGTAACCTGCGCTCATCATTACTTTCTTAATTTGAATGTGATGAATGAGTGGAATCTTAATCTACTCTCTTCCATTTGGGCCTCGCTGTGATTTTATTTTTTATTCATATTTTGTTTTATTTTATTTTATTTTTTCTTTCTCTTTTGTACATTTTTATATACTATTTTAATTTTGCTCAGTGTAAACAAAGAATGGGATTTATGGATTTTATTTTTAATTTTTACACTTTTGTTATTTTTTTTTCTCTCTGAATGATGTATTATTTTCCTTTTGTTACTTTTTTTTATTATTTTATTTTACCATGTTTTCTGCTTTTGCTTTTTTCCTTTATTTACAGTTTACTTGTTTTTATATCATGTTTTTATATCTTTTTCAAATGTAGGCCATTGTGGCGCATTAGGTTCTTCCTGTAATGCCACAATGGTCCAAAACTATTAAATAAAAAAAAAAAAAATAAAAAAAAAATAACAAAATAACATCTGAGCCCACTTATAGAATTTTACAAAATACATAATATATCTAGTACATATAGACCAGTGGTTCTTAACCGCACCCCATGTGGTGCGAGATGGCATATCAGGGGTGCGGAAGGCTTTTCCAACAATACAAATTTAGTATTGTGATATTTGAAAACTATTTTAATATTCGATGGCATTGGCCAATTTTTTTCGTGACGAAAGAGCTTAGGTAGTTTTAACTAAAATAATATAATTTATGGCAGGATATTGCGTGAAGCTCTCTCCTCATTTTTCGCAAATAATAACGACAGTTTTCTCAGAATTTGCACACTGTCGTCTCCACTGGTATACTGTTTACAATTGTTTTTGCGACCGTGGCAGATAGCAAAAAACTATAGATAGATAGATAGATAGATACCAAAAAACTTCTCGAGACTAGCAAGCGTATACACGCGAAAGTTGGATTGCAAATGTTATCTACCATTTTAAAGCAGAAACAAATACATACTTAATTGTTCATTGATTAAAGCTCGAATAGGATATAATGGTCACACAAATATAAGTACATATTATTGTTGTTTTATACGTTATTTCAAATTATTAAAAAAGCTTGCATTAAATGTATTTTTCTAAATTAAAGATACCAAAACTCATTTTTCAAGGGGGTGCGGGAACATATTTTCAGATGCTAAGGGGTGCGGCTCACTGAAAAGGTTAAGAACCACTGATATAGACAAACAAATGATAAAGGAAAAAATAGAAACTAAAATATAACTAAATAGGATAATGCATAATTAAACATAACGTGAATAAATTGAAATTTTTTTCGTTAAATCAATTTGTCAAAATTCGTCCATGAACTCTTGATCTTTTTCAACAATAGTAATATATGTATGAGATTATTATTTTGAAAAATACCAATAATTTTATTTTACTACCGTCATCTATGTACATATGTTTAAAACTAAAAATTGGATAGACGTCAGGCACTTTTCAGAAATTCAAATTTCAAACGCATCTTACACGATATTTTTGCACCATCGTAATGGCGGAGGATCCATTTACTTATATTGATGACCAAAATGGACATTATGGCAAAGTATTAAAACGATCGGATGAGAGGCAAACTTTTTCCTGAATTGTAATCGTAAGTGAAACGTAAAGGAGGAATGAAAAAATAGTAGTGGATTACTTAGTTTGAGATGCTGCAGTACCGCAGTTTCTATTAAGTACTAAAATTAGTTCCAAACGCTCTAAATTTAGAATATTTTCGTTAAATAATTACATGTACCTAAGTATTTTATTTTTGGAAAATTTGGATAATGTGTCGTATGTCGGTATTAGCGTAAGGGTAGTTGACACATCCTAAGGTTATATGTATTTCTGGTTTCAGTATACATACATATTAGTCGGCTGGTGGGGTCGATATCGTGACGTTGCTAATTAATATTAAAACGCGAACCCGCATTTAAAACCCCCGTGGTACACAAGAAACCTTTTAGGGGGCGGGAAAACCTTTCGAAATTCGATTTGCCGATCGGCTTCTTCGATGCCAAATCTCGCTTTTGTCCCGTGTCGGGTGAATCTAAGTATAATATAATATATACACATGTAAATGTATATGGATGATATGGCACCTGGCTTTTTGTATAGCCTGTGGTGATTTAGAATATAGATTTGGACGCTTCCGAATGGTGAAATTTTCTTTTTTGCACCGAGAAATATTTTCAGTGTTAGTCTTGGTGAATTTATTTCGGAAATAGAGTCTTTATTGAATGATTCAAAGTGAAATCAGTATTTTGAAGTGTTGATGTGGTGTAAAGTGGTCAGTTGCCGATAAAAATTGATAAGCACTATACATATACCATATACTATACGTATATATGTACATATACTATACATAGCCAGCATGTGGCTTAATGGTAGCTTGTATATTTAGCACCAAGTGATCAATGGGTTCAATCCGCCATACTGCTGGTTAGATTTGGGGGTATTTGTGACTCCAAATCGATCGTTTCTTATCAGAGTTTGCCAATTTTATCTGATCATTGTTGAAATGCAAAATTGGCAAAAAATCATCTTTCCTGTTTTCACAAATCTTCTGTATTTATTGTGTGTATAATTTGTAAAAATTATGTACAAAAATATAAATCCATAGATGTCTCAATCAATTAATTATTTAATTTATTGAATAATTAATTGTTATTTCGTGTTTCGTGGAAATACAGTGATTTATGTAATAATAAAATGCTGCATTGTTTGTAATTAATTGTTCAGGAAGGCGCATTGGGGTCTTCCTGTCAAGCCTTCCTGGTATATATCTGTGTAAAAATAAAATATAATATGAAATTAGGCATGAACTATTCAGTTTATTATTAAAAAGCTTCTTACGTTACGTCAAAGCTGGGATGTAAATTATGTATTATTTATTACACTTGAGTAATTAATTAACTTGTAAGCGAGAAGTAATTTTAGTACTGAATTAACATGCAGATATTACATATACAATGCTGGCTATAGGTGCAATACATTCCCTACTTTGTATTTTATTATTTGATATTTTTAATTTATCTGCTATTGCTTTTATGATTATGTATAAATGTATATTTTGTCTGTGCATATATGTATGTACATATGCATATATTTTTATTCTTCTCATCTGCCTGTATTTATTGAACGTTTTGACGCATTAGGGACTCCTGTAATTGTCCTAAGTTAAACTAAAATAAATAAAGAAATAAACTTAAATATCGGTGTCTATTTAAGTTGCGGTTGTAGTTAGCTGTGAAATAATTACGCGCCAAGGAAAGATATATTCGAGGTAATTTCCTATTTACTCGATTTGTGAAGGGATGGAGCGAGTGTGTGTTGGGTTGTGTTGTGCTGGTCCGAGATAATGTGAATTTACTTTTTGTCTTTGCCATTAAAAGGTTCTTTAATCGAGTTTACGTAAAATTGGCTCCATTTACAAAATCCTGCGAGTTTTCTACTAAATAAATTCGGGCGGCTCTCACATGCGCGAGACGAGAATGAGCGACTTTACGATTTTGCGCAACAGTGAACCAAGCATTTTATTACACGCTGTGGTGGTCGCCTGTGATAGGTCGTGTATCCGTGGGTATATACATGTTGTTTGACTCTGGCTTGGTAAATAAAGTACATGTACATATTTATATTAGAGTAATAGAAAAATTACTTTCCCTTAGAACGATATTCGATTAAGGTATATATTTTGAAAAAAGCCATAAAAGTTACAAGAAAAAAAAAACGAATGCTTGATGGTGACATTAGGCAAAGCAATGGACTTTAATTGGATCCTTGTGGGATACTTCATTGGGTAATATTATATATTCTGGTAATATTATTTGTCTGCTAGCTTGCGCTCATCATTATTTTGATAATTGATTTTTAAATGCTTTTCATTATTACTAAATTATGTTCACAATACATCTTATATCTATTTTAATAGCTACTGATCTACTGATCATTTTCTATTTTACAATTTTAATTTAATTTTGTTAGTAATCATCGTATTATATTATTCTAATGTTAATGTACAGCATAATAGTAAAAAGTGCTCAAAAACCTATTTACAATTCTTATAAATGCTCATAATACATCTAATATATAATATTAATTAAAGAATTTCTAAAGTCGATGACCTATAGCAGATTGTGTTTAGGTAATCTGTGTGTTATACCTGAAGGGTATAGACATTTTGTTGTAATCACCGAGACTCTTCACAAGTATGTTAGTATGGTTATAATGGTTATTATGTTTGTGTATGTATGGATATATTTTTATTTTCTCATCTCTATAGCTTTGATTAAAATGAAGCAAAACTTAGATTTGAGTGATCCACACTTTTTATATCAATTCGATTTAAATTTATATATTTTTAAACATAATTGAATGAAAATTGGCACAGTGATTTCAACCGAACCAAATTTATAATATTATTAATATAAATATTCAACCCACTGTTTATTATTACTTCATAATTGATGATTTATTATATTACAAAATAATATAGAAACGAATGACTGAATATCAAATAGGAATAAAATTAACTTTAGATGAGAGCTAGTTGAAGATTTTAATGAAATTGTGTATAAATTTAAATACATTAGAGGTATAAATATAAACAAACAATGTTAGAACTGGTCTTTTAATAATTTGATAAAAAGTAAAAATATGTAGCTGAATATAAAAAAATACACGTTCACCTATGTATACATTCACAGACTTCACGGAAGAACGAAATAAAAATTGTTGTACTTTAGTAAGTGTATGATTAAAAATGAATGTAAGATATTAAAATTAAAATAATTAGTATTAAGTGATGTAATATGTATATGTACATACATATATCTGTAAAATAACACTATTCGATAAATGACGACTTTTTTCATAGTTCAGAGACGAGATATACATATATAGATCTATACCCACTGAACACGAATCTGTTAATAAAAAATGTTGATTGGCTTGAGATTCGGATATATATGTGTTTTTTAAATCGCACGATTTTTCTATATCTTCGTGTTGTTCGGTCGATGTCTCAAAATCTGTCAATTTCTTGTACAAAATGAATATTGGAATCTACAGTCGAGTATTTTATCTTTCATTTGTAGTACTTTTCGGCTTTTAAATGTCTCTAAGTAGTCATCCAGTTCAAATCAAAATTCAAAAGTACGTATTTTCACTTGGGATTTCTTCCCACTGTTAATACTATTTTATATTAAGTTTTTTTCTATTGAAACATATTTATTGGGATAGTGTTCTGGCCACACTATTTTTTGTTTTCGTTTAAAGGGGTTAATTTGAAGTGTGCTGAATTTTAAATCGGTAAAATTGCGAGCTATAAGCTCGTACTAGTATTTACTCGAATCTGAATTGAATTAATAGGGATAATATATTAAATTGTCTTTATATGAGAATTAAATAAAATTACAGTTTTAAATATCATATTTCGACTATTCTTGAGGATAAATAATAAAAATTCTATTGATAACTGGCTGACCTCGATAAAATAAACGAAATCTAGGTATCTAGGAATAGGTTTGAGATATACATTTTGGTTCAATTATTTGTTACGTCGGATTATTACAAATTTTATTTATGTACAAAGGTATTATTCTCGAAAGACTGCCCGTCGAATAAAAAAATGCAATTATGAAATGGCGTATTTTTAAATGTCCTTTTTAACGCGCTCGCGCACAGGTAGTTCGTCCTGTCGCTTTACGTGCGTAATAAAATTATTCCGCAATAATGAAATCTCAATTGGTACGAATTTTCGCGCGGGAACGACACACAAAAAAGGGACCAAATTAATTGTCGAACGGCGGGATTTTAATTAAGGGAAGGATCCATTTTCTTTAAGGGACTCGTTAAGGGCTCGCGCTACTATTGTTCGTCGCCGGAACGGGGCGGTACGAAAAAAAAAAAATATATAAAAAAATAAATTGCGAAATTGCCCCCGGACCCTGCGGGGGACGAGACAACAAAATATTCCGTTCATTAAATTTAATGGCGTGCCCACCCTGCAATCACATCATGTTAATTTGATAACAAAAAGCGGCCCGGCAGACGATCGAGGCAAGAAAAGAAATCCGGAGAAATCCTATTTCTTTTGAGAATAGCAGTTTTTCTCGTATTCGGTTTCGACAATTAAGCTCAGGGAAAAACTAACGTGTGTCCGAGATCGGTTCGAAGGTCGAAGCTAGTGGGGGAAAATATCCACTGTCGATTTTCCACGCGTGTAGGTTTTGCGCCACTACATATTATTATTATTCAAGGGGAAAGTTTCGCAAAACATATTATATTATTCAGTAATTCAATTGGGTATAATCCTTCGTCAAGTCATAATAATTTATGACGTGATTCGTTTATTGAACTTCGGGGAAAATTTTGTATGAAGTGCAGGCGGGTTGTTCGTTGCGAACTTGTCATTGGATTATGAATTTTCTTTGGAGCCGCAAGACTCAAAGTGGAATTACGTAAATACGATCTTTCCAAGTATATTATGTGGATGTGCGTATTATATGTATATGGTATATACTATTGTGTTTGGATGAGAGATTTCGCAAAGACGTATTCAATTTTCTTGTACCAATCGTCCTACCAGGAAAATGGTTTTCTTTGGGTGATTTGTACTGTAAACTTATGTTGATTCGGAATATACGATCTTTTCGGGTAGACTCCGAAGATATTTCGTATAATGTTAATCAAATTATTTAGATGAAATACTTCAGAAGAACGTATTGAATTTCGAAAACCGTCCTACTTGGAATTTGATTTACAGGTAATTTGTTGTGCGAATTCGTGTTGTATGGCTTTGCTATGTTTGTTATGATATAAGTATACATATATACATTTTTATTGAATTTAATTGTTCAATGTAGCCTTAAGTCCGTTTTTTAACGTTATTTGTATAATAATTATATTGGATCAAAACAAGACATTTGATTAAACGGTTGTAATGTCATCAAGTATAATATTATAGAAGGAAATTACCTAATCACATATTTTATGGTGTAACTTGGTTCATTTAATTTTATTCTGTTTTCTATATTGGTTCCCAAAAATATCGTAGGTATATAAAATCTATGACCAAAATATTAATACGTATTATTTTTATATGTATAACATTTATGTTCGTATCGAAAAAATGCTTAATTCGTTAGGTCATTGATTCTTTTTTAATTCATATGTTTTTTACACATTGCTTTTAATCAAACAACACAGATGTATGTATATTATTCATTTGAATCCTATGGAAATTATAGCTAATTTTAGTGGCTGAAACATTTTTTTGGATAAACCCAAGTTAAAATTATCTACCGGAAATGGAACAATGGAAACTCGTCCGGGAAAATTGAACGTAAACAGCGCAATGTTGTAATTTTCATAGTAGGAAAAAGTAAACAACGTTTGACATATGTATTTGAACGTTCTTATTTATTTATGTATGTATGTATGTATGTAAATATAATTATGCTGAATGCAATGATTACAGGCCTTGTAAATATTATCATGTTTATTTCCATAGTTACTGTTGTTGCGTTCGACAAACAATAATTGGAAATTTCGCATCAGGATAGTTTTATGAAACATTCCGAGAAACAGACGGCATGAAAATTATAAAAAAATATGTCGGAAATTTTTGCAATAACAAACACTATGTTAAAAAAAACAGTATTGTTAGAGGAATACACGAAATTCGTTAAATTATGAAGGCGAAAGTTAACTTTAACATGGCTAAACAAGTGATTAATCATCTCGGAGCGCTTTTAAAACAACACAACTCATTTTTCACCGGTGAGTCGAGGGGTTGAAAATACTGCTTTCGTCCACCGACTAAAGGTTCATTTACATATTTTATTCTGGTATATTCATATCTGCATTTTGCGCTCGCATTGAAATTTTATTATTTTTTCGAATCGAGTAATTTCCGGCGGTCGATTCACTCGACGAACTTCGGATCATCGTTGACGATATTTTTTCTATTGCTTTTTTCCGATTGGAAATTGTGAAGAAAACCGGAAACGGTTGAAAATTAACGTCGACTTTGGCTCTAATATAGGTCAGACAAAGGAAATGGAATGCGGTCGCCTGCTATGTCGTTTATCAGACTTTTCCAATATTAAAACATATATCGCACTAAAGTATAGTATAATAAATATTAAATTGGAAAAGTATATCAGTTTATATTTAGGATTTATAACTTACAAATATAATGGCCATACTAAGAACTAAAATTCATTTTATTGAGTAAATATGTAATATCTTTATATATGTATAATATATAATAACTTTAAACAATTATAATATATAGGGATTTGGAATATAATATGTATAAGGACTTGAGCTTTGGATTTGAATACATTAAAATTTGTTACAATAAGATCAAACCATAAGAATAGAATAAGTTGTTAGTTATTATCAGTGGTGGCTCGTCCATACGCACTGCGGTACTGCAGCACCGCAGTACCGCAGTTGAGAAAAATTTAATATTATTATATACATAAATGTATGTATATTATATGAAAATATCAATTTTATTTAAGCGTGTATTAAGCTCGCCCGCACACCGATACATCCAATAATGATCATACATCGCGGTACTAATATCAGAAAGTGAGGCATCGTTTATGATTTTGTGCAGTACGGTTTTCGATGGAATATGCCGAGTGGGCGAAGGAGGGGCGCGGGGGCAGCTAGAAGCTTGGTCCGTACTGCACTCCCAACAGTCCGTACTACACATTTCTTGTTGCGTTCGTGTGCGCTCGACACGCTCCTCACTTTTCTTCATTTCTTCTGCACCTTTGTCTTTCCTTCTACACCTCTTACACTTTCTACCTTTCTACACTTCCTTCTACACGTCACTTTAAGTATTTAAGTTGGTATCAAAATCAAGAGAAGCTGAGCCAATGTTTTCAAGAACTTAAATATTCTTCCGAAAATACTGATAAAAAAATAACAGATTCTACCAATTTACTGAATACAATTTTTTATTTTGGTCAGAACTTTTTCACAAGATAATGCCGCATCTAGAAATTATTTATAAACAAATGCAATATAGTAATATCGATGCATTTTCAATTAAAGAAAACTTAAAAAATGCCAACGGAAGATCTACTACTAACCGTTGAATCATATCGAATGCTAGATAAAGAAAAACTTCAAACTGAATTAGAAGTGTTTTACTCAAGGAAAGAAATGCATAGTATTAATGATATATTAATATTTTTAAAACTTATTTTTGCAAACAAAACTTATTCAAATTCTGCTTACAACTTCAACTTCCTCTGAGCCAGAACGGTGTTTTTCATCAATAAATAAAATAAAGATATACATATATAAGAAACACAATGGTTCAGGAAAGATTGACGGCTTTGTCTATGCTGTCATTTAAAAAAAAATAATTATGAACAGTGAAAAATTTTACGAAAAGGTGATAGACCTTTTTTCAAGAAAAAAAGACCGATCATTTTCATGTTAATAGTACAATATAATCCAAATAAACATTTTTTTATTTTTAATCAACCGCAGCACCCCCAGATATTTTATCTACGAGCCGCCACTGGTTATAATGCTTTGAACACAAATGGTCACGGGGTCAAATCCCACTGGTTTATGTTTACCAGACTTTGGATTTGTGACTACAGGTCGGTCGTTTCCTATCAGATTTTGCCAATTAATTTGATTTTCATTAAAACGGTTCCAAAAAATTGACAACCTTACCCATTTTCTCGCAAAACTCGAGTTTTCATCAATTGTGAATTTCGCTGAATTGTATTAAGTACTGCAAATTTACAAACATGAGCATAAATATCTATGTATGTGGATGCTAATTGATATGTATATATATATATACTTTAATAATTTAATAATAATTGATATATATACATATATACATATATCAATTAGATAATATATTTAATAGATAATTGTTTCTGAAAATTTTTTTTTAAATCATTAACTCTTCATTTTAATTTTGGACATTGAATAAATTAATTTGTAAAGTCTAATGAGATTATTCATATTTTACTGTAACGACTAGAATTCTTATTTTTAGTATCATATACATAATTTTCAAAATATAGATCAATTTCAACTCTTTGTAATACATTTAATAAAATACATACAATTTATAGCTTACATCACATTCAATTTATAGCTTACATCAAATATAATTTATAATTAAAACACAATTATTACGAATTTTTAAATTTAATATGGATAAAGAAACTAAATTCGCATGTTGTGAATTACCTAATAATTCTATGAAATTTTGCTAATATAATATGAACACATAATATAAAGTATGGATTTTGTTTTGTTGTCTCTCAAAAATATCCTGAATGCTCGTAATATTGAAAATAGCTATATATTTGCTTTGTATTTATTTTACACAACATAATACATATTTTAATACGGACTTCGAATAATATTGAATAATGTTTTCGTTTTGAATTTTATTTATAATAACATCCATCTAATTGAAATCGCACTCGTATATTTTTTTTCGAGAGATAGCGTTCTTTTAAAAATGCGAATTTCCGAGAAACAGCAGCACATTCGAGAGATGAGAAAATTACAAAGAAAGCGTTCACGAGATATCGCCTTCGTCATTATTATTATCGTCATCGGCTTGTCTTTTGTGATCGGCGTTTTCATCGTTGGCGAAAATCTCGAAATATATAAATTGGAAACGAGATGAAACGATAGAATTATGCGCAATTCCACGAGCATCTTGTTGTATTTAACGGATACACATTTTCATTTTAACGGAACATTAAAAACGCGAATACATTTTCAGTTCGGAATCTCATATCTGTCGTCTCGTTTCAAGGTGTATCATTGCGAAAATTCGTAGAATTGTTTTTCCGGGTGTTCCAATTGCGAGGCAAATATGCCTGCATGTCGTGCTAGACGACATTTGTATGTCGTTTAACGGCTTTGAAACCTTAATAATGTGAGAAAAACTACCCGTTAGGTTATCCTTATGAGAAAATTTATCTTCAATTTTACCTAATTCTGCACGATATGCATAATAGAAGGTTATCACGAAAGCGACGTATTAATTATGACCGTGTTCAATCTTTTCATATATAAAAAAAAAATTAAAGGGAGGGGGTGTATAATGTTGTTGAAATTATTATACGAGTATATAAGAAAATAAATTTAATTTAATCGTATCGTATAACTGTGTGGATAGTTATCTTTCCACCGCTAACTGAAACGTAATTAATCATTTCGCGTCGACTAGTTGAGGTCGATTTGAATAGTGGACCTTTGTAAAGTCAAACAAGGTTCAAATTTTTTATACCTATATTATTATGAACACGTTGGAGTTCTTTCTTGGCGTATTTGCGTACGAAAAATATTAAAATGATTTATTGAAAGAGCAATTGTGTTTTTGTCAATTTTATTATTATTGACTTTCTATACAAATATGAGAAGCTATATTTTCCCGGCTGGAAATTTGGTTTCGACTAAGGTTTTTTACATTATTAAACATAACACTCTAAGCTTACATACATATCTATTATATTAGTCTATTAACCAGATGCGTGGAATAGTGGTTGTCATATTATGCTTTCCAGCAGATTGGTCATGGGTTCGAGTCCCATTAAAGTCCCGCTGCTGGCCAGACCTTGGTTTATTACTCCAAGTTGCCAATTTTTGCCAATTTTTCTGATTTACATTGAAAAGGATCCTGTAAATTGGCATTCTTTATCTTTCTGGCAATCTCTCTTGCTAATCTTAAGCTATTCAGCGTCTTGAGGCTAATTGGCTTACCTCGATAAAATAAACGAATTTTTGTTATTAATCCACAAGAATAGTCGAAATATGATTTTTCTAAGTGGAATTTTATTTAATTCTCATATGAAGACAATTAAATATATTATCCCTATTAATTCAATTAAGATTCGTTTAAATACAAGTAAATAATAGTAGCGAGTTTTTAGCTTGCAATTTTACCGATTTAAAATTCAGCACACGTCCAATTAACCCTTTTAAACGAAAAATATCGTGGCTAGAAAACCATCCCAATAAACATGTTTCAATAGAAAATACTCAATATAAAATAGTATTAACAGTGGGAAAAAATCCCAAGTGAAAATACGTACTTTTGAATTTTGATTTGAACTGGACGACTATTTAGAGAGATTTGAAAGCTGAAAAGTACTACAAATGTAAAAGTACTCAACCGAACAACACCAAGATATAGAAAAATCGCACGATTTAAGAATCACATATATCTCCGAATCTCGAGCCAATCAACATTTTTTTATTACCAGATTCGTGTTTACTGGGCATAGATCTATAGGAAAAGTCATATCTCGTCTCTGAACCATTTTTCGTGTCGAACAGTGTTATCACTGGTTAGCATCATGAAAACCAATCCAACAATTTTGATGAAATAACTTTTACTATTTTTTGTCTAATTAAAAAAAATAGGTTTTCACTGGGGAAAATTAACTAAGAGATTTAATAACCTAATTCAACCATCTATTATATAAACAAAAACTATCATGACCAAAACTAATATAACTTAATACTTTCTGGATTTGATTAAGTAATCTATGTATATCAACCTGTTATTATTCAAAAATATATGACAGAAAATGAGAGCCTACAATGAAAATTCTATAAGATATAGTCTGAAAGTGATAAAGTTATAGGCGCTTAAGCAATTAAAATTTGACAAAACGAGTGGAGGGCGGAAAGTCAAACAAACAAGGCTACTGGATATTAGCAATGGGTTAGCTGTCACCGTCTCCAAAATTAGTGGATTCTTAAACGTATTTATTTTGTATGCCTAATTATGTTTAACTAAGTGATGATCGATCTTTCATATTATATACCCATTATATTTATTATGATTGAAGGATTAGATTGGCTAGTAATACAAAATGTAGGATTAGAATTAATTCATAGATGATTTTAGAACCGCGGTAAAATTTAACCGACTTTGGCACAGTACGATGTGACTTGGAAAGTAGAGTAATTGATTGTTATTGTCGTATTGTGCCGTCACGCTACGGCACTGGAAAGCAGTGGTGGCTCGCGTGTCGCCGGCAATAATTAGTACGTCGATCGGGGCGATTTCGCGTGACAGCTCGAATTATACGTTACGTGAGTGGTAAGCTTTCACGTCTATCATCGTCATCGTCATCGTCGTCGTCATCGTCGTCGTTGGCCTTTTCCTATTCTCCATGAGCCCTTCGAAAGCCTTCAACCGGCAATCAATTTAGTCGACGTACCTCCGGCCCTGCTTTAAATGCAAATCAGGCATAACTTTCGCGTTAACTCGCTTGTGTTAACAAGCTTTTTTGACTCGTTGATAAATTTGAACGTTATCTTGGGAAAAAATGCGCCTTTCGCATATCGTGTAAAATATTGACATTTATTCGGGAGCTTACGGCATACGATAAACTATTTCGAACGAAAAGGCCATTTAGTTTAATATTAGAATTACGAATTGATGCTTTGTATTTTGGGGAAATTGTATGAACCATGATTTGTTCTATAATGATACTGTTATAAAAGTTATTTTTTTTATTTTTGGATATTTATTTTTAATATATTGATCCAATGTTCTACAATTTTCGTTGTCAGGCAAGTGTCATTGTAAAAACTCTGTTCTTCAAAAGTTTCCTTTTGAATAAAATTATATATGTATACACATTGTGCATGATGATTTTATAAATATAAATCTACGGTTTTCAATTCCAACTAACAAAAAAAGGCTACAAAATTCATTTTTTTGCATTTCTTTCAAATTTTTCCCACCTGAGTTACATCTTACAATTTATTTTATTTATTTTCATGCATATTTTCACATACATATATACAAATATACCAGGAAGGCTTAGCAGGTAAACCCCAAATGCGCCTTCCTGGTCCACATAATTATTACATAGATACATGTAAATCTAAATATCTGACATCTATGGTCAGTATACATATATTACAAACATCGTATTAATACGAGAAATAACGATGAATAACTTTCATGTAACAATACGAATTTTATATTCGATAAACAACCACAGAGACATATATGGTGAGCAATATGGCGAAACCTAAGATATAACAATAACTAAAGGTTCGCAACAGAAAATTGGGAAGGAAACGCCAATTTTACAGGAATCGTTTCAATGAAAATCAGAAAAATTGGCAAATTCTGATAAGAAGCGATCGACCTAGACAAATCAAGGTCTGGCCAACAACGAGACTTAGCGGGGAATCGAACTCGTAACATCAAGTACGAAATAATTCTACATTCACCACTAGACCTATAAAATAATCAATGTAACATTTATATCTCATATGGAAAATACATCTGCAATGACAGCTTAATCCTATGAAAATTTAAAAGAAAAATGAAGCATACAATTTACATATGTTATGATCGCTTAGTCTAGAAACTTTTTTTTGATTAAATGTTTATTATTACGTGTTATATATATATATATATATATATATATATATATATATATATATATATATATATATATATATATATATATATATATATATATATATATATATATATATATATATATATATATATATATATATATATATATATATATATATATATATATATATATATATATATATATATATATATATATATATATATATATATATATATATATATATATTTTCCCAAAATTTTTGACATCATCCTTCACCGTTTGATTCTTGCGCAGTTTAAAAGATTATTGTGTGATGAGCAACATGGTTTTACACCCTGTCGTTCCACTACCACTAATCTCGCCTGCTTCACACATTTGATCATGTCTAAAGTTGACGTTGGTCAGCAAGTTGATGTAGCCTACTTTGACTTTCGAAAAGCCTTTGATCAAGTCAATAATGACGCTCTTTTGATCAGGTTAGCTGAAGTGGGTTTTTCAACGCGTCTTCTTAAACTCTTTGCTTCTTATCTTAGTGATAGGAAGCAATTTGTTAGATATGGTCTTTATGAATCTCCTTCATTTTTTACTCGATCTGGTGTTACTCAGGGGTCCACTTTAGGCCCATTACTATTTACAATTCTTATTAATAACCTCCCTAGAGTTTTATGTAATGCATCATGTCTCTTGTTTGCTGACGACGTTAAATTATTTTTTGGTGTCAAGGATGAGAGGCAAGCCTCTCTCCTTCAAGCTGATACTAACGCTGTCTTGGAGTTCAGTTCTAGTTTAGGCCTTGAACTTAATTTAAACAAATGTGCAATTATGAGCTATGGACGTGCACATTCGCTCTATTGTCACGGATATTCCATTAGATCCGTCTTGTTGAAGCGTGTGGAATCTATTGTCGATTTGGGTATCACTTTTGATCCTCAGCTCACCTTTCACAACCATATCAAGAAAGTCGCTGACGTTTCCTTTCGTCGACTTGGATTTGTTTTGAGATATGCAAGATTATTCTCCAATCCTTTGTCTTCTCGCTTGCTTTTCAATTCGCTTGTGAGAAGTAAGCTAGAGTATAATTCGATTGTGTGGAATCCGCATGAAGCAAATTACTCTCTGATGATTGAGAAAGTGCAAAAAGCATTTCTTCGTTTCCTATATAGGAAAGAATATGGGTATTACCCATATCTCTACCCCACTCCTTTCCTTTTGGGCATGCTTGGGTATAATTCCCTTGAACTTCGGAGAAACTTCTCATTAATTCGTTTCGTTCTCCTGCTCTTACGTGGTAATACGTCATGACCGTTGTTGCTGTAGCAGTTGGGACTTTATGTCCCTAATCACTACGTGCGTGGTAGACATCATCATTTGCTGGCTGTACCTCCTGCCCGCACAGTCCTTTTTCGAATGGCTCCTATTCCAAGAGCTATCCGACTTCTTAATGAAATCGTTGCTACCGAGACTGAATGTGATATTTTACACCTAAGTGAGCGGAAATTGTCGGAAATTACTCTAACCCATTTATCTGGTAGTCTGCGCTCATCATTGTTTTCATGATTGATTGTGATTTATGAGTGAAATTTTGATTAACTCTCTTCCATTTGGGCCTTACAGGGATGTTTTGTATTTGTAGTTGTTTCTTACATATTTATTGAAACTGGCTGTAGGTGCAAGGCATTCCTTATGCTATATTTTATTTGATATTTTTACTTTATCTGTTATTATTAAATGCTATTTTTTATGTTTATGTATGAATGTATTTATGTTTATGTTTAATTGTTATTTTGTTTTTTTTCTTTTTTGTGCTATATTTTTTGACCATTGTGGCGCTTTAGGAATTCCTGTTATGCCACAATGGTCTGTTTAAAATAAATAAATAAATAACGAATATATATATATATATATATATATATATATATATATATATATATATATATATATATATATATATATATATATATATATATATATATATATATATATATATATATATATATATATATATATATATATATATATATATATATATATATATATATATATATATATATATATATATATATATATATATATATATATATATATATATATATATATATATATATATATATATTTATATATATATATATATATATATATATATATATATATATATATATATATATATATATATATATATATATATATATATATATATATATATATATATTATTAGATCAGTAGTTATTGAAATAGATATAAGATGTATTGTGAACACAATTTCATAATAATAAAAAAACAAAACTTCATCTATTGTTACTACGTAAATAGATAAAGTTATAATAAGGTCATGGTTTATGTCTTTAATTTTTTTATAATTTGAAAATTATATTGAGCTTTTTACATCACTAAAATATTACATGTTTATAAATAATAAGTGGCTACATATACATTTTTGAAATTGTAACTCAAAGGTGTGATTGTTGTGGTAAAAGCAATGTTCGTGTTCAAGGGGCCGGTGTACCACTCTTTGCGCCCTGACAATAATGTAAGGGCTTTGTTGTTTTACAGCCTCTATTACACAAGTTTTCTTTCAGGGCTTACGCGAAAGCCTTTTTGTCTTTTTTTCCAACGCGCGTTCACTATTTTTTCCCTTTGCCGCGAGACGGGGGTTGGGGTAGTGTCCTCCGACAATAACGAGAGCGGATTTTCCGGGATTGTTTATTGCGACAGCGAGTAGCGCGAACAGCCCGGGAAAATTTCATTAATTCGACGGGACTTTCAAGTATTTGTCGTGTGCACCAAGTTTATATTGAGACGAAAACTTCCATGTCTCATTCCAATTATTCTGTATACAATCAACGTCGGTATTCCTTCACCGTCTCCGCGCTGAGAGATGATGAATAAATCAATCTTTCGCCTCACAAAATGGACAAGTTCCCGAAAAGACGAGTTTGAATTAGAATCCTGTAATTGAAACGGGCTTTACATGTAAATATATGTTCATTGAATATTTAAAATGTTTTACCAACGTATTCAAACGGAAATATATATGATATAAAGAATGGACATGATATATAATATAGAAATAACTCGGATGTGACTAATCCACAACTTTATCTATGCATTTGAGGAATATATGAAGGTAACAAAACAAAATTAGATAATTTTATTTTTATTATTACTAAATTATGTTCACAATACATCTGATATCTATTATAATACATAGCTATTGATCTACTGATAATTTTCTATTTTACAATTTTAATTTAATTTTGTAAGTAATCATAGTATATTATTCTAATGTTAATGTACAGCATAATAAAAAAATGTTTAAACTTCTAGATATGAAATCTCAGTTCAATAAAACAAAAAGTTTCTAAGAAAAACATAAAAAACCTCGATTCCCTAGAGTAAAAGTACTACTTCCAGTTGAGGTTAAAATGTTTAATTTATAATTTATATTATGTAAATATTTTCGGTCTTATTCGGTTAGCGGTCTGGGAGATAATTGGATTCAAAAACTAAAAAAAGAGGCCACCTATAAGAGGTGGTACCATTTCCGGTCAACTTAAAAATTTGAAAAAGGTTTACATCGTATTGATAAGATTTCCAGTTACCGATACTAAGTTTCAGTTCGATAGGACTAACGGTGTTCAAAAAATCCCCAAAATACACACACACATTTTTTTAGATCATGAATACGTGATCAGTGATCGATTCTAAGTTCGAATCAGTCAAAATCCCGATTTCAAATTTTCGCATGATCACAAAACTTCATTTATTGTTACTACGTACATACATAGATAAATAAAATATGAAAATTATGAATCATTTATCATTCAAAATACAGTGCGCGTGGAAAATGTTTAATATATTTTGAAAATTTTGAATAATTATGTATGTCAACAGAATTCATTTCTCATATACATATATAAATGTATCTGCCTATGTAATGGCGGTTCCGTGTCGAATATCTTGCCGAATTTTAAAATTCGCACAGTAGGCATTGGTCGAGTGGGTTTTTCAAATGTCGAGTGTCGTTTTAAATTTATTTTTAGCCGGGAAAATCGATCGAGGATATATCCAGCAGCCACCGCGAAATCCATTATAGTCGAGAGTGGATTTTCGTACGAGCGATTTAATATAACGCGCGCGCGGGGCTTTTAAGGCGCACCCCGTAACGACAAATCGACGAAACAGCCTCCGAGGACTCGGTCATTAGACGGGGGCTTGATCCTTTCGGGCTTTCACTTTCCATTAAGTCATTGTTTGCGGTGGGTGAGGCGCATTTTCCATTTTTCCAGCGGTGATGTTGAGGATTTCTCTTCCGCGCGAGAGGCACCCTCTCTCTCTCTCTTTGTCTCCGCCTCTACCCCTCGTTTTCGTCCAGCTTGGGAAAATTTGATGACGTGGGGGACGAAAGAGGCTTTTACTTAATATTTGATGTCTGTTGTTTCTTTTTTGATGAGGCCTTTGTTTGTATGTGTGTATGTAATATTTTGTATTTTTTTTTGTTTGTTTCAATTTATGTTTTTATAATTAGAATATAAATGCATAAATACCTCAAGCCCACCTGTGACCTCAATATAGCCTCATTTGATCGTATCAAATATATAATTTCGAAAGAGACTTTGTATGTATGTATCCTTGGTTGTTCGTAGATCCGTGACGTCATCGAACAAATGATTCGATTTTTTTTTTCGATTCATTGGCGCCGATTTTTTTCGATTCAAAGGATTCGAAGTCCCCACAGGGAGCGCAGGGGGCACAGTCCCATGAGGCCTCGCCAGGGGCGTTGCAGGGGGCTCAGCCGCATCGAACAAATGATTTTATTAATTTTTTTTCGATTAAGCGCTGATCCGATTTTTTTAGATTCAAAGGACTTGAAGTCCCCGCAGTGGGCGCAGAGGGCGCAGCCGCCGGATTCTAGACTTAATATATATTTTTTTATTTTTATTTTTTTTTAATAAAATGTTTACTATTAGATTAGTCATGTTTAAGCAGTATATATTACAAATATTGAGCGAAGCCGGGTAATACAGCTAGTTATATATAATTTCGAAAGAGACTTTGTATGTATGTTTGCTTGGTCGTAGATCCGTGACGTCATCGAACAAATGAATATTCAAATAAAATAAAACTATTCAAATAAATTTAACCAAATGTTTACTATTATATTGGCCGTGTGTAAGCGGTTTATATTACAAATACCGAGCGGAGCCAGGTAAAAACACAAGTCTCATATATAATTTCGAAAGAGACTTTGTATGTATGTTTGCTTGGTTCGTAGATCCGTGACGTCATCGAAAAAATGAATATTCAAATAAATTTAAATAAAATAAAACTATTCAAATAAATTAAATCAAATGTTTACTATTAGATTGGCCACGTTTATGCGGTTTATATTACAAATACCGAACGAAGCCGGGTAATACAGCTAGTCAAATATATAATTTTGAAACAGACTTTGTATGTCACTATGTATGTATGTTTGTAACAATCGTTGGTTCGTAAATCCATGACGTCATCGAACAAATAAATTTAAATAAAATAAAACTATTCAAATGATTTTAATAAAATGCTCACTATTAGATTGCCCATGAAATATAAGCGGTTTATATTACAAATACCAAGCGAAGCTGGGTAAAAACACTAGTATAAATTATTTTTATAAATATACATATTTTAAGACTATCTTTTTTTTACTATTATTATGTCGTGATTACTTCAAATATATAACATTACAAATTGCGTACGGTTACGTGAAAACCCTGCAAGATTATATTTCATACATTAATCAACGATATTATTTTACTGCCAAAGAAAACATTTTGATTGAAATTCTATATACAATATCACCTTTTAGTATTGAATTTTCCAGGAAAACTCGTGTAAATATTATATTTTACTCTTTCCACGAAAATCTTATTATATTACATTCGTTTAAAATACATATATTTTGGTTTTATCTAATGATATTTACATTCGATCAAACAGACATCTATTGAACACTCCTCATCGTTCACGGGGGATTTCCGAAGATTGATCCTAGCATTTTCCTCCGCTTTGACGAGCTTTGGTCGCGGGTTGCCAATAGCCCGGAGCTTTCCGGCCGAGGTGTTAGCAAGGATTTTTATATATCTATAAATACATACATACATATATATATTTTCCATTGCGTATTGATGACACACGATATCTGATTGTCAACGCAGCCCGAGGCCGTTGGAGACTTTTATGTGCGATTTGAATCACATTGGAAATGCGGAAAAATCGTTGAGACGCCTAAGCGAGCGGGGAAAATTTCCCACGAAGACGAATTTGATGAACGCTCTCTCCTTACGTAATATACACAGTGTACATACGTACAGGCTGTTTTGGGTTTTATTTTTTACGTCTTGGTGATTGTATTCGCGTCAATTGAAACCCGAATGTCAAATTCAGTGACCGCAAGATGGACGACGCAATGCAATATAATCACAACAATTGTTTGACGTTTTAGCAATATTGAAACCCGTCGATCTGAAGCCTGATTATATGTATATATACACTTGCTATATACTGTGCTACTTATTTGTATAAGACTGATTTTATATTTCGTGGAAGATTTTAGATTTTCATTTTATTTTCCAATTTTATCTATGTACATATAATAATTATTATACTCATTCTACACACATTCCAAAATAATAGAAATTAAACTATAACGCTTTCCATGATAAACTTGTATTTCTTGTAATATTTTGATTTGATTTTTAAATGCTTTTTATTATGACTAAATTATGTTCAAAATACATCTTATATCTATTTCAATAGCTACTGATCTACTGATCATTTTTTATTTTACAATTTTAACTTAATTTTGTTAGTAATCATAGTATTATATTATTCTAATGTTATGTACAGCATAATATGAAAATGAGCTCAAAGATCTATTTACAATTCTTATAAATACTCATAGTAAATCTAATACATAATATTTATTAAAGACGCTGCTAAAATTCTCATGGTTACAGAATATGCATATATCCTATACTATTAAACAATCTAATATTTATATAGCAGTATTTTTCTGATTCCCAATAATAAACAAACATATATGTATTGTTTATTATTGAATCACGAAACTGCTATAAATGGTATCAATAAAAAAGACGCTTTCAAGTTATATACTAAATATAAATATAAACATAGTTGTGATTAAACTGAATAAGCAATAAGTGTTCCTCAAAGGGCTCGTTTCCAAATAATATGCTCAGAAATTACTAAATTATGTTCACAGCACATATTATATCTATTTTAATAGGTACTGATCTACTGATCATTTTCTATTTTACAATATTAATTTAATTTTGTTAGTAATCATAGTATTATATTATTCTAATGTTAATGTACAGCATCATATGAGAAAGAGTTCAAAAACCTATTTACAATTCTTATAAATGCTCATAATACATGTAATACATAATATTAATTAAAGACTCTAAAGTCGACGATCTAAAACAGATTGTGTTTATGTAATCTGGGTTTATACCAGAAGGGTATAGACAATTTGTTGTAATCACTGAGACTCTTCACAAGTGTGTTAGTATGGTTATTAGTAAAAATTATTTCGATTTCAGATGTCTGCCTGGATATGAAAATATGAGTTTTTGTTTGGTTGTTTTCAATTTTGATATATGAGTATCTTTATATAAAACTCTATTGAGTGTATATTGAAAATTGGCCAGTCGAACTAGAGGCATGGTGTATATTTTTTTTGTACCCTTATATGTATGTACATTGGAACAAAAACGCATCGTTCATTTTGTAATTACAGCTGAGCGCTCGAAATGGTCCATCAATCATTCACGTCCGAAATGAAAACGGGCCTTTTTGTGCGGCCCGGCAACGGAAAAAGGACCACTAGCTGACGGGGAAAGAGAGTTTTCCACAGGTTGTCGACCACCGAGGCTGTCGATCAATTGCCAACTGGTGGGGATGCTTTTGTTCTCCTTTTGTCCGTTGCCGTTTCGACCGGAGAGGCTTTCGCGGTCGAAAAATCTACTTTTAAAATGTTCCGCATTCATCCGTGGAAATTTACGAGAGCGAAGGATCCGGAAATTTTATCCCAGAATCCATTCGGCGTAATTGATACTTTAAATTCGCTCAAAAATGCTCTCCGAATAATCGTGAAAAAAAATCGATTTTTTTTTTTAATATATTTTTCTGCTAATAAAAAAACCCCTCTAAATAATGATTATATGTACAAATTCAGACTTTCAATCGAATGAGAACATTTGTTTTATTTTAAGTTTAATCCCTAGTGAGCCACAATGGTCTAGAAATACAAAAAAAGAGAAAAAAAAAAAATATATATATAATTATAAAAAACAATAGCATTATAATAATAGCAGATGAAGTAAAAATATCAAATAATAAAATACAAAGTAGGAAATGTCTTTTACCTTTATCCAGCACCAATATATTATATAAAAACCAGACACAAAATTAATAATATATAAGTATTTTGAGAGTATTTTTACTTGTTCAAAGATGTCAACCAAATTTTTAGAATCCTTAAAATATTACTATTAATATAAATTAATATTTTTCCTTTCATACATGAGAAAGTTCCCCAAATTAAATTAAAAAAGAATGTTTCAGATACTTCCTTACAAAATTTCATATATTTCATAAAAAAATTTCATTTTCTAAATACTTGTTAAAAAATTGTTTAATTATTATACAGTTTTTAATTTCAAATCGTCAAAACGAATACACGATTCTGCTAGTTAAATTAATACGTTCATTTGATTTCGATTTTTAAATTCTTTTTATTATTACTTAATTATGTTTACAATTAATGCATCTTATATCTTATTTAATAGCTACTGACTTTTTTCTATTTTACAATTTTATTTCTTTGTTCGTGATTATAGTATTATATTATTCTAATGTTAATGTACAGCATAATAGGAGAAAGAGTTCAAAAACCTATTTACAATTCTTATAAATGCTCATAATACATCTAATACATAATATTAATTAAAGATTCTCTAAAATCGACGATCCAAAGCAGATTGTGTTTAGGTAATCTGTGTTTATACCGGAAGGGTATAGAAATTTTATTGTAATCACCGAGATTTTTCACAAGTGTGTTAGTATGGTTATTAGTGATTCTGACATATAATCTACTGGTTAGTTTGTTAGTAATGTATATAACTTACGGAATATTATAATATGTTATATTAAACAATAATGTGTGTTATATGTGTATGTAGTTTACAAGCAGTAATAATAACTAATTATTATTACTGCTTGATGATTTCACTCGTCTAAGTAAAGCCAGGAAATTCTACTAGTACCTATGTATGTATAAAATTTTTAAAGTGGTTATAAACGTTCTTCAAATATGCAATATCCTGTTAAAATAAAAGCATGTATATATATGTATGTACATATATACGTATGTATATGTAACTACGTAGCTATTGGAAATCATTGCAAATATGAAATCCATTAAATGCACAATTCCATTTGTGATGGTTTGTTTTGTGATAGTGTCGCCTGCAGCAATATGAAACACTAGTAAGCGTTAAGTATTTAATAACTTTTCCATTTCAAATAAATTTCCAATCAATATTTTAACGTTGTACAGTTAGACTGTTGTGCAATAGATATCCGTCAGAAAAAATCGTTATAAAACAAAAAAAAATCGAGAAAAACAACAAAGTGACACACAATACGTTGTACATTGCCTCACTTGTTTCACTCTGTTTGGTTCGTCGATGTGTATCGCGTTTTTCGCGCTGATATTTTTTTCTTTTGTGTATGTGTGTGTTTTTTTTTTGGTTCCGTTCTTCCGGAAGAGTGAAAAAAAGCCCAGTCACTGCATTTTTGGATGATTTACCTTGTTTACCGTTTTCACCGCTTTTCGCGTTCTCCAACGTTTCCGTTCTCTCGTACACGTTCGACCGTTTTACCCTAGCTGGCTCGGGCTTTTCCTGCTCGATTGATTCTTCTTTATATAATTTTGTTCTTTCTTTTTCCTATTTGTCGAATGTTCGTGTGTGGTTTTGAAAGTTTTTAAAGGGCAATAGTTGTACATATAAGCGAAATTCATAAACAAATCTCGGTACGGATGGTAATAAAAAATGGTACGGATTTCAAATATGTACCAAATTTCTGCATAATACTATGACGCACATTATCACTTTTCATTTAACTTGAATTAAGGCTATTTTGAAATAAATTTATTTAATAACATTTAAACAAAACTTTTATATTGTAATTATGTACATATATTTATATGGAAATGAATGCTTTTTTGATGAGTTTTGCTTTACTGTTATGAATTATAATTTCCAGGAAGCTTTTAAAATGTATAAGGGAAATATAATAATGTAAATTTATTTTCCTAATTATTCTTCAATATTAATCTATTTACATACATTAAATAATTATATAAAAATTAAAAGGCAAGTGATATTTTACGATAATATAATAAAAAAGTCAATTTTAATATACATACATATGTACATATGTATATAATATAATACACAAAATAGTTAAAATTTAAGATATCGGATTATGTTTGAATAAACCATTAAAAAGTCTACAACACTTCACATTATTTTAGCAAAACGGCGTAAGAAATATGAGAAAATAAAAAAAAACTGATTTCGGACGTTACAATTTCGTTTATTTTTTATTCCCTTATCGCTTTTTGAATGGAAGTTTGACTCCGAAATAAGTATTCTATGATTTACAAAATGACAGTTACAAAATTGAAATGCTTTCTTTATAAATAGCACTGAGTTTGTTTGACCCACTTAATTTGAATATCAAAATGATTTTTGCTGTTTTTCTTTTGTTTATTTTTATATGAGCGCTTAAAAAAATGTGCAAAAAAATATATTTTTGACTTTAAAAATTCGCTATTTAATTAATTTTAATGTTTATTATATATGTAAATAAAAAAGTTTTGCAAGTTTCGGCACTAGTATGACAGGGGTACAGCCATGACCTTTTGACTCTCGTTTGCCAAAACATTAACTGCGTACAAGCCCTTCGCAATTTAAAATTAGAATTGAAATTGTGAGCGTCAAATCGAGACACACGAGGGCTCATCTCGGCACGCAATAATAAACACGAGAGTTTACGAGACGGCACGAAACCGTACGCACCAAATAAAATATACGACAGGGAAAATATCATTCTACCAGATATGACAGACACGTGATATATGAAATATTTCACGTGTCGGAAGGGCGCGAGTTGAAAGGGAACCTGGGAGTGGGGGGGGGGGAGAAGAAGACATGCGACGCGGAGAAAAAAGAAAGCGAGGTGTTAGCCGGAGAGGGGTTGGAAAAAATAGAATTGGATACAGGCAGATTAGGGCGGATTTAACCCTTATCATGCGCGTGGCAGTGGGCGGCGGGAAAAACCCCGTTCGCGAGGACATATGGTAAAGAGGATGGGCACGGCCGGAGGAAGAAATCCGCGAAGGATTCAGACCAGCCATCCCCCTTTCCGTTTTCCATTTTCCCACCCCTATACATTGTATATATCCTCGTCGTGATTACTTCTGGGACTGTGAGGTGGTGGTGGTGGCGGTGGTGGTGGCGATTCGAATTATTGCGGACAGGAAGAGGACAGGAAGGACACGTGCCGAACGTCCCGCGGGACACGACTGTCCCTTTCAAATGCAAATTTAAAAGAGACGTCCTTGCGCTCTAAAGGTTAGTCCGTATGATATAATTGCGAAAAGGACGTCCTGCAAGCGTGTAATTGAATCGTTGAAAGCTTTCGCGTTAACCCTTTGATGCTAAGCTTGTCCGTGTTAAAATGAGCCGTTTCTTCTTTTACAAAATATGGTTTGGTATTTATTTAAAAGAAATGCATTGTTTATTTTATTTTATTTATTTTTATAGACCTAACAGGTAGCCCCAGTGTGCTTTCCTGGCCAGAACCAATATACATTTGATACAAGTATTATTAAGCGGTTAATAATTAGTAAACAAAATAAATAAGAATAAATTGAGTGTGGTAGAGCATATTGAATTTCAATTTATATAAAATATATAATTTCAATTTATTCTAGTAAATATAATAAATATCAATTTAAAATAATTTTAGTCACCAGCTCTGTAGTATTTTAATAAAAGTATATATTATTATTATTATATTTTAAATATTTTTAGACTATCCGTGATTAAATTTGTAAAATCGAGAAAAAGAAAAGAAGAAGAGATTAAAATATAATTGATTTTGGAGTTTTGTATATATTTCAAATTATTATTATTGATTACTGATTTTTTATTATTGATTATTGATTATTTATAAATAATCTAATATATTTATGTATAGTAAATATCTGTATTTCTGAATCTGTATTTTTCTGGCTGAAATAAATTAGCATTGATACTGAATTTTTATTAAAGATACTGTCAATTTTTAGTATATATTTTCCCTAGAGATATTAAATTAAATAAATACACGTGAACAAGGCGCACAACCAATCAGCGTAAAGTGGTCCTCGTGGAAAAATACGTTTGACCAATTAGAACAAAGACGACACATTCTGACCAATGGGTGCATTTTAAGCATCCGCTATACGGATGTGGCGTGTTGAGTGAACATGTCAAGCGTGTTGAGCAATCTATAATGGCGAGTGTACATTGATTGATTGAATAAAATAAAAATATATAACATATAACGTTATTTTAATTCGTGTATCAATTCCTTTCCAAACCCACCCGTTAAATTCAACGGGCACAACACTAGTAAAATATAAAAGGCTTAATATTGTAATATGATATTTTAAAATGTGTATAATTGATAGTTTTAAAACACAAACATGACCTTTGCCAAGTTTGAATAAAATATACATATATTATACACGAAGGGTATAACTATTGTTGTTCTTACTACTTCTGATTCGCAGTTATTACAGTTAGATTTCCATTTGACAGTTTTAGGGTTATCCTTAAGTGATTAATTTATGTATAATTTATTACGCTTTACACACTGGGTTTATATAATATATGAACGTATCATATTATATATCCATCTATATACAAATATATAATAGATTCGCGTATATTTCAATCTTGTATGTAAATGAATTAATTTATTACGTCGGCTTCCTGTATAAACGCTCGTTTAAGCTTTGAGAATCGAATAATAAGCGTCCGCCTTAAAGAGGGTATGACAGGTAGAGAAATTGTAAATTTGACGACAATGAACCGGTTGACACCGATAAATAATTACCGGGGGAGACGGCATTGATTGCACTTTCCGGACCGCACTGTGTTAACGTCAACGCAGAGCGGCTCTCGAGTAAAATATTGCGGTTTTTTTTCAAATTATTTTAATTGAATAAAATTGTCATTGGAAACGTAAAAGGCGGATAAAGTCGTGTGAAATATATGTATTATATATGTATATATGCCACTGATTTTTTTTTAATAATTACTGGTTGAATTAAAAGGCGGTACTTGGGTTGGAAAAAGTCGAAAGGAAAAGTAAATGTTGTACTTTTTCTGAAAAATTCACAGTCTATGCTATAGTAAAGACTGCTGTGGTGTTTTAAATTGAAAACTGTAGATTTTAATAGGAAATAATACAAAAAAAAAAACTTATCTTTATATAGTACAGGTTGAAACAAATTGCAAGATGATACGATTTTATGAATATTTTAATCAAATAAATGGCTACAAATGACGGGCTGAAAACCAGACTGGTACAAGTGACATTAAAAAAAAGTGCTAAAATAATAGCATATATGAAATGCTATTATTTTAGCACTTAAACCAGCTTTTTATTAAAATGTCACTTGTACCAGTCTCGTTTTCAGCCCGTCAAATGTCCAAAAAGATTGTGATAAAATTTATAATAAATCGAAATACTATCAACTTCATATTTAAAATTAGAGGATAGGATTTAAGGTGTTTATTATTTATTCAATAAAAATTTTACATTTTCATATGAGAATATTTTGTTTTTTTTATACTACATTTTTATATTCGTGCTTATTTGTTGAAGAAAATAGAACAACGCAAGCTCTTATTTTTTATTTATAATTTTTTTTCTGACATACAAAACAATACATGTTATTCCATAAAATGTGATCATTAAAAAGATTAAGCAATTTAGAATTTTTTATAAAGCTTTCTGCCGGATATCAAATTAAAAAATTAAATTTTTTATACTGTTTTTTACGGTGCCAAATTCAAATATAATTAATTGACGTCCTTTTTATTATTATTTAAACTATTTTCAATAAAAAAATCCAATGATATAAGATATAAGACAAAAGGTAGAAAAGTAATATAAAACGTTATTAAAATTTGAAAGCGTGGGTAAAATTTAATAAAGAGCTTTGATATTTGGAATTTAATTTCTTTACTACAGTTTATGCCATTTTGAGATATGAATTATCTTATATTCTCGTATATTTTATGTTGAAAATAATCACAGATTTGTTTCCTGTCAGAACGAATAGAGATATCTCAATAGAGATTCTAGTACATACGCACTTTTTTCCCTCGAACCCCTCGTCGCTCTAACTGACGTTGCGAGGACGTGAAAATTCCTTCGAAGCCTCCTCAGACTAAAGGGGAAGGACGTTGATTGCCTAATACCAGGACTAAGTGGATACTTTATCACTTTCCGGTTATAGCCAGCCACAATTAGAGTTTCCCCGAAATCTCTCGCATCTCTTCGATTGAATTTTCCCATTTCGTTTATTCTATTTTTTTTTTAATTTCAAATTTTTCAACAACCCAAGGCTCCTTCTCATCTACATCCGGTTTCAGCGTCGCTATCCGCGTTGAGGTTCTACCGCAATAAGGTTCTGTGGCGAGGCCGGTCGCTAAGTGGTAAACTGTGTTGCGCGGTCTCGTAATACGATCCTCCACATCCGGTTCCGGTTAAGAGGTCGCGGTCTTCGTTATAACCGTCACTCGATATAGCGTCGGGATTAAAAGTGGTCTAGCTCACTTTAAGTAAAGTTTTTAATGGATTTTTGGGGTGCGAACTTGTGTGGTGGTATAAACCGCAAGGACTCCCAGATGTGACATTTTATTGCGCATTTGATGTATGCTATGTAATATTCTGGAAATTCTTGCAAATGAATATGTACAAAATGTTTTATCAAATTTTGAGAAAATGTATATATAATATACATATGTAAATACATATGTATATTATATAATCATGATATTTAGAGTTAAATTTCTCAACATTTTCTGAAATGAGTTCCGTTTTTTTTTATTTTTATTTTTAATATTTTTCTTGCCCAATGAATGCCGGTCAATTCAGCTATTTAACTTTCTATATGTATATGCTTGTTTGTCCGATATGCAAGTCTATAGATTTCAATTTAAACAAAAATCGATATTCATATATACATATACATATGTACATATATTCTGTTATGTCATTGTCGCTAATATGCTAAAAATAAAAATAAAAAATATGTTCATGATCTTATAGTAGTCTTATTTATTGTTAAATACAAAATTATACGACAAAAATGGTCCATTTTTTTTACTATTTTCTCCCATTTTCACCCGTCAGCGAAAAATTGAGCTATTGGGCTTATTACTATATAAATATGAATGTTTTTCCAAATTTTTTAATATACAATCTTATGTTACTTTGACTTACTGTCAAACATAAAAATGTTCCATTGGAATACCAAACAATTCGGCTACTAAACAATACTGATTAGATTGAATAAAATTATTCGGTTCAAAACATGAAGGTTCATTTTGAATCAATGTGTGTATATGTGGATTGTTCTATATTTGTCCAATGAGACGTTCCAGGACTTTTCCAGGGGCAAATATTTGGATTTTGTTGTCAGTGTTTACTTTGTAAAATTGTATTTAAATCGACAATGCCTTTCCAATGCGCCAAACGACATTGTATTCACACACAATAGAAGTCGTGACAAAGTGTATTTTGAGGTGAACCCCCCTACATTGCGAAACAAAAGGGGGAATGGATGTATTCTATAATGTTTCTTCGACGATGAGGGAGTGCAATGTTATTTTTTTAATAATATATATATTCTACAATAGCCGTCGACATTTCGGGGTTGAAATGTCCGTCGCGTCGGTCCGATCGATTGGCATTTGTGAGTCAACAGTGCGAAGATTTGTATTATGTTAGACTTTTCCGGGTCACCGATTCGGATGTTTAACTTGTGTATGTGTATTTTTGAATGTCAATATTTTCCCGACAATTTGTCGTAATGGTTTTCCTTTGAATTTTTGATAGGGTCTCCCCAACACTTTCACTACCCTTTCACACGTAATTAACAAACCCTTTTGTGGCGCTCAGCTCGAGCTGCGTTCGCTCTCGAGAGCAAACACAATGAATTAGCACAGTGGCCTTTTATGAAGAATTTTTATATCGTATGTACATGTTTTTTATATGAAATAACACGACCAAAGTATATAAACATGCTTTTATTGTGGTAATGATTTCATAAATTGAAAATAAGTGTGGAGATTCATATGCTATGTATTTCAAAAACACAACATTTACAATATATTCTTAGGTTAAATTCAAATTATAGCATGTTTTATTTTATTTCTTTTTTACTTTAGTACTTGTCCCAAAATGACACTTTTCCATACTTACATACATATTTTAACTTGAAATTATATTTTATCCAACATTAGCGACACATATATATATATATATATATATATATATATATATATATATATATATATATATATATATATATATATATATATATATATATATATATATATATATATATATATATATATATATATATATATATATATATATATATATATATATAATAAGAATTTGTACATATACACACATATACATATGTATGTACGTAAGATTAAATTAAGAGCAAATTACATAGCGGATTATTTATTATTTCAATATAAAATATAAAACTTTTCCCATACAAAATGATATTTAATGTAAGACGAAAATTGTTCAAAAGGGGTGGTTTTCCATAATTGATTAAAGGACTAAGGTCAGTCGTTAAAATTTTATCGAAACCCGCGACAGATTGCTCGGAAAACATCAAATTAAAGGGTGAAAACAGAGAGGGTCACCAAGAATCTGGGTGGATTAATTTATTTACACGAAATTTCCTCAGTCTACGGACGGAGCGGTACGGACAGGGGGGGGGGATTCTGGGGAGAATTTTCTTCAAAATAAAATTAACGCAAGGCGAGGTGCGTAAGAAAAGCAATTTGATGAAATTAAGGAAGTAAATTTGAAGCGTAGAAACAAAGCATTCGGATCGTCGCGTTAATGCTAGCTTAATTCCCCTTATGAAAGTCTCCGACGCTTAAAATTCACCCAGAAGTCCAATTATATTATACTTTATACAATCTCACACGAATTTTTAGCTGCTGCACACTTACTACCAATTAAATTTGGATTTGTCCAGACACCATGGTATTTGTACGGCGAACATGAGCTCATTTCCCGTGTTCAGAGGAGCTAATTTGCGCCACACATTCGTATCAGGATCGTATTCTTGAACTATATTACTTGGGCCACTTCCTCCTGTATACAAGAAAGAAGAATCAGTTATGGAAATGTACAGAAAAGGTCTTTAAATGGAATCCCTAGAGTATGTGAAAGGGCGTAAGTGAGATGAGAGGGGGAATTGAGAGAAATGTGTCGATAGTTGTTGCTCAAAATAGCAAAGGATAGGAGTTGGCGAAGTCTTCCAATGATGATGGAGAGGGATTCAAATGATGATAAATTTATCAAATATTGTACAAACTATTCGGTGATAAAATCGAACACTTAAATTGAAAACAAAATGATCATATACAAGTCTAGTAAACTAAAGAAAATTAATTGTATGTCCATTTTTGAATTTGTGTCGAATTTTAAGTTTGTAGATGCTGGAATAGTTCAGGTTTGTTTCTAAAATATTTCTAAGAGACATGTTTCTAAAATATTTCTCGTACGACTTGCATAGTCTCAACCTTCTAGGTTTAGCCCATCTTTTGGAATTAATATATTTTATAAATTACAAACAAGGCCAGAGATATTGTTGATAAAAGTCTTGGATTACATCCTACAATGTATTGACGTTTGCTCGATGTCTGATAGATCTCATCTGGTATAATGACTTTTCGTGATCCTTTTTAAGTTACTATTTGTCCAATCTTACATATATGAAATATTTTCTTCTACTAACCAATGAATACAGGTTTAATTCCTAATGCAGAACAGCCTGCATATCCACCTCCCGAAACCGAAGCAACTGTCAACCAAGAGTTGTTTCTGGCATCGTATCGTTCTACGCTGGTTAATGGATTAATACCATACACTCCTGAATATCCTGAAATTGCATACACATAGTCTCCTGCACTTGCCATCTGGAATATAACAAAATAATTTAATAAAATATAAGGAAATAGTCATAAAATGTGTCAGAATGTAGTGTTTCTCACCATACAGTAGCCTCTGGTTTGATTCATAGGCGCTTTAGTCTCCCACTGATTTTTTTTAACATCGTAGACTTCAAGACTTTTAAGATAGATAGTTCCGTCTCTGCCACCTGCTGCATATATCTTATCATCGATTGATGCAACTCCACATGCATCTCTTCCGGTATTCATTGGTGCAACGTATGACCAGGTCATTGACACTGAGTCGTACCTGTTTTAAATGCATAATCAAAATAAGATGGATTCCTTTCATATTAAAAATTGTTATTGAATTGACCTTTCAACGGTTTTTAAACAGGCAACATCTCCCCAACCACCCACGACGTATACAGAAGTTGATTTTCCTTCTCCTATTACAATGACGCCGATATTCTGTCGTCTGTGTTGCAATGATGCCATTGATGATACAACACCGGTGTTAATATCGATGGATTCAACCTTTTAATTAAAAAAAACATTTAAAATACAGTAAGCATTAATCAACAGTTAAATGATATTTTGTTATTTTAACATTACCGTGTTTAATGAACCTGCTGGCGAATCCATATATCCACCGATGATCATTAGCGTGTTTTCGAATATGGCAACTCCGTAGTTTCTTTTATTTATATTTAAAGGCTTAAGTTGAGTCCATGAATTTTTGGAAGCATCGTACAGCTCAGCGTTCTTGCCATAAAACTAAAAATATATAAGTACCTTTGTATAAAACACTTTTTATTACCTTGATACAAAATTACCTTGATAAAAATCATGATAAAAAACACTCACTCCAAGCAGCCTCCTGAAGGATTTTCGCTGTCTAGTTCTGGCAGAGCTATATTTCTCTCTATCATTTGGAAATAAATGATAGGAAATTGAATCAATTACTAAAGGACGAGCTTCAGGTATCGAATAAGCGTAAGGTTCAACTTGTGACATCAAATACTGCAATAGTAAGTTCAATTTTCAATATAAATCAAATATTAAAAAATATTGTGATAAATTTACAATACCTTTGCAGACAGAAGAGGCAAACGAACGAATTGAAACATTGACGCCGTTTGAGTTTTATCATTGATGTCGAGCCAATTTTTAGCACTCTCAAAGACTATTTCTTCGGAATAGACGTTAAGATCATCAGAGCTAATGATAGCGACGAAAGAATGGAAATCCAGCTGGTAAAATCGGTCCTCTTTATAAAACTGTAAATGAAGGTGAGACATTTGGTAGTTACATAAATTCGGTAGCAAGAAATTTATACGGTTACATACATACGTCCATGAAATTTTTTCGAACATAGTCGAAGACGTTGTCGACTATATGCGTGTCGAAATTGTTAGAGTTTAACAACACGTCCAAATAATACGAAACACCCATTTTTAAACAGAAAGTTTAATTGACTGACTCTTTCTTCAATTGTTTGCTTATTTTATCGTGCAATTTTTTGCACACGTCTACACACGTTTGACTGTTTATCTGGCATCATCTGAGAATAACAAATATTAGTTCTTTACAATATCAATATTCGGATGTGGTAAAGCCATAGTTTATCTTGTTTTGTTATTTTTATTTAAAAATAAAACAGTCGGTTGCAATATCTGGTTTAAAGATTTTTGTGTTTTTGTTTATTTGCCTTTAAATATGCGTGTAGTTTTGATAATATGTAGATTTTTACTTTATCGATGAACGTAGTAGTAATAGATGAAGTTTTGTGATCATGCAAAAATTTGAACCCTTGATTTTGACTCATTCGAACTCAGAATCGATCACTAAAAAAATGCGTGTGTATATGTATGTATGTCTGTGTATTTTGGGGATTTTTTGAACACCGTTAGTCCTATCGAACTGAAACATAGTATTGGTTACTGAAATTCTTATCGACACGAATTAAATTTTTAAGTTGACAGGAAATGGTACCTCTTCTTATATGTAGGTTTCTTCTTTTTTTGGTTTTTTAAATTGATTAATTGCTTCATTTGTCCGTAAAATGAAAAGATAGTGAAATTAACTCATAATGTCAAGGAAAATTTGTAAGTCGCCCAGTTCACGGATTTGGCAAATTCTTTGGCGAATGCATGTAATCGGCAAGAATTTGTCTGCTCAAAGCGTGTAGTCCGCAAATATCGCTCCGGTGGTGTTTTTTAGAACTTATCAAATGTCATTAGATCAGCGGTCAGCAACATTTCGGACCTCAAGAACCACTTATGTCATAATTTTAAATCCTGTTGACCACTAATATAATTATCATGACACTAAGTCTTAATAATAAGTTAACTGATTTTTGTCTCCAATGACTTCAAGCCAAAATCTGTGTCAAGTTTTACTTCAAGCCAAATTCATGTGACATATAAAACATTATTTTCGCACAATTCATGTTAAAATTTTATGTGTGAAACTCAAAGAGACCCCATACAAGCGTTAGATGCCGACTGATTGGTCATAAGCGACAATGCACTTATGTATTAGCCCAAATTACCAATGTTGCTAGGCGTAAAAACATAAGAATAATTGATTCCCGATAAAACTTAATTAGTTCAGACGTTAATTTGACGACGGGCAACACTCTCTCAAATGTCAAAGTGTAAAGATTTGTAAACATCGCAAATAGTTAAAAAAACTGTCCCGAACAAGAGCTTAGCTCAGATCCCAATCTGATAACAATCAATTGGAAATGTATAGCACCGCCTTAAATTTTCGTTACATGTCAAATTAAAATAAATAGGTAAATATACAATTTAACCTTTAATATTTGCACTCACGGAAATATGTATGTACATGTCTACCATTACTCTTCCCATAGCTTCGCCAGCATATGCAGGGTTTGCGGTAGCGATAAAATAATTTTCTCTTGTCAACGCACTGTGACTTGATGTATTTGCCTAGTGACTTGATCACTTGATGTCGGACATGTATACAACAAATTCTGAAAATTCCATCGTAATCGGTTGAATGTTTTAGAAGCCTTTTTTATTTAAAAAAACGAAATGGTAGTTTCCTACTTTACCTATCAATAAAAAGACTGGTAATGTAAATGTTCCTCTGTTTTTTTTTTAATTTTCCTGGCTTTCCGCTACTTTTCCCACGACTTAATACGAATTTGCATTCTTTAGTTGGCAGACGTCACGTTTCAATGGATGGTTGGAGATCAAACAACGTCTTTTCAAAGCCGTGTCGTCAAAAACCAACTGGCTATCGTGGTTGTCAACAAACAAATTTCCTTGACTACACAATGGCGCTTCATACTTTCGCGTCGATAATACAAATTACGAATCGTAATTACGAATATTATTATTAAGAGGTTTTTTTTTCACATCTTCCCGGACATGCATACAACAAATCCTGAAAGTCCATCGTAATCGGTTCAATAATTCATTTTGTTTCCTCTTGAGAGCAAAAAAAATTAATTAGCACAGTGATCCTTTATGAAGAATTTTTATATCGTATGTATGTACATGTTTTTTTATGTGAAATAACACTACCAGAAGTATATAAACATGCTTTTATTGTGGTAACGATTATATAAATTAAAAATAAGTGTGGAGATTCATATATGTATATATTTAAAAAAATACAACATTTACAATATATTCTTAGGTGAAGTTCAAATTATAACATATCTTATTTTATTTCATTTTTACTATACTACTTGCCCCAAATTGACACTTTTCCATACTTAAATATATTTTACAAATTTTAACTTGAAATTATATTAAATCAAACATTACCAACACATATTATAATGATGAATAGTTATATACTCCAAATACCAAAGTACTTGCCCCAAATTGACACTTTTCCATACTTATATCCACTACGTTAATTCCAGCTTAATTCCCCTTATGAAAGTCCCCGACGCGAAAATTCACCCAGAAGTCCAATTATGTTATACTTTATACAATCTCACATGAATTTATAACTGTCGTACACTTACTACCAATTAAATTTGGATTTGTCCGGACACCACGGTATTTGTACGGCGAACATGCCCTCATTTCCCATGTTCAGAGGAGCTAGTTTGCGCCACACATTCGAATCGGGATCGTATTCTTGAACTATTTTACTTGCGCCACTTCCTCCTGTATACAAGAAAGAAGAATCAATTATTAAAATGTACATAAAAGGTCTTTAAATGGAATCTAGTCTAGAGTATGTGAAAGGGTGTAAGTGAGATGAGAGGGGGAATAAATTGAGAAAAATGTGTCGATGATTGTTGCTAAAAATAGCAAAGGATAGGAGTTGGAGAAGTCTTCCAATGATGATGTAGAGGGATTCAAATGATGATGTAAGCGTGAGGTAAAAATTGATCAAATACTGTACAATATATTGAACTATTTGGAGATGAAATCAGACACTTAAATTGAAAATTAAATATTCATATACAAGTCTAGTAAACTAAAGATAATATCACTCAATTGGGCTTAACACGTCGTCCAATATTGTTCAAAATTTTAGTTATTATGAACCCTAATTTTTTAGTAAATTTTTATTCATATGTTGATGGCTTGGAGCGCAGATATTGTATGTCCATTTTTGAATTTGTGTGGAATTTTAAGTTTGTGTATGCTGGAAAAATTCAGATTTTTCTTTTCAAGATAACTTGTGTATGTAATTATTTATTCCCCATAAATTTCTTTGTAAGGAAAAACCTGAATTATTCCAGTATCTACAAACTTAAAATTCGATACAAATTAATAAATAGACATTCATGTTTCTGGAATATTTATCGTACCACTTGCATAGTCTCAACCTTCTAGGTCTACCCCATTTTTTGGAATTAATATGTTTTATAAATTACAAACAAGTCCAAAGATATTTTTGATAAAAGTCTTGGATTACATCCGACAACGTGTTGACGTTTGCTCGATGTCTGATAGATCTCATCTGGTATAATGACTTTGCGTGTTCCTTTTTAAGTTACTATTCGTCCAATCTTATATGAAATATTTTCTTCTACTAACCAATGAATACAGGTTTGATTCCTAATGCAGAACAGCCTGCATATCCACCTCCCGAAACCGAAGCAACTGTCAACCAAGAGTTGTTTCTGGGATCGTATCGTTCTACGCTGGTTAATGGACTTATACCAAACCTTCCTGGATATCCAGAAATTGCATACACATAGTCTCCTGCACTTTTCATCTGCAATATAACAAAATAATTTAATAAAATATAAGGAAACAGTGTCAGAATGTCAGAACAAAATGTGTCAGAATGTAGTTTTTCTAACCATACAGTAGCCTCTGATTTGATTCATAGGCGTTTTAGTCTCCCATTGATTTCTTTTGACATCGTAGACTTCAAGACTTCTGTGATAGATAGTTCCGTCTCTACCACCTGCTGCATATATTTTATCTTCGATTGATGCAACTCCACATGCATCTCTTCCGGTATTCATTGGTGCAACGTACGACCAGGTCCTTAACACTGAGTCGTACCTGTTTTAAATGCATAATCAAAATAAGATCGATTCCTTTCATATTAAAAATTGTTATTGAATTGACCTTTCAACGGTTTTTAAACAGGCAACATCTCCCCAACCACCCACGATGTATACAGCAGTTGAGGCTCCTGCTCCGATTACAATGACGCCGATATTGTGTCGTCTGTGTTGCAATGACGCCATTGATGATACAACACCAGTGTTAATATCGATAGATTCAACCTTTCAATTAAAAAAAAAACAGTAAGCATTTATCAACAGTAAAACTATTTTTTTTTGTTATTTTAAGATTACCGTGTTTAATGAACCTGCTGGCGAATCCAAATATCCACCGATGATCATTAACGTGTTTTCGAATATGGCAACTCCGTAGTTCCTTTTATTTATATTTAAAGGTTTAAGGTGGGTCCATGTATTTCTGGAAGCATCGTACAGCTCAACGTTCTTGCCAATAAACTAAAAATATATATGTACCTTTATATAAAACACTTAAAAATACCGTGATTTAAATCATGATAAAATACACTCACTCCAAGCAGTCTCCTGAAGGATTTTCACTGCCTTGTTCTGGCAGATTTATATTTCTCTCTATCATTTGGGAACAAATGATAGGAAATTGCATCAATAACTAAAGGACGAGCTTCAAGTATCGGATAAGCGTAAGGTTCAACTTGTGACTTCAAATACTGCAAACGAAAGTTCAATTAATAATATAAATCAAATAATAATAAAAAAATGTTATAAATTTACAATACCTTTGCAGACAGAAGAGGCAAACGAACGAATTGAAACATTGTCGCCGTTTGAGTTTTATCATTGATGTCGAGCCAATTTTTAGCACTCTCAAAGACTATATCTTCGGAATAGACGTTAAGATCGTCAGAGCTGATGATAGCGACGAAAGAATGGAAATCCAGCTGGTAAAATCGGTCCTCTTTATAAAACTGTAAATGAAGGTGAGACATTTGATAGTTACATAAATTCATAAATTCGGTAGCAAGAAATTTACACGGTTACATACATACGTCCATGAAATTTTTTGGAACGTAGTCGAAGACATTGTCGACTATATATGCGTGTCGAAATTGGTAGAGTTTAACAACACGTCCAAATAATACGAGACACCCATTTTGAAATAGGAAGTATAATTAACTGACTCCTTCTTCAATTGTATGTGTATTTTATCGTGAAATTTTTTTGTTGACTGTTTATCTGGCATCATCTGAGAATAATAAATATTAGTTCTTGACAATATCAATATTCGGATGTGGTAAAGCCATAGTTTATCTTGTTTTGTTATTTTTATTCAAAAATAAAACAGTCGGTTGCAATATCTGGTTGAAAGATTTTTGTGTTATTATTTATTTGCATTTAAATATGCGTGTAGTTTTGATGATATGTATATTTTTACTTTATCGATGAACGTAGTAGTAATAGATGAAGTTTTGTGATAGTGGGAAAATTTGAACTCGTGATTTTGACTGATTCGATCACTAAAAAAATGCGTATGTGTGTATGTATGTCTGTGTATTTTGGGGATTTTTTGAATACCGTTAAGATTTTTTGAACACCTATCGAACTGAAACAGTATTGGTTACTGAAATTCTTATCGACACGAATTAAATTTTTTTCAAATTTTTAAGTTGACAGGAAATGGTACCTCTTTTTTTAGTTTTTTAAATTTATTAATTGTTTCATTTGTCCATAAAATGAAAAGATAGTGAAATTAACTCATAATGTAAAGGAAAATGTGTAAAAAAAAGTATATTCATGACTTTTAAAATTCACTAGATAATTAACTATATGTATGTATTTTAATGCAGTTAAAAATTGGAATCGATAGAAAAAATATCGAACTATTAACTCCAATACTCACTTTTAGCACAGCAATACTAGATTTTGAATCAAAGACTGCAAAAGCAAAAAAACTGTAATAATTGTGGATTGTTTTAAACGCTCATATGTCATAAAAGAGAGGAACCAATAAAAATAATTATCGTATTCGAATTTAATGGGTCAAACTTAATCAATATTTTTAAGTCTCCGCTCTAATAAAACTTCCTTGCTAATATTTCCTTGACTACCTATGTATGGTTTTTGAAAAAATCATAGACTTCATTCAAAGTTTTGTACGAAATTTGACTCTTTATTTGAATTTATATTCCCATTTGAAATATGAAATATAATCTAAATTCAAGTTGACTTTCTTCCCTCTAAAAAAATTAAAAGATAGATAATATACCTCACGAACCACTCATGTCATAATTTTAAATCCTGTTGACCACTAATATGATTATCATGACACTAAGTCTTAACAATAAGCTTTGGTACGGGGTCGAGAAGGAGATGGTGTACAAATATTATAGTCACAGTATTTTTTTTATAAGATCTTCTTTAATTGTAGTAAGTATACACGAGATTAATGTACATGGTTTTTATTACACATTACTAGTTAGTAGTTTACTAGTTAAGTCGTCTAATCGCGAGTCACTAGTTAGACGGTTCAATTGTAAGTCAGTGATTAGTAAGAGACGGTTCGATCGCAAGTGATCTTCCATATGTTTAACATCATTATATATTCGATAGAGGTAACAATTTGGACCAATCATAGTTCGTGAGAAAATAATATTTTTAGGGGGGAACTCGAGTTAAGTAAAACAATATCTTAAGACTTTAATACTTTGACCCTTGAGTGTATCGAGAAATGGTTTTCACACAATTAGTTACACAATTAGCTACGTAGCTTTAAAAGGGTTTTTGAGGGAATACGATTCGAGTCGAGTCGTGTGAAAAATGCTGGTAAAACTATAAAATTAATTAAAGACAATATTTTTGCATATGTATCCCTTGAGGTCGGATACACAATTCGTCGTGCGGATTAAGAAGGGTTTTGATACTTGGGGGAAACATAATTTGTCACGCTGGTGGCGTGGGAATAAGAAATAAAGTTATTTAAAAACGATATTTTTAGTGTTAACATATGTGTTTTGAATGTATCGAGAAATGGTTGAGTAGATTCACAGAATTCGTCACGCAGATAGCATTGAGTCGTGAGAAAAATGCAACTAAAACAATAAAGATTTTGGAAGTCTCATAAATAACATTAAAGGAAAATATCAATTAAGCGTACGTTTAAAGAATCAAGATAATAAGCGGGAATAAAGAGTAATATAAGTACATACATAGGTTGTAAGATATTCACAACATAACAGCTTTAATTAACTGATTTTTGTGTCTCCAACGACCTCACGCCAAAATCTGTGTCGAGTTTTACTTCAAGCCAAATTCATGTGACATATAAAACATTATTTTCGAAAAATTCATGTTAAAATTTAGATGTCATGCTGCACTTTCATTGTTTCCTTTTTCCAGTACGATCGATGAAAAATGAAACAAAAAAAAAACTTGACATATTATACATGCTTTAAATAAACGGTTTCAAAATGTGTGAAACTCAAAGAGACCGCTTTATCTCTATATTGAATTTGTTAGATCCCGAGCCGTAGATTTTCTCTAGACAGTTTAAACTTTGACTTGGACTATTTGCCGAGTCGGAACATTTTTGAACAGATAGGGTGGTGGTGTCTGCTTTAACGCCAAACTTTAGCCGGTGGTCGAGTATATAAATTACGGTTCAGTGTAAATTTTCCAAGGCGAGAATTTCCCACCGATATACATACGTACATAGATTTCCCGCTAAAAATTCGTCAGACGAAAGAGGACAACGACTTGGACTCCGCCCCCGCACTACCGCACCAAACTATCGGGGTGGGATCGCTCTAATACGGCCTGGGGGTGAAAGGGGGTGGTTCGAGCCCCCGCATCCCATTCTCTGGACTGCGGTGAAGGGTTGACGTTGAGTGCACGTGATACCGAGATATATTGCTACGAAAAACCATAAAAACCCGGGCCGCGTATATCTCCTTTATTGGGTCACTCGGACCCCTGCGTGCGGGGTCCCTTATACTATACAAGCCCTTTACTTATGGCTCGGTTAAGTACACATACATTACTATAAATACTTTATATATGTAGTTAACCGTGTGCGCTTGTGTAAAGTTAATGGCGCGTTTACATTAAATCAAATACAGAAAAACCTACGTACATATGTATGTACAATATTCTTCTAGTATACACAAGAAAAAACTTGACAGTATATTTATAGGTACTTTCATACTTTATTTGTATTTTTGTCGTCAATTTTGTATTAATATATTAACTTCCTACCAAAATACTTAAACGTTCGTTGATGTTGAAAGTACATATGTACATACATCTTGTACATCATTTAAGTATTTTGTAAGAAGTTGATGGTTTTTGTTCGAAACGTTGAATATTTTACCAAATATATAATAAGGTGTGTGATTGTATCTGACTGATAACAAATCTGGACTTTAGCAAACCGTTACGATTAAATACACGTTGAAATATCGTTGAATACATTTTCAAGTTATAAATTACACTGTTCGACACGAAAAATGGTTCAGAGACGAGATATGACTTTTATTATATACATATGTAAGAATGTAAGAAGTATGTTAGATGAATTGAAATGGTTGCACATTAGAAATAGTCTTAAATTAAGCACTTTAAAATTTATATATAAGCTAGATAAGAATCTATTAACCAAATATTTTAATAATCATATAGTTAAGAATAGAGATATACGAGAAATAGGAATAAATTAATTATAGGTAGAGTTAAGAAAGCTAAAACTGCAGGAGGTGTTTTTCACAGAGTTGTTCAAATGTATAATGCCCTTCCTGAAAGCATTAGAAGTGCTAATAACATTAATGCTTTCTTGAAGGGATACCTGGATAATGGATACCTTTGTGGAAGATGATTTATAATTTTAGTTGTTATTTTGTATTATATGCATTAGCAGTTTGCTATATAAATAAATAAATATCTATGGATTAATAACAAAAATTATATTGATAACTGGCTTACCTCGATAAAATAAACGAATTTTTGTTATTAATCCACAAAAATAGTAGATATATGATTTTTCTAAGTGGAATTTTATTTAATTCGCATATAAAGACAATTTAATATATTATCCCGATTAATTCAATTCAGATTCGTGTAAATACGAATAAATACTAGTACGAGCTTTTAGCTCGCAATTTTACCGATTTAAAATTCAGCACACTTCCAATTAATCCTTTTAAATGAAAACAAAAAATAGTATGGCCAGGAAACTATCCCAATAAACATCTTACAATAGAAAATACTCAATATAAAATAGTATTAACAGTAGGAAAAAATCCAAAGTGAACATACGAACTTTTGATTTTTGATTTGAACTCGACGACTACTTAGAGAGATTTGAAAGCTGAAAAGTACTACAAATGAAAGATTAAATACCCGACTATACAAAGATTCCAATGTTCATTTTTAACAGGAAATTGACAGATTTTGAGACATCGACCGAACAAGACCAAGATATAGAAAAATCGTGCGATTAAATGAACATTTTTAATTACCAGATTCATATTCACTGGGCATCTTACATATAAAACACTAATTTATAAATGTTAATATTTCAAAATACGCAGCGTGAACTCAAAACCAGCAGCGTGGTCTAGTGGTGAGTGTTGTATTCTTTCGTGCAAGGTGTCACGGGTTCGATTCACAGTAGAGTCTCGTTGTTGGCCAGACCTTGGTTTGTCGAGATCGATCGGTTCTTATCAGAATTTGCCAATTTTTCTGATTTTCATTAAAACGGTTCTTGTAAAGTTGGCTTTTCCTATCCAATCTTTTATTGCAAACCTTGAGTTATTGTTATATCTCAGATTTCTCTCCATATATGTATGTCTCTGTGGATGATTATTGAATGTAAAAGTTCGTATTGTTACATGAAAAATGTTATTGTTCGTCTTGTTTACGATGTTTGTATTGTTTGACAATAGATGTCAGGTGTAATATTATGTGTATTTAATAAATGTAATTTATGATTTCTCGAGTCTTAATCTGTTTAGCACACTCGCCACTTTGGAGCAATCTGTTAGGCGAGTGTACATGATTAATTGAAATAAAATAAATAAAAATAAAAAACTAACAAAAAATAAAAGTCAAATTCTACCGACCGCTATACGCACAAACAATGTTGTGTTTTATGACCAAAATGCAAAGCGAAACTGAAATTAAATATAATCGACCATCGTGAGTTGAGTGGGGGGGGGGGGGGTGAATGCGATAGCATTTAAATTTTACGTAATAATTTATTTGTTGACGATGAAATAATTTATTCTGACTGTAAAAAGACATTAATTTTACAGGCATTTTTGCGGTGTATTGTCTAGGCTAATTTATTAGGGGTTAAAATGTATTTCTCAACCTCCCAGATAAGTTTTTTGAAGTCACTTTTTTGGATCCGAAATTGTAGTTTGATCTGATCAAATTAAATCACGATAGATTGAGTCACGAGTATTGGATTTTATATTTATTTTATTTGAATAAAGATAATATTATACATAGAGTTGGTTCGCTATCAGTTGGACCGTTGCGGTTTTTATTCCGGCCACGTTTCAAGACAATCAGAACGAGTTAATTACAACAGCAAAAATCTAATAGAGGTTCTATGACGTCACAGCGTCGAGGGAAATATATAATTTTCGGGTCAAATTTCCATTTTTCCTCTGTGTGAAAGAAATCATCTTGATCACGTTTTGCATAGTATACGATAGACATACTAAATACGTTTATATGTATATACATAGGATGAGACGGCGATGAAAGTATTCCGAATTTTGCTAACGACCCATCAAATATTTGTTTTCGCCGTTACCGACTTCAAATTGAATATTCGATACGCGCTTTTCCGAGCGGGCAGAGGAGGCTGGAGGGCGAAAGGGCGTCGTGTAAGTCGAGCTTAAGGAAAATCGATGCGTTTGATTTAATATTCCGTACGGCTCGCGTTAGTGCTCATAATTTTGGCAACAAAGGGTGCAAGAGCACACTTTTGCTTCTGATTATTCACAAATCTAGGTCAAATACGAAAAATAATATTGTAACTGTGGGTATTTTCCGTTCGCTGGGAAATAATAGTCGCGTTGTAAACGATACACGGACGAATGATTTCGAAACCCTGTTGGGAAATCGTTTTTTCATTTTTTATTTAATGAAATATCGTCGAATTTTCATGCATGTACTGTGGTAAAGTATTTTTTTTAGGGAAAGAAATAAAGTAGTTTCAACATTATCAACGAAACAAAATCAAATTAGGTCAATAAATAAATCAAATATCGGCATGATTATTTGAATGCAAAACTTAGGCAATGATTGACATAATATTGAATAAAATCCAGTGCACTCAAGTGTATGTACAACGTTTTATGCTCGGCTGTTAACTTGAAAACAAAACACGAGAGATATTTGAATGGCAATGGAGTTATAAGACCAGTGAAAAGTTGACAGGAGAAGTGCTCAAATGGTATGCAAGAGAGTGGAAAAGTCCACAAGTGAAATGCGTGGAAAATATGTGGGGTTATATGAACAAATGCTGCTCAGAACACTAAGAATTGTAACATTTTGAAGGGGATTTCATAAGATGAGCAACTTTCGCAAATGATAATGATCGTTGAATACATTTTTAAACCTGAATCTGATATTCCAACAGCTTAGAGTTAAATGTATTATGTATAATGCAATGTATAAACAACTTGCTTGGTTTCAATTTTGAAAATTAATTCATTTAATACTTAAATTATGTTCCCTTTATTTATTCGTATATGTTGAATATAATACAAGGTGGAAAATATATAAAAACTGGATCATTACAATATCACGTCACCTGTGGAGATTTTTAACATGCAAATTAGCATTTTCGAGGCAAGAAGGGAAGAGAAGGTATTTTAAGGTTTCTTAAATTATAAAAAAACCAATATAAAGTGTTATTTTTACAAGGTTTTTCTTAGTTTCAATTCAACAATCGGTCTGATGAAATTCTTTCAACTCTTCCGATTGCCTTGAAACTTTGCCATTTTGTAAAGTTTAGCCGCCGATAGAGATTTCAATTGCTAGTAGCCTTGTTTGTTTGACTTTTCGCCCCCCACTCGTTCTATCAGATTTTAATTTATTTTTTTTTAATTTGCATTACAAGCTCTCATTATATCTCATATATATTTTTACTTCACTAAGTGAATATATTATACATATATGCTTGGATTTGTTTTGTGCAATGCTCACTACTTCCAAGATCCAAGTATAATGGTGTTGTTTTATTGTTCGCTTGTCCGAAGCATATTAGAGTTTGGGTCTGTAATTTGGAGTCCCACTGAAATTAAATTCTCTCTCTTGATAGAAAGAATTCAAAAAAAGTTCCATAAATGCTTTTATATGAGGAAATATAAATATTACCCCTATTTATTTCCCACCGCCTTTTTCCAAGGTATGCTAGGCTTTGACTCACTATCTTCGAGAATAATTATTGCCATTTCCAAATATTTCTTTGGAATATTAAAGGAAAGAATTGACAACCCTTCGCTTTTATTTGAATTAAAATTTTCGGCGCCTGAATGTGGTAGAGCTTTGCGTCATCATTTACTTTTCCAAACTATTCCTGCGAAAACGACTGCTTTCAATAACTCGTCTCTTGTAAAGGCTTTCCGGTTCCTTAATTTGATAAATAAACATTTGGACCTGTTCAATTGTCATGTTGATGAGATGGTCAGTGTCATGAGATTCAACACAAGTCTATTTGAATGAGATGAATGATTGTTTATTTTTTTTTTTTCTTTTTTTGTAAGATTGGTTTGACACTTTGGGACAACCTGTCAGGTCAGATTGTTGATATTATTATTATTATTATTATATTTAATAATATTTAAATAAATAAAAAATGAATGTTAAAATGTTTATATCATAATGTTGATAATTCGATATGCGTGCTATGGCCAAAATGCTAATTTTTTGACGTTTCTCCGAATGAACCAGTCGATTTTTGTTTTCTACTGTCTGATTTTGGCTTTTCAGCTTGATTATGGACTGAGAGCGTCTATTCGAAACTGCCATATTTTACAAGAAAGTTTGGCTTAAAGGACTGTCAGTTTACAAACATTTTTGTAGGCTTAGTCTTTTATATATGTATATAATATATAGATTTAAATAAAACAGACCCAATTGATATGCGTTCGTTTTTTCTTTTTATATTCAATTGAATATTTCGGCGCTTTCACTGGGGGGTGTACCGGGTCCTTTACTCGGCAATATTATTCTTAATTTCATAAAGAATCACCGGCAGCGACACAATGCACACCTCATCCATCTTGGCCGACATCTGCCTGGCGTTTTTCCATTGAGCCCGCTGTGAAGCCTCACACCACGGATCGGCCCGAATTCAATGGAAATTCGACCGAAACTTCGGCGACGAAGAAAAGTGGAAAAGTTTCGCGCGGGGGACCTCCGCAGAGAGAGGAAAAAAAGTGCGGAAAATCGTCGCGCGCACCGAAAGTGAAATTCACCAAAAGGCACAAAGGCATAATTGAAACACCCCTGAACATCCCCTTTTCATCCACACACCCCACCCCCCCCTTCTTTTTCGACTCGACACACATATACGTTGTAAATCAAGCGTCGATAATGCTAAGCCCATAGCTCGTTACGAGATTGGCGTATGGGTGGAAAAGTGTGGGGGGGGGGTGTGAGAAAAATCATCCCCGGCGGGGTTTTTCCGATCGCGGTCGACCCGGGTAATGCAACCTTTCATGTTTATCAATCTCCGCTTTATGAAAACAGCTTCCCATTAGGAGCTATCTGCGTTCATTACGCTCGCTCTCGCGAACATAATCGCTTTTTAAAACACGCGTAAACTTGACGTCGATAATTCCGAAATTATATTGTGTATATTCAGCGGGCGAAAAAAAAACGACTGGGTCGATTATTTTCCGTTAAACGATACGATACGCCTGAAAAAAATCGCTTTGGACTTTAATCTACGTGTTTTTATGTCAAGTTAAATGGCTGTTTGTTTGATATACCCAAGTAAAAGAGAGTCTTGGGTATATCAAATGAAAGAAGATTGAACTGTATATTATAAGTTTATAGTATACATAAGATTACAATTTAAAACTTTATCTTTAATTAATGTATACCTTAGACCGTATATTGCCTTTAGCTCCAACAATATACTAAGCTCGAGCAACGCCGGTTAGCCAAATTAGTGTGTATATTCATATGAAGTAAACACTAAAATTATTACATAATATACATTTTACAGTAGAATTGTGATTCATACTTTTTTTTTGAAAAAGCTACCTAATGTTTCAATTTGAACAAATCTGTAATACGTTGAATAGATTTATGGTATTTCAGATTCAGAACTTTTACAATATTGTGGCTTAATTATTGTATAAAAGCTTTCGATAATTAGGTGTGTTATAAAACAAAAAGAAATAATCACATTTTACAAGTAAATGTGATCGTCTTTTATTAACATATACTTATTTTATTTTAAACTTATAACAGAAAACCCCAATGCTACTTTCTGGCCAGAAGCATTGTACTTTCGGTACATATTATACGAAGTAAATACATATCAATTAACACCCACACAGACATCTATTTGAGCTTTGTGAGAAAATGGGTAAGGTTGCCAATTTATTGGAACCGTTTCAATGAAAATCAGATAAATTGGCAAACTCTGATAGGAAACGATCGACATAGAGTCACAAATGCAAGGTCTTGACAGCAGAAAACAGTGGGATTTGAATCCGTGACCACTTTGTTCAAAGCATGATATACTAATAACTATTATAGAATATTATATTTTGTACGTACACACACGTATATTTTGTGAATAATTCAATTGGAATATAAAATACTTCAATCAAACTTTTTTTACAAAATTGATTGAATATTTTGTTACGAAATACGAAATTATTTGAGATAATAGTTTATTTTTGTTATAAATTTCCAAGAATACAAGGCTGTATTTTTGTATGAAACTTGATGTTTTTACACATATTATGTATGCTTGTATGTACATATGTATTCATTTGATTTTCTAAATGATTTATAAAACGTTTAATTTTGTACATTTCGATTTATGTTGCAATTTTCTAATTGTGTTATTTATTGCTCAATATATTTTCAGTGTCGTAAAATTCAGTGTAAAGTTTAAAATGGCTTCGTTTTATTTAGGTTAAAGATTTACAACGCTTTGACAACGTCGACGTGTCGTAAAGTAGCCAGGGAAGAGTGAGCTTTTCGTCATTACGTCACAACGTCATTTTCTTTCACTTTTGGGGGACGGAAAAGCGCGTGGCAGGAGAGGGAGCTTTTCGCGCTTTCCCTCATTCACTTACCGACGTTTTATCTTAGACCATTAGCGTTTTTGGCCGTTTTTCCATCCCTCCCTTGACGTCTAGGTGAGATACGTCCACGTCGCATATCTTCAACGTTGACACTTCAACTTCACTTATTTTCCAACGGCGTCCAAGAAAAGAAAAGAACTTCGACGAAAGAACGAACGAACGGACGGACGGGAGTTTTTTCTTATTCGTTTTCCATTCTAGTCCTCGACTTCTTCATACGGCTGTAAACTGAGCGAGCATTCTATTGTCATTAGCATGAGAATAAGACTGGTGACAAATGTACGAATGAGATTCTCTTGCCGCGAAAATGGAAGTGAAGAGCGAAACTCTAGCCTACCATTACGTTGATTTAACTGCCAAGTGTAATTTTAGCATTTTGAATATTCACTAGTATTATTCATCGTTTAAAATTTCCGTATTCAATGCATAGTAATTACTTATACGGGAGATTGAATTGTGATAAACAACAACGAAAATATATGCAATCGGATAAAACAATTGGAAATACGGTCAATTGAACTGATAGTAAAATAACGTATCGCATGCGTTCCGAATAGTCATTAGTCTAATTGGTTTCGGTGACTGTGGAAAATCGGGAAAAAAAACTACCATTTTGCGGCAGATGAAAGATCAATCAACGTAAAAGCATTGGCCCAATCATATTAGTTAAAAAAATATTTAATATGGTATATAGTAATAAAAAAGTATGATATTATTAGGCTTAATGTTTTGAGGTATATTTTTCTAAAATTCGAAAGTACTTATATACATATATTTACAAATGCATCTATTTATGAATATATACATATCTTTATATATATATATACTTTATAGTGAAGTTTTTTTTTACATTACCTTAAAAAACTTTACTTTTTCAAGTGTTATGTTTTTGAAATATATTCATTTCAGTAAGAATTATTTCATAATTTTCCTATGAAGTAAGCTTTTCAAAACTTTCTTTACATGCATAGGCTTCAAATGGTATTTTATTATAATATACATATGTACAGATATGCACATATTCAAAATTGGATCTAAAAATGAAAACTGATATCTTGTAATCGATAAATAATTTTATTCGATATTGTATTTCTTCAAAATCAGAAGTTTTCCCCTCACATTATTTAATATCCGTTTTGGTGATGAAATTGCTTGCTTTGGCTTTCAAACCACAAATTCGGTTAACATTACCTTATAAAAGCTCCATAATTGAGATTGTCTTTTGAAATTATAAATTAAAAAATATTCCTCACCATCTCTGGCTTCTTTTTGAAGAAAACCTTTTGACCTAAGCCCTACAAAGGCTTGTACCAAAAGCTAAACATTTTTTTCAAATTGTGTTTTATGCTAATTTTAACGTAGAAAATTAAGACGAGCACATTGAGGCTGAAAAATTAATGATATTTTTTTAATCTCAGTTAACGTAGGTATTCACCCGGTTTAAACTTTTTCAACCCTTAAACCGCATCTCGAGAAAAATTCTTATTAGGTTAGTAGGGCGCAGCAGGTTTTGTGTGTGATATAAGGGGGCTGGAGGGATTATTGATCATTTTATGCAGGGAAATTTATGGCCGAGTAATGAATAGGGGGTGAATAGCTTCCGTGAAAGGAAAATCGCGGGACAAAAGTTTTCACGCCGTTCCCGGTTTTTCCCGTGGAAAACGTACCACAAGTAGCGCTGGGGATACTCCACGGTTGATTTATGCGCTCTCTCGCGAATGTACACGTTGATTGTGTGAAAATACAAAACAAAGCACATCTCAAAGGAATTTTCCATTAAGTGAAAAACCTATTTTCTTTTGAGGCGAAATTTTATTCCGCGTTTACGCTGATACCGGAAATTGTTTGCAAAATATAGGCAAATATTTATATTTTGCTCGCACACCCCCCTCCTCTAACCCAGATAGAATAGGGATCGTTCCAAAAAAGACAAATCTCCTTCACCTTCCGCACTGGTGTCGTTATTTATCGCCGTACTAATTAGCCGGGCTCGAGATTTATCCACGACTTTAATAAATGGTCAGACTGTTTGCCAACGCGATATTTCTCCAAATAAAACGCTCATTCCGAGGGATAAAAGCTTTAAGGTTATATTTAATTACATAGGAAATGTGTTTCGGACGTATAAAGGTTATTTAACCGAAGCATGCGATTTCAAATTTAAACCTTTCCAATTGAAAAAAAAGTCCATTGCCAGTATTTTCAGGTCTAAACTTGTGCTGCTAGATTTTTCAGTTAAACCAGCTGCACACTAGTGCCAAACTCCATAGAGAAAGTTCTCCGTTCATAAGCTACCTAGTTACAGGACTTTGATAAAGTGATTTTTGCGGCGTCGAAAGAGGAAGTGAAATACAAAAAAAAAATGTAACGGCTTTAAAGTAGATGAAAAGTCAAACCACGTCTGATGAATTCTCTGGAACTGCATCATGCCGATTTTCCATCTAAAAGTTTCCCTCGTTTCATATTATATTTAATAATATTAACTATATGAGTCGAGGCATGGTTTGGGGTAATCTGGAGAAGTGAAGCAAATTAGGTACGTCTCTATCATTTTTATCTTGACGTGAAAACCCGAGAGAATGTCGGAAAATCGGGGTCTTTGATAAGTTCGTGTGACAGCAGGATTATCCGATTCAGACTACGAAAGGTTTATCATTAACGGTAAACCGTGTGCAAAGTTTTCCTTATACAAAGCCTCGGGCGGTGAAAGTTTTCACTTGGATACTATGAAAATACATGTCTATGAAAACATATCATACACATACGAAAAGCAGCATGAGTTATTTTTAAAATAATCTGATCGATACTGAAAGTTCCAGGCTAATTTTCATGGTTTTATAGTTGCGGTTGGTTATATTTGTGAATTCAATTAAACAGAAGCGACTTTCTCGGCTTTCTATTAGAAGTTTTAGAATGTTTGCATCCGCCTTTTGTTAAACTGAAAGAACTTTTCTTCTCAATATGCCGCAAAGGTACAAGTTTTAAAACTGTTTTTAAAAGTTACATTCGCTCTGAATAGTTTTAATCAAAGCGCTTATTCCTCCCTGTTTATTAGCTTTGCGCTTTTATTTTTTTGTAAATCAATTATTTGCTGCTATTAAACATGATATTCACAATTTTTATTATAGTAAAAATATATGTTTATAATATTATAAAGTTATTGCAAATAATTTAAATAAAAAGAATTATTGACATAATATGAATTGTTCGGTATGTATAATTGTTAATAAATTTTTATTTTCTCTTTGCAGGTAAGTCAACTTACAATATTCTTCCTATCGGCTGCATAATTTTTTATTTTAAAGTAAGTGTTTCACTTTTAAAGCTTAAATCATCAAAAATAAATAAATTTTTAAATAAAATGAAGATATTTTGTTAGCGATAATTTCTATTTTGTTAACCACACAAGTTTTGTTTTGGGAGTATTTTGATGATTTATCTCGAAAAATATCATTTTTACATACCTCCTTTACGTTTCACATGGCTTTCGTGTCAGTGGTTATTTTTATCTCTTATCCGATCGTTTTCATACTTTGCCATATTGCTCATTTTGGTCATCAATATGCGTTAATGTATCGTCTGTCAATTCGTTGGAGATAAAATTTCGTATACAACGCGTTTTAAACACGTGTAAAGTAAATCTCCCTGACGTTTAATAAGCGTTCGTCCCGTATCTTCCAAGCTGTTCGTCTTGATACGGCGATATAAAATTTTTATTGTTTAAACGCCTATAATTCACTCTATATTTTATGAAATTTGCTCTATTGGTTCTCGTTATCTCTAATATATAAATATTTATAGTTTTAACTCTCATATGTATATATAAATTTCAAATTTTGAGTGTAGCTTCTTGTAGGGTAATACACGATATATATATATTGATTTATGGCCAAAGATGTCAAATCTGACATTTCACGGCTAAAAGTATATCTCTTCACGGAGTTTTATCTGCGAGATAAGTATTCAATAAGAAGTTATGTTGTATCTAATTGTTAATATGATTTACAATAAGCTTACATACATTTAGTTTTTTACAATAAGCTTACATACATACAATTAGTTCAATAGCTACCCATAACCTCAAATTGCATTGTTTATTTCTCCAAAACAAACTTTCTAATCAATATAAGCTACACATGTACACAGATCAAACAGTGATAGTTTTATTTTTAGTTATCAGCTGATTTATTGAATGCTTCAATTAAACTGAATAATTTTAGGATAAATTAATCTAAATTTTTCGAATATACAGGTGTATGTTTATACCTTAGTAAATTTATTGGATTTCAAAGAACTAATAGGTTCTTATGATAAAATAATATACTTTTGATCATAAATTTTAATATTTATAGGTCATGTGATATTTATTTAATGTTAATTTTAAGTGTTTTTAAGAGGGCTGGACACCAACGCCTTGTCCATACAAACATATTACACTTCTCCCTTCCTCAATTATGGGATTAGAGAAATTATTTTTTAGTAGGCTATGGATATCTACTATAGGCATGTTTTTTTTTTTTTTTTTTTTTTTTTGATTAATTATTTTTTAAAGGAGCTAGGAGCCACCAAACATCTATAAAATCACCTCGTTTTTACACCCACGAAAAGAGTCCAGCGTGCTAATTTAACGGTTGATTTTTAAAAAAATACGAAGACACAAACATAGAAAATATCTTTCTCTTACCGATGATGAATTTATTTTGTAATTTTTCAAGTTTCGGGGGAGAAAACTAGAGAATACGAAACTTCAATATTTTCGATTTAAAATATGTATTATCTGGTTGAGTCGCAACTGTCGCATTCACTTGATATATCATCATCATCATCATCATCATTTACAGCCACTCACCATCCACTGCTGGATGAAGGCCTCTCCAACACGTTTCCACCCGTCTCTGTTTTGCTCAACACTCATCCATCTCACCCCGCACATTTTCCTAATTTCGTTCACCCATCTTCCTTGCGGTCTTCCTTTTACCCTTTTGCATTCTCTCGGGTACCATTCAAGCACTTCTTTTGTCCACCTTTCGTCCATCCTCCTAGCTACGTGACCCGCCCATTGCCATTTCAATCTCTTCACTCTATCCACTATGTCCACTACTCTTGTCATACTTCTCACCCACGTGTTCCGCTTTCTGTCTTTCCTCGTTATGCCAAGCATACAGAGCTCTATACTTCTTTGAGTGCATTGGATTTTATGTAGCATCTCGGTGTTCAGTGTCCAAGTTTCACATCCATACGTCATCACTGGCAAAACGCATTGATCAAAGATCTTTTTCTTCAGGCAGAGTGGCATTTTTGATTTAAAAACAGCATTCATCCGTCCAAATGCACTCCATCCTAATTTCATACATCTTTTTATCTCTTCATCTTGACTACCAGACATGTCAATTATTTGACCTAAATATTAATAATTATTTACTACTTCTACTGGTTTATCATCTAATGGGATGCTATCAGGCATGCAATAACTATTGAACATTAGTTTGGTCTTATCTACGTTAATTTTTAATCCTACTTTTCTACTTTCCCTGTCCAGCTGTGTTAGTCTGTTAAGTAGGTCAGCTGAATCACGAGCTATTAAAACTATATCATCTGCAAACCGAAGGTGACTCAAGAAGCGACCGTTGATGCTTACTCCGGCTTTGTCCCATTCCAAGTTCCTTAAAACTCCCTCAAGCACCGCATTGAATAACTTGGGCGAGATTGTATCTCCTTGTCTTACTCCTTTTCCTATGCTAAATCTATCTGTACCTGAAAAAATTTTAACCGAAGCTGTGGCATTCTTATATATTGCAGCTAACAGCCCCACATAGGGTTCCGGTATTCCCTGTGTTTGTAGAGCGTTAAGTACTGCATTGTGGCTCACTGTATCGAAGGCTTTCTCATAATCGACGAACCCTAGGCACAATGGCCGTTGATATTCGTTGGCGCGTTCGATTAGTTCGCCAACTACTTGGAGGTGATCCATTGTGCTGAAATTTGCCCTAAATCCTGCCTGTTCTATAGGTTGGTTCTCGTCGAGGATATTCTTCAGCCTTTCTGTAATAACCTTCGTGAAGAGCTTGTAGACCGCTGAAAGTAAACTAATGGGTCGGTAGTTCTTGATATCGCTTTTATCATCTTTTTTGTGTATTAAGATGATAGTTGCGTTATTCCATCCTTCTGGTATAGCTTGGTTACTTGATATATATGCACATATATATTGATATTGATATATATTGTCACATTCACTCAATATATACATTCACCCAATATACATATATATATCGAAGAAAGGAACGGCAACAAAATGAAGGTTTCGTGTATCCAGCTCTCTTAAGGAAAAATTATAAAAAGAAAAACTTATCTACAAAGTCATAATTTAATACATAATTTTCTTATTTTCATAGTCTTTATAGTTTGCAAATTAAATCTTGTTTGTTACTTTGTTTCATATCTGAAAAGTATAAATAGAGTTTTTATTGTAATTACCGATACTTTTCGCTAATTAATTAGTGTGAATATTGATAGTTCTGCTGTGAAAAACTGTATATAACCAAAAACCTTACATATATGGGAAAATTATACGAGCTGTGCACAAAGTGATATTCCTATTTCAGAGGCAGCACTGAAAAATCTGCCTTTCATAAACGCCCCTTGATAGACATCAAATTGTCCTTTAGCCAACCGTAAGCCACTCTTCAGACACCGGATTATTCAGCCACTTTTCCTCCGAAACTCTCAGCCCCACCCAAAGGTTCGGATCTTTACCCTAACCCTAGAATCTCTGTACCTTCGTGGAAAATCTGCCACCCCCGTTCCCTTTTTTTTCAGCGTCGGATCTTACGCGGCCACTTTCCATTACCAATTTGAACAATGTGCCCATTCATAAAATTTTCAAGTCCGAAAAATCCATTTTCACGTCCCCGGGATTTTCGGGCTTGTCGAGAGCGAGAACACAATGGATGAAAAGCGGCTGATATTTCAGCGATATTTGCCCGCGTGTATGTTTCGTTCCTGGTTTTCCTCTCTTTGTCGTAATGTATTGCGTGCGCGTGTGTTTTCCCCAAAATATTCTGCCATCCCCTATGTTTTTCGCGTGAGATGTTTGCAAGTTTTAAACTGAGCCTTCTCTCGCTCTGCCGTCTTTAAGCTTATTAGTAACCGTACTAGACTAAGCCTTTCGAGAGCTTTCTCATAACAAGTAATTCCGACTGCCGTAAGAATGGCAATTTACGTGCCGAAAATGTCGATGTCATGTTGTTTTCAAATGAAAATTTCACACAGTTTGTTGTTGATACGCTCTTAGTTACTTCGATGCTGTGTATACGGATATTTAAGCACAATGAATGATTAAGACATATTATATTTTTATATCGTCTCATTAAGCTCGATATTTCTGTTTTCTGTGTATTATATTTTGTGACGAATTTTAAGCCGTTGTTCTATGAAAAATCTTTTAATAAAACGATCATCTGAAAGATAATTTTCTCACATTCTTAAAATATAAATTCAACTTGATAATTATATACTCATCATTTTAAAATAGCGTGGCCAAAGGTTAAGAGGGCTGGACACCAGGACCTTCTCCATACAACCGTATTACATTTCTCCCTTCCTCAATTATGACACTAGAGAAATTATTTTTAATATGCTATGGATATCCATCATAGGCATGTTTCTATCTTTTTCTTTTTTTGATTAGTTATTTTTTATAGTAACTAGGAGCCACCAAATCTAAAAAATCGCCTCGTTTTTACACCCACAAAAAGAGTCCAGAGTGCTAATTTAACGGTTGATTTAAAAAAAATACAATATGATTCTAATACCGATGATGAATTTTTTTTTAAAATTGGTCCAGTTTCAGAGGAGAAAACTGGAGAATACGAAACCTCGATTTTGTCGATTTAAAATAGGTATTATCTGGTCTGGGCGCAACTGTCGCATTCACTCAATATATGTATATATTGATATCTATATATTGTCGCATTCACTCAATATATATATCGAAGAAAGGAACGGCAATAAAATTAAGGTTTCGGGTATCCAGCCCTCTTAATACCGAGTGATACAAACACAACTTTCCAAGTATTTTTTAAATAAAAACAATATGTAATTTCCAATTTAATAATTTATTTATGAGATTTGACTATGCTATTTTGTAACAATATTTGACTGAAACAAGTTAGTAATTTTAACGTATAATGTATCCATTATACATATATCATAATCCCACGGTAGCTCTATAACAGTAACATTTTGTCGTCCTACACCAAGTGACGCCAAATTATTCCAAACTTTTTTCACAGGATCAAATTCTGCTACTGATGTATTGTCTGATACTCCACCTGATATAAACATATAAATTATTAAAATCTTATTAATTCTAAATAATTATTAATAAATATAACATATTTACAGCCATACGAACCAACATAAAACGGTCTGTTTCTCAAAGTTCCAACTCCAACCCAACCACCGAATGGGATCTTGCTGATTAACATCCAAGTATCAATTCTGGGATCATATCGCTCCATCTCCAATTGGGGATCTTTCCCGTAATCTTCTTTATAGCCTCCGATTGCATAAATATACTCTCCAGCGGCTGCTAGCTGTATATTCATAATTTCCAATAAAAATTTGAAATATATGCAACTATTTGATTTAAACAAATAAAAATACATACATTAAAATAGGTACGAGTACGATTCATCGATGATTTAATCTGCCAACGATCAGCTTTTACGTTATAAACAACAACACTGTTGAAAAATTGATTTTTATCTCTACCTCCAGCCACATAAACTTCATCTCCAACTGTCGCAACTCCAAATGCTTCTCTATTTATAATCATAGGCATCACATATGACCAGGTTCTATTTACTAAATCCCATCTATGGACAATGAACATGAACATCAGATTTATCATTATATCTTGATCTCAAAGTCGACTGATTCAATCCTATTGGAAGGTTTTTGTTTCTAAAATTCATCCCTTTACTTATTTGTGACCAATTCTTAGGGATACTTAAGAAGTAGTCAAAAATAATAAAGGAACTTAAGGTGATTTATTTTAAACAAGTCACAACATTCCCACTCAATATTTATCTTAAGGATCAGCTGAAGGTTTTCCATCATTGGGGAGAATGTTCAGTTGATCCTAGATTGGAACTTCACCCAGTCATGAAGATGGTTTTGCAATAAGATGTAGAAGTTTTACATGTTTACATAACCTTGATTGATGATCTTATAATTTAAAATATAGTTTCTAACTATTTAATACCGACCTTTCGACAGTTTTAAGAGCTCCATTTTCTCCCATACCACCAATCGCATAAACTACTGCTGATCGACCTTTTCCAATAACAGCAATACCAAAATTATATCGTGATTCCTGTAAAGGTGCAATCGTTGTAACTCTGCCGTTTGTCAAATTATAAGATGTCACCTATGTAGGAATTTGAGCAAATATGAATAGTTTAATTTTTTTTGTAGATGATAATTTTAGTGAAATATAATTTGTACCGTATTTGAAGTTGCTTTATCAATTCCACCGATTATCATGAGCGAATCATCCACAAAAGCCGCCCCAAATCGAATTTTACTATTACTTATTTTTTTTAGTCGGTTCCAAGAGTATGAAGAAGCGTCGTAGATTTCTACGACGTCTGCTGTCTACATAAAAAAATATATATTTGTAGAAACAATTATTCTTATATTTAAAGTAAGAAAATATTAAACATATGGTAAAGGTTACGGAAACATGGAAGCTTCCCACAGCCAGGAATTTTTGAAAGGATTTTCGTGGCTTCGTTCGAGGAGATGTTAGAGCTGATCTTTGATCTGGGAAGAGATGATATCGCAGTGCTTCCAAAAAATAAGGACGACTCTCAGTCGATGGAAAAGTACTGGGTTCTACGACTGACAACAAATACTGAAAGTATTCAAAAATGGTTAAATTAAATAGTTATTTAAATTTTGAATTTTTGAATGATTTAATGATTTTACCTCAGCGGATAAAAGTGGCAACCGTACGAATTCTATAAGAAAATGCAACTCTGTCGTAGGATTCAAATGGTTGTAAGCCAGCCATCTTGTCACACTTTCAAAAACGACACTTTCCGAATACACGTTTAGATCATCGGACTCGATCAACCTCACGAAAAATTCCCGTTTCAACTGAAGGAAGTCATCTTTAAGTTGAATCTATAATCAAAGAACAGTTTTACCCTCTAATAATTTAACAATTAACAATTTTAATTTTATACTCACTTCCATAAAATGGCATCTAGCGAATTCGAAGGCCTTTACAATTTGATTCTCGTCGTATTGGTTCGAATACAGCAAAACTGTTAGCCAAACTGGATTATTTTCGCACATTTTACCATATACATAAGTAGTATCAACGCGTAGTACTCGCATAAAATACAATTCACAATGATCAACGTCAAAAATATAAACAACCGTAAAATGCAGATTAAAGTCATTATCTTATGCATGTTATTCACTGAATTATTTATCTACCAATAAGAATATTCTATGAAACAAACAACTAACATTGATTAAATATTCCATACACAGAGTTTTTCTTATCTTTCATGTGGTTAGCTATATCTTCAATTCCTTTTATCTTTATTTGTTACATTTAAAAATTCAATAGATTGAGTTGAATCTTCCAAATATAATGCTGGTTTGATATTTTTGGGGCTGGATGAATTGTAGGATTATCAATATTCATTTAGAAGATTTTATATTTAAAGGTGTATTTTTATTTATAGAAAATATACGAGGTTAAGTTTTCGTCAAAATTTTTTTTAAGTTCATAACTGTTAGATAAAACATTTTTTTTTTGTTTGAGATATAAGAAAATTGGAAAATATCACTGATTAGATTCATGTTTACGTATATTGTAAAATATAATTCCATAAAAACTCTACGTTGGTGTAAAATATTAATCTATGGTGTATTGTTGATTTTCATATCCAAAGCTCAATGTATGTATATATTTATAATAAAAATCTCATATAATCATATCAGCAACACATTTAATAGTTTGAGCTTTATTTATTGTACTAATTTTCACATTAAAAGCAATACATGTCGCATAAAAAAATCTTCGTAATAATTCATTATCAATGATCAAAATACTCCTTGAAAAATATCTTCATCATCTTTTATGAAACTTCACTCTCATTATTCCTACTGATATATCTTCTTATTGGAAATTATTACAGTTTTATCTTCCAAAAACAATGACGCACTGATATATGTTAAGACATATAATACATATGTTTATTTCTTATCACATAGATACATAGTAAAATATATTTTCAAAAAAGTTTTAAAAAAAATGATTTATTGTACAGAAACACGATCTAAAAGTATTTAACAAATCATTATATTTCATAATTCCATGGCAGTTCCACCATTATAACACCATTACGTCCAATTGTTAGCGGTGCTAAATCATTCCATACTCCTTTCTCAGGATCATATTCTTGCACTCTTGTGATATCTTTTTCTCCACCTAATATGCACATTATTATGTTTATGTAATAAATATTAAACCTTTTTTGCAATATATAAGTTAATGTTTGATGTTAAACTAACCAACATAAAACGGTCTTCCCATCAATGTTCCACTTCCTAACCAACCACCGAACGGGATCGATTCGATTAACTTCCAAGTATCTCTTCTGGGATCATAACGCTCGACTTCAAGTTGAGGATCTTGCCCAAAAAGTTCACTATATCCTCCAATTGCATAAATATGTTCACCAGCCACTGTTAACTACATATAAGCAATACACACTTATTTATTTATACATGCATGTGCTATATTAAACGTGATTCAAATAAGAATAATTAAGGACATACGCTACAATGACTCCTAACATGATACATCGACGCTTTTATCACCCAACGATCACTTTTTATATTGTAAACTTCCATGCTGTTGTAGTATTTGTTTTCCGACAACGAGTAACCTCCAGCTACATAAATATTATCACCAATTGTTGCCACTCCAACTTTTTCTCTTTTCATTAACATTGGCGATACATAAAACCATTTTCGGTTTTCTGCATCCCATCTATGAGTCGATTAAACGATTTTATAAAAACTTTGCTATTATCATGTTTTTAAATGTTTACAAAGCTGATACTCACTTTTCAACAGTTCTCAAGGCTGAAGTTTCTCCCCGGCCACCGATAGCATATATAATTGTTAATTGACCCTCTCCAACAACAGCAACACCCATATTACATCGTGCTTCTTGTAAAGATGCCATCGTTGAAACTGTACCGGATTTTAAATTATATGACACCACCTAAGAATTTGTTAGATTAGATGTGAGTTGCTTCATTCAAATTATGTCATGTCATGCAAGTTAAATATGTACCGTGTCCGTAAGTACTTCCCAAAGCCCGCCGATGCACATAAGTGAATCCTCCACAAAAGCGGCTCCATAAGAATATCTTTTGGAACCTAATGCTTTTAATAGTTTCCAAGAGTCAAGAGTTGCGTCATAGATTTCCATAACATCTGATTTCTGTATGAAAGTAGGTATATGCATATTGGTTACGTGCTTTTTTAATTTAAAAACGCATTAATCGTCTGATATAAAATTACGTCTAAATCCCAGTGTCCTACGGATAGATATTTTTGGTAGGATTTTCGTTGTTTTGTCCGAGGAGATATCATAGTTGGTCTTTGATCTGGGAAGAGATGGTATCGCAGAGCTTCCAAAAAATACGGTCGGCTCTCAGATGATGCGAATATGTAGGGCTCTACGTCTGACATTAAATACTGAAAGCATAAAAAATAGTTACATAAAACAATAAATATTCTGGAAAACTATTGTGATATTACATACCTCTGCAGATAATAGCGGCAATCGCACACATTCTATAAGAAGATGCAAATTGGCTTCTGGTTTCATGTGATTAAATTCCAGCCATCGCTTTACACTTTCAAATACGATATTTTCCGAATATGCATTTAATTCATCAGGCTTAATAAGTCTTGTGAAAAATTCCAATTTTAGTTCGAGAAAGTCATCTTTTAAGTGAATCTACAATTATGCAAAAATATATATATTTATTAGTAATTAGTATTACATTTTCAATAAATGCACTTTATTTTGTACTCACTTCCATAAAATTGTGTCGAGCGTATTCAAATGCCTTTTCAATTTCACTTTCATCGTATTGATCGGGATTCAACAAAACTGTCAACCAATCTGAATCGTCAATCTTACTCTCACATATTGTGATACTTAAAAACAATATCAAAATTGAAATGTTTAAAATCATTTTATTCGATTGGTGGCCCATGATGAAGTGATGCTATCTACTATTTGTGTCTTATTTTAAATGAAACGCGTTGTCATCAATCTTATCTTTATTCAATGGTGTTTTAAACCTAAGATATGATTATATGTTGTTTTTAATACAATATTTAGTAAGTCGGTAATATACTTTATGTATTGTATCTTTTAATCTCTCATCTGATTCTCGTGTTTTTAGATTTTAATCATAATCTTACGCATTCATGGCATCCATAAATAACACAAAATAAAATCCTGTAATATTATATTTTAACAGTTTGTAAATAAACTTACTTCCATAAAATGGTGAAGAGCGAATTGAATCATTGGTACTCTGATTCTCATTGTACAGATTGGGATCCAACAAAACTTTTAGCGAATCTTCTAAATCTAATCTAATCTAATCTAATCTAAATCTTCAGTTTTACTCTCACATTTCCTATCGAGTTGTTGTTATTCTTTCAAATATGTATGTATGTACGTATGTATAATGCAATGCTGAAAACGCCACTCAAATAATGTAATTAAAAATATGATAAAATATTGCAAATACATTTTTTCTATCGATATATCATTTAATTTGAAATTATCTTTGCACAAATTTATCTTCCAAAAACAATGATATAAGTAAAGACATATAATGTCAATTGACATATAATGTCAATTGACATATATGTCAATTTCTTACCACATAACATACATAGTAAAATATACTTCGATAGTGCAGTTGTTTGATATATAATATGTATTTTGATTGAACAATAAATATTTACAAAAATAAAAAGTTTTAGAGAAAATAAGCTATTTTATAGAAATATGATCTAAAAGTATTTAACAAATCATTATATTTCATAATTCCATGGCAGTTCTACCATTATAACACCATTACGTCCAATTGTTAGCGGTGCTAAATCATTCCATACTCCTTTCTCAGGATCATATTCTTGCATCATTGTATTGTCTTTTTCTCCACCTAATATGTACATTATTATGTTTATTTAATAAATATTAAATCTTTTTTGCAATATATAAGATTATGTTTGATGTTAAACTAACCAACATAAAATGGTCTTCCCATCATAGTCCCACTTCCTAACCAACCACCGAATTCGATCGATTCGATTAACTTCCAAGTATCTCTTCTGGGATCATAGCGTTCAACTTCAAGTTGGGCATCTGAATATCCAAACCTTTTTGCATACCCTCCAATTGCATAAATATACTCTCCAGCAACTGTTAACTACATGTTATCAATAATTAATAAATTATTAAAATATATCGCACATTATAAATAAAAAAAAACATACACTACAATGATTCCTAACACGATTCATTGGCGATTTTGGCACCCAACGATCAATTTTTGTATTGTAAACTTCCATACTGTTGTAGTAAAAGCCTTCATCAAAGGAGTGACCTCCGGCTACATAAATATCATTACCGATTGTCGCCACTCCAACTGCTTCTCTTTTCATTAACATCGGCATTACATAAACCCATTTTAGATTTTTAGTATCCCATCTGAGAACAATTAATATATCGATTATATAGGTAATTTGACGATCATCATGTTTTTTAATGTTTACAGAGCTGATACTGACTTTTCAACAGTTCTTAAGGCTGTATCTTCTCCCCAACCACCGATCGCATAAATAGCTGTTGATTGCTCCTCCTCAACAACGGCAATACCCATATTATATCGTGCATCTTGTAAAGGTGCCATCGTGGTCGATTTTCCCGATTTTAAATCATACGATAACACCTAAGAACTCGTACAAGTGGATATCAGACGATTTATGTACTATCGAGTCTTTAATACAAAATAAAATGTACCTCATTTTTAGTCTCATTAAAATATCCGCCAATGACCATTAGTGAATCCTTCACAAAAGCAGCTCCATAATAATATATTTCTTTAGATTCGAAATTTATTAATTCAGACCAACAATCGAGAGCTGCGTTATAGATTTCTACTACAGGTGATTTCTGTGTTAAATGTTAAAGTTTGATAATTGGTATTTTAATTTCGAAACATCTTAGGGCTGAAGTAACATTACCGTTGGTTTCGAACTTATAGCCAGGAACTTTTGGAACGATTTTCTAGGTTTAGTCTGAGGGGATGTCATAGTTGGTCTTTGATCTGGGAACAGATGATATCGCAGAGCTTCCACAAAATACGGATGGCTCTTAGATGATGCAAAAATGTAGGGATCTACATCTGACATTAAATACTGAAAGCATAAAAAATAGTTACGTAAAACATTAAATATTTTGGAAAACTATTGTGAAATTAGATACCTCTGCAGATAAAAGCGGCAATCGCACGAATTCAAGGAGTAAATGCAAAAAATATTGTGGTTTTAAATGTTTAAATGCCAGCCATCTTTTTACACTTTCAAATACGATTTCCTCCGAATGTGCATTTAAATCATCAGGTTCAATGAGTCTTGTAAAAAATTCCAAATTCAACTGAAGAAATTCATCTTCTAATTGAATCTTGAATTATAAAATAAATTTATATTTTTCAGTCAAGATGATATTTTAAATAATTTTAATTTGATACTCACTTCCATAAAATTGTGTCGAGCGAATTGAAAGGCTGTTTCGATTTGTTTTTCATCGTAGTCTTTGGGATGCAACAAAACATACAACCAGTCTGGATCGTCAAATTTACTTTCGCATATTTTGATACTTATAAATAGTATCAAAATTGAAATTTTTAAATTCATAACGAGTGGAAGATTTTCTCGTAGAATCCGATCAAAATGAGGTGTTGCAACTCACTCGAAATCTTATTTTATATAAAAATCAAGACGTATTTTACTCCATTTATCTAATCTCCGTTCAATTGTATCATTATTATTTTCGTAGAATATTTGATATTATTATTTTTTTTCAATACTATCAGATTCAGATAAACTGTATGTATTGTGCCACTTTTGTTTATTTGTGACACAATATCGTTCAAATGACGAGCACGACTTGAATCTGATGATGGAGATTATTATTAACTAGTGAATAGCCCGATGAAACATCATCGCATGGGTATAAAATTATTATATACTCGTATAAACCTAAAAAACCGTTATTTTCGTAGACTCTCATAGATAGTTTTCAATTCTTTATTTGTAATAATTTTCAATTCTTAAAGTTAAAGTGAACAAAATGTTAATTTAAGTTAACAAAATGTAATATTTTCCGATTATACACAAACGGTCATTGACCTCGTAACGTTGAATATTATTATTACACATAACAAATTACGTGCATATACATATGATGTGTATTTACAAACACGTATTCTGGGCAAGGATATGGCGTCCGGCGCGGACTCGTGAGAACATCGCGTTTGGATCGGAGGGTCCGAGCTTCGATTCCCGGCACCCGCGGTGAATGAAATCAATTTTTTTCTCGAATATCGTCAAAATATAAATAATTTAAATTTAAATTTAAATTTAATTAAAAATAAATATATAAAAAAATGGTTCAAAACCTCGTTAAATGAAATTATTAAAATTAAGTATTTTTATATGGCGAGAAGGAATATTTCAATTAATGTTTAAAAAAAAAGTCGAAATGAAGAATTGGATTTGGCGTGATGTTCGCGACCATTAGCTCAATTTAGACCTATATTCAGGCTATTTGGGGTTCGAGTCGCGACAAAGTCTTCTCGTCGAAAAATGAATTTATCGATTTTTATCGATTCATTCATTATGTTTGGCGAGAGTTAGGACACACACACACACACAGATTACCGTCTTTATATATATGATATGATATCAATTAATTTTCCAATACCAGCCCAGTCACAAAACGGTATCGAATTGACTAACGTTAACTCGACCAGTATTGTAATCCTTTCAATTCTTAGATTATTAAATTATTTTACAAAATTGTTAAACTAAAAATAGTATTAAAATTCATTGATTTAGATAAATTAGCTTAATAGAAGAAATAAGCTACTGGTCTGATAGATATTTATCAGGGATGTATTTAAGGATAGTTTCAAGTGAATTTTTGGATAAATAAGAGGCTAAATTTGAATAATTAAATATCGTCATATATGTATATATGTAATATAGATAATCCACGCCGTACTACATAAAATAGTCGTTTCGATTCGACATAAATACATACATATGTATGTATGTACGTCACAATTTCAATTCTGGGATCATACCGTTCCACTTCAAGCTCCGTAGTTTGTCTATTTAAACCTCCTATTGCGTAAATATATTCTCTAGAAACCGCTAACTACATAACACAGATATATGCGTGTACTATTTACAGTAATTTATTATTTGCATACACACATAAAAATATAATAAAACTTGATAATACTAAGAAATGAAACCTACACTACAGTACATCCTTATATGTTTCATGGGTGGTTTCAGCACCCAACGGTCGGATTTTACATTGTAAACTTCCATAGTGTTGTACCTTATTTCTGTAAGGTGAACATAGCCTCCGGCTACATAAATATTGTCACCAATTGTTGCAACTCCAAACCCTTCTCTTTTCTCAATCATCGGCATAACATATAACCACCTTCGATTTTTTACATCCCATCTATGAACAATGAATGTAACATTATTACTTTTTATCATTAAGTTCTCTGAGAATGGAAGCCTTTTGTTTCCGCCAAACAAAATGAAGTTCATTGTTCTAACTATGTATGTAATAAACGATGCCTGTTTGCTAGTAACCCTGACTTTTCAACAGTTGCTTCGACTCCGTTTCGTCCCCAACCTCCGATCGCATAAACGATGGTTGATTGACCCTCTCCAATAACAGCAACACCCAATGTATCTCGTGCTTGTTGTAATGATGCCATGTTTGTCATTGTGTCCGATTTTAAATCATAAGACACCACCTAAAATTTGTACGAGTAGATTTTGAGTCAAATCATTCAAAATATAGTCAGTGTTGCAAATAAATTTTGTACCGTGTTCAAAACTTCATTCGTATTTCCACTGATGATCAGTGAATCTTCAAAAAAAGCAGCTCCAAATCAAATTTTCTTTATGTTCAATTTTCTCAATTCAGTCCAGCAGTTAAGAGATGCATCGTAGATTTCCACAACGTCAGATTTCTGTAAATACTCGAATATTGTAACATTACCTATGATTAAGTTTTAAACGTTTTGTGTTCTTACTTCCATATTGAAGCTTCCGACAGCCAGATATTTTTGGAAGGATTTTCTAGGTTTAGTTCGAGGGGATATCATAGTTGGCCTTTCATGTGGGAATAGATGATTTCGCAGAGCTTCCAAAAAATACGAACGGCTCGCAGTTGATGGGAAAGTGTGGGGCTCTACGTCCGACATTAAATACTGAAAGTGTAATTCATAATTTGGATGAAATAATAAATGTTGTCAAACAATTTTGTAATTTTACCTCGGCAGATAGAAGTGGCAATCGCACAAATTTTAATAGTAAATGCAAAACATATTCAGGTTTCAACTGTTTAAATGCCAGCCATCTTTTCACACATTCAAATACGATTTTCTCCGAATATGCATTTAGATCATCAGGTTCAATGAGTCTTGTAAAAAAATCCAAATCCAACTGAAGAAAGTCATCTTCTAATTGAATCTTCAATAATAAAATTAATTTATATTTTTCAACAATCAATACGATATTTTAAAATATCTTTGATTTTATATTAACTTTCATAAAATTGTGTCGAACGTATCGAAAGGCTGATTCAATTTCATCCTCATTGTATCGATCAGAATTCAATAACACTGTTAACCAATCTGAATCATACTTTGGCATAATTTGACACTCAAAAAGGGTATCAAAACTGTAATTTTTAAATTCATTTCGAGCAGAGAGTTGTTTTTTATTCGATGCCAATAAATTGATAGTTCACTCGAAATGAAACACGAAGTCTTTGAAATAGTAAAAAAAATTAAATGCATCACAAAATATATGATTTTTACATACCTCTTATTACTGTTTTATTTTATTATATATTTAATGTCTGATGGATACAATTCTTTTATGCATTTGAATTGTATATTTTGCTTACTGTTTGTTTATTATTTTACCTAAATTTAAATGTTATCTGATTTACAAGTAGATACATACATATGTAGATCAATATTTGAACTACGAGAAAACCAGATAGATCACTTTTATTATCCACACTAAATGTCACTTTTTAGTAAATTTCATCAAAAAAATGCGACTCTGATTCCGATTTTATAAATTTTAATCGTGATTTCATGAATTAAATTATCTTAAACCATCTAAAATTTTAAATTAAAAACTTTAGCTAACGAATAGAAAATCATGAAATGAATAAATGCGAAAACGGAGTTAGAACTGTTTTATAACAGAATCAATCCAAGAGATATTTTCAGATGTTTATATTTGATTACAACTTTCACTTTTTCATATCTGTATACCACTATTAATAAAGAGAATGGACGTAGAGTTTATGAACAGAGTCGAGTTGTAGCTTTTGTAGCTATTAAGTAAGGCAGTAAAACTTATAGCTATTAAATAAGGCAATAAAACGAGTAGAGGCACAGCGTCACGAGTGGTGTCGATAATTAATCTGAATATGACTGAATTTTACAGTTTTTAATATATGTATGTATGTACATATGTAGTCTAAAAATTACGTGTTTTGTCGATAAAAATTATTTAATGTCAAAGAGCTGATTATGATTATTGCTCAAGCGCCGGATATTGCCATATATGGTATTGTCCGAATATCATTTCCTCTCGATATCGGTCATAACAACATATATTTTACCTGTTACATATATCAACATATTACATAAAGGTCAGAATATAATTTCATTGTCCAATTGTGTTTTTTATTCTGTTATATTATTAGTCATCGTTTGTAATCGTTCACCAACTAATACTGGATGATGGTCTCTTACTATGTATCTCACTTGTGGCATTCTTTGCCAAATTCAAGCGTTTTTGTTCACTTTTTGTCTATTTTTTTGCCCGTTTTTTAGCCACTCGACTCCAAATTACCATTCCTAAGAGTACATGTATTATATCAAAGTGCTATACATGTTATACAAAGTTTAGATTCAAGCATGTTAGTAAGAAGTATGTAGGCTCGAGTACAATGCATTTATTTAAAATTCACATAATTAACAAAATATTTAAGAAAATATGGTATTTGACATTATCCAAATCCATCACAGGTGAACTTATTCACTATTCACTATTTACATTGCATGATTCTATATAAGGTTGATATTGATATAATAATAAAAAAGAAATATTGATATCGATATAATAATATGTTGTATGTGCATATTAATTACACATATATTATAATAAAAGTTTACATAATCTGAACACTGGTTTTTAATAAAGTGTATAATCCCATGGTAGATTCACTATTTTAACATTGTTACGTGCAACACCAAGTGGGGCCAACAATTGCCCACAAAGTATTTAAACAAAATATTAAAATTGTATTTCACAATATTTATCTAATCAATATTTTATTGTACCTATTATAATATTATTATTATATGTTTCAATACAATATGCAATATATGTATGTTGACATACTCTATATATGGAATTCAATCAAATTCAATTGAAAGATATATTTTGCCTCTATATCTGTTTATAACATCCATACTTTTGTTCCTGTTTATTTATATTATCGCGTGGGATGATTTAGTACGAAGATACATACAAAATACAATAGAATACCATTGTTTAATTGTATATATGATGTTGCAATATTAACAATAAATATATCAAACTCCAAATTATTATATTATATATATTCAAAGGAAATCTACAATTTTATTTATGTTTTAGATTTACTAATATAATCTATTTGATTTAAGATTCGTCGACTAAAAGTAAGATTAATCTGGTCTACGTTTTCTATTGCTATTTTTTTCAGCTTCTTAAATTTTTACGCTTTTCGCGGTATTGGTAAAATTAAATTAAATTAAATTAAATTAAATTTTTAAATTATTTAAAATACGGTTAAATTTGTGTAGGTATGTAAATATTAAGTATTAATTTAGTTTTATTTTTACATATATACCAGATCATCCTAACAGGTAAACATCAATGCTTCCTGGCCAATTACAAACATCAATTTTTTTAGACAAACATTTTTTTTTAATATAAAAAACATTTTTTTTATATAATAATTTTAACAAAGCATCATGGAGACATCTAAAGATAATTTTTTGATAAAATTACATTTTCGGAGATTTCTTTATATTATATATAAATCGTCAAGCTTCGAGATGAAAAACTCGAAATTTGCAAGACATTTATGGACAAATTTGCAGCATTTTTATACGAATAAGCAAAGTTCGAGATGCAACAAAATAAATGGGTAAATTTTGCCAATTGTTGGAAACGTTTCAATGAAAATCAGATAAATCGGCAAACTCTGATAGGAAACGATCGACCTGGAGCCAAAAATCATAGTCTGGCCAGCAGCAACCAGTATGTCTCGAACCCGTAACAGCTATGTTCGAAAGCATATATGCTAATCACTTATCTACACTGCTGGTTAAATTGTGAGACTAAAATAATAAATATATATATCGAAATCAGTCAATCAGAGGCAAAATTATCAGCATGCTCATAGATGTTTGGCATCAAAGAATCTAGCTATCTTCATTTACCTTTAAACCCGATTGAATAATCCGGTCATCTCAAGATTGTTATTGAATTTAATTGCAATCCCTTTTAAATATAATCAAATATAATGTAGTGGAGACGCAATACTCAAGCTTGAAATACCGTCCATTTCACTTAAAGGCTGATAAGTATAATTACAAATACCAAATTTCTGATTACAAGTTGAATACAATTCTGATCAATTGAAACAAGCCATGCAATATATATGTAGGTGTCTAGTAATTTTGAAAGTGTGCCAAAGAGGAGGCTGGGAGAGACACGCTTGGTGGGGCGTTAGGGGTGGGTGGGTGGTTGAATCTCTCGAGTAACTTGTCATCACGTCACGTAATTATGTGAATTTACCGGTGGCCCCCCCATCGTTTGACGAGGGTGCGGCAATTAGCTGTAGACGGTATTTTTGGTGATATTATAGCAATTTGCTTGTCTATGCCACGATTGGATTAACACTCCAACCCGTACGACCAGCCATTGTCTTTGATACGCTCTCCACTGCCAGATCGAATCTATTCATCTATACAACTGTATAATGTAATAACTTCAGTCTAAGATTCATATTCTTAAATTCAAATTTAAAGCACTTTTAGGATTTCTTCTTAAAAAAGTTTCTGTTTTGATTATCCACTTCACATTCAAATACCGATATGCTTCACCTGTATGGAATAACGCCTTAAATACTAACCTTTCCAAGCTCCAAATAATACAAAATAAATCCCTAAAAATAATTTATAACACACCCATATATACTAACTTGAAAAAACTGCATGCCATAAATAATATTCCGTTAGTTACAGAGATTACTAGCAAACTAACCGATATATACTATGACAGAATCACTAATAACCATACTAACAACAAATTGTCTATACCCTTCAGGTATAAACACAGATTACCTAAACACAATCTGCTTTAGATCATCGATTTTTGAGAGTCTTTAATTTATATTATATATTAGATGTATTATGAGCATTTATAATAATTGTAAATAGGTTTTTTAGCTCTTTTTCATATTATGCTGTATATATTAACATTATAATAATATAATACTAGGATTACTAACAAAATTAAATTAAAATTTAAAATGATCAGTAGATCAGTAGCTATTAAAATTGATATACAATGTATTATAAACATAATTTAGTAATAATAAAGAAAATCAAAATCGAAATACCAATAGATATGTATATGAGATATATCAAGCATTTTTTTGAATATAAATTTTATAATTATCTCTCACTGTTCCTTATAATTCTCTCATAAGTACATAGGCGAAAAAAAATGCGACTAAGCTACAATTTTCGCGAATTTTCTCAAATGTCGCTGTTTCCGCGAGAGAGCGGCCCAATCGTGCGTCGTTTTGCATTAAAGTTTCACGCGGAAAAATCTCCGCTTTCCCGGGCGAATTTTCCACAACCCTCTTCCGTCCCTTCGTTTTTCCTACCCTTCGCCCTCTACTCTAATGTCGGGAATGACAACTGTCTGCGATATTAGAGGCGCGCGAGCACAAAGCGAAATACTCACACGGTATACGTATACATACATATGTAGGTATGTGCATATACATATATACGTATGTGTATAGAAATTTTATACTTATGTACATATATACAGTCACAGGCGAACTCTGTGACTGAATCATATTCCCGATAATGTACTGAATAATTCATATCTCGATTTTACATATCTCTCACTTGAAGATGTCTCCGGGAATCGCACGCCTCTGCCGAAAAAGCGAATGCGATGAAACAAAGACACACCGTAAGGCAACTTATGTGTGTATATACATATATGTATGTGAGATGAAAATTTATAAAGGTGTACCTGTATGTGTGTGGATTTATATCATATAGTGTATGTGAAATTCTCTGAGAATTTATTTGTATATATTTAATTATGAATTGGCACAAAGGCGTATTGTAATTGAGTTGTGCAATTTTATCGATTGATCATAACATGTGAAACAATGACTTTTCGTAATTGTGATTGTAATTTATATGATAGGGAGTCTATATACATACAAACATATAGTGCAGATGAATAATTATTGTAAATTTCGTTGTATCATACATTCGAATTAATATTGAAAATGTAAAATATACGTGATGCAAACATATAATAAGGAAACATGATGTAGTTTTGTTTTTTTTTCCTATTCAAATTTTGCTAATTTATAATTAAATTTAAATTATAACGACAGTTTATATATGTAATTTGTTTTGATTGTGTATATTTGTATATTTGATGTATTTATATTAATTGACAAAAAGATATATTGAAATGTACATATATAAAATTTTATGCCTAACGATGTTAAATTTTCTATGTGAATAAATTTATATAAAATATTTATAGGATCGTAAAGTGATTCCAATTTAAATTTACTCTCAAATGAATGCATAAAAAATCATAAAATATGAAGCTGAATTGCCTTACATTGCTAGAGTGTGAATCTCGGAAAAAAGCTTTTCTGAAAATTTTATATTGACAGTCTAAATAAGTCTATTTAATGTTTATATAGGTACTGTAGATTTTCATAGAAATCAAATAAAAAAATAAAAATAATCATAAAGTTGATCAGAATCATGTATTTTTTCATTAATTATTGTAAAATATTATGTGTTACTAACATTTTTGTCTCTTTGTTTTATTAGGTAAGTCTGCAAGTCTTCTTAACATTCTGCATAATCTGAATAAAAGTATTCAAACTTTGAAATTAAACAAATCAAGTAGGTACGTATTTATTTTAATTGTTGATAGTGTGCATTTATACAAATAAACGTACAAATGTTTTGGTTTATTTTACTTTTAGTTTTATGTATATTTAGATATGTACATATATATGTGTTTGATATTGAGTTATGATGTATCGATGTGTTTTGTGTAGCCGAATAAAATATTATATAACAATAAAAAAATCTATATTCAGATATATTTCTCGCAACTTTCCCCTTCGTCGAATATAAAAACGTAATTTGAATATATATTTGATTCTTTTGCACTCGAGAGTGAAAATCTGTCGAGTGATCTCGCTGTGTTTTCCGTTCGTTTTCTCCTATCGCTGGTGTGTCGCCCAGAAGTTTTTTCATTACAAAAAAAGCTCCAGAACATTTGTTCAACTTAAAATCAACATCGGAGCTCACTTAAAGTAATTGGGTTCTCTCCTTTGACGACGAAAAAAATAGGCTTCGGCGGCTGGAACTGTGACAGTATTTATTCTGGCGTTGAAACTATTTCGTATTTCGAAGAAAAACAATTTGTGCGGACGTGGAACGTTATTGGTTATTCCTGTGTCGTCCCAGACCGTTCCCAGCCTTTTAATTCGGCATTTTTGTTCTATTAAATTATAATCTAATCGAAACTTCAGACCCGAAACCGACGATGAATATCCCAGTCAGTACAACTTGCCGAAGACAAACGCTTGATGAAAATTTGAATTTTTAATGAAAGAAAAATAAGGCAATGGGTGGTATTTTTCACCGCTTTCGACGGAAATACATTGGGGTGGGTCCGATGGAGAAGGTTTTTTTTCATCCCCTCGTTTCTTCGTCCAAATTGTGCCCATTCAGTGATGCTGGTGACAAGCGCATCATTAGAAGGCTTTCTGGGAGCCAGGTCCCGAGGCGCACTACCTTATTATCGAAGCTCAAGGACAGGTGGAAATCTCGACTGATTTGATATTTATATTTACTGCAGGGGAAGGTCCCAAATGTAATTTGAATATTTTAATATAAATCGCCGCGCCCCGAAGCTCGATACTTCACCTCGAGAGAGTAGCTTTAATGAGGATGATAATGACGATACGGATGTGAGGTGGGATCATTCAAAGAGTACTCAGCGACGACGATAAGGGAAGAGGATGATTTGATAAATATGTATCAAGAATTCTCTTTTCATTTCAATTTATAATGTGAGCTTTTATGAAAAGATTTTGAATCACTTTGAGAGCGCCTACAGTCGAATCCTCGTACTTTTTTTAAGTGTAATTGTATATATTATCTACATTTTACATTTAAATTATAAAAGAATACATTTAAATGTTGATTTCCAGCGTTATTCGAACATTAAAAGTTGCAAATAAATATACATACATATATGAAAATGAAACATATTCAGGATATTTTGTAGCCTACTGTTTATATAATGTAAGTTACTATGAATCAGAATGCTAAATTTGTTGGTTTTAAATTGAACACTGTTGATTTGCATAGCATATAAAATAAATAGTTCATCATCTTAAAAATAAACATACAAATTGTGTAACTGAATTGCTTGGCGTTGCTCGGCTGTGTGAAAGTGGAAAAATATAATAAAAATGGAACTTTAAAAATTGTAGATTGATTTATTTAAATTGAAAATGATCCATTCATACTTAAATGCCATTTACATTCAATGTCACTCCAAATATATTGTGTATTAAAAAGTGAAAGCTTAGTCATTCAAGTCTTGTAAATTAATTATTGACTTGAAAACTTTTGGCTGAAGTTTTGCTAGAAAAATTAGCCCTTGTTTGAAGTGAAATTAAATGCTTAAATTTATTTGTCGAAACTCCTATGTAGATGAGCATGATAATGGCGTTTAATTTTGACGGACGTTCATATGTAAATATGTATATTTTAAGTACATATAAAATAAATTGTGTCTGTATACATGTAAGTAAGGACACATCGTTTTTCAATTTCCTCAAACGTTGACGTCAACTGAATTTGACAACACTATTTTTGGAATCCAATCTTTTTTTTCCGTTACATATTATAATGTGATATTTGTATTATTTTTTATGTCAAGCAAACTGTGAGAATTTCATCAGAAATAAATGTATATTCATAGAAAACAAACAAACTCGTATACTGTATTTTATATATTTTATCATATACGGTGAAGGAATTATTATAAAAACCCATTAATTTTAAAAGAAGCAGTATTATAAAATGTTTATAATAAAAGGAAAATCAATTACATTTTAACAATCTCAATTTTATTTGGATAAAACATTTTTTCCATAAAAAACATTGAAATTAATATTTTTCGTTTTATACGGTAAATTTAAAGATAAATACATTGTATGGTAGATGTATTAATACTCATAAATTTATTAATGCATATTTATTTTTATTCAATGATTATTTTATACACTAAATAAGAGTCGCAAACTGCATAAACGTCGAATTTCGTTCTAACATACTATAGATTAAGACGTATGTATGTATGTGATATAGAATGTAGAAAATATTATATAGAGTTACTTTGTGAACATCACTGGAATTAACAATTTAAAAAAAAATAATGTCGAAAGGAAGTCTTTTTCGTCATAGCGATAAAACACATTTTCGGATATTTGTATCGTAATTTTACAAGATTTGTCTGATCGCCCGCGGGCCCATAACTCGATCATTATCGGCAGGTTTCACGAACGTTGGCTGAGGGTAGACAAGACTGGGGAAATCTCCCCCATTGGAAAAAGTTTTCCCGGTGAAATCGTCATCGGCCGATTCGTCTTTTATTATCAGATGGGTAGTACAGACACATTTTCGCCTGAGGAAAAGAGGGCAGACACACGCGCCTGCCCCGGGGCGCGTCACGTACCCCCCATTACGTAAGTTGGCCTCATTTGGGAACTTCTTTTTTTAAGATGCCCTCGTCGTTTTGGATTACGAAGACCGCTGACAGCCTCCTCACATCTTTGATAAGCCCTTTTAGAAAAGCAGCTCTTCCTTTCATCTCTGAGCTGTGGTTGGGGTGGTGCCACGCTCGCGACTCAAGTCTACGTACACGATTAGATCGTTGTTGGATTTTTATATATATATTATTTTTATATATCAAATATATCATTTCGAAAGAGACTTAAATTCATTTTCGAAAGAGACGAAACCAAAAAACCGGCTTTTTGACTATTTTTCAAAAAACCGAAAGCCGGCATTTAGCTCAAATCAACCGGATTTTTAAGGTTTTCTTTAATGAATGTTTTTTTCCTCAAAACTAATAATAATGAATTTCAAATTTCAATGGAAGATCAAAAAAAATGTATAAACTCCCATAGTTAATAGACGTAATGTAGGTAATATAATTCTTTGAACAACAACAAAAAAGGTATAGCACTAAGCGGTTTATTTGAGATTTAGTAATAAACTAATAAAATTGTAGGTCATTGAAAGTAGTTTCAATGACCTTCACAAGTTCAGGTATAGAATTATAGAAAACATTATCATCATAAAACCTTGTGCTTGAAAGTAGTCGTAAACTCGAATGCTTTATGGCAAAATGCATGGGAATTTCCGGAATATAATTGATTTTTATTCGAAGGAATTGGAAGCTCTTTAAATTTTGAGGCCTCATACCTACTTTTTATTATGGTTTTAAAATGTATGCCGTTTCTAATGAATTCGTTTCCAAAATTTGCAATAATATATGTTCTTGATAGTAGCTTATTTAAATCATTTTTAATATTGCTAGTCAGACTTGAATATTTGTGACTCCAAGTCAATCGTTTCTTACCAGAATTCGCCAATTTATCTGATTTCATTGTTGACACGGTTCTTCCATCAAATTGGCAAAATCCATCCTCCCCGCTATGTCACAAATATCTGAATTTTATTAATGTACAATATGTAAAAAAATATGTATAAGTCTAAATTCATTATTAACTAATTAATTGCTAATTTCGTGTTCTTCTGCCTCTTCAAATAAAAAGATTTATGTAATAAAAATGCTGCAATGTTTGTAATTAATTGTCTAAGAAGGCGCATTTGGGGTCTACCTGTTAGGCTTTCCTGATATATATCAATGTAAAATAAAATAAAAATATACACATATCCATAATATTTATATATTTTTCAAATCAACAAATGTGACAGCAAAATTTAGGATGAAAACTTGTTCATATTTGCATGAGAAATCATGATTTTATAGCTAAGAAATTCAGCCACTATGTATGTATGTATGTATGTATGTAGCAAATAAGTCGTTCCAATATTCTAATACAAAGTGAAACATGAGATCGATATGACGAATTGTTTTTTTTATTATTTTTAAATACATTTTATTATTACTAAATTATGTTCACAATACATCTTATATCAATTTTAATAGCTACTGATCTACTGATCATTTTCTATTTTACAATTTTAATTTAATATTGTTAGTAATCATAGTATTACATTATTCGAATGTTAATGTACATCATAATAGGAAAAAGAGCTCAAAAACCTATTTACAATTCTTATAAATGCTCCTAATACATTTAATACATTATATTAACTAAAGACTCTCTAAAGTCGATCTAAAGCAGATTGTATTTAGGTAATCTGTGTTTATACCTGAGGGGTATAGACATTTTGTTGTAATCACCGATAGTCTTCACAATTGTGTTAGTATGGTTATTAGTGATTATGTCATAGTATATATTGGTTAATTTGTTAGTAATGTCTGTAACTGACGGAATATTATTTATGGCATCCAGTTTTTTCAAGTTAGTTTGTATATATGGGTGTGTTATAAATATTTTTTAGGGATTTCATTTGTATTATTTGGAGCTTGGAAAGGTTAGTATTTGAGACGTTATTCCATACAGGATGAATAAAATACGTCGAATATATGCAGATATTGTGAAAATAAATAAAATATAACAATAACTATCGGCCGACCCTCATAACCGAATAATGATCTATCCCGATCGTGCAAACGTTTCAATTAGGAATTAGCGTCACGCGGCGTCGCACAGCTACGGAATATTTATGCCCGGTCGATCTCTCCGTTGATATTACAAATGGGTGGGGAAGGGTAGCTCGATGGGGTTGGGGGCACCCAGGTACAGATGGTGCGCTCGTGCAAATCAATGATTATAAATAAAATTGAATCCGGTCCTTCGGCCGGTTCGCATATATCATACAGTGCGGACGTGCGGTCGGCACACGTGCCATAGCACCCACCCACCCCCCCCACTCACCCACCCACCGGTAAAATCAACCCCCGGTCCTCCCAGAATCCCTCCTCAAAGCCGAGACGCAATTTCCGTGTGGGCCAGACCCGGAAAGTCACCATTTCGACTGTAATACGGCGATAACAATCTGATTTTTCCAGCGAACATTCCAATTTATGTGAACCTTTCATATTCGATATTTTTACTTTGCCCTATTCGGCCGATTATGTAGGCGGTAAAACAGACGCAATCGGCGATCGTCTCGTGTATAAATTTTTATTGTGCCGGGGTCCGTTTATACGTGTCGTAGAATGTGGCCGGGCTGCAATACTACCAACGACTTTTCCGAGTTCAAATCAAATATCAAATCAAATAAAACCTGACGACTGAGTGTCGAAAAGTCAATCATATAGTTACTGGCTACTAAACGTCAAGATGTTCATAATTTTTTACATTTTTAAACGTGTCTATTATGATTATTTTTCACCATCGAACTATAAAAATCGATTGTAATTTCCATCATTGACCAAACCACGCAAACTAACAAAGTTTCAAAATGCTCGGAAGACTGTAGAAAGGAAAAAAGTGCAACATAGAAATGCCTTGTAATTACCTTTTTACAAGGCTATTCATAGTTTCATTTCGCCTATTGGTCTGAAACTATTCCTACATTTTTCTGATCGGTTTGAAACCTTGCAATTTTGCGTGGTTTGGTCATTGATAGAAATTTGAATCGTTTCAGTTCGTTCGATGGTGAAACATAATCGTAATAAACACGTCTAAGAATCCAAGAATTTTGGGAACGATGACAACGATGACAACGATGACAAACAGCAGAATAGATTAATGGGAAGCATATAATGCTTTGAAAAAAGTGGTCACGGGTTCATATCCCACTGGTTTCTGCTGGATAGACCTTGGATTTGTGACTCCATGTCGAGCGTTTCCTTTCAGAGTTTGCGAATTTATCTGATTTTCATTGAAATGGTTCCAACAAATTGGCAACCTTACCCATTTTCTCGTAAATCTCGAGCTTTCAGCAATCTCGAATATCGCTGATTTGTATAAAATGCTGCAAATTTACAGATTTGATCATGGATGTCTCTGTGGATCTTAATTAATATTTATTTACTTTGTATAATAATACTTGTATCAAATGTACAATGTTTCTGGCCTGGACACACCCCCGGTCAAAAACCCCCTGGATATTAACCCCCCGTCCAAATAACCCCCCCCCCCGTCAAGGATAAAAATTAACAGTATCTTTAGAAAAAAATCAGTATCAATGCTAATTTATTTCAGCCAGAAAAATACAGATTCAGAAATACAGATATTAATAATACATATATCAAATTCTTTATAAATAATCAATAACACTGTTCAAAAAATGACGACTTTTTTTTGGTTCAGAGACGAGATATGACTTTTCTTATAAGATCTATGCACAGTGAACACGAATCTGGTAATAAAAAATGTTGATATGTATTTGTTTTTTAAATCGTGCGATTTTTCTATTTATTTTTTTATTTTATTTTATTAATTGAAAAATCAACAGACAGGATGTACAGAGATAGGTATAAAAAACACAAAAAGTAAATAAATAATATATGTAACACCCGAGTCCAATAATAGATTTTTACAAAAATGAAAAAGATAAATATAAGGAAAACAAATTAAAAAGTAAAGAATAAAGGCATGACAAAATATGTAGTACATTGCATAATTAAACTATAGTATTAAAATATTTGGAAAAGGTTATAAGATAGAATATAAGAAGAAATTGAAATTTACAAATATAAAAAACAAATGAAAAAGGTAAATACAAAATAAACAAATGAAATGGAAAGGAATGAAAGCTATAATATGATTAAATAGCACATTACATAACTAAACTAAAGTATAAAAATAATGGAAATATTGGAAAAATAGAATAGAAGAAAAAATGAATCAATCGGTCAAGATTCTCTTGATGTTAGACCTGAATTGATGTAGGGAAATACCAAACAGATCAACCTCATTCAGCTCTCCGTTAAACATACGATAAACGCGCTGCAGATAAAAATATTTTTGGGAATTAGTATTGAAAGGATCAAGTGAAAAGAGTGTAACGCGTCTAGGGTATCGAACTGGGATTCTGAAATTAACCTTATTCAGTAAATCAGAACAATCAAGGAAACCATTTATGAGCTTAAAGAAGAATATAGCATCAGAATGTCGTCGCCTGACAGAAAGATTGTTAAAAGAAAGGATTTTTAAAATGTCGGAAACAGTAGAATGGGTATAGGTAGGAAAAAGGTAGCGTAAGGATTTAATAAATTTAAGTTGAACTTTCTCAATACAATTAATATGGGATAAATAAAAAGGTGACCAGATAATTGAGGCAAATTCAAGGTGAGACCTTACAAAGGAAAAATAAAGTAATTTTAGTACATAAGGATCATTAAAGGGTTTTGTTGAGCGGAGTAGGAATCCAAGAGATTTAAATGCTTTGTTGGTAATAAAAGAAATATGTTCAGAGAAATCTAGTTTATTATTGAGTATTACACCAAGATCCTTAATAGAAGATGACGTGTTAAGGATTGAATGATTTAATTGATATTGATTAGTAATAATTGACTTATTTCTAGTGAAATTTAAAATAGAGCATTTTTCTAGATTAATAAAAAGATCATTATTTAAACAATATATAGAGAATCTATCTAGATCTTCTTGTATCTTATGACAATCGTCTATGGTGTATATAGGTTTGTAAATTTTTAAATCATCAGCGTAAAGAAGTATAAAGGAATGTTTGAAGATGTATGAGATATCATTAATATAGAGTAAAAAGAATAAGGGACCTAAATGCGACCCTTGTGGGACACCGGAAGGAATATGTCTAAGTGATGATCTAAAACCATTGAGAATTATGATTTGGTGACGATTTAGTATATACGAAGAGATCCAACGAAATAAATTTCCTCGGATTCCAAGGGACCAAAGTTTATTGAGTAAAAGGTTGTGATTGATTTTATCAAAAGCTTTAGAGAAATCCGTATAAACGACGTCTATTTGGATTCGTTTGTCCATATAAGATGTGAGAGTACTAGTGAAATTAAGCAGGTTAGTCTCTACCGATCTCCCCTTAAAAAAACCATGTTGTTCAGGTATAATGTAGTTTTTGAAATTGGAGAAAAGGAAATTATAGATAATTTTTTCAAAGATTTTACTAATGACAGATAGTTTAGATATAGGACGGTAATTCTCAATAAGATTCTTATCACCTTTTTTAAAAATAGGGGTGATGTAAGATAATTTCCAATAGTCAGGAAATTTACCGTTCGACATAGAAAGATTGAAAAGGATTGTTATGGGAAGAGATAATGGGACAGCACATTTAACAAGGAAAAAAGAAGGCAAACCATCACAACCCGCACCAAGATTAACATTGAGAGAGTTGATGTGACTGAGTACAGTAGATAAGTCAAAATGAAAAGTAGATAAGTTACAAGAAGAAGTATCTGTATTAGAGATAGAAAGGTTAATGGTAGAATCACTATTGAAAGTGGAGTCAAAATAGTCAGCAAAAATGGTACAGATTTCAGAACCATGTGAAGCCGACTTATTTCCATAATACATTACGGAAGGATATGAAGAGGAGGTATTTTTTTTTGAATTTATATATGACCAAAATGATTTGGGATTAGTTTTAATATTATTTTGAATAAGAGAAATATAATTTCTAAAGCAGATTAAAGAATATTTTTTAATTCGAGCTCTTAATAGTGAAAAACTTTGATAATCTAAGGGATTTGAATAAATTTTAAATTTTTTATGGAATTTGTTTTTTTCTTTTATTATTTTAATAAGAGACGATGTAAACCAAGGGGGATATTTGGTACGCTTAGATTTAAGAGTAAAAGGGACGTGGCATTCAATAATATTTTGTAAGGTATCGTAAAATTTTTTACAAGCTAAATCAATATTTAAATTGGACAAAAGTGAATTCCAATTGATATCGCTTAAAATTGGAATAATTGTAGCATAGTCAGCTTTTCTAAAGAGGAAAGTTTTATTATAATTATAATTCAAGGGTGAAGATTTGTTGTAAATTATTGAGATGCAAAAGGATAAATGATGAGAATCTTCATGGATTCTATATCTTGATGTTGTTCGGTCGATGTCTCGAAATCTGTTAATTTCCTGTTCAAAATGAATAATGGAATCTATAGTCGAGTATCTTTCATTTGTAGTACTTTTCAGCTTTCAAATATCTCTAAGTAGTCATCCAGTTCAAATCAAAATTTATAAGTACGTATTTTCACTTGGGATTTTTTCCCACTGTTAATACTATTTTATATTGAGTATTTTCTATTGAAACATGTTTATTGGGATAGTGTTCTGGCCACACTATTTTTTGTTTTCGTTTAAAAGGGTTAATTGTAAGTGTGCTGAATTTTCAATCGGTAAAATTGCGAGATAAAAACTCGTACTATTATTTACTCGTATTTACACGAATCTGAATTGAATTAATTGGGATAATATATTAAATTGTCTTTATATGAGAATTAAATAAAATTCTAATAAGAAATATCATATTTCGACTATTCTTGTGGATTAATAACAAAAATTCGTTTATTTTATCGAGGTAAGCCAGTTATCAGTTATGGCGGGAGTTATTTGCATCGGGGGTTAATGTCCAGGGGGTTTTGTTTCCGGGGGTATGTGTCCAGTGGGTACAATTCTGGATACCGTATGGAATACAAACATGTATATATAATAATTAAACATGCACTTTACGTAATTTGTCCAGTAGATACAATGACCACGACATGACATCGTGGTCTAGATGTGTTCGATTAGACCTCAACTTTCGTCCTAAATAGAGAGAAAAGAAAACAACGATCGTAAAATCGACGGCAGTAAATATTTACTCTCCCTTTCGGTCGCCTTTCCCATCTCCCCGTCCATCCCCTTCAAATGGCCGAATACGAATTCAATATTCGATCGCCGTTTTCAAATTGAATGTCTCGTTAGGTTTCCTGCACACCCACACGTTTACCTACGAGCGTACACACATACGCATGAATTTTCCGAACGGGGTTTTTCCTAATTTGGTTCTGCCTCCTTGCCTCGTGGCGAACTCCTCCATATAAATGTCTCAATAAAATTCGGCCAACAATCCGCTTACGTTGACACCGAAAGTGCTCTCGCCTACCAATTTTTATACCAGATGGCATAACACTTATCGAATTATGTAAATTTATGTATGATATTATTAATTTTTCATAATATTATATTTATTTATTGAGAAATCAACAGGCGTCAGATGTAGAAATGTCATAAAAATCATCTGATAATTAAAAATAAAACTACCAGTGTTTGATCTGTGTACATACCTATATTAAGTCTGTATTGTTTAGGGAGTTTGTTTTGGAGGAAGAAACAACTGAAATTTGAGGTTATGGGTTAAACGTCAAATGCGGCCCAGCTTTGTTTGTTGGTGGAAAACTTATTACAATAAAATTAGATACAACATAACTTCTTATTGAATACTTTTCTCGCAGAAAAAGTTATAGGCGTTTAAAAAATTGAAATCTGACATGGCGAAAAGTGAGAAGAGTCTAAACAAACGCTGGATAAACGTCAGGCACTTTTTCGTGGGAGAAGTAACGCGATATTTTTGCACCATCGTAATGGTGAAGGATCCATTTACTTATATTGATGACCAAAATGAGCAATATGGTAAAGTATGAAAACGATCGGATAAGAGGCAAATTTTTTCGTAAGTGAAGCTAAAAGGAGGTTTGTAAAAATAAAGAATTATAGATTTTTACAAAATACTTAATATATCTAGTACATAAAATATGACTGAATAGAACAATGCATAATTAAAGATAAAGTGATATAATATAATTTAATAAACATAAAGTAATATAATATAATTGAATAAAGAATATACATATATAATAATAGAAATATAAATAGAAATGGATCAATCAATCAAGATTCTCCTGATGGCAGTCCTGAATTGATGTAAGGAAATACCGAATACATCAACCTCATTCAGCTCCTCGTTAAGCATACGATAAACACGCTGTAGATAGGAATATTTTACGGAATTGTTTTTGAAAGGATAAAGCGAAAAGAGAGCAACGTGTCTAGAATACCTAACTGGGATCCTGAGACCAACCTTACTCAATAAATCGGAACAATCAAGGAAACCATTTAAGAGCTTAAAAAAGTATGTGGCATCAGTGAGTCGTCGCCTGACAGAAGGATTGTTAAAGGATAGAATTTTTAAAATATCGGGAACAGTAGTATGGGCGTAGGTAGGAAAACGGTAGATTTAATAAACTTTAGTTGGAATTATTCAATACAATTAATAATTATTGATAAATAAAAAGGTAACCAGTTAATTGAGGCAAATTCAAGGTGAGACCTTACAAGGGAAAAATAAAGTAATTTAAGTACATAAGGATCATTAAATAGGTTTTTTTGAGTGGAGTAGGAATCCAAGAGATTTTTATGCTTTATTAGTAATGAAGGAAATATGTTCAAATAAATCGAGTTTATTATTAAGTATTACACCAAGATCCTTAATAGAAGATGATGTATTTCGAATCGAATATAAGAATCAATAGGATGAAAGATAAGTATTAAAAATGTCGCCACAATAAATAAATTAATATATTATACATTTCTACGTGTTTTAAAATACGATATTTCATAAAGTGTCTCTCATAAAACTTTCCACTATAATATACAATTTCCAATATATCATTGAAGAGCCCGTCTCGCTAGATTTTCAATATTCCGTAGACTTTGTAACGCTACGACCGTCCCACGTGACTCGACAGTCTACGTTCAATTTTAAAGTGCCGGCACAGTCGAAAGTAATGCAAAGTCCCACGGGATGATTTCGGATTTCATCCAGTCCAGTCCCGACGTCTGTCCGTCTGTCCCATGACCGTCCATTTGGCCCGAGGTAAACGTTCGTCTTCCGTGCAAACCGCATTTCAATTACCGGACCGGCACCGTGGCCGGAATGGGAGATTTACTCCAACGAATCACCCTACATACATACAAATATACTCAATATGAGTACATGCTGCTGTTGAATTGCCTGAAAATTACAGGAAGACTTCTCTATGTCTGGATGGTTGAAATTTGCAAGGATATTTGTTTGAAATAGATAAAATCTTTGCCATACTTTTGGTATATGTATATGTATAATATCTTTATATATAATAAAGTTTAATTTAAATATTTCAATAAATATGTATTTTTTAAATGAAATAAATTCTTTAAATGTAATGGAAAAATATTAAAGGGGCGACACATTTAATATTTGCCAAGGGCGCCAAAAACATCGCTACGACACTGGCTATATGACAGGGCTGTAGTCAGAGTTAGAACTATGGAGTCGGAAACCTTAATTATAATTTTAAAAAAATCACAAAATAAAAACAAGTTTTTTAAAAACATACCTCTTCTATAATTTGTATATAAAATTATTATTTTGAATAAAAACAATAATTTTATTTTACTACCGCCATCTATGTTTAAAACTAATAAACAAACGATGGATAAACGTCAACGACTTTATCAATGGCGGAGGATCCATTTAATTATATTGATGACCAAAATGAGCAATATGGCAAAGTATGAAAACGATCGGATAAGAGGCAAACTTTTTCCTGAATTGTAATCGTAAGTGAAACGTAAAGGAGGTATGTAAAAATTAATGTCTGTTTGTCTGTCTGTCTCGTATAGACTCCTAAACTTCTCAATCGATTACGATGAAACAATCAGGATTTATTGTATGCATGTCTGGAAAGCTTACTGTAAAAAAATCGCCCAAAAACGGGAACGGAAACGGGTAAAACGGGAATGAGTGTCATTGCAACGCAATAATTTCAAATGTTTTGGCGTCGCAACCTGCGTGTTAAAGTAAAATTAACAAACAATAATTGAATACTTTCAAATGTGTTCGCTTCCAGCATTTTTCCTACAAGTGAGAACGGGAACGAGAACAAGAACGGGAACGGGAACGGGAATTACATGCGTTATTGTGGCATTGCAACGCATGTTGGGTTCAGCTCGTTTGTATATATGTACATATATATATATAAAAACGGACGGGATGTATGTATGTATGTCTAATATGTTTTTATGTGGAGTGCGTGGAGAAGAACGGGGTGTAGCGTAGAGGAGACCTTGTGGAGGACACGAGGGGAAGCGGGGTAGCGGGGAAGTGGGGGGGGGGTGTTGAGTGTCTGAAATGTCCTCCTGATACTAAGCGCCGAGCGAACGTTGCAACGGGTGACGACAGCGTTGGATGCGCGAGAGCGTACACACACACACACATCCACGAAGACATACACGCACATTCATTCATCATTTCGAACGGGGAATTCATACGCGCGCACGCCTATAAATTACCTTACACTAATTGTATTTATATAAAACTAACTTTTTTTTTATTCATGTATTAATTCCTTTCCGAAACCACCGGTTGAAATCAACAGACACAACACTAGTAACAATATATAATAATTGCAAACTCACTTCTCAATGTCAGTGAATTTGTAATTCGATTTACAATGTATGAATTCGAATTACAACGTAAATTCGAATTACAACGTACTGCCGACACTAACAACCTAATTTTAATTAAATAGATAAAACTAACCAAACCATACTTAACTTTAAATAAATAAAACCAAGACAACTTAACTTAACCTAACCTCAAATAAATAAAACCAACCTTAACTTAACCTAACCTGACCAAACCTAATTATAATGTGCAACCAGTCCTACACATACGGGATCAAAAACAACCAAATCGAAACAGACATTGCACCACGAAGAGAATGCGTATAGACAGGAACGGGGTTGTAACATGGGGTGGTTGTAACATGTAACTTGCTATGATTTCAGTGTAACGTCAGTGAAATTAAAATTTCACTGCTGTTATAATTTTGTTAATTTTGCTAACTATGTTGTATTATAGTTGCTAGTTTTATTTTAAAATTTTTAATTGTGAAATAATTCATAAGTAATTTATTTATTTACTTATTTAGATATGTATAATTTTAGCTATTAGCTAATTTACAAAAAAAAAAACACATATCAATAACTTAAATCTAAAATTCTATATTTAACTTATATATACTGTCCCTCACAGAGGTGTCTCTTCGCTCCTCGCAATAATGCATCCATGATCTTAGAAGACCTGATGCACTCAGGGAGGGCGTTATGCATTAGTACACCCCTGTGAAAGACACCCCCAGCTGTCTTTCTTTTTCTTACTCTACCTACAGCTAAATTATTCTTATTTCTAGAGTAATGATTACGATTATCTCTATTTCTTATTCTATAATCTTTAAAATAATCGGGTAATAACTCATGATCTAACTTATAAACAAACAATAATGTGCTTAACTATTACTAATACTCAACCATCCTAATTCATCTAACATATTTCTAATACTTTTTAATCTACCAACATTCAAAATACCTCTCATAGCTTTATTTTGTAATTTTTGTATTTTCCCTATATCTTGGCCACTAAACAAGTTAAGCACAGTGGCACAATACACTACGTGTGGAAAAACAAAAAAACAATTATATTATAGACTGAAACTTTACTTTTTCTACTTAAAACATTTCTTAACCTACATAAAACACCAACTTTTCTAGCCATTTTTACTTTATCTATGTACGTAGTAACAATAGATGAAGTTTTGTGATCATGCGAAAATTCGAACTCGAGATTTTGACTGATTCGAACTCAGAATCGATCACTGATCACGTTTTCATGATCTAGAAAAAATGTGTGTGTGTGTGTGTGTCTGTGTGTGTCTGTGTGGGTGTGTATTTTGGGGATATTTTTAACACCTTTAGTCCTATCGAACTGAAACTTAGTATCGGTTACTGAAATTCTTATCGACACGACGTAAATTTTTTTCAAATTTTTAAGTTGACCGGAAATGGTACCTCGCCTTATAGGTGTCCTCTTTTTTATGTTTTTGAATTCAATTATCTCCCAAACCACTAACTGAATCGGACTGAATTTTTTTTAAATATAATACAAATAATAATTTTTATAACCTCATATTTTTTAAATATTTCTATCTGAACCGGAAGTAGTACTTTTACTCTAGAGAATCGAAGTTTTTTATGTTTTTTTCAGAAACCTTTTGGTTTATTGAACTGAAATTTCATATCTAGAAGTTTAAGTTTAATAATACCAAGTTAATTATAAAATTGAGTTAGCATCCGTCAACCGGAAGTAGCAGTTTACTCTTGTTCGATTTTTCTTCCACTATTTTTTTCGACCCCTTAAACAAGTGTGTTCGTCACAAAAAAATTCAAGTATAATTCTTGTATCAATTTGATGAAAATAAAAAAAAATTATTATATTTTATAAACCGGAAGTGGGATTTTTTTTTCTTAGAAAGGTCGAAAATGTTGTGCCCACTACTCTGTCCACACCCCTGAACGTATTAAGCTGAAAATTTATATTTCTATCCTTTATGTACTAACTTAGAGCTGGTAGGGTTTTGGTCAGAATTCGTAAACCGGAAGTAGTATTTTTTTTTAAAACAATATTTCATTATTTTATTTTGACCTTTTAAATTTTTTTAAGCTTCTTGATATTTATTGTGTATAATAAAAATAGTAAGTTTAAGTAAAAATAAAAAAAATCACTTAATTAATTGAACCGGAAGTGGGATTTTTTCCTCGTAGAAAGGTCAAAAATGTTGTGCCCACTACTCTGTCCACACCCCTGAACGTATTAAGCTGAAAATTTATATTTCTATCTTTTATGTACTAACTTAGATCTGGTAGGGTTTTGGTCAGAATTCGTAAACCGGAAGTAGTATTTTTTTTTAAAACAATATTTCAATATTTTATTTGACCTTTAAAATTATTTTTATTTTCTTGATATTTAATGAGTATGATACTGATAGTGATTTTTAGTAATAAAAAAATTTGAACACAATCAGACAACCGGAAGTAGAACTTTTGTTTTGTGCAAGTTTCCATACATTTGCGCTGAATTTGTATCGCTATCATAGTCATCAGTTCAACATCGAATTTTGTTTTGTAACCTTCTTGTATTCTTCAAATACATAGATAAAGTCATGGGTTGGTCACACCCGAATTTTTTTTATTGAACTCTATGTATTTATGTATATAAAATGAGAAAAACCAGTTGTTATATCATTTGTGATTTACAACCTTTATAATTTATAACGTCTCATTTTCATTTTATACCCACACGTGAACGAAATCGATTTGAATAACCTGTACTCATTCTTCTCGGCAATTCATATGATACATTGTCATATTTGAAACGTGCAATTCACAAAGGAGCACGCCGATCTTTATATATGTAATACATAAAGGGTATTTTGCGCGAATATTTCGAAAAATTATTCACTATGTCACATTGTGATTGTCCATACATATATCTACATACATACAACGTTTACAAAAACTGCACTTCGAATTCTTCTTTGTCTACATAGATAGTGTTTGATATCGCACAATTCATCTCGAATTCCCTTTTCTCTTTAGCACATCGAGATACAGAACACCAGCTTCGAAAATCATCGCTTATTCAGAGGCGATAAAAATTTAAACGGACTCTCTGTGGACCGGCCCATACATATGTATAGGTACATACATATATCTGACAATGTTTATACGTGAAAGTTTGCTCTACGTACATATTGTGTATTCGCATTTCGAATGAGCACATTAGTGGCGATATGCGAAAAGCAAGCAGGCTTTGTTAGGCGATTCTGCATAAACAAATATTATACAAATTTGCACAAGTACGGCGCATGTGCGGAATCCCATTTCGTATGGAAACATAGTTGATTGATCGAGGCGTAATAATTAAAATCGGAATTTGTAATTTTTTAATTAGTTTGTGTGGAATTTCATTAACACTGTCGGAATTTTTATGTGTTAATTTTAATTTAAAAGGCTTCGTTCCTTTTTTTGAGAGTCAATCACTTAGTTCATTTCTAATTCTCCTCTTTAGACCAAATCTTGACATCAATTCAATATTTTATGAATTCGATACTTATCTACATATTTTGCAGGAATATATGAAAATCGAGAATTTACTATATTATATATACATATATATATTATATAAACCTACAAAGATCCAGACTATATCTTGATTTATTGCCAGTTAGCGGTTCTACATAGTTAATTTTGTATATGTACATATATAATACAGTTAAAGTGTATTTTCAATTGCATTATATTCCAACTGGAGTCTTGAGACATTCATATTCGAATACAATTCAATTAGTAAATTATTTACATATCTAAAATTGCAAGTAAACTTTCGACAATGTGCGCCAGTTGTAAAATAACAGTTGAATTTTGACAGTTCAGATTCAATAATGCGTTAATTAATATTTAATAGGAAATACGAATTATGGTACTTAGTATATGATTACCGTAACTCTAAGAATGTGCTCAAAACAAAAATGTGACTTTCCAACTCAATTTACTAGCCGTTACCTTTTCACGGAGACCTAACTTTTCAGTTATAATATATTTCGACCGGTTGGAATATAATTCGTGGCTTAGACGGAATAAATTCCAATTAGTCAAAATATATTACAACTAAAAGATGTAATATATTCAAGTGTTACATATGTATACATAAATAGTAAAATAAATGCACGGTCAAAATCGTATCCAAAAGGGACGAAATTTCGCGTCGAATGGATCTGTGAATCACTCTGTATTATATTTCTATGCTTTTTACAACACTGGAATATGTAGTTGTATACTTTTGAGTATTCGCACTCGGCACGGGATATTGTTACGAGGGGAATATAAGTAATAAAGTTCGGCGTCGTGCAATTTTGCACTAAAGCTGGCTTTGTTTTCGGCATTAAGGGCAGCGATAAAACAAGCCCGACCCGCTTTAAATAAAAGTACAGAATTTCTGGTCCAGAGAGGGAGGAGATGGGAGTAACATTCTCCTCCTTTATAAGGGGGGAAGTGTGGTGTAATAGCGTCGTAAGGCTGACAAGATGGATGTGGCCGCACACCAGAAGAGCCTCTCGCGAACAAAATAAAATATTCCACTAAAATATGGCGTGGCCCGGGCCCGACGAAACGAAGCCGCGAAAAGTTTTCGAAACGTGAATAAATAACAAAAAGCATGAATATGAAATTGAAAGAACGAGGACGACGAAACCTCACCTCCCCCCCCTACCGACCGGTCGCGGTCGGAAAAATCGGAAAATCCGGGAGGGATCTCCTCTCGGCGTGCGATGCTGGAAAAACTGTAACGCGTTATAAGATAGGGAAAGTTTTAACGTCCAAATCTCGATATGGGTCTCGCAGCGCGTAGGTAGGTAACTTCTCGGATTTTGGAGGGAAAAAAGAAAGTTTTACTAGAGTTGTTGACGTTTAAAGTCTCCTTTGGCGATGGAGGAAATTTATATTTAATATACACATAAAAAATATATTCCAGTGGAAAAAGGGAAACCGATACGTTCAACTAGGTTAGCGTCAGGCGTAAGTTGGAATAAGAAATTTTGTGTTTCAAATTGTGGATTAGGTAAGAAGCCGTTTTTGAATAGATCTTGCCGAAGTTGTTACAGTTGGCTTATAGACAAACTTTTCAATATTTACAGAATGGATTTTAGAATATGTTTATATTATACGTACATACATATATACAAGGCATTTTTCTAATGTGTATATTTCCTATTTATGTATAGTTGATAAAGTTGGAAATTTTGCATGTGTTTATTTCTTATATTTTATGTAAAAATCTTCTTTCATGTTGTCAAATTATAATTATAAAACATTCAATGTTTTTTAGTTAAAAATTTAAAAATTTCGAGATTAACATTGGAGACGAAGAAAAAATTAAAACATAGATGAAGAAATCGTTTTATTATTGTAAAAAAATAGTTTCAATTTATATATCATATTACACGTGTCTCTGAATTATTTATTAATTTATTTCAAAAGTCATTAAGACAAAAGATTATCCTTCAATGCCACAATGGTCAAGATAAAAATATACAATGAAAAAAGGCAAGGAGACAAATGGACAATGATTTTTTGTAATACAATATTAGTAGTATGAAATTTATATATTTAAAAAATAAGTATCTTAATATAATATAGAAATCATTAAGGGTTAAGTAAATAAAAACCTCCATAAAATTTACCAATTGTGAAAAATAAAAGACTGGTTATGAAGTGCACAATTTCATTGCGATCAGCTTTTAATTGCTTAGAGTTAATAGGCTTTTTATTTATTTTTCTTCATGTTAATCTAACGCTCGTTAAAAAATTAGAAAAAAAATTTTTACGATAAAAAAATAAATACTTTTACCAAACTTTTGAAATTTTAGATGAGCAAACTTCGAGAAATATATATATATATATATATATATATATATATATATATATATATATATATATATATATATATATATATATATATATATATATATATATATATATATATATATATATATATATATATATATATATATATATATATATATATATATATATAATATACGGAGTATAAGAATTTAATATTCAAGCTCTCTGAATCGTTGCACGGATGAAAACTTAATTTAAAGCAAACACCGACAGTGGCATATTACAACTATTTTCCATTTTTCATAAGTTTAAATTTCATAAAATTTAATTTAAAACGAACACTATTTTTTTAAGAAGCTTCATTAAACGACACAGCTTCAACACACACACAAGCTCTGAACACTGCTGAAAATATAATACATCACAAACCGTTCGAAGCGAGCTTGATTAAGGGGTTGTTTTGCGATTTCGAACAGATCCCCAGTAATCCGTCTAGCGATAGTGTGAAAGTTATTCGCGGGAAAATCCAATGATCTCCACAAGACGACGAGATATCAGATTGTTGCGCGCCAAAACATTCGCAAGACATTTGCATAATTGTGAAATATTGCTCGAGAGCGCGGTAATAAGTTTACGAGTGTGACACACTACTCCTATACTATACATGTTTGTATATAATATTATAATATGGCACATACGCAGATATATAATACGGGTATTGCATAGAATCCGATGGGAAATTCGGTACAGTGTGTTGAGATAACGTTGCGCGTCTGTGTGTGAAAGTCATAAGGCTTCGAAGGCAAACCGAGTCGAGCTTTACTAGGGGGATGAACGCTCGTTTCCCTTTTATTTATATGCCCATTTATGTATTTCTATGTTCTCGTTCGTGTGTAAATTCAAACGCGATGTGTTTGTGTGTGTCTCCATCCTTATCAGCTGTGGAGATATCAAAAATGTTCACGAAGACTGCTTTGTGTACATAGATATGATTTGTGTTTCAGTGTGGTTTTTCCAGGTGTTGATTCTGTAGCCCAATTTTGTTATTTATAGATCATATTTGGGTGATATCATAAATTTTTTTTATTTATTTCAATCTAACATGTAATAACATGCTTTAAATATCTCTCCAAAGCGACGAGTGTAGGTACTAATACACATAAAACACTATAATTCAAGCATTTTATACATTGCGAATCAATTTTAAACAGGTTTTTGAGCTCTTTTTTCCTATTATGCTGTACATTAACATTAGAATAATATAATACTATGATTACTAACAAAATTAAATTAAAATTGTAAACTAGAAAATGAACAGTAGATCAGTAGCTATTAAAATAGATATCAAATGTATTGTGAACATACATAATTTCGTAATAATAAAAAGCTTTTAAAAATCAAAATACATTGCGAATTCATACAAACATCATCCACAGTGACATACATATATGGAGAAATTTGTGCAGAATTTTATTAGATAGAAATTGGAAAACCTCAAGACGCTGAATAACTTGAGATTTGCAAGAGAGATTGGAAAAGAGATGCCAATTTACAGGCTTCGTTTCAATGAAAATCTGAAAAATTGGAAAGCTATGATAGGAAACGATAGACCTGGAGTCACAAACCAATATCTGACCAACGGCTCCTAGTGGAAATTGAAGTGTGACCACTCTGCCCGAAAGCATAGTATACTAACCTACTTAAATGCATTAAATGGCTAGTATTCCATCGTTCAGTATACAAGTGGACTGCATATCTGGTACGTGACTATAACAATAGGTAAACAAACGTGTCGAGGAAGATGCACTGAGCGACCTGCCCTTTATAAGCAGGTACTTAGGCATTCTGGATGAAGTCTGGCAGTGCGTGGATCCCTTTAATCACCCAATAAATGCTGTGAAGCAACTTTGGACTTTTATTTGGATCCTCCACCCACCCCTACGCAACACTATTAATGTATGTACTGTCTAACGTGTTTTTTTTTACAAAAAAATACTTCTACGCATATTTCAAAATCGAAAGAAGCTGCTTGGAAACTTTTTTGCAAGTGAAACGTTATTTTTTTTTTTTTTTTATTTTTTTTTTTTTACATATATACCAGGAAGGCCTTACAGGTAAATCCCAAGTTATCAAAGTTATCAAATCATTTAACAAGGTATACAAAAACTTGAGGTTGAATTTTCCCATGTCGACCTAGAAAGAGTTGGGTTAGTTTTTCCGGGACTTTTCCTCTCTAGCATCCAGCATCCACGCACACACAGGCACATGCGAAACGCGTTGCGGATTATCAGACATATTCGCAAATATATTATGATTAACGCGCGCGCTCACAACGCGGATAATATTTAATAAATGAATATGTATTACGCGGATATCGCTTACCGTGTGTAAACACGCAACTCGGCGTTCATTATGCAAACACACAACACGCACACATCACATCTGAGGATATGCGTATATGTGGTTCTCGTTTTGGATAAGTGGGTACAAAAACACCCCCGAGTACAAATATTTACCAGGAACGAGCTATAGGGTTAGAGCGCTGATTCTTGGTCTATACGAAAATGTATCTATGTATGTGCGTGTATAATTATTATATTAAATTTTCCCATGACTGTGTGTGTGTGTATGTGTGTGTGTGTGAATATGATATTTAACGAGATGAAATTCGAGACGGCGAATAGGACGACTAATGAGCCAACACTCGAAGTATCTTATTCAATTTTTGGATAGAATAATGTCGGTTTTATGCCACGATTCTAGATTTCACTCGTGGCTTATGTTATTACATACAAATATGTATGTTTTTGGAAAATTTATATGATTCAATTAGGCGTATGTTTTATTTACGTTACATTTTCCACAAGCGCCTTCGGTATTTTAAACCAAATATCATTTCACATTAGTCTGGAATCTCGTCGTAGTATTTTGTTATTATGACACATGTTCTTTGTGCTTTGTGGAATTATTTATAATCCACCAATTCTCAGTGAATTCACTCTAAACATTATTTTAGAGTACTTAAACATGTTCTGTTTTCGCCTATTATTGCGAAAACTACCACTATTTTCAATGCTCCGATATGTACAGTCATTAGGCTATTTAGCCATATACATAGCTGATCATACGGAAATTGACATATTTAGTTTAACTTTTGGTCAGTTTATTAGATCAATTCAAAACATTGTTTTTCCTTAATATTATTATATTATGTTTTTCATATGTATGATTAACGGCATATTACTGTTTTCATAACTTTAATCTATTGATATTTTTTTCTTTTATTATTATTATTTATATTATATGGTGAACTGAAATGGCTTTTAACCTATTCAAAATAAAATAAAGTATCAAAAATTACTTCAAAATATTTCACAACAAAATTACAGATTTGCCCAATGTTTGAACGATCATTTACACTGTTTGATTATCATTTTTCATTACATATGAAATTATATTATATATTTAAATATTTGAAAGTGGCAAAGTTCCACTTTTTTTCATGACGAGAAAAATATTCAATATTATGTTTTAGGTAACAATTTTTTACTAAAATACGGCTATTCTGATTTTCTGAGATTTTGGACATATCGAATGAAACGAATTAATAGCAATATATAAATTAAATTAAATATAATTCAGCAATTTATGAACTAAGTCAATAGTTTTTTTGAAATTGAATATTGGATTTCGGTCACTTTCAAATAAAACGGCTCATATAAATATGTGTAGTTTCCACATCATGGATTCTTTCTTCATAAATTAATGTTGAGATCATTTTTGGCGATTTATCATTGATATTTTTTCTATGAACTATGTTTAAAAGAATTAATCCATATAGTGAATATCGTTGGCACATAGATTGTCTTAAAAATATATATTTTTTATATTTATAATATGAGATATATCCAACCCCAACATAATTAAGAATACAAAATAGGAACAGATTCAATACTAAAATTCAAACTGGCATAACACCATACATAAATATCGTCAGAATATGATTAAATAAGCTTACACAAACCTTATTAATTATAAGTCGTAATTTAAACATTGTTTTTACGAATAATAATCATTTCCCGGGACCTTCTATATATATATGTAAAATTTATGTGCGTACTTCAATCTTGGTTGTTGATATTAGAATCTTGTTTTCTTGGAATTCAATTGTATATATTTCGACTAACGTTTTAAATAAATATGAAGTAAGATTTACCATTAAAGTATGAGTGAGTTTTAGATGTAATACATGTAAGTTTATTTTTACAAACCTCCTTTATTTTTTAATATTAAAATAGATCAATTTGCTTGACGTTCATCAATACGAGGAATAATTTTTTTATTGATAATTTTGATTTCAATGTGTGTAAATTTGATACTAAAACCAAGTCTAATTGAGTGCATTTGGCTTATTTAAATGGAAGGAAATTTAATTATATATGTATATATAGTTTAATTATATACATAGATGTCAAAAATATATATAATGAATAAAATATATACATATGCAAGCCAGGATGATAGTACGACTAATTCATTCGGATGTGCCAAAAGTAACAGGTGTTTCGTTCTGCGAGTGTTTCGACCTTGATTGAAAATGCAAATTCGAGCCCAAACAAGAATAGCAATTTTCTTATTTTAGAACTTTGGAAAAATTGGGCTTTTCTTTGCCGCGTCACGCGATGAACAAAAGAAGAAAAAAATTCGAAAAGAAAACAAGTAAACTTGTCCGGTGTTCGTGTCCCAAGATCAATAACCCGAAATGAATGTTTTATTCTGGGTTGCCACTTTGTCCCCGGGGGTCGGTTCAATCTGTCGTGAAAGCCTTATTTTCAATTCGTATCGCTTCGCGCAATTTTCGTCCATGTCCTTTGAGTCGTCCGGTGGAAAATGGATTTAAATGAAAATTATTATCAACAAAATTGGATACGATTCAGGTTTGAATTTTCAGATTAAAATGGTTTTCTAATTAAACGATTACAAGATATATAAATTTTGTTCAAATATTTCATGTTAATAATCTACTTTGATGCTAATTTATCATTTGTATTTTATTAAATCTATATTTTTACTTTATATACGTAGTAACAATAGATGAAGTTTTGTGATCATGCGAAAATTTGAACTCGAGATTTTGATTGATTGAAACTCGCTGATCTTGTTTTCATGATGTATATGTAGAACAAAATGTGTATGTGTGTTTATCTGCGTGGCAGTGTATTTTTAGGATTTTTCGAACACCGTTCTTCTTATCAAACTGAAACTCTAATCGATTTATCGAATCTTCTCATCGAATCGAAAAAATTCTAATCGATACGACGTTATTGTTTTTTAAAATTTTTAACTTGACCGGAAATGGTACCTCCCCTTGAAGGTGTCCTCTTTTTTTAAGTTTTTGAATCCAATTATATCCCAAACCACTTGCCGAATCAGACAGAATTTTTTTTACATGTAATAGAAATTATAAATTTTATATCCTAATATTTTTACTTCAACTGAAAGTAGTCTTTTTACTCTCAAGAATCGAGGTTGTTTTATGTTTTCATTTGAAACCTTTTGGTTTATTGAACTGAAATTTCATATATAGAAGTTTAAGTTTAATAGAAAATTGTGTATACAATTTGGTAAGCATCCGTCAACCGGAAGTGGCAGTTAACTCTTGTCAGATTTTTCTTCCACTTTTTTTTCGACCCCTTAAACATTTGTGCTCTTCACGAAAAAAATCAAGTATAATTATCGTATCAATGTGATGCAAATAAAAACAATCACTAAATTTAATAAACCGGAAGTGTGGTTTTTTCCTCTTAGAAAGGTCTAAAATGTTGTGCCCACTATTCTGTCCGCAGCCCTAAACGTATCAAGCTGAAAATTTATATTTGTATTCTTTATGTACTAAATTTGAGCTGATAAGGTTTGGGTCAGAATTCGTAAACCGGAGTAGTATTTTTTTTTAAACAATATTTCATTATTTTATTTTGACCTTTTAAATTATTTTAATCTTTTTGATATTTATTGTGAATAATACTGATAGTGATTTTAAGTTATAAAAAAAAATTTAACATAATCCGACAACCGCAAGTAGAACTTTTGTCTTGTGCAAGTTTCCATACATTTGCGCTCAATTTGTATCGAAAATGCTGTCTTAGCTGTTAGTATTTCATAATGCTGCCGGGATGTGTGAATGTGTCTGTACGGTTCAATATAGAATTTTGTTTTCTGACTTTCTTATATTCTTCAAATACATAGATAAAGTCATGGGTTGGTCACACCCGAATTTTTTTATCTGTAATTGTCCAAGTGCAATTAGACATATGTATGTACATATCTGTAGACATGATTTTGTTGTGTACGTTGATTTTTACTCTGCTTTGAATTGTTCGTACGGTAGTACTGACTGAAACGGAGCTGTTAAGCCTTTCGAGAATTTATTGCCTCAGTCGTGAGTGACAAAGAAATCTCGGAAAATATTAACTGAGATTCAAATTACTTTATTTCGCGTTTCCTACCGTTCATGTGCTTTTAAGCGTCTTCTTCCACTGCTTTATTGTGTCGTGCTCATCCTCCCCCAGCCTTACGTCCATCTGGCTTTATTACGCCACATTATAAATATGAAGTTCCGCGAAATGGCGATGTCGTTTTGATTCTTTACAGATTTGTCATGTCTGAACGAGGATAAACGCTTTGTTGTTGGCTGGACCTTTGATCAATTCATAGGCTCCAAAGCTTGACGTAAATGTATTTTTGAATCTATCAAAATGTGATTTTGATCAATTCTTTTTTTTCGTTATGCTATGTAACTTTCATATCAAGTCAAACAACAATATACGAATGTCAAAAGTAACATTTTTATATATGTGAGTATTTCAGGATCAATTCCAACTAATACGAACGTTCAAAACCTTGTTTGCCGATGTGATGTTTTCAATTTGACGAATTTAAAATGAATCTGGAATATTTTCAAATTAATTATGTGAATCGGCATTTGGCATTTGAATTTTATTTGTTTAGCATTTAAGTGAAATAACTAAGATGATGTATAAATATATATTTCAATGATATTTATTCTTTTCTGGAAGAGGAAGAGATGAAATTGTTAAAAAATAATAAATCATATTTATGATGGCTATTTAAAAGTATCCATTTTGAATAAATACAATCATATATTTGACGATATATAATTTGAAAATTTCGACAAAAGCCTGACATCTTAATTTTAGTTGACCGAAAATATCTGAGAAGTATTATATTTACACACATATCATTGTAAATTAACTAAAAATTGATGTATACATATGTATATGTGAAAAGCATTAAATTTAAACCAAAATATATAAAGAATATTTTATTTTATTTATTTTTAAGAAAAACAGAAACAAACAACACTACAACGTTTATGTTATTGACACTTAAAAAGTTTCCAAATATTTATTAAAAATAAAAAAAATATTGAATAATGAATGTTGTCAAGAAATCTGGAATTGCAGAAGGAATGGATTTTGTTTTATTTGTGGTTCTAAATTATTTACATATACTTGATAGAACAGATTCCAAACAATAACAGTAAACAGCAAATTCCAGATTACTTCTTACGAATGATTTGAAAAGCAAGGCAAAATTATTTTGTGATTTAAAACCTCTATATGTGTTGTATATTAGTAAATCAATATGAAAACGGAAATATAATTTACTATTCAGTAAAACGCCAAGGTCTCTCACACGATCAACCCTTAGTTATCGTTTAGTATTGATAAGAAAATTAAACAATATAAGGGATTTTAGTCTAAAGAATGTAATATGGAAACTCTTGGTTACATTGAAGAACAAGTTGTTAAGACAAGAGTTACTGAAGGAGTCCAAATGTTTTTGTAATCAATGAGAGGTTTTTTTTTTAAATTATGTCGTCAGTAAATAGCAAAAAGGATAAGTTCAAGAAGCAGGACTAGATATCATTAATGTAAATAATAAATCATTAAATAACTAACTGAGAACCTTGGGGTACACCTGAGGGTAAATTTTTATACGCCGATATATGATCTTTATAAGTTACAGCTTAAGAACGATTGGAAATATAGAAACAAATCCAATTAAAAAGATCAACGTGAATTCCAAGATGTATTTATTACATAAATATACACACATAAACTATAGACTTTGAGTTCCTGACAATATGTTAAATGCTTAAGATGATGATAAATTACTGGTGCAAATTTGTTTGTCAAACATGAATTAACAAAAAAATCATGGATAGAAAAGAATTGTATCTAAATGAAAATAATTAACTTCGTCCTTAAGATTATAATTTATTGCTAAAATAAAAATACCAATGTTGCTGTTGTATAAATATTCAATTTTTGAACATCGTTTATCATGTTTAACAATAGATTCATTTAACTTTGACGGAATATTACAAACTAACTTGCCAAAAGGTTATTATTTTTTCAAATCGTCATCTATTACATGTTCTATTTATAAATATAAGATTTTTTTCGAAAGAGAAAATCTTAGATTTATATCGATTTTAAAGTTGTTACTTTTTCAGATCGCAAAAATCATTGTTAAAATGTATATTTCTACGAAAAAAATGTTCGACCTTATTAGGTAAGAGATTGAAATCAGTCCAGTTGAAATTGTGGTAGAATATATCATACGAAACGAAAAAAATCAAACAAACTAGCGATCAAAATCAACATTTGCATCCAATCGAATCGCAATGCACAACAACGGAAGTGTCGAATAGCGAATCGCGACCGCAGCGTTTCAATTATGCAAAGGCATACACATATGTATGTACGTTTCGCATGCATGCTTCGAGGTGCAAAAATGCAATACCACTGCCACTCAGAGCATCGACAACGATATGAAACTATGGTCGAAATTGTTCGACTGTGTCGAAGGAATTCGCACCCGGAAATAAAAGCTGCAACGAGAGAGCTTTCGATCTGGAGTGCAACCGTTCGGGGTGTAAAACTTCCAGTTGCAGATGCAGTCGCGGATCGCGAATGCAATTTCGAGATAGATGGTTCTTAAATATGTTATGTGGAAAGATGGGGATCGTTTTACAGCGTTTTGTTTGAGTATAGAACATGCTTGCGTATCGGATACTCAAAAATGCAATATCGGATACGAATATGCCGGTGCAGTAGAATCGGTGTAAGTGCAGTTAAGATTGGATGAAAAATCTCAATAAATTTAATGCATGAGGTATTTTTGAAGGTTTACCTTGATTCTGATTGTAAATAACCAAAGTAACATTTAGTATCGTAAACATTTCATTTAAATTTGGGTTTCTTCAACAATTTTAACTTTTCACAGGTCGGACAGTTCAGAACAATGTAAAAATTATAAATAGTTGAATGCAAAAGTTGTTTACCAAGAGCCATTCCGAATCAATTAGACGTGAATAAGCACTAGGCAAACGTGAAATTCGTTTTTAAACTTTTGCTCAAAATGCCGCTCAGTGTCAATTCCATTGTATTCCAAAATGAAGTTTTAAACTCTTGGAATTATTTAGCGGCAATTCTAAAACTGTAAAGGGCAAAATGGGGTAAATTTTCTATTTCGACAAAATACTCCTTCGATTGTTTTTAGCAGTTGAATTATATATGAAACCGTACTCGGGATATTCACTCGAATTGACACGCTTAAAACTTGTAGAATTTTCCTCCAATAAGTAAAAAATAAAGAAAAAATTCACATTCAGGTCAAAATATTGACCAAACAAATAGTTGCAGAATATTTTGACTATGACTTTACTATACATAAAGTATTTTTACTTTGTTTTTTTTGTATGTATTAGAACTTACATACATACATATATGTATGTGTGTACATATATACTTTTATATACGTATTATACTAAACCCGGGACAAAAATTCCCGGAAACTCATGGAATTTTGATGGCTCGTGTCTTGGACTTGGACCATGTGGGATTACAGAAATTCCTAATGTACCACAATGGTCGAAAATAAAACAGAGAAATTATACATGCATATATATTTATATACATATATATATATATATATGTATATATTATTATATAAAAAAAACAATAGCAGCAAGAGTGCAAACAATAATAAAAGTAGTCACAAAAAATATAATAATGGTAAAATATAATGAGAAAACTTTCGAATGTCTTGCATCAACAGTCAGCACTAATATACATATAATATGTACATATGTATTTATGTATGTATGTATGTACATATATACAGGAATCTGTTGCAAATTCAAAACATACCCGTGAGGCCCAAATGGAAGAGAGAAAATCAAAATTCCACTATCACCAACAATTATAAATAGGTTACATATAAGTTAAATATTATTTATTTATAGTTAGTTTTGGACCATTGTGGCATTACAGGAAGAATCGAATGCGCCACAATGGCCTACAATTGATAAAGAAAGCGAGTGTATCCTTTTTATATTGACGATTCCACAATGGAAGAAACTCTTTTAGGTTCTGATGAAGATGCGACAATAATTGTGTGTGTGATGATGAATGAAGAATTAACTATGGACTTATTAAATTTATTTATTTATTTTAATACACAAGTATACAACAGTGTCTTCACAGGTCAACCCAATATGACATATTAAATAATAATTCTGAATTGTAATCGTAAGTGAAACGTATAAGAGGTATGTAAAAATAGCGTTGACATTCAAAAAGACATTTTATATTAATAAAAAAAAAAATTACATCATATGTCCCAGGATACTGGATATCCCGGAAATGATTTCGATATCCTTCCCGTGTCCTGGAAATTGATAAAGTCCAGGAAATCAGAAATCCTTATATTTATATTTGTATTATAGAAATGTATGTGTTCCTTTTTATTGCAATGCAATTTTAAGAATTGTATATGAAAATAGCAAATATGGAATCGTTGAAAAAAAAGGACGAAAAAATAATACAATGCACTCAAATGCTAATTTACGTTAATTAATTACCGTTTTTGTTTGAGTTTTGACATATTTCAATGCGGCCACTATTGATTATGTCGTACAAATATTTATACAAAACAGACAGGAAACGTTTTGATTCGAAAAATCAACATTTAATTAAAACGCTTCATAAGCTCAAATTAACATTTTGTCATACATTTCATAGTCATTTTTTATTGTTGTCGTTTTACATATATTTTGTATAAAACTACTTTTTCTGTTGGCGTATATTTTGAAAAATTACTTAGGATAAAAATCCAAATCTTAAGATTGTTTGTTATTATATTACACAAAATTTTTTCAAGATAAGAAAGTACATACTTTAAATATTTTTAACGGAATGAGCTTCGCATTCTTTGTTGAATACTAATATGATAAGTACAATATTTAATAAATCCATTTTCATACAAAAAAAAACAACCGTATTGTATTGTATGTCATGAACGAATTTATTATAATTTTGCATATGACATTTGATGAAAGAGAGAATATATCACACGCTTTTTCACAGAATCTGTAATAGGAAAAAATCCGTATTCAGAGTGCGCCTTCCGGTATTTTCTTGTGTCACGTACCCTCCCGGGGGGTGAGTTCGCTTCTGAGATGAAAAAAAATATAAAGAGGCTCTAGCTCATACAACAAATATAATTTTTCGTTCGAGGACCATGTATAACGATACGTAGAAAAGCTTTCTCGGTGTCCTGCCGCCTTCATCCTTCAGCCTTTGTTTATCCAATGGGAGATTCCTTTGAGACGAACCACTCTTAGATCAAACGGAATGCGTCCCCACGTTCAAAACAGTACAAAACAGGGAGAATTTGACTTATATGTATATTATAAACATATAAATGTATATGCAGGAATATCATCTTCGTAATAATTAATGCAGCGGATTTTTTAAAACGACATTATTACTTAAAGAGACGTAATTTTCAGGACCGCGTAATTAAGGTGGTATCTTGGCAGCATCCGCAGTCGTCGTTCTTTGAAACGTTTCGCGAAAATTACCATATCAAAAGGCTTTAAAGAAAAACGTCAACTCTGCTGCGGTGTCACCCCTCGGAGAGGGTGCGTTTGTTTGTTGTTCAGTGTTTTTCCTTCGCCTTAACTGGGGTTCCCATATCTTGATAATTAGAGAAGAGGACAACCAAAATATAATTTATAGTATGATATTTGAGTTTAAACTTACGAAATTTCATTTGGATTCAAATACTGGTTTTATAAGGAAACCTGAAAAACCTGGAAATACAAGAATAATAGTACCATTTTTTGGTTGAAAAATTAAGATATGAGTCAGTCATTTATACGTATATATACCATAGATTTATTTATTTATTTTTTTACATATTTGCCACAGTGACATTACAGAGTACTCTAACGCGACACTGTGACCAGACATATAAGCATAATACAAATACTATATATATATATATATATATATATATATATATATATATATATATATATATATATATATATATATATATATATATATATATATATATAAGAATTAGCGAGACATCTATGATATTGTTAATATATATGTTTGTGAAATCATAATCATATTCAAATGGTGGTGACAGTGGTTAGGATAGTTTTTGCCGATTTGATGAAGGAACCGCTTCAACAATGAAATCATATAAATTGACAACCTATGTGATTGAAAACGATCGACTTGGAGTCACAAATATCCAAGTCCGACCAGCAGCATTAAAGATTATACTCCGAATAAATTCTTTTCAATCGCGGTCAGCTCACGGAATTGAACCCGGTGGCCTCTCGGTGCTTAGTATAAACGCAAACACCGAGCCATGCTGCTGGCTAAAGCAAAATGCTAAAGCTGGCTAGCATTTTGTATATATTATGAGACATCTATGAATTGTACATAAATTTTTTTGTAAAATAATCATACTCAAATAGCGGTGAAATAGTAGGTAGGAAGGTTTTTAACGAATTTAATCGGGAACAGTTTCAACAATGAAATCAGAAAAATTGTCAAACTAAGATGAATATATCCAAGTCTGATCAGCAGCATTAAAGATTATACTTAGAATAAATTATTTTCAATCGAGTTCACGGGATCGAACCCGGCATCCTCTCGATGCTTAGTATCAATGAAATCACCAAGGCACGCTGCTGGCTAATATATCTACTGGTGAGACACAAATTCAAAACAAAAATTTTGTACTTGTGCTTTTTATAAACCTCCTTTACGTTTCACTTACGATTATAATTCAGGAAAAAAATTGCCTCTTATTCGATAGTTTTCATATTTTGCCATTTGCTCATTTTGGTCATCAATATATGTAAATGCATCCTCCGCCATTACGATAGAGATAAAATATCGTTTAAGATGCGTTTGAAGTTTATAAATTTTAAATCTGGGTGACATCTATGTAGTTTTTAGTTTTATACATAGATGGCGGTAGGAAAATAAAACTATTGGTATTTTTATTCAAAATAATAATTTATATATCTTAATATTATATACAAAACTAAAAAAGAGGTTTGTTTTTAAAAAACTTTTTTTATGTTTTTTTAACAAGGTTTATATTACATAGTTTCACTTTTTAACTTAATACTATTCAAGTAATACCACAACCTCTTGATATGTACATATATCAAGATCCATGGTGACCCTACCTTAAACCACTTGGAAGATTTTCTTCTTCGAATTACACGTGGGTAAATTTCTTCAATTGATAAACAAATTGTCGTGATATTTCGCGGATTCGTTGAATTTATTGCGTAATTTCGTTTGAAAATGATTTCGCATGCGCGGGCGATAAGGCGTGTCGTAAATCAATTGGAGCCCCATAGAAACTCGTAACTCGTTTAAGTGTTCTGCGAGCACTCGCAAACTATTTCAATACGTATAAATTATTCTGGTAATTGTGAGCTTATCATGAAAAAAAAAACGAAAATTTTTCATTAAAGAAAATTAAAATTTTATGGGAAAACAAGCGAGGCAATTTAAAGTTTCATCCGATTTATTGTTAAAGAATTTGAATAGAATATATGTATGTTGTGGTTTTATCGTGATTAAGCTCGGCTTTAATAAGACTTATCGCGTTTTTGCGAACGTAAATTTTGATTATTTCCATAAATTATACAAATGTGCAAACATTTTACACAAAATCTCCACGCAATTTTCATTGATATTATAGCATATTCCTCAACATTGAAATATTCAAAAATTGATGTTTTAATCGATAATTATTCATTTGAATTTTCTATTAATATGTATGTATGTATATGAATACACGTGTTCGCTTTTGTTTGAATTTCGTTCATGTTTTAAACCTCTGTGGTAATTAGAAACTTTTTAATTGTGAAAAATGAATGTAAAAAACCTATTCCTTCTCATTTTTTTCAATTTTTTAAAATCTTAATACATATTATTACAAAATAACGTGTCTTAAAACCATATAACATACATAAAATAGTCGTTTGTATAATATGTAATGTTTCTCGTATAATTTTCAATTTTTTAAGTTATAATTACGTTTTCAAGTTTAATGGCTTAAATTTCATTTGAAAATTTACATATATTTTATATTTGTCTATCTATCCCTTATCTATTTAATATCTTGGTTTTGGTGCAAGCGCTGGAAAATCACCAGACAGACTGAACGACAGATAAACTGGATGGCAGCTTTAAACGCAATTCTCGTCTTCTCGAATGATAGATTGCACATCAGATGACGAGTAATCTTTCGATGTGCACAGATGCAATTATTAAAATGGTAATTATTAAAATTGAGTTGCATTTTTCTGTCGAGTTTGATAAGGCAAGATTCGATAAATTCCGAATCTTGCCTTATTGAACTCGCCAGAAAGATCCACGGTGCCAGAAAGATCCATGGTCAAGGTGTCACGGGTTCGATTTCCACTAGAGTCTCGTTGTTGGCCAGATCTTGGTTTTTCGAGGTCAATCGTTTCTTATCAGAATTTGCCAATTTTTCTGATTTTCATTGAAACGGTTCCTCTAAAATTGGCTTTTCCTATCCAATTTTCTATTGCAAACCTTGAGTTATTGTTATATCTCAGGTTTAGTCAGATTTCTCTCCATAGATGTCTCTGTGGATGATTATTGAATGTAAAAATTCGTATTGTTACATGAAAAATGTTTATTGTTTATGTGTAATATATAATTTATCGAGTCTTAATCTGTTCAGCACACTCGCCGTTTTGGAGCAATCTGTTAGGCGATTGTGCATGATTAATTGAAAAAAAATGCTCGATTTGAAATTTGACAAGATTTTAACCCAGGCCATTGCCGAATTTGTCAGAGCGTCCAATACTAGTATTCGCATCTATTATTCTCGGGGATTGAATGATTCATGTATAGACACGCGTCTCTGCAACTAACATGTGAGCTTTTTTAACAGTAAGGCGGCTGTCGCTCTTTATTAGAGGGCGCCAGGCGCCTTTTTTCCCTCTAAGACAAAGTGAGGGCGTCGCTCGAGCGCGTCTTAAGGGACGTGTAGTCCTCGGATCACTTAGGGCGTGGGCTTAGGACTCACCCATACCCTGAGAAGAGCCCGGGGCGACGAAATGTTTTATTTAGAAGGCGTAAACAAGATACGAAATGGCGGCTTTATGCGGAGCCGCGCGTCCTGAAAAACAAACAGTCGACACGTCTCGGGGGCGAGGTCTCCGGGGGCGCCTGTACCCCCAGGGAGGGGAAGCGGGGCACCCGGGTAGGGGGCGATGAATAAGGGAAGCGCCTCTCTTCTGGCCTATTTCTGGTTAATGGCGTGATTTATCGCCTTGTATATATCATTTTATTGTGATCCGGCCTCGGAAGGAAATGTTAAGCGACGGCCGCGCAGGATGAATGCAAAGAGGCGCTCGTTCATCCTGGAGACACAAGGTTACATTATGTCCCCTTGTATAGTATATACAGGATGTTTCCTGGCGGTATGCACAGCTTCAAGCTTGGAATGTACCATTTGAGTTTTAGCTTTGTGTCGAATTCAGCTGGATTAATTATTTGGTAGGTTAAAAATAACTAAAATGATCAGTTAAAAATAAAAAAATAAATGTATATATATGAAAATATAGAGTGAAAAAAAGAAATAGTTATAGGTGTTTAAGCAATTAAGGCTAGATGACGGCGAAAACGGATATTCACACCAAGAAAACGCTGAGGTGAGTGCAGTAGGCGAACAATGCCACTGAACATTTTGGACGATTACGTCAGGCACCTTTTCGTAGGAGAATTTTCAAACGCGCCAAAAGAATTACAGACAAATGATTTGAATAAAAAATAATAATTTATTAATATATTCAGTAAAAGAGCTGATTTCCGACTTACTTCAATTCTAACAGTATCGAGTATACATATATACTCTTCTTTAAAATAATGAAGTGGTGAAGACACGTTTTGTACAGTTTTGGTTAGTCAGCGCTTAAGGTGTGCCATAAATCAATGGTGCTACTTATTAAATTAGATGTGCGACAAATCAATGGTGCGTCTTATCCCTAGTATTATTTTTAATTGTTAATATTGATTACACATTATGTTACAATGAAGGAGTCAAACATGATGGTGTCATACTAGTGACGAATTGAATCTTAATATAATGGTAGAGGGTTGTCCTCAGCCCTTGACTCGAGCAAAACAATCGTTGCCGCAAAAATCGCGAATAAGGAATATCTGGCTCTTGAGTTCTCGTTAGTACAATATTTCGCGTGGAATAATCACCGAACAATTTCTAATAGTCTTCATCTCATTTACTCATTGATGAAAATGATATTTAAAGTGAATTATTATTTATTATCAATTCAAAGTCAAGTGAGTTTATCCACGTGCGGTCTATTTTAGCACTGGAGTGACATTATATATGTAAGATTTGAATATCAAAAATCGTTTCAATTAGACACTTATCGATGCATGCATGATATTTCAATGTATTTATTATGTACAGATAATTTGTATTCTAATATTCAAATTGGATTAAGTAATTATTTTTTTAGATTCTTCACAGTAATTATATTTACAATATGCAAATCCACAAATAATCAATATTAAATTAAATATGTATATAAATAATTTTAGTAACAACATATGTAGGTACATATATCTTATCTGAAAAAATGCAAGATAAAAATACTGAATATCATTTATTTACAAATTAATTAGATAATATTAAATTAATGCTACCAGAAATTGAAGCACTTATGTAGGTTAACGATCGTAACACACGATATTATTATATAACAAATATCTTGATTATATCTTATGTACATATGTCAGCTAGATAACAATTTCTTAAATGATAAATCATTTACGTAAAGTATATTTACTATTATGTTCATGTTGTATTTATTAAAAGAATTATTAATAGGTTTGAATAGTATTCATAACATAAAAAAAATACAATATACGTGTTTATTGTAATAGATAATGTAAAAATTTATTGAAATGGAATAAAACCCTATAAAAAGACGAGCAAGGTTCTTAAAAAGATATTGTTATTCATCTCTTAATAAAATTAATGATGCAATACAATAATACATAATACAAAGCTAAATGCATAGTGAAAAACATCTGAGAATATAATGCCATAAAAATCGACACTGAAATGTTTGAGCATATGCTTTGGAAACGAGCCATTTGAGAACACTTATTGCTTATTCAGTTTTATTACAACTATAGCTATATGTTTATATTTAATATGTATATTGAAAGCATATTTTTTATTCATACCATTTATAGCAGTTTCTTGATTCAATTATAAACAATATAATTTTACTATGATAATACTGATCATTTTCTATTTTACAATTTTAATTTAATTTTGTTAGCAATCATAGTATTATAAATATTATTCTAATGTACAGCCTAATAGTACAGACATTACTAACAAACTAACCAGTAGATTCTATTACAAAATCACTAATAACCATACTAACACACTTGTGAAGAGTCTCGATGATCACAAAAAAATGTCTATACCCTTCAGGTATAACACACAGATTACCTAAATACAATCTACTTTAGATCATCTACTTTAGAGATTCTTTAATTAATATTATGTATTAAATGTATTATGAGAATTTATAAGAATTGTAAATAGGTTTTTGCGCTCTTTTTCCTATTATGCTGCACATTAACATTAAAATAATATAATACTATGATTACTAACAAAATAAATTAAAATTGTAAAGTAGAAAATGATCAGTAGCTATTAAAATATCTATATAAGATGTATTGTGACAATAATTTAGTAATAATAAAAAGCATTTAAAAATCAGAATATTCTGTAACCAAAACCAAACTGACACATAATTTTCAATTAAAACACATCAATCGGTATCGAAAAATTAATTACACGTATTCAGGCGTGAAATTGGACGATAGCGGAAATTTACCATGTTTTAATTGTGACGATAATTCGCGCGTTGCGTAAAATCAATTTACATATGTAAATGGGACAGTCAAAACAAAATCTTGAATTAGCACACGAAACATTGTTTACACACATATGTACGTTTCACTGAATATTTCTGAATTTTCTATTTTCAGGTGAGTAAACCCACCAGTATTACTAAGCCCACCTTCAAAAGCCGGATAAAATAGTGAGTAATTTAAAATGGTGTTTATTGATTTTATGGGTGTAGGTTTCGAGATGTGCGGTGGAGAATGATGATGTTGTGGTGATGCGAGCGGTACGTGATTCGCATGAGCGTCGCGGAAAATCTGCGGAAAAGCGCGGAAAATCGCAGAATCACGAGACGGGGTCTCGCTGGCGTCATTATCCATTTTTCAGACGATGCTAGAGTGGATAGAGGAAATGTTATGGCGCCAGGAGTCATCATTGGTCTCGCAGGCGCCATAACCGCTTTACGGTCGATTTTATTCCGCTGGTGAAAAACTTCCAGAGGAGTCTTGAATATTTTTAAAGTACACCATCTTGTGATCATAAAAAGCGCATATTCCTGAAAGCAGACTTTTTTTACCCCAGCATATTGAGGCTGTGTGAATTTCCATGTTTTGTATATTGATTTTCTTGATAGTAGAGTTTTGTATTATGTAAATATTTACTACTTGTTATTTTACCTGGATCTGCTTCATGAATCTCGGAATTCATGAAACATTGAACTTTTTTATAATTAATTATGAAAAAATCAAATTGTATACACGGTAAAGTTACGTATGTAAAGTTATGTATAAAATAAAAGTGTTTGTTTTCATATTTTATTATAATATTGATTCAAATATCAAAACTGTAACTCCTTAGCTATATTTCTTAAATAGTTGCATAACGGTGAATTAAAAGTAGGGGCATTTTAAGTAGGAGCAAATATAAATACTTCTATCGAAACCAATTAACCACAAACTCAAATGTGATTATGCCAAAATAATTTATATGTAACCTAGTTTTGAAAAGAATCTCTGAAACTAAAACTTTTATATTTAAATGATCCTTTGAGCAAAAGTTGAAAACAAATATTTTATGTCATGCAATCACATTATTATCTTATCCATTGTTTGATACGATATTTAAAATAAAACACTTGATTCAAAATAGGTCTTATATATTATGTACTAGTTATTTTACCCAGCTTCGCCCAGTATTTGTAATATAAACAGCTTAAACATGGTGAATATAATAGTATATTTACTTTTTTTTTATTAAATTTATTTGAATCGAAAAAAAATAATACTCATACATATGTACGTACATACAAAGTCTCTTCCGAAATTATATATTAGATATTGTAGGTCAATATTTATCAAAGAGACTGAATCAAACATACAACAACAATTTAATAGAATATTAAATAGTGGTATGGAATCATTTTCACACGTGATATGTTTTATACCTTGACTTAAAACTATTAAACTGATTCGATGTTATATTTAAATGCAACTGTTCCTATTAGTACATATTTAAAATAATTTTCATATTTTTCCATAACAATTAATTATTCATTAAGTATGGTTTATAACTCGCTGAAATCTACTCGAATATTTAGCCACATAAATCAAGTGAACATAATATATTTAACAACATTTTCCATGTTACTTTCTTATAAGATCAACATGGAAATAGCTCACATACATAGAATTAGCTCACATACATATATTAAAGAATAACATTGAATAAAAGCCCATTTAAAATTTTAATTTGCAATTCATAATGTACTTCATTGTTTAAAGATTCCTTAAGGCAAAAAACCAAATCAAATTGTATTTATATGTATACAGGTAGTTTGAAGGTTATAGACATCGTATTAGCGAGGATATTATAATTTTATATATCTGTTTTAAATTAAAATATCAATTTGAATAAAGTGTGGTTTACATCAGTGGATTAATTAGAGTCGGCTAATTTTGCAACTGGATCAAAAACGCCATCGATTTTATTCCCCATTGATTGTTTTTGATTAATTGCCTTTTTATCGTCTGGAAACAAATGCTGTGAACGCACGCAAATTGACAAAAACGAATCGTATGCAAAACTGGCGAAAATTTGCATAAATTACACCACCATTTATTTATACACACATATGTACGTACGCACTGTATTAGCATATTGCGTTTATGCAAATGCACCGGACGAAAAAAATAAACCGCCCCTAAAACGCGTATGATTTTAATCGAATTTATCCATGCAGGGCTGCAATTAGCAGTCGACGTGCAGGGCCATTAATAACGTTAACGGAGACAGACATCGTACCGGAAGTTGCACCGGGGATTGGATTGCATCCCGGTGCAGCAGCATCCTTGCTCAACAAGTTGAATATTTATTTCCACAAGCTTTTCCACTCGCGTCACCCAGCCCCCTCGGGCGGGGCTTTAAGCTCATCAGCCGCAGTGGAAAGCTGACTGTGAAAAGAGATTTTCCGAAAGAAAAGCTTGGCTTTATATTGAATAACTCTAGGCGGTGAGTCGCTACATACATACGCTCAGTGTAAATGCCAAAATGTGAATATGAAAACGTTATTTTAATTCTTTAACTTTCATCGTGAATCGAAACCTAAATCTGTCAGTATATACATAAAAATAGCTATCACTTTTTTTACTTTATCTACATGTACACGTAGTAACAATAGATGGAGTTTTGTGATCATGCGAAAATTCGAACTCGAGATTTTGACTGATTCCAACTCAGAACCGATTACTGATTACTGATCACTGCTCACGGTCACAGAAAAAATGTATTTGTGTTTGTGTATTTTGGGGATTTTATGAACACCGTTAGTCCTATCGAACTGAAACTTAGTATAGGTGACTATTTTTATCGAATTTTTATCGACACGGCGTAATGCTTTTCAAATTTTTTAATTAACCGGAAATGGTACCTCCCATTATAGGTGTCCACCTTTTTTTTTAGTTTTTCGATTTAATTATCTCCCAAATCGCTAACTAAATCGGACTGAATTTTTTTATATGTAATATAAATTACAAAATTTATAACGTTATATTTTTTAAATATTTTTATCTGAACCCGAAATAGTACTCTTACTCCGGAGAATCGAGGTTTTTTATGTTTTTCTCAGAAACCTTTTGGTTTATTGAACTGAAATTTCATATCTAAAAGCTTAAGCATAATACCAAGTTATATATAAAGTTATACATTACAATCACATACCAACGCATAATAAAGTCAACCGGTCCATTAAAAGCATCACAAAAACTCCCACTAACAGTACTAAAAATATAAAATTGGTGCATCCGTGTGAAATCCAAAATATAATACGTAATTTAAAAAATAAAAAGGCACCTGGGCGAGATTCAATACATAACATCATAATCAAACAACTTCCGTTTAAAGCTTAAGTCTCACTATCTAAAATATTCAACGCATGTTTACTCACCGGGTATTTCCCAGAATACTGGAAAACAGCCAACGTAATTCCCATACTTAAGCTCGATAAAAGCTCAAAAAACCCGGCCAATTATCGGCCCATTAGCTTACTTTGCACGCTTTCAAAATTTCTAGAAAAAATAATATACACTCGTTTACTTAATGTCGTAAATAAGAAATTAATAAATGAACAATTTGGATTTCGCACTGGACATTCCACGACCCAACAACTAGCAAGACTAACTGAACACGTGACGAAGAACTTTAATATGAAGAGAAGTACCGGAATGGTATGTCTCGACATAGAAAAGACCTTCGACACGGTTTGGCACGATGGACTCATTCATAAGCTCCTTATTAACAAAATACCAAACTACCTAATTCTCATCATCAAATCGTATCTTACTCGTAGAAAGCTAGTGGTTAGCGTAAATAATGAATTATCGTCTCCAAAAATAATCGCAGCTGGCGTTCCGCAGGGGAGCTTGCTTGGCCCACTCTTGTTCTCCATATATATAAATGACATACCTATTCCAAAAACTGTCACATAGCCCTATATGCAGATGATACCGCTTGCTTCACAAGTAGCAAAAAACCAGACACTATTCTTAAAAATCTTGAATTTGCGATTAAAACAATGACTGAACACTTCACCAAGTGGAAAATTCAAATTAATCAAACCAAAACAGACGCCATATTCTTTAGTGTTAGAAAGCATAAGCCAAGTTCAGATCTGAAAATCCCCTCTGGAGAAAGTCTGAAATGGCAGTCAGTAATAAAATATTTAGGAGTTACGTTCGATAAAAGAATGAGATGGGCACCTCACATTGAGGCAGCGAAATGCAAAGCGATGCGGGGTATATCCTCAATATATCCAATATTTAATCGCCATAGTTCTTTATCAACGCTAAATAAAATAAAATTATATCGCGCGCTCATATTACCATTATTAACCTATGCTTCACCTGTATGGAATAACGCCTCGAATACTAACCTTTCCAAGCTCCAAGTAATACAAAATAAATCCCTAAAAATAATTTATAATACACCCATATATACTAACCTGAAAAACCTGCATGCCATATATAAAATTCCGTTTGTTACAGACATTACTAACAAACTAACCAGTAGATTCTATGACAGAATCACTAATAACCATACTAACACACTTGTGAAGAGTCTCGGTGATTACAACAAAATGTCTATACCCTTCAGGTATAAACACAGATTACCTAAACACAATCTGCTTTAGATCATCGACTTAAGAGAGTCTTTAATTAATACTATGTATTAGATGTATTATGAACATTTATAAGGATTGTAAATAGGTTTTTGAGCTCTTTTTCCTATTATGCTTTAGATTAACATTAGAATAATATAATACTGTAATTACTAAACAAATTAAATTAAATTGTAAAATAGAAAATGATCAGTAGATCAGTAGCTATTAAAATAGATATAAGATGTATTGTGAACATAAATTTCGAAATAATAAAAAGCATTTAAAAATCAAATATATAAATTTTAGTAAGCATCCGTCAACCGAAAGTAGCAGTTTACTCTTGTGCGATTTTCTTCCACTATTTTATTTGACCCCTTAAACATGTGTGCTCTTCACGAAAAAAATCAAGTATAACTCTTTTATTAATGAGCATATTAGTATCATTATGATGAGCTGTGCTAACTAAAAAAGTAAAATGAGAGAATCTACGAACATATTATGTTACTGTTATATTTAAAACTACATATATACATATGTATATATGTGTGAATTTTTACAAACATTCATTTGCCTTGTAAGCATACATATAATATGTATGTTTATTCATTAATTCCTACGAAATTTTATCATTTTTTTTTATAACTACATAGAAATTTTGCTATAAATCAGAGATATGTATTATGAAGCTATCAATTTTAATATCTACCCTTAAGCTTACATAGTTGTAGTTTTATGTCAATTACGTGATTCGTTTTTTATATTAATTAATTTAGCTGATAAATTTAAGGCTCACTATATTTAAAATCGGTGTTTTTTTCGTATATTTCCGTCGAACGGAAGTGTGTTTGGTCGCCTGAGGCTTATCGTTTTCGCCGACAAAGTATTCGTATTATTTTTTATTTGTTTCTGAGCTATTTATTTTTTACATGGTAAAGAATTTGAAATGAAAATTTTTAATATTTATTACAAATATGAGGTAAATCGTGATTTTATAATTAGCATATACATATGAATTAAAAGAATAACAAGTATATTAAGATTTCATTAAATAAATTATGTGTTTCATTTTTGACCAGATTATAAAATTATTAAATAGACCAGATTATTTAATTCTCAATTTTTTTATTTTTTTTTAATGTTTTATTTTATTTGTTTTTTACTTTATCTATGTACGTAGTAACAATAGATGAAGTTTTGTGATCATGCGAAAATTCGAACTCGAGATTTTGACTGATTCGAACTCAGAATCGATCACTGATCACGTTTTCATGATCTAGAAAAAAATGTGTGTGTGTGTGTGTGTGTGTGTCTGTGTGTGTCCTGTGTGGGTGTGTATTTTGGGGATATTTTTAACACCGTTAGTCCTATCGAACTGAAACTTAGTATCGGTTACTGAAATTCTTATCGACACGACGTAAATTTTTTTCAAATTTTTAAGTTGACCGGAAATGGTACCTCGCCTTATAGGTGTCCTCTTTTTTTAAGTTTTTGAATTCAATTATCTCCCAAACCACTAATTGAATCGGACTGAATTTTTTTTTAATATAATACAAATAATAATTTTTATAACCTCATATTTTTTAAATATTTCTATCTGAACCGGAAGCAGTACTTTTACTCTAGAGAATCGAAGTTTTTTATGTTTTTTTCAGAAACCTTTTGGTTTATTGAACTGAAATTTCATATCTAGAAGTTTAAGTTTAATACCAAGTTAATTATAAAATTTAGTTAGCATCCGTCAACCGGAAGTAGCAGTTTACTCTTGTTCGATTTTTCTTCCACTATTTTTTTCGACCCCTTAAACATGTGTGTTCGTCACAAAAAAATTCATGTATAATTCTTGTAGCAATTTGATGAAAATGAAAAAAAATTATTAAATTTTATAAACCGGAAGTGGGATTTTTTTCACTTAGAAAGGTTGAAAATGTTGTGCCCACTACTCTGTCCACACCCCTGAACGTATTAAGCTGAAAATTTATATTTCTATCCTTTATGTACTAACTTAGAGCTGGTAGGGTTTTGGTCAGAATTCGTAAACCGGAAGTAGTATTTTTTTTTAAAACAATATTTCAATATTTTATTTTGACCTTTAAAATCATTTTTATTTTCTTGATATTTAATGAGTATGATACTGATAGTGATTTTTAGTAATAAAAAAAATTTGAACACAATCAGACAACCGGAAGTAGAACTTTTGTTTTGTGCAAGTTTCCATACATTTGCGCTCAACTTGTATCGCTATCATAGTCATCAGTTCAATATCGAATTTTGTTTTGTAACCTTCTTATATTCCTCAAATACATAGATAAAGTCATGGGTTGGTCACACCCGAATTTTTTTTATTATTGTTGTTTTATTTTTTCTTACTTGTTCATATCTTTTATGTATTGTCGCCAGACACTGTGGCCACACAGTGTCATATTGGGGTGACCTGTAAAGACACTGTGGTATACTTGTATATTAAAATAAATATACATAGATGGCAAAATTAAATTGTATACACGGCAAATTATATATGTATAAAATAAAAGTGTTTGTTTTCATATTTTATTATATGTACATATATTGATTAAAATATCAAAACTTTAACTCCTGAGCTGTATTTCTTAAATACATAGCTGCATTACAGTAAATTAAAAGTAGGGACATTTTAAATTACAAATATAAATACTTCTATCAAAACTGATTCCCACAAACTCAAATGTAATTATTCCAAATGATAAATCTATATGTAACTTAGTTTTGAAAATAATCTCTGAAACTAAAACTTTTATATTTAAATGAAATTTTGTGCAAAAGTTGAAAACAAGTATTTTCTGTCATGACAATCTCACTGTTATCTTATCCATTGTTTGATACTATATTTTAAATGTAATACTTGATTAAAAATCGGATTAATTATTACGTACTAGTTTTTTTAATTAAATTAATTTGAATCGAAAAAAAATAATACTCAACCATATCGAACCGTCCATAGAAACTTTGATTTGTTTTTCAATTAGCAACAAACCTTACATACATACATACCAGAAGTATGGCTTAATGGTAGCGTGTATATTTAGCACCAAGTTATCAGTGGGTTCGATCCACCATAATGCTGGTTAGATTTGGGGGTATTTGTGACTCCCAATCGATGGTTTTTTATCAGAGTTTGTCAATTTTATCTGATTTTATCATTGTTGAAACGGTTCCTCAAAATTGGCAAAAAATCATCTTTCCTGTTGTCACAAATGTTCTGTATTTATTGTGTGTATAATTTGTAAAAATTATGTACAAAATCTAAATCCATAGATGTCTCAGTGGATTAATTCTGTGATTAATTAATTAACTGTTATTTCGTGTTCTTCAGTTTCTGGAATGTATGTACAGTGATTTATGTAATAATAAAATGCTGCATTGTTTGTAATAAATTTTCAAGGAAGGCGGATTGGGGTTTTCCTGTCAAACCTTCCTGGGATATATCTACATATATCTATGTAAAATTACAAAGTCTCTTTCAAAATTATATGTAAGATATTGTACGTCAATATTTATTAAAGAGACTGAATCAAACATACAACAAAAATTGAATAGAATATTAAATAGTGGTATTTAATCATTTTCCCACGTGATATGTTTTATACCTTGACTTAAAACTAGTAAATTGATTCATCGATGTTAAAACCACCCATATTCAACTTGTGTGTCTAATGCGAAAAGCGGTATACACGCCATCGACTTTTAACCTTTACTATCCGGCTTTTGCCGATCGAGCTTCATTAATTCGCAGATTAGCGCTTAATCGTCGGTCATTCGTCCCTTGTTAAGTGCAGCTTTTCCACTCGGTCGTCTCTCGTGGATTTTACAGAGAAATTTTCCCCGTGTAAAATTCCATCGAGCCGCCGAGAAAAGCGATTTGACCGACCGTTTGCGCAATTTTTTTCGGACGGTTTTGCTCGAAACTGCACACGCCATTATTCACGTGACTTCTACTTTAATCACGAACCATTGCATGACTGATCGAAAAATTGTCCTAGGGCTTTAAAAGTTTATATTGCAATACATTTTCTATTATTATTTATAAATTCTTATTTTTGAAATAACAAGGATTTCCTTTTTCTTAATTGGAATTACAAAATTTATGTCATTAAAAGTATAAAACTGTTTATAGAAAGGTCTTTTTCATTTTCTTCATCCTCGCCAGCTGCTTGTAGTTGTAAATCCCCAGTTTTAAATAAATGAAATATACTGTATTTATACGAGTACTGTCACTTAAACCAGTTAGTTTAGTTTTGTATTAGAATACATTTGCCTGGAAATTAAACTATTATAATATAAGCTGTTCATACATCTAATAATTAATGCCTGTTCTTATGTAATATATGTATGTGTGTATCCGCAATACAAATACACACATACATATATTTCAATTTCAAATTGTCTTATGGTTACTTTTACTATAAAATTTATTAAATAAAAGCTCTATTTTTATCTTCTATTCCAGCAATTGCGTTATATATATATATAATATCTATAGATAGAATTCAATGTAAAATATTAAATTTTATCTTATATTCAATTTAAAAATTTCATGTACATATTTATAACAGCATAAAAAATTAAATATTAATCTCATATTTATCGCTTTTTCGTCTTTCAAAGAAAAGCCTTAGAAATACAAAAAGATAGGTTAAAATTTTCACATTGAAGCGGCGTATCTCGAATATGAAATTCTGTCACGAATAATCGCACCAAATTGTCGTATTAAATCTTTTCAACTTGTCACTTGTGACAGGATCTTTGTCAAAATGGATTTCGAGCTTTTAATGCTCATATATTTCTATGTATATATGTATGTACGTAAATAGTATTTACATATATAATACGAGAATTGTTGAAGTCTTGTTTCGATAATCACAGTGTTGTTCTACCAGGCTAAAGCTTTGTTATCAAGATAGCGTTCGCTCGGCCTTGATTAAAAAACCGTAATGGACTTTGCTGTCGTCGTTGGGGGGTTAAATTGAAAAAAAAAGGGGTGGCTTTTGCATCCCATGGCTAAACCCTTTAATACCGCACCCATCCTTATAACACTTCCTTTTCTGTGCAGGGGGATTTTGCTCTTTCAGATTAAGACTCTCCCGCTTCATTTGCCATGTTTAGCTTTTTATACGGCCTCTTTTTTATGGAGAATGATTTATGTATTTTTCTTATTTTATACCTAGATTTTCTATTCATTTTAAAACATTTTTTTTCTAAATCAACCGTATATGTATATGTATGTATGTATGTATATATTTGTATATTGTTTCGTACATTCAATCATAGCTACATATATACATACATTTATGAATTGCAAAAATATCAAAATTTCCGATATCGGTATTATCAAAAGAAAAATAAAGTAAAAAGAACGGATAGATATTACCGGTACTTCCGGTATTTTCATTTATTTTAAATTAAATCATTTTCAATAAAAAACATTGCTCCCGATATCCCAAGCACTGCTTGCATGTTTCATTGTATTGATTGAAAAATACGCCAAACCCAAGCATTCAAATACAGGATATTCAGGAACAAAACTGTGAAGTAGGTACGTCCCAAGTATAGAGGATTTTAATGTTTCGTAGAAATTTAGTATCTTTTATTTAGTTTTTAGTTTTTTTTTTTAATTCCGACTTAAGTTTATTAGATATCCAAACATCGCTCACTGAAAATGCAATAGTCAACCATCAGTTGAGAAATAGGGCATAAATAATGAGAAAGACGCATATAGGCTATATTTCAAAGTTCAAAGTAAAAAATTGCCAGTTAAATGTACATAGATAGTATCTCTATTTTAATTTATAAAATATAATTTTGACAAATCTGCACGTGGCGGACATTTGTACTTATCTATATAAAAGTAAATCGTTTAGAATTATTTAATAGAAATAGATAATATGATTTCGCAAAAAAGGGTAAAAATTCGCTTCTATACCTGCTTTCAAACAATATACACACCGTTCGTTTTCGTAGTTTTTAGGCACGGAGATGCGAAAAATGTGCGAATTTGAAAAATTCAATACTATCGGTATTTCTTTTTTAATACCGGTAGTAACAAACGCTTATTTTCGGTGAAATACCGGCACTATCGATATGAAAATCCCTACATATGTACGTAACATGTTAATATTTGTTGAATATTAAACTAAGTTCGTAGTACTGCAAAGTATAACCTTGTAGATCTAAACGAACTATTTATGTATTGCTATATGTATTTATGTGTTTTGGTGAGTCACACGATCATTGACCCCATCTTACTGAAACCCCGTTTGTCATATGATGTGCTAGGCTTCGAATGTCGTATACGATGTATGTAGGCAAATGTATAAACACATTCAACACTCTTTATAGACGCAGAGACACGTGTTATCCAAGAAAAACCCATGCACCGTCGAAGAATTCCGGTGAAATCCTCGACAGTCTTATTTGCGACTTTATGCTCGCCTCGACGTCATAAATTCACTTTCGACGCAACTCGACATATTTATTGGATGAGAGAGTGAGCCAATTTGGGGCCTCTTCCGGCGTGTTTTTCCAAACGCCTTACACCCCCTCTCCAAAACCACCCGCTTTCCACCTCACTCCATTCTCGCCACCCTCTAAATAGAATCACCCCGCTATCGCGCGTTTTGCATGTGGAAATCCAGAGGAAAACTCTCTGGCCGTCCCCTTGCGCCGCCGGGATACCATGTTTTCCATCTTGTTAGTCAGTTTATACACTTTATTACCGAGCTGCCGACGTATCTGTAAAAGTCGGCCAGAGATAAAGTTTAGCAATGAAAGTTCACCAATTTCCCGAGCTTATTGTCGACTTTGTATGTGTGTGTGTGTGTATGTGACTACTTGCGTATTTGAAAGTGAAAGTGCTTTGTCTTCGTTACTGTTGTTTATGAAGAGATAAAGATTTTTTAATATGTGGCTTTATATATATTTTTATCCAAATTTTCAGATTATTTATTTTATTCAAATTGGCACACATAATTATATTATAATGTACCATTACAAATTTCGATAATTGCATATTATCGAGCGATAAAAGCACATCCTAGTGCTCCGTTGCTAATTATACGAGTATACCTTTTATAGATTTGGAGGTTTATATTACATAAAAAGTAAGAAGAGGCTTATAAAAAACAGTGCTGTCGAATCTTTGAGTTTCGAACATTATATAAATAAGGTTAAATTTTAGTAAAATTGCACAAGGATGACTTTACTTAAAATCTGTAATTTGGAAACAGAATAAAATAAAAAATAAAGTAAAAAGAAGCAGTACAGTGAGACAAAAAATATAAATGAAAATATTATATTACATGTACAGTGAGCACCACATGGTGATATAAAGCAAACGATAAATAAAAATTACAAAAACATGTTAAAATTAATAAACAATGAATGACAAAGAAGGTGAAGGTGAATCAACTACAGATTTGCTTCTTCACCTTAGCCCTGAAAGACTGTACTGAAAGAGTCAGTAAAAAGGTTGGGAAAATCCATATTATCGTAAAGACGGCATATTAAATATATTAAAATTTTATACATCTTTTTTGTAAAATATATTAAAAAGAAAACTCATCAAATAATGAAAATACACCCGTCAATATTCCACGAAGCAATTTTCTTTCTTTTTCGACGCTAAAAACCATAATTTTCTATTTTTTTCATCCTAAATTAATCATTACATTCATAATTCGGTCTATTCGCGATACGAAAAAATATTCGAAATGAAACATTCTACATAAACTGAATTTTTCTTTCATTTTTGGGGCTATAAATCATCATCTTCAGTTATTAAGCATTCATTGAGTTAATTACTTTCCATGCTTTGAATACAATTCAATTTTAAATAATTTATTTGAATATTGTTTTGTTTAAATTTGGTGAAAAAAGGATAAACATTAATTTAGTTTTTTATTGGGTCTATAAAACCATTGAATTTGTGAATTTTCCGCAGGCAATTTATTCAAATATAAATTAAGCTTAAAGCATCTTTTGTGCTGATTTTCAATTCAGATTCATTGAAGTACATATTTTGAAATTGAAAAGCAATATTTAATTAAATGCGCCACCTGAAAAACCCATTTAATAGATTGAAATTAAATATAAATATACGAAGATTAATTCGTCAATTAATTAATACTGCAATGAAATATTTAAATGATTTTTATTTATTTATTTAAAGTTTGGACCATTGTAGCATTACAGGAATTCCTAAAGCGGAACAACAATGGTCAAAAATATAACAGAAAAGAAACAAAATAATAACTATAGAAATAATACATGACAAAACCAAAACATATATATACACAAACAACACATTTAACACAATCATAAAAATAATAAGCTTTATAATAGCGGATAATAATAATAATAATTACAAATTATAAAAAACAACAAAGAAGGGAATGTCTTATAAAAGAAAAATAAATATAAACATATGTATATACACAGACAAAAATACATTTATACATAATCATAAAAAAACAATAGCAATTAATAATAGCAGATAACGTAAAAATATAAAATATAACATAGGGAATGTCTGGCACCTACAGCCAGTTCCAATAAATAAGAACCAACTGCAAATAGAAAAAATCCCTGTAAGGCCCAAATGGAAGAAAGTAAATCAAAATTCCACTCATAAATCAAAATCAATCATGAAAGCAATGACGAGCGCAGACTACCAGACAAATAGGTTAGAATAATATCCGACAATTTACGCTCACTAAAGCGGAAAACATCACATTCAGACTCAGCAGCAACGATTTCACTAAGCGGTGGAATAGCTCTTGGAATAGGAGCCATTCGAAAAAGAACTGTACGGTCAGGAGGTACAACCATCAAATGATGATGTCTAACCACGTACATAATTATTATATATCCCAATATATCCGAATATATCCCAACTAGTCTAAATATATTACAACTGGAAGACACAGTTCCACTGTGACATATACATACATAGTTAAAATACGTGCGATATGAATTGATTTATTCAACAAGTTTTATTCTGAACTCTCAAACGAATTGCATAAATCTCCTTTACGCGCGATAATATAAAGGTGTCGTAAAAAATCCCATGTTACTTAAGGCCAACGGTTTATATTCTTTAAAGGAGAATATTCAAAATTAGATCACGCGACGTACACGTCACCGAAGCACCGAAGGGGGAGGGTAAATTGCGATGGGGGATGGGGCACTCGAGGTAATATTTGAAATTGCGTGTAATATCTGGGGTAATGGTCCCCGAAGCCGGGAAGCTGAGTCCCTCCTACCACCCCCCGGCTTAATTTATTGCGATCGGGAGAGCGGCGCAACAAAGCTCTTTACATATTTCCCCGGAAGTCTCCGCCCCTCGACACCTCCCCCCATTCCATCCCCTAGTTTTCCCAGCCGGAAGTCTACAGGATGTAGGGCGATCTGGGGGTGGTTTGGGGAGAGTTGTTAGAAGCGCGATGTGTTTTTTGCGTGTCGGCTGGTGCCACTATGAGGATTTCATTGCGCCGAAGTTCACGGGCTTGGTTTCCTATCCCCTCTTTATTCTGCGGCGACGATGGGGTGGCTCTAGACATCCACCCCTTGTACTTTATTGTGGTAAAAGCGTGGGGAGGGACAACACTCGCGAGTTTGATCGCGATTTGACGCCCCAACCGGTAGCGGCAAATTAACCCCGAACGACGATTTCAATGAAATATGGCCGTTCAGGAATTGAAAATAACATGATTTTATTCCCCGCTGTGATTTAATGTGGTTTTCCTTTTTTTGAAACCGACAGGTTTAGATCAATTGGTAACTTTCTGAAACATTTCTCAATTAGATTTGGGGCTTTGAGAAAGATTTCAAGTGGCATAAGTAAGAACTTTGATTATAAATAAGTGAAGAAAAAATATAAATAAAATATAATGAGCCTATAATGAACATTTTATAAGATATAGCTTGAAAATTATTAATATATAGACGTTTAGACAATTAAAATCTGAAAAAAATAGTGGGGGGCGGAAAGTCAAGCAAACAAGGGGTTACCTTTTCCAAAATTTTTGAATTCTAAAACGTGTTTATTACGTTTTTTTTTTTCACTATCAACTTAGCGGACACATTTGAAATCTCTATTGGTGGTCAAACCTCGAAAAATGGCAAAGTTTCAAAGGGATTGGAAGAGTGTAGGAAGTTTTCTCATACTAATGGACAAAGTGAAGCTTATATAAACCTTTAAATAAAAATTAGAAATAATAATGTTTTGCATATATTGTTCTTTTTCGCTTTCATATATGTAAATGGAATTCCATATTAAAGATGCCAAAATACTGAACAGGTTCAAAATTTTAGTCTAGAGTATGTAAAAGCTATCAGAAGAGTGTAGGAAGTTTGTCAGATAAATTGAAGTGAAGCTAATAAAAGCCTCGTAAAAATTAATTAATTATTATCTTTATATCTGAAATACTTCTTAAATGATTAACCAGTAAAGAGGTGGTGGGTTCAAATTTAAGTAAAAAAAACATTTGATTTTTTTATACCTAAATATGATTTATATTTAGCCGTCATTTATTGGAGTTTGATGATTAAACTCATTTAATAATTGTGATAGTTTCAAAATTGATGGAAAACATTATAATGTGGAGTTATTTTAATTTGTACTAAATATTATCATTACATTATACTATGTGACTTTGAATACAAGTTGGATTGAAAGTCAATGGATTTTGAGTATTAAAGATGGTTTTTAAACAAAGTTCTAAAATCTCCTATTAAATCCAGTAATATAAAAAGTCAACGTAAACTCTTATTTTTATATTATAGATATGTATTTCAGCACAAGAATAAGTTGCTTTCACATATTCGAGGAAACTTTTCAATTTACGAATTACAATATTTTTTAATTAAAGTATTAAAATATTTTCAGCTGAAGACAACATTGGACTTCAAAATGTGAGAACTGTTTATTATGTTTCGAAATACTGACAAAATTTAGAGAATTATAAATTAGAAGGCATAATAGGTTTGAATTACTAAAGATTTAACAAATTAATAAAAGTACAATGTGTTGAATATATAAAAATATTCATTAATAACTCCGAAGCGTACCGAAAGCACTTTTGAATAAAAACGAGCAATTTAATATTGTTTATTCCCCTACATATAATGCAATTATGGCTTTCAATACTTTTCCGAGTAGAGACGTTCACCCTCTCCAATTTGAAAGCTTTCACTCTTTCCTTCGACGAAGCCTTTTTTAATTTGCACCGACGAAAAAAGGGGCGATGGGAGGAAATTAAATGAAATATTATCGTTTCATTGTAAATTTTTATACCAGCCGATTCTCGGAAAGCGTAATTTATTCTTCGTCTTATGAAATTAATTTCTCTGAAAAGTATGAAAACCTCTCATTTTTCCACTAGAATTAATTCACAGAAAACTCACATTGTGTAGCTTCTTTTTTTTACGAGAATTGCATTATTATTCTGTATTTAAATAGGTATTTTCCGATGGGTGACGCGTGTCGTGGGGGATTTTATAGGCAGTAAATTTCTTAAGAAAACCTCGATCGTTTTACTTAACCGTCGTTTAGTTTTCGTGCTTAGCGTTCATAAAAAGGCCAAATAAAAACTGTCATGTTTGGTACACACTGTTATTTTGACATTTAATGGTCCGTTTTATGACGTGGAATCGTTTTCGCTTTCAATGGCTGACGTTGCTCTATTGCTAACACCTTATCTCTAAACGACATTGGCGCATACGAAATTTTCCAAATTTTATGCCACGAAATGTACGTTCCAGATCCTTCTAAAATCGCTCCGGGCTACGTTTTTCATTGTGAAAATGTTTTATAGCTCGATAAAGATCTGAACGCATAATTTGGTATAATATTATCATGTTTTTCGATGAGTAGAATAATTGAATTCATTAGCCAAATTAAACTGATAATTTTGAGTTTGAATGATTAAACACTCATCTCGTATTCAATCAAGTAGTATATGTAAATACTACATATATATATATATATATATATATATATATATATATATATATATATATATATATATATATATATATATATATATATATATATATATATATATATATATATATATATATATATATATATATATATATATATATATATATATATATATATATATATATATAAGGTAAAAAATATTCCCATAAAAACGGAATGTATGTGGCAGACGCAATACCAATAGCTTAAGAAAATATAGCTGTCTCTTTCTGACGCACCGATTCATCTATAAACAATAATATGCAAGCGAATAGTCAAAACATGACTTATCGCTACCGCTTTTAAAGCTATACTTTGGAACGTAGAAATTTATGTATGTATTTTTTACGATGTACCCCTTTTCTAAGTCATACGAAATCTATTAAAATAAATTTCTTGTAGGTCATTCTAGGAATACAAGAAATATAGGGTATATAGCTTTGAAAACTACATAGTTATTACGAAAAACGTAAAAATTGGGGCACTTGCATACCCCCACTTCGGTAAGGCAGGGTTAAGTAAGACATTTTAAAAATTAAATCCGTTGAATTCAGCTTTTCCAAAACATATTTTGTTGTATAAGTATGTATATTATACACATATATACGAGCTTTTCAGACTTGCATATGAATGTAAACTAATGTTCATATAATCTGTAAGCGTCATCAACCCCGCCTCAGACACTGATTAATACACAATTACCTATTTTCGTGGACTAAAACCTGCCTTCGCCACTCTAAGCCTCCCCCACCCACCCTTAAATCGTAGAGGGTTGTAAAATGCAGCATAAATTAGCATTAATTCCCCTTCACGTCAACCCCTAAAGGTAATAAGGTGTTGCGGACGAAAAACCCCGAGCAATACCCACCCGTCGATTTAATATGAAGATTTTATCCGATTCCAATTGGTCGCCCATTTAATTTACATTCAAATGCGAGAGATTTTAAATTCGAACACCCCCTCTCAAATATATGTAGGTATATTCTATGGTGAGTCAATCTCCTATTTTAATTTTATGGTATGAAAAAAAAGCATCTAATATCGTGATACGTCTGGGGAAAAGAGAACGTATGGTGCCTTAATTAAATGGCACTACATATAAATATATATATGTGTATGGTTTCGATTCGAATAAGAGTCGTTTTATTTGCGTGTGTTTGTGTTTGTTGATGGAAAGTGGGAGGCGTTGTGGGGTTGTAAGGGTCATTTTTCACCTTCAGTTTTGAAATTAATTTCTCGACAGGATTTTAATCCCCGGGTCGCATTGGGACAGAGGCAAAGAGGATCAAAACAAATTAAACGGTCGTTTTGTATTTCGGGAGAGACGCTTGCGCGCGCGCGAGGTGAGCGGATTTATTATTCAATACTGAAGTTTGTTGATATTACGCCTCTGGTTCGTTACGCATAATCCCGACATTAAGAAGTGTTTGTTCGTCGTTTTGGGTATTGCTTTTGTTTTTGATCGTTTCATTATAGAATTACTAATTGAAAACTTGACACACAACCTTCGTTTTTAGCGTTTTCGTGTTATATATAATGAAAATGTGTTACAATATGGCGCGAACTTTTTCCATTTGCAAAGTCGACGGTTGAGGATTTAAATGTTTCCAATAAGCTGGATGGAAATCCAGTTCAATTACAAATGAAAACATGATTAACCCTACCTCACCGAAGTGGGGTATGCTAGTGCCCCAATTTTTACGTTTTTCGTAATAACTATTTGGTCTTCAAAGTTATACACCCTATATTGCTTGTATTCCTAGAATGAACAACAAGAAATTTATTTTAATAGATTTTTTATGATTTAGAAAATAAAATACAAATCGTAAAAAAATACATTTCTACGTTCCAAAGTATGATTTAAAGGCGGTAGAGATAAATCATGTTTTTGACTGTTTGCTTGCATATTCTTGTTGATCGATGAATCAATGCGAGAGAAAGAGACAGCTATATTTTCGTAAGCTATTGTTTTCGTCGATTTTGACACGTGGCTATTGAGTCATGCAGTCGCCTGTTGGCCTTACCTATATTCGTTTGCATGTCGATACTTATCGTTATTTTTACAAAAAATACAAAAATAGTCAAAAACATGCTATAGGACTAAAATTTTTTTTATGTTGATATATAAAATGATTAATAAGATATATAATGCACCCATTTGTATTGAGAAAAGCTGTGTTTTGATTAAAAAATACTGGGATCTTACTCGACCCCGGTTAGGGACACTCGTTCGATCTCGACGCTCCGTCCTTAGTGGGGGTTATTTGCACGGGGGGTTGATCTCCAGGGGGTGCATGTGCGGATTCCACCGAGAGGCTAGAGGATTCGATCCCGTGATAATCTTTAATCGGCAAAGTATTTAATAAAAAGAACCCAAATTTTGTCAGACAAAAAAGTGTTTAATAAAAAGTCAGTATCAATGCCAATTTATTTCAGCCAGAAAAATACAGATTCAGAAATACAGATATTAATAAGACATATATCAGATTCTTTATAAATAATCAATAGTTAAAAATCAGTAATCAATAATAATAATTTAAAATATGCAAAACACTAAAATCAATTGTATTTTAATCTCTTTTTCTTTTCCTTTTCTCAAAAATACAAATTCCATCATGGATAATCTAAAAATATTTCAAATATAATAATAATTGAAATTAAATATTGTATATATATTGAAATTCAATATGCTCTACCACACTCAATTTATTCTTATTTTTTACTTTATATTACTATTGATTATTAATTATTTATTACTATTTTTAAACAATTTTTGCGAGGTTACCGGATTTGATCCCGTGATAATCTTTAATACTGCTGGCCAGACTTCACACGAATTCCATTGCTAAATCATTACGCTAAATCGAATTATTACGTCACTTGCGGGGTCGATATTGATGACTTCCACTCTCAGAGTCTCGATTGTGATGATTACCACTCTCGGAGTCTCGATGGTGATGACTAACTTATGTGATCTAACGTGATAAATGATTTTTAATCGTGATGAATGATTTCTATCTTTTGGGTTGGGCAAAGTCCGGCACTCCTGCCTTATCTGACTATCCCTTTACACGAATTTTATTGGACTTTTATTCACGTATATGAATGTAAGAAAGTGAATTTGATTATTGTGGGAACTAAATTGATAAGCTAGGTATGTACATTGTTATGCTATGCATGTATATTATATACATGTATGCAATGGCGGACTGGGACTGAAATCAGTACATGCCAGGAGTCAAAGGGGGCCCACCGAGGGTTAATAAAATTTGTCCCCCCCCCCCATATAACAAAATTTTCAAAAAAGGGAAAAAAATAAATAAAATTTTCAAAAATGGGAATAAAGAAATTTAGGTACAAGAAAAATGGCAAAAGCAAAATAGATCCATAAATTACATTGTATATTTCGTTTTAACCCTTGTCCTAGGTAGATAGAATGCATCATAAAAACTAAAACTAAAACTAAACTGGCTGTAGGTGCAAGACATTCCTTATGCTATATTTTATTTGATATTTTTACTTTATCTGTTATTATTAAATGCTATTTTTTATGTTTATGTATGGATGTATTTATGTTTATGTTTAATTGTTATTTTGTTTTTTTTTTGTGTTATATTTTTTGACCATTGTGGCGCTTAAGGAATTCCTGTTATGCCACAATGGTCTGTTTAGAATAAATAAATAAAAGAATGCGGCATAAAAGCGGCTTTTACTTTTTACCTTATTGAGTTATAAAATATGGAAAAAATAAACTTATATTTGAAAAAGTAATTATCAAAAAATATTATGTAATAAAAAGAGAAAAAAAGTGCCGCAGGCGAAAATTTTTTCCACAAATCTTTACATGGTCAACATTAATCGACCATCAAACTGAGTCACCAAAAAACTATCAATTAACTTAATTTCTACTGACTGTCTTTTCAATTTATCTATGTTCATATGTACGTAATAACATTAGATAAAGTTTTGTTTTGTTTTTTTTCAAAGCACATAGCAGCGATTATTTTATTAGTTACCCAAAAGTAACATACATAAGAAATAAACGTAGCATTCATAGATCCATAGTATCTCATTAATCATTAAATTCATAATATTTTCTAAATTCACACTATTCCTTGATTTAGGCGAGTGCCCCTCTATGGCCCCCCCAAATTACGTCTCTGAAAAAAATGCATAATATTTTCAATTAATGTTAATCGAAAATCGGGATTTTGGGGAGGGGGCCCCTATCCTATATATCTATTTACATGGATGCGTCTAGATTAGGAATAGATTTTATATTCGGAAACTGTTTAAAATTGTGTATTTAAATCTTACTATATCATCGAAGTATAATCAAATGTTATTTTGAAAGTATGAAGTAAATTTAAATCGCTGGTTGATGATGAATCGTCCTATCAAAATTGTTTTAAGCAATTCAATTTATATTATTCACGAAAATTTGTTTATTCCCATTTTTATTTCAGTAAATAGTTGTTACATAGGTATTGGTATATACATAATATTGACGTTGGAAATGGGCCAGGCAAAAGGGCCCACGCAAATGTTGAAACTTACATTTCGAGCCTAATAAAAAAAGTTAACCGATCCTTGGGCTGTTAAAGCAGGTATTAGTTATTTGTGTATATCGCAAGAAATTTGTTTTGTTGAAATACCCAAACTTTAGGTCCCAAAGTTGCAATATCGTTTAAATTTTTACACACGTGAAATAGTTAAAAAGTTATTTAATTTTACTGAGGGCCCATATTTTCTAACAGATAGTGGGGCCCACATGCCATCGGGCATGTTCGCTTGTATGTCCAGTCCGCCACTGCATGTATGTTATATACATGTATACATGTAGAGATAAAGTGAAAATAACGAAATTTCGATATGCAATGCGTTTTCTTTCGGGTTATTCTCAAAAGTCACAGTATTAATGGCATATATGTATGTACATATGTAGTTCTTCGAATCGTGTACCTGATGTATGTACATATGTATATGGATGAAAACATTTTATGATTTTAATATAAAATTGGAGATCGATTCTCGATCTGTGCCGGCACGCTTCGTACGCGGTGTGTAAAAATTCAATGGCGAAAAACTATTGAATGCGAAACCGCCTTGGAAGTAATTGGAGATATCCGTTGAACCGTTTTCCCGGTTAACGTTCGGTTCGTCGAACCGAACCGAACCGGCAATAATCCCGGGGCCCTATAATGCCAATATCGGCGACCGTCATAATGCGGTGTTTGTAAAACGGGGGACAGCGCAAGTAACGAGGGACCCATAACGCCATATGCGACCCCCCCCCCCGATCCCCAATTCTCCCTTAATAAAACCCGGAAAAATAAATTTGAAACAAATTCATTTTGTACCGTTATTCGCAATTAACGCACTCCGATCAAAATTTCGCGGGAGCTCCAATAGAGCCGGCCGCTTTGATTGACGGTTTTATTTCATTTCGATAAAAGGCATTAAGTCATTACCTGTTGCCTTATAAATAACTATTGGTTCTACCCGGCTTCGTTTGGTTAGTGGAAATTTTATTTTTTTATTACATTTTATACAAGGAAGGCCTTGCTTTACCCGAATGAGCGTTCCTGGCCGATTAATACAAACAATACAGCTTTTTTGTTATACAAGTCGCTGAATTACGAGACACTTAGAACTCGCAAACTAACGAGACATCTATGAATTGTACATACATTTTATTTGTACATTAATCATACTCAAATAGTGGTGACATAGTAGGCAGGAAGGTTTTTAGCCAATTTTTAATCGGGAACCGTTTCAACAATGAAATTAGAGAAAATTGGCAAACTCTGATAGGAAACGATCAACCTGGAGTCACATATATCCAGGTCTGACCAGTAGCACTACGGATATACTCAGAAAAAATCAAAAAAGCTCATGGGATCGAACCCGGTGCCTCTTGATGTTATGCAGAAGCTTAACGACCGAGCTATGTTGCTGGAAATGAAATGAAAACCGTTTAAAAAATCTTCATTTTCTTTTTTATTAAATTTGGCAGCGAATGGTGGGACTCGAACCCGTAACTACATATATTCGAAAGCATTATATGCTAACCACCGATACATGCTGCTGGTTTGAGATTTATAATTTATCTATGAATATGTATGTATGTATGTATGTATATCATGTTCATACCGTAAGTTTATTTTAATAGCTACTGATCCAGTATTGGATCAGTAGCTTCAGTATTGCTTATAACTAGAGCCAATATTGATCAGATCCTCTATTATATTTTACACTTTATTTTTTGTAAGTGTCAAAATTCTATTTCATTAAAGCTAGAGCTAAAGGCATAATAACCCCAAAAATTTTTAAAAACTAATGAAATGAAGTATATGTAAGTTCACTTTAGAAACGTCTGTCAGAAAAAATGATACTATTTCTTCTTAAGCTTTTTGTTGCAGTACTTGAGGAAGTACAAAACATAAAAATAAAGGATGTACAAATAAATAAAAATAGCCGGACTTATATAAAATTCATCCCCTGATCTATTTTACTTATCATTTTTTTTGTTGAAATTAAAATGGAATTTGTTACAGATACATATATCATGTTTTGCGGGGATTTCATATATTTTTGGCATAGTTTTGAAGCAATATTGTTAACTAGCTATAATTTAACGGTTATTTTGCTACAAATGTATGTAGAGTTATTTTTACTCTATTAAACGATATTACCTTAGATAATTGCAGATTAACAGTGATTATGAAATTCTCATGTGTAACGACAACCATAAAACGTACGCAGATTGTTTTTGGGTAATCTGTATTTACATATCTATAGGATATAGACATCTTTTTGTAATCACTGAGACTCTTCACACGTGTGTTAGTATTTTTTGATTTTTAAATGCTTTTTATTATTACGAAATTATGTTCACATACGAAATCATATCTATTTTAATAGCTACTGATCTACTGATCATTTTCTATTTTACAATTTAATTTAATTTGGTTATTAATCACAGTATTATATTTTTCTAATGTTAATCTAAAGCATAATAGGAAAAAGAGCTCAAAAACCTATTTACAATCCTTATAAATGTTCATAATAAATCTAATACATAATATTAATTAAAGACTCTCTAAAGTCGATGACCTAAAGCAGATTGTGTTTAGGTAATCTGTGTTTATACCTGAAGGGTATAGATATTTTGTTGTAATCACCGAGACTCTTCACAAGTGTGTTAGTATGGTTATTAGTGATTCTGTCATAGAATCTACTGGTTAGTTTGTTAGTAATGTCTGTAACAAACGGAATATTATATATGGCATGCAGTTTTTTCAGGTTAGTATATATGGGTGTATTATAAATTATTTTTAGGGATTTATTTTGTATTACTTGGAGCTTGGAAAGGTTAGTATTCGAGGCGTTATTCCATACAGGTGAAGCATAGGTTAATAATGGTAATATGAGCGCGCGATATAATTTTATTTTATTTAGCGTTGATAAAGAACTATGGCGATTAAATATTGGATATATTGAGGATATACCCCGCATCGCCTTGCATTTCGCTGCCTCAATGTGAGGTGCCCATCTCATTTTTTTATCAAACGTTACTCCTAAATATTTTATTACTGACTGCCATTTCAGACTTTCTCCAGAGGGGATTTTCAGATCTGAACTTGGCTTATGCTTTCTAACACTAAAGAATATGGCGTCTGTTTTGGTTTGATTAATTTGAATTTTCCACTTAGTGAAGTGTTCAGTCATTGCTTTAATTGCAAGTTCAAGATTTTTAAGAATAGTGTCTGGTTTTTTGCTACTTGTGAAGCAAGCTGTATCATCTGCATATAGGGCTATGTGGCTGTTTTTTGGAATAGGTATGTCATTTATATATATGGAGAACAAGAGTGGGCCAAGCAAGCTCCCCTGCGGAACGCCAGCTGCGATTATTTTTGGAGACGATAATTCATTATTTACGCTAACCACTAGCTTTCTACGAGTTAAGTACGATTTGATGATGAGAATTAGGTAGTTTGGTATTTTGTTAATAAGGAGCTTATGAATGAGTCCATCGTGCCAAACCGTGTCGAAAGCCTTTTCTATGTCGAGACATACCATTCCGGTACTTCTCTTCATATTAAAGTTCTTCGTCACGTGTTCAGTTAGTCTTGTTAGTTGTTGAGTCGTGGAATGTCCAGTGCGAAATCCAAATTGTTCATTTATTAATTTCTTATTTACGACTTTAAGTAAACGAGTGTAGATTATTTTTTCCAGAATTTTTGAAAGCGTGCATAGTAAGCTAATGGGTTGATAATTGGCCGGGTTTTTTGAGCTTTTATCGGGCTTAAGTATGGGAATTACGTTGGCTGTTTTCCAGTATTCTTGGAAATACCCGGTGAGTAAACATGCGTTGAATATTTTAGATAGTGAGACTAAAGCTTTAAATGGAAGTTGTTTGATTATGATGTTATCTATTGAATCTCGCCCAGGTGCCTTTTTATTTTTTAAATTACGTATTATATTTTATATTTTTAGTAATGTTAGTGGGAGTTTTTGTGATGATTTTAATCGACCGGTTGACTTTATTATGCGTTGGTATGTGATTGTAATGTTGTGTGAGTGTGTGATGTTTTTGGAAGGATTTTGATAATAGTTTGATATTGATATTTGATATTCCTGCATCATCTAATGGAGGAATCGAGTTTTTTGTCCTGTGAATCGCTTTAGCTAATTTCCATAGAGAACCATCAACTGAGCTCAATTTTTCTAATTTTTTAGACCAAGCTTCATTTTTGATTTCTTTGATTCTAATTTTAATTTGATATGTGAGCTTATTAATTAATGTTTTCAATGCTGGATTTTTTGATGTTTATTTTTACTTTTAATTAGATTTGCAACAAAGTCAGTTATCTCTAGTTTGTGTTCAATGTATTGTGTCTTAGGTATGTGAAGGTGTTTGGATCGAGCTATTGATTCCTAGTCAGGTGTATTATGGAGCTGTCGATTTCTGTTTTGTTTGTGAGTGTGGTAGAAGTTAGAATAGTTTGGTCGTTTATATACGACTTGAACTCTCGCCAGTTAGCTCTCCCGTAATCCCAACCATGCTTGATGATTTCCTCGGGTTTCCCGTCGATTGAGAAGATTATCGGGAGATGATCAGACGACAGGGTTTGAAGGGCATTTGGTGTCGATATTTTTGGGCAGTTCTTGACGAGGACAAGATCTAGTGTGGATGGTTGTGAGTTATTTGTAGGATAGTGTGTGTATGTATCCGGATGAAGTAAGATTGTATCTGTTAGTTGAATGTATTTAAAAAGAGTTGTGCCTTGTGTGTTAGTATGGTTATTAGTAATTATATCAGAAAATCTACTATATGCCAGTTTCAATTTGTTCGTTGCGTAGTTAAATTTATATTTGCTTTTTTATATAGGATGTTTGGAATGTTGAACAAAGAAAATGGTCGCAAAAGTGTATTGGAGCTTGCACATAACAAATTCCTGCACATTCAGCGAATTCAATTCGAAGTTTCCTCACAAAGAAATTCATCATTGTGATGCTTCATTTATCAAACTGATCGATTTTTTCCGTTCCTTTTCGGTTTGGCAATTCCACTGAAAAAATTTCAGCAGGGAGCGTTAGTGTTATTTCGCTTTAAAAGCGTATAATTTTCGTGAAACCGTTCGTGGAAAATGTTTACATTGTAAAATGCAAAATTAATACCAATTTTCACATCGAACTGCGTGGAAAAAAATCCAGAAAAAGGAAAACGATCGACTTGACTCGGCGTAAAATCTAGAAGGCGTAAAAAAATAAACTTGCCGGAAAATATTCGAAGAAAAACATTCGGCGAAATTAAAATTTTACAAAGAGCGAAAGGGATTTTTTCTCGAGGGAAAACTTTGGCAATTTATGCGTGAGGCCTCTCTCTCTGGCTGTGGGTCGTTTGATTTATGCGCCCTCAAGAATTGCATATACTTATCGAAAATTGGCCTTCGAAAAACCCAGATTTAGATTGTTTCACCCCTCTCCTTCCCTCCTTTTTTACCCCCAAATTTTCATTCCCTTCGTCCTGTCGACCAAAAACTACGGTCGCGTGTGCTTGCCCCTTCTCTAAAAACAAACCATTTTTTTCGAATATTTCGTACCGAAATCAGAGGGCTTCTATTTTTTTTACGTCGGACGGAAAACAGAATTTCCTTATTTTGAACGGGAACGTAAACTTCAGTTCGAAGAGTTGTGAAAGTGTTGATTAAAAAGCTAGTGATTCCACAAACTTGTTTATTCCGTTCGGAAATTGAATAGAATACATATTATTGACCCACACTCCCATTTTCAACGCGTCTTATTATAAGGCTTTGTGCGTAGTGGAATTTATATTATACTTCGGTTTGGAAGCGAGGCTGGCTCACTGTTGGAATTCAATCGAAACATGTGTGAAATATTAAAACGCAATTTTCCAATCAAGCGTAAGTAACTCGTGCGTTCGTACGGTTGACGTTGAAATTTAAAAGCGACGCGTGCCCGCGCGTGGAAAATTATCGATTTTCCCTGGGAAAAATCCCACCCCAATTGTGTTCGCATTTCTAATCATATTAGGCAGCCATTTGGGGCCGCTTTCCATCAAATTTTCAACGGTAGCAAATTTTCGACGCACTGTTTCAGCGGGATTTTCCCGGGGCCCCGTAGTAAACACTTGATTGGTGTCGCTAAAGTACCATCCGCCCCTTCTCTTGATTCCACTCCCTCAGGATTTTGAAAGAGGTAGTTGAACGATGTTGTTTGATTAAATCCTTTTTTTAGATTTGAGACCTAATATAAATATTTAGAAAAAAATCTATATACATATGTATATAATATAATATTATGTAATAAATTCGGAATTTTTATATTATATATACACATGTATGTATTATAAAATATTTATTATTTTCAAGTGTTCTTTGGAAGTGGTGAGGAACCTGCGTGTGAACGTTTTTATTATGACTCGCAAACGATTTACAATAGACCCCTCCAGCCTGAATATTTACGACTCTGGTAGATCTTATCTATCCACCCCTTAAAGTTAGATTTCCCCTGCTTAATACACCTTGCACTAAATGTTAGCTTTCACCCATTAATTTATTATTTGAATAATAATAAAAATGAAAATTTTAAATAATTTAAACTCAATTACAAAACCGACCGTTATTCAGTCGACCAAGCCGGGCCCGCTTAGGTCTCAAAATAATTTTTTAATTGCTTTACATGACACGGTTTTATTTTAAAAATAAACGTCAAATTACGAACGTAAATAATCTGTTTGAATGTCGGTGTGAAAATTCTTGATAGAATAAGCATATATTTAGCGTATTTTAAGGCTTTTGCATAGAGGAAAGGGCCGTGCGGTTCGATTGCGACGATTAGCCAACGCGAATGTTTGCGCCCGGTCTTCGCGACCGGTTTTACCGGATTATACCGACGTGTTTTTCTTTCGTCCCTACACCAGAGTCCTTCCCTCCCTTCGTTCGGTTACATAAATCAACTTCGCCTATTTACAAAGTTACATTCGCTTTGGAATCGCTCGCCGATTAGCCCCCGGGCCGGAGGCTGCGGTCGCCGAGGGTTGCGAATCCCCAGAGGGGTTGGAATTCTGGATACTAATCGATTCCAATAATACTTGGAAATGCAATCACCTAGTAGTAAATCGGCGAGTTATTCCCCACTTCATGTTAACTAGATAATTTTAGATTTACCGCTCTAGTTGGTAACGCTCTCTCAATCCCACTACTCACACTCTCGCCGCGAGATAGAACGCGTCGAACCGGTGATTTAGGTAAATTTTCCAAACGAATCAAGCACTAAATCCACCTTTAATCGTGTGGATGTGTGATCCACTTATCCATGGCTTGGTATGAGATCATCCGACATCTGAAGATAATGCGCCCATGTGAGTACGAGAGCCAGCCAATAATTATCTGCCTCTAATTTACATGGCTATAACTAAAATTCAATTCGTTAAAATGCAGGTGAATAGTTTTATACTAAAATACATAGACAAACGTGCTATTTTGACATTTCGTTTTTATAAGATCATTACTTAAACCATTTACAATTCAAAAAATGAAAATGCAACAGGTAGTTTTATTCTGTAACAGGTTTTCTTACGTTTTCATTTATTTCCCATTCTTAATTTTTTCGTTTATTGCTGGAATCAATATTTAATCATAATATATTATATGTTGACAGATTTATTTTATTTTCTATGAAATAAGATGAATATAAAAAGTCAAAGTAATGAATGGATTATTTTTTAGAATTTGTATTTAAAATAATTAATCTTATACAAGACATTGAAATGCTAATGCATAGATTCGTTTTGATAAAATTACATATATGATAGATGTTTTTCTGTAACCCATGCTAGATAAAACTATTGATGATTCGATTTAATATTGCTGGTTTTGATTAAATTATAAATTATAATTTTATCAGTAGTCTCTAGTATTATAAAATATTAATTTCAATTTCAATCTTTTTATTATTATTAAATTATGTTCACAATACATCTTATACTTATTTTAATGGATAATGACCTACTGATCATTTTCTATTTTACAATTTTAATTTAATTTTGTTAGTAATCATAGTATTACATTATTCTAATGTTAACATACAGCTTAATAGGAAAAAGTGCTCAAAAACCTATTTACAATTCTTATAAATGCTCATAATGTAATTCATAATATTATTTAAAGACACTCTTAAGTTGAAGATCTACAGCAGATTGTGTTTAGGTAATCTGTGTTAATTTTCAATCATGGATATTCACTTTTGGTTTGCTTGGAAAATATTTACCTAATGATGAGCTGCATATTGTACATATGAATATTGTAAGCTGTATATTATTCATACGTAGTTACGATTTATCTGTAAATATATGCAATTTACCGGTACCAAAGTGCCGGCTGTGCAAAAAAATGCAAAAATTCAACGAAATTTTCAACAATGCTATTGAATGCTTCAGCTGAGTAAGTATAGCAAGTAGGTTTCTGAAAACTGCCCTGTAAATTACACATCCATTTTACCTTTTGAATAATATATAGAATTAGGGGATTGTGTGTAATATGCATGTCGTAACATCATTAAAACATCCATTCATAAATCAAATTGGTACGTATGAATAATTGTCGAAGGTGATGAAATATCATTTCAGAATGGAGAGAATTGTGGAATCGTCAGGAAAATTATACGCAATATGCTACGTAGGAAAGTTATATAAATATATTTATTACTTCGTCAAATTACTTTCCCTAATTCTTACCTAATTAATCTACTTATAGTTTTTCTAAGGTAAAAGTCGAATATCTATTTTGTACTTCTTTCATTAATTTGAGTACGATTCTATCTACCCTTTTTATTTCCTCTAATTATCTTCATGAACCCACACCCGATTGGAATAATAAAAAAATCGGATATGACGAACCCACGACATTATGTATTTGAGGAATATAAGAAAGTTACAAAACAAAATTCAATAATAAAACACACATACACGTTCATACATACTGGCTATGAGAGCACTTTCGATACAAATTGAGCGCAAATGTAGGGAGATTTACAAAAGACAAAAAAGTTCAAAATAAAATAATGAAATATTGTTTTAAAAAAAATGACTGCTTCAGGTTAACGAATTCTGACCAATCTTATCAACTTTAAGTTAGTACATAAACATTAGAAATATAAATTTCAGCTTGATACGTTCAGGGGTGTGGATGAAATCGTGTGGTCACAACATTTTTGACTTTTCTAAGAGGAAAATATCCCACTTCTGGTTTATTAAATTTAGTGATTTTTTTTTATTTCATCACATTGATACAAGGACTAAACTTGAATTTTCTTGTGAAGAGCACACATGTTTAAAGGGCCGAAAAAAATAGTAGAAGAAAAATCGAACAAGAGTAAACTACCACTTCCGGTTGACGGGTGCTCACCAAATTTTATGTATTACTTGATATTTAGGTTAAATGTCTATATATGTAATTTCAATTCAATAAACCAAAAGGTTTCTAAGAAAAAACTCGATTCTCCAGAGTAAAAGTACTACTTGAGTAAGTAAGCCTGAGGTAAAAACATTTTAAAAATATCATAAATAGTATAAAATTCATAAGTCTATTACATGTAAAAATGTTTCAGTCAGATTCGGTTAGTGGTTTGAGAGATAATTGAATTCAAAAACTTAATAAAAAGTGGACGCCTACTTATAGATGTCTCCTCTTAGGGAGGTACAATTTCTGGTCTACTTAAAAATTAAAAAAAAATTAACATCGTAAGTAGAAGTTTCAGGCTTACATACTGTGTTTAATAAATCCTCAAAATACACAGATACAAAGACACACACACACATTTTTTATAGATCGTGAAAACGTGATCAACAATCGATTCTGAGTTCAAAATCTCGATTTAAAATTTTCGCATGATCACAAAACTTCAACTATTGTTACTACGTACATAGATATTACATTCTTGATAGAGCGCAACGTATTCTAGCTCATAGCTAGTAATGAAGTAAAAATCATAAAATGTATGATTACTTTAGGGCTCAAACCCGTGACACTCTACTGAGCCAAGCGACAAAACTTATACGAGTTTGGAAGTCATATAAGAACATGAACCTCAATTGCATTGCATGTTTCAGGTTGTATTTGAGACGACTAAAGTTATGAAAATCTATATACAGCTTGCTTCAGCTTAAATTTTGACCTTCACACGTTTTTCCGGGGTTTGATTAACGACGACATCAGCAGTCGCATAATCGCGTCGGCTAACCCGTTGCCGATTCATCAGTCAGCGATTCAACCCTTTCGCGCACCAGGCGCGTTTTCGCGACGCAAACGAATGCCTCTCATAATGGCATCAATTAATTTCTCGGCTGATTAACAAACAGCAACTACCCCGTACCATCGAGCCTCCCTCGGAACGATCGTCTCTCCGGCAATATTTCACTAGCGCGTACGCGCGGTGATTTATTCGGAAAACCCAACACCCACCACTCACCCCCAACCCCGTTTTCCTCCCATCTCATTTTAGCTCACCTTATCTAGCTGTAATTATTTCGCCATTTCGCTTTCGGGGGTGGTTAAAAAAGCGTCTCTCAAATCGACCGCGCTACCGCGACAATAACTCCAAACGAGTTCTTCATTCCATCTCCTCCCCCCTCGAGAGATGGGAAATAGAGCCTGCCCTCCTATCTCTTTCTCTTACCGTCTCATTCGTAAAAGTGAAATGGGAGGTTGTATTTACAAATTCAAGCGATAAATTATATCGCGCAGGTGTAATAGTGAAGTTCATTCTGGGCCGTTATCGTGTTGCATGATCGAGACTCGTGTTGTTTCATACCGTATGAATGCATATTTTAAATTTATACAAGAGAAACCGCATCTGATTATCATATCTTTTATATATTTTCCCTATTTATAATAAAAAGATTTTTTTTTCGAAATGGCAGATATGTCTACATACTATCAAATGAGTTTAACTATTCAAATGAAATGATTAACATTCAGATTTATTTTATGTTGTATAAAACTCTTGGTTATATCCGGGTGATTACAACACCTGGTCTCACCTATATATATTATACATGAAAATATATGATAGTTAAGCTCTTTAGAATCCTCGAAACTCATATTATCCAATTTTAGCGCGACAGTTGAGGTCTAATCGAACACATCTGACCACGATGTCATGTCGTGGCCATTGTATCTATTGGACAAATTACGTAAAGATCTATTCAAATGCAACTTTTAATTATTATACGCATATAACTACCATTGAGAGTTTTCACTCGAAGTATATAATAACTTAATACTAAAGATATTTTAATACTAAAACTAAATTTTGGGCCAAAAGTGTAAACATGTAAAGAAACTCCAGAATCATTTTATGTTATGTATTCCAGCAGTATGGCTCGGTGTTTGCGTTTATGTTTAGCACTAAGAGGCTACCAGATTCAAACCCTTGCTAATATTAAATGCTGCTGGTCAGATTTGGATATTTGTGACTCCAAGTCAATCGTTTCTTATCAGAGTTTGCCAATTTATCTGATTTTAGTGTTGAAACGATTCCTCCATCATATTTTCAAAAATCATCTTACCCGCTGTGTCACAAATATCTGAATTTTATTTATGTACAATGTGAAAAAAATTATGTACAAGTCTAAATCCATATATGTCTCTATGAACGAACTAATTAATTCATTTTGTGTTATTTAATTTCTCGAAATACAGCGATTTATGTAATAAAAATGCTGCAATGTTTGTAATAAATTATCTAGGAAGGCTCATTAGAGTTTACCTGTTAGGCCTTCCAAGTTTATATCTATTTAAAAATAAAATAAAATATATAATAAATTATATCCATTTTTTATACTAAGAAGCCCAACATATAAAATCTTAATTGAAGTTTAAGAAAATAAAAATTGGGATGTGAGCAAACCTCGACTTAATCTATGTATTTGAGGAATATTAAAAGGATAAAAAACAAAATTCGATAATTAAACATACATATATACACGTGTAAACGTGTATATATGTATGTATGTCTGGTTTAAAAATTTAATGATATTTTTTTTATTTTCATCATATTTATACAAGGCTATACTATATATAATATAGAATTTTCTTGTGATAATTAAATTCAATAACTTAAAAAAAGAGGAAACCTATAAGGGGAGGTACCATTTCCATATATTGTAGTATTTTTAAGCTTCCTATTTAGTACATAGTCGTTATAATGAATACACGCAATTTCTATGTATGTTTAAAATTCGGGCTTAAATTGTTGGATTGCATTTTAAATGAATTATTTTGAAACTATGGAGGCTTTAATTAATTTCGCATAGCTTAATAATATTATAAATTCAATGAAATGTGGCGGCCATGTGTGAATAAGCCTTTTTGTTAAATTTGAATTACCAGAACTTTTCAGGTCACATTTACATAGTTATGGAATTCGTGATTGCGATTTTTATTTATAAAGAGCGTGATATAAAAATTTGTATAGAAAGAAGTTAAAAACCTCTAAGCACGTATTGAAAAGAATACTTGACATGATTTGACAAATTTTATGGTTTTTGTGTCATAATAATTCTCAATATACAAAATGTGTGTGTGTGTTTATATTAGTTTTTGTATTATTTAAAGTTTTTTTTCGAATTTCTTTGAATGAAACTTATTCTTTAAAAGCTTGAAATTATTCTACGTTTTGAAAAGAAAAACTTAAGTATGATACTTTTGCTAAAAGAAAATTTCTCATTGAAAAACTAAAAACGAAAAATTTTTCCACCAGAGTTAAAAACACATATATATTAAATTACATATATCAAATTACATATATTAAATATCATTACAAAGTTGGATAATTCTTACTTTAGAAGTCCAACTTGTTTAACTTTTATACATGTATTTAATTACTTATAATAACTTTTCAAATGGAAGCCTTTAAATACACGTATCAAACGTTACGTTGAGTTTAGTTTAAAAAAATGGCGTATTATTTTTTTATTTTATTATTACTACTTTTTTATATTCTTATAAATGTACATATATATATGTACATATATGTATACAGATATATAATGATTGGTGACATACGTAGGAAGGGCATTTAGCCAATTTTACCGGGAACCGTTTCAATAATAAAAACAGAGAAAATTGGCAAACTGATAGGAAACGATTGACCTGGATCATACATATCCAGGTATGACCAGCAGCACTACAAATATACTCAGAAAAATTATTTTCAATCGAGGTCAGCTCATGGGATCAAACCCGGTGCCTCTCGACACTAAGCAGAATCTTAACGACCGATCTATGCTGCTGACTAAAACCTATTAGTGAAGTAGATATAACCTATTAGTGAAGTAAAAATATGTATGAGAGATAATGAGAGCCTATAATGCAAATTTTATAAGATAAAGTTTGAAAATGATATATAGTTATAGGCATTTAAGCAATTAGAATTTGACAAATCAAATTTGGAATATTATTCTCGTGTTATCCTAATATAGACTGTAGACGGGTTTTGGAAGGAGGCTGTACATTTTGAAATATTAAATCGAACCCGAAATTCAAAACCCTGACATTGGACCTCTCGAAACCGAATCCCATAAACGTATTAGTACATTTCGGAATAGAATCATCCGTGCCGAATAATACATGAGAATATATTACACACGTACGTGGCCCGTTTTCGCGTCGCCCGCACGCAAAGGGTTAATCATCCAATGGAGTGAGTTGAAGAAGCCGCTTATGCGCGTCTAACATGTGGCTTTGATCGATGGCAAGACCCGAAAATCGGGATAATCCAATCAACCGTCGCTAATTGAACAGGACTGGAAGCGTTCCGAAATTCACGCAACCCACACAGTAGCAGCTCAACGGTTGCCTGGAGCGACTTTGCTATCGATTCGGTAGTAAATTTCGCCAACTTGGAACGATTCGAGCCAATCTTTCGCCGTGCAATGTCGTTTTTAAACTGGGAAAACTTCGGAAAAGTTTCCTCGCTGCAGCTTCAATTGCTTCTCTGTTTAGTGGCCGTTTGTTTCATCACATACAAAGACGCCGCGACTAAACCCAATACGAGAAGCTACACTGTATTTAAAGATTCTTTTTGCTACCAATGAAGGTTTTAAGTTGTGCAATTATACATTTAAAAGGTTTCGTGTCAGTGTAACAGTCGTATAAACATAAACAATCAACATAGTGAAAGCTTCCTTGCTTTTTTATACATATTTCTATGTATACTCTTTATCTGTAGCGCATACTTTTTTGCACATTCACCTATATACATATATAATATATAAAATTTAATGTTTGTCTGTCTGTCTGTCTTGAATGGGTTCTTAAACCACTGAGCCGATTACGATGGAACTTTCAGGATTTGTTGTATGCATATCCGGGTAGATTACTGTGAAAAAAAACCTCTTAATAATAGTATTCGTAATTCGTATTATCGACGTTAAAATATGAAGCGCCATTGTGTATTCAAGGAAATTTTTTTGTTGGCAACCACGATAACTAGTTGGGTTTTGCCGGCACGGCTTTGAAAAGACGTTGTTTGATCTCCAACCATCACTTGAAACGCGATATACAAGTCCGCCAACTCCAACCAAATGGGAACGGGAACAGGAACGAGAACTGGAACGGGAATGATAACGGGGATGGGAACGGGAATTGCAGGCATTATTGTGGCATTGCAATGCATGCCGGGTTCAGCTAGTCATATTATAAAAATCTCATTTTTAGACAAAAATAAATAAAAAATGTGACAAAACAAATGTTTGGTATATGGATACTTTTCGAACTTAAAGTTGAGATAATTCGAAGGCAACTACAATATCACATTTTTATTTCAATATACAGAATTGTAAATAGGTTTTTGATCTCTTTTTCCTATTTCCTATTATGCTGGACAAACGGGAACGAGAACGGGAATTGCATTAGTTATTGTGGCATTGCAATGCACAATAACTAATAGCCGGGTTCACAATAATTAATAGCCGGGTTCAGCTAGTATATTAAAAATCATAATTTCAGTATGACAATTCTTTATCATAAAGCAGTACGTAAAAGTTAATCTCCCGATTTTCTTATATAATATTAAGTACCAAAATTTAAAATAGGTAGTATCATATATCCGACCACAGTTATCAAAATTAGAATGGTTTGTATTCTGATTTTAATAATGTGTTCTGTTTATTTCAATTTGATAATAAAAAAATGTACGATAGTATGAAAAGCGAATGATAACCTTCATCTTCACACTTCCACTTTGCGAGAGGATGAGATGTGCGAAATAGGAATAGTACGTGTGTTGCTGTGACACAATTGCCGCGGTCGACCAAATGACAAATGTTCGCTTTATTCCCATTCACCCATTGTTTCATGTTTTTCCCCCTCGGAAAATCGTTTTCCAATCGAGTGTTTTCCCGCCGCTCGGTGTAGTTTATCGCGCGCGGAGATTTCTCCTCTTTACAATTCAAAAAAATGGATTTTTCATTCTGTCTCCCGGTCCATTTGCACTTGTGTACTCCCCCATATAAAGACAAATCGTATGCTTCGATTTATTTTATTACATATTGGATTAGATCAACTGCAAACTCCGTTGAAAGCGCATGATAAAATTTAATCGAAATCGTCCACTGCACTCTGAATAGATTTTCGAAAATTGGCCAAGTGATAAGTGAGTTTATTTAAATCATTGAATAGCCATGTGAATTTATTTGATTTGATTTTTATAAATACAACTAAGCTTTTTAGAATGCTTTCTATAAAAAATATGGGAACATTTTGGTTTTTACTTAATAGTTTCCATCTCAGAATTTGATGCAAAACTAAATCTACACATAGGTTAACAGTACTTTTATGATATTATTTAATAAATTATAATCATTATATAATACCATGACTTTTTTGCATAGTAACAGCACTTATTTCATTAAGAGAGAAATAATGATTTATCAGAATGGTAATTATACATTGCAATGGTGACTCAAGTACATACATACATATTTACAATCGATTTACATTGTTGCGTCCAAATTATGTAAAAATGTATGGGTTTTTTATTTATTTATTTAAATATTAGCCACAGTGACATTACAGAAAACTCTAACGCGTTGCTGTGACCAGATATATAAGCATAATACAAATACTGTATATAAGAAAATTAGACATCTATGTTATAGATAGTAAATTTTTGAAATCAAATTCAAATAGTGGTGACATAGTGGGCACGATGGTTTTTGCCAATTTAATGAAAGAACCGCTTCAACAATGAAATCAGAAAAATTGGGAAACTTTAATAGGAAACGATCGAATTGGAGTCACAAATATTCAAGTCCGACCAGCAGCATTAAAGATTATACTCCGAATAAATTATTTTCAATCGCGGTCGGCTCACGGGATTGAACCCGGCGGCCTCTCGGTGCTCTTCTTATACTCTTCTTTAAAACCATGAAGGGTTGAAGACACGTGTCGTATAATTTTGGTTAGTCAGTAAATTGGTGTGCCACTAATTAATGGTATTACTTATTAATGTACGTGTGTCGCAAATAAATGGTGCTACTCATTAATTAAGGTTTGTCACAAATCAATGGCGCATCTTATCCCTACTGGTTAGTCTTTGATAAGCGAGGTATGTACATAACACTGGGTTGGGCAAAGTCCAGCACTCCCGTCATTGATAAGCGAGGTACATAATAATACGTAAAAATATAAAATATATAAGTTATTTATACATATATTGAATTGAATTTACAAATGAAAATAAAAAACGCAAATTTTTAATAGGAAATAAAAAAACGATGATTTGCATATGAAGCAAATGTACTTTAACTTTATTTTTTAAGTCAATTATTCACGGTCACATAATATAACGTATAATGAATTGCCAAGTGTTTAAATTTGCACAAATAAATTTAAATTCAAATTTAAAATATACACATTTTGTAAAAGAGAAAAAAGTAAATAAGCAAATAAAAAAAAACGTTTCAATGTATGCATTCGTGGGAAGGACGAGGAAAAAAGGTAGGTAAAGAGAAATGGCGACGATATACAGGGTGTCTCTTTGTTTATTCAATATGCGTTCGGGGAGATAAATTTAAGGTACCTTTTGTTTTCGCCGTTCCACCACCGGTCATTGTCTTCCAGTTGAAAAATAGACCAGACGTATTCAATATAAAGGGAAATGTGATATCGGTCACCGCGAAAACGGGTATAAAAGTTTCGACTCGAATTATATATACAGTATATATATATGAAAATTTTAAATGCGAGTCGATTTTAAATTTTAATTTTCCTTTGAATGATTTTTCTCGAGAGTTTTGCGGTCGGAATTTGGTCCGTGGTACGTGGAGCTTTTCCGATCGAAAACTAAAAAACGCTTTTATTTCGCCGGGATAAAAACCCGCATTAAAGCTCGCTAAAAGCCAGTGCGGTGCCGGACAAATTAACACGAGGTATTTCGTATTCCAAAGTGAGGGGCTTAAGCTGAGGTCAAAAGCCCACGGACCCGCACCGTTTTACTTGCGGTCGAATGCGGAATTAGAATCTTGAAATTAAGCATTTATAAGGTTAAAGTGCGACAGTGTAGTGGCTATTCTCGGAAAAAATTCCGGTGAATTCTTTTAATATTCTAGATACAGAATTTTTTCTATTAATACTTGTAATTAAACTCGTTCACGCTATTTATTATAATATAAAATATTGTTGCGTAGGGGTGGGTGGAAAATGCAAATAAAAGGCCAAAGTCGCTACACAGCATTTATTGGGTGATTGAGGAGATCGCACTGCCAGTGCTCTATCCAGAATGTCTTGATATGGCCTAAGTACCTGCTATTAAAAGGAAGGTAGCTCACTGCATCTTCCTCGACGCGTTTGTTTACCTATTGTTATAGTTCCGTACTAGATATGCAGTCCCAAGCTTTCACGCTGTCAGTTCTGAGAACTCTATCGGGAAGTGGCTGGGTGCCGTTACCGACCACTAAGTCTATTCGGGGGTCTCCATTTTTAGCCGACAGCACTTAAGCCGGGAAATAATCCTCGAAAACTAATTATAACGGTGGCTACAATATTATAAATATTTAGATTTAAACACATTAATTTCATTTTTGGAAATTTCAATGTGATATATGTACATGCAAAATGTACATATTTTATATTTCCTTTGATCCGTGTTTTTCCTACAAGTCCTTGTAAGCTAGGGAAACTACTTTATTATGAATCTCATCAGGTATAGGTTAGTTAATCTACTATATTTTGAATCTCATATGGTTGCATAATTAAAAGTTGCCTTACTTAACTGTATTTTTGGTGTAATTCAACATTCTTTATGCCAGAAAGAAAAAAAAGGAACTTTCAGATAAAGCAAAAAATATAAATTAACAATGAAATAATAATATAGAAGCACATGGCCCCATCTGGGTATTAACAAAAATAAAACTTTCCGAGAGCTTAATATAGATTATAAAAACAAAAAAAAATGCAAACATACAATTTATAAGTATTAAAATATTGTGTAACTTATGAACACATGTTTAAATTGAATTTTATAAAAACATACGACATAAAGCGTACTGGATAAAATGTTGTATTCAAAATCATTTCTGTTTTCATATTTTACAAATGAAGGACATTTTAATATACTACCAATTTTTTTAACAATACAGCGTTAGTTAGTAGTTTTAAATTAAATTACAAATTGCCATCAATTCCTTTTTTAACCTATTGAAATTTCAATATCAGGGCCTGCAAATTTATTTGCGCCCCCTCCCCCCACTCTCCCCAACTTTCTAGTTTTTATCAATATTTTCGTACAAAAATAGCACTAAATAAAATTACACGGTAAAATAAATACGAAGTAAAATAAAATGATACAAAAAAAAAACTTTCAAATCCTGGGAAACACTTCAAAACCTGAGAAACACAAGACAAAAACGCATCAAGAGTATTCAGAAGACATGTCTAAAATGATTTGATTGATACTTATTATTATCTAAACGTGTCATTGCATTGATCATAAACTATTGAACGTTCACTTTATTATGTTTATTTTTGCATACGTGGTAATGACCGAGTAATTATTTTATAAATCTTATCTTATCTAGATAAGATAAGATTGATAAGATAAGATAAGATAAGAAAAGATAGATAAGATATCTTATCAAACTAGATTTGCTAATTAAACTAGATAATCTTATCAAAATAGATTTGCCCTTGAAATTGAATCGAGATTGTGTACAAAAATCGATAGTCAAAACAATTACACCCGCTTACTGCTGTCTGCAATTTTTTATGATAAAATACTTATCTAAATATGTATATACATACATACTTACATTTATATACAACTTTTACACAGAGGTTCCCAACAGTTTCTAATAGAGAGGAAGGCAAATACAATTACATCTTAGCACCACTGTATTGATGCTTTTTTGGTTGATTTTTCAGTCAGATGACAAAATATTGCGGTTTGGACTTTTTGAGAGTTTGAATTGCTGTAACTGTACTTTTAGAGAACTGGAAAGCAAACAATCAGAATCGGCTTTATAATCCTTGTGGTGACGGGTGCCCTCTGAATTCGGCCACCCGCGTGCATTGCACTTTTTGCACAACTGTTTTTATCTACCTTTGCGCTATAAAGACACTATATATCACACTATATTAGTCTATGTTTCAAACATCATAAAAAGTATTATATAAAGCGACTGCTTCAACGTTTAATAAATAAATGTCATATCATCATATATATTTTTTATTTTATTATACATCAATTAATCAAGCACACTCGTCTAACACATTGCTCCAAAGCGACGAGTGTTCTAAATATATAATATCGCTATTCCGTCTGTATGTCTGTCTGTGTGAGATAACGCTCGCCGTACTATAATATTTGTTTTGATTCGACATACATATGTACGTCACAGCTAAATCACTGCCAAAACGTACATACATATATAAGAATACAAAAACAAAAGGAAAAAACTTCTATGTATACTGATCGCTACTATGGATTCCAAATATTCGAATATATTCGAATATCGAATATCAAATAGTAGCTTTAAATTATTTATTTGTAGTTTTAAGAAGTTCAAGATATTGTTTAAATTTTAAGAGAATCATTATCCGGAACAATATGTGCTGCAGATTGAAAATAAAAAATAAGTTCGTACAAAAAGTATTCGAATATTTGGATTTGGGATCCCTAATCGCTGCTTTTTTTTTTACCGCCATCTATTGACAATTCATTTTATTAATTAATTGATTCATTCATTTTTTTATTGATGTTTTTTTATTGTTTACATACATGTAGTTGGGTAGGTAGTTTTTAACTTGTTTACTTATAAACCAATTAAATATAAATATAAAATTATATATATTTGAAAAAAATTTGACCGCGTGCGCATCCAACACAGAACCGACACATTTCTTTTTTTTTATTTATTTAATAACTCAGTAAGCCAACTATTTACTTTTTTTTAATTATTAACTGAGTATGCGATGATATGTCATCGGGTATAACATTAGTTTATGAATAATCTCAAACATGGTACTGACAACCTTCAAATTGCTATTGAGTAATATTTGCTGGAATTATTTGAAAGCTTGAGAATAAAACGCAAAACAAGACACGACAAGAGTGAAATATAAAACTTACATGACGATGACACCATAAATACGATTGTCGCCATTTCACGTCGGCAACGACGAGCACGAGTACGTGGCGTAAGTTACCCCACTACTTAATGTATAAAGCGTACGTTACGCTGGGGGCACGCATTAGTCGCAAGTCTCACATCCGAAAGAAGAAGAAGAAGAAGAAGTAGAGAAGAAAAAAGTCGTTCCGGTCCTGGAAGCCGTCACGGGTCAAATGTGACTTTTAAGGGTGGGTCCGCGGGGGTCGCTGTGGGTCCCATAAAAAACTGAATGGGAAAACGGGAACGGGGCGGAGGACCCTCGCCTGTAACTTTTCACGGTTTCGGCAATAATTCACCGCTAGACGGCGATATTTCACAATTTCCACGCGCGCGTACACTTTTTTTCCCTTCTCTCAATGTATCAAATGGTCCACTGATATAATCCATCGCCGGCCCTGTACATGTACCAGAGCGTGTGTGTGTGCGTTCCAGTGGCGTGCGTGGTCTCGCCCTCTCCTTCCCACACACTCTTTTGCAACAATACAGAAATTTCGCACATATTTCAATGTCGCCGTATAAATTATGAAGGATCATTTTTGTCCATTTGCCTCCAAACTATTCCCACGAATGCGTATATAAATTTCGCCAGTTTGTGTTTAAAAGACGTTTATTCCATGAGGTCAGGGTCACTGCCATAAATATATTTTGTGTGAATCTCACTAGGACTTCGAATGTATTTTACATATGAATATACTTGGCTAAGTGAAGTTATTTAGGCGATTTAAAAATCTACTATTTAAATTAATGAAATTAACTGCAAAAGTTCTTTAAGTTTAGAGGGCTGGACACCTGTACAAACGTATTACGATGCTAATTTGGTGCATTGGTTTATTATTTTCTTTTATTTCTTTATAAATTTCTAAACATGAAATATGTTTGTAATTTTAAATTTAATTTGTAAAATCGTGGTTTGACAATAACCTACTCACACTTAATGCAAAAAAAAATCAACATATATATTATTCGTATTACAAAAAATACCTGGAGAAAAAGTTAATGTTATAATCCATGATGAAAAATGTGACAATGTAAACTGTAAACTACATCATCCTGTTTGTACTGTAACTTCAACTCTTCTTCTGAAATTAAATATCTCGGTGATCAAAACCTGAAGTGGATGAGCCATATTACAGAGCTAGTAAAGAGAATAAGGAAATGTATATATATATATATATATATATATATATATATATATATATATATATATATATATATATATATATATATATATATATATTTGTTAGGTTAAGAAATATTTTAAATGTGAAAATAAAAAAATGTGTATTATGCCCTTGTCTACTCTCAGCTTATCTACGGAATTATAGGTTGGGGAGGATCTTATAAAAGCAATCTGAATTCAGTAAAAGTTTCGCAAAAAAATATTATATAAGTAATACTTAAAAAAAACTATAATTTATCGACAAAATCGCTTTTTAAACTGTTTCCACTACCAAATATCGATGATATATTTAAGCAAGCTTCCATTATAAAAATGTGTAAAGAAAAAAATTGCAACGAATATCAAGAATTTTATAAACTGATGGGAAATGGAAACCAATTTATCACACCAAATTTTAAAACAACACAAATGCAAAACCATTATATTTTCCAAGACATAAATAACTACAATAACCTCCCTTCTGAATTGCACTGTATTGCAAACCAATCAGAACAAATAAATAAAATTAAACATTTTTTTGAAAAAAAACTTACACTAAAAAATATATATATTTTAGTGTAATTTTTTATACAAAAAAAAATATTCTAACATAGAATCTAATCAAGAATCGTAGCTCCCTTATCAGGCACAAGAGCTCCTCTTTTCTGATAAGGTATACATGACCAACGATGAAATTAAATACTATATCCTGGAAAATTTTATGTACTAATGTAACACATTTCTTTATATTACAAATAAAAATAAATAAATAAATAAAATTACACTGTTCGACACCAAAAATGATTCAGAGACGAGATATGACTTTTCTTATAGATCTATGCTCAGTGAACACGAATCTGGTAATAAAAAATGTTGATTTGGCTCGAGATTAGAAGATATGCGTGTTTTTTAAATCGCGCGATTTTTCTATATCTTGGTGTTGTTCGGTCGATGTCTCAAATCTATCAATTTTCTGTTCAAAATTAATATTGAAATCTATAGTCGTGTATTTAAAATTTCATTTGTAGTACTTTTCAGCTTTTAAATCGCACTAAGTAGTCGTCCAGTTGAAATCAAAAGTCAAAAGTACGTATTTTTACTTGAGATTTTTTCCCACTATTAATACTATTTTATATTGAGTATTTTCTATTGGAACACGTTTATTGAGATAGTGTTCTGGTCACACTATTTTTTGTTTTCGTTTAAAAGGGTTAATTAGAAGTATGCTGAATTTTAAATCGGGAAATTACGAGCTAAAAGCTCGTACTAGTATTTACTCGTATTTATGTACACAAATCTGAATTGAATTAATAGGGATTTTAATTATATATTAAATTGTCTTTATATGAGAATTAATTAAAATTACACAGAAAAATCATATGTCGACTATTCTTGTGGATTAATACCAAAAATTCTATTGATAAATGGCTTACCTCGATAAAATAAACGAATCCACACGGCTTACCTACGCTTAAAATACTCCGGACAGTAGAAATTTTCAACTTATTTATTTTTTTAGTCCAGTGTCCGCTGATCATGGAAAATATTCTAGTAAAAATAAATACGAGTATACACTCAGTGTTGCCAGGTTGCCTTGCCTCTCCACTCACGTCATATCTTGTGAGAGAAAATTTATGTAGTATGGACTGCTTGAAATTATCGTCAAAAAAAAGGACATTATGGGTATAATATAAAAAAAATATAGAGAACAAAAGAATTGTGTTAAAAAAGAGAACATGTTCTCTTAAAAAGAGATCTCTTGGCAACCCTACATATCTCTTACATACAAAATCCGGATTAAAAGATTAAAAGCAGCCGTTGGGTGACGCCTGGTGCATCCAGACTGGGTACAATAGAATACGAGCCAATGTAATTTAATATATCCGTTCCAATTGGTAGCGTGTAATGAGGAAAAAAGCTCGGTGCGAAACGTGCAGAGGTTACAGCGAACCCCTTCTGAATTTTCAATAACTTTTTCTTAACTTTCTTTATCAACACCCGCTGCCGCCGATTCAAGGGAGAAATAAGGGAAAGGGACGAATTGGAGGACGAAGGGGACACCCTGTCTTTTAACACTTCGACGACGACGACGTGATGTTTTATTCAGGGAATTATTATTTAAAATATATTATGCGCGCTCGAGTATCGACGTGCCGATTTCAAACTTTGCTCGAAAGGGGAATGGTTTGATTTTAATTTTTTTTTCACCTTTTTTGCGACTCGAAAGTTTCGCGAGCGAGTGAGAAACTTTTGAATTCGTTCGTATTGAATAATATATGGCGAAAATTGGGAACTTTTCCGATAACTGTATCGCATTTTATTAAACTTCTTACATCACAAAGGTGGGAGAAATATCGCACGACATTATTCGATGTAATTTTGAAAATTTATTTATTGGATCAAACTAAAACAAACTCAAAGATATATCATTTTTTTATTACTATTAAGCAAATAAAATTGTTTAGTAAAATTGTCGATTTAAATATAACTGATTGATTACATTAAACTTCTACATGCAAAATCAGCAGCATAAACTAGTGGTTAGCATATATGCTTTCGAATATAGTGGTCACTGTTCGAACGAGTTCGAGTCCAACTGGTTACTGCTTTGATCGCCAGACCTTAGTTTTCGAGGTTTTTTTTAGACCTTGGTTTTTGTAAGCCTTAGTTTTTGCATTTTGAGTTTTTGAGAATCAAGAAATTATAAGATTTATAAAAAAAAATGTAATAACACGTCTCTATGATGATTTGTTAAAATTATTCTAAAAATTGTATATTGATGTTTGCAATTGCCCAGGAAGGCGCTTTGTGGTTTACCTTTTAGGCTTTCCTTTTATATTATATATGTATGTAAAATAAAATTTCAATAAAACGGTCAGCATTGTTTCAATATAAAAGTCAATTCAAATAATCGATATTTAATTTTAAAGATTTTTCAGTTTCAATATAATTTTAGCTTTTGTGAGGCAAGAATAGGTACTATGTACATAAATACTTAACTTTCATCTGATATATTATAAATGTACCATTTTTCTTTTGTTTTATAGTATTTTCCTATTTTTACCTTTTATTTCATTTTAATCTATGGTTTATTACTATTGTTATTATGATTTTTATTTTTCTCTCTTATTTTCTTATGGAGGCCATTGAGACGCATTTGGTTCTTTCTGTAATGCCACAATGGTCCAAACTAATGTTTAAATAAATATTATACTCACTTTATATTCAATGTGAATCTAAGAAAAGGATTTTAGGATTTCATTTTTTCTTTTATTTGATTTTTTCACCTTATCTTCATTTTTATGTATTATTCTGCTTTTGTCTTTTTTTTACAATTTTTTTCGTGTTATTGTATTTTATTTTAGTGTTCTACTCTTTTTCAAATGTAGGCCATTGTGGCGCATTAGGTTCTTCCTGTAATGCCACAATGGTCCAAAACTATAAATGAATAAATACAGATCATTTAATACCAATATTTACCACTCGGTACAATCACTCGTCATCTGATACAAGATTACAATTTTACCGTTTTAGTAAGTGATTTTTTTTTTAATTTAAAATAAAAAAGCTGGATAAAGGTGCAATTTAACTGATAGAGGGTACATTGTAATATGAAATTATTTGAGAATACCACTTAGAAACACTCTTGGGCAGAATATACAGAATATAGAAATTTTACATTCTACTAAAAATTATAGGCATTTTTAACCCAAGTAGAAATATGTCATAGTCAAAATATTATATCTAATATATACTTGAAATCTCGTTTATATACTCGTATGTGTGTCTCCATTTTGATGAATTATCATCCGCATCCCTTTCGGGAAGATAGTCGGTGGCTGAGGTGTTAACAAGGGCCCACAGCTGTGCGTCTTCAATGGTTTTAATCTACGAAGCATTTTCTTTGCTAATACGATCACGTTCGCCACCTCCGTGAAGGGGTGTATTTCACCACCACCATCTCCACCCATACCAAGGGGGTAGACAAAAGCACTCCTCGAGCTCAACTGGAGACGTTTTGCATCCCTTTCAGCGATTCTCAACGGTCCCAATTTATTTTTCTACTTGAAATGCCTTCAGATGTAGAAAAAACCACTCTCTTCCCACTGTTTATTTTTTTTAAATTGAGCCTCATAATTTTCACCATACTAATATGATCGTTTATTTTAAATAAAAAAAAACCCTCTTTGTTTATACATATGTATGTACATATATCATTTTAATCAACAATCAAAATGGATTATTTAATACTTTAATCAATAAATGGATTCTTAAATATTTATTGATTAAAGTCATTTATATAAATATATAAATATTTATGTTATACACTTAGGAAAATAATAAGAAAAAATACAGCCTGAGAGTTTATATCTTAAAAGAATTACAAATCTGAAAAGTTTCAATGTAAGTATTACAAATTATGTAAATTGTATATAAAACTTTTTGCTTTGACAGTAATTTTTAAGACCAATCCTTACCGTATTTTAAATCAATAGAAAATAAACACCGGACACTACATTTACTCATTTTTGGCACAAAAATACTGGATTTCGAGTTAAAGACTGCAAAAGACAAAATTTTGGTAAAATTGTGAATTGTTTGACGTTAATATATTATTTCGAACGAAATTTTGTATGTATGTATGTATGTAAGTTTTGGTTCGTTGAATCCGTGACGTTGAATATATTAAAAAACAAAACGAATATTCAAATAAATTTAAATAAAATAAAATTATTCAAATAAATTTAATAAAATGTTTACTATTATATTATCCATGTCAAAACGGTTTATATAATATTACAAATACTAAGCGAAGCCGGTTAAGACCACTAGTACCTATTAAGTGAGAAAAAACCAACAAAAATAAGTGTCACATTCGAATTAAGTGGGTCTAATTAAGTGAGTAAAGATCGATTAATCTTAGCTCCAGTAAGTAAAAAAATGTGATTTTTTGTTGCTAATGTTAAAAATTGTGTCTAGATTTTAAGTGATTTATACTTAGTATTAATCACTCATATTTTGATGTCTTTTAAAAGTGTATGTGAGTGTTATATATTTATATATTTTCATTTTATTTCACTCGACGATTTAAAGCTTTCAATCGCTCAAAATATATGATAATGATTAATTTACAAATGTTTCTAAATTTAGTAATAATTTCTTAAACTAATGTATAAGACATGTGTAGCTTCAACTTTATATAACCATAATTTAAAATAAATTTGTTGACATCCAACTGTTTCGTTTAACAGAATTAAACATTTTGAAAAGCGAAAATTGTTCGTAATGCTGGAAATTTATTGTTTCGATATTCATTTTATGATACAAAAAGTTTCAGTGAGTCATCTTTGTTTGAATTAATCTCTTGATTAAGTGTTTTTGAATAGAAGTTTACAATAAAAGTAGTTATTATGTATGTATATGTAGGTATATGTATTGATTTTTAAATGCTTTTTATTATTACTTAATTATGTTCACAATACTTTTTATATAAATTTTAATAACTACTGATCTACTGATCATTTTCTATTTTACAATTTTAATTTAATATTGTTAGTAATCATAGTATTATATTATTCTAATTTTAATGTACAGCATAATAGGAAAAAGAGCTCAATAACCTATTTGTGGGTACATATGTATATGTGACTCGTTCTAACTATACCTCAAAGCTCTTCTGAGATTTCAATTACTTCTCGTATCATATAATACCCTTTCGTCATCGTATTTGGACCTTTAAAATAATATTTCTCAATGGTAAACGTTTGAGAAGAGCCAGAAAGGCATATGAGACGCGTTACAGGTAATGGTCGCTTTCTCGCATGTAACTTTATACCGAGTTCGTGCCTTTCGCCAAAAGGAACACGCGACACTCGCCCTTAAAGGGACCCATCTCGTTTGAATGAACCCTCGATAGAAGAGAGGGAGGATTTTACATACATAGGCTTCGGTGAAAAAAACTCGAACTAGCTAATACGAGCCTCGATAAATGTTCAAAAAATTTTCCCCGGAAAAGTGCAAACTTTAGCCCGTTTGATTCGGAAGAATTGTAGCAAGCACAATATTCTTTTTATACGCGCTCTCGCTCATAAACTAAACGTTATATTAAAAGGGAAAATTTTCGCGTTTCCGGACGTATCTCGCGTTTTCATTTTCCCTCCTCACAGTTTGATACGGATAATAAATTTGAGTCGTAAAATGTTTACGCGTCTAAAAAAAAATTTTTTTTTTTCCAAGCACTCTCTCACTTTATTCTTTAACGCGCGAATAAATTTCATTCATTTACTTGATAGGCCATGCATGAATATATCAACATTATTCCGTATATATTCCCGTACAGTTCGTATATCATCGCGTGTCGTATAATTCGAAATGCGCGCGTAAATTTCAACCCCTTCCCTATACAAGTGAACCTTTTGCGGCCCTTTCGAATACGCGACGTTTTACGAGGCGTAATTTTGCGCTTAAATTACGAAGGAAATTCGGTTATTAATTCGGGCAGAGTATAAAAGATGAAATAAATTACGTTGACAATTCAATTTTTTTTATTATTTATGTAATACATTTATGTATGTATGTTTATAAGTTCCTATACGTGAGTTGTCATGACGTCACACATTTTTTTCCATCCTTCTATCATTTTATTTATTAAATTTAAGCTAATCAATATTTACGTAATCTTTTAAAGATTGACGAATTATTTATGTTTCAATTAATATAAAATTAAACATTAAAAATATAAATTTGCCATATATGCTTTATTTCTTTATATAATATTATTATTTTATAATATTATTAAATAAATCGGCATCTAAAAGCAATTTATGTCTTCAATAAAATCATGTAAAAGAAAAATTAAAAAAAGTTTTCATTGATAAGTTTTTACACATCAAAGTCACTAACGCGTCACTGTAACAAGATAAATAAGCATAATACAAATATTGTAGATAAAAAAATTTGCGAGACATCTATGTATGTTATACTCGTAGATAATAAATTTTTGAAATCATATTCAAATAGTGGTGACAAGTGGGTAGGATGATTTTTGCCAATTTGATGGAGGAACTGCTTCAACAATGAATTCAGATAAATTGGCAAACTATGAAGAAACTATCAACTTGGACTCACAAATATCCAAATCTGACCAGCAGCATTAAAGATTATACTCAGAAGAAATTCTTTTCAATCGCGGACAGCTCATAGGATCGAACCCGGTGACCTCTCCGAACCATGCTGCTGGCTTATGTACATTGAATTGTTTAATAGTTTGGGCATGTACTTAATCGGTCAGTAATTTTAAAACAACTTCTATTTAAATGATCAGTAACTACTAAGTATAATATGTAGATAAAATAATCGCTCACTATATTCCGAATAGTATATAAATGATCAATAATTCATAATAGCGATAAATATTTATATTGATTGGTTGAAATTAATAACGCAACATTTATATTTAATTGTCAAATCAAATCTAATCAAAATCAAATCAAAAGAAATTAAAAAAATGATTAGTTCATTTTATAAGTCAGTTCATACATAATTTGACATATGGAAGTTCTTTGATGATTTTTTTTTTAAATCGACATAAAATATTGTGGTGAATCCATAAAACCATTACCCAACCAAAGTTGCAAATTTAAGTTCCAAATAATTAAATCGTTTCATTTAAAACTCACCTATAATTAAGTCTCGTATCCAAGTTTATCAGTTATGAAACTATTATAAATATATACACTAAAATATCCAATAACTGTGCAAAATATCCAATAACATATAATATATACGAATTCAGGAATAAGTTTGTGTTTTGATTTGTTGTTTTTGTGTTTTGTGTTCTCAATATCGTTTCGTATTATGGTATACGTATGGCGTGCAAGTGGCCCCCTTTTCCCGGGAAAACTTTTTCAACGAAAGCTTGTTATGTCGGAAAACTGTTATGCTTTTGATAACTGTATCACAGGCCTATCCCTTCGAAAACACTCCTGGAAATTTAAGTACTTGTTTATTTACCCAGAAGTTTATATATATGTACATATGTAGGATGGGACCAACGCAAAAAATGAACCTACATACGATGTATAACTTTAATATATTATATTACATACATAGACACACAATATGGCTGGTAAATATTTTCCTTTTGTTGAGAGGTGGTCGTTCTAGGGATTTATTGGTTTTTAACGTATATCTTTGCGTGTGCCATTTCTGATAGTAAAATCCCATCCCCTGAAGCTGTCCCTGTAGCTTCGAAGAGCGGGCAAACAAACTATAGCAAACAATATTAAATTTGTTTGCCTTTCTATCGGTATATTTTTTATATTTGAGTTCTATTTTATGAAGGGTTAGATGTAAAAATATCTGCGTCGTTATTTAAGCCGAGTGAATAAATTTTATGGATGTATTTAATGAGTTTGTATGATTAAACCGAACATGAAAAATCTGCACTGAAAAATGCAAACAAAGAAGCGCTCGCGGAAAATCAACTATTTCATTTTCATTAATAAATTTCTTAACCATTCGTGCTCAGGCATTAAAAATATAATTATAAAGGAGAAGTATAAAGGAGGAAATTATTGTATTTTTTGTGTGTGTGGTTAATATATACATATACTATGTAGTATATTTATTTATGAGCACAATTTTCCGTGTGCACAGCTTTACAGAAAAATTATGAACACAGAAAATATCTTATACAAAAATTTGTAAATATTTGCACACCGTTTTTGCTTTTGTATAAATTAGTACAATAGATTTAATTGAGCATAATTGAACGTCTTTTTCTGGGTACATTTTTTAATATGTGACTTTTTTTTTGTAATTTAATACAATTGTATGTACATATACATTTGTACTTTAACGAAATTTTCTTTGTGTAGTTTATTGTATTGCAATTTTATCCGATCACCATTTAATAAAACGTCATATAGAGAAACTCAATATATATTGTACTATATGTTCTATCCATTTGCATCCGATCGCTTTTATCATTCGTAATATGAAAAATATCGCGCAAAAACCTGAATAGATAAATTACACACCCGGAAAATTCGGCTTCATATTTCACCGATGGAAATGCGATTTTCAAGCAGTTTATTGTCAATTTATTGTAACGTCACATTCGAACGCATATTTTGCGCTCGAAAACAGTGCGCGCAATATAAATGGGATTAATGAGAAATTTTAACCGTCAATTTGGGTCGTTTGTAAAAATATTTAATTATACATTTCGAATTTATAGTGTGTTGTTTTTCATTCTGGGAATTTAATACAGACAATTAAGGGGCAAATTTAATACGATCCAGCACTATAACTCAATCTCAAACATTAATAATATGAGTCGTTCTGTAAGTGCAGACTTTTCATTAAATAAATTAAATTTATTTAGCACGGTATAATATATTCAGACGTTCGTCTGTGAATAAGTAATTATATTTGAATTGCTTTGTCGTGATAGACGCATTTTTTTTGAATTTGCAATAGTTGTCAGAATTTGTTTCGTAGACACGATTTGCTTTTGCACGACCGAAGCAATTTTGCGCAACTATGATGACTCAAACGATTCCAATAGAACAATACACGCTCGTAAAAAGTATTGAAATAACTGTCTCACAAAGGATAATGACATTTTTTTAAATTATATTACTTGTACGCTATCTCGGTTTTCAATCTACATATGTATGTATGTTTTTCAATTTGTTTTCATATAAGTTCATCCTTGCGTACTAATCATCTTTTCCGACATAGCTATGAATACGTACACTCATATGTAATTATAACATATTATCGAAAATATGTATTGCCGTAGTTTTGATATAATATAAGAATAGAAGGTAGCAAGGGTACTAGATATATTTCAAATAATGTAGAATGAAGAATGGATCTTGCAGGTTTTAATTTGTATTTGAAATCGTATCAAAACCACCTCATTAAAATCAGTAATTTAAATTGAACTTCTTAAACGTAATTTTCCAACTTGTTTGTAAAAAAATTGTAATTGAAAACATGCTACAATGAAATCATTACCTTAGACAATATATGTACATATGTACATACATAATTCATCGATGAAAACAGTTGTTTAAGCAGAAAACTGATCTATCCGAATCGTAAATATTGATTTAATCTAAAGCCGCTGTATGTATTATATGTATATTAATCTTGGAAATAAGATAATGTAATAATGTTCTATAACTTATCTTGGTTTATTATAAATAAATTAAAACATTTCTGATAATATATTCATTATTTTTCAATTACAATTGTAATTATTATCGATAACATCGACACGTTTTTACAAAAAAATGTGTATTTCAATATCTCTATGATATTTTACTAATCAATTAAATTGATATTTTATCTATTTAAATCACTATGAAATATTTTTATCAAAACAGATATATCATGTAAATGTGATTCATTTTATAGTTTCCAGAAATACACTTTCCATATTTTCGATTACTTTTCTTAGTTTTTCCTGTGATATCTTGTGATATCTGCGGTTTCTATCTCCAACTGATGTTTAATGTTCAGATTTGTTTAAATCTCATAAAATAAATAAAATATCAATAGCTAGCAGTATAGCTCGATGGTTGCGTTTATTTTTAGCAACGAGAGATTACCGGGTTCGATCCCGTGGATATTCGTGACTCCAAGTCGATAGTTTTTTTAATCAAAATACAGCTATTCTCAATAAAAATGGATTCAATATAAACTTTATTAATCATTTTATACATCAACATAAAAAAGTTTTGGTCGTATAGCATGTTTTTGACTATTTTGTTTTAAAAAATAACGACAAGCATCGACACGCAAACGCACGTAGGTAAAGCCAACAGGCGACTGCATGACTCAATAGCCATGCGCCAAAAGCGACGAAAACAATAGCTTACGAAAATATAGCTGTCTCTTTATCTCGCATTGATTCATCGATCAACAAGAATATGCAGGCGAACACTCAAAAACATGACTTATCGCTACCGCCTTTAAATCATACTTTGGAACGTAGAAATGCATAAATGTATTTTTTTACGATGTACCCCTTTTCTAAATCATACAAAATCTATTAAAATTAATTTCTTGTTGTTCATTTTAGGAATAAAAGAAATATAGGGTGTATATCTTTGACAACCAGATAGTTATTACGAAAAACGTAAAATTTGGGGCGAGGACGGTGAGGGAGGGTTAACTGGGGTTTGTAAATAATTCAAAATCTAATATAATATAAAATTTGAAAATTGTAAAGGAGATTTTAGCCACACCCAATATTATAAAATGATATTTGAGATTCGCCCCGAGCGTAGGCTTGTTTTCGAGCGATCAAAAGCTCAAGATATCACATCACAATATGGGACACGAACGTTCCGAATTTCCCGGAACACATTTTTTTTTATATTATCATCATTTTTGAACTGGCATGACGCGCATGCGCGCTCGTCTCGATCGCGCTTTGTGAGAAGACGTAACAACACCGACAAAGGAGATGTCAATCATTTATTACGAGATACGTGACTGTGTTGACAATTCCCTTTTGTACGTATACTACAAAAGGAAATTGCCGTTAACCCTCCGTTAACTTGAATACACTCCCGTTCGTTTCCTTCCTATTTCTTCTTCAATTTTTTCCTCCTACACGACCATGCCCCGCATTTCCCGGGATTGATTTTGCGCAGACGAAACCCCACCAGGATTTTCCGGTTTTTATTAATGAACGTCATTGAATTTTTTACTTTATTTTGATAAATATTCCCGCGTTTTACGAAGGAAGTATTAAAATATAGCCGCGTCGAAACGGCGAAACGTGTTCTCGCATTAATGTAACCGCCACCATTGCGAATTTGCGTATCCGACGGCAAAGTTTGCCCACGATGATGGATACGGTCAAACATTTTAATAGATCCTTTTTCGAGAGGAAGGAGAGAGCCTGTACCGAGAGGCAAATATTTGAAGCGCCAGCCGCTCGCTGTTTAAACTTGAATTTGCACACAATACGAACGTGTACGCTTTCGAATACGGTAGTTTGATTTCGCCTTGACGATAGTATGTACGTAGGAGTGATGATACTGCTTTTTCACGAATGTGTGTGCTAACGTGTGATACGGCCTTTACGCCTACTATTATTGTTTATCTATACTCGGGTAATGAGTAGGCAACCATTTATGTAAATGAATAATTGTGGGTCTATAATATTTAGAAACTATTTAATGTTAAATATGTTTGTACCTGTAAACACTGTTCGACAAATGACGACTTTTTTTTGGTTCAGAGACAAGATTTTTTTTTTATAGATCTATGCCCAGTAAACAGGAATCTGATAATAAAAAATGTTGATTGGCTCGAGATTCGGAGATATATGTATGGGTTTTCTAAATTGCGTGATTTTTCTATATCTTGGTGTTGTTCGGTCGATATCTCAAAATCTGTCAATTTCCTGTTCAAAATTAATATTGAAATCTATAGTCGGTGATTTTATCTTTCATTTGTAGTACTTTTCAGCTTTCAAATCTATCTAAGTACTCGTACAGTTCAAATCAAAAGTCAAAAGTACGTATTTTCACTTGGGATTTTTTCCCACTGTTAATACTATTTTATATTGAGTATTTTATATCGAAACATGTTTATTGAGATATTTTTCTGGCCACACTATTTTTTTATCTCGTATCTCGTCTCTGAACCATTTTTCTTGTCGAACAGTGTAATTCAAAAGTGCCTTCAGATCACCTCCAAAAACCATCTACATTTTAAGTTATCATGAAATGCTATACCGTGTTTTACATGAATTTATTTTTTAATTACTTATATATTATCACTAATATTTTCTATATTTCTCTTTTCAGGTAAGTTTACATTTCTTCTGAACCTTATTGATTTATCGTCTCTGAACCTGAGTAAATATTGATTTCAAAGTAAGTGTATTGACTCGTTCTATTTATTTCAAAGTAATAAATATCACCGTAAAGTTTTATTCAACAAAAAGTACTGAAACATTTAAATTTAATTGAATGAGTAATTTTATATTAAGTCCCTTGATGTCTTCAATTGAATTAAATGACTAATTTTGTATAACGCCCCTTTATATGTAGTTTCAAAAGCCGCTCAAGTCTTAGTTAAGCTATTGTGAGATAGTACATATACGTATATATTATACCAAAATTGGTGATTCTATATTCACTTTAAAAAAAGTTTAAAAAGTGAAAAGTATAAGAATATAAAACCATAATATTAATCTACTTGAAAATTTTTCGAATATCATGTAAAAAGAATTTTTTATTTATATTTTCGCAAAACATAATTAAAGTCTTACTTTTTTAACTTCCATTACATCACACTAAGATGTATTTTACACGGGTATTTAAAATATCAAAGATATGTTAAAATAGCGTTGAAAACGTTTAATGTGAAGGATAATATTTGCCTTGAACGGTTGCTTATCGGTATTTACTAAATAATTTTTTGAATATACATAGGTATTTTATTAAATTTTGTGAAGGATTTTAGTCGTATTTATTCAGTCTAGTCTGTAATATTTATTTATAGTTAGCATGAAAGTCGTATTATGAATATCTTAATTTGTTAAACTGAAACTATTTAGTTTTGGCATTTAAGAACTAAAATAAAATAGCCGCATATTAAATTTTCGAACCATTGATACTACATACATATGTACATATTTTATTAAATGATTGAAATAAAATGTTTGGTCGACTGGCTAATTCCTATTTTTTGCTTTGAATACATTGAATAGTTGTTAAGATCAAACAAATTTTTGTATTTGAAATTGTAGAATCTAGTACACTTTAGTATGAATACCATAGTATAATTTTAATATGAAAGAAAATATTTATATTAAAAATATATACGTATGTACCTATATATGTAGTATGTACGTAGAAGAAACGCCTGAAATGAAGTGGGCCACTTTAAGATCAAATAAGAAACCGGAGATAAAACGAAAGAATTCCTTACATTTCAGCAAAATTTCCTCGAGAGATCTATGTAAGTATATGGCTCATTATTAAATTTTCTGTCTTAAAGAAACATCAAGGAGCAAATAATAGCGCGACCAGCTTGAAAATTCTTCTATACGCGGATCTCTAGTACTTTTCTTGAATAAAAAGAGCTCTTCATTTTAAAAAGGTTGTCAAGCCCTGGCCATGGTTTTACGATTAGGCACTTAATATTTGTATGGTATAAAATATCATGGCAAATATATGGGGGTATAGCTCAGTGGTAGAGCATTCGACTGCAGATCGAGAGGTCCCCGGTTCAAACCCGGGTGCCCCCTCTAACCGATTTTTTTTTAAATATTTTTACCTCATTATATATTATTGAATATATACTGCTTTTAATATTTCTATTAAACTATTTTTAATTCGTTTTGTAATTGATTAAAACTAGCATTGAGAATTGCCTTTGTATTTGTTCACATTAGATTGACGTGAAGGGCGTTGAACCGACATGGACTAATCTCAAATGTTGAAAAACCTGTATTATTGAAACTCGTCCTTATTTTTAGTGATAGATTCAAATAAAGTTTGTCGTTTATTTAATGAATTGATTTTTATTTCAATTATAAAACAATTACGTTTTTGATAAATATAATACATATCTTATCTTCATTGTACAAAAATGAAGATAAGATATGTATTTATTATTATATTTTATCAGTTTTAATTGATGTATTTTTTAAAACCATTTGTCATTCAATTCAACCAAAACTTTAACATATTAATCATTTTTTATTCACATTTTTCTTAATAATATTTATTTATTTTATTTCAATGGATAATTCCAATCAATGGATGCATTTTTTATCTTATCTTCAGCTCTGCACTCTTTTATCAGATATAATTGTTATATTTCATTATAATCATGATATCATTGAATTCGATCGCTATTTTTACTAACCTCTTACGTTTCACATGGTTTTCGTGTAAGCGGTCATTTTTTATATCCCTTATCCTTGATCGTTTTCATACTTTGCCATATTGCTCATTTTGGTCATCAATATACATAAGTTAAGGTATCATCCGCAATTACGATGGTGAAAAAATATCGTATTAGACACGTTTGAAAATACTGCACCGTATTACACGGTGACGTTTATCTGTCACATTTATCATTCACATCGGTAGTTTCATTACTTTTCGCCCTGTCAAATTTTAATTATTTAAACGCCCATAACTTTTTCTTTTTTCACTCTGTATTTTATCAAATTTGATTTATGGGTTCTCGTTATCTCTAATATATAAATATTTATAGTTTTGTGGAGGCTTGCTAAGCCAACGGTCTTGAGTGTTGCCACACCGGCCTTTATGCAGGGTGGCAACACTGTTCAGTGAATCTGACGGAATGACGTTTAACCCATAACCTCAAATCAAAACAAACTTTCTAACCAATACAGGCTTAATATATGTACACAGATCAAACAGTGATAGTTTTATTTTTAGTTATTAGTTATCAGCTGATCTAAAAGTTCTACTCCGGTTATATAACTAGTAAACTAAAAATTTTAAAATAAAAACCCTGGTAAAACAAACTTTTTTAAATACTAACCTTTTAGTTTTGTATATAATATTAAGATATATAATTATTATTTTTGTATAAAAATCATTGTTTAAATGATATATTTTTCAAATAATATTTATGTATGTATATTTAGAAAAGTGCATGCATTCTTTATCGTATCTCCAGTCTTGCACTAGTATTTCTTCAGTTATAATTGTTACATCTCATTAGACATCATTAATTTCAATCGCTAATATTATTCTTATTTTAAAATTAGAATCATTGCTGACTTTTATGTGACACAATATTATAAAAAAATGCTTATTTTAAGCAGAATGGATATCTTTTTAACTATGCATCCATTCTTTATCATATCTTCAGTTGCCGATCATTTGATCTGTTTTGTTTGATATTAATTACTTTTATTAGTAAATTTAATTCTTTTTTTTTTACACTTATTTTAGGTATAACAAGAATCATTGTTTATTTTTATGGCGTATCTTTAGAATAATGTGTATTTTTAAGTGCATAAAGTTTGATACTGAATGAATTAACTATTTGTTATCTTATCATGACCACTGTACATAAATAACTATGAACATTTGTAGGTAAATAGAATGGAATTGTTGTTTTTTTTTTATTATTAAAAAAACAAAAGCAACTGGTTTATATAAATGATAAAATTATCACATTTGACATGTTTCGTAGAATGAACCTTTATACCTGTATAGTTGATTAGGTATGAACCGAATCCGTGACTTCAGCATGTAAAATGTCTCGTTTTTGTTTTGAATATAATCCGATTCTATCCTTACACGTTCATTGAAATATTTAGGGGTCGCCAACCTTTTTTTCATTATTTTATAAATGTGAATTTAGGTAATTTAGCCTAGAGCAATACGCGAATAAAGTCGTAGAAAAGGCGATACTCCATAAGCGAACCCTCAAACCTCTCATCCTATTCCATACTCAGCTTCCGCACCCCGCCACCCCTTAGCGGCATTCCTCCAGGAATCTTCCTTTGAGTATAATAACAATAAAACCCAATCCCGAGATGTAATCCCGTATAACTGAGAATGAGAATGAGAATGAGAGTGCGCCGGGTGAAACGGACTAGTATCCACCGACTTTTTTTCCGCCCCCGCCGACTAGAGAGTTCTTTTTTCCTTTTTACGCTTTTCTATTTCCACGGTTGTTTTATTTTTTTCGCAATCCGACATTTCGCTAGTGTTTCGAACAAGCACCGCTGCACACATTTACTATTTTTACATTTTTCGTAGCGTTCGCGCGAAACAACCGGTTTTCGTCCGGTTGTTCTGTCGTTGTCGCTCTATATAAAGCGACATGCGAAATAAAATATAAATGGGAGAAGTGGGCGGTCGTGAGCGTGTTAATGAACTTCTGTCATATTGCATCGTATATGTATACAAATTTACATATGTATACATACATCGTTGTATCTAGCCACTATGTGACAACTGAGTACAATAACCATTGGACTCTGAACTATCGGACTTTTCCATATTTAAGTTTAAAATTTTTTATCTCTGTTTTGAAGAACACTCATCTATCTGACCCCACATTTTTTATTTCGTCAACCCATCCAGCTTCTAACCTCCTTACATCTTTTAACATCGTCTTGGGTACGATTTGAACAAAAACGATCGACTGAGCAAGAGATATATTTTTAGAGTTTTATTTATTTAAATCATCATTACTTTAAATGTATCTGCTAGTTGATGAGTTAAAAGAAGAGTTGAACATTTGGAGATTTTTACTTTATCTATGTAGTAACTATAGATGAAGTTTTGTGATCATGCAAAAATTCAAACTCGAGATTTTTGACTGATTCGAACTCAAATTCGATCACTGATTGCGTTTTCAAGATCTACATAGATAAAAATGTGTGGTTTGTCTGTGAGTCTGTGTATTTTGGGCATATTTTGAACACCATTCCTCCTATCAAATTGAAACTTCGTATCAAATACTGAAATATTTATAGATATGACGTTAATTTTTTTCAAATTTTTAAATTGACTGGAAATGGTACCTCCCCTTATAGATGTCCTATTTTCTTAAGTTTTTAAATTCAATTACCTCCCAAACCGCTTACCGAATCAAACCGATTTTTTCACGAATAATATGTAGATAAAAATTATAATTTTAATACCTTAATATTTTTTGAATATTTTTACCTCAACCGGAAGTAGTACCTTTACTCTACAGAATCAAGGTATTTTATGTTTTTCTCAAGTTTAATATTAATACAAAATTATATTTTTTATATTTTTTTTATTTCATACCAGGAAGGCATTACAGGTAAACCCCAATGCGCCTTCCTGGCCAAATTACAAACAATACAGCATTTTTTTATTATATAAGTCGCTAAATTACGAGACACTGACTTAAACTCGACAATTAACGAGACATCTATGAATTGTACATACATTTTTATTGTAATATTTACATTAATCATACTCAAATAGTGGTGACATAGTGGGTAGGAAGGATTCTTAGCCAATTTTTAATCGGGAATCGTTTCAACAATGAAATCAGAGAAAATTGGCAAACTCTGATAGGAAACGATCAACCAGGAGCACAAATCCTGGTCTGACCAGCAGCATTACTCAGAAAAATTCTTTTCAATCGAGGTCAGCTCAAGGGATCGAACTCGGCGCCTCTCAGTGTTAAGCAGAAGCTTAACGACCGAGCCACGCTGCTGGCTAATTATGTATGTATAGGTATAAAATTTGGTTTCCGTCAACCAGAAGTGACAGTTTACTCTTCGATTTTTATTTCACTATTTTTTTCAACCCCTTAAACACGTGTGCTCTTCACATGTTTAGAACTAAAACTTTTGTCTTGTGTAAGTTTCCATACATTTTCGCTTAATTTATATTGAAAATTCTATCATAACCGGTATGTGTAAACGTGTATGTATTTTTAATTATCGAATTTTGTTTTGTGACCTTCTTATATTCATCAAATACATAGGTAAAGTCATGGTTTAGTCACATCCGATTTATTTTTATATCGTATGGAAGTATTGCCTATTTTGTCTCATTTTTTTTTAATTTTAAAATTCTTTTTATTATTACGAAATTATGTTCACAATACATATTATATCTATTTTAATAGCTACTGATCTATTGATCATTTTATATTTTACAATTTTAATTTAATTTGGTTAGTAATCATAGTATAATATTATATTATTCTAATGTTAACGTACAGCATAATAGGAAAAAGAGCTCAAAAACTTATTTACAATTCTTATAAATGCTCATAACACATCTAATACATAATATTAATTAAAGACTCTCTAAAGTCGATGACATAAAACAGATTGTGTTTAGGTAATCTACGTTTATACCTGAAGGGTATAGACATTTTGTTGTAATCACCGAGACTCTTCACAAGTGTGTTAGTATGGTTACTAGTGATTGTCATAAAATCTACTGGTTAGTAGTTCTCATCTACATACTTGTCAATCGTCTAGTTGTAAATGAATTGCGATCCGAGCTCTCTTTTGTGTCGAAATTGCAATTTTGACACAGAAATTAACATTTCAATCTCTCTACTTTTCATTACTTAACATTTCAATCCTTATTTTTTGTTTCTTTTGTCAATTTTTCATGATGAGAATACAAAATTCCATACATTTTACATAGAAACTTTGTGTGACGTTTTTGACTTCAAATGCAATTAGTGCATTTTTTTTAAGAATGTTTATCATTGATGTTGATTGTTAATTTGCACATACACACATAATACGTTGGTTTAATTTAACTAATCGTTCCCAAGTTGAAATTCCCGCCGAGCTAACATTAAACGCGCGTCACCGAGCGCGTTGTGTTTTGTTTTCGTTTCTGCCGAAAAGTTGCAAAATCAAGCCCGGCTCGGGCTTGTTTGCTCAACCGTCAGGTGAGCTCAACTTTCGGTTATTTGCAGCCGACAACTTCTGTACTAATAAAAGTTCGTCGTTTACACATATTGCACTGTAAGTGAAACTTGACATCATCGTTCGCAGTACGAAAAGCCGAGCGCGAGTTTGTTCAAATTGCTTTTGTGTGTTTTTGGTACAACTTTTCACTTTTGAAACACAAGTTTCTTCATGCTGGAGAAGATCTTAACACGCCACCCCCTCCCCCTCTCACCCTCCCTTTCACAAAGTAAACTGGGTATTTTGCAAATATGATTTTCTCTTCGACTCTCCTCACAGTCCTCGTGCTCTCCTTTGAGTGCTCCCGTAAGCGAAATGGTTATTCGGAAAGTAATGCGTGTTTTATACGTCTTTTAGTGTAATGAAAATTAAAGTTGAGAGCGAGAACGAAACAATAAAATTTTACAATATTAAAATACACACTCTAGATTCAAATTTCGAACCTGTTCAGTGTTTTGGAATCTTTAATACGGAATTCCATTTATATGAAAGCGAAAAAGAACAATATACGCACAACATTATTATTTTTTATTATTACAAGGTTTATGTAAGCTTCAATTCATTTGTTAATATGGACAAACTTCCTACACTGTTCCAATCACTGTTCCAAAACTTTGCCATTTTGCGAAGTTTGGCCAACGATAGAGATTTAAATGAAGTCGATGGTGAAATATAATCGTAATAAACACGTTTAACTTTAACTTTATCACAATATATCTTATAAAAATTGCATTATAGGCTTTCATTATCTCTCATGCATATTTTTACTTATTTTACTAATAGATTATATTATTAATTCATTAGAACAATTCAGGACTGCCATCAGGAGAGTCTTGACTAATTGATCCATTTCTATTTCTATATATACTATATATTCTTTGTCTAATTATATTACATATATCCCTATATGTTTAATTTTGCATTGTCCTATTTAGTTATATTTTAGTTTTTATTCTTTTCTTTCTCATTTGTTTGTCTATATATACTAGATATACATGATATGTATTTTAAAAATCTATAAATCTTTTTGGACTGCGATCATTTATTTCGAACTCCAATATTTTACGAACCCTTTGTCATACTAGATTTTATAAGCCTACACATTTTGCTATAAAACTTGCGAGGTCTGTAATTTTTTTTTATCCAAACCAGGCCAAGATATTAGTTATTTTTATGTCACACTCATGCTTACAACTATGTAGGTAATTAAATTTCTTATATTATGTAAATTTTTGGTAATAAATAAAATTGCTTCTCAAAATATTTTAAGATAAGCTTTTACTACGATTAATTGAAATTATTTATATTCTTACTTACAACTACACCTACCTGTATATATAATCACAGAAACAATCATTTACCATAGAATATCATTTCAAACTTATCGTATAATACTCGACACATACTTATTTTAGATTGACATCAAATTGTCTTCAAAATTTTGTCACGTCTGAATAATTTCAGCAAAGCAAATTTTCGACAAAACATCTTCGACAGACATATGTTTTAAATATCATAAATACATATTTATATACTTCTCCAAAACATTCCTAAAGCATTGAACGTAATCTCAACCTCTCTATTAAATTTTATTCCGAGAAAATCCGTGTACTTTACTTTATACATAATAATACAACACATATTGGAGCGTAGTGGTTCCATTCAATTTGCATTATTATGATAAACACAATAATAATATGCATAAGAAAAATGTAGGGGAAAGAGTGAGTGCTTCATTTTTCTGGCTTTCTTACAGCACAAAAGGCTTTCACGGACATTGTGTGTTGCATTGTTACCACTGAATAGCCAAAGAGTATAGAACTTCTGACGATTACCTGACATGCTCTCCCCTCACCAGACAACCAACACGAGATATTAAAATTCACATCGTGAACATCCCCCGTTCCATACAAATATTGGACATATTGTGAACGTGTACAGGGGAAAGCTTCGAAACGATTATAATAAGCTTCGGCGAAAAAAGGGGGTGGGTATGATAATGCGCTAAGAATCCTGGGCCGTTTTCTTTCTCCAGGGGTGAAATCGAAAACCCTCAGAGGGGTAGTCATGAAAACGAGGCATTCATTTTTATACGGAGGGTGGTAAAGGGAGTGGGTGGTTTCGGGGAGGGTGAGCTTTTGTCATATTCTAACGCCAGCAAACATTTTCCGTTCAAATATTTATTTTTCGAGTGTTATTAGTATGAGACGAAAAAAAACCTTAATTTACATGGCGTTTGGATATTCACAAGATTGCGTAACGAGAAAAAGTTTATACATATTTTTTTGTAATATGGGAACGTTTAAAGGACACGGGTCAAAGTGTATTGAATGTCGGAGTTCAATGGATTGTTTTGAATTTTATGTGCTTAATATTTAAACAGTCTGCTTGTGTTCCGTTCAATATTCGAGTTCGTATTGATTTTATGGTTTGTACGAAATTTTATTTGTTTTATTTGTACGTGTGCTTTTTTCTGACAAAAAAGCCTATACATATTTCATTTCAATGGCCATTGCAGTTGGAAAACTCCAAATCTTGATTCCTATTGGTCGAAGACCTTCATCATATACCTCTAACATATAATATATGATAATTATTGGTCACAAAATCGTATCAGACCAATAGAAATTGAGTATTTTTTTCTATACTGCCAACAGTTGTATAGTTAAATATAAAAAAAATATTATTTTTTTATATATATACATATGTATGTATATTTTTTATCATATTTGTATCGAATATATTAAATGAATAATTTGCATCAAATTATTGGTAAACTCGTCAACGAGCAAAATGTTTGGAGAAGATTTAATTTTGATAACGTCAGGGTTGGTTAGGATTCAAATTATCTTGTACGTGCTTTATTAAATTTAAAACAAGGTTGGAAACTTTTTTATCATAAAACTACCCATTTGAGAACTAACACTATCTCGTGCTGAGGTCTTAAAATTTAAGCATTTATAAAAGAAGGCTATTTTAAGTATTCAAGCGTTTATTTTTTCGCAACCACAATGTAAGTGAAAATAATAAAATTGTTTGTATCTATTTTTTTACCAAATATTAAAGAATTTTTATTCAGTGAAAAAATAAATTAAAATATAGTATTAAAAATAAATAATATAAACAGAAATAAATAAATCAAACTGTAAAGGTATATCCGATCTTAACCTTTGAATGACGGAGCGTCGAGATCGAACGAGGGTCCCGAACCGGGGTCGAGTAAGACCCCAGTATTTTTTAATCAAAATACAGATTTTCTCAATACCAATGGATTCAATATATACTTTATTTATCATTTTATACATCAACATAAAAAAAGTTTAATTCCTATATCATGTTTTTGACTATTTTGTATTAAAAAATAACGACAAGCATCGACACGCAAACGCACGTAGGTAAAGCCAACAGGCAACTGCATGACTCAATAGCCATGCGTCAAAAGCGACGAAAACATTAGCTTACGAAAATATAGCTGTCTCTTTATCTCGCATTGATTCATCGATAAACAAGAATATGCAGGCGAACACTCAAAAACATGACTTATCGCTACCGCCATTAAATCATACTTAGAAATGTATAAATGTATTTTTTACGATGTACCCCTTTTCTAAATCATACAAAATCTATTAAAATAAACTTCTTGTAGTTCATTCTAGGAATACAAGAAATATGGGGTGTATAGCGTTAAAAACCATATAGTTATTACGAAAAACGTAAAAATTGGAGCAATTGTATACACCACTTTGGTGAGGGAGGGTTAAGGAAGTGAAAACTAAACGTTGTAAAAGTGAAACGAATAAATCCTTGTGAAAATTAAAACTTATAACAAATTAAAAAGTTATATCTGAACTTAATTTGCGTTATACATGACAATATAATTCAAGAGCTTTCAATTATATGCAACATATTTTTATCTTTAGCAATCAAAGGGGGATGATCAGATATGATATACATATGTAAATACAAATATGAATTTTTAATGTAATCATATACACACATATTTGCCCGTGACCTACTTATACGTCATACATAATATGAATGTGTGGTAAATAAAAAAATAGATAACGCAGCAGCAATGTTGACACACATTTAAATATTTCTAATATGTATACACGTGCGCACGTGCCCACGTACACTTTTCACGATTCTCAATAGTCTACTGGTTTCGAGGCGTACCATCATAACTGCCTCTTACGCCCGTCGAGATGAGATAAAAATGGAAGCGAACAATGCGAAAGTTAACAAACGAAGCATCTTATATCTGAGAGTGGCCCGAAATTACAATGAGAAGCGAAAAGAGAAAGGAAAGATGAAAAAAAAAACGAAAAAAAGAGAAAACGAAGAAAGAATATTCTTCATTGCTGGCGCGTACCCAAAATGTTATCGTCATGTCTGTGAGTCACTTAACGCTTTTCGCGCAAGCACCTGAACTTTGTTCTCGGACCATTTTTTTTCCTCCGGGAGAATAAATTTCACAGCTTTTACTCTTTAATCATTTCACTACTTACTGAATTTTCAACTTGCGTAGAATCATTTGAGTAGAGAAAATCCCAAAAATGTACTTTATATTTCAATGTTCACCTTCTTTTTCAATTACTATTAACCATAAAATCGTCCACCTACCAATTTCTATCATCCTAGAATTATATTGCATAAATACATATCCAAATATTTATTAATTTATTTAAAGTTTAGGCCATTGTAGCATTACAGTATTAGCATTACATTACATTGTAGCATTGTAGAATTCCTAATACGCCACAATGGTCAAAAATAAAACAGAATAGTAAAGAAACAAAATAATAACTAAAGAAAGACAAGACAAAAATAAAAAATATATACACACAAACAACACATTTAACACAATCATAAAAATAATATAAAAGAAAAAAGGCATGTATTATAAAAGAAAAATAAATATAAACATATGTATATACACAGACAAAAATACATGTATACATAATCATAAAAAATAATAGCAATTAAAAATAGCAGATAACGTTAAAATATCAAATATAAGATATAACATACGGAATGTCTTGCACCTACAGCCAGTTCTAATAAATAAGAACTAACTACAAATACAAAACATCTCTGTGAGGCCCAAATGGAAGAGAGTAAGTTAAAATTCCACTCATAAATAAATAAATACATATATAAAGCTCATATTCAAATTATAAGATATAGTGTGTAAGAGATAAGGCGTTTAAAGAATTAAAATCTGATAACACGAAAGTGTGGCAAAATGTCAAACATATGTATTATATAAAGTTACTGACCACTAAACGTCAAGATATCCAAAAATTTCGCAATCCGAGACGAATTTATTACAATTATTTTTCACTATCGAACTATCAGAATCGATTAAAATTTCTATCGGTGACCAAACCTCGCAAAATGGCAAAGTTTCACGAAGAATGTAGGAAATTCGCCTGAATCATTGGCGAAGTGAAACATTTCAAAGATGACTTCAAAAATATTCCAAAATGGTTTGTCACTATTTTCTATCCCAATAAACGTTAATATTTTTTAATGAATACCCGCAAACTAAAAGCATATTTATATATTTATTGTGTTTCTATAATATAATTAACTAAAAACTTTAAAAGCTAATGTTTTTATTTTCTGTATTTATTAACCTGTATATATATTCTGACAAAATAGCACACGATAAAGTTTAATCAAAGGCCATTTGGACATATTTATTATCCTGTATATATGTTACAGTAAGAGCGTCAAGTAAGTACAGTAAGAGAATCAGTATACACTGACTAGTAAGTGTGTACACTAGCTTTGGTTTTTAGCTAAAGCTTACGACGCTAGATTCCGCAGATAATTATACAAGACAAAGTATACAATGACGCTCAAGTTCATGCATTTGCTGCTGTGCCCTAGTAAATCTGCTAACCGAATGAAATTTGAGTGGTTTGACCAAAGTTTGACGTTGCTCTTCCAATGAATCTTATGCTCAAGAATATAACTGGGTGTGTTCAAATAACTAATTTATTTTTGAATTGATACGAAATAGACAATAATTAACTAGGTTAAATCCACTGAAGAAGTTTTACAATTGCGTACATCCGAATTACATACGATTTTAGGTTAGGTTAGGTTAGTTTAAGTTAGCTTACGTTTTATTTTGTTCATTAATAATATGTTCTTCGATATAATGTCGCATTCTTTTAGTTTTTAGTTTAATGGAATTGATACACGAATTAAAATATTAATGAATGTGTGTGTCTTATCGGATGTGTGGATGTGTGGACGCTCCCGCACATGCTTAGGCACATCTGACGCTGACGTCACCCATTCCAACTCAGGCGCTCAATATCAGGAGCACTTATTAGACGCTCAGGTCTCCACTTCCCTACTACCCCGCGTCTCCTTGATACGGTCGGTTGTCACGCCACATCCCTATGCATTACGTATATGTACTTCTGGAATTCTAAAATTTGTTTTTATGAAATCTCCATACTTGTCCACGCACTCGCATATACACATATACATCCATAGATACATCCTGTCCGTTTTTATATGTATTATATTTACTGTTTTCGGAAATATCGCTGATAAAACGACTTGAACAAACATATAACCTTTATATATGTATAATACGTAACTTGTTCAGAATTTTATTTACCAATAGCAAACACACCACACTCCTTGTCCTTTGTGTCCCGTCCGGAAGACCTCACTTAAACTTTATTTCTATTTCCCATGTCGGAAGACTAACGTTTCATTATCTTTTTCTTGAGACGCCCTCCCTGTTACACAATGATTGTTAGAATTATCCGGAGTTAGTTAAACGTATTATTATCCATTGAAACGTTTTTAGTACACACTATATCTGTGCAAATGACTATTAGGGGAGGACGGGCAACAGTTTTCGTATCAAACAAAAGCAAATTTAATCCGCACTCGTCGAACAACGACAATTGGCAACGACTTTTGCATTGGTTTAATTAAACGGATTATTTTGACAAATTCAAATATCTCACACATCTAAAATAAATATCGCATCAAGAACAATGGCTGGTTTGGTTGGCTTTATCGGATTTCACATCGTGCGGCATTTCATATGCGAAATCCTCAGAGATACGTTTCATATAAATTACAAAGATATATCAAAGAGGACCCGTTCTAAAATATAATCGGTGAAACGTATTACGCGTTGTCATGTTCCAATGAAAGATTTATTTATTTCTTAAAACTATGTACTTGGTTAACTTACCAAGATTTATTTATTATTATTAAAATGTTACATTTATCTTATATTGTAGATATATTCGAAAAACGACAGATTATTTATTTTTACATATATACCAGGAAAGCTTGACAGGTAACCCCAATGCGCCTTCCTGGCCAATTACAAACATTGCAGCATTTTTTTTATTAGACAAGTCGCTGAATTACGAGACTCTGAAAAACTCGCAAATTAACGAGACATCTATGAATTGTGCATACATTTTATTGTACATTAAGCAACTCTTTCGATTCTAACTACTTCCAAGATCCAAGTATAATGGTGTTACTTTATTGTTCGCTTGTCTGGAGCATATTGGAGTTTGGGTCTGTAATTTGGCATCCCACTGAAATTAAATTCTCTCTCTTGATAGAAATAGTTAAAAAAAAAATTCTTAGATGCCTTTATATGAAGAAATATAGATATTACACCTATTTATTTCCCTCTGCCTTTTTACAAGGTATGCTAGGCTTTGACTCACTATCTTTGAGAAGAATTATTGCCATTTCCAAATATTTCTTTGGAGTATTAAAGGAAAGAATCGACAACCCTTCGATTTTATTGGAATTTAAATTTTCGGCGCCTGAATGCGGTGGAGCTTTGCGTCATCATTTACTTTTCCAACCTATTCCTGCGAAAACGTCTGCTTTCAATAACTCGTCTCTTGTAAAGGCTATCCGGTTCCTTAATTTGATTGATGGGCATTAGGACCTGTTCAATTTTCATGCTGATGAGCTGGTTAGTTTCTTGAGACATAACACGAGACTATTTGAATGAGATGAGTGATTGAAATTTTTATTGTTTTCATTTTGTTATTTTCTTTCTTTTGTTTTGTAAAACTGGTGTGACACTTTGGGGCAACATGTTAGGTCACACTGGTCATTTTATTGTTATTATTATTATAAATAATAAATTAAATAAATAAATTAGCGAAATGTTAAATTAGCGTTTATTTGAAATGTTTGATGTGTCGCTGCAGAAGAAGTTAGATAGATGCCAATTACGAAACCATAACAGCAAACGTCAACGCGCTAAATAATGTTTCAGTATGTATTTATATCAGAACGGAGAACGGGCCAAATATGGGTCGCGACCTCTGCGAGAGAGAAAAGTCCATTATGTCGGATGATACCCGAACGAAACAAACACGGAGAGAAGGAGAGGCGAAACGAGGATATTTCATAATAAATATTTATTATTTCTGGGATACGTACGGGGCGGCGCATTTGTGTGAGTAGGTACGTATGACGATGCCAAATCTTAAGCCAAAATCTTTTGGTACCCAACCGAGCGGAAAGAGAAGCTGCCGGATCTCCTACGCCCCCTTCGAGTTATCTCTGTCGACTTCAAAGCGATACAATGTTGATTTAAAAAGTTTAGAACGCGCCAAACTCGATTCCTCCTCCTTTATCGTTCGCGAGTTTTATTGTGCGAGTTTAAATTTAAATTATATGAAAAATAATTGCGTTTAAAACGCGACATGCGATGCTCTTGTCCGACATCGTAAAAAACTTTTAAATGGCGACAATGAATAGTGCGTCTCGTTCGCACTCGCACGATCTATGCTGTATGTCTATCTCCCTCACACGAACAAGCTTCGGAACATTTAAATTGCGAATTTATTAAATTTACATAAATCACATATGAAAGCGTACACATTCATATGTATATAAAAGGTTTTTTCAATAAATTTTTACATTCGAAAAAATCTCAATATAAAAAAAACGCGATAAAAGAATATGAAAATAGAATTAAATATTAAAAAAAAAAGAAATTAAGCAAATTAATCCCTCTACTCGACACAAAAAAATAAATAAATTCGGGAATAAATTATACTCCCGTCAAGGGATAATTAAATTTCGGAACTCGAACGTCACATTTATACAGTTGAAGTTAAAAGCCTTTCGGGACACGTTTCAATATAATTAAATTATTCAAAAGCTTATTTTACACGCGTTCCGCTCAAATATTAATGAGGGTTTTATTTATTAATTGAAAAAATAATTCGACCAATTGAATTAAATACTCATTTGCGAGATGTCAAATAAAAAAATGGCATTATTTTCGATTTTAAATATTTTTTCGAAACCTTTTCCTATAAATTGCCTTATTTGGAGTATAGAAATGTTCTTAATTAAACTTTAGTTACATCAAAACACATTTTTCATTTTTCACATCTAACTTCCACCCTGTTTCAAAGCTGAAGTCATTAATTTTTCAATTTTCAAACTTCTATTTATTAATCTTGAGCGACGAATAAATTTTTATACGATTTTTTTTACAAGCTTTTAATTAAACATCTTTAAATAAGTTTCACATGTTTCTTTCTAAAATACATACATACACATACAAAGCATAATTCAAGTTTTCAAATATTTCTTTGAACTAGAATTATTGTAATTTAATCTCTGATAAATAAAATGCTAACCAAATCATATTCTAGTGTATTTTTTTTCTGTCCTTAACAAAGACAAAAATTTTTCAACCTCATTCTTGTATTATTTTTAGATCATTTGATATAATTGTACCAAATTAAGACTTAGCGAAACAAAGTAGTACGGAATTATTAAAGAACATTAATAATGACAAACATTTATGTAGTCTCATTTTGACCCATCAAAATAGCCCGAAAAAACAACTTTAGAAATGGGGCTATTTAATGTGCAATCTATTTCGTCTCCGTCTATTTATCGGGTAATTCATTTTCATACGTGTTTTTATATAAATTTAATATACATATTCATTCAACCGAGCCATTTACAAAACTGTGTAAAGATACTAACCGGTAATGTATGTATAATGTATTTCAATATGGAACGGCAAACACTTATGCATATTTCATCCTTTACGTTTCGATTGGGTTTTTCATATTCGAAATGCAAATCAAACACACCGCCCATTCGGGAAACGGTTTTCTGATGAACTTTCCCGTGCAAGGCTCGCAGTTACGAACAAATTGAAAGCAAAACCCAGAAACAGTAACCCTTATCTGAAATAGAATCGATTCAATGGACTACCCCACAACCACATTTGTTCTGCCCCTTGTTCTGCAGTACAATTGTGCAACCTGCATTCACATTCACGTGTATCTATAGATATGTATGTGTGCAGGTAGAATCGAAAAATCGCCCCGAGAGCCAAAGCGGATTCATTTTTATAAAAATGTACACCCGTTTCGTTATTATTGGGGATATTGGTACATGAGCCTGTGAGCTCAGTGGATTCTCGTTTGTACGTATTGTGCAGTGTATTGTATAATATAATATGAGGTTTGGGATATTTTATGGCGGTTTCGTGTCGTTTTCGGCTAATGGAAGATTGTATCAGCCGCAGTGACTTGACACTTCTTACCGTCAGACTTGACGGAAAGCTTTTGAAAGCTCGACATTGTCGTTAGGTGTTAGTTCTGAATGGAAATTAACCAGTGTCTTGTTAATAACTGACTTATGATTTTTCAACATTTTCTAAATAGAATTTTTGATTTCGATTCATATATTGGATGTATCTCAGGTTTCACTTACCTTCGTGATTACGTGGTAGTCGCAGTTACATTCTACAAAATTTATTTAACTTCACAAACTTCACTGCTATGCACGAAGCTAAAAATAATTAAAAAGTTGTTTCAGCTTCTACCATCTAATTACAATTTGCTGCAATCGTCTGCACCATTGCTGAAAACAATTAAAGCAAAGATGTAGCTAAAAATAGTACGTTGTGTTCTAATTAATGGATACATTACATAATTCAGTTCCTTCTTAAAGTATAACAAGCTAAGAAGAGGTTAGTAAAAATATAAAATAGTTAATATTATATATTATTTATCAACAAAGATTTTTTTTAGATAGTATCGTTCTTATAGTTACAATTTGGATTTTATTTTTGAATATTGCAAATATTGATTATACGCAATGATATGATGCTGATGAGATCTGTTAAAAAAAAAACGAGGCCAAATATCCTCGAGTTAAAAACAAAGCTCGTTCTTTACAAAATAATATTTAAATTGAGGATATTTTAAAAATATGAAAATTCTATTTAAAAGCATGTACGGTGCAACTGAATTTTGAATAAAAAAACTATTTTTCTCAGCTCCTTTTAAGATATTTTCCAGAAGAATAGTCAATTTGGACTCTTCCTTTTCATGGATTGGTAGCAAATGACCACATGTGGGTATTTGTGGTCACTGTTGTAAATCAAATCGAAATTTTTATAGTTTACCGTTGCAGCTTCCAATTGTGTTTTTTTTTTTTACCTTTCGCCTCTATTTGACCATTACATTTACAATCCTCACACCTTTGAACGTTTCATTCAATTTTATACCCCTTTTCCTTTCTTCTATTACTGTCTGAACAAAGAAGCTTCAATTTGGATCACCAACTACCTCAATTAGGTCCATTTATGCGTAACAAAGCCTTCAATAACAAACAAAGCAAACTCAGTAATTGAAAATCTCATATCGAAAGATATATTTTTGTAAATTTAACATTTGGAATTATTTTTTCATTCCGTCGTTGCAAAATCCTCATTCATAGTAGAAGAAAAATACAAAAAAAAATACTTTCACATCAAAATATTATTTCACTAGATAGAATTTCCAGCTCGACATTATCGTCTCTCGGGGGAAACGTAGCAAACGATCTTCTTCTTCTTCCCGCCGATTTAAAATAAGAGTTTTTTCCGAAGAAAGTCCGCCTCGGGGAAAATCCGACGACGTTAATCGGCGCTTTCCCACCCCCTGCGCTCCTTGCCCCTCATCTTCTTCGAAAAATTTTCCCGTGTAAACAATTTCGCCCGCGAGCGCAATCACGAAATCAATCAATCCCATTGAAAAGCCCCGACCGTCCCGGGAGCGGAAAATGGACCGGGATTTTCGTGGACCGAGGACACGGTTATAATAAAGTGTAACAAACACTGGCAAACAATTCCCCCCACCTCCCACATACCTACCTTCTAGCATTCACGCACACTCTTTCTATTCGAGAGCAACGTTACAGTAGGAAATTTTAAGAGAAACAGGCGCGTATTCAAAAATTGCGAGGATACTGTAGATACCTCCCCTCACACCTTTTGTTTCATTTGTGATTAAAAATAAATTTATGAACTCTTAAAAAAATAAAAAATAAACAGCAGGGTATTTTTTCGTCAACAAAAAATATATATTTTTAAAATTTAGCTTTATACAATATATTTTTCATCATACCATCTGAAGATTGTAATTTACCGCCAAATTTCATAAGCCGGTAATGGGTAAATGATTTTTCATACTACCGGTATGCCGGTATTTACCGTTAAATTAAAATAAATTTTGGATTGGATAACCATTTGTAGTTACTTTTCCTAAAAACGTTAACCTACATAGATTGAATGGTTAATAATTAAAAATAAATGTCAGTTGAATAATGTCATATAAATGTATTAACTCTTATTTATAAATAAATTTTAATTTTTAAAGTTAAACCAACCGTTTTATTTATTTAAAGCTTGAATCATTTGAAAATTTTCATTATAATTGAAACAATTGTCTGATCGTATTTATTACGTTTTGGTTATTCTGTGCTGCGAGTGAATTTATCAATTTGAAATTCCCACATTTAATACTGAAAATAAACAAATAACCTAATCCACAATACGCGATTTGTATCGATTTGAATGTAATGTTATACAATAATATGCCTGTACATACATATATACTTAATTCGCGATAAAATAGTTTGCCGTTTTCAATATTGATTTTTAAATCCCTAGTACCAACATAGTACTGTTTTATTTAGGCCCTTTGCTATTTCGACAGATTACACTCATATGTAAAACTTTTGAGCTGCGGTTTTATAAAAAGTTTTCTTTTTTTGTGCGCCAGATCTATACTAAGGTATTATTTTTTAAATTCCTAATAAACAGGAAGCAACCATTAAAAATTATTACAAGTCTATGTATACACATGTACATATATATATATAAAGAACCTAAAGAATGTGTACGATTTATAAACCTGACAAATAGCCTGAAAAAAAAACATTACTTGCGTATACAATTTCATACTGTTATATGTATGTATGCGCTAGATTTAATGAACTTTTGCACCAATAAATTATAAATAAGAGCTATTTTATTGGGTTTAAATACGTTCTATATTGTCAAGTAGACGATTTGATAGCACAATACATTTGATAGCACAATTTTATTTAACGTATATGCTTCTGAAATACCGAACCTTAAACATTTCAGCTTAATACGATTTCAAATAATTCAATTTGATAATAAAGAAAGAGTCTCATATTTTTAATGTTTAGTCATTAACATACATACATACATACATATCATTATTTTTATTTTATTTTATTTAAAAAAATCAATACAACAGAGACTTGACAGGTAGCCCCAAAGCATCACTATGGTTTTAATACAAAATATAAATATACATAAAACAAGAAAAAGAAAAATACTAAAAAAAATTAAAAGAAATATGTATATATTATAGTGAAAAACAAATAAATAAAAAATAATTATTATATCGTGCTATGAAGGATGTGTTCGACCAACTTGGCATTGGAATTGGCATTGAAGAGATCCAAGGAATTTGCCAGTAAGTTGAGGAGTTGAACAGCTCTCAAGAGGGGGGGGAGTTCATGAGCACGTTTTTTTTAGCCCTGATTGGCAACAAGATATCATGCTTTCTCAAAACCCTATGATTTTTCGGGGCCAAAAATTTAAGTTTCTCCAGGACAACGGGATTGTGAATCTCTCCTCTTAATAGTTTTATTACAAATTAATTACTACTCAATAATTTTATTTTTAATTAATTTCATATTACAGACTCCTCAGATCATTTCAAAATCAAAATATAACAATATATGAATAGTAAGCATTATACGATACGAACGCTCCGCTACAAATCGCTGCAAAACACGTGTCTGCATGCTCTTTTCGATTTCGGTATTTTTCATCATCATCATCATCATTTACAGCCATTCGCCATCCACTGCTGGATGAAGGCCTCTCCAACACGCTTCCACTCGTCTCTGTTTTGCGCAACACTCATCCATCTCATTCCGCACATTTTCCTAATTTCGTTCACCCATCTTCCTTGCGGTCTTCCTTTTACTCTTTTGCCTTCTCTCGGGTACCATTCAAGCACTTCTTTTGTCCACCTTTCGTCCATCCTCCTAGCTACGTGACCCGCCCATTGCCATTTCAATCTCTTCACTCTATCCACTATGTCCACTACCCTTGTCATATTTCTCACCCACGTGTTCCGCTTCCTGTCTTTCCTCGTTATGCCAAGCATACAGCGTTCCATACTTCTTTGAGTGCATTGGATTTTATTTTGCATCTTGGCGTTCAGTGTCCAAGTTTCACATCCATACGTAAACACTGGCAAAACGCATTGATCAAAGATCCTTTTCTTCAGGCAGAGTGGCATTTTTGATTTAAAAACAGCATTCATCCGTCCAAATGCACTCCACCCTAATTTCATACGTCTCTTTATCTCTTCATTTTTACTACCAGACATGTCAATTATTTGACCTAAATATAAATAATTATTTACTACTTCTACTGGTTTATCATCTAAGGGGATGCTATCAGGCATGCAATAACTATTGAACATTAGTTTAGTCTTATCTACGTTAATTTTTAATCCTACTTTTCTACTTTCCCTGTCCAGCTGTGTTAGTCTGATAAGTAGGTCAGCTGAATCACGAGCTACTAAAACTATATCGTCTGCGAACCGAAGGTGACTCAAAAAGCGACCATTGATGCTTACTCCGGCTGTATCCCAATCCAATTTCCTGAAAACTCCCTCAAGCACCGCATTGAATAACTTGGGCGAGATTGTATCTCCTTGTCTTACTCCTTTTCCTATGCTAAATCTATCTGTACCTGAAAAAATTTTAACCGAAGCTGTGGCATTCTTATATATTGCAGCTAACAGTCCCACATAGGGTTCCGGCACTCCCTGTGTTTTTAGAGCGTTAAGTACTGCATTATGACTAACTGTATCGAAGGCTTTCTCATAATCGACGAAACCTAGGCACAATGGCCGTTGATATTCGTTGGCGCGCTCGATTAGTTCGCCAACTACTTGGAGGTGGTCCATTGTGCTGAAATTTGCCCTAAACCCTGCCTGCTCTATAGGTTGGTTCTCGTCGAGGATATTTTTCAGCCTTTCTGTAATAACCTTCGTGAAGAGCTTGTAGACCGCTGAAAGTAGACTAATGGGTCGGTAGTTCTTGATATCGCTTTTGTCGCCTTTTTTGTGTATTAAAATGATAGTTGCGTTATTCCATCCTTCTGGTATAGCTTGGTTCTGGATGCATTTGCTGAAAAGCCTAGCTAAGATATTAATTAGGGGGGGGCCGCCACATTTTAGTAAGTCAATGGGAATATTATCTTCCCCTGGGGTTTTACCGTTCTTTGCAGTTTTTAGCGCGGCCTCTACTTCGCTAGGCAATACTGCAGGAACCCTTTGGCCGTGTGTCGATTCCAGAGCGGGGAATTGGCCGTTGTCGTTCTCGTATAGTTTTGCATAGAACGTGTAAACTCTGTCTATGATTTCTTCTCTATTCCTAATTATTACTCCGCTCTCTGATCTGATTGCGATCATTTGGTTTTTGCCTAAGAAAAGATCCTGTTTGCACTTTTTCAGGCTACGGTTATTCTTAATGGTATTTTCTATTAGCTTGCTGTTAAAATCCCTGACATCCCTGACTATTCTCTTTTTAATTTCCTTATTTACTAGATTGTATTCTTGCTTATTATTATCCCTATCTAAATTCCTTTTATGCTTAATTAGGTTTTTTGTTTCCGCTGAAATTTTGCTTAATTTAATCTGTTTCCTGAATCCACCTAATTTCTTACCTGTTGAGGTTAGAACCGAACTAATTACAGTGTTCAATTCCTCGATGTCTTACAAAAGCTATATTTAACTGGCTAAAGTATATTAGATCCGGCCTAAAATTTTGTAGAAAGAGATAAAAATTATATCAATCACCAATCCTCGGCCACCGATCTCTGATGATGAGTAGAGATAGGCTTTTTGCACGTGGCAGTGCCTTTTGTAGACGGGGCAACTTGCCAATGGACCGAATTAGTAACTCATTTTATAAATGTAATAACCAAAGATCGGCTTTCGATGGATGCTTATCGCACAAAAAATGGTTCACTATAATACTTTTTTGCTCTCTTGCTTTGAACACTAATGGAGCGGTTTATTGTTACTTGAAAAGCATCCATCCAACGACGATCTCTGGTAATAACTAAAGGCTAGCGGAAATATAACAAACAACGTTCTCTTCGCTTGGCAGAAAATATTCATCGCTAATATTAGATGTCCATTGATTTGGTACTAATAATTACGGATAACGTATGTAAGGTTCCCTACTTGTTTAAAAAAACAATTTTGATTTTATAAATTATAATAATAATGTGAAAAATATAAAACAGTTGCCAAGTTCGGTCCCCAAATTGGCATTTTTTTCGTTCGGCTTCTTTTTTTGTGACTATATCACCGATGAGTAGTAGGGCAATGGCAAATAATAATTAACGTCCCAACAGTGTTAAATGCAAGAGCAGCGAAAAAAGTTTTCTACGAAATTAAAATTAGCCATAACGCTTCAAAAGCAAATTGCTCTAATGGCCATCCGATGTCTAGTTAATAATAATAGTCTCATAACTAGAAATATGAGGTTTCGTTTCGACGCCATGTAAATATTTTTTTAAATTGTAATGCTTTAAATTTTTTCCGATGAAATTCGCGACTGTTTGACCGCATGTTCACTCGAACTTGTATCGATGTCAAACGTATGGATGTCTCTTTCGCACGCATATATTTTGCCGCGAGTACTTCTCGCACTTATGCGAACTCTAGGTCAGATTCCCAATATACATATCTCTCCACCCGTCTTGTGATCCCGATACTTTTGCCTTTTTAAACTTGCCAGAGAGATCCAACTAAATTTTACTAATTGCCAATCATCAATGCACATCGAAATGTCATCTGCGCGACACAATGAATATCTCGTCTTTCGTACATGCTTAAATTCAAGCAGTCACGAATTTCGTCGAGACGTCAAATACCGAAATCGACATGAGCATGCAGCCGCGTCGTTTGCAGCGATTTATAGCAAACCCGATACGAATGGTTTCAATAATTGGTAAAATGGGGATGTGTCCGTTCGCAATTCGGTCCAGACACACTATGAAGATGAGGTAGGCTGACCCACGCAATCTCAAGGGAACGTGTATAAAGGACTTCCTCCATGTCACGAGATGCACGTGTTTGAATGCAGTTGAAGATCAAGTGCGTCCTTCAATAGTTGTGGTAGGTTGATCCTTATGCAAGTTGCAGCATGGTCACCACGTGGTGTGTGACCTCAATCCAATTCATCGTGGTGAAAAGGTGTCGTTTCGTGATATAGTGTAGGTTGGTATGGGATGGTGATCTCATGGTCGGAAATGAGAAATCACGAAAACTTTGAAGAGAGTATTTTATTGCATATAAAGTATAATATACACGTGTTCGCCATTGTGGCGAGGAAAAGGTTTGTAACGTAATTTCCTTACGAGAATTAGATGCCGACTACCAACTCGTCGTTAACAATGTACTTGACAAAAATGCTCTTTACCGCGATGCCAATGCTGACATGTGCTAAAAAGCTAGTAATATTTAATGACCTGATAGTTCGTAATTACAATTAATGACTTGCAGCACTCTCGGATCTGTCAACTGTCAAATTGTCTCGACCAATAACTTTTATACATATATAAAAAATGAATGTCTGTGTGTGTGTCTCGAATAAACTCCTAAAGCACTAAACCGATTACGATGGAACTTTCAGGATTTGTTGTATACATGTCCGGGAAGATTACAGTGAAAAAAAAAACAGGCACGGAAACAGGAAAAATGGAAATGAGTGTCATTGCAACGCTATAATTTCAAATGTTTTCGCGTCACGACCTACGTGTTCGCTGCCTGCGTTTTTCCGACAAATGGGAACGGGAATTGTATGCATTATTGTGGCGTTGCAACGCATGCCGGGTTTAGCTAGTATTAGTCTAAAAGTTTATATCATGGACTTTTTCGAGCAGTTTCTTCTTAACTTTATTTGTATAATGCCATTAGTAGTTTAAAAGTATCAACTTCCAGTTTTCACTAGACAGCGTCTACTCGTTTGGTGCTATTATTTCTTGCACGGTCCTTGATAGGCAGGTTTAAAAAATTCAAAAGGCCAGCCCTTAGTAAAATGAATACACGCCTGGGGAGGAGTGTGGGAGTCTGAGGATCCAGCAAGAGGGAACGATGGGAAAAAGGAGAAAGGAGAAAGGAGCAAATGGGCGTTCGGGCCTAACGGCAAATAGGATCCGAACACAACGTAGATTGAATAACACAATCACGTGTACGTAACAGCGGCTACGTGCCCCGTATATACAACCGTCATATGCTGGGGTATACTCGCAGTAGCTGGCACTGATTTGTTCTTGCGGCTGCTTGCCACACTATGAAAACTAATATCGAAAAATTCTCTCCTCTCGTTACATCGAAACCAGCCATTCGAGTTTTACAATCCTGTTGGCAAATGAGGACTAATTGTGCGAAATATGTGCGAGCGCGCGATTCGAGTCGATCGTACGTGAGAGTGTCGTCGGCACGTAAAGGGTTAAATACGATAATCGCATCGGTGGTGTCCCGCATGTTACTATCTACTATCTATGCTAAATTAATTACACACTAAGTTTGCTGTGTGTAATATCGCTTTGTTTTATTAATTCGAGGCCGTACATGTGTTATTTATTATACTTGATTTTATATCTATGTGATAGGCGTATATTTATAACATCTGAGAGGTCCTGGGTACGAGCCCTGCTTAGACCTTTATTGAAAGTAATCATAATTTGTATTATTTAAAGTATTTCTGCGGTGTGGTCAGATTTGGATACCTGTGACCTTAATTCGATCGTTTGTTATCTGAAATTGCCAATTTATTTGATTTAATTATTGATACTGTTCCTTATGATCCAAACATAAAAGCCATTAAATTTTATTGTACATATACAAATCTTAATACATGTAAATATATTATACTATTTTATTTTTTATTTTAAATACATACATATGTACATCATATGTGCAATGACAGGAATTATCTCAAGGCAACATATATGTATACCTATATGGTTATAGGTATATATGTATAAGGCTACGGGTAAAACCCCTAGTTAAATAAATAAAAAATAAAATAAATGTGTCGTCGGTCATGTGTTCGATCCCTACGCCGTCTAATTTTTTTCAAATACCTTTTAAATATATTTAATTAAATATTTATATTTCATTGTTTAATTGTTTAATAAACAATATAAAACACCAAAAGAAAAATTAATTAATTAAATAAATATTCAACAATTAAATTATATTCATTAGCATCGATTAGTATATATAGAAGTTTTTTCTTTTGTCTTCTTATACATTTTAACAGTGTCGTATGTAGATACATATGTTGAATCGAAACGATTATTATAGTACGGCGAGCGTTATCTAAGACAGACAGACAGACGGAATATTATATTTATATATATGATGTTATTTAACTATGTGATATTAATACAATATATTTCAATGCAAGGTCTTTAATAATATTACTGTAACGTGTAATTGTCAACATGACGTTGACAATTACTTTTATCGTCTAAAAATATATGAATTTCCATTAATATAAAACATAAACATATTCCATAAATAAATGAATAATATCAACAACTTACGCATTTTATATTAAAATTTTATCAATATAAATATTTCAAAATACGAAACCGTATTGTATTTCTTGACCAAAATTTAATGTGCAACTGAAACGAAATATAATTGGCCATCGCGGTTCGAGTGGGGGGGGGGGGGGTGAATGCGACAGCATATACAGTTTATGATAGATCTGTTCGGCAATAATGAATATAATATAGTATATTCGTGTTGAGGGGGGGGGGGGGTCGCCTCATGTAGAGAGCTTTGTTGGTTGACTTCATTGACCTCTAAAGTGGGCTTATATAATATACATATTTTGAATGTGAGAAAACGTAAAAATATTAAATATGTTTGATGAATTGAAATGGTTGGGTATTAGAAATGAAGCACTTTAAAGTTAAAAATAGAGATTTACATAATTATCAGGTGTTTTTCACACATCTATTCAATCTATAATGCCCTTCCTGAGAGCATTAGAAGTGCTAATAACATTGGTGCTTTCTTGAAGGGTGTTAATGTATACCCCTGTGGAAGATGATGTAATTATATATAAGTTAATAAATGCAATGTTTGGCATTATAATATTATTTAATGGTTACTAATTATAGTTTTTTTTTGTTAATTATATTATATTATAGTTATAATTTAAGTTGTTACTTTTGTTATATACATATATTCATTAGCAATTTGCTATAAATAAATACATAAATAAATAGTAGCGTAGTCTGGACGTGTCGAAACCTGTCCAAATGTATTGATACAGGTTCTTTTTTGCCCACCCTTATCAAAAATGACGTCTGTTTCAAATAAATCATCCTCTCCTTAATCATCTCTATTCGGAACAAAGCTTAGTTTTCCTGATATTTACTATTATCATTTTTTAGTAAAATTAAACACATTTCAAAGCTTTGTTGATTTTTAATCAATATGTTAGCCGAAAGAAGCTTGAATATTAAAGGCTATAAAAAAATCACCTAAAATTTTAAATAAAGTATTTTTTTGCGATAAAAACGTATGCCCGATCGCACTATGGTTACATATTAGTACATACATATGTATGTATATTGCTGACTCTTCGGAGTACCCTTTTTTTTCGTGTGCTTTCGGCAAAAATGTACCAAAAGGGATTTCAGTTATGTTTCTCCCCTTTTAATTAAGCCCGGTCGATATCTCTTCGACGCGTCATTAATTATTTTTTTCAATAGAGGATATGGTTTTAAAGATGGTTTGGTTTTGGTGAAGCCCTTTTCATACACTTTGTTACACGTGTTTCCCTTATAAACGATATTCTCTCAGGCGTCCGACGGAAGAAAGGCGAGATGAGCCCGCCGGCCTTAACCCTTTTCAAACGAGTAATCTTGAGTGTCAGCCTCAACCTGTATCGGGAATAAAGGGTTGTAGCGGAACCTCATCGATACCATCCGAAAATTTTATTCGAAAACGGGTCGTTGCCGTCCGTATCCAGACGCGCAAATCCACAGATATACTTATACGTGTTTAAGATTAAGGAAAAAATACAGCCTTTGGTTCTTGAATCGTGAAATGTATCAGGTATAATGAAAACTTGAGAGTGGCGACATAGCCGATGGGCCAAAAATTACTTAAATAAAATATATAATCATATATCTATATTTATTAATTTCCATTTCCTTTGAAATTTTGCGCGGTTTGGTCACCGATAGAAATTTTAATCGATTCTGATAATTCTATGGTGAAAAATAATCGTAATAAACTCGTCTCAGATTGCGAAATTTTTGGAGATCTTGGCGTTTAGTGGTCAGTAGATATTTGACTTTGCGCCATCCTCTCGTGTTGTCAGATTTGAATTGTATAAAAGCCTTTTTAACTTTATCTCTTTCACACTACATCTTATAAGTTGAATATGAGCTTTATATAATATATGTAGATATGCATTTTTGCAATATAATTCTTGGATGACAAAAATAAGTAGGTGGACGATAGGGTTACACTAGTATAATATAATTAATTTGAAGTGCGTACAAAATAGTGCAAATTTTATACATGTATCTTGAGATCAATGATTGCTTATGAAAAGATTTTCCACCTTTCCCTTTTCCAATTTCCCTTCGAATATGATATATGTAGTAATTGCAGATAAAGTAAAAAAATTATCATATGACTTATATTTATCGTAATTTCCATTCAATATTCTCAATACTTCAATGTATTTAGTATTGAATATCCATCTCTATATAATCATCCCTTTCAATACCTACTGTATGGATGTTGATACAACTTTTTTACAGTGAAAATGGTCTCGCCCATAAACATAAATCAGTTTGTATATTATCGAAATACTCATTCGCCTATTAGCAAGTCGTACATTTGATTTATACACTCAATTCGAAAGTTTCCACGTTGTATACAAGCTTTGCAAAACACCAACAGCGGGAAAGCGCAATAAAAAAACGTATAATCTCAGTTCTGTTTTTCCAGGGTGCGCTTTTAGTGTTTGCTCGGTCGACTGGCCGGGGCAGAAATATTAGCCTCGACCCGGTAATCTGGGTACATTATCCGGAGGAAACGAGCTTTTATTGGGCCATTTGTGGCTTATACGTAAGTCTCGATCGGTTCATGAATGCATGTACATGCAAACATCACACGAAATACGAATGGAAAAATTCTCTATAGGTATAATACTTGAATGGGGCACGTCTTCGGCTGTTTGCAGGGTCGTTCTTGGCGCTCTGATTGGACCCAGGAATCTAATTTACTTCGTTAGCGAGATCAAGGTAAAACTGAAGACAGCTCGTCGATTACAAGAGTCCTTGGATTCGATGGTTGGACTGTGAGAGGTCCAAAGACCAGAATTGCGGTCCTCTAAAATGTCTCGAAATTAAACTGAAAGCTTCTCATCGGGACGTTAATTGTCGAACGAACTGGAATTCTCGTCTCACGAGAGGAGCTTCTAAAGCTCGATGAATCAATTTATTATCAACGATTGTACTCTCCTCCAGATAAAAAAAATAATATGAAAATTCTTTCTTCATTTTTCTGCTGTCGTGATTTATACATTTCTATATCAATATTATTTTATATTAGGCAGATATGAGCCTGTATGTGTTTGCTATATTATTTTTTGTTTTGACAAATTTAATTGCACGGCTTGGAAAATATATTAAGTTTTAAGAGCGGAAATCTTCCAGAAATTTAAATATTGCGATATAAAACAAACACAGTTCTTTGGATTTAACATATTCAATTTATTAAAAAAATATTATTAGAATGGGTATGATTTAAAATTTGAGCTTAAAAATATGTAAAAACTAGTCAATATTAATAATGAAATATATGTACATCACAAAAAATTTTTCTGAAAATTTTAAAACTACGGTTTAACAATACATAGCAAACTTCAATATTTCAATTAATATTTTTAAAGCTTTGTGTACATTGTAGTAGATATAAAAATTAAAGAAATATATTCTCACCCAAAATAGGCTATATTTATTTTCATTATAAAAAAAATCAGATGTGACCAACCCACGACTTTATCTATGTAGTTGAGGAATACGAGATGATGACAAAACAAAATTCAATAATTAATAAGAGATATAAAAAATGACCACTAACACGAAAGCCATGTGAAACGTAAAGGAGGTAAGTAAAAATACATATACGTTCACACATACCGGCTACGAGAGCGTTTTCGATACAAATTGAGCGCAAATGTAGAGAAACTTATACACGACAAAAATTCCACATCCGGTTGTCGAATTTTGTCCAAATTTTTTTATTACTTAAAATCACTTTATTATACACATTAAATATCATAAAAATAAAACCCCAACTTATTATCAACTTAAAGTTAGTGCATAAATAATAGAAATATAAATTTCAGCTTGATTCAGAGGTGTGGAAAAAATCTTGTGGTCACAACATTTTTCATTTTTCGAAGCGGAAATAATCCCACTTTGGGTTTATTAAATTTAGTGTTTTTTTTTCACACACCTCCTTTGCGTTTCGATTACAACTCAAGAAAAAGTTTGCCTCTTATCCGATCGTTTTCATACTTTGCCATATTGCTCATTTTGGTCATCAATATAAGTAATTGTTTTCATCACATTGATACAAGAATAATACTTAAATTTTTTCGTGAAGAGCACACATGTTTAAGGGCTCGAAAAAAATAGTGGGAGAAAAATCTAACATAAGTAAACGGCCACTTCCGGTTGACGGATGCTAACCAAATTTTATACATAGCTTGGTATTAATCTTAAAATCCTAGATATGAAATTTCAATTTCTGAGAAAAGCATAAAAAAACTCGAATTTCTAGAGTAAGAGTACTAATTCCGGTTCAGGTAAAAATATTCAAAAAATTTTAGGATGTAAAATTTATAATTTCTATTACATTTCATTCTGATTCGAGATTCTGATGGTTTGGGAGATAATTGAATTCAAAAACTTAAAAAAGAGCACACCTATAGGGGCAGGTACCGTTTCCGGTTAACTTAAAAATTCGATAACAATTCAGTAACCGTTACTAAATTTCAATTCGGTAGAACTAACGGTGTTCGAAAAATTCCCAAAATTCATAGGCACACAGACTTTTTCTATATTATGAAAACGTGATCAGTGATCGATTCTGATTTTGAATCTGCCAAAATCTTCAGTTCAAATTTTTCCATGATCACAAAACTTCATATATTGTTAATAAGTACATAGATAAAGTAAAAAATGTACCATTTTAAATTGATTTATGTACATAGATTATATATTAAGTTTATTTAAATTATTAAACTTTTTTTAACAAGGTTAAAAACACAAAATTGTGTGGATAAACTTTCGCGAAATGTATATGAAATCGAATTAAAAAAGTTTTTTGTACAAAAGTGTACTTTGAAATTGTAAACGTGGATAAATTTTTGTATTTAATTATAACGTGATATAAATATGTGCATACATTTATGTATATATGTATATCAAATAAAGAATAAAAATGTATGCTAAGAAGCATCAAAAAGAAAATTGTAATGTAGCAAAATACTACATATAAATCATGCAAATATTGGAAAAAAACATGCTTCATAATACATATTGACTTACACAGTTTTCCTTATAAACATAGCATAAACCAATTGAATATACCATTTAAGAATCAACAAACTCAAAGCACACTTTCCATTATATATAATATGAGAAACTCGTATAAAAAATCAGGATATAATATATGTAGACTAAGAAACTCATTGTAGACCGAGAGGAAAGCGTGAGTTGAATTATATCTGCAATACCTGCCTCTGCGGCAGGGTAATAGAGAGCCGCCTGCAGCGCGTTTCCTGGATAATCCTGTATCTTCCTTTTTTCAGCTACAGGACGTAAGTCTAGATAAGCCGAAATGGCTTTTCTTGGATGCAGGGACATCTGCCTAATCTGCCGTGCAGCCGGCAACCACCGTGTAATGGTATTTTAAGTCGGCAAACACCAAAAATACACTCTGAAACCAGCCAAGGATAATTTACGTGTACATGCACTTTTATTTGGTCTTTGACGTACCTGTAGTTTTAGATTTTGATAAAAAAAAGGTTGAATAAGAACAATGATTGCAATGATAATAATCCCAAATATGACTAAAATGTATAACCTAACCTAACCAAACCAAACCAGCAGAACAGACTAATGGTTAGCATATAATAATTTGAATAAAGTGGTCACGGGTTCAAATCCTAATGGTTTCTTCTGAATAGACTCGTTTCCTATTAGAGTTATCCAATTTGAGTTTTCCACGGAACCTCCATATAAAAGAGTATTGTGAAATAAATCATTTTGTAGCATGAAACTCAGATCGCATTATTTCCAATGCATGCCCTAGATTATCCACAAACATATTTTATCCATTACCTGTGAAAAATATCATATATTAATGCACCTTCTGACATAAAAATCTATCTGTACTTTAATTAAAATCTTTCCTTATATTTATTTATTTATTTTTTACATATATACTAGGAAGGCCTTAAGGTAACCTCAATGCGCCTTCATGGCCAATTACAAACATTGCAGCATTTTTTTTTATTATACAAGTCGCTGAATTACGAGGAACTGAAAAACTCGCAAATTAACAAGACATCTATGAATTGTACATAAATTTTATTGCACATTAATCAATCTCAAATAGTGGTGACATAGTAGATAGGAAGGATATTTGGCCAATTTTACCGGGAACCGTTTCAAAAATGAAATCAGAGAAAAAATGGCAAACTCTGATAGGAATCGATAGACCTGGAGTCACAAATCCAGGTTTGACCTGCAGCACTACAGATATACTCAGAAAAATTCTTTTAAATCGAGGCTAGCTCATGGGATCGAACCCCGCGCCTCTCAACGCTAAAACAACGACTCTATTTTCATTTCCGTAATAATGTCAAAGCTATTGCGTACGTTGTTCTAGGCTTACTGACATCTGTAGAATTATATTCGGTTCCAATATTTTTTACTACATATTTGAGTATATTGTGATTCATAGGTTTGTATAATGGATACAATTTTAGATGCAATCAATCGCTTCGTGGGTGCAACATATTGCTCAGTGCACCGGAAGTGCACGACGGAAGCGTCTGAATTATTCGTCGTCGGATCGTTAATAACGAGTCAGCATTTGGCCAGGGCTTAAATCATTCGGGCCACAGTCACGTGTCCTAGACAAGGGGCATTCGTTAGAGAGAGCTTACACCCGCAAAAAGAGGCCTGGCTGCAAGTGTTGAAATTGCACGAAAAAATGTTTAACTGCTTTGATTTTTTACGTGCAGAAATAAATGGTTGACATTTGGCGCAGATTTCGCATATTTGAATCTGATAGTAGCAACTCCTATTAATGCTTGGGATTTTTTTTTCACCGATTGTCGTGGAAAACTTGAGTTTTTCCGACCAAAAAACAAAAATTTCAAAATTTAAATACTTTTTTAATATAAAATAGAAATAGAGGTAAATTTCAGGCTATATAGATAATGGTCTTTAATTTTGAGCTTTTTTTTGAGGATTGAAATTGTGAAAGTCGCCAATGCAATTATACGTGTACGCTCACTAACAACTTTGCAAATAATGCCAATACGTTACATTACAAACCATAGTTTTCTGTTATATTATCCTGAAACGATCATCAGTTGATTTCTATTCATCATTCGGACTATACGTAAATATATTCGAAGTGAATTTAAATAAAATATCCATTATAAAAGTCGTATAAATTTTTTTTGCGTACCTACATCTTAACTTAAATATTTACAAAATTCATTAAAAAAAAACTAAGATTTACTACTTTCCTCTAATTCTATCCATTATACGATATTTTACAAACTATGTCTCGTAAAAGGAATAATTAAAAATGCACATAATGTGTTTATAGTAGCGAGAATAGGGACGTTTTCTCTCCAATCATCTTGTGTCACTTTATAATATGAAAATGGTGTCTATGAAAAGGTGTATGAAAATTAATTTAGACAGATAAATATTAGATATTTTATTGTCAAAACGAAATATATGTGCTACTTAAACATTTCCCAATATTTGTATCGAGGGAAAGATCATCTTTATATTCAAAATATATATACGGTGGCCATAAAAATATAATCAAAAAGCGAATAGCTTTAAAAGAATCATAAGATAAAAAAAGCATACGATTTTCCTTTAGGATATTGACTCGTCAAAGTATAACCTTATAAGGGTCGCGTAACCCAAGGCTTGTTTTCCCTCCGAAGTGTATTCGTATTACGTAGATATCGATCGTGCAGGTAATGTCCCCGTAGGGATTAAAGGGTCGAAAATATATCCATTTTTTATTTGTCGACGTATGTTTGTGCGTAAGGGCACGCTCCCAGATACACATCTGCACACTAAGGGGGTAGGGCAGGGAAAAAATTGATCACACACACACACACACCTACATATATGTATACACAGATAATATATGTCGGTCAGTATAATAAATACTATCTTGTCGTGTATGTGTGTCCCTCTTCATTTTTTTTCTCTTGTCGAGTTCCCTGGGGCGATAATCCTCGTAGTTTCCTTTCAGACCGGATTCACTCGTCGACTATTTACATTGAAATTTCCTTATGTCGGGTTGACCGTAGATAAGAAGAAACGCCAACATATTTCAAAAGACATTTTCTCTGTGACTCCCGGTCTAAATCCTATTCCCTTCTTTCCATCTCATTGTAACGTACGTAAAATCGAGCGTGCGGTCAGATATGATGTTTTTCCTTGTATTAATGACATCTATGTATATATCATGCAAATAAAACAATATGTGTGTTTATCGATGTCATTGTCTCTCTTTTAACTGTAAGTAACTTTTCTTAACATGAAAATAAGCTCTGCATCGGATTGCTTACAATAAATAAATAAATATATAAAATAGAAGACAATCATTTTACATAATTACCTATAAAATACAATGTAGAAAATGTACGCGTATAATATTAAGAATGGTTTTTAAAAAAATCTAAACATAATATCTTGTATAAAGATGACTATTTTTCTTCTTATTTGTCCGCTATAAAAATCTACAGTTTTCAATTTAAAATCACCAAATTTGATATACCATACATATAGACGTAAACTTGGCGTTGATTTTCAATTTTAACTTTATTTTTAATTTAACTGGAATTTCAGTGATATAAAATAATAGATGTGTGCATGATCCTGGACGACTTGAGAAAATACCTTTTTCTTAAATTCAATTTTAAGCTATTTTTTCCAACTTTCCCGAATGACCGTTTAAAAGGAAAGACTCCTAAATTTCTCGCGTTTTCCAACAAAATTAGAAAAACAAGCTATTTTTAGTTTGAGTTATTTTTGTTTAAATTTTTACTAACATTTTAAAAACTTTTGTGGGAATATGAATAACCTACATACATTACATAATAATATTTGAATAACATAGTACATAATAATATTTCATATACATACATACATAGTCAGTAGTCTAACATACATACATACATATTTAACATATATTTGTGTTTCTGTATGAGCCTGAATGTGATATTTCCCAACACAGTGAGGGTAGGTTATCGGAGATTATTAGTTTATCTATGTTTTTAACTTACTTCTCTGGTAGCCTGCTCTCATTATTATTTTTATATTTGAAAGTTGTTTTTGAGTGGAATTTTAATCTTCCCTCTTCCATTTGGGACATAACAAAACATCCCTTGCAGGGATGTTTTGTATTTTCATTTGGTTCTTATATACATATTGGTGCTAGCTATAGGTGCAAGACATGTCCTACTTTGTGTTTTATTATTCGATATTTTTACTATATCTGCTTTAATTATAACGATATTGTTTTTTTATAATTATGTATAAATGTATTTTTTGTCTGTGTACAAATGTATATATTTTTATTTTTCTCATCTGTCTATAGTTTTCGACCATTGTGGCTCATTAGGGACTCCTGTAATGCAACAGTGGTCCAAACTAAACTTAAATAAATAAATATATATAAAGTCTACTAAAGTTTTCAAAAAATATTATGACCTTCAAAAAATTAAAATGATTAGTTATGGAAGTAAAATATTTCATGATAAGTTTCATTATTGTCTTTCTTACTATGATTAATTTCAAACATATTTATAATTAAGATAGGACAAGAAGGTAAGTAAGATACAGCAGTAAAAGTATCATACGTATATTCCTCCCCTGAAAAGAAATTGAAAAGCTCGCGCCCTTTTGGGTTAAGAGGAAGCGAAGGGAAAAATTGCCACATATTGGCGAAAGTCTTCCTCGCATACGTACACATAATACGTATACAATATACATATATTTCTTTGTGGCAATGTTCGTCAAACGCCTCAATAAAATTATATTGGCGTCCAGAACGATCGGTCCGAGACGTTCAAACATATTGGGGTATCTACGTTATACCCGTACCGTTGCGGAAATCGATACCTACGCAATCGTTCTCCCTTTTACGGACGAAAGGTTTATCTTTGTGAAAGTTTTGGGTGTGCGTGTTTTTCGTTTTTCCCTTTTCCACGTCCTCGTCTTCTTATTCTCCGCTTCCTATTTCCATCATATCATCACGTAAGAATAATAAATACGTCGGCTTACTGGTGCCAGACATTGTCCTGAAAATTGTCGCATCGTCGCACCGTCGAAAAGGGGTCGAAAGGCGTGATAAATTCTTTTTAAGATTTGTATTTTTATTCTGTGCCAGATACGTGTTTTCCATTGATGACGCTTTTCACCTCCAGATATTGGATGTGATCTAAAATATATGTATCTCAAGCTTAAATGCATTCATTATTGATAGTCTTCAGTATCGTATCGTATTCAAATTTAATCCTCCAAGCGCTCCATTCATGTTTACTTTAATACAAAAAATATACATTTACAATATAATTTAAAGTATTTTATATATATATATATATATATATATATATATATATATATATATATATATATATATATATATATATATATATATATATATATATATATATATATATATATATATATATATATATATATATATATATATATATATATATATATATATATATGTGTATATATACATATGCATATAGAAGAAATAAAGAGATACCCAGCTGACCTACTTAACAGACTAACACAGCTGGTAGTAGGATTAAAAATTAGCGTAGATAAGACCAAACTAATGTTCAATAGTTATTGCATACCTGATAGCATCTCATTAGATGACAAACCAGAAAGAGTGGTAAATAATTATTTATATTTAGGTCAAATAATTGACATATCGGGTAGTAAAGATGAAGGGATAAAGAGACGTTAGGACGAAATAATGCGTTTTTTAAACCAAAAATGCCACTCTGCCTAAAGAAAACTATCTCTGGTCAATGTATTTTTCTAGTGATAATGTATGGATGTGAAACTTTGATATTGAATGCCAAGCTGATACACAAAGTCCAATACACTCAAAGAAGTGTGGATTTTTGTATGCTTGACATAACGAGGAAACACAGGAAACAAAATACATGAGAAGTATGAAAAGGATTTTGGATATAGTGGATAGAGTGAAGAGATTTAAATGGCAATGGGCAGGCCACGTGGCTAGAAAAATGGACGAAAGGAAGACAAAATAGTACCCGAGAGAATGCAAAAGGGTAAAAATAAGACCAAAGGGAAGATGGTTTGACGAGATTAGGAAAATGTGTGGGGTGAGTTGTATGAGAGTTGCGCAAAACAAAGACGAGTGGAAGCATGTTGGAGAAGTCTTCGTCCAGCACTCGATAGTGATTGTAGATATTGTTGATGGCATATATGATGAATTTATTCTTTTAAGGGAAGTTTTTTCGTATCAAAAATCGCATTTGTCTATACATTACACATAAATATCATTTATATTTTATTGAATGATCGATCTGCCTCACGAAACGTGTTCGTGTGACAAAGAAAATGTAGTGCCTTTTGACAATTCCATTGCCAAATATCACATTCGTTCAGCACTCTCGCTAATGCCTTTTTGATTACCGGTCATTCTCGGATACGTTCGCACGACTCGATTCGAAGCGATCGCGAAAATTATGATATTATGCGTGGATTTCTTTCCTATTCATATGTAATGTGAAACAATTTAGTGTTAATATAGCCCGACGTTTTACATACATAGATTCGAGTTCACGTCAAATATGACAAGTTTAACGACCATTAACCCGGCGACCCCGTTTTAATCTCGCCGCCTAATGATCTTTACAATACTGTCGCTTTCCTTTTCATCAATTTCCCTCTCTCACGGCTTTCACCCCTCTTGACGGTGAGGCATTTTCGGCTGCCTATTATTATTTTTTCGAAGCCGTAAAAAATGAACGAAGATTTACTCAACCAGTTGATTTTGTAATGTAATTGTTTTGAAATATGAACATGAGAGTTCAATTTAATCGTTATGTGTAGAAAATCGGTGATATTAATACAGCAATATGACTGCTAAGTTTGCTATTAATTTCGAAGTTATTGAGCTTGGTCCTTTAACTTTGAATGTAATAATAACCCTTTGAAGTCGAACAATGTACGCTTCGCGTATTTTGTAATGTCGAATAGCTATGTTGGAGTTCAATAGGTTAATATTGAATTCGTATATAATAAAGTGAGCTAGTAGGTGTGTAGATATACGTGTATATATTCTATAAAAAAAAATCACCTTCAATATATTGGAAAATAAAAATACAATCTAATGGCAAGTAGAGCGTAAAACCGCTTGCAATCAAACGCCTGTCGATCAAAATAGAAAATTTTCTTTTCGAGCTGTCAAAAAGAAAAGCGAAGCCCCGTTTTTGTGCACTGAGTTGGGTCCTTTTGTTTCAGAGCCTGGTCTCTTTTCCGTGCTGGAAAAATAACGTTATAAAAAAACCGGAGGCAAAAATACATTTTCAGGAGAAATAATTGAGACGTTGACGGGTGAGACGTTGGGCCCGTTCACTTTGCGTTTTTCCCTAATTCTGCTCCGAAACGGGGACTTCTTCTTCTTCTGAGAAAAATAAAATTAAAATGCTTTCAACGTTTGATGTGGCGATATGCTTTCAAGATGTGCGATAAAAATCTACAATTTTTTCCCTATTTTATTTTCTACCCCACAAATAAGTACAGGCATATAAAAAGTGGGGCGGTAAGCCCGTTGAGCTTTCGTGGAAAATATTACATTATTATTTTAATTATAAACTTCAACACATCCAAAGCCTCTAATTGCGTTCAAAAAGTAATGGTAATGGCTCATATATATGTACATACGTACATGCATATGAGCCGTTATATTTGAGAGTCCAATTTTCAGTTCCAAAAACACTATTTCAGTTTTACTTTATTCACATTTTACTGTATTGTTATCACTTATTTTAATTCGATATGTCAGAATCTCGGAAAAGCAGAATAAACGTAATAAAAGCCACCAGTATTTTAAAAATTGTTAAACGCAAAACATTATATTAATTTTTCGTGACATATTTAGACTAATGCCACTTTAAATTTTAGCAACTCATATGTATGTAGCTTAATGTAAATAATTCACAAAATCAATAACACATTTCATATACATAAAAAATTACTGCTTTATGTATGAATTAAAAATATTTAAGAAAGCCAAGATTGTGTATCTATCAATATTTAAAGAATTCAACGTTTATTTTGGATCATATTTTGCTGCAGCATATGTAAATACAATACAATACTAACAACCAATGTACATATGTATTTATGTATGTAAATAACAAAATAAATTTTTATGTGATCATAGTACCTATACCTCGTATTCTATAAAATTACCATACACATTTTAATTGTTTTGTTTTAATTTGTTTCAGGTGAGTTCATACTTGCACAGATGCCATTAATTATTTCAAAACATTCGATCGATCAAATCGTAAGTACGTAAATTATTCCGTTCATTTGTATGCAAATTTCTGAAACAGAACAATCGTTTCAAGTTTCAAAGAACTTAATTACACTATTTCGAAATATTTTAAATTTATTTATTGGAGATAAAATCTTCAGTGTTTACATAAAAAATGCGAGAAAAATAGAAACGAACCTCTCCGAGTGAACGTTGCGTGTTTGTAAAATGCGACGGAATTTTTATAATGATTTTATACTCGAAATATGAATGAAACGAATTTACATAAAATTCATATGCAATTCATTGCGCAAATTCTTTGCAAGCTATTAGCCAAATGTAAAAATATACTCAATTCAATTAAATTAAACAAAAACTGGTTATGTAATCTAGTAAAGTCTGTATACAATTTTATAAAACTGAAATGAATTGTGCGCTTTTACTAAGCCGTATACATTCTCGTGCAATTTAGCTTATAAAAATCCACAGTCATCTTGTATTATAAAATATAGACTAGGATTAGGTCTTAAAAGCATCCATTTAAAAAAAGATATATCTATTTTCCGATCACACTATATGTGTGCAATCAATTATAGTGCACGAACACAGCACCCCCGATCCATAAGGGGTGACCACCCCAACTGAATAATTGGTCGGCTCACACCTGAGCCATAGGGGGTTGAACCTAGTAAGAAACTACCGCAATTAGTTACCGGCAAGAATCACGTGATTCGAACGAACGTACCAGAACCAAATGGAAGGGGGTTAATTCGACCACTTGGCAGTGCGCTTGGGGTTAACGGGCACTCTCATACACGCAACATCCGCAGCGCATCGTTTAGATTTGATATTACATCGATTATAACTCAAGTTTAATGTTACATACATGTCTATGTATAATATGTAATCATAATCCCACTTCTGACAAATGCCTCTTGGATTTTTGTTAAAACAATATGGTTTTAATTGAGCTGTTCTTCGAAAGAGTAATAGATGAAAACTTAGTCGATTGTTCGTCTAAAAAGCTATCTTCAAAAAATTCAAATCTATAGTTCAAAAAATTTTAAATACTTGAACCCTAGACATAGTGGATAAACAGTTATATCTTAAAATCGAACTTTTAGCCTTTTTCAAAGATGGGAAAAATAAAATTGGGAAAAAAAAATTGTTTTGCTTAAAAGCAACTTACAAACCAATCAGTTCATTAAGTTCATCAAGTTTTCGGTTTCTCACAATTTTGTATGTAGATTTTTAGATACTTTCCACATTTAATTTTTAGATATAAAGAAAAATGGTTCAGATTTATTAGGTGTAAAAATTTAAATATATTTCTTGAATGAATGAAAAAGATCTTCTTGTAGAAAAGCTGAAGAACATTCTTAAGAAAATTGGAAAACTTGCCACATATGATGTAACCTGATGAAATGATTTAAAGAGAATCAAATTGCTTTTCAGTGATAATGTATAGTCTATGGGGTGCAAACGATAGAAAAGCGCCAGAAGACTGAACCACAGATTAACGACACGTGTACCTTATGCGTGCGCACTGCTCGCACTTACACACATCAAAATCTACCTGAAGTCCCGACATACCTACCCTGTCTACGTTCTGTGCTTCTGATACTTAAGTTCCGAATTTTTCCTTATTAAATTATTAAAACCTCGCCAAAAACATCCAACTCAATTTTAATAATTACCATTTTAATAATTGCATCTGTGCACATCAAAAGGTTACTCGTCATCTGATGTGCAATTTTTCATTCGTCAAGTCGAGAATTGCGTTTAAAGCAGCCATCCAGTTAATCTGTGGTTCAATCTGTCTGGCGCTTTTCGATCGTTTGCACCAAACCCTGTATAGTATATATTTAGTTTCTAATATAAAAACTGGATATAGAAACTAATTTCTAATATAGAAACTTATCTTTAAATAAGAGTTAATATTAAAAGAAGAACTTATGAATATTATTCGATTAACTATATTATTTATTTTATCTTTAAATTATACAGGTAACCCTAATGGACCTTCCAGGCCAGAAACATTTTTCATTTGATAGATATATTATTAGTACTATACAAAGTACATAAATAAATATCAATTATTATCCACGGAGACATTTACGGTCAAATTCCTAAATATGCAGCATTTCAAACAATTCAGCAAAATTCGAGATTGCTGAGAACTCGAAATTTTGCGAGAAAATGGGTAGGGTTTGGCAATTTGTTAGAAGCGTTTCAATTAAAATCAGATAAATTGGCAAACTCTGATAGGAAACGATCGACTTGAAGTAACAAATCCAAGGTCTGACCAGCAGAAATTAGTGGGATTTGAACTCGTTACCACTCGCTGGTTCTATATATAATATAAGGAAATATTTTAATTATAGTACACATGGATTTTGATGTAAGAAGGTATATAAATATACATAGATACCTGTATATGATATTTTTAACAGGTAATGGATAAAAGATTTTGTGTACATGTTTTTGGATAATCTGGGGCATGCATTGGAAATAATGCGATTTGAGTTGCATGCTACAAAATGATTTATTTCACAATACTCTTTTCTATGGAGGTTTCGTGCAAAACTCAACTCGTTGCCCATTATGCGATACATTTTTTTTGCTCCACTTTTACGATGCCGATAAATTATGACTTCCAACACGTAAACTTCAATAGCGAACATAAAATTATAGAATTTGCCATATTTTTTTCCGTCTTTCTCTTTCAATTTTCCCTGTCGGTAGGAGGGGTGCGGGACGCAGCAGCAAATGACCCGATTTTGAGAAAAGAAAATAATAATATAAAAAAGTTCCGCCACGCCGTAATAATTTTTATGCAAATATTAACGAAAAGCGTTTTACGGTTCGGGGAAAAAAATTATGTCTGCGACTTAATGGATTTTTCGGGTTTTACTGGACGTTGCCACTTCGGTGCTTAATTACCCGTGTTTGAATGCATTACCCCCCCCCCCCTCCCCGAATTTATTGCTCGAAAACGACAAAATATTATACGTGTGTGTGCAATTAACACGTTAACGCTTTCCAAAAGTGACACGCGTTAATTTAATTAATAATTCAATTTGCGATCGCTCTTTTTTTTACTGCTTTTTTGTCGTATTTACATGCACTATGCTAATTGAACTCTGTGTGGTATTTTTCCCTTTTTTAGTAAATTAATCATTTCAAATGGAACCTAATTTTTAACAAACGTATCTAAAAATAACTTTACATTGATGAAAATTGCCTTTATCATAATAAACATGACAATATAATCAGACCTGGTCAACGTTTGATTTTAATTTTATATTATTATATTACATAAACACTAGAATTTCATTAATTCGTATCAACTAAAAACATTCCAATGGTTTATCTGCTTTATGTATCCTTTATTTAAAATCATTATGCATACTCTATTGAATGTATTTCATAAATATTTCATCTATTTATTTAATTTCTTATCTAAAAGAAATCAAAATAAACACTAACACATTCTTACTAGCATAATATTACATAGCTTCAATGAACAAAATATAATATACATACATATGTACATACGATCCATTATTACATTTCAAAGTGGAAAAAGTCCACTTTTCTTCATTTCGAAAAATATTTTACAATTTATAACGTTTAATTATATTTAAAAATATTGGAAATACATTTATTCTGCTTTTCCCAAAATCTGAACACATCGAATTAAAATAAGTGATAACAATTTGTGAATTACGTCAAACAGAAATAGTGTTTTCGGAATTGAAAATAAGACTATTGCCACTTTCAAATAAAACGGCTCATATGTTGATAAAATAAAACATAAATATGTGTATATAAAATAATTCACAACAGTTCTCGCAATAATCAGGACTAAAGTAGATTTACTCAGTGTATTTAAACGTACATAGTACTCTATTTCTTAAATTTCTTGGTGGATCATATATGACAGTAATTTAAAATTTAATACAACACTACGACTGACTGTTAGTAACCAGGCCAAATGATCAGCATTATTTACTTGCTCTAATCTTCTACATATAAGTATCTGTGATTTATATGCTATTTTTTCATAATAGTAGCAGCCTCACGATTAAATACCAATATACAAATACCTCCATAATCCTACTGTTCTGAGGCTGCTGTACAATCTGCTGTGTATCTTGGAATACGCCTCTATGATCTGGAGTCCTTCAACCACATCTCTATCTATCAAACTAAAACTTATCCAAAGACGTTTTCTTCAGCTACTTTATAAGGAGCAATATGGGATTTACCCATATTTATTTCCATCACAATTCGTCATGGATATGGTCAGCTACAATTTTCTTGAACACAGGAGGAGTGTTGCCCACATCAAGTTCTTGTTTTCAATATTTAGAGGTTTCATCTCCTATTCATCTCTTCTGGCTGAGTTGGGCCTTCATGCTCTGGAGGGTTATATACGAACCCGCCATCGTCCCCTTTTTTGCACTCTTCTGGTTAGAACTGTGGCTTATAGCAATTCTCCCAATCCTCGTGGCCTTGGTTTCTTAAATTCACTGGATGGTGCCATTGACATTCGTCACATCTCTTGTCATTTTCTGCACCACTTTCTCGGTTACAGAGGTTGCGACCAATTAGAACAGTTGAGTTAGTTTGATCAGTTAAGAATTTTTATGTCCATGTGTATTTTTACAATTATCTTCTTACTTCAGAAACGATTTGGTCGTGTGACAAAGTTTGGGTTCTTATCCGATCGTTTCAAACTTTGCCATTTGCTCAGTTTGGTCATCAATATAAGTGGAAATGACGTCCCTCATTACGACGGTGAAAAATAATCGTAATAGACACGTTTGAAAATACTCCATCATATTTCTTCTTGACGTCTATCGTCCGAATTGATCGTTCAGACTGTTCGTCGAGTTTGTTCGTTTTAGCCTCTTCTTACTTTATATCCCTCTTAGCTGCCATCTCGCTATATCAGATTTTAAGTGTTTAAACGCCTATAAATTTATCTTTTTTCACTCTATATTTTTCACACTCCTTTGGCTAGAACTGTGGCATATAGCAATTCTCCCATTTTTCGTGGCCTCCGTTTCTTAAATTCACTGGATGGTGCCATTGACATTTGTCACATCTCTCGTAATTTTCTGCACCACTTCCTTGGTTACAGAGATCGCTACCAATTGTAGCAGTTGAGTTATTTTGATCAATTAAGAATTTTTATGTCATGTTTTTTTTTCTCTTTTTCTTTTCTTCTATTTATGTATTTTTACTTGTATTTTCATATACTTTTTTTCCATTCTTAGTATATTCAGCACACTCGTCACTTTAGAGCAATCTGTTAAACGAGTGTGCTTGATTAATTGATGTATAATAAAAATAAAATATGTACATAATATTACGTCAAAAACATAGATAAAGTAAAAAATAGCATTCAGAATTAAAAAAAAATATATATGATAAATGACAAAATGTCCAACAATTACATAAATTTAAGCGCGCACGATACGACCATACAATATCCGTTTTTTAATGCATACATTACCTGCAGTCGTATAATTCCCGTATTATATAACCCATTCCGGCACACGTGGGGTACGCTTCCGAACCCATACACACACACACAGGTAGGTAGGAACTCGGTTAAAAAAAAGAAACAATTTATTCTTTCTGTGGTAAGCAGACACGGCCGCTCACAAAGCCTTGTTACGGCGAAAGCTTATGTGTGGCGCTCATAATTCAGTGAGTTATAAGAGTGGGGAACGTTGAATACATGCATGCCAAATGAACTTCCTTCCAAAAGCTCGGCGCTTTCCCGCTCTTTTTTTTAACGGCAGCATCCTTAGTACAGCCTTCGAGCCAACGCTCGAATCAGACGAGAAGAATTTTAATGAACGACTAGTAGAAAATGCCGGACGATGTTGCCAAGACGCGGTTGGGTTAGGCGGTTGAGTGTTTTTTTTTTTTGCATAATGATATAATTTTTGGACCGCTTTGAAACTAACTGTGGTGACTCTGGAAGTTGTGTTTATGAAGTTAAAAATAAAAAAGTGACACTTTTACTACGTGATTTGAAGAAAAACAACTTTGAAAGTTGATTTATGGTAATGCCGTACATACATACTATCGGGGCCGCTTTGCGTGCAATTATGTGGAAAACGATGGTTTTTCCGAACAACGCTTTAATATAACTTAACTAATATTATTCTTATTTAAATTGTTATTCTTATTTAAATTGTAATATTCTCAAAATATTATTATTTTTTAAATTGTTAAAAATATAACTTTTATTTATATTGTTATATTCTTATTTAAATTATTATTCCAAATGTATCGTTCATATGTTTAAAAATGAAATCAAAGAAAAAGGCTTTCATCAATGATTAGAAATACAGAGGATATAATAATATTTTAATTCAACCTGATTTGAAGTATTGGTTGTTTGATTGATTTTTATTCGCTATTTATTAAATATTCAATATGCACAAATACTATATATTGCAGTTTATTTATTATAAATTGATATAATTATATATCTCAGTTTTGTATTTAATATAATATGTCAATATATCGTTACCTTATTTTGAAAGAGTTGAACTGTAAGTTAGAACATTTTCAAAGAAAGGTAACGATAATATATAAATCATGATTAGAAATACATTGCAAAATTTTAAGCTCTAACTCATGTATAAAAAAAACGTAACGTATAAAAATATGTATTAATAAACTAATACATTCATACGTTCATTTATAGATTTGATATCTTTAATTTATAATTATAATAATATATTATATCAACAGCCATTGTTCCTAGATTTTGTCGATTACGAAAAAGCCTTCAATACAGTTAGTTATATAGTGCAGTATTTAGCGATTTAAAAACACATGGAGTACCAGGACCCTTTTTGGGGCTGTTAGCTGCAATATAAGAACGCCACAGCTTCAGTTAAACTTTGTTCAGATACTGATAAATTAAGCATAGGAAAAGGAGTCAAAAAAGGAGATACGAAAGGTGGACAAAAGAAGTGCTTGCATGGTACCCGAAAGAATTCAAAAGGGTAAATGGAAGACCGCAGGGAAGATGGGTGCACGAAATTAGGAAAATATGTGGGGTGAGATGGGTGAGAGTTTCGCAAAATAGAGACGAGTGAAAGCGTGTTGGAGAGGCCTTCATCCAGCAGTGGATGGTGAATGGCTGTAGATGACGATTATGATATTTTAATAATTATAAATTTAATAAACTAGTTGTAATCCCCCGGTGCCCCCCATCCCCCGTCCCCATGTCGTCATGGAAATTTTGACTTGTTTTCGAAGTTCCCAATCATTTTCCAACCAATAATACTTACATACAAAGTCTCTGTCGAAATTATATATTGACCTAACCTAACCTAACCTAACCCAACCATTTTCCAACCAACAATACTTACATACAAAGTCTCTGTCGAAATTGGGTGACCGTAAAAAAGTCGACACAGTGAAAAAGTCGAAAATGTTCATTTATCATGCATATATATGAAAAGCGGTTAGTATACATGTATATTATCAGTGGCGTGCGACAAAAATCTCTCTCCCCTCGTCGTACATCCTCACTTAATTTGCGCGATCAGGATACAACAGGAACAAGAGTAACTGGCTTTTCCTCCCATATCCTGCACGCGCACATTAAACAAGGTGGTATGACAAAAAGAGATGGAATTTCACCGCAGTACTGTTTACCATGCTCCCTTTTTTATCTTTCGACTTAAGATCTTTTGATTTTCGATCTTTGCCTTCCGATATTTCTTTTTTCGACCTTTTCACCTCGGTGCCGTGAGATGAACCCGTCGAAATTATATATTAGATATATATGTACATATGTATGTACGTATACAGGTTTTCATGTTTGATACAAGTTGATTGCTTTTAAGATCCAATGTATTAATCCCAGTATATACATATATGACTATTGTATTATTAAATTTAAAAAAAAAAGTCCTTAAATCACCAAAAATATTTAGTCCCAAAATATATACATACGTAAAATAATAAGATAAAAATCCTGTCATTAAAAAAACATGCTCAAAAAACTTTTATCCTTGCCAAAAAATTGTGTATACAGAATGAACGCTCTCAGAGCGTAGGCGAAAATGAGCGGCTTTTTTTTTTAGATTTTTCCCCTTTGCGACTTTGAATTTCAAAGCGCGGAAAATTGTCTCCGACTTCCGGTTTTCCCTTCTAGGCGTCGAATATCGCGTTACGACGCCCAAAAAGGTTCGAATTATTTGGTTCGCAATGCGAAATTAGCCAAATTACAGGGGTCCCGCATACTACGGACCCGTTACGGTCGCACAATGGACCCCGGTTCAGTGATCCGTAACCTTTTCCGCGCCGGGGACCTTTTGAACACACACACACACACATACATAATATACACGTCGTGGAACTTGTAGTGTTCACCTTTGTTGTTCGTATGCAAATTCAAAATGAGTACGTGATCCCATATAATGGGACGACAAAGAGCCATTCGCCATTATGAACGTGTGTACGTATTATAGATAGATGTGTGTTTGGATAAGTGTGTGCGCAAAGGGTTAATTTTCAATGGAATTTTCTTCGACGAATTTATACACAGTGTAATTTTATATATGTATATTATAGTTATAATAATGGTGATTTTAGTTTCGGTTAATTAATTCAACGTGCTCGCTTTCGTTCCGAGCGAGTGAACTGAGAGCAAATTTGAATCAATTTACGATGCATATGCTCAAAACTGCATTAATTTCAAATGGTGGATTTAATAAGTTTATTAACGCATATGATGCGGCGGCAATCTGTGTGCGGTCGATTAATCAATTAAAAATAATGCTCCATCCACGAAATTTTCATTTTAATCTGTTATTGTTGATGTTACTTTAGATGTTTGATTCTGTCATGGAAACACCCCTTATTTTAAAAAATTAATTGAACAATTTAAAAACTTCAACAAACTTGATCTTAAATGTTGCGATGAAAAATTTTCCAGAAAGACTCTTCTTTTAGAACAGGGCTTCCCAATTACTTTCATGTAGCGACCCTCTAAATCTGAAATAATTAATTCCCGGCCCCTAAAAAAATTTTTTTTCTAGTTAAAACATTTATTTGGCAGTAATTATTACAATTATAATACACATACATATTTATATTCAGCAGAAAATTATAGGAACTTGCTTAAAAACATTTTTTTTAAATAAAAACTATACACACATGAAACAATTTAATAACAAATCGATCATCGTTCAATGTCAGAATCTTCCAAAGTCTCCGTGGAAAGGCATGACTTTTGCTTATTTTTTAAATATAAGTAATGACGAAAATGCTGTTTGGCATAGGTACGTAGTCGCTAAAGGAATAAGAGTTACCAGGGCTTCTTTTCCAATAGCAGGATATTCTTGCTGTCGCCTTAACCAAAATTGTGAAAACTTTTTTCATTAAATTCCACTTCAAGCAAATTATCTAATCTGATATCGATCAACTCTTCTTGGGCTCTCCACGTAATATATTAATATTTTAAGGACTTGGCAAATGGTGTTATTATCCAATTGCTTTCATCCTCATTCAAGTTTGGGAAATATTTCCTTAAATATATACATTTCTTAAATATATAATATGGAAAAATATTCATAAATGAATATTTGTACTTTCTATTGAATATTTTCGCGGCCACCGCGAGAAATCCTACGGCCCCCCAGGGGGTCTCGACCCCCAATTTGGGAAGCACTGCTTTAAAACAATAGGCGAGGGAAGAAACTTTTCAGTCATGGCTAAGCAATATTCTGAATATGAATTACAGACTAAAGACCAGATACAAAGATAACCACACACTCCTGATTATCGTTAAACTTTAAATCGAAAAATAGTTTATAGAGCAATTTTTGAATTTTTCTTTCATTTTTTAATGTTTGCGTTCCCGTTTCAATTAATGGTTGGAGATCAAACAGCGTATATTTAAAGCCGTGTCATCATAAACCAACTGGTAACATGGTTGCTTACGAAGATATTTCCTCGAATAAACAATGACGTTTCAAACTTTTGCTTCGGTGAAATCTTAATTACGAATATTATTATTAAAAGATTTTTTCACAATATTTTTTTCCAAAAATTCATACAACAAACCCTGAAAATTCCATCGTAATCGGTTCACTGGTTTAGGAGCCTATACGTGACAGACAGACACACCAACAGACATTCAATTTTATATATGTATACATACATACAAACATGTAAGAAATAATTAAAAAAAATATATATTATTTCAAGTCCTTACAGCATTCTCAGTTCTCGTAAGTCAACCATATATGTTGCCTTGAGATAAATCCTGTCACGATTTAAATCAAAATAAAAAATAAAATACTATAATATACATATGTGCATGTATTAATAGAGATTTATTTTTAAAACAATACAACTAACAGTCTGATTTAAAGTCCTGCACACATATATACACAGAACTACCCCATTTTGAATGTCCACCGACCGGTCGCGCAACATTCCGGTCGACGTTGCGTATGTAAAGCGACCCGATCCGACGAGGCAGGTTCGATATATCACGCGGCTTTTTGTCGACGTGTTTTCGGGTACCTTTTTCTATCGGAGTAGGCGTGAGGAGGGGTGGAAGAGAGAGACCGGGGGATGATTTATCGGGGTGGCAGCGGCCACCTGGCGCCCGTGTCGCGAGATGTCGTGACCACAATAACGCGACCCTCGAATTAACGACCCACCGCACGTGACCACCCCTTCGCTACCCCTTCGTCACCGCTGCAATTGAGTAACGACACAGCCTCCAGATCCAGGTTGATTTTTACCCACATTTCCCTAGCGAGGTGGTGAGGTGTGACGTGTGACGTCACTAGCAGGATTTTCCAAGCTTGATGGTGGTAATTGGCGTTGGACGTACCTATATGTACATATGTACATACATATGTAGTCAATGTTGTATAGACTTCATTGGTCAGATAATAGGGTTGGAGCCAATAAAAGCAATATCTTCTTATGTCCAAACATCCAAAATAGCGTTTTGTGTCTATATATGTATTGGTACGTACCTTGCTTACCAATGTTTTAACTTTTTGTTATATTAAATTATTTAAAATATAATTAATTTATTATTAATATTAAATTAATTATATTTTAACGATATTTGAAAAAAATAGAGATAAGAAATCGAACACAACCTGTTTCTTTATATATAAAATAAAATAATATATAAAATAAAACTTTATTTTAACTCGTGTATCAAATCCTTTCCGAAACCACCCGATGAAATCGGGTTTGGTGCATCCGCTCTAAAATCGCCAGATTAACAGAACGGCAGCTTAAAACGTAATTTTCGTTTTCTCGAATGATAGATTGCACATCAGATGACGAGTAACCTTTCGATGTGCACATATGCAATTATTAAAATTGAGTTGGATCTTTCTGGCGAGTTTAATAGGGCAAGATTCGGAACTTATCGAATCTTCCCTTATTAAACTCGCCTGAAAGATCCAACTCAATTTTAATAATTACCATTTTAATAATTGCATCTGTGCACATTGAAAGATTACCCGTCATCTGATGTGCAATCTATCATTCGAGAAGACGAGAATTGCATTTAAAGCAGCCGTCCGTTTATCTGTCGTTCAATTTGTCTGGCAACTTTAGAGCGGATGCACCGCATCCGTTGAAATCAACGGGCCTAAAACTAGTAAATAAATACATATAGTGAAAAGGATGGTTTAAAGCCAATTTGATTAAACCCTTTCAACAGTGAAACCAAATAAATTGGCAAAATCTGATGGGAAACGATCGACTTGGAGTCGCAAACATCTACATATGTAAGGCTGACCAGCTGGATTAATAATAACCTATTTATTCCAGACGAAAGGGAGAATAGTGCAATTCCCATCGTCCATATAACAATATATAGATAATAAATACAATAGTATAGAATAATTTTTCATAAATTTAAATAATTAAACATTTCATTTGGCCCAGTGTCCGGTCGGCCAAACATCCATCGGCCTATTGCCCGTTCGGCCAAGCGTCCGTCGGCCGAGTGACCGTCGGCCAATAATCCATCAAGCAAATTTTCACATACTTACCCATTCCAGAAAATTAGACCAAGGTCAATTTTCTCCAGGCCTCCTCCTCATAAACGTGTCGTCAAACACGACATTCCCGAGTGTACGATACGACAGTCCAACATCAGAAATGGGCTAGGACGTCATTTAGTCAGCTCGCATCCGAGCAACCCCATCCTCCCCCGCATCCCATAACTACCCCGTATGTGAATCGGTGTATACACGTGTGTCGGGCGTAACGTACGAGCGGGGCCCCCGTCACAGGTGTGCGATAACACCTGATTAATGACAGCCAAGATAACGGGGGCTCGAGCACATTCAGACACGTGTAATTGCCGCGGTATTTATTAACAGGCGGACATAAATTAGCGTGCGGCCCAACCTCGGCTGACAATCGGGCCAGGTATTACGACACCTTCAGGCGTTCTAATAGTCGCTCTAAATATAGCGTTTAGCTCGAGCGTGTCAAAAGTGTGTGATGCTGTTGCCCTCTCACTCGCACTCGTCTGTGTGCCGTAGCGTCTCGCTCGTACAGCGCGCTTTATTGTTTTGTCTGCTGCGGAAATGCGCCTTTGAGCTGTTTCTCTTGGTGGATATTTGACTTGAATACGACTGGTATACATACAGACATGTTGACTGTATGAACAAGACTCTGTCGACTTGGATATCAATGCCTCTGAACCACTATCAAAGGTGTAAAATCTTCTGGCTCAAATGTATCAGACTTAATATATGGTGGTTGCGTTTATGCTTAGCACCGAGAGGTTACCGGTTTTGATCCCGTGACAATCTTTAATAATGCTGGTCAGACTTCACACGAGTTTCATTGCTGAATCATCAGGCTAAATAGAATTATTACTAGTTCAGCTCAAATTAAAGCTACCCAAATTTTATAATAATAGAAGTACCTTTACCAATAAATTGCCTGTTTCAAATTAATAAATGTACCGTCTTACATATTCACTTCAGAAATAAAAGTTTTATTTTGATATAGATTAATTTACAATTTGAGTATATGGTGGTGTTTGGCGTTGGTAGCCAATCCGTTTCTTTTCTCAATTGATGGATTATTTTTATCCACTTTTTTGTATTTGTCTATCCTTGGGAACTCTTAAATTAACGTGTAATGTATAGTTTCAACAAAAATATGTATAATATAAAATGAACGGTGTTTATATTAATTAAACTTTAATAATTGGTTACTAATATAATTGATTATTCGGTGCCACCATATTACATGTATTGGTAAAAGAAATGTTTTTAAATTTGTTTAAAAATATGTGGTGCCACCCCTGAAATTGTATGTAGAATGCATGCAGTCACCATAACACTTAAAAACTGTCAAACTACGATGTTATTTGAATAATATGTTACTTACATGATTAATTTACTTATAAAAATGTATCTCATGTTGTTTATTTTGTTTTTTTAATGCATTGTGCAATTTTTAACGATGCAATTGCCCATCTTGCGAGTAAAATTAACAAAAAATCGGACATTCGTCGAGCACTAAGCATCAAACACGACTACCGGACTAATTATTATGAAATGTCCACAGACCTTTTCCACTTAACAACAATACGACGCCTAAAGCCACTTATAAGTTGTAAACTCGATTTTTGCGAGAAACAGAACAGGGTTACCAATTTGTTGGATCCGTTTCAATGAAATCAGATAAATTGGCAAACTCTGATAGTAAAGAATTGACCTTAGTGTCACATATCCAATCCAGGGATTGAACCCAACACTACGCAATTGAAAGCTTTACAAATTGCATTTATTTATTTACATAAATGTTTACAAATATCATTACTTGGAAATATTGTCTATGAGTGTGTCCACAAATTACTTATATATGTACCCGTTGTAAATGTACCAATGATATGTTCTCTACAGTCTACAGTATAGATGTAAATGAACCTTAATATTATATACATATATGTACCTATAAATAGATATGTATATAACAGCAAAATAGTTAGTAGTTCATTCCTTATTCACAAACTAAAAAATTTCAGATATATTAAAATTTATATTACAAGCAAGGGAAATTTAAACTTCTGAAATAATTTTTAATTGAAAACTGTTATGCATTATGGGAAAATGCTCCGTCTGCCAAAGTTTTCAACTCGGGTTTTGTATTATTATTAGACACAACGACAAAATTGGCCAAAGTTGCAAAATTAACAGTTTCACCATAGTCAAAGTTTACGTCGGCCACGTAGGATATCAAAAGTGCCAGAAAAATTCATAAAAATAAACCCAAAATGGAAATTTCCAACATGGCAAGCTCATCTCCGGATCACGTGGGTACCACCAGTACCTCTCTGGTCTAGGGAGCGTTACAAAAACCGCCAAATCATGGTCGGAAATTATCCGCATGATGTGCTGAAAATGCCCCTAAGCAAAGGACACGAATTATACACGGTCCTGACAATCAATCGGGGGTCGAACGCACGGTGTGAGAGGGATAAGGGGGTTGATTTCGAATAAACAATGGTAGGTTTAAGACACTTCATAAATTATCCATGGTTTGTGGTTTGACGTGTGCATTGATGTCTTTTATCGTTGCTCGATTTTTCTATGGTTGATTTTGATTGAAAATTTAATGGAAAACGATGCGATCCATACTTGGAGTGTTGGAATGTGTGATGGAAAATTTTCAACGTTTTAATTTTTATTTTTTATATATGTAATAAAAACAGAGTATAAAAAAAACTGCAGTAAAAAAATAAATGTATATAGAAATAACCTAATGTACTAAAATATAAAAAAAATAATTATCAAATAAAATAAAAAGGCAATTTAAACAACATTTTAACAACAAATGTACGACAGTTTAATCTATAAATATATAAAATGTGTGGGAATTCATGATTAGGATTTCAATCAAAAAGATTTCAATTTTTGGGATTTCAATAAAAATTATGATCCCGACTTAAAATAATGTAATCAAATAGAGGTTTGGGCCGCATAAATACGTATGTAATGATATAAATGCGTATGAAATGATATAAAATATCACAAAAGTGAAAGTTAGAAGAGGTTAGTAAAAAGCGGACCTCGTACTATTTGAGTAATATCTCTAAATTTATTTCCAAGTAGCGGTGCAGGGGGTGCTCTTGTGTGTGGTGAATGTCTATATAATATTCATATTTAACTAATACGAAAGAGATTTCACCATAAGAAATAAATGGAAAGTACTTTTCGTTACCTTTTCGTAAAGTTCTAGCTGGTACAGTCGCGCTCATAGAAGTTAACACTGCAAGATTCTGAGAAAATTGCGTTTGTAGCCTGTCGAGAAGGGGCGTTAAATACGTAACGGTTTATTTTGAAAAACACAATATTATAACGCTTTAAAGTTTTCATTGAAGGGGAACAAAGCTGGACATCCATCACGCGCGATAAAATCGCTTTAGTCGCGCGCGCGCAAAAGGTTATGGCACAATTCGCATTTCGTTAGCATAAACTAACTATAATCAAGCGAATAATCACGCTGTAAAACCTGAGAGATTAAGGCCGCCGCAATAATCTCGAGCATATTTAAAATTCAAAACATAAGGCACCCCACCTCCCTCTACATATATATTATATATACAATTTACGCATGTTATATACGACAGGGGTACGAAAGCTTTTTTTTTAATATCCATATGAGTCTAAAGTAGCACTTACATAAATATACTTTAACATGTACATACATATATGCATGTATATTTAAATAAACGTAAAGTATTATTTAATTTATTAGTCATATTTAAAGCTATAACATAAAATATATTTCCATAATAAACATTAGACTATAGTTGGGAATAAACTTATCGCCAACCACAAGTAATATTATTGTTAATCCCGTACTAGAAATAGTATTAATGTTGTGCCCGTTGATATTTCAAAGTGTGGCTTTGGAAATTAATTGATTTATTATTATAAGATAACGCTTGCCATACTACATATACATAATATTCGTTTCGATTCGACATACATATGTATGTACGTCACAGCCAAACCACTGCCAAAACGTACATTCAAATACAATAATAAAAAAAAAATTATATATATATACTATTTGCTACCAATGTTTCCTCTTGGCAGAGAATTTACCGCCATATATTGAAAATTTATGGCGGTAATTTTTTTATTAATTTTTCTATTGGTGTTTTATATTATTTACATGTAGGTAGGTAGGTAGTTCTTAATTTTTTTCATATTTAACAATTGAATATAAATATTAAATTAAATATAATTTAAAGGTATTTGAAAAAATATTCGAGCGCGTGTGGATCGAACCGACACATTTCTTTTAATTTTTTTTTATTTAATAACTTAATATGCCAACACCCATGCGACGATATTTCATCAGGTACTACACTAGCTATTTATATAATAACCAGCATCGTTGTATAGTGGTGAGTATTGTATTATTTCACGAAAGGTGTCACGGGTCCGATTCCCACTAGAGTCTCGTTGTTGGCCAGACCTTGGTTTGTCGAGGTCGATCGTTTCTAATCAGAATTTGCCAATTGTTCTGATTTTCATTGAAACGGTTCCTGGAAAATTGACTTTTCTTATCCAATTTTCTATTGCAAACCTCGAGTCATTGTTATATCTCAGGTTTCGCCAGAATTTTTTCCATATATGTCTCTGTGGATGATTATTGAATGTAAAAATTCGTATTGTTACATGAAAAATGTTATTTATCATATTGTTTACGATGTTTGTAATGTCTGACCATAGATGGCAGGCGTTGTTTCAATTTACATGTACAATTTCTCGAGTCTTGATCTGTTTAGCACACTCGCCACTTTGGAGCAAAATGTTAGGCGAGAGTGCATGATTATATGAAATAAAATAAAAATAAAATAAAATCCCCTCAATATTATTTTAACATGTGTATATTCAATGGAATTTTTTTTATATACATATATTTATCAGTTTCGGACAACCATTGGCTCGCTTGCTACAACCCGAAGAGAGGTCTCCGTAGATTTTTCCATGGAACCCCTTCTCAGTACCTACCCTCGATTTTTCGACGCTGCTAACGATTTGTTCGGCGGATATTCGCGCGGCTAACGACCGGGCGCCGTTACGTTGCCGTTATGTTACGGCTCGGCCGTTATAAAATAATAATAACGGCCGTTAAGGCGCTAAAAGCCGACGCCTCTTCTCACACCACAACCACCACTGTTCCTCACTCCCTTACACACCTACACATACCCCTCAAATCGCCAACCGGGCATTGCGGATTCGTATCTGAGGCTTTTATTGCAAAGTCGAGTGTTGCTCTCCTCTCCTCGACCTGGGCCCTCGCAATTATTAAATAAAAAAAGCCGAAGAGAGGCTGTGGGGGATGGGAGAAGGGGGGGGGGGTTCAGGAGTTTTATATGTGTGCGGAATTGCGTTTGTTCCGAAACAAAGTTTGTAAGCGCGGTTTAGTCGTTGACCCAAATACGTACAAATTACCGAGGCATCCCTGCCTTCCCCTATGCCCACTTCCCACATTCTGAATACATTCAACTGTTTCACCACACTTCACATATTGTACAATGTGTAATTGTGAAATTATATTTTGATTGATTAACTTATTTGATGCTGTGTGTGTAACGATTTTGAATGCAGATTGGAATTTTCCGGTGTGGAATTTATCAAAAGTATAGCAAAAGTCTACCGATGCGGTGCAAGCGATCGAAAAGCGCCAGACAGACTGAACCACAGATTAACGACACGTGTACCTTATGCGTGCGCACTGCTCGCACTTACACTAAGCGAAATCTACCCGAAGTCCCGACATACCTACCCTGTATACGTTCTGTGCTTCTGATACTTTAGTTCCGAATTTTTCCTTATTAAATTATTAAAAACTCGCCAGAAAGATCCAACTCAATTTTAATAATTACCATTTTAATAATTGCATCTGTGCACATCGAAAGGTTACTCGTCATCTGATGTGCAATTTTTCATTCGTGAAGTCGAGAACTGCGTTTAAAGCAGCCATCCAGTTAATCTGTGGTTCAATCTGTCTGGCGCTTTTCGATCGTTTGCACCAAACTCCTCACATATGTACATATGTACATATTATATGAACAAAATTTTAAATTTCATTTTACATATGTAGATATACATACATATATCAGGAAGGCTTGATAGGAAGACCCCCAATGCGCCTTCCTGGACAATTAATTAGAAACAATGCAGCATTTTATTATTATATAAATGACTGTATTTCAAGAAGCTGAAGAACACGAAATAAAATTTAATTAATTAATTAATTAAATAGTTAATCCATTGAGACATCTATGGATTTACATTTGTATATAATTTTTACAAATTGTACATACAATAAATACAGAAGATTTGTGACAACAGGAAAGATGATTTTTTGCCAAACTCTAGGAACTGTTTCAACAATGATCAGATAAAAGTGGAAAACTATGATAAGAAAGGATCGGTTTGGAGTCTCAAATACCCCTAAATCTAACCAGCAGTATAGCGGATTGAACTCACTGATCACTTGGTGCTAAACATACACGCTACCATTGAGCCATACTGCTGGCTAAATATGTAATTAAACTTAATATGTATTAAGAAAAAAATCCGAAATAAAGGGTTATTGTTTGATTTTTAAATTAAAACTTCATTGATGACGAATGAATCAAAAAATTGTTACGGGATTGGTGTAACGGAATCGTATAGTTTGGTTTGGGACTATTGACCGAATGAACACTTGGCCAGTGAACATTAGGCTGACAAACGCTTGACCAAACCGACACTTGGACGACAAATTTCAACTAATGTTGTGCCCGTTTATATCTTCGGAAATGATACAAATTGATACACAAATTAAAATAAAATATTTTATATATAAATATAGTGTAAGGGCCGGGCCGCACCGTGCAACTTTGACACGAAAAAATGTATGGAAATGTGTGCGACAAACAAGTTGACGGGTGCGGCATGTCCCATCTACCTGCATGCATTGGTCTGGTCGCCCTCAACCAAGTTGTTCGCGAGTTGAGCGGTGCGGCCCGGCCCTAAGGTTATTTATATGTAAGGAAATAAGGCGCGCGCGCGAATTAATCGTAAAAAGTCATAAAATAAATACAGAAGATTTGTGACAATAGAAAAGATGATTTTTTTTGTCTATTTTGAGGAACCGTTGCAACAATGATCAGATAAAATTGGTAAACTCTGATAGAGAAACGATCGATTTGGAGTCACAAAGCCCTCGAATTTAACCAGCAGTTTTGGCGGATCGAACCAGTGATCGAATGGTGCTAAACATATACGCTACCATTAAGCCAAACTGCTGGCTAAATAGAAGTTTTATTTTGTTATTGTATTCGTATGTACGTTTTGGTAGTGATTTAGCTGTGACGTAAATACATACATATGTATGTATGTGAAGTCGAAATAACTATTATACCTATAGTACCGTTTTTGTATTTATTATTATATATTACATATAACTAATATGTTAATTCTTATTTGATGAAGCCCTATATCTGCAGGTCTAAAACAACACATATGACAAAAAGTAACAAGTGTAGCAACAAGCTCGCCATATATGTACACTTGAAACAATTTCCACGAAGAGAGACAGGGTTAAGGCAACGTGAAATCACACCAAATATGAGCTGCAAAAAAATCTGAAAATCCGTGTTGCGAGTTTGCACGTGGGGATTCGCTCCTGCCGCGTAAACTCTCGCATTAACGATCCATAAAAAAAATCGTCCTGGATCGCACGCGTGATCCTCGCAGACTCTCAGGATGTGGGTGGGTAGGAAAAACCCCACAGGCAACGTCGTCGTAAATATGCGCTCGTGCCATCGTACACCACCAAAGTTTATGGCTTCATAAAAAAAGCTAGCGAGCTTCAAAACGACATGGCGGATTTTCGGCACGTGTCATATCCGCACCGCGCCTAATATGGATTTATTGAATACGAATAATCCCGTTCAATATCATGTTAAAATGTTCGAAAATCAATGGCCTGCTGATTGAGCTCTCATTTGTGGAAAAACTTTGTTCTTAACAATTGTACTGAATCTATAGATATTGGGGGAGCTGAAGGGGATCGAAGTAAATATAGGGGAAGTCACCCTTCAGTTTGCCTAAATGTTGTTTATTCTGCTGATGAACGAAATAATAAACTGTGCAATTAGTCTTAACTCTGTCTATGTATATATGTATATGTATATGTATATAAAATTGAATGTCTGTCTGTCTCGTATAGTCTTCTAAGCCACTCAATCGATTACGATGGAACTTTCAGGATTTGTTATATGCATGTCCGGGAAGCTTACTGTGAAAAAAAAACGGGAAAATCCTGTTGATAATAATATTCGTAATTACGATTTTACCGACGCGAAAGTTTGAAGCAGAATTGTGTAGTCGAGGAAATGTGTTCGTTGGTAACCACGTTACCAATTGGTTTATGATGACACGGCTTTGAAGATACGTTATTTGATCTCCAACCATAGTGGCACTTGGTCTAAATTTAATTTTAAATAAATAAATTAAACGAGCAGCATGGATAAGTGGTAAACATATATGCTTTCGAACATAGTGATCACGGGTTCGAGTCCCACTAGCTGCTGCTGGACAGACCTTAGTTTGTCACTCCAGGTCGATCGTTACCTATCAGAGTTTGCCAATTTATCCGATTTTCATTGAAACGATTCCAAAAAATTGGCAACCTTACCCATTGTGTCACAAGTCTCGAGTATTCAGCAATCTTGAATGTCGATGAATTGTATAAAATGCTGTTTATTTACAAATTTGACCATAAATTTCTCTGTGGATGATAATTGATATATCTTTATTAAATTTCGAAGAATTACAAACAAATTTGACCATATACATATGTATGTATGGATGAACGTATGTATGTATGTATGTCTTTATGGGTTTTAATCGATATTTTTTTGTATAAAATAATACTTGTATCAAATGTACAATATTTCTGGCCAGGAAGGCGTATAGGGGTTACCTGCTAGCCCTTCCTGGTATAAATTAAAAATAAATAAATGTATGAAATCCCATAAATGATTATATATAGTTAGCATCAGTAACTTATTTAACAATAACAATAAAATTTCGCTGAATTGTATAAAAAAATACTGCAAATTGACACAATTGACTAAAGATGTCTCTGTGGATGTTAATTGGTATTGATATTTACTTTGTATAATAGTAAATATTAATACCTGTTAGGCCTTCCTGATACCTTCCTAATACCTGTTAGGTCTTCTTGGTATGCATTAAAAATAATTGAATTATAAATTATATATGGCTTCATTCACAAATTGAATTATTATAATTATCCAAAACGCTAATTTATTAAAAAAGAAAATTTTCTACTACATATCACTTTTGACTACATATGAGGATAAATATTTAAAAACGCTTTTCAAAGTAGCAATAAAAGCTTTGAATCCACGTGCTTGTTTATAAATGCATTGGTTTAATTTTTCAAACCGATTAATACACATGTATAAAATATTTTTGAACGCTCAATATACCCACTGTGTCATGATAGAATGTCCCTTTTTTATTAAGCATATTTTCATCGTGCATATTTACTACAAAAAAATAAAATAAAAATACGGATGATAAATGTGACGCGTTAATGGACGCTCTAACCGTTGAATATGCAAATAATTTCACGTATATGCGAAGCTTATGAAAAAAAATTAAAGCTCGATTTAATTAAATCACTCTTGTAAATATTTAAATTCTAGATTAACATATTTATTCCGACAATCACAAGACCGACGATCGCCTAAATCCGCGACAGTTTCTTCAACGGTTCCACTTGATCTAATTGCATTTGAAACGCTGCAGTTTATTTTTAAAGGAGTGCTGACTTGTTTGTATTTGCAACGTACGTGGAAAGTGGCTGCGAATTCTGTCCGGATTCCGATGAATATTTTCCGGATTTAGCGGACGGTTAGAGGCGCCCGGTTAACCGGATGCTGGGAGCTTTCGCAAACGTTTCCGCCGATAGTTTTCCGGGTCGTTTTCCCGTAACGATAATCCGGATAGTTATCGCCAAACACGGCGACGTTGCTTGCACTTTGGTAACGACGTAACGGCATAACGGACGTTACGGTCACGTCGCGAAAAACACCCCGTGAAAATATCGTTGGCCATATTTCGCGTTTTATCGGCCAGATTCTATCTCGCTCGCTTCGATTCAATTACACAAAAGCGTCTACGAAACACCTACGCGATCCAGAAGAAGAAAACAAAAAATGTACGATGAAAAATCTTCAGTTTTTCTATTGAAATAAATCCACCATATACATATGTACCATAAAAAATTAAGCTGATACTCATAAGAATGTTTTTCAATTTAAAGTTTCTTCACAAATTTATTATATGTCAAGAATGATATAAAAAGTATGCGCAAAAACGATTTTTAATGAGCAAAGTACACACCCACATACATTCATTACAATACAATCATATTCCGTTTGTTACAGACATTACTAACAAACTAACAAGTAGATTCTATGACAGAATCACTAATAACCATACTAACACACTTGTGAAGAGTCTCGGTGATTACAATTAAATGTCTATACCCTTTAGGTATAACACACAGATTACCTAAATACAATCTGCTTTAGGTCATCGACTTTAGAGAGTATTTCATTAATATTATGTATTAGATGTATTATGACCATTTATAAAAATTGGAAATAGGTTTTTTGGGCTCTTTTTCCTATTATGTTGTACATTAACATTAGAAAAATAAAATTACTAACAAAATTAAATTAAAATTGTAAAATAGAAAATGATCAGTAGCTATTAAAATAGATATAAGATGTATTGTGAACATAATTTCGTAACAATAAAAAGCATTTAAAAATCAAAATCAAAATACATTCATTACAAAATATAGAACAAACTCATTTCAAAATTGTTTTTATTCATTACTAGCTGTATTACCCGGCTTCGCTCAGTGTTTATAAAATAAACCGCTTAAACATGACTAAGCTAATAGTAAACATTTAATTAAAAAAAAAAAATTTTTAAAAATTTAAAAAAAAAATCAAAAAAAAAATTAAAAAAAAATAATAAAAAAAATAAAAAATAATAAAAAAAAAATCAAAAAAAAAATCAAAAAAAAAATTTAAAAAAAAAAAATCAATTTTTTTTTTTTGCCTTCTAGGGCTTCGCCCTCGGCGCCCCCTTGAGCCTTTGCCTTCTAGGGCTTCGCCCCTCCACGCCCCCATGAGCAATTGCCGTTTAGGGCTTCGCCCCCATGATCAGTTGCCTTTTAGGGCTTCGCCCCTCCGCGCCCCCATGATTAAATGCCGTCTAGGGCTTCGCCCCCCTTAGCTAATGCCTTTTAGGGCTTCGCCCCCCTTAGTTAATGCCTAATAGGGCTTCGCCCCTCCGCGCCCCCATGATTAAATGCCGTCTAGGGCTTCGCCCCCCTTAGTAAATGACTATCAGGGCTTCGCCCCTCCACGCCCCCATGATTAAATGCCATCTAGGGCTTCGCCCCCATGATCAGTTGCCGATAAGGGCTTCGCCCCTCCACGTCCCCATGACTAATTGCCGTCTAGGGCTTCGCCCCCATTATCAGTTGCCTTTTAGGGCTTCGCCCCTCCGCGCCCCCATTATTAAATGCCGTTTAGGGCTTCGCCCCCCTTAGCTAATTTATTTTGGGGCTTCGCCCCTCCGCGTCCCCATGGTTAATTGCCGTCTAGGGCTTCGCCCCCATTATCAGTTGCCTTTTAGGGCTTCGCCTCCCCCTAGTTAATGCCTTTTAGGGCTTCGCCCCTCCGCGTCCCCATGATTTAATGCCGTCTAGGGCTTCGCCCCCCTTAGTTAATGCCTTTTGGGGCTTCGCCCCTCCACGCCCCCATGATTAAATGCCGTCTAGGGCTTCGCCCCCATGATCAGTTGCCGATAAGGGCTTCGCCCCTCCAAGTCCCTATGGTTAATTGCCGTCTAGGGCTTCGCCCCCATGATCAGTTGCCTTTTAGGGCTTCGCCACTCCGCGCCCCCATGATTAAATGTCGTCTAGGGCTTCGCCCCCCCCTAGTTAATGCCTTTTAGGGCTTCGCCCCTCCGCGTCCGCATGATTTAATGCCGTCTAAGGCTTCGCCCCCCTTAGTTAATGCCTTTTGGGGCTTCGCCCCTCCGCGCCCCCATTATTAAATGCCGTTAAGGGCTTCGCCCCCCTTAGTTAATGCCTTTTGGGGCTTCGCCCCTCCACGCCCCCATGATTAAATGCCGTCTAGGGCTTCGCCCCCATGATCAGTTGCCGATAAGGGCTTTGCCCCTCCACGTCCCTATGGTTAATTGCCGTCTAGGGCTTCGCCCCCATGATCAGTTGCCTTTTAGGGCTTCGCCCCTCCGCGCCCCCATGATTAAATGCCGTTTAGGGCTTTGCCCCCCTTAGTTAATGCCTTTTGGGGCTTCGCCCCTCCGCGCCCCCATGATTCGGGGCCCCACGGGGCTGCGCCCCCTTTTGAGCCCCATGGGGCTGCGCCCCATGAGGCTGCGCCCCCCTTGCGCCCCCTTCGGGGCCCCACGGGGCTGCGCCCCTTGTGGCGCCCCTGGCGGGGCCCCATGAAACTACTCGTCTTGCGCCCCCGCGGGGGTGAATCCATTGAATCGAAAAAAACAAATCGGCGCCCATGGATCGAAAAAAAAAAAAAATCGAATCACGTGTTCGATGACGTCACCGATCTACGGACGACGTAAACGACGACCAAGGATACTTACATACAAAGTCTCTTTCCAAATTATAGATTAGACTAGCTGAACCCGGTTGCGTTGCAATGCCACAATAAGGCATGAGTTAAGGGCAGAGGACAACCCTCTACCATTCTATTAATATATCACCAATTCGTCACTAGTATGACACCATCATGTTTGAATCAATTTTAACAATTAAAATAACTAAACAGTAGGAATAATACACACCATTGATATGTGGCACACCTTATTTAATAAGTAGCTCCATTGATTTGTGGCACACCTAATTTAATAAGTAGCACCATTGATTTGTAGAACACCTAATTTAATAAATAGCACCATTGATTTGTGGCACACCTAAGCACTTACTAACCGAAATAGTACGACACGTCTCTTCAACACTTTATTGTTTTAAAGAAGAGTATATAAACTCACTACTGTTTTTTTTTTTAACTTGATACGTTCAGGGGTGTGGACAGAATCGTGGCGAAAACATTTTTGACCTTTCTAAGAGGAAAAAATCCCACTTCCGGTTCATAAAATTTAGTGATTTTTTTTTTATTTTCATCATATTAAAAGAAGAATTAGGCTTGAATTTTTTTGTGAAGAACACACATGTTTAAGGGGTCGAAAAAAAGTGGTTCGATGGAAAGAGAAACGAAAGTATTGGAATTAGATTTTATTTTTTTCTCGTTATATATTAATGTAATATAAAACATATTTCTATAGATAATAAAATAGATATCCTTTACTTTTGTGTATTTTTCATTAAATTTAAATTATAAACGTACGGTTTAAATATTAAATGAATTTTTGGAATTGTGCTAAATTCGTTTTTCGGGAACGGTTTATATTCTCGACGGTCGTCACCGTTATTATTGTAACGGTAAAGTGTGTAATTATTTATCTTTCTTTGCGTTTCTCGACAACGTTTTCTTAGGGCTAGTCGTTAATCGCTTGATTATGGCCATAAATTAACGCGAGAGTTTTCCGAAAAGGGAGCGTCGGCGTCGTCCCTTTTTGCTCTTGAAAAATATAAATTACTTTTCCTTTTACAGTCGCCGCAGCTTATTTCATATTATACGGTTTTGCTTATACATTTTATTATATAATACATATTTCTGAAACACTTTCATGTTTTACTTAACCCAGTTAATGAACTTTCATTTAAAAATTTATTCCACACACTAAATACATAAATATTTATGGTGACTAAACACATATTTTCGTTTAAATCTAAATTACATATAAAAAACGTACATTCATATTAAAAATTAAATGAATGTCATTTTTTTCATATTAGAGACGAAGTAGAATTTTCTCGTTGAATATATCGACGGGAAATTTTGACTGTCACACAAGTGACACCGTGTAAATTGATCGCCTGTCAAAATAATCGTTAGCACTTTTTCATAGAATCGATTGTCAAATTTACTTGTATGAAACATCGACGTATACATACATACATACATACTTAAATTATATTATTTTTTTGATAAAATCATTAAAACACCATTTTATTCGAACTTATCCACAACATAATGTTATATCATTTCACATTTTCAGAAAGATTTTAATACAACGAGAAACCTTATATAAAGACTTGTATATATTTAAGTTTTAAAATTCAGTTCTTTTGTAGCTTAAAACTTTTTTATTTTTTTTTTACAAATTCAGTCTCATATACATTGTTATGTATATGTGTTTGTACATATTTATTTATTTATTTATCTATACAGGTAAAAAACCCATTTAAGTAAATTACTCAATAAAAACATATAATGAAATCTTATAATATAAAATTAACAATAAAAGAAAAAACAAAATCAGAAAAGAAAGTAAAAATAAAGGAAACACAATATTCTGAATGGATCCTATAAACCGACCAAAAGTAACACTAAATATGTCAACGTCCGTCTGATCAGTTAAATGGGAAAAAAGCCATATAGGCTGTGCATATAAGAGTATTTAAAAGTATATTGTTTTTTTATAATAAAATGCAGTTTTAATATTACTAAAAATTTAAATTAGAAAAATTTACTATTGAACTATTTTCCTCCAAAAACATTCGCTTCAATACTTCGACTGTTGACCCAAAAATATACTGTCTCATTGAAAAAGATTCTTTATTTTCATCAATATAACTCTTTATCAAGAGTTATGATGTCTTCAATCAAATGGCGTTACATAAAATTGAGTCTGATGTAATTCAGTATAAATTTTAATAATTGCATATTACAGTGTTGAAAGTTCTCTTAAAAAAAATGAAAATAATTTTTAAAATATATGGAAAATAAATTTAAATCAAAATTAATTCTAACATCATTCCGGCAACTTATATCCACTGAAAGAGCGTTTTACGTTTTTCGCTGTGTGCATTCTCACGTATGAAGCTTTGCACGTAGAGTGCATCATCACTCTAGTGAAGTAGTTCTTGCCCACCGAGAAATTCCTTCTTCGCTCGTTCTCGGGCGTGTTTTATATTATTTTTTCCATTTTTTTATATACGTCAGCGTCTGTAAAAAAAGCGAACACAAAAACGCGACGACACAAGCAAAACATTTCCACAGAGGAGAAGAAAGAGCCAGTAACTTCTTTACGACGCTAAATTATGTTGGAAACTTTAGAAATGCGCACTTGGAAACTCTTACGAGTGCATTATGCAAATGCGCACCGAAACGCAGAGGGTTCGCGGCGATCTTCCGAAAACTTGATAAGTCATCAAAAGATTATGTCGTTTTCATGACGAGAAAGAGCTTAGTCTCTCTGGCTATGTACATACATATGTACTTGTATACGTCTGTTGTGCATGTGCGAGGTGCAGTCGAACGTGTCGGTAAAGTTTTGACGTGCTCTAGCTAGCTAACCGAGTTACACTCTCATGTTTTTCATAATAATCTCCAACTGCATTTAAAATATATAATATAAAATATATAATATATATATAAATATATAATATAAAATATATAATATAAAATATATAATATATATTTTATTAGCTTTTTAAAATATATCAACGAATAAACTTTATTTTTATTTCATGCTATTCAATTTGCTTTAGAAACTATGACATATAAAAAATATTAGATTAAAATATTATTATACTTTAGTTAAACGTACTATACAGTTTCATGGAAATATTATAGTAGATCCGATTAAAATTTATTCAACATAAAATTTTTGTCAACATTTAAAATGATAATTCATAAATTAAAAAATAAACTGATAATTGTACATGATTCATATTTATCTTATATTTAATATTTGCTTAAAAATATATAATTTCAGTCATTCTACATAAATATAGATCACAGCAGCATATATCAATGGTAAGCATGTAATGCTTCGAATTATGTGGTCACGAGTTTTATCCCTGGTGTGTGCTGCTAGCTAGACCATGAATATGTGACTTCAAGGTCATTCGTTTCTTATCAGAGTTTACCCTTAGTTTATCTGATTTCATTGAAATGGTTCCAACAAAATGTCCTATCTCTGTCCTATCTCGCTCGCAAAAATTAGAGCTGTTTGGCATCTCGATTTACGCTGATTTGTATAAATGCTGTTAATTTGTTCATAGATATCTCTGTGGGTATTAATCGTTGTTTGTATTTGCCTTGTATAATACTTACTATATTTATTGTAATCGTATTAAATTTAAAAATATAATTAATTAATACTTATATACCTTATATAAATAAATTATAATTCTCAATCTGTATAGCAAACTCGTCGCATTGGAATAATCTGTAGAGTGTGTGTGTGATTGATTGAATAAAATAAAATAAAATATTTAGGATCTGGGTGTCAGGCGATACAGTAAAATGTCTCGTTGAGCGGTTTAAAATATTTTTTACTCGGTGGAGCGCCACAACGATCTAAGCGTTGCATGTATAAGATGACAACTAAACTATTCTCCAGCTCATGCACACCAACCTAATAATTCATAAATTAAATATCTATTTAATACCTATGTTATGAAACTAAATCCCCTAAATATGTACATATTATAAGTTAATAAACAAGACTACTTAAACTATTATCTGCCCATTTTATTTAGTTTATTCGATTTACTCGATATTTACAAGTACGTCTATCGCTGCCGGTAAGATTTTGATGGTTATTAAATCTAGTACGACCATGTCCTGTTAGGGTTCGCCCATTTATCTAACTGCATTGTTGTAATAAAATCAAAACATTTCCCTTCCTGTCTCTCGCACAAATGCGGCTAGTCCGAATTCGTTGATTTTCGCAAGCATACATATTCTTGCTGTTTGTAATTAATATCTGTACACGTATGTATATTGTATAATGTGTTTGAACATGTACATATTAAGCCGTAGTGTCGATTTAAGAGACGTCATAGCAGTATGACATACATAAATAAGTGAAAAGAATACTTAAAAATGAAATACAAACTATGTTTGTATTTCATTTTATTTTTCCTTTTTCCCAGACGCTTATTTGCAAAGTAAAATTTTCGGTTATTTTTTTTTCGTAGAGCACTTATCACAAAAATCTTTCTGGAAGAGAACGTACGTACGCCTACGCCAGAGGCTTGAAATCAGCATCCCAGTTCATTTCATTATGCTCTCCACAGCTTTTCATTTTGCTCACTGACAGCGGTGTACCTTTCAATTTGCATAAATTTGCTTCGGACAAGCGAGACAGGACCGGCGCTAGTGGGCGAAACTGGGCCAAGAGAATGGAGAATGGAGATAGGGCCCTTCCATACAACCACTCGCACTCGCCCTACCCTCCTACGTACCTACAGACTCCCTTTTTATTTCCACATTTTATTGTCAATAGTAAAATGCGACGTGTCAACGTAATACCGCCATAATTCACGTTCGGTTTCCGCCACCCGCTCCATTACAGGCTTGTTTTTCGAATTTTTTTCCTCCTTTCCTCCTACGCTTTTTTTCATCCACCCCCTCCCCTTCTCGGAGCATAGTGGGTCAGCCCGTACGACGATAAAACCATCCCATCGGTGGTTGTAAATTTGATCCTATTGCAATTATCAAGATTTACGCAGCTGGAATGGACATTAATGATGGCCAAAAAAAAAAAACCAGCGCCCTATTGGGAAGTGCATTTTAACGCGAGACAATTGATTGTACGAAAAAGTAAAGTAAACCGAGACGATTTATGCTCTGCGACAGCAACCCCTGACCTCGTGCACCATCAATAGGATCAAATGTTAGACTAGTGTTTTCAGACCATTAACAAGCTTCGACACATTCTCGTTTATATACTTCAAAGATAGATCACTGTTCACACTTACAAATACTCCCAAAAAAATAAAATTACATGACGTACATCGGATTCAATCTTGGCACGTGAATTCCTTTGTTGTACGCAAACGGTTCTGGGAAGAATTCGAATGTTTGCTTTACAATGTAAACTTTGTAATTTTACCTACAGAAATTTCACACTTGAGTTTATCGATAGGATGTGAGACATGATAGCAAATATGGCACCAAAGGTACCGAGAAAACCACACGACACAGTTCATTGAACTTTAAATGTAGATATTTTAGATAAAGCTGATCACTTGGTTTGATTATAACAATTTTGGTAACTTACATAATTGTGTTTTGTATACAAGCAGCAGAATAGACTAGTGGTTAGCATATAATGCTAACCACTAGTCTATAATTATATTTGAAACCAAGTCAAAATTTGATGATTTGGATTTTCCGGATTATCCGAGTATTATTAGTACTTTGTAAAAAAATACTAATAATATTGGAATTAAATGTACAGTTTCTATCCAGGAAGGCGCATTGGGTTTACCTGTTAGGCTTTCCTGGGATAAAATAAAAATATATAAAAAATATATTACCACTGAGCTCTAACAATGCAATATAATCGTGTGTACATTATTTAATTAGAAAAAAACTATATTGCATTTAACAATTCAGTCAAACGTACTATACATTGTCCGGCATACTTTTATATAGTACGTTGAACTATATATATAACATTTAACATTTTATGTTTAATTAATATTTAATTTAGAATTGAGTTGAGTTTGCTTTATTCGATGTTCGCAAAGTTTTGGCTCATAGCAATGTTGGAATTTGAGATATGGCGAGGGAGACAGCGAGGGGGGTGGGTTTTGGTTCACATAGGGATTATATCGTTGGACGTCTATTCGTCACCGAATTTGCAACACAGAATCCAATTAAATCTAACGTTCGCGGCCGGAATTAAAAATTTTGATTGTGTCCTCCCCTGTGCGACGACAATTGTTTGTTTTGTGAGAGAGCGGCTGTCCGCGTACTAAATAATACCCTACATTCCCACCCAAACCCCACCCCCAACTCCACCTATCCCGCACGCGTATAAATTGCTAGAATTTCTGTTCCATTTCATTTTTTTTTCCAATTATAAATTCGTATAAACTTTTCTAAACTAATGGGAATTGATGTACTGTACTCTATGTAGCGAAAAAAATACATACACATGTATCTATTACGAACACGAAATACAATTCGATCAAAAATAGGTTTTTCATTTCATTTAATTTAATCTGACATGCCTTTTTTATTTCGAACGTTTCAATTTCATTTATTTGCTCGCTAATATTTGTAATCATATTTATACATATAAACCTATCAAGATCATAATTCGTAATAAAAATCCTTGCTATAATAAATAAATTTTTTATCCAATATAAAGACTTTTTAATTAAAAACATGTTTCATTCAATATTTATTCTGAGCCTTATTTTATATTTTTAGCATTTTTGTAAGCTTAAATTTGTTTGGAGGTAATCGTGAATTAAAATCTGAAAACGCTCACATTATTTTCTTGTATCGTTCATCAGATTTCATTAAAAAAATCAGATGAGTTCAAAGTACATATGTACATATGTCTACTACCAGTTTTGCTTCTTTTTCTTTTTCAATTTACATCATAAACTATGAAAAATTACTTCATACCACATACTCAAAAAAAATTGAGCTCAGTTTTCGAAAGTCTTCATGGATAGAAAAGTTTTTCAACAATATTTTTAGTCAATCTAAAACTATTTTCTCTTTATGTCAACTATTCAAATATTTGCTTTATAATTTTAAAAGTATTTCCTATCTTTGCAAATCTTCAAACTTACAAAACCTCATCTATACATAAATATCACAGCCTTACCAATGCTTTTGGCACTCTTTGCAAATATCAAATAAGCGCCCCTTTATGTATTTTTAAATAGCTATATGGCAAAAACATAATTCAATAAATAGTTCTATTATGAAAATTATTTCTTGTATTAAAATTACGTTATACAAAATTAAGCTTTATTTAAAACAATACAATTGTAAAACATAAATTTATTATGATAAAACATTTTATTTCGTTGCCGTACTAATTTAACTGCTTATTCATACTTAACATTTATATAATAAAACGTTTCTATACTCTTATTCTTCTCGCTTTTAAATTGAAAATACTCATAAATGATTTAAATACTTATTAACGTTTTATTGATAATAGACTTGAATCAGAAGTGAGATTTTGACTCTCAAATAATCTCAAATAATTTTTCATTAATTTTGGAATAGAGTACCTATACATAAGTTTAAAACTAGAAATAAGAATAAATTAATTATAGGTAGAGTTAAGAAAGCAAAAACTGCAGGAGGTGTTCAAATATATAATGCCCTTCCTGAGAGCATTAGAGGTGCTAGTAACATTGGTGCTTTCTTGAGGGTTGTTAATGGATATGTAAGTTTAATAAAATGTTTGGATTTATATTATATTATTTTAGGGTTACTAATTATAGTTTTGTTAATTTTGTTATATTATATGTTATATTATAGTTGTAAGTTTTAGTTTAAAATTGTTCATTGTGAAATAATTCATTAGCAATTTGCTATTTAATTATAAATAAATAAATTATTCTTAATTTCCTGAAACTTCTTTCGACTTGTCTATTGTTGGTGGCATCTTCAGAAATGTGCATATAGTTTGTATTATACTTGAATAATTGAATTCTTGTAAATTCCACTCGCTCAGTACATTCAAAATATCCATTTGATAAACAGTGCTGGGGTCTTTATTTTCCAGTATATATTTTTTGATTTTTGCGCCCTTGGCAAATGTCCGGCTGCTAATGCCTTGATACGGTTCTGCATATAATCATTGGTTTACACTTAAATTTCTTTCAATATATGAAAGCTACCCAATCTCGAATGAAAATCAGAGCGTCTAATCAAGCTACACATCAAAAGCATAAACAAACATCTTATCAAGACTAGACCTTTTCCAAATTGAACCAATATATTTATCAAGTATACACACATATGAACCCAAAATCAAAATAGAACTTCCGTAATGGAAATTAGAACCGGCCGGAGAACACTTCGATCCAGATCTTTGCCCACTATCTTCCACAATTTACCAATTATCGCGGACCGGTCATTGTCGAGATCACCCCGCCACCCACAAACACGCCCATCCCGATTTCGGCTACCACTTTTGTGGTGTGTGAAAATACAAAAATGAAGTGCGGCCAGCGTTAATAAGTTTTACACGTAGCAGAATTGCCGGACGGGAGTTTACAGACCCTGGCTCGAGTGGGCATTTTCCTCGGAAAGCAATTAACGCTAAGGCGTTTTTCCCACACCCCCTCACTCCTCCTGTGTATTTTCTTTAGAGAGAATGGGAAAAAGATAGAGTGGGTGAGCTTTTCTGAGAGCTTTTTTCATCTGCTCGCGTCGAATTTTTCCCCTCGGCGGGAAAGCATCATCGCGCCCATCGCGTCGAATTTATCGCTCTCTTTTCTAATTAAAATAAAATTCCACTTCATAAGGAACCCAATATACACCCGAAGAAATTGACTATCGCTTCAGACTTAGGTATTACACTTTATTGTGTCTACATTGGGTTGTAAATTGTTACCCGTCCGACGATTAAGGTGAATCTCTCGTGGATTTGCCAGCTTTAACTGCCTTTCCCAAGAGCAAACTATTATTTAATGAATGCGCACATATAAACGTACAAGTGTGTTAACTTTGGACTGTTATTATTTAAGCTTTGTCTTGTATACATAAACTGCATTATCTTTGATAAACCGAGCTCGTCCTTATGATACTGTTTTGGAATAGGATTCGGTGCGGTGAATAGTTTAAAGGTAAACCGTCGTTTAATTTAAATAAATGTGCAATTATGAGCTATGGACGTGCACATTCTCTCTATTGTCACGGATATTCCATTAGATCCGTCTTGTTGAAGCGTGTGGAATATATGGTCGATTTGGGTATCACTTTTGATCCTCAACTCACCTTTCACAACCATATCAAGAAAGTCGCTGACGATTCCTTTCGTCGACTTGGATTTGTTTTGAGATATGCAAGATTACTCTCCAATCCTTTGTCTTCTCGCTTGCTTGAGAAGTAAGCTATAGTATAATGCGATTGTGTGGAATCCGCATGAAGCAAATTACTCTCTGATGATTGAGAAAGTGCAAAAAGCATTTCTTCGTTTCCTATATAGGAAAGAATATGGGTATTACCCATATCTCTACCCCACTCATTTCCTTTTGGGCATGCTTGGGTATAATTCCCTTGAACTTCGGAGAAACTTCTCATTAATTCGTTTCGTTCTCCTGCTCTTACGTGGTAATACGTCATGCCCGTTGTTGCTGGAGCAGTTGGGATCATTTGCTGGCTGTACCTCCTGCCCGCAGAGTTCTTTTTCGAATGGCTCCTATTCCAAGAGCTATTCGACTTCTTAATGAAATCGTTGCTGCCGAGACTGAATGTGATATTTTCCACCTTTGTGAGCGTAAATTGTCGGAAATTACTCTAACCCATTTATCTGGTAGTCTGCGCTCATCATTGTTTTCATGATTGATTGTGATTTATGAGTGAAATTTTGATTAACTCTCTTCCATTTGGGCCTACATGTTTTGTATTTGTAGTTGTTTCTTACATATTTATTGAAACTGCCTGTAGGTGCAAGGCATTCCTTATGCTATATATTTTTTTATTTGATATTTTTACTTTATCTGTTATTATTAAATGCTGTTTTTTATGTTTATGTTCAAATGTATTTTTTTTATGTATAATTGATGGGTGTATTATTTTTGTTGTGTATTGATTTGTGTTTAATTGTTATTTTGTTTTTTTTTGTGTTATGTTTTTGACCATTGTGGCGCTTTAGGAATTCCTGTTATGCCACAATGGTCTGTTTAGAATAAAATAAATAAATAAATATTGCTCATGCTGTTTAAATGGAAATCAGTTTGTAATACTGAGATTATTTAACTACAACAAAAGGGTATCTATAATTTTAAAATTCAGTATATGTCACAGATATGTACCTCGTGGTAGACATATAATGTCACGGTTTGATTCCCACTATTAGCTGCTGGCCAGACCTTGGTTTGTGACTTAAGGTTGATCGTTTTCAATCACAGTGACCCAATTTTTCTGATTTTCATTGAAACGGTTCCTGTTAATTGGAATTCTTTTCCAATATCTTTTTCAAATCTCAAGTTATTTAGCGCCTTGACGTTCGTCAATTTGTTTAATAAAAAGCTGCAAAAATTTCTCAACATATGTATGTCACTGTGTATGAGTTTTTGTATGAATTCGCATTATATAAAGCTTGTCTTAATTGTATTGTATCTGTATGAGTTCACTCGTCGCTTTAGAGTGATCTGTTAAGGCAAGTATTCATATTTGATTGAAATATAAATAAAATTAAAATGTAAAGGTTTATGTATGTAGATGAGTAATGAAATTGTAGCATTTAAAATCATGATTCATAAGAGATTTTGCTCCATAACAGGATTAAAACTTCAAAACAATTTCTACGTTCTTCTATTGTTGATTCATTTATTTATGAGTATTAAAATTAAGATGCAAATCCTTATTGGGCCTTTATCGTACGTGGCTTTTCTTGTAATATACATATTATTCCACTATCCTATCAATGCGTGAACCAATAAGTAGGGATGTTGCCAAGTTTTCTTTTATTTTTGTCACTATCAGCTTTGCTTAACGACAATATAGTCCTCTAAAAAGATTTTTTTCATTTTTTTAATCCTCTTTTCCAGCTTATACATACATATGTACATACATATGCATATACAATTTCTGATATATTCTTTTTTCAAAACAATTACTCAAACATTTCTATTTTCTTCTTTTGATTATATTCACCGATCAAAATATATGAAATTTGTAATGAATTTTAAATTTGATACTCATTTTATTGTAATTCAATAGAATGAAGACTCTGAAATTATGTCATTGAAAATTTAAGCTGTGATACTATTATGCAATATTTATCTTGTGAATTTTCCATTATAATTACACTTTTAAATGTCGCCAAATAAAGACCACTTAAATTTTATTTTATTCTTATAAAATGCTATTTTCCTAGACATTTGACGATATCTTTTAAACCATCGTCGACACAATTCAAACACTTCAATCGTATATTTGTTGATACAACTCAGTTCAAACATACGTCTTACTTTATAAATATAGTCTTTCAAAACAACCAAACACCTTAACCGTCTTATCCGCGTGATCTTTTTTTTAAATCTCATCTTAGAATAAACACATTTTCACTATTTTCTTTGTACACTGAACTACGGGGTAGACATAGACTATGCACACACTAAAAATGCCATTCATGGCATTTATTAATACTATATTATACCATTCGGAAATTTATATTCATCCTATACTAAAACAGAGGGTATGGGTGAGGTCCTTCTGCCCCACAGAGATAGTGTCCCGTATTTAGAAGGTTCAATAAGATAACGGACCGGTTGTGTAATGATATCGAAACGCGCGTCGGTAAAACGAAGGGTTATTGGCCCACATCGCCAACCGGAAGTGAGGTTTATTGCGGGCATTCGGGTCATTCTGACCCCACCCAGCATCCCAGGGTTGCTGATTTTGCAACCCCGGAATAAATATGGCGGCCGTCTAAATAACAACACAGTTTCGCGCAAATCCCACTAGGCAAACGTCAAAATACACATACGCACGTGTATATTTGCACGTGTGCCCTTTTTCCCTTATCTTCACTCCTCCCCTTTTTTTCCTCTCTTTTTCTCTTTTTCGTATCCCACTATATTATTGAGACCTTGGGGGTTGATAGGTCCAGGAAGGTGCGCGAAGGGTTCCGGCGAGTCAGCGCAGATTCATCTCACACAGAAATATGGTCATGGCTTTACTAAGATCTGCTTTTTTCTCGGCTTTCAGGCACAAAGAGATCGATTTCGCATCGGTAGTTTTGGGAATTGAGGTCTCGCTATCTGTATTGAATTTATTATGGGCGTTTTCCATCTATGTTGTATGTTTAAAAATTAATGTTTATTAAATTTGGGCACGGCTCTGAGCGCCTTGGCTGTTGTTATGTCTGATAAATTGATCAATTTCGGCAAGTTTATTGTCGTTCAATTTATCTCGCAGTTCGTAAAATGTCTTCGGCTTACAATTCAATTATTATGAATTGAATTCGGTTTATGGTTCATGGGTCTGTTAAGCCATTATTATTATAATTTATAAGTGTTTTGTGAATGATTCACTTCCATATAACAAATAACGTTATTGAGGAAAATGTTCATTATTATCATTCTTGAGTTATTATTGAGCAAATCGAACCAAAACATGTATTCGATTTCCTTAATATCGTAATTTTCATAATAAATCCTCCTTAAAATTAAAACAATGTATACTTAGACTAAAATTTGAAACCTATAATAAATGTTTAAAATCAATATATTACTTTTATACAAAATTTAACCTTTTACTCTTGTAAAATATCCTTTATAAAAGGAATTGCGATTAAGACTTAAAACTGCCAAATATTTTGTTCAAACTTTTGGTAAGAATTTCAGCTTTATATTTGGGTGTTTTACTTATCAAAAAGCCATCGGATAAAAGTTTACAGCGAATTTCTTACACATTAAGAAAATAATGGAAGAAAATATACTCCAAATTGTTGTTTGACCAAGTTAAAAATACCATACGCGGAAAATGGCGAACTTTTCCACCAAAACCACGGTGAATTTATCAATTTGCGGAAAAACCATATCAAACAGCCCACATCTAGGAATCAACCCATTACATTCCACTATAAAATCCATCACAAACACAAAGCCCTTTAATACCATTTGAGCCGCAAGTTTCATCTGCAAATTTGCACACAGCTCAAAGCATAAATTCACCAAGCGTAAAATCTCCCAAGATTTCATCACGGCACAACCCCCCAAACCACCATAAAGAACGAAGACCCAAAAAAAGTTCATTATCGCATCTGGCTCACGGAGATAAAATCATCCCGGAACCGGCATCCAAATACGTGAATATTTAACCGGGGGATATCTGCGGGCATCCCCAAACGGTCATCCGATAAATCAATGTCTGGAAGTCGTTGAAAAATTTATCGGACATATATCATTCAGCTGTATATCGGATGTTTGGCTCCTCAGGGTTATCCCCAAATCGTGGATATATCCATACATATCCGGTATCCCGTCGAGCTCGAGATGTATCTAATATTAAAACTGGCCGTTGTGCTAGCTCCGGGAGAGATTACTCGAGCAACGGGATACCCCTACGCTAAAACACGTGTAATACGCACGAGAACTAGTCTGGACTACATAATATATTGAGTGGATCACCTACTGACCTATATATTCAAATCGGAATTCTGGGTGAAGATGCCCGTGTGGAAGTTGAGAATTTGAGATGTAGCTAAGTGAGCTCGAATATGTTATGCAATACTTGAATCGATTGAAAGATCATCTACATATTTATCATTAGAGGCATCTCAAATATCACACATATTTTACTTACATCATACTTAAAGTCCTCCATACTTCTCTTGGGTGCTTTGTATTTGATGTATTTTCGTGTCGATGGTTTATCCATATATTTCCTCTTTATACCGACAATACCATATTTTTATTACATACCTCTTTTATTTTTCACTTACGATTACTATTAAGAAAAAAATTTTCCTCTTATCGGATCGTTTTCATACTTTGCCATATTGATCATTTTGGTCATTTATATAAGTAAAGGTATCATCCGCCATTACGATGGTGAAAAAATATCGTATTAGACGCGTTTGAAAATTCTCCCACAAAGATGTGCCTGACGTTAATCGCCCAAAATGTTCATTCGCACTGTTCGCCTACTGCGATCGCTTTAGCATTTTCTTGGTGAATATCCCTTTTTGCCGTCATCTAGCTTTGTCAGATTTTAATTGCTTAAACGCCTATAACTATTTCTTTTTCACTCTATATTTTATGATTAGCTCTGGACAATCTTAATATGCTACCATTATGCTACAATCTTCATAAGTTCCCATTAAGCCAGCATTCACGGTAGCGTGTTTGTTTAGCACCAAGTGATCAGTGGGTTTGATCCGCCATACTTCTGGTTAGATTTAGGGGTATTTGTGATTCCAAATCAATCGTTTCGTATCAAAGTTTGCCAATTTTATCTGATCATTCTTGAAACGGTTCCTCAAAATAGGCAAAATATCATCTTTCCTGTTGTCACAAATCTTCTGTATTTATTGTGTGTATAATTTGTAAAAATTAGGAACAAAATCTAAATCCATGGATGTCTCAATGGATTAATTCTGTAATTAATTAATTAATTGTTATTGATTTTGATTTTGAAATGCTTTTTAGTATTACTAAATTATAAACATCTGCTATCTATTTTCATAGCTACTGATCTACTGATCATTTTCTATTTTACAATTTTAATTTAATTTTGATAGTTATCATAGTATTATATTATTATAATGTTAATGTACAGCATAATAGGAAAAAGAGCTGAAAAACCTATTTACAAATCTTATAAATGCTCATAATATATCTAATACATAATATTAATTAAAACTCCTAAAATCGACGATCTAAAGCAGATTTGTGTTTAGGAAATCTGTTTTTATACCTGAAGGGTATAGACATTTTGTTGTAATCACCGAGACTCTTCTCAAGTGTGTTAGTATGGTTATTAGTGATTATGTGATAGAATCTACTGGTGAGTAGTTTTCATCTACTTACAACTGTAATACATTGCGATCCGAGCTCTCTTTTGTGTCAAAAGTGCAATTTTGACACATCAATTCAAATTTAAATCGCTCTATTAAGTCAGCTAACCTTGTTTTTTGTTTCTTTTGTCAATTTTTCACGATGAGAATACAAAATTCCATACTTTTTACACAGAAACTTTGTTTAGATTGTGTTTAGTTTGATATAAAAAATAGTTTTACATGTATGATTTAATTAAATACTGTACCAGTTGATAATAATCAATGAACTAATTGTGATTCTCTGTATATATTACGTATATAATATACAAAATGGCATATTCCAGCATTCCAAAGGCACGAAGCACATCTGCAATAGGTAAAGGTACACACAATATCCCCGGTATTAATTATACATACACCAAAGGATTCACTTCTCGTCGGCTAATCTACGACTAATGCGAGCAACATTCGCAGAATCAGAGTATTGAATGAGGTCTGTCTCGGTGTAAGGAAACGGTCTGAATGGTATTGTGAGTCAAATCCGTTCGGCGCATGCATAATGCACAGACGTTTCTCTCCATGTGTGTGCCTTCCTGGTCCGTCGGTTGGTTACCCCTGATTGATGAAGGCCTGTGAGTTATGGTTGTCCATGATTGCCTTCCGACAATGCTGCTGTGTGCTCGTCCTGCGGGAAATTTACCGCAAGATCGATTCGTGGCAGTGGTCTCAGGAAAACCAATTAAATTCCACACATTGGTCCACTTCGAATTTATTTGTTCGGCGTACACGTTTAGCGACCACATTGTTATCAAAGTGTTTTCCGGTATATACAATGTGGGTCAAATCGTGACCGTGCGATTGGTTTCATACTTGTGAGAATTGTTCCAATGTGGTTTTGATTATGGTATTGTGAGGTTTTGAAAGCTTACTTTGTATGTACATACGTAATACGCATATTAAAATGTTTAAGAATTTAATTGATTTTTGAATGCTTTTTATTATTACGAAATTATGTTCACAATACATCTTATATCTATTTTAATAGCTACTGATCTACTGATCATTTTCTTTTTTACAATTTTAATTTAATTTGGTAAGTAATCATAGTATTATATTATTGTAATGTTAATGTACAGCATAATAGGAAAAAGAGCTCAAAAACCTATTTACAATTATTGTAAATGCTCATAATACATCTAATACATAATATTAATTAAAGACTATCTAAAGTCGATGACCTAAAGCAGATTGTGTTTAGGTAATCTGTGTTTATACCTGAAGGGTATAGATATTTTTTTGTAAATGTGTGAGAATTTAATATGTGCGATCAAATCAATACGTAAACACAGTTTGATAGCTCAATTTAAAAGTTGCCAAGTTCAAAATGGAACCAAAACAGTATACATACATATATGTACATATAATATATTCTGTAAAATGTTGTATTTTAAGAAGGCTGTATACCCGAAACCTTAATTTTGTTGCCGTTCCTTTCTTCGATATATATATTGAGTGAATGCGACAATATATGTATATCAATATATGTATTCGACCAGATAATACCTATTTTAAATCGACAAAATTGAGGTTTCGTATTCTCCAGTTTTCTCCTCCGAAACTGGACCAATTTAAAAAAAAAATCATCATCTGTATGAGAAAGATATTTTCTATGTTTGTGTGCTCGTATTTTTTTTTTTAAATCAACCGTTAAATAAGCACGCTGGACTCTTTTCGTGGGTGTAAAAAAGAGGCGATTTTATAGATGTTTGGCGGCTCCTAGCTCGTATAAAAAATAATTAATCAAAAAAATGAAAATATAGAAACATGCCTATGGTGTATATCCATAGAATATTAAAAAATAAGTTCTCTAGTACCATAATTTAGGAAGGTAATACGTTTGAATGGACAAGGCGCTGGTGTCCAGCCCTCTTAATAGCTACTTATAATATCTTCGATTTTATTATGTACAATCATTTTTGGCGCCACTTTAGTATGCGGTCTACCTTAGCATGCGATGTACCATTGAATCGCAATCGACTATTTTTTTACTTTATTTGTATCGTAGCAACGACTTGTTTATTATAATTTTTGTTTTTTATAGGGCCAACCCTAACTTCACCTAACTTAACCTTAATTTAACCTAATATTAAATATTCATTTGTTTTTTTATTAAATTTATTTGAATCGAAAAAAAATAATATTCAACCAATCGAATCGTCATAGTAACTGACTTGTTTTCGATTTCCAACAAACTTAAGTTACAAATTTACAAAGTCTCTTTCGAAATTATATATTAGATGTATTATATATTATACCAGAACCCGGTGGCTCGCCCGGCACCCTTCGCCCCCGGCACCCCCGTCCCCCATCCCCATGTTGTCGTGGAAATTTTGACTTGTTTTTGAAGTTCCCAACCATTATCCAACCAACAATATTTACTTACATACAAAATCTCCTTCGAAATTATATATTAGATTTGTATTATGCTTATATGTCTGGTCACAGTGACGCGTTAGAGTATTCTGTAATATCACTGTAGCTAATATTTAAATAAATAAAATTAAAAATTTTATATATATATGCGGATATTTCTTCAAATATATATATAAAATGTGATTTTTTTATGTTTGTATATCATACTTTCGACATTGAAAGTATTTATTAGATTCACATCTCTGATTTTATTGTGTGCATTTTTTTCGACTGGGCCATAAATTTTTATTGCGCGCACTAAATTGTTTTATGACTTTTCGAATACGAATATAAAAACGAAATAAGGGAATTGCAGACGGGAAGATGAACATATCATTTTTTCCTCTCTCATCTTATTGTTATCGAAAACGAAAAAAAAAAAATGAAATATTACATTCGCAAATCTCCGGAGACTGAAAAGCGAATATTTTACTCGTGCCTATTTATTTTGGCAAATCCGAAAAGTGAACGGTTCGTTTTAAGATTATTCTGTTATTGATAGACTTGGCTTGCGCGACATGGCCGCGTTCCAGCCTGTTACGACCGATGGTTTTCGCACGACTATTAACATTTTCCACTAGGTTTGCTCTACATACGTACATCGCACTGAGAGCGACTGGGGGTGGTTTAAAATTCCCGTTTTAAAACGCGTTTGCGCTCATTCACCATATTGTTTTAGTGGCACTTCAACCATGGTGGGTTTATGGGTGTGTATATGGTGACAATGAACACACGCCATGAAGAAGGGGTGCGTGAGCACACTTGTCGTTGAAAGGCATGAATTGAGGAGTAGTTAATTCCCGCAACGCTTCCATGAATTTAGCGCGAGCAAATTTGAGAGGATCCCTTGCCAAAGATCTTCCTGTGGGAGCAGGCACCACTTAATTAATTATCCTGGAAAATTGAAAACCTTTACTCAAGCCCCTCTTTTGTGAAAGGCGCGTCTTTCACCTGATAGCGATCAAGGAAACGTATCTCTATTATATTTCTCTCTATTATATGTGAATAAATTTTCTCGTGTGCGAAATTAAATAGACGATATCTCAATGCGTGTTTTATGTATGGGATTATTCCGTGTTGTTAATTTTGACTGTTTTTCTTCCACTATTTTTTTCGACCCCTTTAACATGTGTGATCTTTACGAAAAAATTCAAGTGTAATTCTTGTATTAATGTGATGAAAATAAAAAAAAATGATTAAATTTTATAAACCGAAAGTGTGGTTTTTTCCTCTTAGAAAGGTTGAAAATGTTGTGTCCACTATTCTGTCTGCATCCCTAAACGTGTCAAGCTGAAAATTTATATTTGTATTCTTTATGTACTAACTTAGAGCTGATAATGTTTTGGTCAGAATTCGTAAATCGGAAGTAGTATTAATTTTTAAAACAGTATTTCATTATTTTATTTTGACCTCTTAAATTATTTAATTTTCTTGATATTTATGGCGTACACTACTGATAGTAATTGTAATTAATAAAAAAAAATTGAAGAAAATCCAACAATCGGTAAAACTTTTGTCTTGTTCAAGTTTCCATACATTTGCGCTCAATTTGTAGCACAAATGCTGTCATTCTATTTTTAGAGTATATAATAAAATAATTATATATCATATAAAATACACAAGGCCGACTTTCTTCAAATGAAGGCCCGGGGGAAAAAAATCTGAATAGACTAAGGTACATGACATGAATACGATATATATTATAATAATCAATACTATGAATGATCACAACATTTTCTAGGTTAGATTTCAGACTTTAGTTAGATATATCAGTTTCACTCTGAAGAAACTATGTATACGAAACTATAACACCGGTGAGATAAGATGTATCTGAAATAGTTTTAGTCCCATTTGTCGATCGGTACAACCATACAGTATTTATTTACAACTGCCAAATGTCAAATCTGACCCAATTGGCCATAAGACAATATTTATCAATATATATGAAAGATAATGAGAACCTATAAAGCAAGTTTAATAAAATATAGAGTGAAAAAAGAAAAAGTTATAGGCGTTTAAACAATTACAATCTGACAAAGCGAGAGTGTGGCTAAAAGGGAAAAAACCATCGGAACATTGTGGATAAATACGGCAAATAGACGTCACCGAGAACGATAATGGAATATTTTCAAACATGTCTATTACGATTATTTTTCACCATCGTAATAGCGGATTTGATTTCCACATATATTGATGACCAAACCGAGCAAAATGGCAAAGTTTGAAAATGATCGGTTAAGAACGCAAATTCCGTCACACGAAATTAGACTAAATAAAAATAGAAAGCGAAGTAAGAAGAGACTAGTAAAAAAAATTTTTGAAAAAACTCGTTCTTGGTTCGAATTTGAGTTAAAAATACTTGATATGATTTTTAATATATTCATATTATAAGATCTCAATTAAATTGGCCACATATCAGAAACATGCATTCTTAATCATTGATAGCTTGATCAAAAACTGTTACTATCGTTTTTTTCATTCGTCTGTTTAAAAGAAAATATTATATCAAATTCATTATGAATTGTATTTTAATAAAATTAAATATTGCAAATAATGTTATTTTTATATTAGCTACTTTCTCTTAACTTAAAAACTTAATAAATTTGCTTATGAAATCTGTACTTGTTTGAACTGTACTTGTACATTTATTTTGATACAAATATGTACATCTTTAAAAACGAAGATTTTTTTATTTTATCACTTAATTTATATTAACACGAATAAAAAAATATTTTTTGTATGTTAAAATCCTCGTGAATGTTTTAATTAATAAAAACATCTTCCGTATTCATCTCACTCAGCGAGAGCGTCACAAAATTACCTTTTAAAAATAACTTTACAACATCGTACTACGATATTAAAACGTGTTCAAATTAATAAAAATACACAGTCGTTGTTTTTTTTCATTAGCACTGAAAAGGTCAAGCAAAAATATACTTTAATAAGAATAATAATACAAAGAATAATCGAGTCGTCCGAGTGGAATTTTTCAGTTCTCAATTTTATATTCCTTTTAATTGTGAAAAATCTGTCAGCTGCCGCTGATCGTAAAAGCTTTTCGAGCGTAAGTAATAAAAAAAAAACTTTTCTTGGAAAGTTTTTTCCCCTTACAACCCTTCTGTTCTTTCATGTCTTCGCTTAATTTAATGGGGTACTTTTTTCATCTTTGCCGAGAAAAAGCGCTACGCCATGAGCCGTATCCGTTTTCGCGAAAATTCCTACAGCGAAGCTCGGAAGGAAAAACAGGCAAAAGCAAATTGATCCGCAATTAATATTTAAATACACATCCTGCAAACGAAGTTTCATAGTTTTTCCTGAAACGGAATAAACCTTTGAGTGATTCTACACAATCGAATTGATTTTAGCCTTTCCCCTACCATGCCAAAAGGTTGCTTCTACGATGTCAATTTATTCAGTTGACTATCAAACTTTTAGGTTAAGGTTAAGCCTTGATAGTTATAGTAAAATTATACAATAAAGAACAAAAAAAAACATATGACACATCTATGTACATATATCTCGAGCCAACTGGCTTTTTGCTACTAGTGTGTTATACCTATACAAGAGCTGTCTCATGGATTCTAAAAAAAATTCATAAAGATACTGTATCATAAATTTTATACTTAGCAATTTCTTACTAATAGCAAGTTGAATCAAAAGCCCTTTACTGAAAAGTAACTTAAATTAAAATTCAGTATATTAACAGAGGTATTCACATAATTCGTAAGAGTGTAAGATACAGTAAGGTTTAATATACACCTACCTACATATATTCACTGTAAATTCGTCGCATTGATCCACAATCCATCACGCTTGGCATAATAAAGCGCGGCCATTTTTTTCCGTTTCCAAACACTGCATACATACGTCGAGATAAGGTCTGGGTTTCAGTCCCGGTTGTATATCTCAGAATCAGTGGTGTATGCAAACTACAAAGCTCAACTTTATACCTAACCCTGGCTAGGTACACTCTATATGTACGTGTAGGAGGATTGATATACGCCGAAACGATGGGCCGGGTCGGAAAACTTATCGCGGAAAACGGGCCGACTCGGCTCAAGTTTATATCGAAAAAAGTATATGTAAAAAACGGAAGGGAATAGTGGAATTTTTTTTTATTTTTGGGGGTGCAAAAAAATTGACCCAGACACCAGGGCGACCCGGTTTATTTGCGAATTAAGTTTGGTAAAGTTACAACCGCGTCGACTTATAGCTTTCAGGCCGCGAGCATATTTCATAAGGAATTTTCCTCCTTCTCTCTACCGAACGGGAAAGTGAAAAACATTCCGTAATCGAATTTGCCTCTCGCTTTATCGACGCTTTTTAAAATGTTTGTGACAACTGGTTGTTTACAAATAGTACGCATTTGCCCCGATCAACTTTGTGGTGCGAGCTTTTTAAAAATAAAAGGAAAATTCAGCGTAAATAATGCTGATATTTATGAGGAAAAAAACATTTCTTACTTTCGAGTGACGACAAATAAATATTATATTTAATAATATTAAGAATGTATTCCTAAGTATACATTGTACATCCATATATGTACGTCACATATATATAATTCATACAATCTTTATAATAAACAGCATTTTCAAATAGTTAGTAAAATGATCTTTGAAAACTAAAAATAAAGCGATTAACATTCATATAAGTATCTTTTTATATATTTTATGAATATTCCTAAGCATATTCAATGTGGCTATTCCTAATAATATTCAATCTAAACACATAGATAGCCAGATAAAGATAATGTCATATTAAATAAAACCAATTTAAATAATTAGTTTTGAAGTCTTTATTTCATTTATTTCAGGAGAAGTAGCTCTCCAAAAACCCATTTTATTCAAAGCCGCTATTTAGTGAATTACATCAAAGTATAACTAAGTATAAAAGAAAAATCTAACAAGATATTTAGTTAAAGAGTCTATGTTTTAGTCTAGTTTTTAGGTCTTTGAAAATGACCTAGTTTGCTGAAAAATTAATATTGTTTTGGTTTTTACTCATTCTTTTGGGGAAAAACTTACAGTTTAATTCGTTTCTTTTGACAATTTATTTCGATAAGTGTTTTTTTTAAGTTTTAGAAATTTTAATATTCGTTAAAAATAAAACAAGTATAATTTTTTTGTTCTTAAATAAAGAACATTGACCTGTAAGATTTATATAAATAAAAGTATTTATAAGCTAATGAAATCTTAAATATTCGACAAAGTAATATCTACATGAATAAGAAAAGATATATATATACATACATGTACATATGATAAATGTAATAAAGCTTACATTAAACTATATATAGTAAAACAAAGCGAAATAATCAGTTGATTGATGATTTTGTTTTTGATATTAAAGACTTGTCTTTTTTCATTATGTAAATAAACATCTTTTCATTTTTCATATGTATACATACGATTTTCTATATATTATTATATTTCATATTTTCATATATTGAAAAAAATATATTTACACACGCGGGATAATATAGCTGGAATAATCGTTTAATACATTTATCGACAACACTCACTTATCTCTAAGAACATATATAGGTACATATGTATATATACACACGTTTCCATTGAAAACGTATCGGAAAACGCGCATGATTTTGGAAAGTGACAAGATAGTTGCTCGCATCACGGAATCAATGAAACGCGAAAAATCGTCATACCCATTCATTCCATCACATTGCGCGAGCGAGCCTTCAGGGGAAAATTCACGAACATATTTTCCCGCGATTCGTCGCACAAAAAAGAGGGAAAAATGCGAATTTCCCGCGACAAAATGACACTTTTTCCACGGCTCGAAATATCGAATTTTTCGATAGCGGCGCGATATCGCCTCGTCCCTAATCGAATTATGACGCCATCCGATGCCTCATAATGACGCGAAATTAAAAAAAAGGTTCGATAGGCAAAATTCTCCCTTGTCTTTTTATCTCTCGGACTACAGACGTGAATTTCGGATGATTAACCATTTTTACACTTTGCGTTTTTTCATTTTATTATATGAACGGAAGAGGAATTCTCGGAACGCCTACAGCGAGCTTCGAATACTTTTAATTTTTATTAATTTTCTAAATTTTAAATACAAAATGATTCATTACTGCTAGTAACATATTTTGAAAGACTTATAAAACTATCCGCTTTTCTTTGAAACAAAAATACGTTTGTTTTTTTTATTATTTCCACAATATGAAAATTTTCTTTGTGGGTTAACTTTTCCGGAGGAATATTCACGGTTTGCGGTCGTTGGTAATCCATTTTCTGTTGAAGCTCCCGACGTAGAGGCTGTAATCTGCTTTTGCAACTGTTAGCTAACAACTTAACGTATAAATTTTTGCTTTTTCAAGGTTTCAAATTAGAAAACGAATGAAAAAGTTTTTATCTTGGTAAACTCGCGAGGGAAAATCCTTTGGCTTACATCCTCTTATTAATTCTCCCGCTCGTCTCGGTGAACATTCGGAGAAAAAATCACCATCTCTTTTCAAGAATTAATTTTTGATATAATATAATACTGTAGGTATATTTAAGTATTTAAATTCAACTTTAATCTAGTCCATAAAATTAAACCCAAAATCACTCAGACGTATTACACATATAAGCTGTTGTATTTGAAAGTGGCAAAAGCCCAATTTTCTCCATTTCAATCAATATTTCGCAAAAAATTAAATATAATGTCTAACGTTTAACAACATCTAATTAATTTGAAACGTAAAGGAAGTTTGTAAAAATACTGGTGGCCTGTATTACATATACATATATTTCGCATTTCCAAAATTCTGGACTTATTGAATTAAAATAATTGATAACAATTTGTGAATTAAGAATCAGACTTCACTTTCAAATATATCATCTCATATATAGTTAATCTTGACTAATATTAATGTATTAATATAATTAGTATCTGCAAACAATCTTAATAGTTTAAATCCCAAGAGGCACTTAACTCATTAACTTCACTTACTTTTACCAGCAAACTTAAATAAACCGCACATTTCATTTCGTAAATTGAATTTCAGACAAATCTTTACATTTTCATGAACATATTTGAATAACTTTTAGCAAAACACGCCTAAAATTAGATTTTCTATAACTACATATATTCTGTTTATATACGTAGTATTTCCTAGATTTACAAATCTAAATTTAAAAATCTAATGTTTTTAATTAGACGAAATTTCCCTACATAGTTACATATGTAATACAAAAATGTATAATCCATTTTTGGTGAATATTTTATGCCACTTTTGCCACTTTCAAATATAACGGCTCATATATTGGATATTTTATTCAAAGTTCCATATACCGAAATCAAACATTATTCAATTCAAACGGAATCCAACGACCACCTACCGCAACCGTTTGAATTCAAATAAGCCAAGACACTCTCCAACCAAATGGTACATCTATGTATATTGACGCCGGTAATCGCGTTTCGCCTAATGGTATCCAAATATCGGACATGTGCATCCAACCTTTGCCAAAATGCATCTAACCAACGGCAAATAGAGGTAATCGCTTCAAATACACAACCTGTAAATACATACATACACCATCGTACAATATCATATGTAAGCATCATACTAGAATACATCTTTTAAAATGAAACCGTTTCCTTCCGCATTGTAAATTTAAATTTCATTCAAAATAAATGCATTTTTTATCACCATTTTCTTTCTTTTGTGTACGAAAGCGCAGCCAGGGTCGTTATTTACGTCAACAGATGTTGCAAAGGGGGTCCCTTTCTCTCGGTATAATAGTAATTCGCGGAAAAAATGGAGATTACACCGCAAAATGCAACGACGCGATGCAAATTTGCTTTAGCGACTGCATAATAAAATCAAACGACGATAGCCGCAAATTCCAGTCCCAATATTGCCGTTTCGTATTTGTCGAAAATTTTGCAACGTTTATTTTAGCAATTCGGATTTATTGCTATAAACGCAGCAATCCATTCGAATCTGCTTTAAGTTCAATTCAACGATACAAAAACGCGAAATCAATAAAGTTTCAATTTAAATTGCTACAATATATATGTAGATGTATGTACGATTTTCGTTTATGGACGATTTTATTTACCTTCATGGTAAATAATATCCATCAATTGAAATAAACGTTATTTTGCAATTATTCATACAATTCTAAGATTTAAATTGAAAAATGTATATACATATATCAAAGTAAAGAAACAATTTTAATCAATTCAGTACAAACATAAATTAATTTTTCAACAAGAATTAATAATTAAAACAAAACTAAGTTGATATGAGACATATTTAATATTTAAAATTTAAAATTTCATATTTCTTCATTTTATTTGATCACTATGGATCGATCAAATACGATCTTTTTTTAATTCTACTTCATTTAAAGGCTGTCGTACCTCCAAACGAAAATCCTGAAAACATTAACAGTATTATTTAAAAAAAATGGTATCAAACACCCAATCATAGATATCATGCCAGTATATCCTTGTTCAAAATATCGATAGTTTAAATTTAAATACATATTTTTGTGGTTTAAAGCTTGACTTTTCTTTCAAGGAATTTATCGAAAATATTCCGAAATTCAGAAAAGATTTCAAATCCTCAGATATCTAGATTCATTGATTTTTTTCGCGTAACAAACTAACATTATAAATTGATCGCTGTGTTATTCATTCAAATGAATAACACAGCGATCTTAAAGATATGTATCGTTTGTTACGTGAATACATATTGACATATGTATGTATATAAATTTTATAAAAAAATGAATAAAACAATCACCACAGTTTGATAAAAACTGATCTGATCAGAACTATAAATAAGCTGTATTCCAATTTAATAAATAGATAGGTTTCATTAATATTTTAATTCATTGAAATTCATTTATATTTTAACTCAAAATTTTCCTAGTTGTTTATTTAAAAGTTTAAGCTCATTCACAATATAAAATTCACAGATAATAAGCTTTTAATAATTTAACAAATTTAAGACAAAAATAAATCGTTTATTCAAACTTTTTAGCATTCAAGTAGATTAAAAAAATAATTAGTTAAATAGATCAAGTAGATTTAAAAAATAACCAGCAGCGTTGAATAGTAGTTAGCATATTATGCTTTCGAGCAGAGTGGTCACGGTTCAAGTCCCACTAGTAGCTGTTGGTCAGACCTTGGTTTGTGACTCCAGGTCAATCATTTCCTTTCGGAATTTGCCAATTTGTCTGATTTACATCGAAACGGCTCCTGTTAATTCAAATTTCCATGACAATCTCAAGTTATTCGGTGTTTTGAGGTTCGCCAATTTCTATAATAAAAAGCTGCAAAAAATTCCCCATCAATGTCACTGTGGATGATGTTTGTATGAATTCCCATTGTATTAAAAATGCTTTTACTAATTGTATTATTGTATTGCATCTGTATTAGTACACTTGTCGCTTTGGAGCAATATGTAAAGGCGAGTGTATGTACATGTTCGACTGAAATAAAATAAAATAAAAATAATTGATTTTTTGATTTTTAAATGCATTTTATTATTACTAAATTATGTCCACAATACATCTTATATCTATTTTAATAGCTACTGATCTACTGATCATTTTCTATTTTACAATTTTAATTTAATTTTGTTAGTAAGCATAGTATTAGATTATTCTAATGTTAATGCACAGCATAACAAGAAAAAGAGCTCAAAAACCTATTTACAATTCTTATAAATACTCATAATACATCATAAATATTAAAGACTCTCTAGAGTCGATGACCTAAGGCAGGTTGTATTTAGGTATAAAATAATGTGTAGCTATGTACCACCAAAAAAAGATAAGGTAATAGGAAAAATGAGCATATGTAGTTGTGAACTTTTTCATTCGTCATATTTGATTAATATTTACATGTTAATAAAATATGATGCTTACACTTTTTTATACTTAAATGTAACATAATAACCAGTATCAAAAATACAAAAAGACTCGCATTATACAATAATTAAATAGACAAATAAGCGAAAAATGCGTACTCATTATAAATGTTCCGTTTGAAATGAAAACTTGTAAATTGGTGTCGGGGCGCGATTAATTCAATCTAAAATTCAATTAAAGCTCCGACACTCGATGGCTGCTCGAAACGTATAATATTTTGTTAGCCGTTGTTTATTTCAATTAATTTCAACAATATCGGGGGGGGGGGGGTAAACTTGTTATTCCGTTTCAGGTTATATATACAAATTCAAGATTGATTTACCGAATCAACACTCGAGCGAGAGACGTAATTCGAACGTTGTCTTAGCGATTTATTTACGCCCCCACCAGACGTTACCAGTGATTAGTAATGTAATATGATTACGTGGAAACCAGATATTTATTATACATATTTATTTATCAAATATTATCTATAAACATATATGTATGTACATATATGGCAAAATATCAAATCCCAAATAATAATTCTAGAAATGTATAAACATGTTATATAATGAACGAATATACATACGTAACTCCCCTGATATGTATGTTCTACTTATTTACGACTTCTTTAGATACCATTTTTCATATAAAGAGTATTTAAATTTATTTTTAGACATACTTTACTTTTAAAAGAAGGATTGTTTAACAGTATAAGATCTTGATATAGATTTATATACATACATACATATGTATATATGTAGATCTGAATAAAATACAGTCATAAAACATCCAAAATTACGGTCATTAAAATTAGCAAACCGCAAATCTAAATACAACCAAATTTACAGACAAACATCTTCACATATAGTATGTATGTATATGTTCAAGTGAAACTGTAATAGTAAGTGAAATTATAATTTCACTGACTCGAGCAATCAATACGGTAGATTATAATAGAATTACAAATTCAATGCTCAATGTCAGTGATTTTGTCATTCAAATTACGAATTTGAATTACAACGAACTACCAACCGTAACAACCTTATCGTATATAAATAAAACTAAGCCATAACTTAACCTATCCTAAAATTAAACAAATAAAACCAACCGTAACTTAATTTTGATTTTTAAATGCTTTTTATTATTACGAAATTATGTTCACAATACATCTTATATAAATTTTAATAACTACTGATCTACAGATCATTTTCTATTTTACAATTTTAATTTAATTTGGTTAGTAATCATTGTATTATATTATTTTAATTTTAATATATGTACAGCATAATAGGAAAAAGAGCGCAAAAACCTATTTACAATTCTTATAAATGCTCATAATACATCTGATACATAATATTAATTAATGACTCTCTAAAGTCGATGACCTAAAGTAGATTGTGTTTAGGTAATCTGTGTTTATACCTGAAGGGTATAGACATTTTGTTGTAATCACCGAGACTCTTCACAGAGCCGTAACTTAACCTAACCTAACCTAACCTTAAATAAATTAAACCAAAAACGATGAAAAAAGTGTTCGTGAAAAAAGCAAAAGTGTGAAAGTGATTTCAGCATCGGAGTGGGGATGGAGAGGAGCGGGGCTGTGACGTGGGGTGGCGCGATTCGTATCGGTGACGCACTATCATCTAGCTCACCTAACCTAACCTTAAATAAATTAAACCAACTTAACTTAACCTAACCTTTAATAAATAAATGTTGGCTTCTAAGTTATTATGATGTGTTTGCTTCCGCATTGAAATGGATAGAGGATCACGAGGAGAGTGGGAATATACAGAAGTGGGGTTGCGGGGAGGCCGTGTGAAAGCGATTTCGGCATCGGAGTGGGGATGGAGAGGAGCGGGGTTGTTACGTGGGGTGGCGCGATTCGTATCGGCGACGCACTATCATCCAATTGTCAAACATTATAATTTCAGTGATAGGGGCCACTGAAAATGTAACTGGTTATTATAATTTCACTGCTGTTTCACTGTGACATATACATATTATAATATAAAATACATTCGATTAATTTGAAAACATAAAAAAGTCTAAAAATTGTATAGAAATCAAACATTAACCATAAAATAGAAATCTTTTCATTTTCAAAAAAAAATCTCGAGACACGGAAAGGGTACGACCATTCCCCGTGATACATTTCCACCCCGTCCTGACATGAATTTTCACATTTTTTCCCACCCATACACACGTATATACGTTTTATCTGACATACGTACGAATTGCCCGTCATACGTTCACGTCTTTCGCGCAAATGGCGCGTCACGGCGAATAAACAATTTCCCTCATCCTTTTCGCCCTTACGGTCTCGGCTTTTACACTAAGTCCTGGGGCTTTACCCCACCTGGTCCGGCAGTTGACGTCCTGCATAATTCGGCACTACTCGCATATAATATGTATGCCCGTGTTACCGACATTATCTGCCACACTGCTCTGCTGGACCCTTTTTTTCCCTTTACCCGGAACTAATTTTGAATATCTTTCGAAAGACCCAACAGTCTCGTTTTACGGTCTTCAATCGACGCTTTGACACGTCGACACACCTATCAAAAAGGACGCAAAATTCGTATCGTGACTTGCTTTGTAAAATTGTCACTCATTTGTCACGCCCAGGTGTGTTTATAAAGTTGGGCAATAATCCCCGTAGAATTTATTTCATTTATGAACGGTATTTGATAACAATCTTAATGAATTATGTTTTTTTAATTATATATGAGTGTGTTTTCAAGTATTTTGTTCCGAGTGTAAAGCAGCATTGAAGTGATTTGTAAGGAGTTGAAAAACTTAATTGTGAGTTTGAATTCTCTAAGGTATGGTAAGATACGGAATTATAATAGTTGCTAAAACTTTTACTCCAGTTAACTACCAGAGGGGTGTATTTTTATTAGTTCGCGTTTTTTTTTAACTTATTAATATATGCAAAGCTAAATAAAAGTAATGTTTGCAGGAAGTATATACATACATTCAGGTGTTAATCCTTTCCAGATTAGATTATTCAGAATTTACTTCAACACGATTAAAGAAACTTTTTTTTCTCAAATAGACCCACTATATTCCGTTCCTTTTAAATTTATCATAATTTTGGATCGTTATGTTTATATATACAAATTAATAATTGAATATATCTAGAAGGCTAATAGACAAATATCAGCAGTAGCTTTATTGAAAAAATAATAATGAGGCATCAATTTTGGTTCATAATAGATACTTCTAGGTCAATTTTGAATTGCTGAATTTGAATTTGAAACTGATCCGATCACTTTTTTATATTGGCAGTATACATATTAATTATACTATAAATATTATTGCCAAAAAAAATAGAAAAATTCAAAGTACGATAAACTAATGAGTCAGTAAGTAAGAGAAAACTTTCTGGAAAATTTTTGGTAAGTAGTATGAAGAAAATAACAAGAGGTTGGTAAAAATATAAGTATTAGCTAATGAACGTGCTTTACACATTTGAGGAAAGGTTGCCAAAAACAATTCTCTTAAATGTACAATGCTCTTAAAAGGACCCAAAAGATCTTTGGATTATATGTATTTCTGTAAGCTATTTTGTAGTAACTTGAAAGGTCGTTGTAACCCAATTTGCCAAGGGAAAAATAATAGAGAATGTTAAATTACAAACATATCTTCTGTGGGTTCAGAAAAAGTCAAAAAATGTTTTCGGTCTACTGGCTATTGAGCAGATTCTAGTGATAAGTCACAGGTTATATAAGTAAATATTTCTTACATAAATCGTTACATTCATTTTTAATTTTGATTCGTTTAAGTAACAAATGCAAACTACCTTAGTATAGGTTATAAAAAATGATCCTCTCAATAGTTCAGTATTATAAGATAAATATGTAATGGAATTACCCAAAAATAACTGATTTCAGTAGTAGCAATGCACATAATAAATTCACATGGAAAAAACTTTTGATATCTTAACCTGATATTGGATAAAAAGGGAAGCAAATAATTTCACTCACATTTATCTTTCTAGGTTTATGAATGATGCCTTTATGGAAATAAAGAGATGGCATTCAATATACTAAATCTTAAGATAAAGATCATCATTTCATATTCAGATCGGTGTGTGTATTATTTTCACTACATTTCAATATAAAATATTGTTTTCGTGTTGAAATAGGCATAGAATAATATTTATTATTTTGAAAAACGTCCAGAGATAGTAAAGCGTTTGTTTTTCCAGCGGCAACAAAAGAGCAAACTAAACATATCAAATCAAAAGCTTTCGTTCCACCGAATAATATTTGACTTTTGGTACAGAAACGAAAGCGCACACACACACACACACACACACACACACAAACATATATCATTTTACTTCCCATAAACTCAATTTCCTCACACAAAAGAAATTACTTAACCAGAAAAAAATAATATGATATTTTCGTACAGGTTCAATATCTGCGAGATTCTCGTATATCATTCGCATTCTTTGTTTCCATCGCGATCAAGACATTACTTGGGAATGGGAATTTTCGTGGACGAGAGGTTGAGAGGGGGGGGGCTATATTTATATACGTATATGATATAATGTAATCCAATGAAAATATCTCTCGGCATTTTTCCGTATAAAATATTTTATATCCTTTTATTAATATGAAACGAAAGCCTTCCAGCATAATGTCACATTTCAAAAGTTATTCTTTCCAGAATTCTTCGTATTACTCCTCTCCTATACGTAATAAATATCAACGAAAGAATGGAATCTCACGACGTGCTTATTCTTTAAGAATTATAACCCGCGCTTTTACATTCTCCGCTATATTATGTTGTATTATATTAAAGCGTATCAGCCGTGGCATTAAAGTTATTTCCAGTCTCTCTCTATGTCGGTTTAATTGTATATTCCTTACATTTCCAGATGAATATCGTTCGCTCGGAACTTAATGGAACAGATGTAGGATTACCGTCGAGAAATGTACATATATCCACATTCACGTGCCTCTCGGCATACCTAATATTACATTCATGACTTTATCCGGTCTAATTCAATGCTGAATCGCGCAGTTGAAGGACAAATATGCAACAAAGTTGATATTTGTCGAATTGATCCCATGAGAAATCATATGGGAGTTTTATCGTGTCTTCAAACGTAAACATAAACATGCCTTCAAAATAAACATCATAGTATGACTTACATATTTTCAAAATGATGGTATTTTTACTTTGATTTGTATCTGATATGCTTTACGTGTAACTTCAAAGTCTAACAGCTTTATTTTACATTATTTAAAAATATTATACTAAAACGTATATCCATTCAAAATAAAAATTAAACTAGCAAAATAGACTAGTGGTTAACATATAATGCTTTGAAAATAGTGGTCAACAGTTCAAATCCCACTGGTTTCCGCTGGCCAGACCTTGAATTTGTGACTCCAGGTTGGTCGTTTTCTACCAGAGTTTGCCAATTTATCTGATTTACATTGAAACGGCTCCAACAAATCAGCAACCTTACCTAATTTCTAGCAAATCTAGAATTTCCAGCAATCTCAAATTTCGCGTAATTGTATAAAATGCTGCAAATTTATAAATTTGACCATAAATGTCTCTCTGGATGTTAATTTATATGTATTTACTTTGTATGTATAATACTAATAATACTTGTATTAAAAATACAATGTTTCTGGCCAGAAAGGCGCATTGGAGTTACCCGTTAGGCCTTTCTGGTATAAATAAAAAAAAAATGAAACCTTCAATCAAATAAAATATATATATGTATGTATATTCTTAAAAGTATTCTAACTAAATAGCCTACATTCAAAATGGCCCACGAGAGACAGCCCTTAAAAATAGCTCACATGTGTTAACATTAATTAACTGTTAAAAAAAATAATGTCATTATAATAATACATACATACATAATAATTACATGAATTGTTTAAACATTTTTGGCTTTTGTATTTTAGTACATGCGAATGTTATATTTAAAAAAACTGTTCGATTTTGTATTGAAGCTATTTTTATTATAAATACATACATACATATATTCTCACTAATTCAAAATCATTTTTAAATAAATATATACTTAAGGATATTATTGTAGGAAAAAAATCAAGATCGAGGCTATTTTGATGGTTTATAATTCAATGTAATAACAATACATTTCAAAAACATCAAAGATAAAAAATAGAATAAAAATAATACTACATATAAAACATGTTGTATGTATAGGTATGTACATATGTATGTGTTTGGTCTTTAAATATAAATTGAATCCGTATCTCATAGAATATTTGCATGGAAATAAGGAAATTTGCATCTACGCATTGAATTTCCGTTTGATAAATAAAATTGAATGAAATTTGGACGCAAATAATTTTGCTTCTATATAATATGAGCTTTTGAAATATCGCTTCAAAATATCGGATAAAAAAATTAAAATTGAAAATGTTTAAACGACCTCAAAGCCGCCGATGAAACGCGGCCAATTTTTTACGATACATTTTGTAAAAAAAGCGATAACAATTTTAATTTCAAATTACACAGCGTGTTTGTACCACCCCCCCCCCCCCCCGCACTATTTTTTGTCGATCGATCGGTTGTTGGAAATGTTTAAATTAAAAAAATTACTCAATGCGAACGTTGTTGCATGAATAATGTACGTGTAGTATGTGGGCACAGGCTTCGGCTATGTGGGCAAGGATTATAATAATGGAAGGGGTGATTTATGCGCAGATAAGGGTTGAAAAAATTGCCCTGAAAACGTCAAAGCTCGAATTTAATGGCACTTATTAAAGCATACAAATACGTATAAGGCACCCACACACACAAATTCAAAAAGAACCCCGACGAAGAACCTCGTAATATAATATGAAAAAAATATATATTTTAATTTTATAACGATGTAACACGAACGTGCCTGATTTTCATTCAAAACGATTATGTTTTTTACAACTGTGCTGTATATTAGATTTAAAACTTAAATCGGGAATTGTCTAAAATTGCCCATTAGTGGAGATTTGTCTTGTGACAGAACGGCAGATATTTCTCTAATGATTTGTTTGTTACAGAATTTTAACAGTCGCAAGTAGGTTTTTTTGATATACATTATTTTTTAGAAGCAGTTAGTATTTTGTCAATTAAATCTCTCAATTGTATAATAGTTTGTAAAAAACATTTTTTGTATAATAGGAAGATTTCAAAAGATTTATCTCTCTGTGTGTCTCTTAATTTGTCTTTAGTAACATCTTTACTTACAAAAAATTACACAGAACAGAATTAATCATAAACAATCATCATTAGCATTTGTAGTACACTTTTAAAGGGTGCAAGCGCTCGACAATCACCAGACAGACTAAACGACAGATAAACTGGACGGCAGCTTTAAACGTAATTCTCGTCTTCTCGAATGATAGATTGCACATCAGATGAGCAGTAACCTTTTGATGTGCACATTTGCAATTATTAAAATTGAGTTGGATCTTTCTGGCGAGTTTGATAAGGCAAGATTCGATAAGTTCCGATTTATTTATAAGTCGCGGCTAAGCTTTAATTATATAGTTGATATAAAATGCTTAAATGATTATTGTAAAGATTAAATTTGTTCTGTGGCTGTAATCACGCATGTGTTTACATGAGCAGAAATGACATTGGAAATAAAATTTATTCATTTCAATGAATTAAAGCTTTCTCTCACGCACGAGTTAGAATGTAAAAGGTTAATAAAAAGACGATTTATCACGCGAGTTATATTATATATTAAAAAAATTATATTCGTATGATCAAAATACAATGCTAATTGTTTAGTATGGAAATTAGAACATCACATAGTTCATACAAACATACATAGGGTTTTATGGCAATGAATCCATTTATGAGCTAATCTTCGTATCCCATGTGCGCCAATTCATTAGCTCTCATGCAGACTAGTTCAATTAGTATTTCAATAACCTATCGGCTCTGCGTTGGAAATCAGTATATGTAATAAATTTGAGGATGATTGTGTGCAATGAAGCGATTTATCGCTAAAAAAAATAATATACGACTGAAATAAGTATTATAGTAAGCTATTTCGTAGGAAAATTACTTTTTTGATGTAAATTGTTTAAATTTACATACGCGTATGTGGGACGATAAGATTCGTCAGAATCGGAACGAAAAAAGTTCATATTGAAAATGTGTAACAGCCAACTTTTTCCCTTCGACGGATAAAATAAAAAGGTAGAGAGGGTGAAGCGTGGAGAGTACTTTCTAATTCGTACAGATTGAAAAACTCGAAGAGTTTTTCTTTTTTTTATTATTATTAAATCGATTCAATATTAATAAAACGCTCCGTCGAGAGATTCAACATTTTTTTTCCGCTCGCCAACTTTCTTTTCAATATTCCGGCACAAAAGATGGGGAAAAATAAAATTGCAAAGCGTATCGCTCTGGAGATCTCACTTGATCAAATATGTGAATCAAGTGCTAATTAAGAATTTAAAAGTTGACGGAGTTCGTCTGAAACGGTTCCCGACTAAGTACGAAAAGTTTCCAAAGATATTTAATATTCATGAGAATTTCATGCTTTCAAAGATTTACACTTAATTTTATCCCGAGTGCTGTATATACAATGCGCTAATATTTTTATGTATATAAATAATATTATATATACAATATCCATACACACGAAGAACTTATTTTTAAAAAATGCTGAAAAAACATGTGAGAATGATTTAATTTACTTTCATGTGTAATGGTCGAAAAAATACAGAAAGATGAGAAAAATAAAAATACATATAACCAGACAAAAATACATTTATTCATAATCATAAAAACAGCAATAACATTATTATTTTATTTTATTTTATTTAAATAGGCACACATAGAGAATAAAATATAAAAAGAAAGTTGTATAATGATACAAAAAGATAATAATAAACATAAATAAAAATATAATATTATAATAGCAGATAAAGTAAACATATCAAATAATAAAATATATAGAAGGGATGTCTTGCATCTACAGCCAGCACCAAAATATGTAACCTGACGCAAATACAAAACATCCCTGCGAGGCTCAAATGTTAAAGAGAACATCAAAATTCCACTCATACTTCCATTAAATCATGAAAATTACGATGAGCGGGATACCAGACAGACAGGTTAAAATGACATATAATTACTGAGGTAGAAAATATCACATTCGAGCTCAGCAGCAACAATTTCATTGAGAAGTCGGATAACTCTCGGCATAGGAGTCATCCGATAAATAACTGCGCGCAGAAAGTACAAGCATCAAATGATGGTGTCCACCGCGCACATGATCATTAGGGATATAGAGTCCCAACTGTTCCAGCAACAACGGGAATGACGTATTACCACGTAGAAGCTGAAGAATAAAATCGAATTAATGAATTTCTTAAATAAAGTGTCTCCAAAGTTCAAGGGAATTATACCCAAGCAGGTCCAAAAATCTATACTGGAACCAATCTGCTGTCGTGAAGATTGAAGACTTGGAAACCGAAAAAGTCGAAATTCGTCAAGGGGTACGGCAGGGATGTGTATTGTCGCTCATGTTCTTCAATCTGTATTCGGAAATGGTGTTCAACCAGGCAGTCGATGGTCGAATAGGACTAAGAATAGGCGGCGAAATTATAAATAATATCCGTTTCGCTGATGATACGGCAATATTGACTGAGAGTGCCGAAGACCTGAAATCATTATTGATCGCAATTTATCAATCATGTCAAAAATGGGGTCTTTCTATTAATATCAAAAAGAAAAAATCAATGGTCATATGTAAAGAAAATACGGATCCATTAAACCTGAGTGTGCGCGGACAAATGATTGAACAGGTCGAACACTACAAATACCTAGGAGCAATGATCAATACGAACGTCAGTTCCGAAATGAAGATAAGAGAAGAAGGATCGAAATAGCAAGAAATGCCTTCGGTAGCATGAAAAATATTTTGTGTTGTCGAAGGTTGTCTATGAAATTGCGCTTAAGAATACTGCACTCCTATGTTTGGTCGGTGTTGCTGTACGGATGCGAAACGTGGACGCTGTTAGTGGTATCCATAAACAGGATAGAGTCCTTTGAAATGTCGTGCTACCGGAGGATGTTAAAGATCTCGTGGAAGGAGCATGTAAGAAACAAAACAGTCCTCCAGCTTCTTCATAAAAAGAAAGAGCTTCTTGACACGGTGAAGCGCCGTAAGATGGAATATTTTGGCCACATTATTCGCGGCCCAAAATATCGCCTTCTACAAACAGTCATAGAGGTAAAAATAGAAGGCAAACGGTGGCTTGGGAGAAAGAAGCTGTCTTGGCTTCGGAACATCGGGTCATGGATGGGACTCGGTCTCGAAAAGTTATTTCGGCTTGCCCATGATAGGGAAGAATTCGCACGGGCCATAAACGATGTCTGCCCATGGTAGTCGCCTACGTTCGAATACAGATTTGGCATTAGAAGAAGAAGATGTCAAAAAAAAAGGAGTAGGTTAGAGATATGGGTAATACCCATACTCTATCCTATATAGTAAACGTATAGATGCTTTTTGCACTTACTCAATCATTATAATGATAATTATAAATAAGTTCCATAAAATAAAGTAAATGCCATGTACACACAAAATAAATGTCTCACGTGACTACTTCTAAGTGACAGTTTTATTCTGTAGTATCGCGAAAGCCAACGAGCAAACACTCGTTTTCGATACAGATTGTTATCGTCGAATTGTTAAGAACCACGGAGGGCTTTTCGACTTACGCCGAATGGTAAGTAAACGTTTTACACGAGAAAAGGAGAAAAATTTTAGAAAGAACGTAAAGTGGCATTTTATCAACACGAGGATCGACATATAACCGTCGAAAGTAGCTTCTGCTTTGTACGTTCGAATGACTGAAAACGCTAGCGGTGGAAAAAAGAGAGAGAGAGAGAGAGCAGAGTAGAGCATCCACTTCCGTATCCGATTTAACAGCATAGCTTTTTTATATGTGAAAAGTGGAATCGGATAGGTGGGCGGTGAGAGTGGAGTGGGCGGGTGGGTGGGGTGGGCTCGCAAAAGTATCGTGTGTCGGTGGAAGAGCGGCTCAGGGTACATAACATATGTCATCTGAATGAGCTCGCAGCGTAGTCGTCTGGCAAAAAAATCGCTTTCGCTTGCTAAAAGCAATTTCAATATTGTAATTTGTCATTTTTTATTCATGACGATTTACTTTTTTTTTTCAGTACATCTCGCACCGCACCGCGCCACTGCGATGCGCCTTGGGCCGATCAGGGGCGTGCCAATATTTTAAAATATGCAATTGAATTGAAATCACTTACGTTATTGCTCTATCGTTGAAATTTTTTTGATTCAAAATAAACGTATATACATATTGTCATGTTCCAAAACGCAGTTTATATATTTTTTAAATTACTTCCGGTCAATTAGCATTTCATAAATAAGTGTCAGTTTGGTGAGACTATCGGTGTTCAAAAAATCCCCAAAATGCACACCCATTTTTTCTACATAGATCATGAAAACGTAATCAGTGATCGATTATTTATTCTAATCAGTCAAAATCTCGAATTCAAACTTTCACATGATCACAAAACTTCATATATTGTTACTACGTACTGTCATGTTCCAAAACGCAGTTTATATATTATTTAAATTACTTGGTTACAAACCAAGATTTCTTTCTTATCATAAAAACGTTACATTTATGTTATTGGTAGATATATTCGAAAACTACAGATTTAATTATGGAAAGATGATGAATTTAAAATGAGATACGTAAAACTTTGTTTCACTAATTAACTTTGGTTCACTTTGTTCTGCTGCTGTGCTGACCGTCACTTGATAATAATGACTACTACTCTCGGAGTCTCGATGGTGTTGACTAACTTATGTGATCGAATCGTGATCTATATAAATGATTATTATCTTATGAGTTGGGCAAAGTCTGGCAAAGTCTGGCATTCCTGGGTTGAGTTACGTTCGGCACTCCTGTTTATCCGACTATCCTTTTACAGGACGTACATATATGAATGTGAGAAAGTGAATTTGATTATTGTGGGAACTACATGTACATTGATAAGCGAGGTACATAAGAATATGTATGCAAACAAAGCATACACAGTACACAATTAGTCGACTTAGACTTTAGAGTCACTTGTCATAGCACTATAATATACATATGTACATATATTAGCCAGAAGTATGGCTCTGTGGTTGCGTTTATGTTTAGCACCGAGAGGTTACCAGGTTCGATCCCGAGCTAATCTTAAATGTTGCTGGTTAGATTTGGATATTTGTGACTCTAAGTCGATCGTTTCCTATCAGTGTTTGTCAATTTATCTGATTTCATTGTTGAAACGGTTCCTTCATCAAATTGGCAATAACCATCCTACCTGAATATCTGAATTTGATTTTTATGTACAAGTCTTAATCCATAGATGTCTCTATGAATTCATTGATTAATTAATTTTTAATTTAATTTAATTTATACAGCGATTTATTTGATAAAAAAAATACTGCAATGTTTGTAATTAATTGGCTAGAAAGATGCATTGGGTTAACCTGTTAGGCCTTCCTGGTATATACATACATATATGTAAAATAAAATAATCATCATCATCATCATCATCATTTACAGCCATTCGCCATCCACTGCTGGATGAAGGCCTCTCCAACACGCTTCCACTCGTCTCTGTTTTGCGCAACACTCATCCATCTCATTCCGCACATTTTCCTAATTTCGTTCACCCATCTTCCTTGCGGTCTTCCTTTTACTCTTTTGCCTTCTCTCGGGTACCATTCAAGCACTTCTTTTGTCCACCTTTCGTCCATCCTCCTAGCTACGTGTCCCGCCCATTGCCATTTCAATTTCTTCACTCTATCCACTATGTCCACTACCCTTGTCATATTTCTCACCCACGTGTTCCGCTTTCTGTCTTTCCTCGTTATGCCAAGCATACAGCGTTCCATACTTCTTTGAGTGCATTGGATTTTATTTAGCATCTTGGCGTTCAGTGTCCAAGTTTCACATCCATACGTCATCACTGGCAAAACGCATTGATCAAAGATCCTTTTCTTCAGGCAGAGTGGCATTTTTGATTTAAAAACAGCATTCATCCGTCCAAATGCACTCCATCCTAATTTCATACGTCTCTTTATCTCTTCATTTTTACTACCAGACATGTCAATTATTTGACCTAAATATAAATAACTATTTACTACTTCTACTGGTTTATCATCTAAGGGGATGCTATCAGGCATGCAATAACTATTGAACATTAGTTTAGTCTTATCTACGTTAATTTTTAATCCTACTTTTCTACTTTCCCTGTCCAGCTGTGTTAGTCTGATAAGTAGGTCAGCTGAATCACGAGCTACTAAAACTATATCGTCTGCGAACCGAAGGTGACTCAAAAAGCGACCATTGATGCTTACTCCGGCTGTATCCCAATCCAAGTTCCTGAAAACTCCCTCAAGCACCGCATTGAATAACTTGGGCGAGATTGTATCTCCTTGTCTTACTCCTTTTCCTATGCTAAATCTATCTGTACCTGAAAAAATTTTAACCGAAGCTGTGGCATTCTTATATATTGCAGCTAACAGTCCCACATAGGGTTCCGGCACTCCCTGTGTTTGTAGAGCGTTAAGTACTGCATTATGACTAACTGTATCGAATGCTTTCTCATAATCGACGAAACCTAGGCACAATGGCCGTTGATATTCGTTGGCGCGCTCGATTAGTTCGCCAACTACTTGGAGGTGGTCCATTGTGCTGAAATTTGCCCTAAACCCTGCCTGCTCTATAGGTTGGTTCTCGTCGAGGATATTCTTCAGCCTTTCTGTAATAACCTTCGTGAAGAGCTTGTAGACCGCTGAAAGTAAACTAATGGGTCGGTAGTTCTTGATATCGCTTTTGTCGCCTTTTTTGTGTATTAAAATGATAGTTGCGTTATTCCATCCTTCTGGTATAGCTTGGTTCTGGATGCATTTGCTGAAAAGCCTAGCTAAGATATTAATTAGGGGGGGGCCGCCACATTTTAGTAAGTCAATGGGAATATTATCTTCCCCTGGGGTTTTACCGTTCTTTGCAGTTTTTAGCGCGGCCTCTACTTCACTAGGCAATACTGCAGGAACCCTTTGGCCGTGTGTCGATTCCGGAGCGGGAAATTGACCGTTGTTGTTCTCGTAAAGTTTTGCATAGAACGTATAAACTCTGTCTATGATCTCTTCTCTATTCCTAATTATTACTCCGCTCTCTGATCTGATTGCGTTTATATATATACATAAATACAATTGGATTATGTATAAATGTCTCAATGTTTCTTTCGTTTGGTATTTGGTAATCCAGAGTATAGCATCTATCTTAAGCATTCAAACAAGTTATACTTTAAAAAAAAATGACTGTTTTACATACTCTCGTGCATATTAAAATACAGAATACCATTGCATCGAATTGTAAAAATGCAGATTTTATTCGAATTATGAATATCAAACGAATCTTACCCATTAATTAATTTGCTTCTTATGTACTACGTTTTAATTCGAATTGTTCATTTTCTTAATTTGAAATGTGAATTTTGGATATATGTATGAGTTGAGAATTTCTAAGCTATGCGATATTATTTTTATTAAAATCACTTTTATACATTTTTTTGTCAGTGGAGTTTGTCCATAAGATAAGTTTCTAAGCTACGTAAGTACCTCAGCTTCTAGCTTTACATAATGTGTAGAAAACATTGATAGTTTCTTAAATGAAAAAAATTCAAATCTTATTCTTGTTTTTAAATTGTAGAAAACGTTATTAAAAATATTAATTCCTTTCCGTTTCTAAAAATTTTGTTACAAATTTATTCATACATGCAAACTTATATTATGTGCATATTATATATAATTTCACATTTTTTTTTGAATACATATTTAAATGTACATATAATTGAATATTAAACTTTATTGTGACACTGAAGCTGAAGCTTGTTACCTTCAGTTCAAGGCCAATAATCATAGAACTGTGATTAATTCTTTAATAAATTTCAAAGATGACCAAATATGCACATGTATGAATACATAAATATTTATATATGTATATATATTTCGTGATACTTGTTCCTTGAAAACACTATATTTATGTAAACCATGTACACATACACATACGTACATACATATATAATTCAATTTTGTTTTCCTTAACAAAACACACTTAACTAACCAGTTTCAAAGTTTTGTCATTGTTGTTGTTTATAATTAAAGCTTCAAACTCAATACACACATGTTTGTATATCCATAAGTCGTGGCAGCTCTGAAATAAATAATAGAATCAACAATACACATGTGAATAAAATATGCATAAAGACACTCTTCCCACCTAACTGCATTTCAAACATGATAAAGCGGTGAACCACGTAAAGAAACCCCGTAACATACATACTTTCCACCCCACGGAGATATTCCAGAGGGGATAAGAAAGAAAATACCTCAGAGCACTTTATCCAGAGCTGGAGGAAATTTTGCAGAGCTCATGCGGCCTCGGGACGCAGTCGACGATCTTGCATTATTTAAAACGTGACTTTGAAACATTTCAAATTATCACGCAACGAGCATAATTGGACCAAATTACAGTTTTATTTAATTATGTAATTACGTACGTATTACAGTTTTGTGTAATTACGTACGTATTTTTAGAAGGGAAAACTTTTGATCCAAATATTTTTAAGAAACAATTCCGAATCTTGAAAAAAAGTATCACGCAATAACTGTATTATATTGTAAAATTTAGTATATACTCATGCGTATCTATTTCAATGTGCGATTTCAAGGAGAATCTACAAAAAAACCCTTTCATTGTTATTATTATTATATTTCGCAAGTGAAAAGGGTTCGTTTGGAAGCGAAATAGAGAGAGAGTGAGAGGGAAGCGGTCCTGCATTAACTTTTCGCACGGTCGAAAATCTTTAATCCGGGAAATTTTCATACGCGCTGCGTTGTCAAACAATAAATTAAATCTTTCGAGTCCACCCCTGCGTGATAAATTCTCGTTCGCGCTTTGCGGGGGGTGAATTTAAAACGGGTGGGTAGAAATAAAAAAAATATCGCTCAATACAATCCTTGTGTACACACGAAAAAAAGAACGAGAAAAACTCACTCACAACATGCAAAAAAGTATTCATAGTTTGCTTAATTGAAAAATATACTGTTCGGATCTGAACAGCTATGTATAATGAAAGTCTATTGTGATTAAAGTTATGTTGAATTGAGGTATTTTATATGAACTTATATTAGTGATAGCCAGCAGCATATATCAGTGTTTAGCGTATACATAATTCTAACGACTGAGAGGTCTCTGGTTTGACTTTGAAAAGAATTTTGTTTGAAGTATTTCTAAATATACAAAATGAAAAATAATCAATTTTTAAGATGAATTTAGATATTAGAAAGTCTACTTGAAAAGAATTTAAATACTATTATATGTACATATGACACTATAATACAAATCAAAATTACTAAAGGTTTATAAAATCATATATAAACAAATATAATATATTGCTTACAAATCAAGGAAACACACTTTATCACACAAGTCATGAACACTTTGAATAATTAATTATAGTATCCCATCAATATTTTCACCAATCTAGGACGACCCACGAGATGATACCCCTACTATAGACGTTTAATTTAATAATCGACCGTCGTAAATAACCGGTGCAAGAGCACACAGTGGCGCATCCAACGAGAAGTCTTCGGGGATGGGCTCGAGAGGGTATAGGGGGGGGGTGGTTAATTCGGAGGCTCTGTGGGGTGGTCGGGAGGTGGCTCAAAGGGGTGCCCAAACGGGGGAAGTTTGATTGCACAGTGACCCAGATATATCCCTTGCCTGAGGGGGGAACCCGAACGGCAAAATCTCTACAGGCGGGAATCAACCCCGCATTATACGGAATCCAACCCCCCACATACGCCCCCTGGTACTATCCCAGTACAGTGTGAAACTACTTCCAACTCTCCTTTCTGAAATTATTATGTACATATTAACGCATGCGAGTACTTTGTGCTCGTAGTGTGCGATGTTTTAAAAGACGCATTGGGGTTTAATGATGTGGGTTTTATGGGTGCTTTGGTTAATTCAAAAGTGGTTGGTATTTTTTGGCAAGGTTTTATGATCGTTTGATTTTATCTGATTTCGCTTTTGAATGGGTTGTGTACAATTTGGCAACGTTTTCATCTCGATTAGTATACTTGAGGTGAATTCTGTGATACAGTTAATATGATGAAGATAGTTTGGAATGAATTTTCTTGGTTGGTGACGTAAAGTTAAAGAGATTGTATATATATTTTTTTAAATATTCGTAATATTTTGTTAATATATGTACATACCAATAGCAATATTTAATTTTAAAAATAATAACAAAAGGAAACAAATCTTTCATTTTAATTAGAAATAAACCGAAAAATACAATGTAATATATTTTTAATAAGATATTTAAATATTGACTTTAATATATTAAACGACTAAATAAAATAAATGTGTTTAAATTTATTTCAAATTTAAAAAAAATGGGTTTTTGTTCTTTTGTTTATGGAAAATTTTCAGTAATCACTTAAAATATTTTAAGGCGTGCTAGAAAATTTCAAATCTATATTTTAATACATCTATCTATCTATCTCCATGATTTATCTGTCATCAAAAATAAATGAATATGAAGATTACATACATTACGTAAAACAACAATAAATTATATATTATACATACATATGTATGTTGGTGCTTACTTAACCTATTTAATTTGATTTTTTTCGCTTACAGAAAGTAGTTGTATTTTTACATACCTCCTTTATTATTCAATGAAATATCTTCCTGAAGACATTTTAATGGCTATCAAATGAAATACAGATGAAGAAATCAATGAAATACAGGTTGAATTCAGTGAGTAAATATTTATGATATTTTGTTTTTTAAAAACGATGAAAATAAAATGGCAAGCATTCGGTTGATTTTAATGGATTGATAGTTGATAATAATTTTTATTATAATTAAAAATATGATGAGTTAGTTTTGTAGAGACTTTTTTTGACATATCTGCAGTCAATTTTATTTAAATCAACGCAAAATACAACGAACTTCATAATTCTTCCAACAAAAATAACAACCAACTTGAATCCAGTTTGTAGAAAATTTCATAGTTCAGAATTTTAATTTGAAAATTTTTCTTCGTCTCCGAATTTCCGCCGTTTTTAATTTGTCAACACATTTTCGAACGATTGTAGAAGTTTTCTTTTGAATTACTCTCGTTAATGACCTCTTTTTCTTACAACAAAAGCCGGACTTGCTCTTTCGTATTTTAAGACGAACCCGATTCATTGGAAAGCGTATTGTCCTCGTTATTTTTTCGCAGAATAAATCCGAGGCTTAAAAATCATGTTTTGTAATATTTATATGTAGATTCGCCACATTAAGATCACGTTGAATTAGCGCGAAATGGCAAAAACTACTTTGGCCGGGATAAAAGGGCAAAACGACCAATTGAAAAAGAAGAATGAGGAGTGGGTTTCTCTTAAGCAAAGATAGCAACCATTGTGGTCGGAATAGAAGAACAATAAACGAGTCTCAAAGTGGAACTAAAAAAATAAAAGCTCTATTCGTTTCCGGGATTCTCTAAAGCTCCATTCGGGCTTTGGTGAATTTTTCATTTAACACTCCACTTGACTTTTATTTTGTTTTTTTTGTACGTTTCGAATTAATATTTCATACTCTAAATGAATTTAAAGGTACAAGCGAAAGTTTTGAAGAACAAGTGGGTAAAAATTTTACGAACCAATTCCCAGTGTCAGCTGAAAAGTCGTTAGTTTGAAGGTGAAAAGTTTTTCCGACAAGGTAAAGGACGCTAATTAGAGACCTATCGTCATCGTATCGTATCAACTTTTCCATTTGTGAAATCGGCCAGTCCTATCAACCGCAAAGTTTCCGTTTGATGATTTCCAAAGGCAGATAAACGCCGATAATTGATTAGATTCGACAGCTTCCAAGTACTATTATGTATATACATAGGTATAATAAAAGAGCATGTAGTTAAATTTTAAGAAATAAAATTTTCTACTCGGCAATTTATATTGTGATATTGAACAATTCTCGATGAAGACGTTTCGAGAGCAAAACTTGGACTTTCAGAATTCTCATTCGCTAATGAAACAAAACTGGTATGAAATACGACTGCGGATTTTCCCGAAGGCTGCACTAACTTATTGTAGTTTATGACCGGCGCAATCTTTGCCTAGTAATGGTTCAGTGCAATCAACTAATGCATATTTTCTGTATTTCCTCGTATTTACACGCTCTTCAAATAGTCAATTTCCAATTCTAATGTAGAAAAAAGATGCATGAAAACGATAATCTTAGAATAATTAATCATCATAATATGTCTTCATACTTTCTAATATTATACAATATCGTCCGAATTGATCGTATAACGTTTGATATTCGGTTTTTTTTTCATAGATTGGACCTAAGTCTATATTCCATTTCAGAAAAGGATCAAAGCATGTGTATCGTTGGATCCGCTTATTAAAACTATTTATAAACTTATACCTTTGAGAGATTTAGGTCATAATTAAACGCCAATGCCAGGCTATGAATTTATTAATATTTTGAACTTTGATAACTTAAAAGCAAATGTATATAAAATGAAATACACAAATGTAAATACATATGTAGTAAATATTATATTCATATGTTTGTCAAGTATTTTGTTCTTTTAAATTACATTGAACGGTATAGAAAATCACTTGATTTTTACGATCGATCTTACTTATATCAGTGAATCTTTTAACTATTTTTATCCCATCCAAAATATATAAATCTTTCTGCTTTATTTTCATGTTAAGTCACATATAGACATATGTATGTATGTATGTATAAAACATTCCCAACTAAGCACTTCTACCAGAAAAGAAAATGCCAATATTTACTGTTATATAAAGAATCATTAAGTTTATCTTTATCATCATTGTTTAGTAAATTGTTTTGTGGACATCATTAAAGTTAATCATTTTTGCAATCACATAAAAAACATCATACATTTTTCTGATAACTTCAATGCAATGCACCACATAAATTGTAAATCAAATACCAGATGTATCGTTAAAATACAAATCGTTGCAATGTGAGAGATTATTTCGCACGTAACGAAATGATTTCAAATAATTTTTAAAATTGATTCCTTTAAATTGAGCATTAACATTATTTAACATTATGATTTACAAATACAAATGTTTCCTTATCAAACGAACCCTTCGAATACAAATATTATTATTACAAACCCCGCATGTACCAAGCTGCAGGTGAATGCTAAACAGCACACGGCGACCCTTAGCCGAATATATTCAACCCCTTCGAGGCTAATAAGAATAATAATCCTCCGAGTTTATATTAACATCCGGTTTTAATTCGCGTATTAAAAATACATTTGTAATCGGATTTGATGCTGACCAGTCAGCCGGCTCTCTCACCTTCCGCTTTCGCCTCTGGGGTCAGATAGAGAGAGAGAGAGAGAGATCTCGGATTGGACCGAGGCCAGCTTCCGGTCTGAAAAGGAGTCCAGAGACTTTTCCACATGGGAAATGGGGGAGGAGGTAGGAGAGGGGGAAGCTCTTGGCCGTAGGCTCTTCTAGAGGCCCCACTTCTGAGGGACCCTCGGCTTCCGGTCGGCGTGCCAGCACCAAATTATTCCAATCGGAGAATTGCCGGCTACAAAAACATTTTTTTTCAATATTATTTTTCGGCGCGTCATGTGTAAGGGTGGAAATATAATGGGGACCATTTTTAACAAGGGCGCGTGTATTAAGGGGACCTCCCCCCCCCACCCACCGTTTAAGGGCCTTCCATATTAGGAAAGAAAGAGTGCGCATTTGTGAAGGTCGGACTTTATCGTTTCCCCTCCGACACTAAAATAATTGTACGATGATATTTCTAGGCCGAGAATTAATGTTTGAGATATTTGTATTGTTCATAGTTGAATTTAATGACTCGTTTTTGTATTGTAAAGCCCCGTTTGAGTGAGTTTGAATGTCTGTGATGTTTTAATTATTTGGTTCATATATTAAATGAAACATTTGCATCTATGATTATTTGATTGATGGATTCTTAGTGTTCGTTTGTTCTTAGTGTTCGAGATATTTATTCAATTACACTTGTTATACAAATAAATTTTTATATTAGAATTTCCATATAAACTTTTATGTTTATCCACAGTTTTCAACTTAAGACCACCAAAATTGTTATACTGCTTTGTAGTACTCTAACTAAAACGGGTTTTAAAAGTGGGAACTTGAAACATTAATAAGAATGTACAGATTTGATATTGAATCGTAAGGTATGTATATAATTTGAAAGGTCTAACTTTAACTGGCTCGCTTCATGCTTAAAGTATGTATGAGTGAAAGAACATACCTAAAGAAAAATACAAGTAACTTCCAGGGTAACTTTATCGATTGGTAGAATAACAAATTTCATGAGCTAATGTTAATGGGTTCAATTTATATAAATGTTATACCTATATATATTACAATGATATCTACCATTGTAAAAAGTTACTTATTTTTTTCATTTGAATTATAGACAGCTTCCATTGTTTCGAAAGATGTACTATGTAGTAGTAGGTTTACTGGTGTTATAATTCTTCCAGTTTCATGTTTCATATATTATTCCCCCAATGTATATTTTGATACGCCCATAAAATATATATTTCCTAAAAAAGCACCGTATTTCCCTTAGAAAAATATATTTCCGGATTCGCATGAGAAATTATTATTAAAAGAAAGCAGGTGAATCTATGCAGAAGTAAATCAAAACTGAGGCTTCGCAGCAAGCGGTTTATCCGATAAACCGAAAGTTGGCCTGCTCTGCAAATCTAGCATATATATCTAAGTTATATAACACACACATACGTATGCATACGTATATATGTACATATGTATGTACATACAGACATGCCACCGAAATCCCGTAGGCATATTACAAACTTTCAGCCATACATTATTATTATATTCCTCTTTAGCGGCACTTCTTCGGCGCGGCCGTAATGTACGCTTTTTTCAGCGCCGCTGAAAGGATGACAAACACATTTTCCTCGGGTATTAAGTAAGCCAGATGAAAAGGCTTATGTTGACGCCGGGGGAAAAATCTGAAAAATGCGTCGCGCGGGAAAACTCCCATACGATTTACATACGCGTGCGCGCTCGCGTTTATACCGCACGTGTGTGCGTATGTGCGTAATATAATTTCTCATTGCGGAGCGAAAACGATCAAACGATTAAACGCAATGCTTGTCAGGCACTTTAATAATATATGGTTTATAATATTTTATCAAAAGTTTAGCATAAAATTTTATTTTCGTTGAACAAAAATGGATTTGAAATACGCCCATATTTCTGCCGCACTTTTAATATTAGTGCTTAAATGAAGTTGATTTTTTTGCGATGGAATTTTTTTTTGTATTTTGTTTGATTTTTATTACATTGAAAATTACTTATATTTTATAATATAATGATGTAGTTTTCAAAATAGATTCTATTTTTAGTATAAAATGTAGATTTTTTCCAATGCGAGTGTGGGTTACGCTTCTCTAGAGGCATTGAGGCGCTGTCATCGATATTTTTTACGCCGCTGGAGATATCTTATAAACGATTTTGAAGAGCTGGAACTGAATATAACGATCGTCGACAGACAGACAGACACTTACATCCACTTCTACTGAAGAAAAGTCGCCTGGGTAAGTGAAACGACAGGCGCGCTGGAGAACGCAACAAACAAAAGGATAAAAGGGAGAACCGACCGTGATTCACAAGTTTTGCAAAAGGACAACAAGCACATCGAGAAACAAGTTGCTAGGGGATTTGCGACGAAGGATAAAAAGCATGGGAGGAGACGAGAGGATGGAGTTTCGACAGAATAGTGAATTTTTTTTCCGTTGCGCGCTTCTCTTTCGGTTTACAATTTGACGAAAATTGATATTCGCTCGCTTGTTTCGAAGCGCTACAAAATTGAATGACTTTTCTATGGATACTTACGTTCGCTTTGGATCAACAATACGTAGCCGTATTGAGTTCGACTCCATATATGGTACACATAACAAACACGCCGATACTTCAGAGCATCCATTACAAATATATTGAATGACATCAATCAATTTTATACTTTCATAATATTGTTGCGTAGGGGTGGGTGGAGGATCCAAGTAAAAGGCCAACAGCCGTTTCACAGCATTTATTGATGATTAAGGAGATACACGCAGTGTCACTGCCAAGTCCAGAATGAATTATATTGCCTACGTACCGCCTTATAAAGGGTAGATCTCTCAGGACGCCTAATCTGTTTACCTGTTGTATAGTCACGTATTCGGATATGTATTTCCAAGACATTGGGTCTTCCCGTACCGATTCGGAGAAATAACTAATAACGGTCATTGTTTAGCCTAAATGCACTTAGAGTCCAGATATAATCTTTGGAAGTAAGTGCATGCTTAGTTAATCCGATAACAGATATCCGTTGGTCTAAGTGCAATTCGCTCAATCCGCGGCGTACGTAACATTGCCTCCCTCTTAGGTCAAATCGTCCCGATTGACCAACAAATCCGAACTGATAAATCTACAGCAGTTACATTTATCTTTGATATCAGTCACAGTTACATTTACAATTACCGTCGTTATCTTTACAGTTACAATGGAAACGATGACATTTAAATTCTATTACCGTTACCTTTACAATTCTAATTCTGTTACAGTTAGATTAACGTCACCTTTACAATTGAAACAATTACATTAAACCTTCGTTAAACTTCAATTTACGTCACCTTTACAATGGAAACAATTACATTAAACTTTCGTTACACTTCAATTTACGTCATCTTTACAATGGAAACAATTACATTAAACTTTCGTTAAATTTCAATTTACGTCACCTTTACAATGGAAACAATTACATAAAACTTTCATTACACTTCACTTTACGTCACCTTTACAATGGAAACAATTACAGTAAACTTTCGTTACCCTTCAATTTACGACACCTTTACAATGTAAACAATTACAGTTATATTTCTAATCCCTAAAATTAGTCATCCGATGTTCTACATTTGGAAATCATTATTTGTTAGCTCTTCGGTCCAAAATTTTCTCACGTGCTTGGTCCATGTTGCTCGTATCACCAAAGTCCAAATTTGCTATGGCAGCCCCGTTTTCCTGTCATGTGGTCCAGCATCCTGCTGCAGACCAACGTTCAACCCAGAACGTGCTCCAAAGCCATGTCCCACAAGAATTGCTCCCATCCTCACAAAAGTGACTTGGTCCATGTCTCTCGTGTCACCATCGTCCAAATTTGCTACGATGGCCCAGTGTTCCTCTGTCATGTGGCCCAGCATCCTGCTGCAGACCAACGTTCAACCCAGAACGTGCTCCAAAGCCATGTCCCACAAGAATCGCCACCATCCTCACAAAAATGACGATTGACCCTGGAAAATGTGCACACCTCAGTCTGCCACTCTGCTGGTTGTGCTTCTTTTCCGTTCCATTGACCTTGGTAAATGTGCACCCAACAGTCTGCCACTCTGTTGAATGTGCTTCTTTTCCGTTCCATTGACCCAACTGAAATCCATTTCTTTATGATGTATTTTCCCGTTACATCTGCGAGATGATCTAAACACTGCTGCAACTGTCCATGTATTTTTTCAGGTACTCGTGTTTCCACTAGTTTCCAACTAGATTTTTTTCAATGTTGACGTATATCAATTGTTCCGCTCTCTCTCGTTGAAGTCGCGATCTGGCGTTTCTTCGGTTTCAAATGCCCTCACGTGGTTGATCCAAGTCGCTCGTTTCCCCAACGTCCAAATTTGTTGCGGTGGCCCCGTCTTCCTGTCATGTGGCCCAGCATCCTGCTGCAGACCAACGTTCCACCCAGAACGTGCTTCCGTTGCCATTCCCTCTGAAGCGGTGCCTCTATCCTCCCAAAAGTGACTTGATTGACTCCGCCGACTGACCAACCAACATTTATCCAATCTGATAAATGTGCCTCTCTGCTGTTGCATGGTTCCGATTGAATTCCATTTCAATCCGTTTGCTTTCCGACTCTTCCAATTAGACTCGACTAGTTTCCAATTAGATTTTTTTCCAGTTTGTTGACATCTGCCGTCAACAAACAGTTGAAGGGAATAGTGGCTTGTAATCGACATCTCTCAGTTGTAGTCGATCTCCGCTCCTCCTCTGACGACGATGCTTTCCCGTGGATCGTCGTCACCTACAGCCGCTAATTCTTGCTACTTGCGGCGTAAGTAGACTGGCGAACTGCACTCGTCCCGGTCGCCCTTTGGATGACTCTGCAATTGCCGGATGCTGCTCCTCGATGTTGCCCTTGACAGCGCCTCAAGTTGTCCTCTCCCGGCATTACTTGTACGAAACCTCCAGTTTCGTAACCTCCTTCCGTCATCCCGATGAATTCTTGGCGGCCACCGCCGATAATGTCAAAGTCGAGTTGCAGTGATAACTGCAATTCGACAACCGAATATGTGATGACCGATTCTGTGTGTTGCAGTGAAAACTGCATTTTTTTGTTTCGTGTCTCCATGGATCGAACTCTCTCCTACAGCTCCCGAGGATGGCTTCGCTGTAGCTTCTCTTCCTTTGCTGGTGACTTTGTTCCACGGCCCATCTTGGATCCCACTTCTGACACCAGTGTTGCGTAGGGGTGGGTGGAGGATCCAAGTAAAAGGCCAACAGTCGTTTCACAGCATTTATTGATGATTAAGGAGATACACGCAGTGTCACTGCTAAGTCCAGAATGAATTATATTGTCTACGTACCGCCTTATAAAGGGTAGATCTCTCAGGACGCCTAATCTGTTTACCTGTTGTATAGTCACGTATTCGGATATGTATTTCCAAGACATTGGGTCTTCCCGTACCGATTCGGAGAAATAACTAATAACGGTCATTGTTTAGCCTAAATGCACTTAGAGTCCAGATATAATCTTTGGAAGTAAGTGCATGCATTTAGTTAATCCGATAACAGATATCCGTTGGTCTAAGTGCAATTCGCTCAATCCGCGGCGTACGTAACAATATCAAAAGAATATTGACACCCAAGTAGCCCGTCTTTCTGTTCATACATACATATATTCAAAGGTTATGTTTTTTCCTTTTGCAAGTATGTAATACAAGTGGATTTGTAAAATTGTAATTGAAAAGTGAAAAATGAACCTATTTGTTATAGTCTGAGATCTAAGATACCATTAGATAGTTTACCAAATTTGGTAATCCTCAGTTGAAAAGTATGACTTTGCATAGCACACTCTCCTAGTGTAGTTCGAGATCTTCTGTATGGGATTCAATCCCGCTAAGGTCTTAAGTTTGAAATGGATTGTCAATGATTTATTCATTTTGAAAAAAAAAATTATTAGCTTTACTCTTGTGGGTTTCATTCTGTTTATCAGCTTCACACCATGAAATTCCTGAGCGTCAAAAATTTATTATCTGATTTTGACCTAGCTGACATTGAAGTAGGCTAATGTTTCCGGTATGAAGCTAGAGGAGTTTAATCATTAACGAACTCGTTTAAAATTACAATGGAATCTTGTCTAAGATCAAATCGATGACAACTAGCTATCCACTCGCGGCTTTCGCGAAAAAATTGATCAGTGGTAAAAGTAACTTTACATTTACTCTCAACTCATTTAAACTTGATATTTCAAACTATTTTTGCATAGGGGTTGGTCGATCATCCAAATAAAAAGCCAAGGTCACTTCATAGCATTACGATACCACCACTCACTTCAGAATAATCTGACCTACCGTGTGTACATCCTCATAAAGGACAAGTTGCACATCACAGCTTCCCCGACCCATTAATGTTTCCATTGTCTAGGAACGCAAAACTCTACCCTGGAGATTCTAATCGTCCAATATGTACTTTCGCAGAAGACGTAATTCTTAGATGTGTTTTTTATATGTACACAAAGCAAAATTTCAGATGAAATATATTGTAAGTATGTGTACTGTTATGTATGTACCTCGCTTGTTTCTCACATTTATACACGTGAGTAACAAGTCCATCCAAATTCATGTGAAGTAATAGTCAGATAAGACAGGAGTGCCGGGCGTTGCCCAACCCAGAAATGCCGGACTTTGCCCAACCCAAAAGATAAAAATCATTTATATAGATCACCATTCGATCACATAAGTTAGTCATCACCATCGAGACTCCGAGAGTGGTAGTCATTAATATCGAGCCCGCAAGTGACGGTCAGCACAGCAACAGAACAAAGTGAACCAAAGTTAATTAGTGAAACAAAGTTCTACGTATCTCATTTTAAATTCATCATCGTTCCATAATTAAATCTGTAGTTTTCGAATATTCTACCAATAACATATATGTAACGTTTTTATGGTAATGAAGAAATATTGGTTTGTTAACCAAGTAGTTTAAAAATATATAAACAGCGTTTTGGAATATGACAGTACATGATATTCTTAGTAAAAAAACACACGCAATAAATCCAAAAACGTCGACAATCCCGATTTTAATTCAAATAGAATTATTCTGATATTCGCGTGCCAAGTGCGCAAAATTTCGTAAAGATTTTCATTCCATTTCTGTATTCTGTGTGTGTGTTGTTTGTCGTTTTTTTTTTTTTTCATCTTCGTTGATATTATTGAATCGGGTGATATACGGCCGTACTTTCGGGACAGTCCAACGGTCCACAATCGGAGACTTTGGAAACTTTCCGATCTGTTGTGCTCGTCCATAATAGAAATTAGATTTTTGAGAGCCACTTGGCCGCCGGCCATGAAATCTCACCATTGTAAACTTTGTCGACAATGTCGCTCCGACGACATATTTGTACACAACCCTCTCGCACAAAAGAATACCATCATCCCCCGACCACCCCCCGGGCGCGGTTGAGCATCCCAGAAACGGTCCAGGACCACATCCCTACTAGGCCAGGACCGTCCTTCTCTCGGGACACGAGACGTTATGCAAGGGGTAAGGTCTCGTCAAGAATAATACACGACGAAAGTCTCTTCTTGTCGTCTGTGAAATTTATACGGCTAATTTGTCCACGAGGATGAACACAAGAGCTGGTGCAAAAGGAACGAATGCAACTTTGCCGCTCTCGGAACTTGTTTGTCTCGCAACTATTTGCTCAAGAATGAAATTGTATATATCTGAACGTGTGTTACGTAGCGTTCCGTAACTTCTCGTTAAATTGTTACACTATTGTTCTTCCGGTAAACTTTGAATAGGGAACGTAAAAGGACAATTAGCGACGGTGTGATACGTAAATATGAATTCATATACGATATCAAATGGTAGATGTATATGGTTCTAGGACACTTACCCCCGGGAAATACAGATCCAGAAATCAATAATCAATAATAAAAAATCAGTAATCAATAATAATAATTAAAAATATACAAAGCTCAAAAATCGATTACATATATTTGAGTCTCTTTTTCTGTATTTGCTTTTCTCGATTTTACAAATTCCATCATGGATAGTCTAAAAATATTTAAAATAAAATAATAATAATATAACAATAATATATTATTTTATTAAAATTTAATTTCAATACCACAGAACGCAAACTGGTGACTAAACGGCTCTACTACACTTAATTTATTCTTATTTATTACTTTACTTTATTATTAACTAGTTGTTTTACCCGGATTCGCTCAGTATTTGTAATATAAACAGCTTAAACATGGCGAATCTCATAGTACATATTCGTTGTTGTTTTATTAAATTTATTTGAATCATTAACTTACATACTTCAACGTTGGCTAACCCCCCGTATGTCGGTAATATATCAAAGTGACCTAAAGAGTGCAAATGGTTCAAAATGAGATCACAATTTTAAATTATAAAAATAAAAGCTTATAAAAATCTTGTAAAAAAATCATTCTCTCCCCAATAGTGATTGCTCACCCTAAGAAATCTTATCATATTAACATGGCATAAATACTATATAGTATTTAAATACAAAATTTTGTGGTTCAAAATGTAAAACTGCAAATTTGCATAAAAAAACGTTAATCTACAATATATACATATGTGAAATGCATCTATATACATATATGAAAATTTAAACAACAATACATACATACATATATGTATGTACATATATAAAAATTTAATTGATACTAATATGTCAATAAATTTATTTAAAGGTTTTCGTATTTTTCGATGTCAAACCTCGTGAATTATTATTACTATATTTATAACTTAATAATGAAATTAATTTAATAATACTTTATTCTCTATAGAATTTATCATTTAAATCGGATAAGATAGATTTATTTAATATTACGCAAAACTGCGTAGGAGTGGGTACACGTTTTATATTACTTACATACATATATCTATTATATTTGGTTGTCAGCCTCGATATAAAGCATCTTTCGTCTCTCTTTCCCGGTTCCTATATGTAATTCAAATTCGAGATAACAGATGTATTATAATAAAATTTGCTTTTAGCGTATTGTAATACGAGAAGCTGTTCTCGACGTCAAAACAAAACGAATTGAAATATTTCCACAAAGAGTTAAATTTTCAACAGAACGTCGTCAAATTAATCTCATATTTAATTTGAAAAGTTTTCAGATTTCCAAAAACCTACCTGTGAATATAAAAGCAAATCGAATACTTAAATATGAATATGAATCTCGAACAAACTCGAGTGAAAATTGGTATATGTACATATGTAAATCAGTTTTATTATAATTTTTTGTTTGCAAAAAATGCATACGGGAAATGAGCAAATTCATATACCTTTAATATATAATATAAGCAGAAGGTAAAAACAAGTAAACGAAATATCAGAAAGTATAGAGTGAATATTATAAAAATTGCTCAAGTGAGTGAAGTGCAACTTGAAACTGAGATATGCAAACTTCAAGTATAATATTTTAATTTTAAAAAGGCAAAAGTAAAAAATTTGCGTTATTATTTTAATATCCACCATTTACAGAAAATAGATTAAATTTATATTAAATTTTTTCTTCGAAAATAAAGAAATTAACAATGAAGGAGCACTTGAAACTTTATATTTATTTTTATTTTATATTTCTTTTTTAATACAGCATTATTTACTTACGTTTTTTTTCGTTTATTTTACTATTCAAACTATCATCTGTTTAGTATATTTATTTGATTTGAGTGCGTAAATATAAATTTAAGCGATATGATTTATCATAAAAACCTTTAAATAATAACTATAACCAATATATTATAAGTATTATAAAAAAATCGATCAAAATCAGTTGGGAAAAAATCTTTTAATGTTGTTTAAAGCATTTTTTCCATGTCAATGTAGATAAGTGTCCATTCGTCTCCGAAAAACTGTATAAAATGTTCAAAAACATACACTTTAAGCGGGTTTAATATATCACTCTTGATTTATTCAACTTGTCTTTGAAAAATCAATATCTGACCCAGTTCAATGAACATAAAGTATGAAAAATAAATTTGTCACGACGCTTTTCATCGGGTAAAAAGGGTAAACTTTTGAAAATTTCTTTCGACCGGTTCCGCTTTAGTTCCGGTCCGCATAATGAGAAATAACGCCGCGTTACGCAAAACCCCTAACGAAAGAAAAAGGAATAAAAAAAAAGAGAAACTCTTCTGAAAAGAGTAAAAATCTTGAAGCGGCAAACGAAACGTGATCCATCTTGCGGTAATTTGTCTTGCTGAAGATAAATCACCTGAGGAGGAAGTGAATTCGGCTTCCGAAACGTCTCGCGCTTCCACCAGAAAGAAAGGGATTAATATTGGACAGAGCGCGAGAAAGGAGTGTGGGTCCGACGCGAATACAAAACAACAACAACACAAGATTTTACCCGTTTTGGCGAACCCCATCATCCCTCATCAACGGTGGGAAAATCGGTCTAAAGTGGTCCGAGTTTCTCCCCCACCACCTCGCCGCTTTTCCGCAAATTCAGAGTCGCACACATGCTTCGTACTTAATAACTGCTACATTTTCTATTACGATCATAAACCAAATATGTTATTTTGACCCAGAATTACATACTTTTGTATATACACCAGATTACGAAAATTCGGAGTCTTTACAATCTCTTTTACTTCGAGGTTATCTATCAACAATGCTAGTATCGATTTACAGTCAATTCGTTGTATTTTATTTAGATATGAAATGAATGAGATTTTGTATGATAAATGGCCGCAATAAATGAAACTATTGTTCACAAACTAAATATGCAAAATGGTAATATCGATATAATATAAACTTTGTAATATAAACAACAACTAAATATGATATTTTAAAGTTTAAAGACATGAGATTAATCCAGCGATTTTACAATGTTAATTTTGGTGTTGAAATCTTGATGTATTAAAAACATTAGTTCTATACTTTATTCTTTATTTATGTAGATGTTGTTTAATATTTTTATATGTATAGGTAGATGTTGTTGAATATTTTTTTTTAATATTTTAAGTCAATTTGGTTCGATTGTTTGTTAAAATTTTAAATAGCATAAAATATTGACTTATGTGTGTTATAATTTATATTATTAATATTATAATTATTGAATTACCCTCTGGTTGTGTAAAATATGAAATAGGCAAAAAGCCATTTCGAAATATAATCAAAACCTTTTTGATTGCATTTTAAATATTATAAACATTTTTCGATTTATAAAAAATATGTATTCACAAATATATACGAATATTTATAAAATTCAATCATCAAGTACTACTGTAAATTTGCTAAAGCTTGGTGTACTTTACTAATATTTGAATTTAGCTGGAATTTTCTCCGATAAATAAACATTAGTACGTTTGACTCAAAGCTAATAAAAGAGTTTCATAATTAAAAAAATCCAATTATATTTTTCGATCAAAAGTACCGAATTTTTCATTAGAAATAATAATTTCCAACATTGCTAAATACACGTTCAAAGGACCGTACTTTCGGACGAATCTCGTTTAATCGCTCGCCGAATTAACTTTACAGACCGTGATAAATCGAGATTATGCAAAATTATGAAAACGTCGTTGGAAAAACGGGCTTTGGTCTGGAAGAGGCATTAGCCTCGTTTTATCAATCTGAAACTCTACCGATATTTTTGGAATAAAATTAAATTGGGGGTGGATCGAGAAAGAGAGAGAGAGAGTTCTCGGCTCGATGGTAGGGGATGGCATTAATTTTCGTGTTGACTTAATAATAAACACGCTGAGGAGTATCGGCTTGAAAAGAGGTTTATCGAATGAGTTGTTAATTTTGACCTTTCGAGGCCCGTGTAAAATATCGAGGGGTAATTTATCACCTGGAGATGTTAAGCGTTGCGATTAAATTAAGATTTGTGTATTTTACACGAACGTATCCAATTTCCAATTGTGATTTATCCGTTAAGGTTTCTTTAGCAAGAGTCGAATGTTTTCAATGAAATTAAAATCTTTCGCTGAAAATTTTCTGAATTTTTAAAATATTTTGCGTTGTGACGGTTCATTGCAAATTATTTCTTTTAAACCTCATTAATTTATATTCAAAGGGAAAAAAAGGGACCCATCTTTGGCCGCTTCGGTAATGAATTCCAACGGCAAGTCCTAGGGTGAAATTCAATAGTGAAAGTATTAATAATTTTTAATTGAATTTGTGGCTCATTTTCCTCTCCTTTCGAGTCTTCGTCCTTTCGACTGAATGATTTTTAACGTTCACTATTTTAAGCATCAACATTTTTTCATTACTTAGGCTATGAATATGAAAAAAATGAACCTATATACGTACATATTATATATTCATACGAAGTAACAAATTATAAAGTGTTGAATCTTTTTATATATTTTTCTTTGAGAAAATGTCGTTTCAATTTATGGGGAATAATTTCATTAAAAATTACTAACATTTAATTCTGAAATTAAAGAAAGTTTAGCTGTTTAAATTATATGCAAACAAACTTTAAAACGATTACAAAAATTGACAATTCGATCTGGAAAATGGACGGCCCATACTCATAACTAAACAACTTTTTATGATATATGCTACGTATGTATATACAATAACCTTCACTCATATGTACATATTTATTTATTTATTTTAAAAAATCAATACCACAGAGACTTGACAGGTTGCCCCAAAGCGTCAATGTGATTTTAATACAAATAATAAAAATCATAAAAATTACAAAAAAAACATCATAAAAAAAATAATAAAAATCATAAATAAAAAAAACATAAGAAAATAATAAAAATCATAAATAAAAAAAACATAAGAAAATAATAAAAATCATAAATAAAAAAAAAAAACATCATAAAAAAATAATAAAAATCAAGTAAAAAATATGTACACAAAATAAAAACAAAGAAATAAGATTGAAAAATTTATATCGTGCTATTTAGGATGTGTTCCACCAACTCAACATAACTGGCATCGAATAGGTCCAAGTAATGTGCCAGTAAGTTAAGGAGTCGAACAGCTCTCGAGAGGTGGGAGTTCATGAGCACGTTTGATTTAGCCCTAATTGGTAAAAATATATCATGTTTTCTTAAAACTCTACGATTTTCCGGGGCCCAGAATTTTAGTTTCTCCAGGATAGTGGGATTGTGAATCTCTCCTCTAAGTAATTTTACGAAATGTTTCCCAAGAAATAAATCTCTTCTCTTTGCCAGGGAGTTGAAACCCAAAGATCCCAAGACAAAGGCACTAGGGAACAGATATGGATAAAATCCAAATGTCTTCAGATATAAAAATCTAAGGAATTTCCTTTGGACTCGTTCCAACATTAGAGAGTAACGAAGTTGATAGGGAGACCATATAATGGAGCCAAACTCGAGCACACTGCGAACTAATGTACAATATAAGAGACGAATGGCAGTGAGCCCTAGTTCGGACGAATTACGGATTACGAATCCAAGGATTTTTGTTGCCCTATCACAGATATTCTCAATGTGAATGTTGAAACTCCAACTATTTTCGAAGACTATTCCCAGATCAGATATAAATAATTCTCTCTGAAGAAGAGAATCATGAAATTTATACGGATATTTAATAGGAGAACGAGAACGAGAGTAAGAAATGACCCGACACTTTAGGATATTGAAGGGAAGTTTATTAACATTAGCCCATTCATAAATAGAATTCAAATCCTCTTGCAAATAAAGAGCGTCAGGTAAATCAATTATTCTCTTATAGATTTTTAAGTCATCCGCATATAATAAAAATTTAGAATGGTGAATAGAAGATTGAATATCGTTGATAAATATTAGGAATAATAAAGGGCCAAGATTTGATCCTTGGGGAATCCCAGAAGTGGCAACATACTCATAAGAAAAGCAACTCCCAAACTTAACGAATTGACGTCGATCCTGTAAATAAGAAATAAAAAGACCAACAAGATTATAAGTAAATCCAATAAAACTTAATTTACTAACCAAAATTTTATGATCAACTTTATCAAACGCCTTCTCAAAATCAGTATATATTACATCCATTTGATTATTACAATCCAAAGTGCTGGTTATGTCATTAGAGAAACATAACAAGTTGGTAATGGCTGATCTGGCCGGACGAAAGCCATGCTGCTGATCAATGAGCATACTTTGAAAGTGATTAAAAATGTATCTGTGTAATATTACCTCAAACATTTTGGCTGGCGCTGACAAGATAGTTATTGGTCTGTAGTTCCTTACACAAGATTTATCGTCCTTCTTATGAATAGGAGTTACTTTAGAGCATTTCCATAAATTGGGGAATGAAGAGTTCCTTAGAATTAAATTAAAAATGAATTTTAAAGGTTCTAAGAGACTAACCTCACATCCTTTTAGGATGTAATTAGGGATGGAGTCAGGACCGGAAGAATAAATATTTTTTAACTTTAGAAAGCCATATTTCAGATCGGAAGAGTCAAGATGATTAATCGCTAAAGTGGGGAAAGTAAATTCCGAGTCATTGGTAGGTTCCATGGAATCAGTAGGATTATTGAAAACTGATTTAAAAAAGTCGGCAAATCCATTAGCAATGTTTTGATCACCCTCTAACAATCCAGAATCATTGTACATAATGGTCGACTTTACACGATTTACACGTTTAGAATTAATGAAGTTCCAGAATTTCTTAGGGTTTTTAACTATGGAACTTTCAAAATCAGCTACATAAACATTATATGCATTATTAATTAATTTCTTAATTTCCGTACGTAAAATACGGAAATTATTTAAGATAAGAGGATTGCTCGATTTCTTCCAGAGTTTATGTGTTTGATATTTACTTTTTAAGAGATTAATAATTTCTTTAGTAAACCAAGGCGGATAAATCCTTTTACTCGTCACTAATCCTTTCAACCGAAAACAATCATTAAAAATAGAATATATAATGTCATAGAAATTAGAGAGGGCCAAATTAACATCTTTGCACTCAAAAACTCGCTCCCATTGACAATTACAAAGAATATCATTTAAATATTTGAAATCAACATTTGTAAATAACCATCCATTTAGGACAGAGGTATTAAGACAGTTATTTATTAAACGAAGTGAGGAATAAGTTATAGTTAATTTTAAATGAATATCAAGAGCAGGATGATAGCTGTCTTCAGGAACCAAGGAATCAACTGAATTTGAAATAATAATATTCTGACAATCTAAATTTGTTAATAGAAAATCCAACATGGAATTATTAAAATAGTTTCGAATAGTATTAATTTGTTTTAAGTTGAATAAAGATATAAAAAAATTAAGGTCATCAGGAAAACAGTTAGAAGAATTCAGATTAAAATCTCCAGATATAAAAATGCGACCATTACTTAAATGTGAATAATTAGATATAATTAAATCAAAAAATCGCTTATAAATATTTGGTGGAGATCTTGGTGGAAAATAAATAGTACATATGTATATAAAAAAAGGAATGTTAACAAATCTTAGTTTTAGCCATACACATTCATGAATGTCCTCAAGATGACAAAGTCTTTCAACCGAAATAATATTTGTATTTTTAACTGCTAGAAGAACACCACCACCTCTGGCAGATCTATCATGGCGATATATATTGAAACTGCTGTCAAGTACTTCGGCATCATGTACAGATGAGTTTAGCCATGTTTCAGTAATAGCAAGGACGTCAATAGATCTAGAAGCGGCGTTGTTGTAGAATTCCTTGAGTTTTGTATTTAAACCCCGCACATTTTGATAATAAAGTTTAATGTTACGGGTCACGGGTTTGGGCAATCGGTTTCGAAGAGATTTTTTTGAGAAATAACCATTCTCTTATGCCAGTACCCATAGGCCAAAATTCAGGATTGATAATTATATTAAAAGTTTCAGTATCTACACTAATTTTAAATGACGAGCACATGTCAGTTTTAGCAACCTGAGAAACGTTGATTCTTTTATTTTTAATTTTATTTAATATGAACTGTTTCACAGTATCACAAGTGCAGTTATTTGCCAAATTAAAAACGTGTACATTCTTCAATTTCGGAATAGTGGCCACCTGTAAAGTTTTATCAGGTGCTCCAGATCCACGAGTGTATGGCAGTCTCCCGGAAGAAGTCCCAGCGACCTGACTGAACGAATTTGAAGGATCTACAGTAGAAGCAGAAGCAGGAGCACAAGAGACAGGAACATAATCAGATGTTGAAGCAGAAGCTGATGCAAGTGTAGCTGAAGATGAAGATGGCAGAGGTGAAGCAGTAGAAGATAGCGCTGCGACCTGACTGTAAGATTTCGCAGGTTTTATAGGAGAAGGAGGAGAAGCAGAAACAGAAACAGTAGAAGCAGAAACAGTAGCACACCCAGGAGTAGATGCTGAAGCTAAAGCAGACGCGAGTGAAGTTGAAGCTGAATAAGGCGGAGGTGAAACGGTAGAGGATGCCGCTATAACGTCATACGGGCATCTGACAGGTGTTTGTTTATGTACTGTAGTATTGTTACATTCAGTTGACAGTGTGGAGAGTTCTCGTAATGTTACCTCGCCCGATTGCAGAGTTGTAGGTTCAACAAAAACAGCTGGAGCCAGAGCTGCTGGAAAGGGACGACACATCATCCTCTTTATTTCACCGACATCAGTGTGGATAGTCTGGAGGGACTCCACAGCGATTTTTAGCGAGGCCAGGTTATTAAAAGCGACGCGTGCGATGGATACTATATTTTTAATTTCGTCGCTGATGTATCGCACCCTGTCCTTGGTAAGGACATTGGCACCAGATCCTTTATTTGAAAGGTCCGCGAGTATTCTCTGGCTTATAGTAACAATATCCTCCATGGTAGAATGCGAACGATTTAACACGTCCAGACACAACGATAGCACAGATATGAATGTATGTATGTATACCATCTTAAATAAATCCTGATTGGAATTTAGTAGATTTTTTTTCATAAATGCTGCAAATATTAATTATAAATGGCAGCTGAACCATTCTTGACGATTAGTTATTCGAAAAACTCTGACTCTGCAGAGATAAGTTTTTCGTTGATTTTTCATTTATTAAAATGGTTTTCTTTAAATTTTTTATTTGTAGTGATGCGCTCAAAGCTATCTAATTTCATTCACACTACATATAGTCTCTTCGAAAGTTCTTAAACGATTCAAACTAAAATACAACTCATCTCAACTTTTCTCATTTGAAATCGACATTTTTAAAATTAAATTTGTTTTATATTGAAAAATGAAAAAGTTTGCAATAAAACACAGAAGTTCACCGGGGAAAATTGTAAAAAATTGCACGCCCTACCCTGGCCAAATTGAAAAAATACATGATTGCTATTTTACTCATCATTTTTTGATCCATTTTATTTGTGAACAAATTCTTCAAATCAAAATTTATTTCAAGATTTCATTGAAAGTTTCGTTAATATTTCTCAATACTAAGACAATACAATAACATTATGCTTATATCTGACTTCTCGTATAAGCTTCAAGACCAATTTGTTATTTTTACAAAGTGACTTTTTTGTTTATTTTAAAATATAAGAGTTATTTCTTTGCGAGAAATAATCTTGAATTTATGTCGATTTTAAAGGCGACATGCATAAACATGGTTTTAGGTCAAAACTATTATCATTTTTTAAATAAACTGGAATAGTATACTTTGAAATAAATACACTCAAACTACACATGTATGATAGTCGCACAAAGCAAATTTTCCAAACATTTTCCCCTTACACTCATCGCCTTCGGTCTTTCTTTATGGTAAAACGTGGCCAAGATTTTCCAACAATTGCACCGGAACCGATCAACCGGACATGGGAGTAGAGGGGGGAATAAAGTAGACGAAGTGGTGGGAAGGGGGTAGGGAAAGTGCGTCCGTGCCAAAGTAAAACGATTTTTCGCATATCGTATGAAAAATACGCGTCGAAGGGTGGAACAGTGGGAGGGTGGTGGGGGTGTTTGGGTGTGAGTACGACGACCATTCGTCTGCTGTGTTTATCTGCACTACCATCCCCTTCCGTCTCCAGCATCCCCTTAAACCCCTCTCCCTTCCCTTCAACCCCTCGAGCGCCTACCGGGCAATCCTGAGCGCTCGCGTTCCGATCGATTAGGCTTCGTCGTTTTGCGACCCAGCAATATTTCACTTCCCTGAAATACATATATATGTATATGTACATATATACATATATATAAACCTGCCGAACCTCTTTCCTTCATCCCCATACCTTCGTTCCTCCCTTAAAGTGTGCCCTCTCTCACACTCATCTTTCTACAGATCTACACACTTTGATGTCTCGTTTTCGTAGTCGTGCGTGAATATTTGAATTCACTTTGAATTGTAAAATATTTTTATTTATAGCCTCGGGTCTCCAACTGTCACTTTTCAAGTGTGGAATTTCACAAATGCAATGAGTGTCTTAAAATAATGGTCTTAAGAATTTATCGATTCAATTCTGCGGTAGCGTGCGGTATTTAATAGGGAATATTCCTGGCAATGACACGGGTTTTGTTTCTGGATGTGTTTTATTGCCGTAATTGATCAATTTAAATGTGAGAGATCGGCGTAAATTACGCTCATAATGTTGTACTAATATTATCAAATACCGTTTGTGACGTTAATGATTCATTGAGAGGAAAAAATTATTTTAATCTCATTTGATTTATATTGCTGTGAAAACTTGCAAACTCTAAAATAACCTATGTAACCTATGTATAGTAAAACGCTATGTATATATAATTAAGATTAATATTTTAAAGATTTTTTATAATTATCTAAGCCGTAATACTCTTTGACCTTCAAAAGAAGAATCTGGCGAGATAAATTGGATATTCGTTATCTTGTTTAAATGTAATGGTTAAAGTTAGGAAATCGTCTGTATAAACTCATACATATAATTCAACTAAATAGTAAACTGTAAGAATATAATCTTGAAGATTTATTTCACAAATTTACCCAGTTTTTATTATTTTTAATTTATGTTCTTGTTTAATGTAATATTTTCATCTGGTAATATTACATAAAATCCCATTAGATAAATACATATATAAAAAAAATGTTGCTTATGTTCATTTTGCAGATAAAATCTAAATATTAAAAACAACATTCAAAATAATGACTGCGTTGATTTTATATGAAAATAAACTTTTCGCATAAAATTTTCTCTCCACAATAAGATCCTTAAAATGTGGAATTTATTATACAAAATGCAAAATTGAAATCATATATTTTCAAGGATTTTATATCATTTGAATTAAATTCACAATAATGTTCGTCTATCATACATATACATACATATGTATCTATACATATAAAACACTAATGTTTGGGTTATGTATGTATGTGCCAGTGCGTGGTTGGGTGGTCATTGGTTGGGTCCGTCGTAGGTTGGGTGGGAAAAACACGTTCGATTTTTTTTTTTGCGCAGCCAGATGAGGCCCCGCCGGGGGCACAGCCCCCATGGGGCCCCGCCGAAGGCGCCACAGAGAGTGCAGCCCCCATGGAGCCCCACTGAAGGGGGCGCAGCTTCCATAAAGCCCCACCGAAGGGGGCACAGCCCCCATAGGGCCCCGCCGAAGGGGTCGCAGCCCCCATGGGACCCCGCCGAAGGGTGCGCAGCTTAAAGGGGGTACAATTAAAAATAAAAAAATTCGGGTTTGACCAACACATGACTTTATCTATGTATTTGAGGAATATAAGAAAGTCACAAAACAAAATTCTATATTGAACTGTACAGACACATTCTCACATACCGGCAGCATTATGAAATACTAATAGCTAAAACAGCATTTTCGGTACAAATTGAGCGCAAATGTATGGAAACTTGCACAAGACAAAAGTTCTACTTCCGGTTGTCGGATTTTATTCATTTTTATTCACACACAATTTTTTTCTAGATCATGAAAACGTGATCAGTAATCGATTCTGATATTATATAATATCAGATCTTAATAATACCAATTAAATTTTATTGAAACTCAACATGGAGCATATTTCTACCGATTATTTTTTGAGAATAGTGCGACGATCGGTAACAATTATATTGTATTTAATTAAATACCTTTCAGCATCCACACTGTTGACGGGACACCAAATAGATTTTAGAGCTGCTCAACCGAATTCTTTAATTTTTGTTGCTATCAATAAAAGCAATATATCCGGCTTGGATTTACTTTTTATATTCTCTATTAATTGTCTAAAAAAGTGCTGATCCCCTTCCAAAAACTGAGCCTCTGTTAATACATTAAACAATGGCAGGTTTCTAAAAAACAAAACTGTTTTGTACCTGCCACAGATAGATTGAATAGTTTACTCAATGTTTGGAGGAATAGATTTGTCTCATTTAGTCTTGAATGCGATTATAGTTTTGAAGCGCTTTTTTGAGCAAACGTACGCACAATGGTGTAAATAATGCAAAAATTGAATTTTAAAAATAATTATTTTTACATTTCTTTGTTATTTTAGCATCTATTCGCATATTTTACGAATTGAGCATCTATTAGCATCTTTTCCGAATTTTAGCATTTATGGCAAAATGCCCAAAATACGTGTCTCTAGCCATAACCCATACGATGATATTTCATCGGGCACAACACTAGTATTGTGTTTGTGTTAATATTCTGTTGAAATCTTTGTAAAATGCCATGTCAGTTTCTGTGTGTGATATTAAATGAAGGATGATCGTTTTTTTATATCATATAAATGTATGGCAATTTTGCTATACTTTTAATATATAATAGTTTTTACATTCACTTTAAATCCGATTGAAACCATTAAAGTTTAGAGCGCGAATACCGCACGTGCATTTCTAACAATGGATCAAATTCTTGGAAAATCGTAGTTTGTCTCCGACCATCGAAGAATATAAAAGGAACACACATTGAAAGGGATAGCAGCGAGGGGTACGAAGAAAAGCGGTTAGGTAATAAAAAGCGATTTATGACGATATTTTCGTCCGTCAACACCGTTAAGTGGGGCTGTTAACTTAACGGGGGTTGGGGATTTACCCCGCTCAAAATATACATACATACATATATTGGGTGTAAAAGAAGACGAAAGAAGATAAAAAAACAACTCCAACTGAAGGGCGTCTAGTTAAACAACCGCTAATAACCCCAAAACGCCCCTCTAATATAATCCGCGTAATGGATTGTTAAATTAACCTTTTATTAGCGACTATTATCGTCGTTCGCGTGTTTGAACCGCGCGATTAAACTTCAAACTATCCTCCTGTTGAACTCGCTAATTTCGCATCTGCGACTCGCCGACCCGAAATCGCATTATTTTGCAAGCTAATGTGTGTATGTGCTATCGGTAATTGAAATAATTCCGCCATTGAGGAAAATTCTCAGGTGGTAGTTTGTATAATTTCATTGCCTGTTGTAATGTGGAATGGAATTTTCCAGGTACTATTCATGTTTTCGTTAAAATATTCAAAATTGGCCGAATTATGTACGTGTGCCGGAAAAATTGACTTTTATTGGTTCCTTAAAATCATCCCACAGTAATAATTAATTCAAATTTATGTAAATTTACAAACTTTTAATCATTATATTCAGTCTTCCGTAACAGATCAGGCTTTTTTTCATAAATTACCTACTGATACATAAATGGCTTTTTTCGATTTTCATGGTATAAAAAATTATTAAATCGTTCATTTTCAATCTTGAATTTATAACAGATTGATAGTCGTCTGTTTAAATTTGTTCTTTTTACGTGGATGTGTATATTTTCAGAATATGCTTAAGTCCACGTCAAAACATTTCGAGAATTGTTCATTTAATAGTTAATGATACTTCCGTGTGCTTTGTATTTTTCGGGAAATTTCAAATTTTGACACAGCATTGAACTATGGACGATACGAATCCGGCCATTTTTCGGCTATTATTTGACGGGAAAATCTTCAACAATCTCGCCTGTCAAAGTGTCCCATCTTTTCTTTGTTTGCGTCCTCATTTTTTCCGTCACAAACAGAGGAAAATTCTGCGTCTCGCTCGATCGAATCGTCGGTTTTCCAATGCTACCCCTCCTCCACCTCTGTCTTTTTTTTCCGTATGAGGGAAAAATATAGTCACAAATCCGAGTGTCAAACGATGTGTGTCTACGACGACCGACCGTTGCTTTTTTTTTTCCTTTTTTTTCGACGTATGTGTGTGTATTTTGTGCAGGGTTGTTTCAATACATTGGTTTAAAGGCTTGAATGTGACGCCTTAAGTGACTTAAATTTGTATTTATCAGAGGATAAAAGTAAATGTTGGAGAAGATACGGTCATCGGATCATTTGCTTCTAATCTCGTTGCCTTAACACGTTATATATCGGTCGGAAGCTCTATTCAAATCGAAATGTATGTACTATTTTAAACGAATATACGTATTTTTCTTTATAAATAAGATAGCTTGCTTTGAAAATTTAATTTTGATTATATCGGAATTGTTTCCAACAATTAATAATGTTGTTTTTCAAATATTTCGCCTGAAGTACATACATATTTGTTCCTTTTATACAATTTCGAACGAATAATTATTCATAATGTTTCATCTTATAAACTTTCAATTCTATAATTTATTTAATACAAAGGATTACTCATTTCATGACGCTTTTTCTATACCTTTTGTTATGTATACAATTGAAAATATTTCTCGAGTAATAAATTTCATTAGATTATATGTTTTAATATATGTATATATATATATATATATATACATATATATATATATATATATATATATATATATATATATATATATATATATATATATATATATATATATATATATATATATATATATATATATATTTATATATATATATATATATATATATATATATATATATATATATATATATATATATATATATATATATATATATATATATATATATATATATATATATATTTATATATATATATATATATATATATATATATATATATATATATATATATATATATATATATATATATATATATATATGTGTGTATACATATATACATATACTCAATTACATAACAATTAACAATAGTTACATATATCTCTATTACGTTTCTTTTATTTAATTCATAATACAGATGAAAAGTCGTAGAAGAATTTGTGTGGTTTTTTACATACCTCCTTTGCATTTCACATGGTTTTCGTGTAAGTAGTCATCTCTTATTTACTCGATTGATTCTAAAGCACGTTTCAATGTTTTCTTATTGAGCAATGTTTATCTGTTTGTTTGGTTTCAATCTTGCAGTCATTTTTTGATTTAAATTTCACAAGTTGAATTTTTTGATGATACTACAATATTTATCAAAATATGACTTACCTTTCTTAAAAAAATCTTTTAACCGTCAAAAGATAGCAAAAGTCAATAGATAATAGTATATCTCAATATAACTCGAATACGATATCATTTAAAATTCAGTTCAAGCATTGTTAAAGTGCATATGTATATGCTATATTTTTAATATAATTAATGGAACAAAATATGTAACTTTAAAAAATGTTATCATGGAGTTTTTTGTACGTATGCATGTATATTATTATGACTATCTTATATTTAGCGTTTGATTTCGGAGAGAGCCTAAAACACAATTTTAATCAAATTAAAAGCAGTAAATAACAGCTCATACGTTAAAATATATAGTGCATGTGAGGGTAGCCACTGTAATATGATAAAAAATTCAAAAGGAAGTAGATAGAAGAACCGCACTTTCTAGTCCGGTCCGGCTGCAACGACTTCGACTTCGTACATTATTAACTTCAAATTTATATACGGTCGCACACATATTTCGTCTAGACCTGTGTATCTCTTTCTGTGTGTGTATATTCTATTTTCAACTGTTGTGCACATACAACCGAACAAACATTTGCCAGAAAGTGAGAAGAAACAACGGAGAAGTTTCACCTAGGAAGAAAAATAGAACATGGGAAGGAACCGGTGGCGGAGAAAGAAGCACTGCTCTGTAGAAGTTCTCGTCGAACTTTCTCCGAGACAAAGCTTGCGGAGCTTTTTAGTCGCACAGATGAATTTACGATGCAATAAAGCGCATTTGTGCATTGTGTGTGTGTCGTTGGCGTCAATAACGCCTCGTTAACTTATTCGAAAACTTTCGAGAGCGCCGCGAAAATGCGGAAAATGCAAAACGGTTAGACTCGGCGTGGTGTTGTGGCAAAATTGCACACAATGCTCCCGAGATCAAAAGATTAATGAAATATTGTTGTAATATATATAGTTTTTGAAACTTTATGATGGAAAATTGTGTTTTCTTTGGTTGTGTAGTGTTTGACTCACTTCGACGAGGTATATGAAAAGGTGTATATGCTTTTTGAAAGCTAATGCACACAGTATAAATAATAATGCTATTAAATGAAATACATACATATATGCTTTACAAGAATAATTTTCTTATTAGAATAATCTTATATTTGTGAAAAATAACCCTTGCTAAGAATTTTGCGACAATTTGTTGTTTTTTTTTTGAAGAAACTAGACTGAAACATACACCAAATTAAACACATTATTTATTTAACATACTTGGGAGAGGTGGCAAAGCAAATAGACCCAAGGAGTTTGATTTATACATATTATATCAATTTATACATAAGTAACATATGTATTAAATAAATAACATATTTATAAAAAACAGAAGTTTTAGACGATCAAAGTTTTAATAACTACCTTCAAATTACACTGATACACATTTTATTTTTGAATCCATGAAAAGGAATCAGGGATCATTGCTTCCTACATAGATAAAAATAAGTCAAAATATAAAGGCCAGTTTTCTCACGTTTACAATACTTCCATCTATTAGTTTTTTACTTCGTATACAAAACTAAAATCATTTTATTCGTTTTAAGAGTGATACTTGATTCTTTTTGATCAAAAATATTGTGTTTAATAATATTCCGAAAATATTTGTTATTCGTTTTTGTCGTGTTTTTCCACTTTTTAAAGACAATTATGAATATATTCAATCGCATGGCAAGTTGGTTGCGTTGATACTTAGCACCGAGAGGTCACCAGGTTCAAACCCGTGAGCTGACTAATATTGAAAATAATTTATTCTGAGTATATATTTAATGCTGCTGGTCAGACTTTGATATTTGTGACTCCGAGTCGATCGTTTCCTATCGCGTAGTTTGCCAATTTATCTGATTTCATTTTAAAGCGGTTCCTCCATCGAATTGGCATAAACCATCTTACCCACTATGTCACCACTATTTGAATATGATTTCAAAAATATATTATCTATAAACATATGTAAATGTCCCGCTAATTTTATTATATATAGTATTTGTATTATGCTTATTATTCCTGAAAAATTGTCTGCTTTAAATAACTCGTATCTTGTAAAGGCTTTCCGGTTCCTTAATGTGATAGATGAGCATTTTGGACCTGTTAAATTGTCATGTTGATGAGCTGGTCAGTTTCATGAGATTCACCACGAGTCTATTTTAATGAGATGAATGATTGGTAATTTTTATTGTTCTTTTCTTTGCCATTATCTTTTTTTGTAAGACTGGTGTGACACTTTGGGGCAACCTTTCAGGTCACATTGGTCACATTATTATTATAGAATAATAAATAAATGTCCAGTCAAAGTGACGCGTTATAGTATTATGTAATGTCACTGTGGCTAATTTGTAAATAAATACATATGTATGTAAATATTGTAGAAAAATTTACCATATTTTTTAAGATTTTCTTTGTCAACGACATTCAACTGATAAATTCATATTAGAATTCCAATTAATTGGTTGATTCTTGCAAGAGGAGAACATGGTGAAGATCACCATTACAAAACATGAAGTGTTCTTAGTATTTTGTACCATTTTTTTATTATTTTACGTATTATGGTTTGTGAGGTAGACATGTAAGAATTCAAAAAACGTGTAGTTTCCATTTTTCCATTATAAATATGTTGGTATATCTACATATTTACATTGTTCTTATTAAACATACATATATGGTAATGATACGTATATAAAATTTCGTTTGGGAACAATTCATGGGGTAGGTAGCACAACAACGACCCACCCCCGCTAATGTCCAAGAGCATTATGTGGTCATTGTGACCCGAGCATAAATTCTGCATCGGTCAAGGTACCCAACATAAATTTAATGAAGTGTAAACGACTAACTGTACAACCCTCTTTTATCGCCCGTTCACCTCGGAGATGCGAATACATTTTCAATGTTTGAAAAGCTATTCAAGCCCCAGTTTGAACCCACTCAGTAAGAATAGAAAATGATTTTGTGGTATTTTAAAAGGAAATGCAGTAACAAATGTCGATTTGCATTTACGTGCGTCGATATCTTTGCACATTTCACGTTGCAACTTGCACATTTCTCGGACAAGATGATATATCGAACGCTAGCTTTTTCCCGAAGTGGTCGGTTTTTCCGAACGGTTCCCGAAAAACTAATAGGGGTGGGGGAATTTCCATTGTGCTCGCTCAGATTTCAAACGAACTGAAAGTGAATTATTGCTGCATTTTCCGCGAGAGCAAATCCAATACAACAACCTTGCGAAAACTAGACAGACGGACCGATAAATAAAACTTAAAGTCACTTTTCTACGTATCGATTCTTCGCTTGTTTTGGATTTTCTTTTTCGTCTTTTGCTTCTCGCAACTTACGTTGTTTTCCGCGTGGAAAATTGTCGCAAGACATATTCTGTATTTACATATGTATGTGTGTATATTTGACGTTCTACATTTCGAATTCCGTTCGACTTTGCATTGTGTCTATTGTTATGTAATATACATAAATAGCACACGCTTTATCGTAAAATTATCATTAAAAGTTTTGTATTACGTTTCTATAATAAATGACACTAAATAAGAACCTTTATATGTATGTATTGGGTTTTATATTAGAAAGAGTATTGAATGTTTTCGAACAGACATATTTTCTACTTATACAATCTTTTGTGTTATATTTTTTCTATTCTTATAAATTTAATAATCATCATAGCGTAATATAGGTAAATAAACTATTTAATATTGCGCTTTTATAAGCAACAACAGATATTAAAAAATGCCACTTAAAAAAACGTTAGTACACACTTTACACAGAATGTAGCCAAAAATTTATTTATTTTTATTTAGATTAAAAATATCAGAATTTTTCATCTAGCTACAGAAAAACATTTGCAGAAGTTTTTTTGATAAATCTTTCAATTTATACATTTATACTTTGATATACATACTTTCAATTTATACATTTTCTTTCGGTATTATACGTAAATTAAACCGAAACTAATTTTTACAAGCATCTCCTATGTTTGCCTTCGCTTGTTCTTCAGAAAACATTTGGATTTGATATCATAAATTCTTCCCATCGTTTTGAAACTTTGAAATTTTGCGTGGTTTGGTCAACAATATATGTACGTGGTTTTTATACAACAATTTACGTGGTTTAGTCAAATCAAATCCGCCAGTACAATGGTGAAATATAATGTAATAGACAAGTTTAAAAAAAAGAGGCTAGTTAAAAATGCTACAATTTTGACCATATTGACCTCTAAGTATATGGTAAGTTGCCATATTTATTTTCCGTTCTGCTACCCTCTAGCTTTGTCAGATTTTAATTGTTAAACCGCCTAGCTATTTTTCTTTTTCACACTATATCTTATAAGATTTGAATTTTGGGCTCTTATTATCTCTCATATATATATTTACTTCACTCATAAGTTATATAATTATTTAATAACTGACGAGGGGTTTTTGACCGGGGGGTAAGTTTCCAGAGGGTAAGTTTCCTAGAACCGCTTTTACACACATGAACAACTACTGGTTATGTACGTATGTACATATATTTATGCAGTTTTTGCACACGAATGAAGCTTTGAGGTATTAAAGCCGTTCATTTCAAAGGAAGTATTACAAGTACAGCTTAGCACAAAAGTGCGAGATGAAAATAAATAAGAAAAACTGATTTGTAGCGAGAAAAAAAAATGAGAAAACTTTTCACTGCTGAAGAGCTCCTGTGAATTGCAGGCATTTTTTACGCTTATCACAGCCTTAAAAGGAAATCTCTATTAACGCTAAGTCGTGTTTGAATTAAAAAAGCCGTTGAGTGACCGTTTTTCCTCATTGTATGTATGTACATATATGTCTATTTAATTAAATTTAAAAATAAAATAAAAAGTGTCAGTGAAGAGACGTCAACGTGGAACGTACTGAAGTGTCGGAATGATACGGAAGGTTGTCGTCGCCGTCACGGAGCAGGTGCCAAATTATCTATTCGGGTCACGACTATCTCCGGTGGTGTCCCTTAATGAGGTATTCAGCCGTCAAAAGGTTGGGCACGGCTGTTACGCTAATGACTCGCTGTTCTTCACCTGCCGCAAGACGGGAGCGCGCTTAATGGGTTAGATTCAAAACGGAGACTAACCTCGTTATGAACTCTCTCTATATATATCTATCTCTCTAAGTGTGTGTGTGTGTGTGATAAATAACGAAGTAGGAAGTGCCAAATCAGACATTCAGAGCGTGTAATCAATGTTGCCAGCTCAAGCTTTATCTGTAGGGTTGAGTGTTTATATTGATGATTTGTGCGCGTGTGGAAGTAACGCTTTCGAAAATGTAACAACACATATATATTGTAGAAGCGATGATGCATTAACAGTGATTTTTACATTGCTACCAGTAAGTAATGAATTGGAATACCATTGAGAGCATAAAAAATACTCAAATGTTTTAGGGTTCTTATATTGTATTTTTTATATGTTATCTTAGCTATCAAGCTAATTTAAAAATACATCTTAATAACTTAACTCTAAAATTTATAATTAACTTATATGTACTGTCCCTCACAGAGGTGTCTCTTCGCACCTCGCAAGAATGCATCCATGGTCTTAGCAGACCCGATGCACTCAGGGAGGGCATTATATGTACATGAGCACACCCCTGTGAAAAACACCCACAGATGTCTTATTTTTTACATACCTCTTATGCATTTCACATGGTTTTTTCTTACTCTACAACTAGTTTGTCCTTATTTCTAGTATAAAAATTATGTTTATCTCTATTCCTTATTATATTATCATCAAAGTAATAACTTATAATCTTAACTTAAGGCAATAACTTATGATAAACAAAAGACAATATACTAATATTTAAACTAATTCTAATACTCATCCATCCCAATTCATTTAACATACTTCCAATACTCTTAAATCTACTCACATTCAAAATACCTCTCATAGCTTTATTCTGTATTTTTTGCATTTTTTCTAAATCTTGGCCACTAAACAAATTAAGCACAGTGGCACAATAAACCACAAGTGGCAAGACAATTGAATCATACAGTAAAATCTTACTTAAAATATTTCTTAATCTACATGACTTTTCTAGCCATTTTTTTATTATATAGTAAGCGTGCATTTTATATTTTCAACTTTTTTAATTAAATTATCATCAATTCTAATTTCATTCAATATATTTTTATTTCTACCATTGACTGAGAGTGCCGAAGACCTGCAATCGTTATTGATCGAAATTGATCAATCATGTCAAAAATGGGCTCTGTGTATTTAATATCAAAGAGACAAAATCAATGGTAATATGTAAAGAAAAGACGGATCCATTAAAAACCTGAGTGTGTGCGGACAAATGATTGAACAGGTCGAACACAACAAATACCTAGGAGCAATGATCATACGGACGTCATACAGAGTGGTATTTAGCCTGAAAACCTGGGCAAAAATATTTTTTTACATTTTTTACCAGAGAATAGCTTTCTATACTATTACATGCGACTATGGATCCCAAGTCCGAATATTCGAATACTTTTTATATGAACTTATCTTTTTATTTTAAATCTACAACACATTTAGTTTTTTTTTGATGTTCCGGATAATGGTTCTCTTAAAACTTTAATAATATCTTCAACTTCTTAAAACTACAAATAAATAATTTAAAGCTACTATTCGATATTCGATATTCGAATATATTCCAATATATTCGAATATTTGGGATCCCTACATGCGACCTATTGACGATTGCAAACAATCTAAAAATTGTTGATAATTTTTCGAAATTCCTCAAGTTTCGTAGGAGGGCACTTTGTAACGTTTACTAGTTTTTTTCTTCTCAATCTTTGAATTTTTTGAATAAAAAACCTTTCGGTGCTTCCTCTTATTAAATCATGTAGATGTTTTCGGGTAATAGACATGAAAGAATCCTCAGAAACTGGAATATAAATCAAAGAATGAAAATAAGTAAATAATTTGAATTAAAAAATACGCTTAATTATTATCGATTATTTTTTTAAAGTGAAAATTCGTGCAAACTTTGTTTGTCTGTTAGAATAAAAATATAAATCCTAAAGTTTCATATCACATAAATTTGATTCGGCTTAAATAAGCTCAATACGTTTAAGAATATCAATTTCTACAAAAAAAGTAAATGAAATAGTGGAGTTTGTGGACAGGTCTAAACATGTAAAATAAAATTTTAAAAGTAATGAAGAATATGCTCACTCTTTCCTATTTCATAATTTTATACGAATTGCTTGTGAAATAAATTCTATGAATTATAATGGAAACTTACATATATTCTCTATTTTTTTGTTTAAAGTATGCAATAATTCGTTCGAACTACATATATTGTTATTTATAAATCTATCTGAATATCTATAAACGATTTTGTATGTATTTAAGTACATTTTTTTTTTGAAAAAACGGCCTTTGAAATAAGGTTGTTTATCTTTTCATTTGATAAGTATTATTAAATAAGGAGTCCCGTTCGAAAAGCACTCAACGTAAGGACGGGAAGAGATTAAAGGTTTAATTAAATTTAAAAAGAAAACTCTTTTTTTGTTATTATTTGAAACTCGAAAGCCTCGTTTTTTTAATGATCCCCCTGAAGTCTGGTATGTCGGAAAATTATGCCGGATTAAGCGCAAGGATTAATCGCGCTTTCCATAAATAGTACTCTTTCTGGAAAATGATTGCAGCTTTCCACCGCGGCGAATCCCTCGAAAGGGCTCGAAACATTTCGACTGTGCCAATCTGTAGTAGGGAACTTTTTTGTTTGTTTTATTAATTAGCGCTGCAATCAATTTCGAATCGCCAAGGTTTTCTTTCATTTCCATAGACACGAAAGCGTACAAATGCCGCCGCGAAAAGCGACTTTCTTCCAAATTTACGAGCCTGAAAGTTTTCGATAAAGTTTCTAATGCCTCTCTCGCTCCCTTCTGTTTCTTCCATCTCTCTCCCCATTCTCCGGTCTTCGAGGCTCGACGTTTCGGTCGTAAAACTTCAGAGCTATTTAGGCCGTGAAATTTTGAAGTGGGTAATTAATACCTATATTCATCGCAAAGTTGCCTTCCCCATCAGAGCATGCACACACATTATATTAATTTCAATTTGATGATATTTAACACTATTACAATGGATTTTTTTTTAAGCTATTTTCAATCAAGAGAATTGATTTGATGCTTGATAAACAATTTTCTTAATTATTTTCTTCTCAAAGTCACATCAATTTATGTATTATATATAAATTGAAAATAAGCCTCTTTTTTTCTGTGATACATTACAAACACTTTCATCATTAACTTCCATATATACTAACTTGAAAAAACTGCATACCATAAATAATATTCCGTTATTTACAGACATTACTAACAAACTAACCAGTAGATTCTATGACAAAATCACTAATAACCATACTAACACACTTGTGAAGAGTCTCAATGATTACAACAAAATGTCTATACCCTTCGGGTATAAACACAATTTACCTTAACATAATCTGCTTTAGATCGTCGACTTTTGAGAGTCTTTAATTAATATTATGTATTAGATGTATTATGAGAATTGTAAATATGTTTTTTTTCTCTCTTTCCTATTATGCTGTACATTAACATTAGAATAATATAGTACTATGATTGCTAACAAAATTAAATTCAAATTGTAAAATCGGAAATCATCAGTAGATCAGTAGCTATTAAAATTTATATAAGATGTATTGTGAACATAATTTAGTAATAATAAAAAGCATTTAAAAATCAAAAACCATATTATATTGGTACCAACCTTAAAAGAAAACACAACTAAATATACAAAGGTACATATGTATGTGCATAATGTATGCTGTAAAGATACATTAGTAAAGATTCACGTGTATGTACACGTGAAAGTGAATTTATATTCACGTCCAAACAATTACTCGAACTCACCTACCCGTGTTCCAATTTACCTGTAGTCTTTTGCTAGCGTTAATTTCACGGTTTCTTACCTTCCCATTGTCGAATTATTCACCCTTTGAAGTGGGATTTCAGTGGGGTGGGCGTTTGTTGATGTGATCTTTCCTTCTCTCGTCTCGTCTCGCTACGAATAGTTGAATTAAAATTCCTCGAATGTACAAGCTGCGAACTAACCCCCGAGATCCTGTTATTTACATTCGGTTAATGTACAAATAAGGACATCTTAATAACTTTAACGGATCGTATATCTCTCTACGGGGCGCGGTGGCTTTGCGACATTCGCTCTGCATACACACACGTGTATGTATGTAATATGTGCGAATGTCGTGTTTAAGGCTAAACTTACGGTAAATAGGTTCAGAATGTCTTCGAGCTGTACAGCGAATGTTTCAGATGAGAGTTAATCTTGTCAGTTTTATAATTGTATTGTTTGTTTTTTTGCAGTACCGTTGACTCAAGTTGTGGCAGTGGCTGGTGAGCCTGTTTATCTCCCTTGCGACATCTCCACGACTGATTATGGAGATGCTGTGCTTCTGGTGTTGTGGTATCGAGAGGATCTCGGTACTCCAATATACAGGTAATATATTGATTTAATTTCGTTGCATATAATTATATTTAATAGTGTCGTGTTTCTCGATGCAATGTGTTGTTATGTGTACGTTGTTGCGTTTGAATTAGACATTCTTTGCAATATATTGATTGCGTGTGTAAGTAAACCTTTCTCCAATTGAAATTATTTGTCGTTTCATCCCCATTCTTCTTGCTAAAAATATATATTTGAATAGTTTATCGATTAAATTATAATATATTTATTTATTTTTTCAATCGAAAATGTACACCCGTCTATTTAGGCCGCTACAAGGCGACGAGTGCACTAATACAGATCAAAAATCATGTATAAATACATAATTATTATTATTCATTTATAGTTTTAGACAATTGTGGCATTAGACTATGCGCCACAATAGCCTACATTTGAAAAAGAGAAGAACACAAAGTAAAACACAATAACATGCATTAAATAAAATATAAAAAAGCAAAAGCAGATAAACATGATAAAACTAGAGTAAAAGTACTACTTCCGGTTCAGATAAAAATATTTAAAAAATATAAGGTTATAAAAATTATTATTTCTATCACATGTAAAAAAATTCAGTCTGATTCAGTTAGCGGCTTGGGAGATAATTGAATTCAAAAACTTAAAAAAAGAGGACACCAATGTTATAAGGGGAGGTACCATTTCCAGCCAACTTAAAAATTTGAAAAAAATTTACGTCTCGTCGATAAGAATTTCAGTGACCAATATTAAGTTTCACTTCGATAGGACTAACAGTGTTCAAAAAATCTTCAAAATACACAGTCACACACACGGACACACAAAAACACACACATTTTTTTCTAGATCATGAAAACGTGATCAGTAATCGATACCTATAATAAGGGGAGGTACCATTTCCGGTCATCTTAAAAATTTGAAAAAAATTACGTCGTGTCGATAAGAATTTCAGTAACCGATACTAAGTTTCAGTTCGATGGGACTAACGGTGTACAAAAAACTACACACACACACATTTTTCTATAGGTAGATCATGAAAACGTGATCAGTAATCGATTCTGAGTTCGAATCAGTCAAAATCTCGAGTTCGAATTTTCGCATGATCACAAAACTTCATATATTGTTACTCCGTACAAAAAAGACAAACGAATAATAATACATAATAAGACAATATATAAAAAATAAATGTATATAAAAAATTACTAAATACTAAAATATAAAAAAATAATTATAAAATAAAAGAAAAAAGCAATTTAAACAATATTTCAATAACAAATGTACGACAATATAAATTATAAATATATAAAATGTGTGGGAGTTTTCATGATAAGGATATCAATCAAAAATATTTCAATGATTCCCGGCTTAGACTAATGTAATTAAATATAATACTAAGAGGCTTGGGCCGCGTAAGTACGTATGTAACGATATAAAGGCGAATACGATTATTTACGATGTATTAGGATTATTTTTCACCATCGTCATTTCCACATATATTGATGACCAAACGGAGCAAAATGGCAAAGTTTGAAAACGATCGGATAAGAACCCAAATTTCTTCTGACTAGAAATCGTGAGTGAAAGTAAGAAGTTAGTAAAAATGAAGATAAGGTGAAAAAATCAAATAAAACAATAAATAAAATCCTCAAATCCTATTCTTAGATTCACATTGAATATAAAGTAAGTGTAATATTTATTTAAACATTAGTTTGTACCATTGTGGCATTTCAGGAAGAACCAAATGCGCCACAATGGCTTCCATAAGAAAATAAGATAGAAAAATAAAAACAATAATAATAATAATAATAATTCATAGATTAAAAAGAAATAAAAGGCAGAAAAATACTATAACACAAAAGAAAAATAGTACATCAAAAATCACAGTGAGGCCCAAATGTTAGAGAGTATATTAAGATTCCACTCATGCATCACATTTATATTAAGAAATTATATATTTTTACATTATATACGATATCTATGGTCAAACATTGCAAAGGAGCATTCCATGAATTTGCACAGTACGATCAATACAAGAATTTATACAATGCGATTTTATACAAACATCATTTTACAATTTTTACAATTTTGCAGTATTTATATAAATTATAAAGCCAGCAGCGTTTCTTGGTGGTTTCGTTGATACTAATCACCTATAGGCTATCGGGTCCAATCCCGTGAGCTGACCTCGATTGAAAAGACTTTATTCTGAGTATAATCTTGAATGCTGCTGGTCAGCTTGGATATGTGACTCCACGTCGATCGTTTCCTATCAGATTTTGCCAATTTATATGATTTTCATTGAAAGGGTTCCGAAAAATTGGCATCCTTTACTCTTTTCTCGCAGATTTCGAGTTTTCAGAATAAGTATGTAGTATATTGTACATTCTAAAATGATTTTCCACGATTCAAAATGGAAATACATAATCTATTATTCAGTTTATTTTTGTCAAATTTAGTTGTCGAAATATTGCTAATTCTAATTTTTCTAATGTATATTAAATACAATTTTATTGTTTATTTGACTTTCGAAACGAAATCCGTAGTAAAATAGATTCGAAGCCATATGGCTAAACACATTCTCCTTTATTTATCAGATAGTGATTTTGTATAGGAGGGAAAAAATTTCATTCAAAAACAACGATGCATTTTACGGGAGCGTTATCCATTTACCAATTTCCAATTTTCGCAGTTTCGACGTGGTAGTTTTTTCGCAGATTTGACATCGCCAAAACTGCGTTGAATCGCTGATCCGCTACAGTGATTTTCGCGGATTTTCCGCGCACAGCTCAGAGGACGAATCGACACTTTATCGCCGTCGAGCTGATTTTCCACGCTCGCAGCGAAAAACGTCACGTGTGTGTATTCTCGCACACACTCGTATATACACATATGTATATATTTATATATGTACTGGCAATAAAAGCCTCCAGTCGGTTAGGTTGTAGGTCGGCGAGATGAAGGAGGATGGGGCTCGGAATGGGAAAAACCCCCGTGTACATATCTACCGGTGCTGCACCCCTCTTTCGTCGGTGGGAAGATTTTTCCCAACCCTCGGGAGCCAATTGATTCCGATAAATTTCTTTGGCGGGAAGTGACCCAGAAATATCTCATGTATATTGAAAAATCTGCAAAGTGCCGCACATAAATAAAAGTCGTGCCGGGGATTTTATTTCGCCACACTGTCTGCATACATCGACGGACAAAAATAATATTTTATTACGGAGGCTAACGTTGTTTGTCCTCTTATTTATTTTTTCCCCTCTCGTATCAATTTCTATCAGGTTGGGGCGGCTTGTCCCTTTTTTTGCAACCCTTCTTAGAATCTCGTTCAATCATAAGCGGGTAAACAAGAAGGAAAATATACAACACGCGAATATTTCATATTAAACGGTAACTTTTTGTAAAATCTACTTTTTTTATATATGTATGTACATATGTAAGTATGTAAAGTTTTGATTAATGTTTCTCATTGGGGATGTATGTATTTATACTGTAAAGTTTATTTTTACTTTATCTATGCACATAGTAACAATAGATGAAGTTTTGTGATCATGCGAAAATTCGAACTCAAGATTTTGATTGATTCGAACTCAGAATCGATTACTGATCACGTTTTCATGATCTACCTATAGAAAAATGTGTGTGTTTGTGTGTGTGTGATTTTTTGAACACCGTTAGTCCCATCGAACTGAAACTTAGTATCGGTTACTGAAATTCTTATTGACACGACGTAATTTTTTTTCAAATTTTTAAGATGACCGAAAATGGTACCTCCCCTTATTATAGGGTCCTTTTTTTTTAAGTTTTTGAATTTAATTATCTCCAAAACCACTTACTAATGGGACTGAATTTTTTACATGTAATAGAAATTATAAATTTTGTAACGTAATATTTTTACCTGAACTGGAAGTATTACTTTTACCCTAGAGAATCAAGGCTTTTTTTATATTCTTCTCAGAAGTATTTTAGTTAATTGAACTGAAATTTCATATCTAAAAGTTTTAGTTTAATATCAAGTTATGTATAAAATTTGGTAAGTATCCGTCAACCGGAAGTGGCAATTTACTATTATTCGATTTTTCTTCCACTATTTTTTTCGACCCCTTACAAATGTGTGTTCTTCACGAAAAAATCCAAGTATAATTCTTGTTGAAATGTGATGAAAATGAAAAAAAATCACTAAATTTATTAAACCGGAAGTGGGATTTTTTCCTCTTAGGAAGGTCAAAAATGTTGTGACCACTATTCTGTCCACACCCCTAAACGTATCAAGCTGAAAATTTATATTTGTATTCTTTATGTACTAACGTAGAACTGATACGGTTTTTATACATACATATATAAAAATTATCTCAACCATTTATTTTCATATTAATGCTGTATGTCCTGATTTTCATTTCTAAGCTAGTAACAATTAAATACAATGTACATAAGTAGTAGACGTTATCAGAATTTTTTCTTTTATGTAACTTCAAATGTTGATTATTTCAATTATTCACTGTTTATTGCAATTTGTATAATTTGGAAATAAATTATACACATTGCAATAAATTATACATCCTTGGTTGGTAATAAGCTTTTACATTTGAAATGAAAATTAAAAACATATACTTTTTAAATGAAATAAAAAACATTTATAACAACTAATTCGGATTGTTATTATTTAAAGAAGTCCAAAATATTTGAATTGACATTAATATAAATTTTAAATATTAAATCACCTTAATTTATTATTAAAGTAGTTCAAAGATTTTTGTCGTTAAAATATTATTGCATTTGTAAAAATTTAAGCCGTAATCATTTTTCATAATTAATCGTTATAATAAAAAATACAAAACATCATAATTGTATCATTATATTATATTTTATTTATCTCGCATTTTCTCTACTATATATGTATATGATTCCAAACGAAAAAAATAGTATTTGATCTAATAAACACGTGAGCCTTTTAATAGATATGAATGCTTTGGGCGTTACGAAAGATAATACCTCATTTATTTACACAACGACAAACTTTCGCAGTATGTAAGTTTTGTAAATAGGATTAGGCCCTATTGATATATTGTAGAAGTGTTTTTAATTCTTTTGCAACGTATCGTTTTGGCGTTTTGATAACATACATATAATTATATGAATGTAATCCGAGTGAATATTGCGGCTTATGTGAGTCGTTTAATTTTCAAATTAATCAGGTCGCTGGTTGAGCCTTCGAAGTTTCAGGTCTCAAGTCTTGACCTAGTTTTATTTACAAACCTAAGCGACAAACAAGATCCCGTTGGCTGCAGTCGAATGTATTATTTGTTTGTTTTCTGTAGTAAAAGTTAATGATTCTAGACGTCGGGAAATTCCTGTCGCAACTAGAACTTCATTAAAACAAACAATTCCGAAATCGATGTATCTCTCGAAGGATGCTGGAATTCCGATACGAAGGTACTTTTGACTTGTGTTCGTATTGGGACATCCCTATTGGTGTGACCCAATCTCAGAGATCGAATGATAAACTTTTTTTAAGGGTGAAAATTTCGATTCTACTTTTGCAACTGATTGAATTGTATTTTTGTTTGGTGCGAAATTTTATTTTATTTCATTATTTCATTGGAATATTAACATGATTTAGTATAACTTAATCGGATTTGGAACTGAAACAGAAATCGGGAATCGGTTATGCCAATTGAATTATACAATTAAAAATAATAATAAAATTATAAAACCCGAAGTCAACAATCGAAGTCGATATCGTATTTTTACGTATTTATAAAAGTACGTATTTTTACATTGCGTGACGTAAGATTATGTATGTTTAATTTACTAAACCTAATACCCACAATTATAAACTAGTGGTTTTACCCGGCTTCGCTCGGTATTTGTAATATAAACCAATTAAACATGACTAATGTAATAGTAAACATTTTATTAAATTTATTTGAATAGTTCTAATTTATATAAATTTATTTGAATACTCGTTTGTTTTTTTTATTAAATTGACTGACACGAACAAACAAACATATATAATGTTACTTTGAAATTATAATATATACCAGAATCCGAAAAAAATCGAATCAACGCCTATGAATCAAAAAAAAAAATTTAACGTGTCGTCTACGAACGAAGGTTACATAATACTCGTACATATATACAAAGTCTCTCTCGAAATTATATATTAGATTACATATATATGTAGATCGCAATTAAATTATTTTTTATTAAGAGCACTTTCTCTATCGGGACTATAGTCTATCGGTCTGCGTACAGTGCTCTAGTCGTGCGGGGTGTAGGTTCGATTCTGCGATATCGAATTAATTTTATTTTTCAAATATCGTAAAAATATAATAAATTTTAATTAAAAATATATATTTAATTGTTTAATATGAAGCCAAAAAAAATGGTTCAAAACCGCGCTAAATAAAACTATTATTACAAATAGGAAAACATTGCAATTAATGTTTAAAAAAAAGGCCATTTGAAAATTCGACGCTGGCTTCATCGCGAACTCTCTGAACTCAGGTATACCTATAAGAGGATATTTTTGTTTGCGCGAGGGTACGTGGGTTTGATTCCGAATGAAATTATACAAAGTTTAAGCTTTTTATCGATTCATTATGTTCGGCTTACATTAGGACACACACACACAGAATAGCGTCTTTGTATACATATATAACAATACTTCATTATAGGTTTTATTTTATGATATATATGTAGTTGTTTGTTCTTTGATTACCGATGGTTGATATTTGAATTTGATTTTTTTTTTCAGTGTTGACGCAAGGGAGAGGGACTTTGCCATAGCAGAGCGATGGTCAGACGAGGACGTTTTCGCAAACCGAGCATATTTCATGCCGGAACGTCGACCAGCTCAACTTGGAGTTGACAGGGCAAGAGAGTCCGACCAGGGCTTGTACAGATGCAGGGTAGACTTCAAAGTGGCCCAGACCAGAAACAGCAAGGTCAACCTCACAGTCATAGGTGAGATTTTGCACAAATTAAACGTAATCTTGACAACTCCACCCCACCCCCACCCCTCCCCCGAACACCCGTGCTATTTCCACTCGTGGAGCTATTCGAGGCGTTCACTTTGAGGTTCGCTTTGGGTTGTTCAGCTGAAAATTCCCGTTTGATACGAGCCGGCGGCAGCTTGGCATTCTTGAGGATATCCATATTCAGCCGACTCGCTTGTAATAAGATAAACATGACAGCTATTGTGTTTCGTATAAAGTGAGTAGTGCCACGTCTCACCCAACCCTCCCCCCCACACCACATGCTCTTCTTCTTCGTCCTCTTGGAGATGGAAACCCTTGTTGTTTGTGCGGCAGAGGCTTGTCGTCGTCGGTAGAGACGAAGACACTTGAAATAAGTCAAAATTTGAATACCAAAAGCGTCCCGTATCAAAATAGTGGCATTTTCGTGTCGGCGTCATGTTGCTTGCTCGTTGCCGATTTTCCGTTTTTCTTTCGATTGTTTATGTACGAACGAGTTTGCACTCGTGTACGCAATTTTGATTTTGATTTTTAAATGCCTTTTATTATTACTATAAATTATGTTCACAATACATCTTATATATATTTTAATATCTACTGATCTACTGATCATTTTCTAGTTTACAATTTAATTTCATTTGGTTAGTAATCATAGTATTATATTATTCTAATGTTAATATACAGCATAATAGGAAAAGAGCTCAAAAACCTATTTAAAATTATTATAAATGCTCATAATACATCTAATACATAATATTAATTAAGGACTCTTTAAAGTCGATGACCTAAAGCAGTTTGTGTTTAGGTAATCTGTGTTCATACCTGAAGGGTATAGACATTTTGTTGTAATCACCAAGACTCTTCACAAGTGTATTAGTATGGTTATTAGTGATTCTGTCATAGAATCTACTGGTTAGTTTGTTTGTAATGTCTGTAACTAACGGAATATTATTTATGGCATGCAGGGTTTTCAACTTCGTATAGTGTGTTATAAATTATTTTGTATTATTTGGAGCTTGGAAAGGTTGGTATTTGAGGCATTTTTCCATACAGGTGAAGCATAGGTTTATAATGGTAATATGAGCGTGCTATGTTATTTTATTTTATTTTTAGTTGATAAAGAACTATGTCGATTAAATATTGGGTATATTGAGGATATACCTCGCATCGCCTTGCATTTCATTGCCTCAATGTGAGGTGCCCATCTCATTATTTTATCGAACGTTACTCACCTTCACCTTCGGTTCGCAGACGATATATTTTTAATAGCTCGTGATTCAGCTGACCTACTTAACAGACTAACACAGCTGGACAGGGAAAGTAGAAAAGTAGGATTAAAAATTACCGCAGATAAAACCAAACTAATGTGCAATAGTTATTGCATGCCTGATAGCATCTCATTAGATGATAAACCAGTAGAAATAGTAAATAATGATTTACATTTAGGTTAAATAATTGAAATGTCCGGTATTAAAGATGAAAAGATAAAGAAATGTATGAAATTAGGATGGAGTGCATTTGGACGAATGAATACTGTTTTTAAATCAAAAATGCCACTCTGTCTGAAGAAAAAGATCTTCGATCAATGCGTTTTCCAATGATGGCGTATGGATGTGAAACTTAGATGTACGCAAATATACTACACAAAGTCCAATGCACTCAAAGAAGTATGGAACGCTGTATGCTCAGGTGATGAAATTCACATTTTGGTACGTTCAACAAATGAAGAGAACAAACTGCGAGATTCATTCATACATACATATGTATGCTGAGAACGCGAGTATTTCTCACCAAATCAACTACCAGTTTAAAGAAATGTTTCCCCAGATAGTATTATATAGTATATATGTACATATATACTTATATAGTATTGCAGTCTGTGAAATACAAGTTGATATGAGTGTTAAAATGAATATGTTTAATTTCTGAGTTCTTCTAACTGAACGTAATCGATTTTAATATGACACTGTCCAATACTCCAAAAGTTGCTCAGAATGGGGATCTTTCAATTTTATTGAATCGATTGTATGTTTTGTTTTTTCTTGTATTGTGCAAATTGTTAAAGTTGATATTTTTCTCCCCGTGTATTTTATTTCATTTTATGGTTGTATGTTAGTACATATGTATGTAGTTATCCATTCTTTGGAGGGCTGTCTCATTCCGTATTCTATATCTTCAATATACTCACGTTTACATGGCTTCTATCTATGAAGAGAATATTGTTCGTTTAAGGCTTCCACACTTATGTATGTTCCGTACAATTGAATGGAGAAGACACAGCATCTTGCCTATTCGAGCGCTCATTTTCAGTTAACGGTCACGATTGCACAAGAATTTTGCATTTGACATTTCTACATAGATTTCTCATTTAATATTTCATTTCCGTGGCTTGCTACCGTTTTTCATTCGCGTGTCTTTTCAAGTATTATTTTTGAAAATGATTATATATATGTAGTTTAAAGATTTACATAACATTTACATAACCAGCAGTATGGCTCAGATATTGCGTTTATGTTTAGAACCAAGAGATTATTGGGTTCGATCCCGACCTAATCTTTAATACTGCTGGTTAGACTTGGATATTTGTGATCGTTTCTTATTTATTTATTTTTACATACATAGATATATACCAGGAAGGCTTGACAGGAAGACTCCAATGCGCCTTCCTGAACAATTAATTACAAACAATGCAGCATTTTTTATTATTACATAAATCACTGTATTTCCAGAAGTTGATAAACATGAAATAACAATTAATTAATTAATTAATTACAGAATTAGTCATCTATGGATTTAGATTTTGTACATAATTTTTAAAAATTATACACAGAATAAATACAGAAGATTTGTGACAACAGGAAAGATGATTTTGTGCCAATTTCGAGGAACCATTTCAACAACGATCAGATAAAATTGGCAAATTCTGATAAGAAACGATCGATTTGGAGTGACAAATACACCCAAATCTAACAAGCAGTATGGCGGATCAAACCAACTGATCACTTGGTGCTAAACATACACGCTACCATTAAGCCATACTGTTGGCTTATCAGAGTTTGCCAATTTTATCTGATCATTGTTGAAATGGTTCCTCAAAATTGCCAAAAAAAATCATCCTACCTGCTGTCACATTGGGGTATATCTATGTATCTTCCTGGTATATATTTATGTATAATAAAATAAAATATTTGAAAGTGGCAGAAGACCTATTTTCAGCTCCAAAAACACTATTTGTCTTTGACTTAGTTCACAAATTGTTATCACTTCTTATAATCCGCATTGGGGTCTTCCTGTCAAGCCTTCCTGCTATCTATGTAATATTCTATGCAAAATAAAATAATAAAAAAAAACATAGCTCTGATCAATCAAATTATTATGCTTACGTTAATGCAATTTTTTTTGTTTAAAAACATTTGAATAACTATTTGTATATTTATTATTAAATAGAAAATTGCTATTGAAATATTTCACAATTAATAATTTTAAACTAAAACTAACAACTATAATATAACATAGTTCAAAAAATTAGCAAAAAGACTTATAATTAGTAACCCTAAAATAATATAATAAAATTCCAAACATAACATTTTATTATACTTACATATATGTATGTATAATAGAATAGTAGTCTTTATTATTATTATTATTATTGTGCAAAGATATTTAGAGTGTTTTGGAATAATATAAATGGACGTTAAGTGAAATTACTTTTGAATTTTCTTCGTTTTTTTACACTCAAACATCCAGTCAAGTTTTCTTTTGCCATTGGGTCAAAAAAAGATATTTTTTCCGACTCTCACTCTAAGAATGCTTTTCCCAAAGTTTGATCAAACAAAATGGAGAAAGCTCTGCAGGAGCTTTTCCCCTATTTTTCGGAGCTTTCATTGAATTCGACGATGTCAGCGCGACCGTGAAGCTTTCTCGCCTCCTCACGCCGAATAATTAAAACTCACTTTTTCCCCGTTCAATTTTGCGAAATGCGTAAATTTGATAATAGTACGAATAAAATGAAGCGAAAAAAAATGTATAATAAAGAGGAATGTTTTCGTCGAAGAATTTATCTCTTTCGACAGCTTGACTTTATCGTAAGCCCACTCCCGGTGTGTGTGTGTGTGTGTGTGTGGGTATGTATAAAAGATGGCGAACGGGAAAAGATGTAATGTCGAAATTCTTGCAGGATTCAGCTAGTTTTGCGAGTTATTTTATTGCCGATCGGTCGAGTGGATCCGGAGATTTTGATTGGACTGAACAAAGTTAACGAACTCGCTTTCGAATCCGCACTATGCGATATTTACGAGAGGATTTGTTTTCGATGGAAAATCGCTTGATTTATTGCAAGCGTATGTTTTGCGTGTGTAGATTTATTCTTAATATGATAACTATTACAATCAAAACATACAAAGTCATTTTTTAGATTAAATCCTCGATTTTTGATAAACCATGTATGTACGTACATATGTATATGTAATTGGAAAAGTATGAGTTCATACGTAGAAATTTAGACTCCTCCATATATTTTCCTTTCACTTTTTTTGCTTAAATTTGTAGTGTAGTTCAGTTATTTACATAAATATATTGGATGTATTTTTAATATATTATTATCACCAATTTTTTTTATTTAATTCTCTTTATTGACAATTATGTAAGAAATATTCTTTAAATACATAAATATATATAAATGAAGGGAATTTTGGGTTAGATGGGTTGAATTTTAACTAACTATGAATGTTTCAAGAAAGATAAAAGCTCCATTTACAATTATACTTATATTATATAAAAATTAACACTTTATATGTATTAGAGCAAATGTAAAGAAATATATGTAAAGAAAATGCTTGGCTACCAGTAAATAATTTTAGAATTAAACATCCTCATTTTAAAATTAAATATAATACTTCTGTAATAATCAAATGTGTATATATAAATACTTGTATGTTGAAAACAGGCGGAAATATACATAAATACAATTTACATATTACATTACATATCTTTCATTAAAATCTAATGAAAGCTGTTCAATCGACAATGAAAATGTACTTTAGATCTCCATCTCTCATTAAAATATCGATTTTTATTACTTTGTATTAAATATTTGGTTTCATTCAACAGGATATACATATGTATAATTTATTTTCTTAAGATAATCTTGAAATGTGTGTTTATATTCTTCTCGAACTATCCTATTTATCTTCTATAACAGTGTAACATATCTGTATAAATGCTATTAATGGCTAAACTTTAACATCTAACAGAAATATAATGCGGAAAATGAAATTTATATAATACTAAGGCAACTTTAGGTTAATATGAATATTTATGAAAGTCAATTAAAATCTTACCCAAGATACAATCGATATAAACTCGCATAAATAATTCAAATCCAAACATTTCGAGCAGCTTTTGTAGTAGGCACTCAAAAATTGAATAAACATTTCGATCGTATCTAAAATCGAATAACACAATGCTTCGCTCGTTCGCCTATACGCACAATGGGCATCGAAACTTTGTATATTACATATAAATAACAAACACATTGAGAAGTTTACATTGAGATAGAATCGCTTTGGTACGCGAAGATGGGGTGGCCATTCTTTCGGTCAGTTGATTCGGTCCTCAGACCGCAATATATCCTGCAATCCTGCAGATCTCCTGAAATATAATCCACAGAAGCCCGGTCCAGTCCAACAGAGACGGAGAAACAAAGTCAAGGGAGAAAGATAGACTAAACGTATAATACATAAATTCCCAGACCGCTTAGCCACCGCCACTGAGCCGCGACGCAAAGTTTTGCCAATATTTTATGTGATACTTTAGGGTCGTGCTTCATGCACACTTTGCACAATGGGGAAGTGGTTTCCCTTCTTCGGGAAGGGGTGGTGTTGGTATGGGGAGTCTTTGCGAATTCTGCCGCCTCTTTAACCCTCTAACCACCGGCGTCTTAGCGACAATTATGGCGACCAAAAGTGCGCAATGGCGAAAGACCCGCGACCGACTTTCGAGCCGCAAACATACTCCGTGTAGTGTTATGTTGTCTGAGTGTTAATTTCTGTCCTTGGAGTTGGAAAACTCTATGGACAATATACTTGGTGGTGAATCGTCCAAATAAATCATTGGTACGATTACACTACATTGTATATGCATATCATCAACCGTACTTATTCTCATTTTATTTTTATTTTTAACTAGCTGAACCCAGCATGCGGTGCAATGCTACAATAATGCATGTAATTCCCGTTCCCATTTGTCGGAATAACGTCGGCAGCGAACACATTTGAAAGTATTTAATTGTTTGTTTATTTTACCCTAACAACGCATGTCGCAACGCGAAAACATTTGAAATTATTGCGTTGCAATATCACTGATTGTCGTTTATCCCATTTCTGATCCCGTTTTTGGACGATCTTTTTTCAGTGTAAGATTTCCGAACATGCATACAACAAATCCTGAAAGTTTCATTGTAATCGGTTGAGTAGTTTGGGAGCCTATACGAGACAGACAGACAAACATACATTTTTACAAACCTCTTTATAGTTTCACTTCTGAAAAAAATTTGCGTCTTATCCGATCGTTTTCATACTTTTCCATATTGTTCATTTTGGTCATCAATATAAGTAAATGTATCCTCCGCCATTACGGTTGTGAAAAAATATCGTATTAGACGTGTTTGAAAATTCTCCTACGAATAAGTGCCTGACGTTTATCCAGCGTTTTTTTAGACTATTCTCACTTTTCGCCATGTCAGATTTCAAGTCTTCTTTCACTCTTTATTTTTTATATATCTACTAACTGAACCCGGCATGCGTTGCAATGCCACAATAAAGCATGTAATTCCCGTTCCCGTTCCTGTTCCCATTTGTCAGAAAAATGCAACGAACACGATGTTCGCGACACGAAAACATTTAAAATTATAGCGTTGCAATAACACTCATTCCCGTTTTTTCCGTTTCCGTTCCCGTTTTTTTTTTCAGATTAATCTTCCCAGACATGCATACAACAAATCTTGAAAGTTTCATCGTAATCAGATCAGTGGCTTAGGGGTCTATTCGAGACACACAGACGACAGACATTCACTTCAAATATAACGGCTCAAATATTACATTAAAAAAACATTAAAAGACTTTTAAGGGTTCTTTTCTTTTAAAATATAATTATATTTTAACTTTTTTTTAATATACGTAAAATTATTAAAATTATATTTTTAAATGATATTACATATTTTCTAACTCGTACAATTTTTATGAAATGCTAACGATTAATGCTTATTTGTTTTATAAAATGCGACTTTATATTCTCCCCAAATTTTATTTACATAATTAGTATTTCAAGTAAACGTTTGATCATTTCAATTCACATGGCTAATATCATAAATATTGATAATTATATATATGATGTATTCTTAAATATATATTATTAAATTGAACACTCTTCTTATATTTGTCTTTTCATCGTATCGCGTTGTTCTTTTTTTCGCGAAAGGAAAAACTTTTTTTTGCGTTTATAAGCGACGATATAAATTTTTCCAAATAGATCGCACCACTCATAGTAGAGGGCTTTCACGGACAACCCTTCTCAGAAAAACAACAACGACTATGTCCAATAAATAATATAAAAGGCTGCGGCAAAATAGGCAATTGCCGATAGAAGAATGACTTTTACGATAGATTTTCCGATGTTCCAGAAAAAAATTTATTCCCGAATGATGTGAAAAGCTCACAAATAAAAACATATTTATTTCACTTAGATGAAACATAATAAACGAGATCATTAAAATAAATAATGAAATTATTATCCGCTGCTTGTGAATTCTTCCAATTAACGACTGTGTCACAATAAGGTCCTCTCTTTCTCTGAGACGAGGACTTATTTTTGATTTGTTTGTGACACGCTCGAATTTTGTTTATCATCTTGAGAGTATTTTATAATCTCCCGAGAAATGATTAATTTTCTTGAAAATTGCTCTGAGCGTCGTTGTTTCATGTGTTTTTTCATTTTCTCACCTGGTTTTTCGCGAAAATCAGCTGAGCGAGGAGCGGGGGGGGGGGGAGGTGGGTAGAAGACGACATTATTAATGAATCGTTACGGCCTTTGTGCAACATTTAAAGCGGCGATAATGGAAACTCGTGACGAATATGAAAAACTCTGCGCCGAAAATGAACCGCAAAAGGAAAAGTGACACCCGGGAAATTCGGCCAGGAAAAACCTCGAGGCAAATTACGAGTGGCGGTGTCGAGTTATTAATGGGCGGGGACGGACTCGGAAAAATTGTGTCCTGTTTTTAATTCGCCATTGATTAATTAATGAGGTTTCGATGATTAATTGCCGCGCGTTCTGAATGGTATTTGGTTGCATGTGAATTAAATATCATATTCCTTATGAAGAATAATTATGTTTTGAAATATGAATGAATGTTTATAATTTTTGCCATTTGAACGATTATTATCACAAAAATTAACAATATGACTGAATTAAAAGCATTCGTTAGCTAAATAAAAACAAATAATATAGAATAGAATTATGTTTCAATGTCATTCTTTAAAGCTAAAATCAATCAGATGATTTCAGACATCACTTTTCGTAGGGTAATTTTTCACTTAGTGTCCTATCAAAAGCTTGCGTTGTCTTCGGTTTATGCGTTCGGTATAAAAATGAGTAGGGGGTCGCAAGATGGCCGTATATTATTTGTGTATTTGTTTTCCGCAGTGAAAGGTTTAGATACGACGGCACAGTGTCTTCATTTTCATTGTTTGGGCATTTATCTTCCCTTTGTTCCCTCGGGAGAGATCAACGAACGTTTCCTACTGGCATTTTTCTGTTTGGCTCATCTTCCCCACTTTTCCTTCCTCGGAAAATTCGCGCACCACGGAACGAATGATTGAATACTAGCGGGGAAACTTGCAGACATCATTCCTTATAAGAAAAATGTACAATATCTATACTTTTTTATGCGTAATGATTTTCTAAACAAAGTATTTTTTTATGTGAATATTATTTTAAATTGAAATCATTTTCTTTCTTCTTTCTTGATTAATTTTATTCTTCATATCGTAGATGGTAATAATAACTGATTTCATCAAAGTTTGTAGAAGTAAGCTTGTAAGTAGTTCTAGCCGAAATACCTGACATTGGTTGATTTTATACTAATCAATGCTGTCAATTAAATATACACAGATATTTATTTAAAGTTTGGGCAATTGTGGTTTTTCAGGAATTCCTATTGAGTGAAGAAAAAAATATATATTAACTATAAATAAATAAAAAATATGCTAAAAAAGCAGCAAAAATTCAAACAATAATATAAGTAGTCAAAAAATATATAATAATACTTAAATTCAAACAATAATATACATAGTCAAAAAATTGGGTCTTGCATCAATAGTCAGCACCGATATTTATTTATTTATTTAAATTCAGACCATTGTGGCATTACAGGATATATAAATATATAAAGGATAGAAAATGAAGTGATTGTTTTAAAGTTTCAATAATATAAGATTGTTTTTCAAAAAACTTTAGATTTGCATCCCAGACTGACAAACAATCAAACATTTATCTGCACAAACTGAATTAACCAACGTTTTTCAAGTGTTTGTAATGGAGGGCGTAGACAAAACCACAGTTGAAAATTTCGAAATGAACATTTCCAACATGTTTTATATCTCTACGAAAAACACTGTTTTCAATCCGCATTATTTTATAAAATGTTTCGTGAAAATTTTCACTCACAATCGAAATTTTAGAGTACACGCGACTAAGAGCAAAATGAATGATGACCAGGACCAGACTGGAACCATCCGAAATGTTTTAAGCTGCCGGGGTCGAGACAATGTGTCATGTGTCACGCAGCATGAGTGACGACCCCTGTCCAGAGCTGAATTTCGCTCCTTTTTTATCATTTTTTCGTAAAAACATTCGTGTGTCTCAATTTCGAGCGCATACAAAATTTATACATAAATACCTACATATGTATAGGTATATATGTACCAATAGATGATATCTTAAAAGCATGATCATCAAGTAATCCAATTCCAAGGTAATCACAATGAAACCGTTGAATGAATAATACATTCTTTTTGTAATTATACACTCATTAGTCTCACTCAGATTACCATTCCGTCCCTAATAGGGCTTTAATTCACCCTCTGTCCCTCCTCTGGCTGAACGAACACACACACACATTTACAAAAATACACATACAAGCTTTTCCGGGTGAATCAAAAGAGAACCTCTATTTAATGAAACACCGAAAAAAACAGGCATTCGATAGTCGCATTCACACACGATAGCCCTTACGACAGGGGGAGGGAAAAAAGGACCTTTCTACACAGACAAATAGGCGATTCGATGGCAGTAATTATTTGCCAAAAGCACACACTAACATGTAGATATATTATACATATGTACATGTATACGTGAAAACCAATCGGCAATAACTAACGAGGACGAAACCGTAGAAGAAAAGCGCTGAAAGTGGAGACTAATCACCGTCAACGTACGGTCGTCTATTTATGTACGTCTTGATTTGAGCTGTGGTGTGTGTTTGTGGGAAAGTTTAGTTTATTTTGAAGTGGGTGTAAGGTTTTTGGTGATGAAAAATATTGGTATATTTGTCATTTTACCTGGGCTTTGTTCACTCTTTCGTTCGGAGGGTAGAATGGCGTACTGGGACTGGCGTATTAACGAGACAACGGTAAAAGGTAAAAGGCTTTCATTTGTATGTCGACGCAAATGAATCTCGAGGCTTTCCATTTCATTAGGCGATCATTATTGGACCAGTGGCTTAGCTTTAGCCGTACGTGAAAACAAAAAGGTTACGTACCAATGGTAATAAATATAGAATTCGAGAAAGGGACGTCTGCGGGATGAATTCGTTTGATTAAACCGTGTGAATACATTTTTTTTAATGTCCAAGCAAAATTTAATGGAATTTCCATTTAAACATTTCTATGAATGTACATATGTATATATATATATATATATATATATATACACACACTCGTATTGATGAGATATTTGCTATAAAACATGTAGTATTTACTATATAACATTTTATTTCTCTATAGATTACATAAAGCTTTGAATTGTAAGAAATATCATTCTGAAAAGCTTCGCAATCTCAATTAGTTTTACTTGAAACTTTATTTAATTTTTTTATTAAAATATACAATTTTGATCTCAACTTTTGTTATATATTCCGAGGCCATTTTTTGTGAATATTTTGTGACAACGTATGATAGCGTGATGTTCGAGAATAACAAACGAAATAATTGGAAAAGGGGAGCAAGAGAAACGTGAGTTGTTTGTCTCGGTTACATATCCAGGTGCTCCCAATCTATGGTATTCCGGTGGATTCAATTATAATAATATTCCATAAATAGACCACAGCTATTGTGTATTTAATTTCTCTTTTTATACGGTGTAATTCAAATGTTTATATTAATAAAATTAAATTATTGTTAATTTTTATTCAATTTATTTAGATAGTATTTTTTTATATCAAAACAAATCGTTGGAAAAATAGTTTGGGATAAACTTAAGCAATAATTTTTTTTATACGGTAAATTTTTGGATGGTTTTTGTTTAATTTTAAACATTATTTTGCAAGACATACAAAAAAAGTAATAATCTTTGATGATGTTCTTATAATTTTCTGCAGTTATCAATTGAGTCGCTATATTTGAAAGTGGGATAAGTTCACTTTTCTTCATTTCGAGAAATATAATGATTTGTCTTTAACAATATTTTAAAATACTGGTGGCTTGTAATACGTTTAGTTTTCTAGATTCTGGATATATCTAACTAAAAGTAGTGATAGCAATTTGTGAATTAATTCAGACAGAAATAGTGTTTTTGGAACTGAAAATGGGACTTCCAATACTTTCAAATATAACGGCTCAATTATTGTTTCTACAGATTGCAATAGCTAAATATTGGTATATTAGAAAGAGACTGCATATGCAGGATAATATTATGCCAACAAACTCATTTTTTTAAAGATGATGTTGATCAAACAAGATAAATTCGTGTATGGATCTGGAATAGTAAAGTAATGGACAATATTCAACAAAGAACTCAATTTTATTTATAAATAATCTTCAAAAAAATTACTTAAACGAAGAAAAAAGTATCATAGTGCTATATTTGTATGTATGTACATATTTAGTTTGGTTTCATGAAACTAGTAAATATTTACATTATAATTAATTATTTCTGTCCATTATTAAATCATACATTTTCTACCCAATCCTGCAAATAAAATTTTAAGTAAAATTTTTTTAATATTTTTATTTTTTATAATGAATAATAGGCATATTTTTATAAGTATACGTATATAGAAAAAAAGGCTAGTCAGGTGGATTTTTTCCCACGGGCTTTGGGGGACGAGATGAAGAAGGGTAGGCGAAAGCGGAGTGGGGGGGGAGGCTTAATCTGTGATTATATACTGACCACCGCGGCTTGCGAGAAAACCGGAAAAATTGCCGGAATAACCGGGTATTCCCCGCGGTGAACAAATAGGGGCGCGTCAGGTAGGGGCGGTTGACTGATGGGGAAAACGCACACGATCGCGGAAAAATCCCCCCTAGGTACGAAATCACGGAAAAACCTGTCACACTTTTCATTACGGATAATACAAAACGTGCCGGTTATAGTTATCACGTGCGTAACTAGTGAACACACACACACACATGGGTTTCCTTTTGAATTATGTGTGTCTTATGTGTATAGTTTTGAGTTTGACCGAATTCGACCTACGTTTTGAGAGGCGTAGTAATAATAAAAATAAGATGCGTAAAGATATTATTTACGTACCTACGTTTTTGATGGTCTTTACGGATTCCGATCGCGTCGTCTCGCGTCCGGAAAGCTTCCGGAACAGACGTCACGAAAGTCGTTTCGCGTGACATCTGCTGCGATGCGTTTCACTTCGGGTATTTTTTTTTCATTTTATGTATTTTTTGCTATTTTTTTGAACACCCTGTGTCGCGTTATCACGTCAGACCTGTAACCGGGTTAAAATTGGGTTCTAAGAACCCGGTTTTATAACGGCGACTGTACGTGAGTTGAACCCCTCGACGAAATTAAATAAAAATCCGCACACGACATCACACACAATCACGGACGAGAGTGTGTTTTCATTTCAATTTAAATTAAATTAAATGTGTATAAAAATGTGCGGTTTTTTATTGAAAAACACTCGAGGATTATAGTCTATTTTTGTATACTTTTTTAGTTGAAAATTACACGAGCTTTATATATATTTTTTTATCTTAACAAGCTTAGCTTTGGAACACGCTCGTTAAAAGTACAATAATATTTTTGTGTTTTTACTCTTTTATACGAGAACAAGTCTATATAAAATTTTATTAATATGAATTTTTATATCTGAACTGGCACAATCCATACGAAAGTATAATTATGTTTGTCACAAGGATGATTTCTTTTAGTAATCAGTTTAACTTCACAATTACATAGTCATGACAAAATTTACTTAATTTTTTTGCGTTTTTTTGTAACATTTACAGTTTGAATTGAGTCATAGTATATTTACATTAAACTTAATGTTGCGTTCATTTTTAAAAGCTAAAGCACTCGCCCAAACGCAAACCGTATACTAATTAACCCGTTATGTACTCAAATGGGGCAAAACAGTTGTATGTTGTAGTCGACAATTGAATTTAAGTGATTTAAAAAAATCACATTTTATATTATATATTTGGCTCAATTGATTTATTGATTGGATTTTCAACTTGAATTTCAAACCATATATCAATTTCTTTCTAAAAATACCTATTGAAAAGTATACTTTCAAAACATACAAAATAAAAAATTGTCAAACTTACAATTTAAAATAAGATTAAATAAAACTGTGTTACTTTTTTTAATAAATTGGTTTAGTGCCATGAATAGGTCGTCCCGAATCAACATTGTGGACATACATTTACATAAATAAAACAAGCAACGTGATCTAGTGGTTAGCATATTATGCTTTCGAACAGAGTGGTCACGGGTTCAAGTTCCACTAGAGACAAACTGCTGGTCTGACCTTGGTTTTTGACACCAGGTCGATCGTTTCTTATCAGACTTTGCCAATTTTTCTGATTTTTCATTAAAACGATTGCTGTAAAAAAATGGCATCTCCTCTCCTATCTTTCTTGCTAATCCTCAAGTTACTCAGCGTCTTGAGATTCGCCAATTTGACTATAAAATTCTGCGAAAAATTTCTCCATAGATGTCACTGTGGTTGTTTGTATGAACTCGCATTTATAAAATGCTTATGTACATTTATTAATTGTATTGTATCTGCATAAGTGCACTCGTCGCTTTGCGACCGTTCATGTTCTATGAAATAAAATAAGTATTTATGCACCATGTAGGGATTGAAATAAAAATTAAAATCATCAGAAATCGGTAATTATGATGAAAATGAATGAGACGATTTTTGAGGAATGGTTTCAACTATTAAATCAAATAAATTAGAATATTATAGTAGGCAATTATCGAATTGTATGTCACAATTACTAATATGTGATCAGAAGCACTACAAGTTTATATTTAGTCCCTATGATTTCTTTGATTAATTATATGCTATGAATAAATCCCCATGGTGATAATGACGAGGTATACTAATATTAAATTATAAATGAAATTTATTTTTGATTTTGAATGAACCAATGTAACTTTTTTAAATTTAGATACGAGCTTTCAAATGTTGCTTATTATTTCTGTGTGGGCTTTTTTAGATTGAAATGTTTTTTGTTTAGTGGGCGTTAGTGTTGTTTGAAATATAATATAATACAATACGTCAAAAAAATATATATATATATTCACATAATCATAAAATCTCCAAAAATATTATACAGCATCATTAAGAAAGCGGATAAGAGAAGAAGAATGAAATGAACAAAAAAAAAATAAAGTAAGAGCAGTGTGTATCTAAATAATAACGCCAAGTTCCGAAAATGTGGGTTGACACCGTTGACGTAGACATGTGAGGATTTTTCCGAAAGCTCGAAACGTTAGCGAAAAAGAGTGCGTGGCCTGAGACGAGGATGTGACTTGTGACATTTTCGTCCTTTGAGCTTTGAGAAATGAAAATGGAAAATGAAGTGGAATGATGGAGCGAAGCCAGCGCGGATTACGTCTTCAGACATCGCTTTATTGAATATAATATACAGAGCGAAAACCCAAATTACGTTTAGAGCATTTATTATATATATGTAGGGATACGAAAATCTATATATATATATATATATATATATATATATATATATATATATATATATATATATATATATATATATATATATATATATATATATATATATATATATATATATATATATATATATATATATATATATATATATATATATATATATATATATATATATATATATATATATATATATATATATATATATATATATATATATATATATATATATATGTATACCTATATATATAAAATTCGGATTAAATTTGAGATTTCTAATTTATTATATTTTTTTAGGTTTACATGTGTGAATGTCGGTGTATACATACATGCGTAGATACGTCGATCCCATGCTCGATGTGTGGGATTTTCCGATTTTTTCGTGTCGAGGGTTCGAGATTGGTGGAGGCTGTTGGGAAATATATAACAATAATAATAAAATGGGAGGCCGTGTGGAAGTCTGTGGAAGTCCGGCAGGAAGTGCTCCCGCAGACACGCCATTAACCATTTCGGTGCCATCAGATGGCGCACATCGATCAGCCGTCGGTCTGCCATATTCGGCTATTTTTTCTGCACAAGAAAACCACGGCTCACTGATTCCGCAAAAATGATGAAAAAAAATCTTTTGTTTTTGGACCCTTGGAAAATTTTGTTTTCGCGAGATTTCCTCGTCTTTTTTTAGTGTGTATAGTAAGACGGTGAGGATTCAACTGATGTTTTTCGGATCTGCCTACTGTTCTTAATTAAATTGTTCTTGATTATAGTGAATAGATGTTTTGATATATGTATGTACCTCACTTATCAATTGACTTTGCCCAACCCAGTGTTGTGTACATACCTCGCTTATTAACGTAGTTGACTAACCAGTAGGGATAAGACGCATCATTGATATGTGACGCGCCTAAATTAATAACTAGTACCATTGATTAGTGGCACACCTATGTTACTGACACGTGTCTTCAACACTTCATTGTTTTAAAGAAAAGTATATAAACTCATTACTGTTAGAATTTAAGTCAGTCATTACCGTCGACTCCATATAGTCAGTCATCACCATCGATTCCACAAGTGACAATCGGTCATTAATATCGACCCCGCAAGCGACAGTCAACACATCAGCAGCAGAACAAATAATGAAGCAAAGTTAACGTGAAATATTTCTACGTATCTCATTTAAATTCGCCGCTCCATAATTAAATAATTCGTTTTTCGAATATATTTAACAACAAGATAAATGTAACGTAATAATAATTACAAAGAAATCTTGATTACTTAACCAAGTTGTTTTTAAAAATGATCAATCTTTCATTTAAACGCTGCAGTGATAATTTTGGTGGCATCGGTGGAGTGTAAACTTAAATGTATTAATCTTTCATTAGAACGTGACATAATGTATGTACATATTATATGTATGTAGAGAATGTATATTTTATACATATTTATTTATTTATAAAACATGTACAGAAATGGAATTTTAGCATTTAATAGAATAGAAAGCAGTATGTGTCAATGTTCATCGATTGGATGAATATCATCTGGTGTACCGCAAGGGTCCACCTTAAGTCCTTTTTTGTTTCTTTTGTTTGTTAGTGATTAATCACTTTAGTTAGTATGTCGATTAATCACTCTGAATTTCTGTATTTTGTTGACGATTTTTTTTAGAACAATCAGTGTTACCATTGGTTTATAACAACACGGCGTTGAAGAAACGTTGTTGAGCTCCAACCATCACTTGAAACGGGAACGAGAAGCATGCCTTATTCTGACATTGCAACGCATTCCGGGTTCAGCTAGTCACATATAAATTGCCTGTTCTTCCCATATGGCAGTGTCCAAAACCGATCTGAAGAAGCACTGTAAATCATCTTCCCCTAATCAGAGCTGACTATACTCGCATAATTGATGTTTCAGCTGATTGTAGACAGTGTGTAAACTGCCTTCCGACCCCTTTGCGACTTTTCATCACGTCGAAAGTTGCGCAATAAATAAGCTTTCGCTCTCTCGCTTAGCGCGGCGATTACGCGTCGCGCATAAATCGGCGGGAAAGCGCGTGGCGTGGCGCGCGACGCACACACACACCGATTAAATTACCAGCGGACGCTTTTGTCTCATAATCACCCAGTTTCCTACCGTTTCGGCGAACCTATACATCATCATTATTGCCTCAATTACGTCGCATTACAACAACTTTTGCATACAAATTTTTATTACACGCACACGCGCGTTTTGTGTTTTTCGCGCGGATTAAACCGCTTAAATTATTCATATTTGCGTATAGACTTTGGGGGCCGGAAGATTTACACCGCTCATTGGCCGCGTGTGCAAAATATTTATTTTTTCGTTGGACGGACGATTAATTAAAATGTGATTTTTCAATTTTTATTTAAATACGATTCATTGAAATTCTGATTTTTTTTTAATCATTTTTTCCTAATTTTGTATGAACGTTCAATGATTTTGATTTTTAAATGCTTTTTATTATTACTAAATTATGTTTTTAGGTAATCTGTGTATAAATATAATAGTAGTTCTACATTTTATTACAGTGGATAAATCTACTTTGATCTTTGATCATTTCCAAGTGCACACTCAAATATTGAAATAAAACATGCAAACAGCAAATTTATATTTAAATTTTGCATATTAAAAAGCAAATTACAGTAAAAAATCTAATATTAATTTTTTGATTTTGTTTTTTATATGCTTTTTATTATAACTAAATTATTTTCACAACACATCTCATATTTATTTTAATAGCTACTGATCTACTGATCATTTAATTAATTTTGTTAGAAATGATAGTTATATTATATTATTCTTAAGTAAAGGTACAGCATAATAAGAAAAAGAGCTCAAAAACCTATTTGCAATTCTTATAAATGCTCATAATACATCTACATAATACATAATATTAATTAAAGACTCTCCAAAGTCGATGACCTAGAGCAGATTGTGTTTAGGTAATCTGTGTTTATACCTGAAGGGTATAGACATTTTGTTGTAATCACCGAGACTCTTCACAAGTGTGTTATTAGTGATTCTGTCATAGAATCTACAGGTTAGTTTGTTAGTAATGTCTGTAACTAACGGAATATTATTTATGGCATGCAGTTTTCAAGTTAGTATATATGTAGGAGTGTGTCATAAATTATTTTTAGGGATTTATTTTGTATTACTTGGAGCTTGGAAAGGTTAGTATTCGAAGCATTTTGGTAATAGTATATAATGACTCCATTTTTTAAAGAGAAAAAGTTGAATGTTTCAAAATAATGATCAGCATGTCGTTCAATTGACAAAACAATATTCCATAAAATTATGCATCGCACACTATATGCAAACAATGATTTGGTGAATTGGTCATCGTCACGTACGCGGTCAGTAGGCAGGCAGTAGGCCAATACAGTGTGGACCGCGAATAAAGCGTAATAATAAAGGGTGGGTTATTATTTTTACAGCGTGTATTTACGTAGCATATATAATATATTTATCGGGGGAATGCGAGTCGTTGGTAGCGATAATGTTAAAGCGTCGTACGAGAGCGTAATATACGACGCCATTACGCTCAGAATTATTTCTGTTGCTGACGTGCGTGAGCTTACAGCTTCGAGGAAATAAAAGCGAAAGCTCGCTTTTTCACGCACATACATTCATACGTTCACGTGATGCCACGTATACGTACGTACGTTGCGGCGCGCTTATTTAATTACCGGAAACAACGCGATTATCCGCACCGGAAGTCGCTGCGGCGCCGGAATTATGCCGGACAGACTCACCACCTCATCACCCACCCCAACCCCCCTTTCGTTTTTACCATCCATTTTTATGAATGTCACTTTTTGGCGTGGAGATGCATCGGCTCGCGAGGGTGCGAAAATATGTCACTTTTATATCAAATGCGTATTTTATTGAATACAGAATACAATAGTGATAGTTATAATATAATTAGTCAGTTTAGTGATTAGAATTTAGTCTGCGTATGAATCAAATCAATGCTGTTGGATTTAGCAACGGTTTAACATTTGATCCAATAATCCTATTAGCGAAACTAATATATAGATATACTATATATGTCTATGTAGTACAAGGCAATGATTATTGCTATGAAATATATTGCTCTTTGTAAAACTAAGACTGTGATATCGTCATTCTAACAAAAGTGGCACTTTCCTTAAAATTCATCATACCTATGAATGTAATTTATCATAGCTTTGTTTACGAATACAATAGATTGAGTATTTTAAAAGGTAGTTCAAATAGAAAATTAAATATGAGAGAAAATTTACACTTCCAATCAACTTTGAGTACAAATCAGTCAAAAGCTCAAGATCAAATTTTCTCACATTTATTTTTAATTTTTTCATACCTTCTATAAGATGAATTAAATATGACTTGTATCCATTTTTTTAATAAATAGCATTCAGCATGCATATAAATCATAAATCATATACGAATTTAGTGTAATGTTATGTTTTCTTCATCCAGATAATTTTTTATGTATTTTTTTTTAATACTTGGGAAAGCCGGTGCACCCAAAGAGTTTTTTAAACACAAATACCTTATAAAATAATAAAATAAAACCCAAAAACAAGGAAAATAAAATAAACAAAATGAAAGAACTTCAAAAACCCATTTATTTTGAATAAATCATCAAGTTTATTTTATAAAGATTTGAGTTACTATTTCATTGGAAAGACTATTCCAAATTTATGCCAATCTATTTGAATAGAAGGATTATCTAATTTTTAAATTTAAATTTTTGAAGTAAATATATTTTTGGAGTCTGAGAGTTTGACCTCTCATATGAGTGTTTTCGTATAACTTAAGGAGATTAATCAAAAGACAATTTTTATGGTTATTTATAATGTTATAAACTTCAATAAGATCACTTCTCATTCTTCTCGTCTTCAAAGTAGAAAGATTTATCCATTTTATTTATTTAAAGTTCGGACCATTGTAGCATTACAGGAATTCCTAATGCGCCACAATGGTCAAAAATATAACAGAAAATTGATTAATAATCAATTTTAAACTCGTATGATATAAAAGTGTTTATAATTATCTCGTTATACCTTTTTAAGCATATAACGTCTATTTTAAAGGTTGTAAAGGTTCAAGTTTTTGGTGTATGCAATATACATAGGGTTTATAAATTTGAGCCAAAAATTTTCATTGAAACAGTTAAAAACACGTTTAATAACATGTAGGAAAAAATAACAATTTTTAATTATAGAATTTATACGAGTCGAACATTTTAAGTTGTAATAATTTCAATGTTTGTATTTTCAAATGAACGCCTTGCGTCAAATTTAAATTAATATAATATTTCGTATGTATGTATGTATGTATGTACACATGTGCATGTATTTTATATTGTATTTAAGCTCTAGGAAAATACGATTCGCTTAAAAGACCCAACAATATCCCGTTCCATCGCGGGTTCGGATTGCGTTTTCGCATTTTCCCATTTTGGATTTTCCAAAGAAGAAAATACGTTCGCTTTCGTTCGTTCGCGCTTTCCATTCTTTCTTTTGCTTTTCCAACGGTTAAATCCTTTTCTTTTGATGTATTTTAAATTTTCACATAAGCTTTTTCCAGTTGTCGTCGTCGTTTTCACGCTACGCTTACAATGCTCGCGTCTAATGGCCACACAATTGTGTGCCAACATATGCGAATTACAATGAAAAAATAAAAATAGAAAACTACACAAAGAAAATCTACAATGATATAAGCGGTATCGCGAAATGCCAAGTACAACTTTCTGATATTCAAAAACCAATTTTCAAACACCATTACGAAGTAAGAAGTTCGCATAACAATACGAAGTCGAATTTTGGCTTTCACAATACAACATGAAGGTTGAACTATCTTAATGGAAATTATACGTATTTTTCGATTTATGTTGTATTAAATTTCGATTCAAAAATATGTACGTACGTGTCGTAGAAACAATAAAGTTTTTTCGTGCATGTTTTATTCGGTGAAATAATAAAATTGCCAACGCGCAGTTGTCGCGAAATCTCGTTTCCGCAGAATTTTCCTTTTCATTTGAATTTTCTTGGCGGTTTGAAGGGCACTTTCCTTGGAGGCTTATCCTCCAATCAATCTTGTTTGTGTAAGCCGTGCTGTTTCATTTTATTTACACTGTGGACCCGAGCATCCATTGCTTTGTCGCCGCTTTTCATTTATCTTTCGCGAAATTTGAAAATGTGAAGAATTTCCTCACATTTCCCGAACCCGACGAGTTTCACTTTTACGCTCGCGCATCGCTTCCGCATTGAAATGTTACACAATATTTCTATGCACAAAATTCACGGCGCGTGTATTCATATTTCAAGGGTTGTTTGTTGACGTTTCATTTTTAATTGAGTGGATTTATAATGTTCCCGTCAATATACATTTTTTTGAAAATGGCCATAGAAAAAAATAAGCGATGTTCGGTAATATAGTGAGCGGCAGGTGAATGATTTCGACTGCCTTTCTTCTCGTGGATTTTCCCAGATAACCGTGTTTTCGACGTTTTATTTTTTTAATATGCCGTTAAGATACGAGATAAACGGCCGTTATAGCCGTCTCGGATACGCGGCCTCAATAAACCTCTCACGGCTATTTTTTTTCGTTTGAAAATAGAAGGATTTTTCAATATCGCTTCTTGGGTCGTTACAAAAAAGAATGTTTCCTTTTTTTCTTTCATTTTTCTTTTTTGATAAACTGAATTTATGATTTTTTTGGTAGATAGATTTATTTCAAGGTGAAATTTGAAATAATAAAATATGATTATATTTGATACTTTCAATATTGAAATGAAATATTCACTTCATTTTAAATCCAAATTGAAAATAACAAAAACCAATATAAAAATTTGAATAGCAACGTCTATAGATTGTTTTTCAATAGAATATAGTTTTTTTATTTTATTTACAGATAAAAACCACTTTGATAAATACCAAAATATAATTATTATAAAAAATAATAGATAAAATTAAATACATGTCATTGAGTCATATAAATGAGGAATAAAAATATAAATCATAACAATAAGGAAATGACATAATAGTAACATGCAAATGTAAAAATAGTAAAAAACATAATAGATAGAAGAGGAGAACATTAATAACATTCTAAGGATATACATACATATGGTTTAGTATACGTTTATGTAAAAAAATTATAATATTCATAATATTGACGTCAATATTTGAGTTTAATATACAAAATATTCTATCCATTTTATTTGACTCATTTTATCAATTTAAAATGAAATATTCACCTTATTGATACAATTCATTCTTTTGATACAACTCAATTTTATTATATTCCGGCTAGATTCCACTGGAGTGCGTTTAAGTGCTTCAATCAAGTCAAAATGATTATTTTTTTCAATATATGTTGGAAAATTTTCTTCGCATAATTAGTTTTATTCCTCGTAGTCTAGACTCAAGAAGCATTTTTTTCTATATTTTTTGCAATAAAATTGTGAATTTGTTTAATATAATTCTATTTTTTATTTGTCTTCCGAGATATTTCTGTAACCCTGCATTATTCTATTTTAATCAAACCGTAACCAATTATTTCCATAACAGTTACCTACAAAATACTACCCAAATTGAACTATTTTTAGACCGTTATTTTAAAAACTCATTCGTTTCCAACTAATGAATTGACACATTTCATCTACCTATTTTTAAATATTTTATTTTTTTATGCTAGGAAATTTAATTAAAGCATTTACATAAACATATGCAAAAATTAAATATTTTAATAAAATCTACAGTTTTCATATGTCATCTGCAAATATTGAAGCTTTCACTTTCCAAGATCATACACAAAAATATCGCAACTCATATATAGTGAACTAGCATTCGGTAATAAATGTCCACGATTGCGCAACAGTCCATGTGGCGAAATAACGATTATAAACTGCCATCGACCGCAATCAATCGCACTCCGACCGCGTAATAGAAATTGATGGCCATCGACATTTCGAAACAACAGAGTCGTTCGCGCTTTTCCGCTTTTCCGACATCGGCGGGACGAACCAATACGAAGGACAGGAAGGGGGTCAGACAGAAGATCGGGAGGGGTAGGAAGAGGGCATGGGTCGTTCCGGCGCGAATTCTTCCGATAATAAATGTATATTTTTTCGAAAGAGGATATTAACGTCAACCGAGTGATTTATTGCCCGGGGGGGTGGGAGGATTTCACCTCCTCCTCCCACCGGAACAGAAAACAAAATATCATTTCCCAGGGTGTCGACTCACACCCCGTTGACCGAGTGTGGGGGTTTGTTTCGACCCCCTTGCGAAACCTTTGGCCGTTACGTTTCTCGAATTAGCCGCTTAATACTAATTAGCGACTGCCTTTGAGATTAATTTCCATTATTATTATTGTTTTTATTATTATCACGGCGGGAAAAAATTGTATACGCAAGCGATTAATGCGGATTATACTCAGTGTTGTTTTGCACGATTATCTCGTGTTTGTGTGCTCACAATAAATAAATAAATATGTAGGTCGTAATAAGCTGATGAGTTCCGAATAGAAGCCTCTTTATAATACATAATGTATCTATCAAATTAATATTAGTCCTTTATCAACTCAAAATAAAATAAAATTATATCGCGCGCTCATATTACCTTTATTAACCTATGCTTCACCTGTATGGAATAACAACTTGAATACTAACCTTTCCAAGCTCCAAATAATACAAAATAAATCCCAAAAATAATTTATAACACACCCTTATATACTTACTTGAAAAAACTGCATGCCATAAATAATATTCCGTTAGTTATAGACATTACTAACAAACTAATCAGTAGATTCTATGACAGATCATTAGTAACTATACACATCTCTGTGTTAGATGTATTATGAGCATTTATAAGAATTGTAAATAGGTTTTTGAGCTATTTTTCCTATTATGCTGTACATTAACATTACAATAATATAATACTATGATTACTTACAAAATTAAATTAAAATTGTAAAATAGAAAATGATCAGTAGCTAATAAAATATGTAGAAATTTGTATTCTGAACATAATTTAGTATATAAAAAAAGCATATAAAAAACAAAATTAAAAATTAATATTAGATTTTTTCCTGTAATTTGCTTTTTAATATGCAAAATTTAAATATAAACTGTTTGCATGTTTTAATTCAACATTTGAGTCTGATAGATTTATCCACTGTATTGAAATGTAGAACTACTATTATATTAATGTAGGTGTTACAAATTGTATTTTTCAAAAGAGCATATTAATTTCGGCAAACGTACAATATAATTGTCGTTCGCAAATAATAGCCGATGAAATATGACCAAAGCTGTAATGTAAAGTCACAATGGCATGACCTGCCTAGTGTTGTGACAAATTATACACTATTCATCATACAAACTTATTCGTACGGCATGCAAGTGGCAAATGAGCGAAAATGGTTAATTTTCTTGTTCGAACCGCTCGTATAATGCAGTGGGTACTAACTCAAAAACTTTCAATTAATTACAATATGACTTTGTGCCCCCGTTGTTATAATATAACCCACTTATTCCATGCCTATTACCAATATTTGATTTAAATAGGGCATCGCTAACTGCAGGACTTGTAGCTTTAAGCATCTAAATTGATGTACATATGTGTATTATATTTTGTAGATTTTTGTTGACTTAGGTTTTGATATTATTCTACATTAAGCCGTTATATGTATTGCTAATCTTTAATTCTGCTGGTCAGACTCGGATATTTGTGACTCCTAGTCGATCGATTCTAAGTCTAAATCCATATATGTCTCTATGGATTAATTGCTCTTCTTCAAAGGCTTCAAAGGCTCTTCAAAGGCTCAGGACCCATTATAGTATTCATTGTTAATAAAAATATAAAGTAAATATGTAAAAAAAAAAGGCTGTAGGTAAATTTATATATGAACCGTATTATTTAAAAGTGGGGGTCCGATTTTCAGTTTCAAAACTACTATTTCTCTTTGCCTTAGTTATAATCCGATGTATTCAGAATCTCAGAAAAGCATTTTTAAATACTGTTAACCGCAAAACATTATATTTAATGTTTTGTAAAATATTTCTCGAAATGAAGAAAGGTCAACTTATGCCACTTTCAAATATAACGGCTCATGTGTGAGTTTTCAAAATTGACTTTGTATCTTTTGATCGTTTGAAATTTTATTCTTATTTTCGTTGGCAAATGGCATACGAAAATACTTTTTAACATACATTCTTGAATTCTTCATCAAAACTTCGGTCCAAATTGTTGTCAAATTTTGAAATTCTGTTTACATACATAGGTTGAAAAAATATATTTGAACGTACTTATACCATTAAGTTATTTTGATTGTACATTTTTTATAAAATGTGATAGTGTTTTATTCGGCCTAATTTTTTATTGAATCCAATTCAACTCTGTTCATAATTTAATACACTTTTTCCTCAAATGGTAGCTGAATTGATTTTTTAGAGGAAAGTTTACGTATGTACGGAAAATTCAATATATTTCAGCATCCAAACTGATTTGGTTTTGAATTTTGTTTTTCTTAAATTTAGGTTGAAAAAATATATTTGTACGTACTTAAGCCATTAAGTAATCCTAATTGTACGTTTTTTATAAAATGTAATAGATTTTATGTGGCCTAATTTTTTATTGAATTCAATTCAAATCTGTTCATATTTTAATACATTTTTTCCTCAAAAGGTAACTGAATTGATTTTTTAGAGCAGATCTTACGTACATGCGGAAAATTCAATATATTTCAGCATCCAAACTGATTTTCTTTTGAAATGTTTCCTAAATTTTGTATGGGTTTTTTTATATGATTGAATCCGAAATTTTCTTTTGATCCTTTATATTATATAAGTAAGTTTTCTTAATATTTAACTGTTATTCTTTTTATCGATGTTTTATTCTTAAAATCTACAACGCCATTTCAAATAAGCAGAATGATTCATCACTACAAATCTAAGATAGTTGAAAGGTTTATAAAAGTTCATCACAGCGTCTTCAATCTTACTCTTTATTTGATGTCGAAATCAAGACGAGTCGTATTCAATAAAAAATTTCCCAAAATCGCACATAAATTTTGCAACGGTGAGCGGTGGATCAAATTCATCAGTGAAAGGGTTAAATCCTGCAACCTTGAACGCCTTTAGGGCAAATTTAATTCGCACTCGAGTGATGCAACATCGGGGAATTAATTTCATAAAGCGAACGAGCGGCTTTCCGGTCGTTAAGCCAAAGAACTTGGACAGCTCGGCCCCAGCTTCCCCACAGCCTCTTATTATTGTGCGAAATAAGGGAAAACCGCATACAAACACGACCAATTTCCGGTCGAAGTTTGCCGTTCGCGGAAATCCTATTAGCGAACCGACATCTGCATTCGCACCATTCTAAATTAATTTATACAAATTAAACTGCACTGGACCGGAGACTAACTGCGTTGTGAATTCAGAGAACTGTATAAGTACATTCAATGGAAATACAGTGTAAGTTTTGTATTTATGTACATACATACGTATATGTACTACAAAATCTTCACAAGACCGGGTGTTGAATTATCAACGATCAAAACACTAAATCGTGTTAATCATTTCTAACCAAAAATCAAACATTGATTATTATACTATAGACTGTCTATTTATATTACCCAAAGAATTTTGTTTTCTACTACACTTTTCCGTGTTCATTTTCCGAGCAGAAAATATATCGGAAAATATCCAATAGGCAACAAACACGTCATTACAGATCGCTCCAATGCGACGAGTTTACTATACAGATGAAGAAACACACCAAATTTTATACATAATCATTACATTATTCGAAATTATCCCTCCCTCACCGAAGTCGGGTATTCAAGTGCCCCAATTTTTACGTTTTTCGTAATAACTATGTGGTTTTCAAAGCTATATACCCTATATTCCTTGTATTCCTAGAATTAACTACAAGAAATTTATTTTAATAGATTTTGTATGATTTCGAAAAGGGGTACATCGTAAAAAAATACATTCATACATTTTTACGTTCCAAAGTATGATTTAAAGACGGTAGCGATAAGTCATGTTTTTGACTGTTTGCTTGCATATTCTTGTTGATCGATGAATCAATGCGAGAGAAATAAACAGCTATATTTTCGTAAGATATTGTTTTCGTCGCTTTCGGCGCTTGGCTATTGAGTCATGCAGTCGCTTGTTGGCCTTACCTATGTGCGTTTGCGTGTTGATGCTTGTCGCTATTTTTTAATACAAAAATAGTCAAAAATATGCCATAGGACTAAAACTTTTTATGTTTATGTATAAAAGGATTAATAAGATATATGTTGAACCCATTTGTATTGAGTAAAGCTGTATTTTGATTAAAAAATACTCGATCCAGGTTCGGGACACTCGTTTGATCTCGACGCTCTGTCCTTCAAAGGTTATGCATGATGTCTATGTACAAAATTGGGGGGGGGGGGGGGGTTAGAATAAGAGGAGTCTGAGAGCGACAAATCAGCATTTGTGAAAAATGAAATAAAAGTTTATTTGAATATGAAATACGGCAAAGGTCGACCGGGTAACGGCCCTTTGTTTGGCGGGTGGTCTGGCGTGGCCTTTGTTTACGATAACGCGTCATGCAACCTAATTTTTACCCAAATTCAAACACGAAACGTTCATTATTGCCCTGCGTAAGATTCACCCGTTGGTGTATTGGAGTTGAATACCCCTAGATAATTTTTAACGTATCAAAATATCCATGAAAAATAGCACTAAGATATTGATAAATCTTTCCTACAAAGATTATCGAACACTTGTATTTTAATACTTAAAATCTTTTCAAAGTTTTTAAAATTATTCAACCGGGTTAAAGCTGACTTAGATGTCACATGTATGATATATCTTTAGTTTTCTTTACACTTTTAAAACAGGCTATATAAATCGGTATTTCATATGCGGACTATTTTATCTTAAGCTATATTATCCGAGCTATTTTAACGTGGGTCATTTTGTCTTCGGGGTATCTTATCTGAAGCAATGTTATCTTTACACTTTTTAAACAACCTGTTATGTTGGGATTTTATATGCGGGATATTTTGTTGAATTCGCTATATTATGTCTTAGGCCATTTTGTGTGCTTACTATTTTGTCTTGACCTATTTTATTCGATGCAATAAAGTCTATACACATTTCGATCAACCTGTTTGATCGAAATTAATACACAGGCTATTTTGTCCTGAGCTTTTTGAATCCGGTGTATTATATCTTAGATCATTTTATGTGCTATTTTGTCTTAGGTTATATCATCGGATGCAACGTTGTCTTTAAAACAGTTTTTAAGCCACCCGTTTGAGATTTTTCGGGCTATTTTGTCCTGAGCTATTTGAATTCGGTTTATTTTGTCTTAGGTCATATTGTGTGCTGACTATTTTGTATTTACCTATTTTATTTGATACAACAAAGTCTTTACACATTGCAATTAACCTGTTTTTATCAAGGGCTATTTTTTTCTGAGCTTTTTGAATCCGATGTGACTTAGATCATTTTGTATGCCATTTTGTCTTGGGCTATATCATGGGATGCAACTTTGTCTTTTGAATACTTTCTAAGTAACCTGTTTGATTGAGAATTTTGCGGGCTATTTGTCCTGAGCTTTTTGGATCCGGTGTATTTTACCATAATCCATTTTGTGTGTTGCCTATTTTGAATTGGGCTATTATATCAAATGCAACAAAATCTTTATACATTTCAATCAATCTGTTTGATCGAAATTTATACGCAGGCTATTTTGTCCTGAGCTTTTTGAATCCGATGTTAACTTAAGTCATTTTGTGTTTTATCAGATGCAACGAAGTCTTAGCACATTTCAATTAACTTTTTTGGTTGGAATTTTTCACAGGCCATTTTGTGTGCAATTTTATATTGGGTTATTTCATCGGATGCAACGTTGTATTTAAAACACATTTTAAGCAACCTGTTTAATTGAGATTTATGGGTGCTACTTTATCGTGAGATTTTTTGAATCCATTTGTCATGGGCTATTATATCATATGCAATGAAGTTTTATAACATTTCAATCAACCTATTTGATCGAAATTTATATGCAGGTGTATTATTCCTTTGTGGGCATAATACACCTGCATATATGCATGCTATTTTATCTGGTGCAACGTATACTATACATATTTCAAACAAGCTTTTTCTTTGGGAACTACCTGTACACACATATGCATGTATATGTATGTGCAAGTTATTATGTTCTTAAGCTTTTGAATCAGGTATATTTTTTAAGCCATTTGTATACGAGAGTTTTGTCTTTAATCAAGGTTATTTAATCAGGCTAACGTGTGTATGTACGCACATGTATGTATGCTTACATGCATATGTGTATATGTATGCATGTCTAGACTTTGATTTGTTAATCAACACGTTAAGTCACAACATTTCAACGTAAAATCATGTATCTATATATAAATAGCATATATCTATTCCCGAATTTACATTGGTTTGTCCTCGAAAGTCATACTCGGAATAATATTGTATGTATACGTATTCAAATATTCGTTCATGAAAACTATTGTTAAAACTGAAAACGTGTTTGCCAGACATTTATGCGCGTTTTTAATAATAAATAACGAGACGCTCACAACTGCATATTTTCACATGAGAAAATTCCGTGTGAATAATTCATGCGAAATAAACAATAACGCCAAAAAGTTTGAGCAACTCTGTGTGACGTCACATTACGCTGCTCGCTTTTGTTTTTATGAATACTTTGATATGACGAATAGCTCCGTTCCACACCTCGTCACAAACGAATTTAATACTAAAACTCAATTACATGAAGTTCGGGGGGGGGGGGGGCAAAAAAATTGACTTGCATTTTAGTACGCCACACGTGTGTAATATATAATTTAAGAATTATTTTTTAATTTGACATTCATCTCATATAATTCACCGGTAGGTTAGAATTAAAACTTTTTTATGAAATTGGTTATACATTTTTGTGTGGATTTTTTTCATAATAAGGCAAGAGTTGGGCTTAATTTTACGTTGCGTAATGACGTTCATTATTAACTGTTCTGAAATTGCTTATTACTCTGACCGGTGCAATTTGATCGATTTTTCTTATTATATCGTATATATAATATTGCTTAAAATAAAAACATCAAACGCCTTTTTAGGTGCATGTCAATAAATCGTTATTTTTTATACAGTTTAAGAAATGATTACCATACAATTAGGTATGTTATAACATGTATAAAATTCGATGGCTTAGAGTTGGTGGTAATTTTTAAGGTTGAAAGTCCCAACTGTTCGGCAACAAAGGTCTGAAATACATTAATACTCAAATGAGAATCTCTCGAGGATGGCCCCTAATTTACATCGGTTATTTGCAAGGCACTATAATTATTCAGGGTTTGAAAACAGATGGAGTACGAGCGGTGTATAGGGGTGTGGATGATAGGGGGTGGGGATGGCTTATAACAAAAGAGGCTCTCGATGAGACCGCGAATGTAGCGATCAATGTTTTTGGCTCTTTAGATAACACATACCAGTCCATGGAGCCCATACACACTCAAATGTACGTCGATGAATCGTATGTATAATATGTTGGTTGTGTAGAGCAGCAAAAGTAAATTTATGGCAGACCAATGGAGTGCTTTGACATGGGTCGCGGTTTCAACACCAATAGAAAATTTCGCTTAAATCTATTGCTTTGTGTATGTTTAAAATTTCATTCGGTTTTGGGTTGAGTATTGCGTTATTTAATGTGGTATTTAATTTAGACGCAATACTAACTCAATACATAGTTTTAGTATAGCTCACTTTATTTATCATTTATTTAAGTATTTGTCGTTAGTAGTATAGGAATATATGTACATATATGCATATAGAGAAAAAAACAAATTTCTTTTGAAGTTTAGCTCTAAGGAGAATATAATAATTTTGTTGAGTGCTTGGTGTCCGGAATGTTTATGTTTTGATATTTTTTATTTTAACAGCCACCTCTTTAAATAAAAACGTTGCACTTTTCTCATACCATTAGTGTAAGCTTTTAACCTGCTGTTCCTTATGAATATTTTTTGATGGATTGTGTGAAGCAGGTTTTTCATTAGCGTAGGTTATGATTAAGAAGAGGTAGATAAGAGTTAAGTATGATTATAGTAGGAAGATGGAGATGCTATTTAAATCATTTATAATCATTATAAATATAAAAACAAACAGCAAAAAATACTCATATAAGTGAAAGAGCGTTAAAAACCTTACAATTTTTTTTTTTTTGAGCTTTGGAATACTATATCTAACCAAAAATTTAATTCTAATAATATTTCAAAAATAATAAGGTTTATTCCTCTTAACAAATGAATTAATCTAAATATGTTTTATTTTCTTAATGTACTATTCGCTAATTTATCTACATACAAACATACATATGTAGTTGCAAATAGATGAATTTTTGTCATCATATTTGGTTTTATTTAGTTTTGTTTTTATCTACTATTGTTTGTTCTTCAAACAAATCGCTTTCCCAAATATTTTTTAAATAAAATAAAATTCATTTGATATTAAAAACTGTCAAATGAGATTTATATTTATTATAAAAGCTAGAATTTTTGACACTTTTATAAATATAAAGCAATTTCATTTAAAACACTTCACGAAAATAAATTAAAATTAGTATTTGACTTCAAATACTTGAATAGCGTATGAAACGGAAGTATACAAATATGTCTGCTCTACTTTCAATGTATGTGTAAGTACTTGAAACATTTTATTTTAACTCTATTTCTCATGAATTTTTAATAAGCTTTAGTGTATTGAAATGTTTTTTTAACTATATAATATTTAATAAATGTTTTCCTTTGAATAAAATAATTTTATAATGAGAAAATTTTTCTCCTTTGATTAACATTGAACATGTCTAATTTTCAATTTAAATCTAAAAAAAAGTACTGTAAAAGGAAAAACACGACCATATAATAGCTTTATGTGTATAACAGAGTTTCATACATACATACAATAATGATTGGAAGGAACACATATGTACATATTTCTTAATCAAACTCGTTCAAATTATGAATAATGCCTTGCAATTGTGTAAGATTTATTTTAGAGTTTTAACGCTCTGCACTTTATCTCAATTTTAATGGTGCTTTCAGCAGGCAGGAAAATACATATGTATAAAAAATAAAGCGAAAATACAAGACATTTCAAAAGCGAAAGCGCAAACGCTCGCTTTGAACCCTTTTCCTTTTAATATTACACAAACATTCATACATACTCAAGCAGACATAATATTATTACAATGCACCGGAAATTTCCTTTAAACTGAACCTCTTCGCCTTATGTAACAATACTTCAATCTGAACACCCGCTTATTTTGAATGTTTCGCATTTAATTTCCGTCCACTTCATTTGACGAATAAACTTCAACGGTCTTATCGCACGAAATGATTTCAATTTAGTTGCGAAGGAGCATTCTTTATCGCGGTAAGTGTCCATAAATAACGGTAATTTTCAATTTAAAACAACAGTCAACGGAGAGAACGGCTCCTCGTTACCTGAACCGCGCAAGCTGCGGTCGTTACTATGCAAAAAGCCTGATTATGTTTGGCCAGGGGCGTCCAGGCAAGGAGTCTTCAGAGACGGAGGTTAATGGCGCCTCCAGTTCCATTTAAAAAGTAGTGGGCGTGAAAGTGTTACGTGGTCGGTCTTGTCAGTTTTTCACCGTCTGAAAGGAGTGGAAATGAAAAAAAAAAAAAAGGAAAACCGTTTTGTGAGGTTTGGAAGGTAGGCAGGTACATACATACATATATACTACATATATGAAAAACAACAAGAGGCGTGGAGTATAAGAGACCCTTTGCTTGTCTAGACTCCAGCCACCGTGTAAAAGCATCGTTGAAAACTCGCATTCATTTCACCGACATGCAAATTCGATTTTCCATGCATATACTGAATATTCATTGTGTGTGTATATTGGAATCTATTGTTTCATTTGCGGTCTCATGTATGATATTTTTGTAAATATTTAAGATCGTAGAGGTGAGAGGATTACTCAGTGAGGCTAAGTTTGATTTTTAAATGCTTTTTATTATTACTAAATTATATTCACAATACATCTTATATTTATTTTAATAGCTACTGATCTACTGATCGTTTTCTATTTTACAATTTTAATTTAATTTTGTTAGTAATCATAGTATTTTATTATTCTAATGTTAATATAAAGCATAATAGGAAAAGAGCTCAAAAACCTATTTACAATCCTTATAAATGTTCATAATACATCTAATACATAATATTAATTAAAGACTCTCTAAAGTCGATGACCAAAAGCAGATTGTGTTTAGGTAATCTGTGTTTATACCTGAAGGGTATAGACATTTTTTTGTAATCACCGAGACTCTTCACAAGTGTGTCAGTATGGTTATTAGTGATTCTGTCATAGAATCTACTGGTTAGTTTGTTAGTAATGTCTGTAACTAACGGAATATTAATTATGGCATGGAGTTTTTTCAAGTTAGTATATATGGGTGTGTTATAAATTATTTTTATGGTTGAGGCCAAGTGAAAGTCATATACTTTATTAGTTATTTTTAATTTCATTTTTGTTTATTCTGTCTGCAAAGATATGTCGGGATGAATTTGATAATGTGATTCCTAGAAAGTTCTCCTCAAAGCACGAAAAGAGCGGTTTCATTTGTAAAATTTCATTAAATTTCAAATGTATAAATAAAACTGAAAAAAATATATAATATTTGATATGTAGTTGAAAATTTTCCTATAAAATATGTATGTATGTATTTGTGTGTTTCGGGACACCTTTGACTAAATGAAATATTTGCTCAATTTTAAACACATCTCTATATTTCCTTTCAATAGAGCGTCTTTGCATATTTTCTACAAATTATTACACTGAAAATTCGTCTACTTAAAGTTATTAAAAAGGGAAATTTTCAGCAGGAAAATATCCACAAATGCATCATTTTCCTTGGTTTATACACTTTGTTTTTCTTAACGGTACTTTTAGGAATTTTTCCATCAATTTTTAGTGTGTCGTATACAGGGACAAAATATATGAACATACTATGCTAGAAAGACAAAATTGTATGAAATTTTTGCTCTCAAATAATTTTGCGATATTTTAGCATAAAATAAAAACACATATCAATGACAAAAGAGACGAGCTCAAGGTTAAAAATTTACTTAACTGTTGGCAGAAACATCAGACTTATATGTATAGGTATATACAAAACTTCATCGTCTAAAACATTTATATGCGTATCACAAAATGCCTTAGTTTCCCACGCACATTCAGTGCTTTGACATTTATTATAAATGTATTCAAATTTAAAACTTTTCATAAATTTCAGAGACGAACAATCTTTCTAGCATTACAAATGTCTAACTAGTATACTAGCAGCTTAAACTTGACTAATTAAAGTCGCATCAAACAATGATTAAATAACATTGAATGCAAAGATCACAAGTAAATCGTATAAATATAGTGTTGTGTACAATCGGTTAGCAAGATATTCAAATTGTGTTATTCTGCGGAATTAGTGGTGAAAAACCAGACACATTCGGGTTTTCCGTGTGGGAAACTCGACACACTATAATTCGAATCGGGAACGGTGCGTCATTTGTGGTCTACCGCCGGAAAATTCGGAAAATACATTCGTTCGTATCGACACACATGACGGATCACGCGGAAAACCCATCCCTCCATTCGCGGAAAAACTAAATCGATTTGTCGAATATGGCCGCTGTCCACTGAAATGTACATGCCATGGAAAAACACACATCGGTCAGTTTTAATTGGATTAAAGTAATACCGAAAAGCGCACGAAAAATTTGTAATGCAGATGCATGCGTTCAAATGTATGTAGTTTCGTTATATCATAATAATAAATATTGCGACTGTCGAATCAAATTCATAATATAAGTTTCATTTATATATGTACACACATATCGAAACAAATTTTCTTTTCTAAAAATATCACGTTAACAAAACTAGTTTCAAAGACATTAATTTTGATATTAATTTAAACAACCTGATCAATTGATTTATGATCAACATTAAATATTAAAATTGTATTATATTACTCTATGGAGTTTATATGTAATTTGATATGGATGAAAGCATATTTGACTGCAAATATACATACATTAGCCGTTCGGCTAAAATTTAGCTATGCATGTTATATCCTTAACATACTTATGTATGTACTTTGGCAACACTTTTAAAATTTAGACGTGAAGCTTCATGTTCACACCACAATTAATTATTTTAATATTCAAATCCAATTATTTTTCAGCTGTCGAAATGGAATTTTTCAATATCGGATATACGTAACTTCATTTTTACTATTCGAAATTAAATTAGTATACAAATATGCCAATTTTTTAAAATGGAAATCCTTCAAATGAGGAAATAACTACTTGGAATGTATTGTATATATATTTTTTTCAAATTTTTTGATTTATCCGGAAATGGTACTTCTCCTTATACATAGGTGTTCTCTTTGTTTTAAGCTTTTGAATTCAATTATTTCCTAAACCGCTAACTGAATTGGACTGAAATTTTTTTACATGTAATATAAATTATAAATTTCATAACCTAATATTTTTATCTGAACCGGAAGTATTACTTTTACTCTAGAGAATCGAGGTTTTTTATGTGTTTCTAAAAAACCTTTCAGTTTGTTGAACTGAAATTTCATATCTAGAAGTTTAAGCTTAATACCAATTTATTAATTCTTCAAGCTTTCACTAACCGATTGACGCCTATTTTCTGGCAATTCTCACCGTTTTAATTATAATTTTTTAAATATGTAATATGAATGTGTGTATTAAAATTTATGTCCGACTAGTGCATTATCCATATAATTTATGTATGTCAGTGCATATAGCGCAGTTTGCCTCTATATTGACGATGAAAATCGTTTTTCGCAACAAATAATGATATTGCACAGCCTCTCTTTTATCAATCGCCTTTTGTTAGTTTTCGAGTGAGCTACGATCTAAGATAATATGACTTAGTGCGGATTCTCGCTTATCTTTATTTCCCCGGAGGTTTGAGCGAAGGGCGCGGCTCGCGTACGTCAAACCGTTTCTTCATATCTGAACCCGGCGGAAATCCGACGTGTAGGATTACTAAACTCGATGAAAACTCGATACACGAATCCATCCCATTTGGGAAACGGTGGGTGGAAGGGGGGGAGGGTTGTGGGCCTCCACAACAAATCCCTATTTGTAATCAAATTTCTCGGGAAATCCTTCGACCCGCTATGCGCAACGGGAGTTCAACTTATAATCGAAACATAGCACGTTCGATTCAATCAATTTGTCAGAATGTATGAAAAAATACAGTAAGGCTAACTTGATTCATTTGCAGTGTTTTATCAATAAGCATTTCCTTTCAATTCAATATATTATAACTAGAATTACAATCTAAAATGTTAATCATACTTGTGCTTAGACTTCATGTGAAGACTTGGTGCCATAAAATATAATATGTATGATTGCTAACGTCATGCTTAGTGTTTTCAAAATCTAATTACGATACGACTATATATTATGATTTATGATCTTTAAATGCTTTTTATTATTACTAAATTATGTTCACAATACAACTTATATCTATTTTAATAGCTACTGATCTACTTCCTATTTTAAAATTTTAATTTAATTATGTTTGTAATAGGCAGGTCATGCCATTATGACTTCACATTACAGCTTTGGTCTTATTTTATCGCCTATTTATTTGCGAACGACAATTATATTGTACGTTTGCCGAAATTAATATGCTCTTTTGAAAAATACAATTCGTGACACCTACATTCCTAAATATAATAGTAGTTCTACATTTCAAAACATTGAATAAATCTACTTTGATCTTTGATCATTTCCAAGTGCATACTCAAATGTTGAATTAAAACATGCAAACAGTTTTTATATAAAGTTTGCATATTATAAAGCAAATTATAGTAAAAAATCTTATATTCATTTTTAATTCTGTTTTTTATATGCTTTTTTTTATTACTAAATTATGTTCACAATACAACTTATTTATATCTATTTTAATAGCTACTGTTATACTGATCATTTTCTATTTTACAATTTAAATTTAATTTTGTTAGTAATCATAGTACTTTATTATTGTATTGTATCTGTTATTTGTACACTCGTCACAAGGCGAATGTATGTATGTACATGTTCTATTAAAATAGAAATATTCAAATATTTTTTACATAAAACATTTAAGATGAAAATCATATTAAACTTTATAAATTAAATAACATGAAAATCATGTTAAACTTTATTAATTAAATAAGATGAAAATCATATTTAATGGGTCTCAAGATGTTTTCTAGAAAGTCAAAATTTAATAATCAACATAAAATACGTTTTCAATAAGTATTTAATCATGTACGTATCTAGAAAATTCTCAAGGTTAACGTGATAAAAATTTTACATCAAAAAAATACTTCTTCAATTCCTCGAAAAAAAAAGAAAACATTACTATTCTGAGCATCTTAATTATATGTTAATCATTTCCAATAGAGTACAATAATGTATTCTACATGCATGTACATACATGTAATGTGATTTATTCTATAAAAAAATACAAAAACAGCAGAAAGAATGGGAAATGAGTGAAATTAGTTGTGTCCAAACCAATGAGACGCAAATTTGAAACTGCTGATGTGTAATTTCAAGCATCAAATCATAGTTTTAACGCATTTTAGTCACCCTATTACAAATGCGACTAGAAATATTTTCATCGAGATTTCAACCCCTAATCCATTCATACACGTATACGGTTCGGTACATACACGCACATTAATAATCCTGATATATGTAGATATGCAGGGAGAAATTAGAGCTGTGGCGCTTGCGTATCGGCGTTAACCCTTTCGGTGTTCGCTTAATTTAGTCATCCGGGCTTTTCCCGGTGATTTTTCACCGTTTCGGCAGTGACTCGGACGTCGGGTCATTACTCAGCGTTCGCCAGCCCTGGCATATAACTGATGTAGCATCATATATTTCAATGTCACTTTAGGGCAAAGTTGGTCCCAAAGAAGTTTTCCCAGGGGCGAGTCTCGAGCAAAAACCACTCCTGCTCGCAGCTCCATTTTTGAAACCCGGCGACTCGATGACTCAATTTCAAAGTTTCCTCTGTGTCCGAGGCGAATAGGTGATATATTGTCATCTTATATCTTATACCCAAATGCACACTCCGTATATGTGAGTTTGATCAGTGGCTACCAAACTTTTCCGACATAAAATCTTAAGATTGCAACCCTCATATAAGATTTCTTTTAATTTAATTGATTTTGATTTTTAAATACTTTTTATAACAACTAAATTATGTTCAAAAAAGATATTGTATATATTTTAATAGCTACTGATCTACTGATCATTTTCTATTTAACAATTTTTATTTAATTTTTTTAGTAATCATAGTATTAAAATAAAACTCTCTAAAGTCGATGACCTAAAGTAGATTGTGTTTAAGTAATCTGTGTTTATATCTGAAGGGTATAGAAATTTTGTTGTAATCACCGAGACTCTTCACAAGTGTGTTAGTATGGTTATTAATGATTCTGTCATAGAATCTACTGGTTAGTTTGTTAGTAGTGTCTGTAACAAACGGAATATTATTTATGGCATGCAGTTTTTTCAAGTTAGTATATATGGGTGTATTATAAATTATTTTTCGGGATTTATTTTGTATTATTTGAAGTTTGGAAAGGTTAGTATTCGAGGCGTTTTTCCATACAGATGAAGCATAAGTTAATAATGATGATATGAACGCACGATATAATTTTATTTTATTTTGAGTTGATAAAGAACTATGGCGATTAAATATTGGGTATATTGAGGATATACCCCGCATTGCCTTGCATTTTGCTGCCTCAATTTGAGGTGCCCATCTCATTATTTTATCGAACGTTATTCCTAAAAAATTTATTACTGACTGCCAGTTTAGACTTTCTCCAGAGGGGATTAACAGATCTGAGCTTGGCTGATGCTTTCTAACACTAAAGAATATGGCGTTTGTTTTGTTTTGATTATTTTCAATTTTCTACTTAGTGAATTTAAATTTATTAAATCCCTATCCTTATACTGTGTTTACTTAAATCTTCGATTTGTATATATATTTGTCTTTACTTAACATAGTTGAGACATAAATCTACAGTAAACTATCGTTTATAAATAACATCCATAGATTCTAAATGCGAGCCATAGATAAGTAAAAGTCCTTATATGAAAGGTAGTAAAAATAATAATAGAAATAGTAATAAAAAAAATTTAAAATGCAGATTCTGCAGTCAATTTGTAAATTAACAAATGTCATCAGTTTTACACATGTGTAGATAAAGGATAAATCTTTTGGTTTAAATAAAAATCCTTATGTGAAAGGTATCAAAGTCATTCATTATTTAAAAATATCAATAGATTTTCTTTGAAATACGTGGAGAAAATTATATAAAGTCCTATTTGCGTACATAATCACTCATATTAAACGTCACACTCTCGGACTCCGAAAATAAAAATCGAATAAATTGATCAGAGATACCTTATTTTCAAACAGAGTCGTTACAGCTTGGAATAGTTTTCCCAACAATGTATTAAAGTCTGCTAACCTTAATATTTTTAAAAACAAACTAGATATTTTTCTTTAACTTAAAGGATTATTGTAATTCATCTTTTCTTATATCTTTTTTCTATATTTTTATTTTCTTTTAGTAACTATGCTAGCGTTCCAATTCAAACCCCGTGGGTTTATCGGCATTGTCGCCTTCCCCATGTATTTTTTAATAAATAAATAAATATTTTATAATAAATAAATCAACATTGAAGAACGAGTATATTGGTCTTTGAATCAGTGATATAAATTATCTTTTTTTGGGGAATCATTGCGAATAGATTGAATTGACAATGAGTGGGTTGAAAGAAGTGCTCAAATGGTACCCAAAAGAAAATTTAAAGACTGCAAGGAGCGCCGCAGGGAAATGGGTGGATGGAATCATAAAAATATTATGGATGAAAGTTGATCAAAACATGACAATAAAAATTATGATTATTATAAATTAAGCAGAAAATAGCAACTGTGCAAATAATGATCAATATTTTTATGCATGTATATGTGAATCAAACTTACAAAATTACATTTATTTTTAAATATTACATACTAATATTTGATGGTTGTGTAAATTATGAACCGAGTTCATTGAAATTCATAGGCTAAAAGTCATTGTTTTATAACTCGATAACGATCAGTATAAATTTCCCAAAGCTTTCTTCGTCGGATCGACACAGTTTGAAGTGAAATGAAAATTAACGTGTAACAAGAGCAAATTCGAGAAAATGATCAATCTTTCAAGCCGGGGCTTAACCCTCACAGCACCGCACATTATCGTATCTCTGCTGTCGGGACGAGTTTTGCGGCCAACTTTATCGTTTCCGAAAAGCTATCCCCCGCACCCGAACTACCCTAGTTTTCCGCAGCCGTAGAAATTCCTGGGAAAATGGTCCACATCTCCCTGCTAAAGATTCAGCAACTTGGTTCCAGGATTGTTATCCGTTTGAATGGCGCACTGATCGGATTTGATTGGAATTCAATTAAATTTAATTTTCACCGCAGAAATGAAAAGCCGGCCATTGTGCCATGCCGTGGGAAGATAATGCGCGGAAAACTTTGCGAATCGAATAAATCACTATTCACCAGTTTGAGAGAGAGACAGAGAGAGAGTGTGTGTCTTCAGTGGAACTTTCATCCCTCGCTCAGACTTCCCCTCTATATTATTGTTTAATTTCATATATGCCCGTGTCTTGGTTAGCGTTCGTGTTACTCATTGTTCTCTCGTATCGATTTTGCGGTGAAAATCGCAATTGGTTTTCGGAAAAATGGACGGCCAAACAATGGTGTCGAAGCCAACAATGACTAACCGACGGTTCGGCGCCACTGTTCTCTCTGCGAGGTGGTTTTGCCCTTTTATTAATTAAAAAATTTGATTGATGACACGTCCACAATGGAAAATTCGGTTCATTTTCATAGTCCCGACTGATATTTCAAAATGAAAATGAAAAGTCCACAAAAACGTATGTGCATTTTCGCATTGAAAATATTTGATTTGCCCCGTATATAAATTTAATAAAGTTGTCATACGAAAAATCATACGTACAGGATAGTCAAAGAATTACTATAAGTATAATAATAATATTTATGTGTCTCTATCAAATAATTTATGTATCAATCGGACATATGTACATATATGCAGATTCAGAGTATAAAAGTAAGTATTGGTGATAGTATATGAAGGCTACATATCCCTCTCTGGTAAATAACCACGGTTTATTTTGAATAAAGATAAATGCTAGTATTTCTGTTGTAAAAACTTGCAGTTTTCAATTCGAAACCATTCAACTTAATATACATTTGTACTATTTCATGGTACTTTATTTTTTCAAACTCTCTTCAGACCGAGCAACGCCAGGCACATCGACTATTTTTTTTTATATATTTGTATATAAATAAGAATGTTTGATTTCTTCCTTTCCGATACGTGAATCCACAATTTTTAATTAAGAATTTATAAATTTGCAATAAAATTCATGGTTTTATGAATCCGATCGTAATTAGATCGTAATATTATATTATATACATAAGAAATTTTCAGATGGCATTGCATAATTTTCGATTTTCCTACGTGAATATTGATAATATTATAAAAATTAGAAATTTATATCTTATGATCTCTAACATTTAAAATAGACAGTATTTTGCAATCAATGTGATTTATAATATTAGTTTTATAAAATTTTTACTGAACCTTTTCTAATTTAACTTTATGTAACCAATACCAACCAAACTCACGTAACGTAACTAAGCCCTTTCCAAATCAAGCGTACCAATTTATCATTTTGACCGTTCCATATAATATATATTATACATTAGTACGACGTATTTCATAAGACTCGTGCCGTAAATGCTATATATTTTATATGAAATGATCAATATTTTGTTTTGTTTCAGGTAAGTGCGTCATACTTCATTCGAAAATCCCGTAACATTTCCGGGAAACCGACGCTCTCGTCTTCGGAGCCAGGTACATACGATATATGAGAAGGTAGGCAGGTGAGCCTTCGAAAAAACATACATATATGTTCGTATTTTCTGTAATATGATTTGAAGCCATTTTTCTCTCCCTACCTTCGAAAAAAGACATACGAAATAATTCAGCACTATTTACAATATTGTCGTAAATAGTGGAAAATTCAGTTTGAATTTTTTTTATTATATTTAAAAAAAGTGAGATACGAGCTTTACATCGTTCTGTATAGAAAAACCCCGTTTCCTCTGAATTGTGCTTCTCTTTTGGTCTGGGTCGGCCAAAGCCCGCTCGTATTTGAATATCATTTCGGTTCAATTTCCCTTCAGTGTACTACAAACCCTCTCGTAATATTTCACCAGTTCCGAGGTCACGAAGGGGTCTGAAAGCATCTTCTTTTTTCCCAAAAAGAGCGATCCCCATTTAGTTCGACACTAGGAGCATCCTAACATTTTTCAAGAATCAAACGATAGCCGCAATGGTCTTGCATTGTGTGAATTGTGTCAATACAATCAAAACTTACGTACATATAGAGTTCCGTTTGAAACTATATATGTATAATATATGACATTAATGTTTTGGAGCATATATTGTTTTCTTTGACCTGTGAAAGTATTTTAATCAGCCCGTTTAATATCTCATAAACTTATCAGAAGGAATGTCAGATGTTGAGGCGATGGGGTGGGAAAATAATTTTCTCTCGAGAAAACGCGAGTCCTTCCGGGACGAGCGGACTTCTGGAAAACGGGAAGCGTGTCCCGGGAGGGAAAATGGAGGTTAAAAGTGGAGATGAAGGCTGTGGAACAGGAAATAACTCGACTCCTACTATGACTAACGTAGAAAGGAGCGAGCGGGGTAGACGAAACCCCATTCAAAAATAAAAATCCGGAAAAATTCATTCGACGGAATGTTTCTTTGAAAATTTACGAGAATTTCTTATAAATTAAACTTTCACAGTATAGCAGAATAATTTTATTTATTCACTCATTATATCAAAAGTTGAAACAGATCTTTTTTTACCTTTTTCAAATCATTTCTTATTATATAATATTATGAACAATGTATAAATATTCAAAGTAAACATTCTCCTACAATTTGTATAAAAACATTATTATTTTATTATGCTAATACTAATATTTTATATCATTACAAATATTTACAATCTTCTTAAATGCAAAATAACATTTAAGAAAAATTAAAAACTGTTTATCGACTTTTTCAAATACATATGTACATATATATTACTTTTGGCCTTATTTTTATTTATCTATTTATTTGAAAATACATGAAAAAGGCGGCAAAGCCGATACACCCACGGGGTTTGAATAAAACAAAAACAAAAATATTCATAACAATAATAAGATAATAGAAATAGGAGAAAATACCAAAAGTAAAATATAAACAAACATAATAAGTAAAATAAAACAAAAATATAGAAAAGATATGGGAAAAGAAGAATCACAAAAATCCTTTAAGTTTTTGAAAGACATCTAGGTTGTTTTAAAAAATATTTAGGTTTACAGAATTTACTACATTGTTGGGAAGACTATTCCAAGCTCAATTTATTTAATTTTTCTTTTTGCAGTCTGAGAGTGTGACTTCTGAGATGAGTGTTTTCTGAGATGAATTATAATGATTATTATTATTGTATTATTTTACTACTTAAAAGTTATTTCATTATCCATTTTTATTTCAAAATAAAAAAAAATATGGTGGTATTTAATTCATTACCACAACTCAACATTCTAATGGTGAAAGAAACCGATAAGAAGAAACATTAATTTTCCAAATTCAATTCAATATAATTCTTGACCTTTAAATTTAAAGAAAATTAATTCAGTTTGTTATGAAAACGTCAAAATTCGATTCATCGAATTTCGGCTAAGTTAAATCAGGCAAACCCAATCACACAATACAAACCGAACTGATCTATATTTAACCCACTGTACAAAATGTTCAGCAAATTCATGACATGATGAAAGAACACGACCGATAGAATCTTGTGATGAAATTGCGTCAGAAATAGTTGAAATTAACCTCTGAAGTGGAAAACAAACGATCGCGCGTCCCAGTCGATTTGGGCTTTGACAGTTTTCGCTCAGGCGATTTCGGCCTTTTCGTCTCTTAATCTTATTATTTTCCCTGAGGAGAGGCGACGGGTGGGTAAAGGGCCACCCTCTGTCGTACAATAAAAGCCGACTTATCATCTTCAGGTGATCGGCCGAGCACAAAGGGGTTGAGGCCGAGCACAAACAATAGAACACGCTCCCGTGCCCGCAACGGGTCAAACTCGATCAATCAATAACACAAAATAGCTGCCAATCGTCGAAGCTCCCCTAATACACGTCATTGTTGTCGGCAACTACTATTATGTTAACTTGTATCTATATTTTTCACGTATATAACGTAATAGTACGATTCATCGCCATGTACCAACCAATCTTTGGTGGTGCTATCGATAAAATGCGAACTAAAGTATTTGTTTTGTATTTTTATTTGCAATATCCAAAATACATATAATCACTGGGCATCATTTACATAATTCCAAAACTAAATAAGCAGTGAGTTTTAGGAGCAATCGACATTTGGAGAAAATGATTTATCATATTGCTTGTTTCGAAGTTGAGCTAAATATGTATATATTATATATTTGAAAAAATGATAAAATTTGGATCGGTACTACGAATGGTAACATTTCCCTAATTTATTTTAATTACAATATAGCCATAGTGACAAAAGGATTTATATATGTAATCCCGAGCTAATATAAAATGAAGTATATTGTGGGATCGGCTTAGGTATTAAAAGAGATAAATCTATAAATATAGAGTTTTTGATGCGTGAAGTCTCCAAAATTTAGTTATATATATATGTATGTAGATTTAGCATCAATTTAAGATTTCAGTCGCTTTATATCCATATTCTCGAAATATGCATATACATATATGTATATAATTTATTAAAAAAGTTTTGAGACATTGAAGGTTGAAATTTCTATAAGACACAATGTTTGATTTTGATTTTTAAATGCTTTTTATTATCACTAAATTATGTTCACAATACATCTTATACATATCTATTTTAATAGCTACTGATCTACATTTTCTATTTTACAATTTTTATTTAATTTTGTTAGTAATCATAGTATTATATTATTCTAATGTATATGTACAGAATAATAGGAAAAAGAGCTCTAAAACCTATTTACAATTCTTATAAATGCTCATAATACATCGAATACATAATATTAATTAAAGAATCTCTAAAGTCGATGACCTAAAGCAGATTATGTGTAGGTAATCTACAATCTGATTCATCATATGGTTTGCTTCGAAGTTGAGATAAATATACATATTTGAAATAATGCTGAAATTTGGATCTTTACTATGAATGGTAACATTTCCCTAATTTATTTTAATTACAATTTAGCCATAGTGATGAACGGATTTACTTCCGGTCGTCACTATGGCTAATATAAAATGAAGAATATTGTGAGATCAATAGAACGAACGTCAGCTTAGGTGTAAACTTCTTTATTGTAGTGAATTAATATAATTTGATATGTAAGATAATTGAGGTAATTCGATGAAAATAGGTTAACTTCTCTTAATCCTTCCGTTTTTAGTTAAAGAAAAAAAGGATGATCCTAATGATAACAAATCATCATTTATATAATAGTGCAATTCTGTGAATGTGGGTGTGTGTCTGCGATAACACTCGCCATACTTTAATAGTCGTTTCAATTCTACATATGTACATATGTAAGTCACAGTTAAAGCACTGCCAACAAAATGTACTAATATAATACGAACATAATAACAATTCAAGAAAAAACTTCTATAAATACTGTTTGCTACAAATATTTCCTTTAGGGAAATAGTCTCGGAGCATTTATCGCCATCTATTGAAAATTTATTTAATTTATTTATTTTTCTATTAGTGTTTTATATTGTGTATACATGTACATAGGTAGGTATGTAGGTAGTTTTTAGCATTTTTTTTCATATTAAACAATTAAATATAAATATAATTAAAAGGTATTTGAATAAATATTCGAGCGCGTGGGGATCGAACTGACACATTCCTTTTATTTTTTTATTTATTTAATAACTAAATATGATGATATATCATCGGGTATAACACTAGTATATTATATCCCATGCGATGATATGTCATCGGGTACAACACTAGTATATTATATCGCTCTTTCGAGCAAAGTACTATTTAAATGTTTCATGTTAACGTCTTCATTAAATATTAAAATTTAGTTTCATTAAATATACTGAAATATTTACTCAGTTGGCTGTAATTAAAGTTTGCAACTTTCAAAAAACTGTTTGACCAGACTTAATAGTGAAAAATTAGCTTTAATAGAGATAAATCTATTAATATGTATATAGTTTTATATACGTGAATTTTCACTATATGTAACATTTAATATGTAAATTTATGTTAGTAAGTCTCCAAAATTTTGTTAAATATAGGTTAAGCATAAATTTAAGATTTCAGTCACTTTATATCCATACTCTCGAAATATATATAATTTATTTAAAAAGTTTTGAAACGTTGAAAGTTGAAATTTCTGTAAGACATATAAAATGTACATACGTAGAGTTGTTACAGAAAGATCGTGCTTAAATATATTTTCAATTCATAGTCGTGAATTTTCTATCCAATGACCATGAAGAATAAAATGACATTCAATTTTTATTTATTTTATTTATTCATTTTTGTAGAGATTTAGATTATATTATATAGCATAATATTTATTTTTGTATACAAATCCCAGTTTAAATTCGTCTCTTATATTTATAATGCCTTATTAAAATTTTAATATATCCATTCCGTTAGAAGTTTTAATCCAAAATTATTATAATTAAAATTTCAAAAACTCCAACCTTGAATATACCTTTCATAAACTAACAACTTGATTAAACTTCACAAACTTGTTCAAAAGCAAATCTTTCAAAATTGATTTTCTCTTTAAAACTGAAATTTATCCTATCGTAGTTCAATCCGTTTACGTCTTATAGCTCAGTCGTTTAATTAATACTCGTTTTATAAAAAGAATATATTTAATAAAAAAACTCTTATTCAATATAAAAGTCAATATGGAGTTGTACTACTAGTCTATACCTATAACAGTTGGGCTGAAAAGTTCGTAGGCTAGCATAGAAAAAATCTTTTTTTTGTTAGAATTTGATTTTATTATTCAATATCGTTGTATCGCCTTCGAGGGCGATACAACGATTATAGCGGTCATACAATTTTTCGATACCATTTTTATAGTACGATTTGTCTTTAGCCTCAAAATAGGCTTCAGTTTCGGCGATTACCTCTTCATCGGCGCAAAATTTCTGTCCAGCGAGCATCCTCTTGAGGTCTGAGAACAGGAAAAAGTCGCTGGGGGCCAGATCTGGAGAATACGGTGGATGCAGAAGCAATTCGAAGCCCAATTCATGCAATTTTGCCATCGTTTTTATTGATTTGTGACACGGTGCATTGTCTTGATGAAACAGCACTTTCTTCTTCTTCAAATGGGGCCGTTTTTCCGCGATTTCGTCCTTCAAACGCTCCAATAACGCTACGTAATAGTCGCTGTTTATGGTTTTTCCCTTTTTAAGATAGTCGATGAATATTATACCATGCGCATCCCAAAATACTGATGCCATAACCTTGCCAGCCGACTTTTGCGTCTTTCCACGCTTTGGAGTCACTTCATCACGTGCAGTCCACTCGGCTGACTGTCGATTGGACTCCGGTGTGAAATGATGGAGCCATGTTTCATCCATTGTCACATATCGACGCAAAAATTCGGGTTTATTACAATTGAACAGCTCCAAACACTGCTCAGAATCATCAATTCGTTGTTGTTTTTGGTCGATTGTGAGCTCGCGCGGCACCCACTTTGAACAGAGCTTTCGCATACCCAAATATTCATTCACGATATGTCCAACACGTTCCTTTGATATCTTTAGGGTCTCAGCTATCTCAATCAATTTCACTTACGGTTATCCAAAATTATTTTGTGGACTTTTTTGATTTTTTCGTCGGTAACAGCCTCTTTGGGGCGTCCACTGCGTGCATCGTCCTCGGTTCTCATTTCGCCTCGTTTAAACTTAGCAAACCACTTCTCAACGGTTGATTTTCCTGGTGCAAGGTCCGAATAATGTTTATCAAGCCAAACTTTGGCTTCAATAGTATTTTTTTTCGCCGAAAAACAATGCTTTATTAACACACGAAATTCCTTTTTATCCATTTTTTCAAACTAATAAAAGTTGCTTCACTCAAAATGCTATAACTCACAAACTAATAGTACGACAGCTGTAAAATTTATACACGTGTCTTTTTAAGGTTAGGGCTAACTAAAAATCATATGGATTTAATACTAGTAGCGCTATCTATGTGTCAGCCTACGAACTTTTCAGCCCACCTAATATATATGTAGTATGTATTATATGAACACACTTGGCATACAATGTCATACATGAATATTTAACTTGTCCATTTGAAACTGCGAGATAGCGACTATGTAGTTTACGGTTCTAAAACAAACACACACATATACGAGCCTCAAACGAGGGCAAGACGGGAATCCGGAAAAGTTCCCGGAAAAAGTGGAAAATTTCCCCAGAAAGATGACGAATTGTAGAAAAGTTGGAGACGGTCGCCCCGCTAATGAGAAAACTTATCTTCTACACCGCATCAACCACACACACACATTTTTATTTTTACTTTAACTTTTTACACAATATGTAGGTCATCTAAAGTACTTGTTCCTTTAAAAAAAATGTGTATCGGATAATTTATACGTAGTGAAATATATATTTTTTGCCCTTTTTGGCTCTATCTTTACGACCGGTCATTATAGACGAGACGTTGTAATTTTCCTTTTATTATATTATATATCAAGCCATTAAACGATACTATCATATGTATATGTAGTTGAAAATTTTATACGCAATATAAACACAGTTTCAGCTACAGTTATTTTCACAACACTGTTGGTATAAAATTCATAATTTATTGACAAATTTCTATGCATGTCTTAGGTGTATAATTTAATGATTTATTGTTGATAATAATAACGAATGTACTCACAGCTTATATTTTTAATAAAATATAAGTAAATCAAACACATTACATGTATGTACAGATAACCTAAACACAATCTGCCTTAGATCGTCGACTTTAGACAGTCTTTAATTAATACTATGTATTAGATGTATTTTGATCATTTATAAGAATTTATTGTAAATAGGTTTCTGAGCTTTTTTCCTATGATGCTGTACATTAACATTAGAATAATATAATACTATGATTACTAACCAAATTAAATTAAATGGTAAAATAGAAAATGATCAGTAGATCAGTAGCTATTAAAATAGATATAAGATGTATTGTGAACATAATTTCGTAATTATAAAAGCATTTAAAACATGTATGTACATGTTCAATGTTATATAGTATATAAGTTGAAGAAAGTTTTAGGCCTTTTGTTTTAAAAATGAGCACATTTTTACATGTGAAGAATGCGCTACATTATTTCAACGATGTAATATATGTCATAATTCAGAGAATTCCTTTCAAAATTCTCATATTTTGCAGATATTACATTATATTCTCTTTTTTTCGCAGAAAATTGCCAATATATCACATAGTTCAGCGTGGTAAACTACAATTTATCAAAGCTTATTTCTCGTACCATTTTTCAAACATTACCCCTTTCCGCATATACAACTTTATTTTCGTGATAAATCTATGAGCCTTTAAAGCACACGACGGCCGTCTTGCAAAATCAATTTTTTTTCATAATAAAGCTGTCTTCTCGTTTGATGCTCTTACAAATATTATAGTTTCCGTTATAAATATATAGGAAAATGGTCCTAATTTGGATGCCCAATTAGCGATAGAATCGGTACGCAATTTCGGCCGGATTTTCTGGACACTTCTCCGAAACGTCTGAATGGCGTTGTTGTTTGTTCGGCTTTCAAATTAAGTCGTTTGCTCGGTAATTAGAAAATTTGATTTATTTTCAGCTGAAATCTCCCGCCTGGAGGCAGCTCTCGAGGAAATGATGCGACGATCGCCACTCATAACTAGGTTTTACGTTTTGATTAAAATCTCCGTTCACCGAAGTAATTTATTATTGTTTCATTTTTTTAATTTTTACTTTTTTTTTTGTATATACGTCGAAATGAAACGAGAAAATTTCATTCGCAAACAATTACTTTTTAATGGGAATGTGTATTAAATTTTAATTTTGTATTATGCTTTGGGTGATTTGCTGGCCCATTACTGAGTATTATAGCGCGATACGTTCATATATACAACGCAATCCAATAAAAAAATCAACAGATTCAAATTAACATTCATCCTCGCAAATTTTTATTTCGGTTTTTAGCCTTTTCGATAATAAAACTGAAGCCGAAAATAATTCTTGAAAGTTGTAATATAAATTCAAATATGCAGTATGAAAATGCATCATATCGTAATCATAAAAATTCTTAAACCATTGTTTTATTTAGTAAATTATTACTTGAATCTAACAATTTCGACACTTAAATATCGAATATAATATTATATATCAAACATTTTGGAATTACTGACAAAGCGCATAAATTGAAAACTTAAGTTTTATTTTATAACATCTTAAAATGGCTGGCAGATATATAAAAGTTCTCCGAATTTAAAAGCAGCCATTATATAGAAAAATCATAAACCCAATCCTATACTTTTATACAATAACTAATATCAATAAAATATTAAGAATTATCTGATTTTGAAGTTGTTAGATAAGATTGTGACTGATTAACTTTCTTCTCTTGTTCATAAATTGATTATTCACGAACAACATGGTTTTCTCCATAAAAATTAGTAGAATCTAACCCTGATTTCATAACATGTTCTATGAAAATCAATATCAGACTGATGCTATTTATGTTGACTTTTCAAAGGCTTTTGATAAACTCTCTCATGACGTTTTATTCCAAACACTAAAACATTATGGATGTCTTCCTAAATTTCCAATTAAGTACATAAATCTTGTTTTATAAAAAAGTATTCTCGGGAGTAAATCAAGGTTTTCAATTGGGTCTTGTAATATTTCTTATTTACAATAAAGATATCAGGTCTTTCTTGAACTCATCTTTTCTGCTATGTATTTGCATAAATTAAAAAAATATGTTATAACCAGTTGTTTCTCAATGTTACGAAGTGTTCCCACATTACTTTTCTTTTAAAAATATTCCTCTTCATATTTATCCTTGTTGTTGCGGCTTTTTACCTTTTTCGAACAATTTTCTTAGTAATTGTCACGTTCCAATGAAAGATTAAATAATTTTTCTTATTAGTAGAATTAAATTATGGAACCGAGAATTTAAATGAGATACGTAGAACTGTTTCACTTTAAATTTGCTTCACTATTTAACTTTGTTCTACTGCTGATGTGTTGACTGCTACTCTCTGAGTCTCGATGGTGATGACTAACTTAAATTCTAAGAGTAATGACTTTATATACTCTTCTTTAAAACAATGAAGTATTGAAGACACGTGTCGTACAATTTGGTTAGTCAGTGTTTAAGGTGTGCCTTAAATCAATGGTGTTACTTATTACATTAGGTGCGTCACAAATCAATGGTGTGTCCTATCCCTACTGGTTATTCAACTAAATTGATAAGCGAGGTACATAATAGTACATACATATGTACATATGTATGTACATATATTTATCCTATATCCATATTCAGTGCTTTTCTTTTTTGTTTATAATTTTTATTTCACTGTGTTTATTCATCTCTAAAAACAAAAACTGCATTAATAGCCCAGTTTAACGATTCGATGTTCTTGCTACAATGGTGCTTTGAGGAGACGATATTGTCTCAAAACATTTTTTACCAACCCTAAGCAAGTTGCAAGATTAATAAAAACATCAACTGTAAATTAATTTTTGTGGGCTGCACCAGATTAGCCTTAACCAGATCATAATTGCTCTCCACAAGCCGTTCTTGCGAAAAAGAGACCACACAATACGAATAAAGGTGTGAAAGAGGTAGAGGGTTGGGGAAGGGAGTATTTGTCCGTATCTCGTGTGACCATTTGTTAACGATCTTTTGTTCATATGGGGTAGCAATTGCCGCAGGCTGCGACAAACGCGAATACATTCGCACAGCAAACCCACCTTTTCCATAGGAATCTTTAGCAAAACAATGCTAACGATATGTCCTTTGTGTTGCGTATAATAACTAGCTTAACAGTATAATCAGCCACTGTACAAATTTCAAGGAAACATTTCTAATTTTGCGCCAATTACAAATCTACATGTTTTCACACACACACTACTTTCACTTGATATCTAGATAATACTTTAAAGAGCAATAAGCATTACCGGTATAAATCTGTATTATTTGATTCTAGGCACTACACTACAAAACATTTCACTTCAAAACGATTGAAGTACTCATCGCGAGACCTATTATTTAGATTTCAACGATTTTTAGAGTGCTCTCTGCATTTACATTTTCCATTTTCTATCACTTTTCACTACAGCTTTTAAGCATGGATATTTTCATCAAAAAACCAACTTGTCTTTTATTTAATTTTCTCATGATCCAAATTGATTCATCGATCCGTAAAGATTTGTTTCTTTTTGCTTATTCTATCTATTTGATTATTTTAATTATTAAATGCTTTTTATTATAACTAAATTATGTTCACAATACATCTTATATCTGTTTTCATAGCTACTGATCTACTGATCAGTTTATATTTTCCAATTTTAAGTTAATTTTGTTAGTAATCATAGTATGGTATTATTCTAATGTTAATGTGCAGCATAATAGGAAAAAGAGCTCAAAACCTATTCTCCTAAAAAAGATTCTCTAAAGTCGACGATCTAAAGCAGATTGTGTTTAGGTAATCTATGTTTATACCTGAAGGGTGTAGACATTTTGTTGTAATCACCGAGACTCTTCACAAGTGTGTTAGTATGGTTATTAGTGATTCTGTCATAGAATTTACTGGTTAGTTTTTTAGTAATGTCTGTAACTACCTAACAGAATATTATTTATGGCATGCAATTTTTTCAAGTTAGTATATATGGATGTATTATAAATTATTTTTAGGGATTTATTTTGTATTATTTGGAGCTTGGAAAGGTTAGTATTCGAGGCGGTTCTATCTTTTAAAATATTTGAAAGACTCAATAATATCAGCTTTTTTTCTAACCAAATCCATGTTTGCAGATACAGAAAGAATTTGAATCTGACATTACTATTGTTCAGTCGTGCACAAATCCTGATAAAATAATTCTTAAAACCACGTTATATTTGTTATGAATATATAGCATTTTCCTTTAGAAAAATAGGAATTTTCCAAGAACTTTTCGGTATGCTTGTATATTAGGATATATATGTATTTGGTAGAGAGGCCAGAGATTAATCTCAAATGCGTGTTTTTCAGTCGGTGTAGAGAATTATTACAAAAGCGTGGCCAAGACGCCATAAGACAAATTATCATTCCGCGGCCATAAAAATGTTTTAAATTCTGGCAATTTTCATTAAGCGCACGCCATTGAACGCGCTGCACTCTCGGGGCGCACTTTCGGGAAAATGGAAATTTTCCCCTCGTCCTAATGTGTTTGTGTGCATGTATGTATGTATGTATATATTCTCCAGTGTAGCGCGCATTAAATTTACATTTCTCAATTGTTATGTTTTTCGTTGTTTTCCGAAAACCGAGTGGCGATCAATCATTTCGGAGCGAACATTCCCTTCTTAAAATTCTTACCAGTTCTATTGTACATAAATATAATAAACAAAAAGTTCCTTTTCAATTTGTATTTTATTTTTTAATGTATTATAATTTTAATATTTGAGTCTCCACAGTTCACTAGTCGAGAAATGCTGATTTAAATTAAAATTATGACGAGTATGTATGATTATAAACTAGATCAACCGTCGATGAATTTTGAGATGATTCCATATAATTTTCAACATTAAAAATCTTATCTACTAATAAAAATCGTCATAAATTCCTATTCTCTATTATTTCTTCTCCAAAAGGCAAACAAACATATAACTAAAAGTAATAACATTTTCCAAGAAAGCTATACTTAGTGTAAAATAGTACATATGATGTGCTTAGAATCGAATATTCATTTTAATTAGTATTCAGTTCATTGTATAATGTTTTTTTTACCATTTCATTGATATGCTTAAGGTTCAAATACTAACACAAATATAAACGAAAACAAAAAACCGTTATTCTGAAGGAATTTTCGAAATTAAAAATGAAGAAAATACGTTTAGCAATAATAAATTATAGCGAGTACAAAGTTTCAGTCTCGTATAGTTACATACATACATACATATATCACAAATTTTAATAAAATACAAAGCTTCAATAAAAACTTTTTATAAAACAGAACTAAAGAATTTGAATTTGCTTCTAGAAGTTTTTAGTTGAGGAACGCCTGTAGAAAAATATGTATTTTTGAGTCTTTTTATGCCCGTATAATAGTTTCAAAAAATATATTAAACTTTTATTTGTTTTATTATTTTCATTCTTCTTTGATCGTCAGTTTTATTTTAAGAAAAAAATCTTATTTAATTAAATTCTCACAGTGAATTTATGTAATTTCATGTAAAAATATACTCCTCTTTGTAATAATACTATGAAATGTGTATTTTACTTGTATAAAAAAACACCACCCAGCTCTCCTATACCTCAATATATTATACAAATTCAATTTTGATCTATTTATTTGCTATGCGAGATATGTAAATTTATTATTAGAATTCTATATCCTATCCCACAACCCCTGTTTAAATAAATATTTGAAGGTGATCAATCTAACCCAGTTTCAATCCAGCCATTCTAGATCATAGTCTATATACCATTCGAAGACAATTCCAGAAACTCAGGTCGAGGTCTAGGCCAAACGTTATTCACTATCTCTCCATTTCGGCAGTACTATGTACATAATAGGTATAGAGAACCACAGTAAGTTATTGCCTTTTGTCTGGTTGTAGCATTTTAAATGTAAAATGAGCCCTCGGGCCAACCATTTACATACTAGAGGGTCGTTTCATCCCCTCGAACCCACCCCATTTCGAACTCGATGTTCGCACATCCACTGTACCACGGCCTCGTTGTGAAAATTCTCAAATTACCGTGAAAACTGTGGCAACTTTTCAGCAAAACGTAACAAAAAATAATAATACGTATTCATGCGCTCGGATAGTATGCGAATGAACTGCCACTAACTTTGCACTTTTCCCAAGACTGTTCTTTTGCCTTGCCTTTTAATACTACTTTGATACCAACTTACCATATTTGGATTTTATTTATCGAAATTTTCCATTCAATTGCTTCTTTTATACACTGTTTTTTTGATATATTGCGTATATGTATACGTGTGTATATAAATTTTGCTGGTATGAAAGTAAGTAGGTGTTCTATTTGCGGAATCTTGCGGTCTGCAGACTGTGAGCAATCTATTTAGTTTGGTTCATTGGAGACGTCGGTTGGTACAAGGAACTTCGGGCTGTTAGTCAAGACCAACATGAGCAATTGTGCCGCTCGATACGAAACCGGCAAGTCACGGGTCGTTTGAGACCCATCTTTGCCCGATTTATTTCAGGTGAAATACCCTCCAGCTGCCGATTAATCGAATGTTTTAAAATCGGCGATTAAAATTTTCAAGTTAAGGAAAATTGGAAGAATGAACTCATTTCAATTTTTATGTACATATGTATACTGGTATCAAATTAAGGACTAAAAGTTTCTGATGACTCTTCGGACTTTGTTACCAAATCCATGTCCAATAAATTTGATTTGATTTTGATTTTTAAATGCTTTTTATTATTACTAAATTATGTTCACGATACATCTTATATCTATTTTAATAGCTACTGATCTACTGTTGTTAGTAATCATAGTAATTTTGTTAGTAATCATAGTATGGTATTATTCTAATGGTAATGTACATACAGCATAATAGGAAAAAGAGCTCAAAAACCTATTTACAATTCTTATAAATGCTCATAATACATCTAAGACTATAATATTAATTAAATCAGATTGTGTTTAGGTAATCTCTGTTTATACCTGAAGGGTATAGACATTTTATTCTAATCACCGAGACTCTTTACAAGTGTGTTATAATCTACTGGTTAGTTTGTTAGTAATGTCTGTAACAAATGGAATATTATATATGGCATGCAGTTTTTTCAAGTTAGTATATATGGGTGTATTATAAATTATTTTTAGGGATTTATTTTGTATTACTTGGAGCTTGGAAAGGTTAGTATTCAAGGCGTTATTCCATACAGGTGAAGCATAGGTTAATAATGGTTATATGAGCGTGCGATATAATTTTATTTTATTTTGAATTTTATTTTATTTTGAGCTATGGCGATTAAATATTGGGTATATTGAGGACATATCCCGCATCGCCTTGTATTTCGCCCCCTCAAAGTCGATGACCTAAACCGATTGTGTTTAGGTAATATGTGTTTATACCTGAAGGGTATAGATATTTTGTTGTAATCACCGAGACTCTTCACAAGTGTGTTAGTATGGTTATTAGTGATTTTGTCATAGAATCTGCTGGTTAGTTTGTTATTAATGTCTGTAACAAACAATAAATTTGAAAATCTGTTTCGGAATATTCTTCGAAAATTAATATAATTAACAACGTTCTAAATACTGATAACTTGTGAATTTGTACCAGAAAATATGTTCATATAAGGTATCTCGCTCCTGTAAAATTTTCCGAAAAAGGACTTTTTTCTTACAAACACCAATTTTCTTACAAGCACAGTTTTAGTAATCTCGCAATTATTTGTAAATTACATAAAATGTCATAACTTTCAAAGTATTTAATATATTTTGATATTTTTTTCAATATCAAACTCACCAAATCCCGGAGCAGCCGAACATTAAGATCCAATTAACTTTACAAAATAAAGAAAGAGAAAAAGAGTATTTATACTTTACCCGATGATAACCACCAGACTACGTAATCGGTAAAACTACCCTTCCCGCAAGTAACTATCAGTCGGCGTAAAGGGAATTAATACCCGTCCCACATTGAATGTGTTAAGATAGTTTTATGTAAAATCCACTACATTGCTACGCATATGGACATATCTTTTTCATAACTTTTCAATTAAAATTTAAAAAAAATTATATTATTTTATATACGAGTCAACGGTGATAAATTTCCTGATGTATATTTATGTGGCACTTTTTCTCTATACTTTTTCCTTTACTATCGCGCCTTACAATACGTCCCTTGAGCCGTGATTCATCCGGTATATGCCTTAGCCTCATCGGAGTGCCTATGGGTTATATTTTCAGGACCTAGCAGTTCTTCGCCGTCATAATCCGAGCCCGTTGACAGTTTTATCGCCCCAGTTGAGAGTTTCATATTAACGTGTATAATAATGGGCGCCCGTCTTAAATCTCCGCCTAGGATTAGCTCTGATCCGGACGAGAGCAAAAAAAAAAGAAAAAAACCATCCCCTTCGAACGTAGACTACCCCAACTCTGCGAATTCGCAACTCCGACTGGGATGGGTTAGGTTTCTCTCCACTTTTTTCTTTTTCGGCCTCTCGTAACAAAGCCTCGGCACTTAACTTTCGGTCGCCGGGCATAATAGAAGTTGCATTTTTATGTGATTAAGCTAATTCCGAGACCCTCGCGAGGGCGTGCTTCTCCCTACCCTGTTTCCAAATGCCTCGGTTAAAGTCTAAGGCTTTGGCCTAACGACGCCAGGATTAAGTGCGTCGACCTTAACTGGGAAAATTCGGCCCGAGAGCGGGAAAAGCCGGTCGACTTTTTAGGCTTTCAGGCTATGTATTTCGGCGCGTTTAAGTTCGTTTCGTTGATGGGGTTATGTAGTCGTAAAACTTTCGTGTTGAATTGGCCCTATTTTGGCCGTGCATTCGGAATTCGGATGCCTTTCGACCGGGGGACGGTAAAGGTTTCGCATATTTTGAATGGCGACGAAGCCCCGTTCCCCGGATTCCGATATCGATTTTCGATTTTGGCATGTTTTGACGTTCCTGCGTGGTTCGGTATTCGCAGTTTCAGTTTGAATACCTATGGAGTGACCTTGTGGGCTTCACATCAGGGCTGATTCAACTACAAAGATTGAAATTTGGAAAATTTACTAAACAACCCAAAAACAAACATGTTGTATAATATTCAAATTGCCTTGAGTCATTTCGTAGTAAGATAACGCCTTGATTTTTTATAAACGGGAACTCTAGTATTTTCTTTTTCTATAGAAACGCAAAGGTTTTCCACTTATATGATACAAGTTTGATATCCAGACAGATTGTCAGACGATTTCCTAATGATTTCGATTGGTTTGTATGAGATCAATTTATTTATTTAAAAGTTTGAACTAAAGTGACATTACAAACAAAGATAAAAAATTCGCATGCGTCAAACCCACTACTTTATCTATGTATGTATTTGAGTAATATAAAAAGTATAAAAAACAAAATTTGATAATGAATACGTACATAAACTTTCTCGTTTCAAATTGAGCGCAAATGTAGGGACACCTACACAAGACCAATTTTGTTCAAAATTTTTATGTTACTTAACAGCACTATACATATATGCACATATATGTATTATAAACGTAAAATTTCAAGAAGATAGAAATAATTTAAAAAGAAGACACCCAAGGGAAAGAACCATTTCCGTTCAATTGAAAAATTTACGTCATATCGAATAGCATTTCAGAAATGTGTCAGTTTGGTGAGACTATCGGTGTTCAAAAAATCCTCAAAACACACAGACACACACTAATTTTTTCTAGATCGTGAAAACATAATCAGTGATTGATTATTTGTTTGAATCCAGCAAAATCTCGAGTTCAAATTTTCACATGATCACAAAACTTCATCTATTGTTACTACGTACTGTCTTGTTCCAAAACACAGTATATATATTTTTTAAATAACTTAGTAAACAAACCGACATTTTTTTGTCATCATAAAAACGTTATATTTATGTTATTGTTAGATATATTCGAAAACTACAGATTTAATTATGAAACGATGATGAATTTAAAATGAGATACGTAGAACTTTGTTTTACTAATTAACTTTGTTTCGCTTTGTTCTGCCGTTGTGCTGACCGTCACTTGCGGGGTCGATATTAATGACTACCACTCTCGGAGTCTCGATGGTGATGACTAGAGGTAGGATAGTCACAGTGCTATACATTGTTCCAGTGTTGTAAATCCTTTGTAAAAAAGGTTCGGCAAACCTTTAACAATGCATTTACAACCTTTGAACAATATGCGGCACCTTCTGGTTCCGGTGACTAGTGATGACTATCTTATGTGATCGAATCGTGATCTATATAAATTGTTATTATCTTTTGGGTTGCGCAAAGTCCGGCATTCCTGTCTTATCTGACTATCCCTTTACAGGAATTTTAAAGGACTTGTTACTCACGTATATGAATGTGAGAAAGTGAATTTGATTATTGTGGGAGCTATGTACATTGATAAATGATGTACATAATATTACAAAGATAAAATAAAAAGATACGATACATATAAAACACAGGAATTGAAAATCCAAGTAGATGAGAGACAAATAAAACAAGATCACGAAACCTTCCAGACTTACTCCTACATAAAATTAATAACCAAATAAAGTGAATAATAGAATGTCTATGCTCACTTGGGCAAAGAAGCAAGATGGATTTTAACCTTTGAAGGACGGAGCGTCGAGATCAACGAGTGTCCCGAACTGGGGTCGATTAAGACCCCAGTATTTTTTAATCAAAATAAAGCTTTTCTCAATACAAATGGGTTCAATATATACATATCTTATTAATCATTTTATACATCAACATAAAAAAGTTTTAGTCCTATAGCATGTTTTTGACTATTTTTGTATTAAAAAATAACAAGTATCGACGTGCAAACGCACATAGGTAAGGCCAACAGGCGACTGCATGACTCAATAGCCACGCACCAAAAGCGACGAAAACAGTAGCTTACAAAAATATAGCTGTCTCTTTATCTCGCATTGATTCATCGATCAACAAGAATATGCAAGCGAACAGTAAAAACATGACTTATCGCTACCACCTTTAAATCATACTTTGGAACTTGGAAATGTATAAATGTATTTCTTACGATGTACCCCCTTTTCTAAATCATACAAAATCTATTAAAATAAATTTCTTGCAGTTCATTCTTGGAATACAATAAATATAGGGTGTATAGCTTTGAAAACCACATAGTTATTACAAAAAACTTAAAAATTGTTGCACTTGCATACCCCACTTCGGTGAGAGAGGGATAATTTCGAATTACATATGTAATGATTATGTATAAAATTCGTCTGTATAGTACACATGTCGCATTTGAGCGATCTGTAATAACGAGTGTACATACCTTGATTAAATAAAATTTGTTTGCCTATTGGATATTTTCCGATAGATATTCTGCTTGGAAAATTAAAATGGAAAAGTGTAGTAGAAAACAAATTTATTTGGGTAATATACATATGTACATAAATAGACAGTCTTTGAACATAATCACTGTTTGATTTTCGGTTAGAAATGATTATAATGAAAAACGTAAAAATTGGGGCACTTGAATACCTCACTTCGTTGAGGGAGGGTTAAAATAGTATAAATAAATAAATAAAAATCGCAACCTATACGGGAAGCAGAATTATTGTTATAATAGAATATGTATGTATGTACATATATCCAGACTTTCTTGCTCTTACCTCACAATCAATCAATCATGTCTACTTTATTTTAATATTAGATACACATCTTTCCCGTGAAAGGGTATAGATCGCGTCCCCCATCAACATGCATAAACAATGTGTATTGAAAGTTAAATTTGACCCCGTGAGATAATGCACTAGTGAGTGCATCGTCAACGTTGCATCGTCGTTGAACGAGACGAAGTTTCCAGTTTTTCGGAGCCCGGCCCCGGTAACGACCCTCGCATAAACTGCAACTGCACCCTGCAACTAATTGCATTCAAACTAACATGATCAAGTGAATTTATAAGCGGCGTGGTCTCGCTTTACGAGCTAGATGTACCTTCCCATCCTCTGTTTCCCCTCGACACACTACTTCGTATTAATTATAACCGGGACACGGACAAAGATCGAGTGCCCGATACTTGGCCGGCACGTAACAGCTTACTCGGCGATTGTTATTAATTTCACCGTTGAGGTCTTAATATAATATTATGTTATATATATAATATATAGACAGAGGGAGAAGCCGTCATAAATAACGGATCCGATACTGTTTTCGTCGGACGCTAAATATTAATTAATTCGTTCAAATGCGAGCATATTGCCGATGAAACGTACGTTTGGATTCTGAGATGAGAAATTTTGCGATGGAATGCGGGCTTATTTCATTCAGTAAAAGCTTTCTTGTATATTTTTTAATACACGCTCAAATTTTCATTGTAGAAGTATTTTATAATATTAACTCGTTTACTTTCAAATGTGTACTTTTTATTAAAAAAAAATTGGCTTCCAATGTAAACAAAATGGATTTCATATATGTATGTATATGTAGGTATATTATACAACTTAACCAACCATAGTGATATCAATTTAAAAACACATAACATATGCTACATAACACATAAAAAATGTGTTACGAAACAAAATTAAGTTTTGATGAAATAGGAAAATTTGTATTAAATATGTTGGTTGTTAATGTGATAAATCCGTTTATAATTATTAATAACCAGCTAATTTTATTAATAATATTATTATTTTTAATTTTTACAAACCTTTACGTTTAACTTATTACTTACTTTACTTACTTACTATTACAATAGAGAGGACTTTTTATCTCTTATCCAATCGTTTTCATACTTTGCCATATTGCTTATTTTGGTCATCAATAAACGTAAATGTATCGTCTGTCATTATTTACCAATGCCACTTCTAATTCACTGATTCTGATCAGTCTCACTGGTCGTTTATTATTAATTATAAACATATTAGTCACATAAAAACTTTTCATTGAATACTATTATATTAGAATACAAATCTTGATCAAATTATTATATACTATAGGTATTTATTGAAACAAATTGCGTTTTGCTTGACATTCCATTCTAAATGTACAAATAATTGGAAAATACTTTTCAGACATATATTTTTTGTCATTTTATCACCCTTCATTTTCCATTCTCATTGTTTCAAAATGTAATAAAAATTATTAAATATGAACTCACATTTCTTATTATTTTTCATTTTTGTAGAATATTACATTTTTATACTAGTTCTGATTCAATAAATGGCACTCAATCATATGATTTTGAAACATCATCATCCCCTCAGGCTTAAATTCAAATACACTTCAACTTTAAAAGCACTTTATGAAGTCTAAAAAGTTTGCGTGTATTTTCGAACTTTCGTTTTAGATACAGGTACTCTCCAAAATAAAAATGCCCTTTTTACAGAATCCCACTGAGATTTGAAGCAGTAAATTCACTATATATATATATATATATATATCGTATCTCCAAAATATATACCTCATATAATACATATGTATGTGTATTTTATATGAAAAAAATATATATACATATATATAGTATATTTAAACGAAATTTTGACCCCGATACAAAATACTCGTTTTGAGCACGTCGTCTCCATGGATCCATAAAACTGGGGGGGTGGTTGGACCGCAAATCCCCTCATTCCCCACTTTGGACAAAGGGGTGTAACCGTAGGCTTTGGTCCGCAGTCGAACACGGATCAAATTGCTTAACGACAAATCAAAAGGAAGTAATATAACGTTTTATTGCCGCCGATGTGTGGGGATGAGAAGGTTTGGGGGATGTGCGGGACGATGGGGGTTGTGAGCCCTTAGGGGCGGAATAGGCTTCGACGCGTTCTGTTGACTCTGGCCAAATCTGGGTACGATTCAATCATTGCCCGGGACCGACTGCCCTTTAATTTATATTTAAGGCTTTGGGGTAGAGGGTTTTCGGGGTGTGTGTATTTGTGTGTGTGCTAGGGGAGGCAATGAAGGGTTTCGCCCATCAGATTTCTCATAAAATTCCACTTGTTTTACGAGTAACCGTAAGTGGCTATTAGCATGCGGTCGTAGAGACGGGTTTCCGATTCTCGATCTATGTTACTGTATTTGGATGTATGTATATATGTATATATATGTATATATATATATATATATATATATATATATATATATATATATATATATATATATATATATATGTGTGTGTGTTTTAATAGGATTTTATAAACTATTGAAGTATAATAACATATAATGTATGAATTAAATTTCTATACTTTTAAATATTTATCCAAAATATCGATAATCAAATTTGCATATACATATGTGTGTCCATACATACATATATTATTTTTATATATGTACGGCCCAATATTTAAGAAATCACCATAAATTAACTCGGCTTACAATCTTATCTAAATTATCTCAATGGTTCCGGATGCAAATTTAGGTGCTTTATAGGAGGTCGTTACCTGAATAGATGTATTTATTATACCTACATACATATGTATATGTACATATGTAATATTATTACCAAATTTAACATTGTTTCATATGAACATACATACTTTAATTCAAATCAATTTTTTTATTAAATTTGATTTAATCGAAATTCTCCCTTAATTTTTTTGTCTCATATGTGAATATATATGTATGTACATATATTCATATTTGGGTATAAAGCATCTTTGTAATGATCTTTTTAATTCTAAATATAATAAGTTCTCATATGGAAGAGATTTCTATTAAACTGTCATTTTATTTCTTTGATTCTCCCAAAACATTGAGACGGTTTATCAATATATAAAATGATCATACAACCCCCTGTACTCAAAGCTAATATTGACTGAAAAATTATTTCATTTTCAGTCAATAAATCAACAATATTTCACGGTTAATACTTTAAATACATTCAACATTATATTTAGAAAATCAATGAATCATTCTAGAGTTATGTAAATTAACTTATTTTCAGGAATAAATCTAGTTTGTTTATAGAAAACTTTATTATCTAAGATTTCCTTATCCCAATAGACATATTTCAAACTTTAATAACAATAGATTTTTCGTTTGAAAATCTAAAATGATATCCATTTAAGATTCACAATTTTGTTGAAAATTAACAGAATTTTCATCTGACGTTTATAAAGATTATCAGGCAGAAGTAAATTAATATATTTATTTATAGGTAAAAACCTATTGAAATACATCATACATATAATAAAATAAGATAACAACAGTAGATAAAAATAATAATATGTCATTTAATTATATAAATATGACAAAAAAATAGTAGAATAGAAGTGAATTGTAAAAAACGTTAAAGATATGATAAAAGGAGATGACACTAATAAAATTAGAGGAAAAACTATATACTGTACAGATCTAACAAACTGACCATAAGTCACATTAAATATGTCGAGATCCGTATGATCGGCTACATGATTAAATAACTCTATAGCTGTGCATATTAAAGAATTGAAAAGAATACTAGACTTCGCAATAAGAGGCGAAACAGAACATGTTTACGTAATCTAAAATAAATTTTAGGTACATTAAGACTGGATTCACGGAGAATCAGTGGATTATAATAATGTTACGAAGAACAAGAAACATGTGTCGTAATAATAAAAACAACGACAAGAGCCTATCATTCCCCAAGGCTAGTACAGAATCCATACGCTTTAAAGTAGAGAAACCGTAAAAAAAATTGTGGACTCTTTCCAATAAATTAATATACAATTTTATGATAGGTGGCCAAAGTTCCAAAATGATGATTCCAAAATTAAATTGTATATTATATTCGATTACTACTACAGTCTCGTTGTTGGCCAGACCTTGGTTTATCGAGGTCCATCGTTTCTTATCAGAATTTTCCAATTTTTCCGATTTACATTGAAATGGTTCCTGTAAAAATTGACTTTCCCTTTCCAATTTTCTATTGCATGACCTTGAGTTATTGGTATATCTCAGGTTTCACAAGAATTCTCTCCATAAATGCTTCTGTGGATGTTTATTGAATATAAAAATTGGTATTGTTACGTGAAAATGTTATTAATCGTATTATATACGATGTTTGTAATATCTGACCATAGATGTTAATAATTGTTTTGATTATGTATTTAATATATATAATTTCTTGAGTCTTAATCTGTTTAGCACCTTTGGAGCAATCTGTTTCGGCGAGTGTGCAGATTAATTGAAAAAAAAAAAAAAAAAAAAAAAATATATATATATATATATATATATATATATATATATATATATATATATATATATATATATATATATATATATATTTAACAAGCTAACAAAAAGCAAACATTGATATTCATATATGTATACATATGTATTATAGTAAAAGACACAAAAGCGACTCTTGGAACAAATTTTATATTTAATCTGATAAAAATGCATAACTCCGAATAAATTGCGCCACATCTAGCCCAACATATGTGCATCAAATATAAAATATGCAAATAGTAAAATTCGAAACACAACATTGTCGTTTTCCGTCCGACAAACAAGACCCTTGAAATATAATATGCGAGGATGGTTAAAGGTAACGTGTGGTTCTCGCTCACGTGCCGGGAAAACGGCAATTTTTCCGCGATGTAACAAGTTAGCAATTCGCCGCTGCCACGAGGGGCAGAAGGGGGCAATAAAGGTGAAATAGAGGCTTTGGCCAACCGGAACCGGATGCATTACTCATACAGGATTCGCGGTTAAACAGCCGTTGCCCTTTCGAGTGCATCTCGTCGGTTATTGCCGGGGGAACGTTTCACAGATTTTTCTACATGGCCTTTTCTCTAAATAAAGCCTCGCTTCCAGTCGAAACGCATTTTATTATAATAAAACCACTTTCAAAATAAAAATTCGCCCCGTGCACTATTCGGTGCTCGTATGAATGCGTTTTTAATTGGCGAAAAAAGCTTCCAAAACGCTAGACATACTACGTGCCTAGATATATGTATGTAAATATATAAAATTCGACAACTTCAGCATTATATTATATTTTTATTTAGGCTTTACAGGTTACCCCAAATGCGCCTTTCTGGTCAGAAAAATTTTACATTTTGATACAAGTATTATTAGTGTTATACAAAGTAAACACTAAGGCTTCCAATTCCAATCTGACTGAAAACGTTTTACATGTAATAGATATTGTAATACTAATTTTATACCCCAATATTTTTAACTATTTTTTTCTAAACCGAATGTAGTACTTTTACTCTAGAGCAGCGGTTTCCAAACTTTATACTACTACGCCTCCCTTTTTTTCGCGCCTCCCTACTTTTTATTTTTTAATAGATATTATAATATAGACACGTTTTAAATAATAAACCTTTGTTTAAAAAAAAATACTGAAAACTACAATAGACAGAATGATAAAAAGGTTTTGCTATAACATAAATGTATACGAACATGTATATTTATTTTTGTATTAAATTAATAATTAAACTACATCTAACACATCAAAATTTAATGCGAAGGATGTTGTTTTTTATTGGCACAAAGTTTATCAAATCTTAGGGGCAATATGGAGAGTGCCACTCGTAACTCCTTTTCGACTATTAACCTGGTTCGATATTTGGTTTTCATTGCAGCTAGTGCCGAAAAGCCCGTTTCGCATAAATAAGACGTTACAAACGGTAGAAGCACTTGCATTACTTTGCAATACAAAGATTCATACTCTCCACTAAGATTCATCCAAAATTTAATTATCCTAGTTTGGATACCGCTGCTCTAGAGAATCAAGGTTTTTTATGTTTTTCTTAGAAACACCGGTTTATTAAACTGAAATTTCATATCTAGAATTTAAAGTTTAATACCAAGTTATGTCTAAAATTTGGAAAGCATCCGTCAACCGGAAGTGGCAGTTAACTTGATTTTTCTTCCACTATTTTTTCCAACCGCTTAAATTCGTGTGCTCTTCACGAAAAAAATCAAGGATAATTTTTGTATCATTTTGTGATAATTTTGATAATGTGATAAAAATAATAAAAAAAGTCACTAAATATAATAAACCGGAATTTGAATTTTTTCCTCTTATGAAAGTCAAAAATGTTGTGAGCATGATTCTTTCCACACCCCTGAACATATGAAGCTGAAAATTCATATTTGTATTCTTTATATATTTTAATATCTGTATTTCTGAATCTGTATTTTACAGACTGAAATAAATTAGCATTGATACTGACTTTTTTTTATTAAAGATACTGTCAAGTTTTACATACCTCCTTTACGTTTCACATTGTTTTCGTGTAAGTGGTAATTTTTTATATCTCTTATTACATACCTCTTATACGTTTCACTTACGATTACAATTCTGAAAAAAATTTGCCTCTTAACCGATCGTTTTCATACTTCGCCATATTGCTCATTTTGGTCATCAATATAAGTAAATGTATCCTCCGCTATTACCATGGTGAAAAAATATCGTATTAGACGCGTTTGAAAATTCTCCTACGAATAAGTGCCTGACGTTTTATCCAGCGTTTGTTTAGTCTCACTTTTCGCCATGTCAGATTTCAATTGTTTAAACGCCTATAACTTTTTCTTTTTTCACTCTATATTTTATAAAATTTTTTTTAATATATACATATATTTTTAGTTCACTCATTATAAAATATTTTTATCCTTCACCCGGGGGTTTAATGTCCAGGGGTTTTTTGATCGGGGGTATTTGTCCGGGGGGTATGTTTTCAGGGAGTAAGTGTCCTAGAACCGTAGGTAGGTAGGTAGTTTTTTCCTTTTTTTTCATATTAAATTAAATATATTTAAAAGGTATTTGAAAAAAGTTCAACTACGTGGGAGTCGACCGGGGATGACCGACGACACATTTATTCAAATTTTTTTGTATTTAATAACTTAATATGCCAATACCCATGCGATGATCATCGGGTACAACACTAGTGTAATATAACAGTCACAAAATGGCTTGAGAATCTGTGATGCAAGCGAAACGTCTTTGACTTCCTCACACAGCTATGTAGAAATCCTAAATAAATATTTGCACGAACCCTTCACTTGAGAAGTTGGACAGAGCAAGTAAAATTGTTAATTTGAACAATTCATAGAATTTGTAATGCAATTAAAGTTCCAATCCATACACAATTTTAAACTCGCACACCATAATAAAATTTACCATAAAGTGCGAAAATCGACATCGGCATTTTAGAGATGTTCACAGTATGATGTTTGCTCGTCTCAATACAGTTAATAAAAGCTATTTCGTCGGGGTAATCCAGCAAGACGGTTAATCCCCGTTAACCCTCTCAGGTCGCCACCGCTGATTACCCTTAGAGCCGGTCGACCGGGGCCTAATTGTGACCGCGAATTGTCTTTGGCCACCCCTGAAAACTTGCTTCATTAATATTTAGTAGGTCTGCAACGGCCAAGTTCGAACAATTTCGTAAACGCACACACACACACACGTACCCAGCTATCGCCAATCTGTGCAGCAAGTCTGGTGAATCTATCATACTTTTAGATCTATCGGATTATGTAACGCGACGATCTGTAACTTCGTTCTAATACTTTCCATTTGAAAGTCTCGGCGTTCGTTAAGCGTTTCATTCTCTTCGACATGAATATTTCATCTCGGTCATTTCTGTTTCTTTTGGTTTGGAGCGATCTTTCTCACTTGAGCGGTCGCTCGTTGAATATCAATGCTGAAGTGGTGGATCGTTGATCGTTGAAGTCGTTGAATTTTATGAAGGTGGATTTTAAGTTTTTAATTCCTTTCTTCTTTTGGATAGTTGAAAAGATGTGCGGATTTATGGGATTAATTTTATTTCGATTTATATTGTCTTATGTTTCATTTTGTTTGACGAAACTCCAAGTATTGAAATGGTAAATAAAATGAATTTTACTATCATTTATATAATATGGCTCCTCCGTCTGAGATAACGCTTGCCGTACTGTAATAGTCGATTCGACATACATTGTATGTACGTCACTGCTAAAACATAAACAAAGATATTACAATAAAATAAAAAAACTTCTATTTATATACTAATCGATGTCAATCTTTCTGCTTCGTTCACAATTTACCGTCAACTATTGAAAATTTATTTATTTAATATTTTTTTCTATCGGTGTTTTATATTGTTTATATGTAGGTAGGGGTATCCGGACATGTACCCCCTGGACATTAACCCCCGTGCAAATAGCTCGATGGATAAAAATTGTTTAAAAATAGTAATAAATAAGAATAAATTAAGTGTGGTATTTTGGTGAATCGGTGTTTTATATTGTATACTAGTTGTTTTACCCGGATTCGCTCAGTATTTGTTATATAAACAGCATAAACATGGTGAATCTAATAGTAAATATTCATTTGTGTTTTTATTAAATTTATTTGAATCGAAAAAAATATAATATTCAACCAATTGAATTGTCTTCATAGAAACTTTGTTTTGTTTACAAAGTTCCGAACCAATATTGTACATGTATATGAAGGTATGTACATAGGTCGGTAGTTTTTACCATTTTATTCATATTAAACAATTAAATATATTTAAAAGGTATTTGAAAGGTATCAGCCTAGTGCGTATCGCACACAGGCGGTAGCGTGAGAGCACGCGGCGATGCGCGGGATTTATTTTTGCGTCACAATTTTTTTCAGTTATATCGGGTTTATATTCCGACATACAGGACCGACACATTTCTTTTATTTTTTTTTTATTTAATAACTTAATATGCCAACACCCATGTGATGATATATCATCGGGTACAACACTAGTCATTTAATAATAAGCATCAAAATATCAATAGAGTGCACTTCAAATCTAAGAGATTAAACTCACCGAACATTGCCAAATTGAATCAATGTGCGCATAATTATCGGTTCATCGAATCGTCGATCAATCTTTCGAGCGAGCCTTTCGATAGATTGCACTAGGAGAGGGTGGCGAGAACAACCCTTAACTGGCGTCGTAATTAAGTGTATTCTGTCGCCGTCCAATGATAAATTACAGCGCCGAGTGTTGCCAGTAATATTTTCTAGTTCCCGTCTGTCGCCCAGCCACCCCCTACCCGGAAAACCCCACACTCTCCACATCGAAAACCGAAACTCCGATACTGAGCTCACCCTCCCCCCCCCCCTCCACCTTTCCCCACGGTGTATAGGCGACCGCATTTTATTTCACATGTAATTTCTGGACAGGGGTAGTTCTGGGGGGTGTGTTCGGGTTCAAGTTTTTCACCCACGTCGTTCCCGCCCACCGCTGTCCTCCTGTGTTGTTGTATTTTTATTTTTTTTATGCTCCAACTGCGAACACTCTGTAAACGAAGTCTATAAATTTTTACGCTCTTTATTGTTTTTTGTGTTTCTTTTTTCCTTTTTTTTCTCGTAGTAGGGTAGGACGCGTTTTGTTCATATTCAATCCCGGCATAATATATTTTCCGTGTTTTGTTTCGGTCTTTATTTTTTGTTTTACTTACAAATAATAAACTATTCAATTTTCTGTAAACTTTGAATGTACATGTAAATCGAGATTGATTTTCCGTTTTTTAAGTGAGTTTTATTTTTATTGCCGTGTTGAAATGTTTATGTTTTGATTTGTTTTCACTTTTAATAGATATTTACTGTTAGCGAACCAACAACACTTACAAAGTCTCTTTCGAAATTATATATTAGATATATGTGGCTAACGATTTATTCTAATTACTAACCCCTTTATTTGGTACTATGTAAATTGCTCGAATGTTATGTTGTTCGAAAACGAATTTCTCGAATAACATACTGCTCGAACATCATATTTTTCGCAATAAATTTTGCTCGAATGAAAACATGAAATTTTTTATCAATATAATATTTTTCATAATCCACGTGATACGACGAATTGTGCATAATTGACAAAAAGCTTTATCATAAAAAAATCAGTAAATAAGTGGAAAAATTCCTATTTCATTTCGAGCAAAATGTATTTCGAAGAAACGACCTTCGAGGGACTCATATTTAGAGCGATTTGAATTTTTAGAAAATGCTTTTTGAACAATTCATCAGATTTTCTCTTAATTTAAGTGATTTAAATAAGTAACGATTTATATTAATAAATGACCAAAAGGCATTTAAAGTTAATTGATGATAAGTAAAAATGCAAGCCATTTCTTATTTTAACTATCGTTTTAACTTTATTTTAAAGAACAGATAAGTAACATACATATTTTATTATTTACGTAGACTATCAGCCGAATATACACTTGGCCGAGGGATGTTTTGTCTAGCGGACATTTGGCCGATTGTGTATCAAAATTACTCGAAACGCGCTGAAAACAGATAAATTATTCAGAAATCACCGTGACCTCATAAAATTAAAATTTTTCCATAAATTTAGACAATTAAAGATTCCAATCAGTCAAATGTCCGTGGGCCTTATGTCCGATTGACCAAGCTCTCGTCGGCCAAGTGTCCATTCGGCCAATAGTCCGTCAACCATTTTATTTGCAAATTTCAATAACATGCGTATGTATTATAGTTTCGATTAAGAAAGGGTCACAACAACAGTGAATGATTGCATTGTGATTAGATTCAATTCGCCTGTTTCTCCATTGATTTTCCATTTTTTTTTTTAAGTCCGCATATTATTTTTGTAATAATAATTTAACGGTGCGGCCATTAGCCGCCGGATTTTCCGGGTCGGTCCGGACTCCGTGACGGGCATTTTCCGCTATGTGTCGGAATTTTCTGCTCCGTAAAGCTTTCCTGAAAATCTGTCGTTGCGTATACACACCCACCCACCCACCCCACCCACTGTAAACACGCCCAAGAATAATTTATTGCCTATGATTCATGGCAAATTTTTAAATAGTGGCCGTCGTCGCTTCGGTAATTAACGAAAGTTCAGATTTAATCTCTTTAACGACAAATTCAAATCCCTCACGATACACTGATTTTTTTTTTAAATAAAATCAATATCACCACCAAATTGACCCCAATACCAATAAAAATAGTAATAAAACGTATCCAATTTACAAATAAATATTTTTATACGTGCTTTAACACAATTTCTAGGAGTATTTTATACGGTTTATAACCTATTTTTATATAGTTTTCAACTACAGTATTTTTTTCAAGTTTGTTTTTTAAATCAAGACCTGCCTTGCAATAAATTATGTAAAAAATCTGGATTTAAAATATTACCTGCTATGAATTTTCAACGATTTTACAATACAATATATAAAAAAAAATCCATTTGAAGTATATAAAAGTAATCAGTAAATCATTTTTTTCTATTGTCAGAAATCAGCATTAAATCAGCTGATAACTAAAAATAAAATATCACTGTTTGATCTGTGTACATGTGTAGCTTGTATTGGTTAGAAAGTTTGTTTTAGAGAAATAAACAATGCAATTTGAGGTTATGGGTAGCTGTTGAACTAATTGTATGTATGTAAGCTTATTGTAAAAAACTAAATGTTTGTAAGCTTATTGTAAATCATATTAACAATTAGATACAACATAACTTCTTATTGAATACTTATCTCGCAGATAAAACTCCGTGAAGAGATATACTTTTAGCCGTGAAATGTCAGATTTGACATCTTTGGCCATAAATCAATATATATATCGTGTATTACCCTACACGCCAAATTTGAAATTTATATATATATACATATGTGAGTTAAAACCATAAATATTTATATATTAGAGACAAGGAGAACCAATAGAGCAAATTTCATAAAATATAGAGTGAATTATAGGCGTTTAAACAATTAAAATCTTATATCGCCATATCAAGGCGAACAGGTTGGAAGATACGGGACGAACGCTTATTAAACGTCAAGAAGATTTACTTTCCGCGTGTTTAAAACGCGTTGTATACGATATTTTATCTCCAACGTAATGGCAGACGATACATTAACGTGTATTGATGACCAAAATGAGCAATATGGCAAAGTATGAAAAGTATGGATAAGAGATAAAAATGACCACTGACACGAAAGCCATGTGAAACGTAAAGGAGGTATGTTAAAAATATTTAATGATCAATCTTTTCCATAAAATTGTCAGTATCGGTATTAAAATAAAAAAAAATGATTTGATTATTTGAAAAGATTTTGATCAATTTTTAAATACAGATGGTTAATAATTTAATGGTTAATTACTGTATTTGAATTTGGTCAGTTATTCAATCAGTTTGTACAATAAATACTATATTTTATTGCTTTCTGAATTTCTATAGGGTAATATTACAAAAAATCACTTTGCTGTTGTGAATTTAGAACTATGTATATGTCAAATTTCGAAGCTAAAGTCAAAATAAGCTTACGATTTAGTTAAAATACTGACATAGCCTATCAGAGTCACATGGTCAAGGAAATGCGAGGAAGTGGGGGGGGGGGTGGAGCATCATGTGACGTCAGGCCAAGCGAAGACAGGCATGTGCGATGTCAGACCGAGCGACGGGTGACACATAAACACATCCACGAAGACACACATATTCATTCATCATTTCGAATGGGTTAGATCACTGAGCGTGTAATGCGCGCACTCAACTTTTTACGATTAAAAATACGTGCGTGCGCACGCGTGCTTATAAATTACCTTACATCATATTTATTATATATAAAACACTAGCTATATCCGGCATGCGTTGAAATGGCACAATAACACATGCAATTCCCGTTCCCATTCCCGTTCCTGTTCCCGTTCCCGTCCTAATTTGTGGGAAAAATGCAGGTGGCGAACTTGACTTGACTTGACTAAAAAAACAATAGTAAATAAAAAAATAAAATATATATATATATATATATATATATATATATATATATATATATATATATATATATATATATATATATATATAAATATATATATATTTATTTATTTATTTACTTAATATACAAGTATACCACAGTGTCTTTACAGGTCACCCCAATATGATACTGTAGCCAGACAATACATAAAAGATCAAAAACATAAGAAAAAATAAAACAACAATAATAGAAAAACAAATAAAATAAAACATTAAAAAAATTGTACATAAAAATTAAAAATTGAAAAATTGAGAATTAAAAAAAAAATTGAAAAATCAAAAATTAAAAAAAAAATTAAAAATTACAAATTGAAAATAATAAACAAAAATCACATATATATAAATATATAAATATTTTAAATTGAATTAAAAGTAAATTAAAAAGCTTGCACATATGCGACAGTTCCATGCTTACATTCTTCAAAGTAACAGTGTTAAAGTCCCCTACAAATGAAATATTTTTACTCTTTAAAAAGTTAAATTCCTCTTGTAAAAAAAAAAAACTTCAGAGATCTTATCGTTTTGATTTGGAGGAAAATATACTACACAAATATAGATGGAACACCGCGGAAGATCAACTCGAACCCAAAGATGTTCACCAACTGATTGAAGACGGTGAATTTGTTGAGCAGACCGCACACGATCGGCACGAACAGCCAGTAAAACACCGCCTCCTCTGCTGCCTCTATCTTTTCTAAAAACTAAGTATCTATCATCGAATATCTCGAAGTCGCAAACAGATTCATTTAGCCAAGTCTCCGTAAGTGCAATGAAGTCATGATGCTGTGCCAGAACAGAAGAAAGGCAATCAACAGTTTTGGAATTAAGGCCCCTAACATTCTGGTACAACATTGTCATCTTGCGAATCTTGCGAACCCTATTGGTTATAGGGTGCCGGGCTCCGACGAAATTTCCATGGGTTGAAAGCTATACCAGCGGGCCAAAAGTTCGGATTCAAGACACTAGTATAGACAGCTTCGATGACAGATAATTTGAAAGAAGAGTAAACTTTAGGACCCTTCGAGTTTAATTTTACAGCTGTAGCATCACTGGATGGCAATTTCATGTTAACGTAATTAGTTAATGAGTCAATGGTGGTGTCATTGTGAAGATAAATAACATATATATATATATATATATATATATATATATATATATATATATATATATATATATATATATATATATATATATATATATATATATATATATATATATATATATATATATATATATATATATATATATATATATATATACATATATAGATATAACTTTATTTTAATTTTTTTATCAATTCTTTTCACCACACTAGTTCATTATAATTACTGCTCCAAATGGAATGACTGTTTGCTTAATTATAATGAATGAATTCCGATTGTACTGACCGTTTTATTTATTTACTGACCATTTATATAATTAACTGACAATTCATTATAATATCTGACCCGAATTGCTTAATCCTACTGCCCAATTTAAAATTACAACCACGTGTTACACAATATAGGCATCAATGCTATCTGATTAGAAAGAGGCGCCTTTTTGATAAAATATTTAATTAATATCCCAACCGGAACATGCCTCCCGTTTTTGAACGTTCACGCACGCCTATAACACAGGACTTGATTCACTTTCGCCGGAAAACGAACTCAAAGGGCATGCAAACGACGTTTATACCCGAGCACACCCCGGGGCTACATTCCGCACAAAGCCCCGTACACATACTTGTATAAACGTGAAATTAGCGTATTTGATAATTGCCCTTTGGGTATGTCTAGGACCTAGAGTGAGAGAGAGACCCAAGACTCAAAACCTAACCCCTCCCACCTCTTCGAACCCTTAAGAGTGTCATTGTGCGCGAACGTGCGCGGACATGTATCGATACAGGGTACACAATGGCGCCTCGACAAAGGCGCCCTTGATATTTCCTCGGGGCGTCAGGGCTCGCTTGACCGACAAAAAGCCTCGACCGAACTGCGATATAATTACCCCCCCCCTCCCCCTCTCACCCCTAGACCCGTGTTCTGAAAGCCTCTTTCTCTGGCTCTCAAATATCAAAGAATTGTCGCCGTTGTGTACCTTCGTTACGGTAAACGGAGCGTACACAATGGCGCCTCGGAAAGAACTCGACCGTGGAGGCGCCTTGTCGGTGCGGTTGACTCCCCGTTCCGGAATCCGTGTCAATTATTTAAAATGTTACACTCGCATTTCGGACAACTTTGTATGTGTATAAGCCTCTCTATATTTTAGCTTTTTGCTTACGTAAAAATTTGATAGGCAATTTAACGGTGAATAAAGCCTTTTGTCTCGCGTGATGGTCACATAAATTAAATTTTGAGCTTTCAAATAATGTTTTTCTTTCTATATGTCAGTCATTTAATTTGTTATTTCATAAATATTCAACCTCCCTCTCCTCCCCCCTCCTAGATGTATTTATGGAGCTCATACGAATTCTTGCAATACTTATATACATACATGCACTCAACTTACGTGCAGTCGATTTTAAAGGGTACTATTTATTGGCCTGGAAAAATAGTCCTATTTCCAGAAATATTAGGTATTTATCATGACATATAATGCAAATGACCATGTCTTAAACATTTCACCCCTCTCTAAAATAGCTCGCACGACACAATCAAACGTCAAATAGGTTGCCAGTAACAAAAATAAATACCGATCCTAACAACCTAATCTTAAATGAATAAAGCCAACCCTAACATAACTTAACGAAACCTAACCTTAAATAAATAAGTGTTGGCTACTATGTTTTTACGATGTATTTGGATGGATACGATCTGTGTACCATGAGGAGAGGGGAATGGACAGGAGCCGGGCGACAAGCTATCATCCAATTGTCAAAAATTATAATTGTGCCAGTGAAAATGTAACTGGATATGATTTCAGTTAACTATATATACCTTGTGAAAATGTAACTGGTTATGATTTCACTGAAACGTCAAATTTCATTTTTGTTACTGACAACCTATTTGACGTTTGATTTACCGGGCGGACACCGATTGGGTCGTGCGAGATATTTTAGAGACGTGAATTTGACATTAAATGTCGTTTTGACATATGTCGTGTAATTTATTTTTTGCCAAAAATAGTATCCCAATTTTTTAAATACGAAATTTATTGTTTATTTTTGTTTCTTTATTCGCATTTTAAATTAACAAATAAATGTATTTGTTTTTTATATTTTTTTTATTTTCATTTGAGAAATGCAAAATTTTATTATTTACAAATTATACGTCTGGAATTTTGTTTTAATTAAATTTAAGTCTGAAAAATGAGTGCGAAATTGACACCTCGTGTCAAGGCTTTTTAAACGTTGGATGTTTTTTTCCTTAAAATAGACAAAGAAAATTTTCTTTGTACTATCATGTTCAAAAGCCCATTCTGGAGGGTTCTTCTACTTTGAATATACCTACATATACAGTACATGTATATGTATGTAGATGTGTAAACTTAATAAT